>NC_088982.1:71032612-72246049 GCF_963932015.1 Anas acuta | reverse complement strand
TGATCAAAACATACGTATAACTGTAATTGTTGCATTTGCTGTGGTGGAGCTCAATATTCACTGTTTGGCTGGCTGAGTTCTAAACGTCTACTACACGTCATTGCTAGTAAACAGTGGGACAATACTGAATTGTCTCCTTTTATGAAATAAGATACTAGAATAATATATTGTTACAGCGGAAGCAGTTGACGCTGTCCCTTAGTGCATACATTTTAGGTTTTTCTTGAACAGCCCATAATCCTATGATTGGATTCCTTCTGATTGTTGGCCTGCATCTGATCAGTGCATGACATAACCACACTTAACGTGGCCAATGGCACTTTTACAGTAAGTAGTCCCACCAAGAACAATCAGTTTTTAGAACAAGCCTCTGTTTGAACTTCTCAGATCCACACAACTGCAGAGAAGTTGTCATGTTCGTGCTTTGTGTCAAAACTGATGAATGTTTGCTCAGTTCTGTTGAGTTGCTGTTAAAGGTAGCAACCTTTGCATAAACTGGGATGCAAAAAGCGAAGGATAAAACAGTTCTTTTACCTTGCCAGAACTAAATGATGTTTCTAACACTGGTAACCTACCATATTCAGTGAACTTTCTTGCTTGTTTTCATTGGCATAAGTAAAATCTTCAGTCACAACGTTAATGATTCCGTATTGGTTCAGTCTTTGACACTCTGCTCTGCCCAGAGCAGATTGGTAAACTGAGAAGGATTTTAAAAAGCAGAGTCATGTCTAGTTGTTTCATATTCCATCTAAAGAGTGCTTCTCACTGAACTTCTCTTTGTTTACAGCTTGTGAATCAACTGTGCAGCTGTTGTTTGATGCAGTTATACATTTAGGATGTAAGCCATACCTGGACAGCCAGAGAGCTGCCTGTATGTGTCGGTATGAGGATAAGACAGATCTCTGAAAGACACGGACATCTTACGGTTCAGAATGAAGTAAAAGACTCAGCTGGAATGAAGCAAGACTTTGGCCAAAGCTTTACACTTTCCAGCAAGTAATATATTAAATGCTGATGTGAATATACTGGTTTGAAAGTTACTGTGATATTCTTCCTCATGTTTAAAAAAAATGTATCAAGTCTTCATTATCTTTCCCTTTACACTAGAAGTGTGGAAACTGAAATTCAATTCCTTTGGTGGACGTACACCGAGGGTATGCTATTGTCAAACATCAGTGCTATTTTAAATTAAAATAAAAATGCAGTGAGTAAATCAGAGGCACAGAAGAGTTGAATTCTCAGGTGATTTTTAATGTAGGTCAAATGTTACGTTTCCTAGTAGTTGATGCTTCTGATAAGATCTATCAGGAAAAAGTGTTTTGTGTGAGTTAATATGGCATCTTGCATAGCCAGTACTTCCATGCTTTTGGTACAATGGCCTTCAGTTCTTTCGGATGTGTTCCGTCCTGTGGGTTTGTTTTAAAACAACAACAAAGCGCCCTAAGCAAGGGTATATATCTGCACTATATATTTCTACCTGATTCTGTATCAAACATACTTTTGCAGCACTTTTCAGATCAAATAAGTTGATCCTTCTAAGGCTTGACTGCTAAAATGAACAGTTTGCGACCTAAGGATATACTTCTGATTTGAGAACCTGCTGGAATGTATTTGTAATGTTACATAATTTTAAAATCAATTCAAGTGTTTATTTTTCAAATAAAACGTGTTGTGTATTATATGCATAGAAAGGATATATTGTTCAAAGAGGTTGATTTATATTTGTTTTGTGGCACCACTTGGTTACTGTGTTCATCTTTGCTTTCATTTAGTTAGTTCTGATTGAAAACTAGAAGAAGGTTCCATGGATAGGGTCAGCATGTCCAACAAACCTTTTTATTTAAAATGCCTGCTGTGACACTGGCAGAAATTTGAGCTTGTATTTCTGTCGTGTATTCCCATGACCTCTGTGAGGCTGACAAACATCTGAGCCTTTATTTCTGTCATCAATTTCTTCTGTGACGTCTCTAGCTGAAATCATCAGATGTCTGTATTATTTGGGATTTGTCCTCCGTCCTGATCTTTTGTTGCTAATCTCCAGTTGTCAGACCTCCGTTAACTTCTGCATTGGATCCCGTCCTCCTGCTCTGTTTTGCCTTAGAAATCCACTGAAGATGAGTGAAAATCATGATACTGCATTGGTGAACAGGGAACAGAGACTGTGTAGAAAGCCTAAAATTTACCTGACTCGTGGATTGTGATTTCTTTCTGGAAGTGCTTTTATATGTTTTTGCTTTTTTTTTGTTTTGTTTTTCACTAGAGCTTACTGTACGTGATGCAATATAAGTGCCTCAGAATAAAGTTCAAGTTCTTTGGCCATGCTTTTGTGTTTGTGACTACTACGTAATGCTGCAAGAGACATGCTACTGCCAAATTTTACAAAGCTGTGTTTGAAGAACTCGTGGTTCCTCCAAATTTGGTGAAATTTATTCTGTCATGGAACTGAAATGAGTCTGAATTACTCCCATTGCTTAAAATTAAAACTATGATGCATTATCACAGTGAGTGCAGAATAATTCTGTGTTCAACTAGGTAAGCCAGGTAAAAGTGAGCTTCAACTATGTGCTTCTATGAACATAGAAGGAAAAACTGTTGGAAAGTGCTGGGCTTTGTTCCCTTCTGTATTAACCTGCAAATATATCATGAAAGCATTTCATAGTTTCCCTCAAACTATTTATAATACTAAAAAGAGCCTTTACATGGCTAGATAACACAACAGATGACATGTTAATAGTTCTGATAATAAACCAAAGGAAGCATTTATATTTGAGGGAGTCTTTGCCTAAGTTTTGCCTGTAGCAGAAATCCTTGGTTATAGTTTCCTGCAAATTATATGAAACATATTACAGGTTACAATGCCAAAGGGAAACCTAGGTATTACCCTCACGTGATTTAACAACTTAAATATATATATATTGCAGTTTTGTCATTTGGCTCGTTACTGTGTGCTTTCATGTAGGCAATAGCACTATTTTTAAATGTCTCTGTGATTATTTTTTTTTTTATTTTTTACAGGTTTTAATACGTCCTTCAGGCTCTTTTGCCTGTCTGGATGACTTGAGCAGCACTAGCATGTCCAAAATCTAACAACCTTCTTCAATCTGCAGTTTTGATACCTCCACAATGCTTTCTGAATAAATAAATAAATAAAAAATACCCACTTAGAGTGGAGCTATTGCAACAATCCAAGACTTTCTAAACATGTGCATGCAGGTATAACAAAAACATATTAAAATACGCTGGAGATGCACGCCAGAGTCAAACATTACCTCTGTCTTCCTATGTGTGCTCAAATTACTGGTGACTCAGCTGAACGCAATGGCTGACTGAGTATGATCTTAGCCACTAGCAAAACAAAGTGAAAAAAAAAAAAATATGTTTACTTAAAATGGGCTTCTTGAGATCTAAGCTAACTGCAGGGCTAAGGAATATGGCTGACGTGAATGCAAACTGCTGAACAGAACTGTTTCAGAGCCCAAAATTTAGGCTCTCGGTTTGCTCCTTCATACACAGTTACTGCAGCTGGGGGCTTAGGGGCAGCTCTGCTGAGGGGTCTGGGGGCTGCAGTTTGAAAAAGAAATGAATCTGCTTGCTAAGAGACAAAATGTTTTACAGTGTAAGAAAGATGCTGTTGTAAAATAGCATTCCGTTTTGACAGAAGTATACTCAAAACCATTTTAAACAATTTTATCTTGATCTAGCTGACTACAGCAGCTTGAGGATGACAAGTCCAAACAAGGGAAAAATAAGCAAAGGCAGTTAAAAACACCCGTAGCTCCACCAAAAGGGAGACACCTCATCTAAACCATGTTATTCACGGAACAAACCTGTATAAAACAAGCCCGACAAGGTAAAAATACCCCAAATCCCCCTTTGAATTTCCCTCCTGTAGCAGCATGGATCTCTAGGAGCTTGTTCACACTTACACCTACCTCCTTCGGTGCCTGTAGCAGCGCTGATCTCCAGAAGCCTAAGAATACCCTAGGGTCAGTGAATTCAGACCCACAGCATTACAAATCTCCTAAACTCTGCTACAGAAGGCTGGTTTTGT
The DNA here is from genome assembly GCF_963932015.1 of Anas acuta. Taxonomy (NCBI): domain Eukaryota; kingdom Metazoa; phylum Chordata; class Aves; order Anseriformes; family Anatidae; genus Anas; species Anas acuta. The sequence continues at coordinate 72,241,998 of NC_088982.1, read as the reverse complement.
CCCCAGACCATCCCGGCTCTGTCACCACCCCGGTGATGGGTGCCCAGAAGGAAGGGGCTGACAAGATGGGCGTTTGTGGAGGTACCCAGGCAGGCTTTGTCAGCCCCTTGGCTCTCTCCTCAGCCACGACCAAGGGCAATGTGCTACACCAACAATCTAGGGTTACAAACCCAACTCCAACCTAACCCCTCACGCCCGGGCGCCCCGAGGAGGGCGCATGTCGGGCGCCTCAAGGCGAAGGAAGCAGCCCGCGCCTTTAGGGGGACCCCTCGCACGGTGCTGAGAGCCTCCCCGGCGCCGAAGGGGACGTCTCAGCAGACTCCAGGCTCCATCCTGAGGAAGCCATTCCTCCCGTTCATCCTCGGGGCTCCGGGGGCAGGCTGAAGGCTTCTCCTTCCTTCTCCCCCCACCACCCCCGCGTCCTTCGGAGGCGGCCGCCATGTCGGGTAGGTAGGAGGCGGAATGGCGCCCGCCCGCCCTGGCGCCCTAAAGCGGCTTCTAGGGGGGGGGGGACCGGGGTGAGCCGTGAGAGGGGCCCGAGCCTCATGGAGGGGAGCTCTCGGTTTCGGAGAGACTTGTCGTGAAAGGTTCCTGCCCGCACTGCTCGGGCTTGGGTGCTGAGCCCTGCGGCTGAAGCCGGGCACCTGAAGGGCCGGGGCGGGTGAGGGGGGACAGGCAGCAGGAGGGGGCTGCGCCCCTCAGGGTGAAGGGTGCTCCTCTGGGCGCCCCCCTCTTTGAGAATACTCCACTCTTTCTAGGCTTTAAACAAAGGCACTATCGTTTTGCTGCACATAATAAAACCTTGCACTGGATGTTTTAAATTTGCAGCCCTTGGCATTCTCCTTTTGGTAGCAGGAGGCAAAGCTCCCCTTGGGGTACAACATTCTGTTTCTTCCTTGGTTGTATTTTCAGTGTGGTTTGTGTTCCCCAAGATGCCATCAGGCGTGCTGTAGAGTCTTTGTGCCCTGTGGTGGCTGCCGGTGCTTTCCAAGCGTCTCTTTGAAACGTTATGAGATTAAAATGTAGCCAGGAAAACGTGCTGTCAGGTCCCAGGGTGAATTCAGTGCCCACCTGGTTTTGGATTCCCCTGAAGCAGTCCACAAGATTTAAAATGAGTAGACCCATTGAGAACAAACAGTTTTTAGAATGAGCCTGTGTGAGACAAGCAGAAAGTTTTTCACATATATGTATGTATTTAAGTATTGTTTACTTGAGTGAAGCTGCAGAGTGGCAGCAGCAATAAGAAGCTCAAGGCTAGCCGACTAAACAGAACTAAAAGAACAAGTAAAACATCCTTCTCGCATTTCCTTTGGCCCAGGCATTCTGTGGTCTTTTGATATCTGTATGTCAGCATTTTCTGTCTAAAAGTTTGACTGTAACATTTTTAAGGTCTGTTAGGGTCTTTAGCTTCCCCCCCCCCCCCCCCCCCCCTCTATTTAAGTTGAGGCAAAAGCTTCAGACAGATCTCAGGTACACAAGCAAAAATATGACGTCAATTTAAACATACAGCTCTCTGGCTCATATTTTAAACAAAACCACAGGCACAGGTACTTTTGCTACACTTTATCTATACTCATTACTCAGTATTTCTGTCATTAATCTGACCTAGGTGTTGTTTCAAGCAAACTGAAATAGCTCCTTCTGCACTGGGTCACTGGTAATATTTATAAAACCCAACACTTGCAAGCATAATAAATATTTACAAAGGGGAAGTTTATATGTAAATAGTAATGCTTAAAGTAAATAGTAATGCTGACTCGTGTTGAGCTGTGCCCCAGTCTCCTTTGCTATGGAGTTCAATATAGGGGCTTTCTAAAGTCAGTTCTAGATTTCTGCAAGTTTTTTCTATCGTCTTTATGAACTTTTCTTCTCTATCAGTGCATACATATGTTAGTTCACTTTGCAAAAGACTTTAGTCAGATGCAAAAAAACAGGGAAAAAAAACAACTAGTATCATGTATACAAAATAGTTTGTAATATATGCACGTGTGTGTGTGACCATGTCTTTTTTCTGTTCCAATTGCAGGCCATGTTCAGTTGGATAGCAGATCTACATTAACCACCACAGGTTAGTATATAGCTTTCATAATGGGGTAGTTAGTCTCCAGTGGTAGTAGGAGGAGCTGTGATTTTATAGCCTACAGAGATGTTTAAGCAAAAAGATTAAATATTTTGGCCTAGACATCTGCAGGTCTTCAGTTTTACAGCCTCCCAACATGTGCATGTTCCCTGTTGTTTCCACAGTGTTACCTTTTGTGCATTCTTCTACTGGAGATACATATATTTATATAGCTTAGCAGAAGAAAAGGTACCAATCTTGCATCTTTTCAGCTGTTGTTAGCTATATGTATGGTTATACTGCCTTCTGTGACTGATTTGCTGCGTCCCAACCTCAAAGAGAACACTCAGTTCTGCATCAACAGCACCACTGAAACAAAACAAAAACAAACATGAATACATAGCTATATAGATAGATAGCTAGATATAAAACATTCACATCTTGATCACCTAAAATTCAGACCGTTGGGGTCAGAATTTTAAGAGCAGCCTGCAAAATTTTGGGGTGCAAATGCTAATGAAGCTGTTAAACTGCATGCCTTCTCAGCTGATGTGTGAATGAGCTTTTGGTTCACGCTAACAGCTAAACTTTATGGCTGGATGCACAGTTTAAAATTGTTGCTCTTAATGATTTTTTTTTAAATCTCTCTAACAGACAGAAATCAGAACATCACCGAAGTAGATGCGCTTGATAAAAGGTAAAGTTATGATGGCAATGACCCACTGAAATCAGTTGAAAGTTGCCTACTTTTTATTAAGAGTGTGAATGGATTATTCATTCAACCCTACCCATTTATAGAGTATGTTCCTAGTTTTAACTACATGAGATGCAGATCTATTAAATTCTGCCACAGATCTTACAAAAATTTTTATTAACCAGGTGCTCATAATAAAGTGGAGAGGTAGAAATACTTAATGAAACACTTCGGTCACTCTGCAGTGAAACAAAAGCATTTTGGAATAAATTGTGATCTTTAAGTAACTTCTGCAGGCAGGTGTTCTGAACTTCTTCCACAAATTGCACCAAAAGTGAACATAGCAGGAAATAAGCAGTAACATGCCAAATATTAAAGCTCTGCCTACACACAGTTCTAGGGCAGCATGACCTGGAGTGTCATTCTGTACACTTGTATCACTGGCCTTATCTGTTGCCAGGGCTATCACCAAAAGTGCTTTAGCTTCTGTTGCCCTGCACCACCGCCTCTTGTCAACAGAAGCAGCAAGATTGTATGCTTTGTCCCTCTAAATACATCCATGCCAAAGCTTGGAAAGGACCTTTTGGATCCAGGCGTACAGTCCATAGCATGCTGTCACAGACATCTATGTTGTGTGTGCTCATAAAACAATAAAATCACTGAACGCTGCTCCGAACTCTTATCTATTTGTTGCCTTAATATTTAAAACTCCTCTACCTAGAAGCTAGGTTGGTTGGTTGTGCTTGTACCAGCACTGTGTCTCAGCTTTAGTGCTTTGTTGCTTCATTGCTAAACACTTAGATGAACAGTTGTATCACCTGAGCTTTTATTTTGGAAGGGTAAATACTACCAACTCATTCTCCTCTTGCAAACAGTGTGTATACCACCTCATCAGCCACTGTACACTACATAGTCTATTGCTTATGATGCAGCACTCGGTTTATTTAGATCTTGAAGCAAACCTCACACAGTTAGAATTCCACATAAATACATATGTACCATCTAACTATGCTAAAATAATGTTTAGCTAAACATACAGTGTGGAGAACTGGAGCCAAATCTGAAGCTCTCTTATATGCCTTACTGTGTTACTAACACGACAGCCTCCTGAAAACTGTAAATGCAAATACGTTGTAGAGAAACTGTTCAACACTACCTGATAGAGCCTTTAACCTACCCAGTGCTAGTTTTTAGTGAACTTTTTAATGTGCCCAAGGTTTTCAGAAAGACCTAATGATTTAGGTTCTTTCTATATCATTACACATCTTGCATTTCTGAAATTGGATTCTCAAAGTCTCCAGTCAATTGCAAAAGTCTCAGCCAGCAGGAATACAGGAAGGGAATTCAGGTAGCCACTAACTCACTCATCAAGAAAATTTTCCATCCCTGGCAACAGACAAACGTATGACCCTGCAGAGCAATACAAAATGAACCATCGAAGAAGAGGAGTTGCACTGATCTTCAATCATGAACACTTTTATTGGCAGTTAATGCTGCCAGAAAGACGCGGGACTTCTGCAGACAGAAACAATCTGAAACGCAGGTAAGAAACTTGGTTTCTCCACCAAAGCTTAAAAAAGTAAACTTCAGAAATAAGCAGTTACCTAAATCTTATGTTTAAGAACAGAAGAAAATATTTTGCAGACATAAGCACCTATGCAACCTCAGCAAAGAAAGCTGTAACAAAAAAAGCTTCTAGGGACGTTCCTCTTAGTCACAGAAACTACTGGCACAAGTCCCCTGATTTGAGAGAGTCTTCAAAGTAACGTTGGGTACTACACCTGCACTGGACACGCGTTTGAGACCAACATCAAGTTCACTTTCTTTTTATTTCAATAAATGATGTGTAAACATGAGTATTCGTTCTCTCACAGTGAAAGCAGTTGAGCTGGTAGGAACTGGCATATAATTTGTGAAAAGTTTTTTTTACAAATGCTTATGTGTTTTAACAACAGCTTGACAGACCTTGGATTTGAAGTCAGAGATTTTGAAAACCTGAGAGCAGATGATGTGCTGCAGAAAGTTCACGAAGGTAGGAGACTATATGTTGGTTATGTCTATTTGTAGCAGAATTTTTCTTCCATTCATTATGTTCATCTAGCTTAAAATACTTTTTGTGCACAAGTGGAATTGCTTAACAGTAAAGGGACATAAAGTGTTAGACTGAAAACACTTTTATTGCAATGTAAGTCGTCTTTGGCAGAACCAACAAAGTTGCTAAGAGCTGAAAGAAGTTAACTTGCAGCTAGAAGTTATTAATATTCTTTTACTTTTAGTGGCCTCACTCTTCAGCCATGTGTATTTTACCTTCACATCTCTGCAGTATTGCACTATCTGAAAGCAGGGTTCATTTGAAAAACAATTGATCTGAGATTAAATCATAGGATACAAATGTGCCATGTTTTTTACACCTGAAGATTACTTTCTAGTCCTCTAAACACTGCTTGATATTTCAGCCTCTCAGGATGACCACAGCGATGCTGACTGCTTTGTTTGCGTATACTTGAGTCACGGTGAGAATGATCACGTTTATGCATACGATCACCAAATCAAAATTGAGACAATCACAAACATGTTCAGGGGAGACAAGTGCCCGAGTCTGGTAGGAAAGCCGAAGATCTTTATCATTCAGGTAAGGTTTCTGAATTCCATGGAGTTGACACTGACCCGTGTCATCTTCTTGTAATAGACAAATCATTTTTTCCTGAAATAGTCTTTACGTAAGAGAGAGTTTCCTTTTTATTTTTTTTTTCATTCCACGATCAATACTCAGTGTCTCTTTTAAATTGAATTTGAATTTAATTTGAATTTAAAGAATCAATTTAAGGCTTTATTGGCTCAGAAATACTGCTGGTGTTAAGCAGTCAAATAAAACCCATTCGTAATCTCCTGTTTCACTTCTTCATTCATGGGATAGGGCAAGTTGGAAGGGATCTCAGGAGGCCTGTTGTCCAGCTTCCTGTCTGTAGCAGTCAGCTATGGGGTCAAACCAAGTTACTTGGGGCTTCAGCCTGTCCTTATCCAGGTTACAACTAGCAAACTCAAATGAGAACCAGACTGTACTTTAGTTGTTCGTAGAGTAATTCTAAGAATTACCTTTTTTTCAAATGAAAGCTGACATAAGCACAAGGCTGCTACAAAAATCACTATATCGATAATAATTTTTTCATTAGGATTCATTTAGCTTTTTTTTTTTAATCTGATGCCAAAGATGGAAACTACGTGCATATTTCATATTACAAGTAGTACTTGGAAACATTTATAAAATATACTAATCAAAAAGCAAATCAACTTAGTTCAGTTCATAAACTGAGTTCTTTTTCAGCAAAAAGAACAATCAGTGTAACTTTTACCTTCGGAAATCACAGAGAAAACAGCAAGGACAGAACTTCATCACTGTAAAGGAAAGAAAATTTTCACGTTCCTCTTACGTGATATCTCTTAACTAATTCCTGTTACCTGCTTTGTACCTTTTAAGTGTGTTCTTACCTTCTTATTCTCCCTGTATAGCTTTTTCTGCAACACTGATAATACCGGGTTAATTTACTGACTTCTCACCAAAAAAATAATCCTGCAACTAACAGCTAGACAGTGTATGATGATGGCTGTGCTTCAGAGCATTTATTCAATGCTTGTGCAGGCAAAAGGTTAGGTGAGGTGATCCATTCTCTAGCTGAGCAAGTCTAGTGCAGGGTTGTGAGGATGGTTTGGGAGCTGGAGGATCTCTCTCATACGAGGAGAGGCTGAGATTGTTCAGCCTAAAGAAGAGAAGGTTCGGGGGGATCTCATCAGTGTGTATAAATACCTGACGGGAGGGAAGGAAGAAAAGGAAGCCAGACCCTTTTCAGCAGTGCACAGTGACAAAACAAGGCAGTGGGCACAAAAAATGCATGGAACCCCATCTCAACACAGAAATTTTGGTTTAAAAATAAAAAAAATAAAAATATGTGGGGTGGTCAAACAGCAGATGTCACCCAGACAGGTTGTACAGCTTCCTTCCATCCTTGGAGATGCTCAGAAGCCAGCTGGGTATAGTCCTGTCCTGGACAACTTGCTTTAGCTGATCCTGCTTGAGCTAAGAGGCTTGGGTGAGATGAACTCAGGAGATCCCCCATCCAATCTCAATGATTCCGTGATCATCTCAGAGCTTGTAGTGGGCTTCATCACCGAGATTTTAATTGCTAGAGATCGAAATGGGTCTTTATGGATCCACAGTCACGGTTAACTTGGAACATGCTGAATAGGAGTCCCCTCTGCTTAAAAGCATCGTAGTAACAAAGGTGAGCTTCACGGAGGTGAAAGCAGAATGACCCTTCTCTCTCCAACAGGCATGTCGAGGTGATAAACACGACGATCCAGTTATTGTTCAGGATACAGTAGACGGCAGAAAAGAAGCCATTGTTAATGAGACTGAAGTGGATGCAGCTGGTGTCTACACCCTGCCTGCTGGTGCAGATTTTCTCATGTGTTATTCTGTGGCACAAGGTAAAGTTCTAATATTTTACATGGGTGCGTCTGGTACTTCAATAACAAGCTTCAACACTTCCTCATTCTGCAGCCAAAACGAGTACAGTTCCAGGTCATCTGTTTTGCATATCTGATAAGTGACGTCTGTCTGAGAAGGAGCCCCATATGTTAAGGAAAAAGTAAAAACAAACCATCAAAATTGCTGTTAATTTGCCAAGCAGAGGCATTCTCATCGTAGTCTTGTTGCTGAGCTGTCTGCTGACAGCAAGCATTTCCCTTTTCTCTAAGACTGTGGTATGCTGGTGGCTTTTTAGTTTCCCTGTAGTATGACTGTCTTCCCCTGTCCACCACAGATCTTTGTCCTCAGTCCCATCTGCTCTCTTGCAACTCGCAGATACAGTCCTGTGGTCAATAAGCTACCCGTTCCTGAACCACACTCCGCTTGGCTAAGCACTTAAGTGATCTCAAGGACATTTCCTGTCTACAGTTTCTAGAAAAATTGCATAATTGACATGATACGATTTACACCCCTTATTAATCTCAACGATTACACTTAATGGGATAGCAAGGAGTAACTTGTTCATGTTTATTGGGTTAATGTTTAACTTAACCCACTTAAAACTGAATATCATTTTATGTTCTACAACAGGTTACTTTTCTCACCGTGAAACCGTAAATGGCTCCTGGTACATTCAGGATTTGTGTGAGGCGCTGAGGAAGCACGGCTCTTCCTTGGAGTTCACAGAGCTTCTTACTGTGGTTAACAGGAAAGTATCGCATCGCAAAGTGGAAGTGTGCAAGGACATAAATGCTATAGGAAAAAAACAGATTCCTTGTTTTGCCTCAATGTTAACTAAAAAATTGTATTTTCATCCAAAATCTAAGTAGGTTGTTAATTAACAATGCCAGTCTTTAATACTGGCTGTAGGAGTGAGAAAAACACTACCTTAGATCAGGAGACAAATATTCTATACAATTATTCGCAAAAACACTGAGATCAAACCTTAGAGTTGGTATATGCAATAGTTTCTAAATTCTTAAAGTGATTTTAAAGATAGTATTACAGCTCTGTGCCTCTCAGGGAAAATGGGAAAAGTCGACTGGTGCACGACTAGTAAAAGGTGCTCAGATTTCATTGGAATTGGTACTGTAGATAACTTTTAAAGAAAAAAGTAAGATTTTTGCTTGCTTGCTTTCTAATTATGGCACATTTTTACTATTATGGCACATTTTTTACTATTTCCAAACCTTTTTAAATACTGCGTTAGGTTAACTTTTCTTGCTCAAAGAGCACTGTTTACAGGGAATATATTTGTAAGACATCTTTTTTAAATCTGTGTGCGGTTGTATCTGCATTACAGTTTTTATTGATTTATCGAGGATGATTTTTTAAGACTTTTTTTTGTTTCATTTTTCTCTCAACACTAAAAAGGAACTTAATTCCTTGAGTGCAACTCATTATTAATGCAAATAAAGTGCTTCTTTTGCTTGCACATCACTTACATTTGTGCTAAAATTAAAGCTTGCTGGTGCTTTGCAAGGAGTAAAGCGAGCAGTAGTGAGGTGAGACCACAACTTCGGGTACAAATACACTCCATGGTGGTGAAAGCTCATCTCGTATAGATCTCAAAGCAAATCATTTATAGGGTCCAGGGTCGCTTACAACTCTGCTGGATATCTTTAGCAGCTCTGTAAATTACAACGTGTACGCACCTTTATACTTCAGGCCGTGGTGTTGGATCAGCCTCTGCCTCCCCTCAGCTCCAGAGCTTGGCTGTAACTGTCCCTTTGCATACAGAACCGACAGCACGTTTGTCACCATGAGATGTTTCAGGTTGCTGCAACAGCAGCATCAGTAATTTCAATTCTGTGCATAACCAAGTACTTCCATACATAATGGAAGCAAATTATCATTTATTTTTTTTTAATTAGTTTTTACATTATTGGTACACGTGCTCAACTCGGGGGCATGATGGAGAGCTCAAGCTGAGCAAAGTGGCCTAATCCACTTTCCTGGGTATAAAATAATTGACTTACTTGCTCTGCTTTACTTAAGTCCTTCTGCATACTGTGTTCTGAGTCACGGATATGTAGGCTTAATAGGGCTATTTTGAAGCTTTGTATAAATCATGTATGTGTGAATGTTTTGATAAGTCCTGTCAATAAAAAACAACAATAAAACAAATAATTTTACAGTAAATGAGTTTGATTTATGTCACTTTTCCAGCAACATTGACTAAAACAAACAGCTTACTTTGGATGCAAGTCTAACCCCCACCAGTGGTGTTATACAAACAAAATCAGAGAACAGAGCTAGTGAAAAGGAAAGAGAAAGCAAATCAGTAATACTTACTTAATACAAGAGTTACTTATTTACTAAGCTAGTGCTGTGTTACAGTCATGGTCCTAAAAAGACAGCTCTAATTCTAAAAAACATCCCTGTCATTTTTACCAGGAAGCAGAATACCTCCATTTTACTGAAGGGATTTGACAAATATCTGAAGAACTTTTCTTCAGCAACTTCCTTAAGGGACCGAAAACATAGAGCAAATAAAGACAAAGGAAAACAAAACAAAGCCACCAACTGACCAATCATTTTTGTAGATATTTATTGTAATTTTCAAAACTATAGTGGTCAAAAATATCCAGTTTCTATACAGTAACTAAACGTTCACATCAGGTTTGAAAGGACAATTCTAACGTATACCAAAACAACGTCAGTCCTTGTTAGTAATTTCCTGGATTGGAAGTCTCAGGTGCAGAGGTTGGCGTAGACGCCTCAGGGATTCTTCTGCCTGCAGCACAAGAAAGAAGGCATTGGTCTTGTGCAAGAAACCAGACGAATCAAATGGAGGACGCTGAACATTTACAGACACTTGGGTCACTCAGCCCATCTCCAGAGAGCAGGGTATGGGTATGCCTTGTTACACCACTGTCCCTTCACCCTCCCCAAAGGATTATTTTCCTGAAATTACAATTACAAAACTCATACTTGCAGTCTGTTGAAAAAGTATTGGACTACCTAGCCTTCTGCCAACTTTGACTCATGAAACAATACCTTTAACCATAGGTCTTGAACCAAAATTAGGGGTAGTTTCAATTTTCTTTAATGACACACTGAACACTGGGTCAGAGATGGGATGGGGAAATAAGAATTGAGGAGTAGGATCAGCTGTTTTGTTTTGTTTTGTTTTTCCATGAAGACCACATTGTTTCTCCCAAGCACACCCACCACCTTTTCTACAACACAGGAGACCGGATGGAAATCTTTTACCTAAGGAGTAGCATTAAGCTGTCAAATGCTGAACTCTGTTAGAATTCTAATATTCTATTACAACTGCTGGGAATGCAACGTAGTCAAGTATGGAAAGAGCAGGCGTGCAGGGCTCAGAAACTAACTTGTCTGAACTTTCACTCATGCAGTCTCCCTTTCTGATGACGCACTGAAGCAGCCTACACGTCAGTGGCAAGCGCTGGATGGTTAAACAGCGCAGACTGGTTGATAAGCAATGCACTGTTCTAAATGCAACAAACCTTGAGGTCAATTTCTGTTAGCTGAGAGTTTACTGAAAAAGTCTTAACCCAGAGGCTACTACATTCTTTAAGGACTGCATTTAAATACCTCTGCTACGTCTTCTTTTAGTTTGTTGTACTGTTCCACATTGAAACGCTTGGCTTTGGATTTCCGGTAGAAGTAGTGGAGGAACTGCCTGTCCTTAACATCAGGGTAAAGGTAGTCCTGGTGAGGAAAGAGGGGCACAGGTAGGAGGTTAGCAAGAAAAACAAGTAGAGGTCAGAAAAATTCAGCCTGTTTCAGGGTTTATCCAGTTCAACAGGTGTGTGCACAGATGCACACACAATACATGTACTGTTAAGAGGCTACATGTAGAGGTGTGCCCCTAGCAGCCTTTTTAAGACATGTGGTAGAAATCATTTTTATCATGTTTAGAGGAATTCTCAATCATAATAACAGCTTGACCTTCATGACTGAAGCCACCGGAGTGAATGGACACGGCTTTCCAAGGAGGCAGAGAAAGTTGAACAGTTATTTCTCCAAGACTTTCTATCTCAAGAAAAGGTGCCAACAGCTGTTCTGAAAAGCCAAGTGGTAATCTCTGTATTTAGAGATTTATGTATATCTACATACATGAAGTAGGAATACCTCAGCCCTTTTTAAAAATCAGTGAGGAGTAAAATTCAGAGACAGCTGGTCATAAGAATTGACACATCTTCTCTTTTCACTAAAATAAACTGACATCTCATGAGGTCTATATGGATCCCCTGGTATTGTGGAAGGAAGCAGTAGTTATTCTTCCACATAACTCTTTAGTAAACAGAGTTTTGTATCACAGTCAGACATCCAGATGTCCACTTTGGGAGTAACGTACAGAGCTACAACAGGAAAAAGAAACCAAGTCTTACAGGATTTCATGACTTGCCTGTATTTTGCAGCTCAGTTAACATCTGTTGTGTTTTGTATTTTTTGTTGCTACTGTTCAGTGCCTTGCTTCCTGGCCAGCTGTAAGGCAGCGTTCATGAGCTGGCACAGCACTACTAGCTGCTCTCCCTTTACAGCTACGAGCCAGGTGCCACTTACTAGTGAAAACGGTCTACCAAGATCTAAAATAAAAGGTAGATTTCATTCATCCCTTCTCATTCCCCAGGTTATGAAGTCCTACAGGCTCTAGTAGTTCTGTTCTAGGTTCTAGTTCTGTTCTAGTAGTTCTGTTCTAGGTTCTAGTTCTGCTCTAGTAGTTCTGCTCAACAGCTGCTCTGCAGTGCATGTGTAACAGCACCTGGCTTGACTTCAGATCCCATCAGAAACCAAACAAGCCCTCATCTGATGGCAAGGCTTTGTACCAAATTGTTTTCATCAGAGCCCAAAACATGATGATTTTCAGAATCAGTTCTTCTTCACAATACTCCAGACACTTCCAGGAGGAGGACTCACCTGTTTAGTAAGAACAAAGTAGGCATAGAAAGCCATGGCACTCCCATAAGTGATGAAGTACGTGACTGGCTCCATGATGTCCCAGGAGTAGACCCACCACGTGAGCCATGCCAGCGCTCCACCTTGTGTTGACATCAGAGCTAAACCAACCCACAGAAGCCTGGAGGTCTTTGCGTCTGCACTGTCCATGATTTTGGCTTTCATCTAGGGAGAAGAAATACAGGACCCTGTTCAAACAAACAGTAGTTGAGGAGCTGCTCGCCAGTTGCACTGTATTTACTCCTGCTGGGCTGGATCCCTTTTCAGTACTCTCCTTTTACTGACTTAACCTGCCAAGTAAGACAAGGACTGAAATCCAAGGGCAACCAGACCTCCTGGCTGCTGTGCACCAACAGATGCTGCTGTTAAATTTCCCCTCCCCACTACTAGAGATTCACATCTGCTGGTTTTCCATTTATCATTCAAGGCAGCTCTGGTTGATGCTGAGGCTGGTCCTCACACAGCAGGTCTGAAGCCCAGGAAAAGTTTCTGCCCATCCTGTCAGGCTCTTTCTGGCTTCCTCAGCTCAAGTTTGGTTACCGTAACCTGCCTCAGATCAACATTTATACTTTCTCCTCTTGGATTACAGCAACCATTAGTCCATACAATCTGCCTTGATGCCTTGGTGACACAGAAAACCCTATCCTAAATCACAGATGATTTTTACCTCACTATTGTTTTTTCTGTAATGAACTCAGAACTCAGCCAGCGAAGTGGATGCTAAATCCCAATGCTAGCCACGTGTCCAGGTGTTGTGGTTTCTACCCAGAGAATACAAACAAAGCAGGAGGGAAAGAGAACTGAACTGAAAATTATTTGAATTGAATTTGAATTGACTTTGTTTGCATGACAAACACAGCAGACACACCCCAGCCTTTCATGCCGATCTTCTTCTATCACAGGACTTACTCTTGATAAGAGGAAATGCTTTTGTAATAATAAATAAATAAAAAAACAACCCCCCACCATCTTCTTCCAACCTGTTCAAGAGGCATCAGCTGTTCCTTCAGATGGTCCAGTTTCTGCAGCAATTCCCTCTCCTTCCTGATCTGGTGATCTTCTAAATGCAGAGCCACGAACAGTCTGTGAATCAAGGATTTGACATCTTCCATTTCAGTAGCATGCTCACTACTCAGCTTATCTGAAGGGAAAGTGTTTGTCATATGAAACATTTCAGGAATCTGCCCCTCTCCGTTCTCTCCCCCCACCTCAACCCCCAAAGCAGGACCATCCAATGGTACAAAACCACAGAGAAATTGCTTTCTCCTGAGAGCTTCCATTTGTCTGAGATTTCCCACAACTCTCACTAGATGAAGTGAGATAATCAGAGTAATTAAGCACGGCTCTTACCTTTTACAGGAGGTGACACGCTGTACGCTGTGCCGTTGATAAGAAGCTTAAAGTCATTCCTCAGTAAGACCTCCATCAAAGTCGCATCAGAAACCTTGCTACCATCTGCGGATGAAAGAGTTATGCCATAAAGCATTCCCACTGAAAATAATCTTAAACCTTAGCCGATTTTTACTAATGATAGCCATTATTACCCAGTAACTGATACTAAACAGTAAGGAGGAACACATTCGTACTGAGTGTGTGCCTAATGCCTTCTCTACAGGTAGCATTTGGACTTTGCAGTTCTCTCGGTGTCACTAGGTTTTACTGCTGCTTTTCCTACTATTTCACTAGGTGGTCTTCAGTGCTTTACCCCAATGAGACTGTCCCTCTGTGTTACACACATTTCTCACATTTAATTTCACCATGCTCTGCAGTATCAGCATCTCTATTTGCACTGTTGGATAAAGGAGACAGCATCTGGCTGCAGACCTTCAAAACACAAACACGCACACAGCCAAGGACCTGAAGCATGCAGGAAATTTTGGAAAAAAAAAAAAAGAAAAAAATTCCCCAAGCAACTCCCACTCAACAAATTATAATAATAAATAATAATAAAAACATATATAGTGGTCATTAATGAAGAAAGTGTCTCTCATATTTCATAATGCATATCTGAGCAAGCCTTTAGAAAAGGAGGCTCAGGGTTTACTTTTAAAAGCCTCATTGAATGTAAATATATAAAAAATATAAAAATGGATAGAAGTGTAGTGATATCGTCCCTAATACGAGCAGGCATGTTGTGTTCTCTTGTGTTATGGCTCTGACTAATATTGGCACTCCCCGCGCAGCCGACCTAGCAAAATTCGCCCTCTGGTAGACTTGTGGTGTCTTGAACAACAGGTTGCATCCACGTGAGAGTTGGATCCCTTCCTACCTGATATTCAACAAGAAAGGGCAGAGGGAATTTAAAACCTCTGCCTATGTGTAGCATCTTCCCTTACCCCTGTAGAGGGGTGCACAGGAGCAGAAACCAGAGGCTATGTTCTGGACATGAATTATCATCAGGCTACAAAATCTGATGAAGGTTTTTGTCTGCAAAAACTTGTCATGGTTAGCTGTTTTTGTCTGTATTTTTTTTTCTCAATTATTTATTCACTGTAACTCTGCAGCCTGGCCCCAGCTGCTGAGATGGAGGCTGCTGAGCTCCACGAGCTGCTGCACCGTCTGGCTCCCCGACCTACCTGATGTGGGTAAGAAAGCAAACCTGGAAGGCTCTTGCTTTCAGTCCAAAATCTGAAATGTTAACGTGCCCAGCCACTTATTCTGCCCCCCTCCCTTTCTTTTTAAACGGTGTAATAGAACATGCAACCTCATTTGCATGTAAATTAAGGTGACATTTATAAAGTGACATTTAAGCAAAAAAATCCTTTGGAAAAAAATGCCAGACAGGCTCTTTGTGCTGGATCTGATACAACACACATTCATTAACCTGGCCAACCTTTCATTAGCTGAAAAGAAGGAAAGTTTGGGGAGGAGGGCTTGTGTAGTTTCAGAAAATTCCATACGGGCATTCCTACACCGAGCACAGGTGTTCAAATGTGGACAAACAGATATTTTTTGTCTACATAAATTTTGCAGATCTGCTGACAATGACAGGGGGCATCAAGTACAGTGCTAATACTTTTGTTTGAGGCCGGGCTTCATTTAATGGCTAAATGACACAGAAAAGTGTCTGCCTTAAATCAAACCTTCATAATTTTTCTTTGGTAATAAATGTTTAAATTCAACTCTGAACACTTGACCAACTGTTTCTCTTTACGGTATCAGTTTCCTAATGAATTAAACATCTGAGCTGATCTCTCCCTTTACAATTCACTTGAAAACACAGAGTAGAATTTTTTCTGAAAAACAGCTTTAATCAAAGCAGATGGGGTTTTTGCTCCAAAGCTGGGTGTTTAAACAGATGACACTGGGTGAAAACAGCCCGAATTGTGCCTCACAACTGACTGAAGTTTGCACTGAAGCAGAATGAGAAGTTAACGTGGAGCCTTCCTGACATAACACCGAAAGATGGGATTCATCAGGGAATCACAGACACTTATTTCACGGATGTTGCTGCAGAGACAGCAGTACTGAGAGGGGACTGCTGGAGCATGTTCCTGGTTAGCCCTGCCTCAACCCCCTGAGGCATCATTTTCAGTGAAAACTTGCCCGTTAAGGGGAAGGCCAGCTGCTGACAGTGATGATTTGTCACAGTGCCTTCTGAAAATACAGGACAGCCTCAGAAAATTATCTTTTTAAAGAGAATTTTCTACCTTTGCTGTCCAGCAGATAGAACATAAAATCAAAACCACGCACAAGCTGTGGCATACGTGAAGCTCATGCATGCACTGGGATCCACACAGATCACACCTCCACTGATCTAGAGAATTGCAAATATGTTGTTCTATGTGATATTCGTCTGCTTTACTAAGTCAACTTCCAAACACAACCAAAACAGCTTCTCCAAGATCCATGGCTTCCTAATCTAGAAGCATCAGTCTGTTTTCAGTCCCTGCAGCTCCCTGCACTATCAGCCAGGAAGAAAGGGCACGTTCAGAGTGCACACAGTTCTGAACCTTTGGACAGCCTGCCCTGACCCCATCCTTTCTTCTGTGTGTTACCTGACGGAAAATAAATCTTTTAATAGGGATATGCCATCTTTTTTTAAGGGGTGGTGGGGAGTTGGGTGTGAGGAAACAGATGCTTTTAGTCAAAGTGCTGCACACCTCCCCAGACATAACCACTTCTGGTTATTTCTGGTATTATAACACGCTACAAGCAGAAAAATCACATCGATGCTAACATGTAAGTATAGCCTTTTCCTTTCAGCCCAAGGGCCCTGAAATATGGTACTCCAGCTGATTAATGAAACCTCTCTGAGTTTCAAAAAGCTGCCCTTTATCACTGCACACATTATCTGGTTGCTTAGCTCCTAATACATTTTACATATGAGTTCAAATTTGCATTAGGGGAAACAGATTCTTCCAGCTCCAGAGAACAGGGAGCAACGGGCAGACATCGTCCTTAGGAGCCAGACTGGTTGCCTCTCAGAACAGTCACAGAGAACAAGGACAGAAACAGATCCCAAGGAAACCAGAAGAGACTCATTTGTTCAGAAACAGCAGGACAAAGAGAAGCTACCAGAAAAAAATAATAATAGAGGAAACTAGGAAACTACTGGGGAGGTTATAATATGTCCAATTCTGCATTTTAAAACAGCCTTTCTAAAAAGACTCTGATACTGAATTTGAAACACCAGCAAACCTTGGAAGTTTTCAAGAACCATCCCAGCAGCAACAATGCTAAACCTGCTGGAGGACTGAAATCGTTTCAATGAGAAGTACAAAATGAATGAATTCCTTTTTAAATCAACTGCAGCCAGACAGGAATGGAAGATACCTGTTGTGAAGACTTCTGCTTTCACAATTCCTTTATCTTCTCTCTGTACATCTTTCAGGAATGCCCCCACGGTCGCTACCATGGGTTTCACAGCGAACTGGCAGCGTTCCCTTCTGGTGGGCAACGTCAGCGTTATCACGGGAAGACCATGCCTGTAATTAATAGTCACTTCTGGGAGAAGAACAACAAACGGAGTGAAAAAAAAAAAAACATATTGTAAGTTGCTGATTAAGTTAAACGTTGTTTTTGAAGTACAGGATGAATAAAGAAAACCAAGCATTACATTCTGCATCTCCTTAATGCACGCGTTACGATGTCCTCTGGAACATACGTATGACAAGCCCCTAACCTCATCTCACACCATCGAGCCTCGTGGGATGCGTGCTTGCATCTCTCTCTCCCCTTAGCTGATGGAGACATGCACCCTTGTCCCATGAGAAGCTGCCCAAGACCCTGCCTAGGAGCCTTACCATCAGATGGCACCAGCGTGCTGTAGCGGGCTCCTTCCCGGCGCACCCAGGTCCTGGTTTGCCTCCAGAGCTGCACCTGCTGCAAAAACACAGGGAGCACGTTTCAGAAAGGTTTGGGTACAAGGAGGGTCTGGGCAAAGGCAGCACCCAGCCCGGAGATGACCAGGACCCGGCATTCCTCCAGGAAGCACTTTTCAGGAATAAATAAACTGAACCACGCTAAACCACTCCGGGGATGCCCAACACTGAGAAATTTGTGTGATGTAACCTTCAGGCAACAAAGGCAGTCAGAAACCTCGATGAAATAGCAAAATACCTTAGACACAAGAGTATTGTTAAACACACACACGGGCTAGCAGCCCAAGAGAGCCAAAAAACTCCACCACACGCTGTAATGTGGTCATTTCCTCACCCAAGTAGGAGAGTTTCCCTGCAACAGAGCACACACATACCACCAGGCTCCATTGGGGGGAGGCAATTACACAAACAAACAAATTTAGAAACTTGCAGCCTACCAGCAAGGAGAAGCCATGCAGGATTTGATCTGTTTTACACAGGAGACCCTGAAGCAAGCAGGTTAAAACAGGCTCTGGTGAAACTCAGCAACCTCTCATCCAGCTATAATGGTGTGCCACTTGTTTCTTATAGGGGATATTTACAGGTTTGGGTTTGTTTTTATGACACAGACACTTGACATGCAACTTTGCCATCACAGTCGAGATGCCTGTTGCCCAGCCCTCCCCAGACACTGACCTGCAGCCTGCCTGTATCCGAAGGTTCGTTCATTTATTTTGCTCTGCATTTGGGCATCTATTTCGTTTATGGAGGAAACAATGCATTCAACAACGAATATGTATTTTAACATATTTCGTTATTAATATAAACATATTAAATTACAAATATTTAATATGTTCAATTCGGTTTATCAAAATGAGATCTGTTAAGGTATTTAATCCTATTATTCTGTAGACTTTAACATTTACCACTCATGATCCATTGAAAGCATCTTTATATATATATATATATATATATATAAATCTCTATATATATCTTTATATACAGAAGTTTTTCTTCTTTTTTTAAACTGTCTGTTAACGCAGGCTACCCAGTAAAACCAGAATTTGTGAAGAAAAGCAAAAGCCACGGAGCAGAGGCGTTGAACTGAGCTCCTGGTAACGAACTCTCTCTGCAAGCACTCGGTAGATGAACGGGGCAGCACGAGGGGCTGAATTCACCTTCTCCCTAGGCCTCCAGATTTAAGTCTCTGGTTTCAGCGGAGTTATTAAATCCTGCGCCTGTCCCCCACAGCAAAATCGCCGTGCCCTTGTCAAGCTGCTCGGAACAGCAGCTGCTGTGCCACTGGAAAGGCATCGATGCAGCTGTCACGGCAGCCGAAGGGAGGAAGGCTCCGTGCTACGGGGCCACGGCACCACTGCCTGCACCAGCACTGCTAGCAGCGGGAACAGCCGTGCCCCGAGCTCGCTGCAGGGCTAACAGCACAGCTTCGGGCACAGCAGCAGCAGCACCAAGAAAGCAGCCAGAAACAGGGTGGGGGAGAGACGAGGACAGCAATACCTGTACGCTACGAAAACAAACCAACAAGCACGTCATTTGAAACAACAAAATATATCAAAGAAAACCCACTATTTTTGAGTGGCAAACCACCCAACCTACCTACATCCCATTTTCTGAAATGAGCTGACCCGGTGAGCGACCTTTTATGAGGCTGGGTGGCTGCTGCTGCAAACTTAAACTCAAATTTCTGCATGACCAGTTTTGGAGCTAATGTCACCCCCACTACAGGAGGGAGCAGGAAAGCCTCCGACCTCCCCCAGCACTGCATACGCAGACACAACCCATAACTTCTGCATAAAACTGCAACGCAGGTAGGGAAAGCAAGAGCAAAAAGAGCATTTTTCGCATGAAAAAGTTACCTTGCAAAAGGAATTCTACAAAAGAAAAATGCCACCGGGCTCAGGTCCCCACTCAGCTGCCCAAAGCTGCTCCTTGCTGCCAGGCAATTCCTGCTCCTGTAGCACGAGGTGGGGTCGGCAGTGCCTCAAGGCAGCCTTTAGGGAAAGAATTATTGCCACAGCCTGCTATTATCAGTGCTGTGGTCTCCCATATTCTCATTTCCTGCTCTCCAAGGCGATGATAAGAAAGAGACAAGCACACTAACACGGCGCGTTGCTCCCCTAAGCGTCAGCCTTCCGCCCTTTATTTTAATTACGCTGCATTAAAACGCACAGGAATTAAAACCTCTCTCGCAGCGAGGCTTCCAACAGCAACCCAGCGCTACGGTTTTTCCCTGGGCAGGAGGGGAGAGAAAAATCCTGGGGGAAATCACCAGCGGCGATGCCAGAGGATGAGCCCTGGGGCCCAGAAGGGGCAAGGTGGGACTCGATGGGGAGCGCAGGGAAGGCACCGCTCCAGCTGCTGCCTCCTTGTCTGAGCCAGGAGGGGACAAAAGCCACGTTAGGCACTGTTCAGTGGGGAGACATACTACAGATAGCTGCTTTTATCTTCTGCATTGGCTTGTATGTAGATTTTTTTCTTCATCTCTAATAAAGACACCCGGAAGGTCTCTCTCTGTGTATTGGATGGTCTCGGCTCCAGCCTGAGTGTAAGAGAAACAAACTGAGCAATTAATTCATCACGGAGTAGCAACCTGCCATTTGAGACCAAACTATCTCCAGAAAGGTTAAAAACCAAGAGAAAGGAGGAAAAAAGCAGGTGCTGTCACAGTCCACTGGGCTGGCAGATCTCGAACAACCACGATTACCAAAAATGAATCTGTATTCAGCCCGGGCTTGCAATAACTGCACAGAATGTATTTCCCTTTTTAAAATGAGTCACCACCGCCTGTTTTGGAGATACCGACCGCTAGATTTCTGTGCCGTGCTTATAAGCAATCACACAGGCAGGAAAACAAGGTGTCAGGAGCCCTAGCAGCCTCCTACCATCATTTTGCAAGCGCTCGACTGAGCTGCAAAAACACCTTCTCTCCTCTCTCCCTCTCTTCAACTTTTCAGTGATTTGCCCCCTTGCTTACATTGCTTCTCTGCTGGTCGCAGCTCTTCGTGCAACAACAGCTTCAGCACAGCCGGCAGCTCCGAGGCACGTTGCTGAGATTCAGCTGTGTCCCCTGCAAGGCTTCAGGCCAAGCAAAGCCCCCGCAGGAGACAGCGCAGATCCTGGGCTAACCCTGCGGTGCTAGGCTGCATCTCACCCTGGGATGACACTTCTGACACGTGGGAGTACTCAGGATGTACTTCTCCTTCCTAAATTAAAAAAAAATAAAATAAAAATGATGACAAATACCCTCATTTTCCTCTGACTCAGCCTTACCAGGGACCTCCCGCAGCTCATTGCAAAGTCCCAGAGTATTTTTAAGCCCTTCCTCAGGGCAAATCCAAGTTTGAAAAAGTAACCCAGAGGCCTCCACATCCGAGAGCTTTGCCGTCTGTTCTCCAGCACCACTCCAGGTCCGAAGATTAATTCGTCAGCACAGACTGGGTTTGTCATTTGTCCCACGTAATGCACCTCTGCTCTGCTGCCGTGCTTCCAAAATCCTGGCCTGGGAAGTGCTGCAGTATTTAAGGGTACCGAAAGGGACTTTGCTTTCAAAAATATGCTTATAATAGATCCCGTGAGATAAGAAAGTGGGCTCGCTGCATCTCTTCCTACAAAGATCCTGCAAAGAGAGTATCTTAATGCACACAGCTGTTTCCATATCACCCTCCAAAAAAATGCTCCAACTCAGCTCCAGGAGAAACAGTAATTCTTCAAATTGCCAGCCAGGAAAAAGCTCGTCTATATTTCAGCTGAAACGAGGTAAAAAAAGAGAAGTAACAGAAGGATGTGGAGCCAGATTTACACACTGAGAGGTTTACCGGAGTTGCAGCCAACTCTTGTTTTTCTCTTAAAGGGCTTTCGGGATTGAAGGCACTGGACAGGTTGTGGCTCACAGGAAAATAAAAATAAAAATCAGAAAAGAGAGCTGCTCTTTCCATTCATAAAAATAATTTATTGCACTCTTCTTATGTGTCAGCAGCTAAATTTTATTTAGTTACCTCCTGAAGAGCGTTTCCCATCAGTTAAACTCATGCTCCTGTTAAAATCCCACAGATGCAGCCAAGCAGCATACAGCCTGCAGCAACATTTCCTTGTCCATATAGTTATTTAAACACAAGAGACCATAAAAAGATGTCTTTATAACAAGCATCCATACCTCTGCTCCTTCATCCACTTTCTTTAAAGGTCTGCAGCTAGGTGAGCCCAAAGACTTAGGGCAGGCAGCTGTAAATAGGTAGCTTTCCAAAGGGACACTACAATTTTCTTTTGACGAGTTGATGAAAAATAGGCAGGGACGGAAGAACTGACAGGTTAGAGCAAATCGAAAGCCTTTCTCTGTCAGTGGTTGGTATTAAGATGCACGTGCAAAGATTTACATCCTTCATAACAGGCGACTGTAGAGTAATTCCCCAGAGGAGCTCAGTGGTTAGTTTATTTTCCAGCCCTGTATCCTGTTACTCCGCTGTGGACGCTCAAATTACTTGCAGGGAGTGCTTAATACACTTTTTAACCTCGTTAAAAATTAACCAGGGAAAACAATGGCGTAGCAAGGCAAGGAAGCAGAGGGCTGATCCTTCTCCTTCCCATAGCTTCGGATGGGCAACATCAGAAAATGTTTGAGGCAGCCACTGGAAGAACATCCACAGCCAGAAACCAGAGAACTTAAGAATATAACTAATAAGAAGCTTCAACAGGTTTTGTCAGGAACTGTAAAGCTGCCGTTTCTTAGATCCTGGCAGCAGGAAGAAAATGTAGATAGAAAAAAAAAAAAAAAGAGACGAAAGCCACAATGGTAATATATGAGGACTTCTCTCCAAGGACCTACCACTATCAAATACTCGTGGACGGAGGTTTCCAACCTTGCCACTGCCCCAAGGGACACGCCAGATGTCAAGAAAAGACACTTTTGCTTCCTTTTCTATCCTTCTCGTGGAAATCTCAGCTTCTGGAATGGTGACGGGAGAAGACTTTTCATCTAAATGCACCAAAAGGCTGTGGCTTTGCTGATGCTGCCAGCTTCCACGCCGCTGACACCTGTCCACCCTTCAAAGTCTTGGCTGTGGACAAGAAGCCTGCGCCTTCATAGCCTTTCTGCAGAGCAGGCAAAGAGAACAAAGAAACGTTTGCAGTAGAGATCTCCGGAGGCTTTTTCTAAAGCTTATTATCCTAAGAAAAACAATTAAACCCAGTAAGAGAAGATCAAAGCCCCCGTATGCCCTGCATGGCGCGTTCGGATGCACCCGCCGTGCCCTCGGGGGGGGGTAAGCAAATCTGCAGGCTGGCTGCTCACTCTTCACCCCGGAGCCTTTGAACTCCAGGCAATTAGGAGCTGCCCGGCTTCCTCTTCCTCTGCGAGTTCACTCAGGACATTTATTTGAAGGGCTGGGGCAACAGGCAGGGGAAGCAGCAGCCGAAAGCTCCTGCCCTTCTCCCCAGGCCCACCAAAGCGTCGGCACCTCTCAGATGTCATTGTTCCAGCACAAACAGCTTATCCCCAGATGCTCTAACACAGTGATGGAGAGGCAGCATCTCTCCTCCAGCCCCACACACCTACATCAAGCTGCCACGGAGGCACTGGGGCTGCTGCGGCCAGCAGGCTCCCTGAACTGAATTTAAAGTTATTCCTAGTCCCTAAAACAAATAGGGACCCCACTTCTCCTTTTTGTCAGCTGTAGGAATCAGGCCTCGAGATTTCCGTATGGGCACTTGAATGAAGCCAACAGCATGTTTGTGCATCGTGCTTTTACATCGGCGTGACGTGTTATATCCTCCTCCAAGCTGCATTGATGTCCACTTCCAAACCCCATCCTTTAATCCCAAAAGGTACCTATCTAAAAAAAAGAATATCCTCAAGGTTACTATAAAGAGCAAGATATTTTAAGAATTTTCTCTAGAAGAAACAACCTGGTTTTGTGCTACAGGTCATACATGGAGATGTCAAATCTGGATGACTGTTATACTGGATAACTTTGCTGATAATATTCTGTATATTCACTTTCATAGGAGAGAAGAAATGTTTGCATGTAAGGAAGTGTATGGAAAGCACGCAGGACAACAATCCTGTTTCTTCTTTATCTTTTTTTTCCTTTCCCTTCTTCTCCCCCAGCCGTCCCCTCTGAGAAGCAATGAGCCACCTTCAGCCTTTTGCTGATAATACTCTTCAAAGGCGTTTTAGATTTACGTTTCCGAAAGGATACAGCAGATAATGTGCTCAATGCACTAACAGCTAGCTGGGGAGCACAGGGGGGTGCCAGATGATGAGAGCTCTGGGCACGAACACCTCCGGCCAGCAGCACCTCGGTGAGTTCAGGAGAGACCCACGGGTGCCTCTGGCTGTGGCTGAGTGATGGAGCACCACCAGCGTTACCCGAATTAATTCTCCCCCGTTCGAAATGCCACAGATAAAGCTTACTTTTTATTAAAGGTTGAAAGCTCAACGGGCAACAAGCAGGCGAATTAATTTGTTGAGTTAGCACCCAAACGCGCTATCACGGATACACGCAGATTGAAGTTCATGGAAACAACCACAGGGAAAGCTTAACTCGAGTCTTTGCAGTAATAAAAACTGAGTATAACCAAATGCCTGATTCGATCAGCCAAGCAGCAGAGCATTACACCCATGAGGATGGCAAAGAGCTCTGCTACGAGCTTTCATTTTTCATTTTTTACTAGAAAGAATTGCACGCGACGCATCACAGCACATCAGCATGGTTTGCATGCTCCCAAATGCAACCAAGCACAGAGCCTCAGCTACGCTGCCTCAACGCTACTGCAGCTGAGTTACCTCCTGAGCAACCACAGAAAGCATCAAAAGGCAGGGACCCTTGTTTCCAGCCAAAATTTACTCATTTGGGGGAGGCACAAGGCTGGGATTGATCAAGCCTGCCGTGCTGCACAACGCAGCGAGACGCCTGCCCTAAATGCTCCTTCAGCCCCCCAAAACACACGGCAGCACTGAGCTCAGGCACTCTGGGATTCCCACTTCACTGACATCTTCTTTATGAATATGACAGGTAAAATTTAGTAGCTATTACCCATCAGTGTATCAGTAGCTCCATTAGGCTTTATTGGTTCCTACCCCAGGTTTGTCAAGCATCAGGATTTTAAAGGGGTTATTCCATCTTCTGCAGAAAGGAGAAAGACAATTTTTCAAGTGAATTTTACCAGGAGAATTGTCTCCGGGAATATAAATCACAGATGAAATAGCAGAAGGTTTCATACAGCACAAACATAATCATTGCTTACAGATTCCCTGCAATCAGGAGAAAACTGCTTATTTTCTTCTCCCCTCGGTCAAGCCAGCCTGCTCTGCCATGCCTCCGTCACAGCATGAATTCCTGCTTCCTTACACACCAGGCAGAACCCAGCCTTTGCCAAACAGTGAGTGACTGAGTGACTTCCTTGCCTTTCTGGTCTGAAATCCTACGCCGACAGCTGCAGGCGGTTCCCCCAGCAATCGGTGAAGTCTCTGAAGTCTCTCAGCGCCGTTTTTAAACAGAGCTCACTTTTGTTTCCCAGTTCATCATTCACACGTAGGCGAAGTGGAGTCGGAAGTAAAACCACTTACTGACTTTAAGGGACTCGGGGACTCGATTTTTTCCTCCGTGGACAGCCAGGCTACGTCAAACAGTCAAACACTAAGCGTTATCTCTAGAGGATTAAAGCAGCGAATCAAAGAACCCTTTTTAGCCAGAGTTTCACATTAACTGGCAGGTCAATGAAACCCTGAAAACCACATGGACGGGGCTCAGCCAACTCCCAATCCACTTCAAGGTTTTCTTCTGGTAAGGAACAGTGACATTATTTGGGGCTTTTTCAACACGATCCACCCCTGTTTTGCTGCCAAACAAGCGTGTTCATTGCCTGCAGAGCCTTACTGCTTGCCTTCCAGCCTCACCTCCCCGAACAGCAGCCAAGCAGCAAGGGGAAAAGCTCACACACTGCCTCAGCTCCCTGGGCAGGGGCTGCCAGTCCTCCTCGCCCATCAAAAAGAGATGCTGAAGCTTCACACTTCTCCACCAGCCACTGTCTCCACCGTGCTATTATTCCTTGCTCCTTCCTCCTGCATTTCCAGTAGCTTTACATGGGAGTTTAGTAGGTGAGAATAATAATAATAATAATAATAATAATAATAATAATAATAATAATAATAATAAGCTTTATCAAGAGATGAGTTGTAATATCAAGAGCCTAGTGCTTTTGGCTGGAAGGCAGCTTCTTAAGCAGCAAATTCATTGCACAACTAATTAATCTTCCAGCTCAAATTCATCCGTCTGGCTTCTGCCTCACGCTCTACACAGCTGGCATCGAAGATGTCAGGTATTTACTCTCGCCAGATGCAGTTATGTATTGGTGTTGTTTAAGTTGTGGTTGATGTTTGTTCCAGCATTGTTATTAAAACATTAAATTCAACAGCATTAAGTGCACAGTGCAAGTCTCACACACTTCTCAGGCACACTACCACGTGTCTCAATCTGACATCCAGTGCCAGTGCCCGTGGTGACGCCCTCCCCTGACTCCCAATTTGCCTTTTAACCACCCCTAAGATCTCATCTGGGTTTTACTGTTTTTAGGCAGACCTTCCGTAACAAGCACAACCAGCGGTGCTGCAGGAGCTTCGTGCAGCAGAGAGGGAGAGATCCACCAGGAGAAGGGCAGAAAGGGTTCGAGGAACCTCTGCTGGGAGGGCTGCTCTGCAGCCCCACTACTCCTGCGGCTCGCCCAGACAGCCTCAGGTGCTCCAAAGCATTTCCTTGAGTCTTGAAGAAGTCACCTATGGGAACCTGTATATCTTAGATCAGATCAGAAAAGCAAAATAGACACAACAAATAAGTAGAAGTCAAGTGTTCTCTGAAAGGAAAAAACAGCCCTTTTCCTAAAAGGAGAGTCTCTGGCCTAGCTGACTACATTTTTATTAAGGCATCTATCTGCACTCACAGTTTGCATCCTCAGGAGGAAACGGGGCGAACGCTCGGTGTCTTCGTGCCTCCTGTTTCGCCGTCAGCTGCTGGGTGCTCAGGCACAGCCGGCAGACAGCTCGTCCCCGCACCCAGCGGCTGGCAGGGCTCAACCACAAGGCACTGAGGCTGCCAAAAGCCTTTTTTTTTTTTAAATGTTTTTGGAAAAGATGAATGGTTGGAGGCAGGAAACATGTTTTTAGTCTTTAGAGCACTTAGAGATAATTTGATTAGAAGTCTCTTCGCAGGCTAATTGAGCGTCTCTGTCTCTGATCCCCAGACACCCGCTGCAGGCAGGGCAGAACAACTACATCCTTTAGCCAGATGAGGAGAAAGCAAACAGCACCGCAGCTGGAATGGCTCAGAAAGGTAACACACAAAGCCTGTGGGGGAGCAAAGAACAAACCCTGTGCGCCGTGTCTGCAGCACCTATGAAACAGCACCGTGTGCTTCCTCATGCCAGCACCTCAGCTTCACCCCAGCAGAGAAAAATACTAACAGCTAACAAAATCATTACATTTTGGACTGTCCATCTGTCTTCATTTTAAACCTGTTGCATATATATTAAGAAATCTGCATAATTGTGTTGATTCAATTCTGTTTTGATCAAAGCACCTTGTTTTTCTGTGTGTGTTTGCTTGCAGTGCTGCCCACCTGCTTAGTAGACCACACGTCCAGAAGAAGGCACGGCACTGAAACCACAAAAGGCAGCTCCTTTCTATCTCCTGTGCTTTCACCTCTCACGTTTGTGAGATTTATCAACCCCGTATTCACTGCTTAGGCCAGTTGTGTCTACTTAATCCCTACGTGATTCCTAACAAATGAATCTCTGCAGCTTCCAACCATTTACACCGCCTGTGAGTTCCCTTCAGTCATCAGGATCTTGATGGTACCAGGAAGCCTGAAAGCAAATTTACTATTTCAGGTACTGCCGTGTGAGTGCTCTTATCCCCCTGTCCCCTGAAACAATTCCTCCCCCACACACAACCCGAAAGGACACTGGTCTTTCCCAGCACCCCAGCATATTCACACGGTGTCCTCATTATTAAACCCTTTTTTTTCAGGGGTGAAAGTGCTGTGACAACACCAAAACAAGCTGTCAAACCCATAGCCATGGTGCAAAAGCAGTTAACCACAAGGAGAGAAGCCCTTGCCTGGTCTCCGCACCCACTGAGGTAACACGAACACAAACCATCACTGGGAGAATGGACTTAAAAACTGTTTTTTTTGTTTGTTTGTTTGTTTTTGTTTTGTTTTGTTTTGTTTTTTAAAGGAACCAGACATTAATTGTCCTTGCTCAAGAAGCAGGGCCCTTTGCAACCATTTCCCCAGAGAAATGTGATCTCTGCGTGGTTTATTACCTTACGATGCTGATGGGTGCAGAAAAATGAGACTGAGAGCAGCTGGCTGCAGGTAAATAATTAACCACTGCAATAATGTCAGCCTACTCCTCAGCTTCATTCTCCTTAACTATGCTTTGATCTTCCCCACAGGGCTGAAGCGGGTAGCGTATCTTACTCAGCAACACAGGTGTATTCTCCCAACTGGATGCACACAGATCCTGCCAGAAGACTAAAACAGAGTTTAATCGAAGGTGAACTCCAGTCGCTCCTCCTGTCTGTTCAGATAAGGCATCGCCGGGATGTTTGTTTGCTCTGCTCTTGTTGTTCCAGGAATTTCAGCTCCCCACGTCAGGAAAAAAAAATCTACTCTTTCTGCAAGCTGAGAGGGAGAACAATTCTTAGTCTTCAAAATTACTTGGAGGAGACAGAGGGGTGACATTTTGCAGCTTCGGATCAGCCAGATATAGACCAGGGCAGGGAGGAACAGACATGGAAAAAGTCATCCAACTCCAGGCCCCTGGGGCTATGGGCTAAGGCCAGCAGCAAGCACAGAGCAGCCCAGATTTCTGCAGCTCCCAGAGGATGCCCCCGAGTCCTGGCAGCACCCACAGCTCCGCAGGGCAGGGATTACAGCACCTCTGACCTCTGCTCAGCACGGGGAGCTGCAGCCTGACAGCCCCGCTCGTGGCAAGGACGGGCATTCTGCAGCTGCAGCCAGAACACGAAGCAAAACAACCTGAGTAAAACCAGTAAATAACAGGGCTCATAGCTGGAAAAGGTTTAAAACAAAGCTCAAGACTCCGTTTTCCATTGCAACCTGGGCGAAATTAGGAACTTCATCTACCTCATTGGCATCCAAAGAATCTGACTTCCCTTCAGTTTTGAAGAAACTCTGATCTTTGTAGTTGACAAAACTCAAAAGTTTGGTGCTGAAACTCATTCTCCTCCGAGACAACACCTTCTGCATTCAGCCAAGTCAACCTTTAACTCAGGTCAACACATCTGACCAAGGTAAAAACCAAACTCCCAGTCCCAGAACGCAAATCAGACCCACCAGCTACGCACAGATGGGCACACTTTCCAAATTCCTGTGCTATTTTTTTCATCTCTCAGGAATTGCTTATCTACAGGACATGAATCTCAGTTCTCAGGAAACAACGTCACATCTCCTTGGCTATGAAAGCCTGGAAAAAACACAACCCAAATGCACCTCAAGGGCTCAAGTAACAATGGAAGGCAGATACACAGAGCCACTGCATTTTGTGTAGAAAGTAAGTACCTGATGTTTTGGGAAAGTTGTGACATTATGAAAACACATACACACAAAATACTCAAGAAGGTTGAGCCAAGTTCCCTACAAATACACAGTAAAAGGACTCTGGTAAATCTCTCAAATGAGAAAATCTGCAGCTTCTTGAGAAAACAGCGCCTTGAGGGAGCTGCAGCAGCTTACACCAAACTTGAGAGAGTTTTCCTGGAGTGCTGAAGAACATCTGAATTGGCTTACTAACACTAGCAAATGGGGAAAAAAGTATCTAATTAGCAACAAGTGAGTAATACAGACACAGAACGATGTTTACAATGTGCCATCACGGGAGACAAACACAAGGGAAAGAGCAGTCCCAATCTCTTTGACACCAACATATTTTGCTGCAATCTGCTTTTGTAGCGTGCCAGCTCCACGAGGGAGCATTTGCTACGGATTCATGAGCATACTGAAAAAGCTCTTTTATCACTTGTTCTGTGGGTCTGCAGAGCACAAGAGGCTGATCAGGCTCTGTACTTGTTTTCCCCATGTCCGGATTTTACACAGAATCACACAATTGAAGTCCAGTTCAATATCTGCCTTCTTCCGTGTCTATTTGTTGCAGCTGGAGTCTCTGAAGCAACCTGCCAACTTCTCACGTTTAAGCAGAGGCATCAAGGCTACAAAACAGTGATATAAACTAACAGGGATGTCCTGAACAGCTCTGCACTTAGGAGGGGAGATAAAGAGCACAGAGAACGTGTTGTACGGAGCAGAGCACAGTGCTACAAGCCAGGACCCATGCACACAAATTGCTCGCTAAATACAGAGAGTTTGGGCTCAACACGATGGTCCAGCACTTCTGTTCTTTCACCATCACCTCTGAATAAGCATTTTTGGTCAACATTTCCCTCCCTCTGAGTACGTGCTGCCGGGGTTCAAGCATATTTTCCTCAACTTGATTTTTTCCTGCCCGTCTGACAGCTGCCACAAAGCCCTGAGTATTTTCATAACACTCAGCCCCTCGAGTTGCAGGACTACACAGCAGGCTCGCTCACTGATACAGAGCTTCCTCCAAACCCTAGAAACCACGAGGAAAACCATAAAAGCCAGGAGCAGTACCTAAGGGCTTGACTTCTAAGTGTTGCACAGCATCCAAGATAATCAGCGTATGAATGATCAACATGAACCTTTTTGTTCCAGGCTGGTAATAACTCCTGATAGCATCTACCTTATTATGTTGCTTCGTGCAGCTACCTGCTGCACTACAGCTAGGAATATCCCCGATCATCATACATGTAGGAATATCACACGCTGCCAAAATGCGTGCCACGAGCATGGGCACCGTGATGCCTGGATAGCTCGGGGTTCACTTAAAAACAGCCTTGGAGGATGCACAAACACGAATCTGGGATCCAACCAGCAGCATGAGAGACCAAGCAGGAAGGTGTGAACTAAAATAAAACTCACACCTAACACAGGCACCATGGGGGTTTAATCCTGGGGGTTACCTCGCTCAGAAGCTCCTCACGAAGGATCCCTGATGCTCGATGCAGTGCCTCCTGTCATATTCGTGGCCAGGGCGGGTGAGATGCACTTACTCTCAGTTCTGGCAGCAGCAGAAAACAGATTGCTCGAGACCACAGGCTGCTGCGCCTCAGTCCCAGTCCCCTCCCAGCCCAGATTTAGCAGACTTCCTGCTTTTAGTTAAAAATCTTAGTGGGAGTCAAGACCCTTGACCAGCAGTGCTCAGTGGGTTCAGCATTACTATCCTCGGGCACAGCCAGATCGTGACTTCAGCTCCTCGCATAGCATTTGTTGTGCTCCTGGTGCAGGAAGCTAACTCCCACGTTCAGGCATTACATTTCTGTTACAGGTGTGTTTCATCCACCAGGCTGGTGTTGTTGTAGCCGTGTTTTCCTTTCACTCTTTGCAATCTCTCCCTTCACCTTCATCTTCTTTCCTTCTTCTGGGCAAGGCAGAAACAGGATCTGCAGAAAAGGAAACTGAGCTACCCTGTGGTTACACAGTGGCTTTGTCATCTCCTACCAATTTTCGGGCGGTTTAATCCATCTTCGCTTACTGCAATTAACTTAAAATTTGCCCATTCACAAACACGCCTGTTCAACCAGGTACACCGGGCTAGCCAAAACCTCGGCCCCGCTTCTGGGCAAGGAAAACCTTCAGCACCCAGCCTACAGCACCAAACCTTCAGCACCCAGGTTCAAGAAGCAAGTGAAAGACATCAAGCAACATGAGAAGGTACCGAGAATGGGACAGGTCTCAGAAACAAACAAACAAAAAAAACTTGCAAAAACCATGGCAACGTTATTCTGTGAACACTGTGGTACAGCAGGTCACACATAACAGGTAGGTGAGCACTCCCCCCACGGAGAACAACCCAGAGGAGAGCAGCCTGACCAAACTGATTTCCTTACGACACACAGCATTTGGTTTGCCAGAAGAGTAATGCAATTTCTCCTCCACTCAGGCAAATACGTTTAAAGATGCTTTTGTTATCTCCAAATCGACCTCGTGGTCTCTCACTCTACTCTTAAGCACCAGCAGGGAGATGCTGGGAGGATGAAATCGCTGCCTGCACTGCAAACTGACAACACATCTCACGTACGCAGTTAATTTATTCCCTCTCCATCTGACCAGAACGTGAAGACTGAAGTCATTTTGATCTAAAATGACCAGACAGTAAACGCGAAGATAATTGCTTCGAAATTGTTTCTCTGAAGGAAAAAAAAAAGTAAGTTATGATCTTGCCTGTGCATAATGCACTCAGTGTTTCTGCCCTTTTGAAGACGTGCTCACTGTGCTCATCACGATAAACACCGGTCTCAAAAGCCAAAGTTTCCTGTTTTCACAGTGAACAACTTTTTCTGGTTTCAGTCTGGGGGAGGACTAAACGTTTCCTCACCAGCAGCACAGGTCGTGCCCTCCGGCCACCACCACACAAGCCCAAAGCTGTTTATCCACGTCTGCCCAGCCTGCTGACATGTGCCACGTCCTCACAGAGCACGAGCCTGGTGAAGAATTGGTTTATGGCCCAAAAAGGGTTTAATCTTCAGCAGGCAAGCAGCCAGCCATGTCCACTTTAATTCCCATTGCTGCCTTCAGCTCTAGTGTTACAGCACATACTGCCACTCTAACGTGAGGGATTTACTCTGCTACTGATGGACCTGACCTTCAAGAGCCTAAATCTGTAATTTCCCAGCACTTGGGGATCGTGGACTTTGGGTCAAGTGTTCCCTGTATGGTCATCTATCCTCACAGCCATCAGGCTCCAAAGCCCTCGTAAAGCGGCTCAGTTACAAGCAGGACTTAAGGCAGAGCTGGCCTGGCAAACACAAAGCGCATCGGGGACAGCACGCAGCACCTGCACTGGATGCAATTTCAGGATGAGCCAGGACACACGGGTCAGCCGAGGACGGAAAAGGTCAGAGCACGGAACAGGCACGTCTGGAAACCGCCCTCTTCCCGGCCTCCCTACGCAAGTTCACAGAACAAAGAGCTCAAATTAATCGACGCTGGGCTCGTCGCTTCAGCCCAGGACACGGTGAGCAGCTGTAAGCCTGGCAGGACTGATCTCACAACAAAGCCACCTCTTCCCCTTGAAAACCTCATCGCCGAGGTCTTTACCAGCGTCCTGGCTGAAGACAAGGCACACGCAGAGAATCTGTCCCTCCTTTCGCCTTTCTGGAAAAGAGCAAAAGAGAGAAGTAAGCAACCCGGAGCGACAGCTGGTGCTAGATGCCCTTAGCAGAGACCTCTCATCATCGACACCGTACTCCAAGGAGGCCCCGAAGTGACAGCGACCCTCCTCCAGGCTCAGAAGAGCTTGCTGCCTTCTCACCTGCCTGCAACAGCCTTCCTGCCAATGAAAACCCTAAGGAGAAGTTCACCTCACCACAAAGAAGCAAACCCAAACCAAAACAGCCAAACAAAAAAACCATCGATCCCTTTCCTTTCTCTCCCACCCCTTCAGTAATGAAGATATTACAAGCTCTGGAACAGGCTCTCACTTTTTGACCTTTAAGCTTTTAAAACAAATTAAAAAAAAAAACAAACACACCAGAGCACCAAAAGCAAAACAAGCACTATTACAAGCGAGTGATACTCCTAAAACACACACGGCTTTTGTAAACAGGCATTAAGTCCTCAGTGCTTTCACGGTGATTTGTGGTAAACCTCCAGAGCACCCAAGACATTTGCAGAGCAATTTTCTCCATTTTTCATCCTCCAGAGGTTCAGTATCAGGTTGTTTCCCCGTACAGAAAAACCTGAGAGCAAAGCCTGTGCTCGGGGTGCCAGAAGGAACAGCACCGGCCTCGGGTGTTCCTCACCCCACAAGGGGTGAGAATTCACGCATGGTTCCTGCACTGCTGGGATTATGGCAAGCACCCATAAGGTTTCTGACCAGAAAGCCAGGTTTGGATCACGACGCAAACTTTTGTTGTTGAAAGGGGAGGAAAGACAGGGAAAGATACGCCCAGCAGCCACAAATTATTCCTGTTCTTGGCTTCACTTTTACCTCAATTTCCAAAGGGGCCTGCGTAGGCTGCAAATACACAGCAAGGACTTGAAGCACACTGCAGTGAGATACTCAGCCGCACAGCGCAGTCGATGATAAATCCACTCCAGTAGCTGCCTGTGATGCCCCGGGGTGGCTGCCTTGGCAGAGCGTCTGACAGATCCCAACAGTGCAAAAGAGAAGGGGTAAAAGGAAAAACAAAGGGAAAAAAGGAAAGGGACATTTCAAATCATCCCGTGGCTTTTTGGACACATCTAGAGCATTACTCCCAACGCTGCCTAAAACCTAAGGACAAACTGGAAATGTTTAATGCTCGAAGTGTTATGGTGATTTGGGGGTAAACAAGGACAACTAAAAGTTATTAAAAGGAAGACCAGGAAAATGTTAGACCCAGTCTGAAGAACGGGGCAGTCGACAAACTTATCAGCTGAACGCATTAAAAGAAACATTTTTGACAGATATGGATGGCGCTGGGAACTGACAAAACAAGAACAAAAAGCTCCCTGGCCTGCTTTTTTTGCAGATAAACAAGCACAATGGCTCTCCAACCGGCTGCAGTTTGCCACTAGGAAGAAATTTTTCCTCAGCAACAAGCACAGGCGATATCCTAACTCGGGAAGGAAGCAAATGCCCAACATCTCTCACCGATGCGTTTGCAAGTGAATCTGGTTTTAAGCCAGGAGGAACTGCCCAGCACAGGCTGCATCTCCCACGGCTGCAGAGCATCCCCGGTGCTGCTGGCAGCCTGCTGCACGAACTGAACTGTGAGCCTCATGCATAGGAACGGCCACAAGAAGCAACATAATTTTAGTTTCCCTGTGGTGCCGAGTTTGAGTAGATCAGCTTACAAAGAAAAAAAAAAAAAAAAAAAAAGTAAATAAATCAGCCCCTGCAATGTTGTCTGGTTTGAACTGTTCATGAGAAGACAAGGAAAAATGGGAATTTCCAGCTCGATCCTGTGTTAACACATCCATTCTCCATCGTGGCGTGGTGAGAGCCGTGGCCTCTGCGTGTTTCTCTGAGCACAGCACGAGCAGCGGGAGTTAAAACCTGCAAGCCAAGTGGGAAGCGAAACAGCTGGCAACCCCTGGGTCTCGCCACATACCAAATAACTGCAGCATTACAAATCTGGGACTCACCAAAACGAACCGCGTCCTGCTGGGAATAATATTATGGGTTAGTAACACCGAGGGCTGCCCAAAGAACACAACAACACGCCGCGCTTCGCTGGAAGAACTACGTGCCTGTATAAACACCCAGCGCTTCTCAGAAAGATAAAAAAGCCATATACATGAATCAAACCATGCAACTGAAAATTCAACTTTATAAAATTAAGTGGAATTCGCACAAACATTGCTCTGAAAGCAGAGCAGCTAATCAGAGCTGTCAGAGGTGTGGATTTTGTTTAAGTACTGAGCTGAGAAGACGACGAGTGGAGAATCCCACTCTTTAGGATAGGAATCCCTGCTTTTACAGAAAAATTAAAGCAAATCCGGCACTCTAAAGTGGTTCATTTGTCCCCAGGGCAGCTTATTTATTAGTCAAAACCAGAGCACACAGACACGCCGTGTACTTACACACCTGCTTGTCAGCACGGTACCAGCTGAGCACCCACCTCGGCAGCACTGTGAGGACCAGCCCTGTGAGGAGCATCACCTCCAGCTCTGCAAATGGAAACCCCCAGCTGGTGCCACCAGCAGGTATCTGGGCAAACCGATCCCCATCACGGGGCATGATCCCTGTTGTGGGTCATGGGGCCACGGACGGCACCGGCACACACTGAGGACGAAGGCAACAAGCAACCAAGCTCTGCTCTCCTGAGCTGACCACAGGAGCTCCAACCTCTCCTTCCAGAGCTGGAGGCAAAACACTTCTTCAACTGAATGATTACGACAAACAGGAGAACTAGCAACGCACTACGAGCAAATATAACCCCCCAGAAAAAGCTAAACAAGCACTAGTAACGCTTTTCCACTAGCTTGAAGTTACAACTACAGGCCATCCATTTAATTTTTATACTAACATATTTTTTAAGTGCTTTAACTGCTCTGCAGAGACATATTCACAAATTAGAAAGGCACCCAAAGATGAAAACAGGAAGGGGCAAAGTCAGTAAACGTGCTTCGTCATCTATCGTGCTAACGGCTCTGTAGCAAAGTTGGAACTCTGGGCTGCACACATAAAAAGCAGGCTATATTAATACATTCCCAAACACTTCTACTTTAGGAATGAACAAGATCTCCTATTTAACATTCTTTTTTTTCCAAATTAGAGTTTTCCTCGATGTTACCACACCCCTCTCCCTAGCCTAGAAAAGCAGCATACAAATTTAATTCCTGAATCACGTCGATGTCAAGTTCCACCCCGGTAAGTCACAGAGCTCCTCGCTTTTCTGCTCCTTCCTATACCGGCAGGAGTGCCAAATCAAGCACTTTTCCTCTCCTCCTCCTCTCCTTTTTGGTGCATCTTCTCCAGCTTTCAGCCTCATTTTGGAGCCTTCAAAACACATGAAGCTGCCCTGCAAAGCGGTACCCCGGGGAAGTTTGGGGTGACGCACTGGCTGTGTAACGCCAGAGCATGCTGAATGGCAGCGTTAATGCCCTCTCTGACGTTTTTTAGCACTCAGTGTTTGAGCCGTAGGCGATGCAGGAGGTCACACCAGCATTTATTTTAATTTCCTTCCTTCAGCGCCCTCAGAACCATGCGTGCCAAACCTGAGGGCAGCCATTCAGGTTAGCGGAGCAGGGGCAGGTTAAGGCTATGGGATCCCACAGACGGGTTCCTGAGCAGGGTTTCTGCTCCATCTCTCACCACGAAGCTCGCCCAGGAGCACGATGCGACCCTTGGGTGGGTTGTGGACGGGACAGGGACGCATCGCGCTGCGTTTATCGCAGCCACATCTTCCAGCGCCCTGAGGGTGGCTGCTATTAAAAACAATCCCCACGGGTTAAACCACGTTCCCTCAGGGCGTGCAACCACACGGGCCTTCCGCACCCCCTGGGCGCTGTGAAGTCGCAGCAAACTTTTATTTTCCTCGCTTTCCCCTACCTGCTGGGGCTGCCCGAGCCCAGGCGAGCCACAGCCCCGAGCCCTTCACGCAGCCAACTTCCACCACAACGCTCTGGCCAGGACCGGGCAGCACCGCTCCGAGCAAGCAACCACCGCCGGCTCGACCCTCCCCGGGCCCCCCCAGCGCCCCAAATCCCCCGTCCGAGCCCCTGAGGGCCGGGGGGAAGGCAGGAGAGAGGCGGGGGAAGCCCAGCCCGTGGCCGCCGCCCGCCCGCCCCGCTCACCTGAGGCGCGGGCATGGGCGCCAAGCCCCCCGCCAGCAGCCGGCGACGCCGCTCGCCGCTCCGCAGCGCCCGCCCCAGCATCGCCACAGCCTTCCTCCTCCTCCTCCTCCTCCTCCTCCTCTTCTTCTTCTTCCAGCTCCGCCGTGGGCGTTGCCGCCGGGGCTGGGCGGCGGTGGGGCTCGGCGCCCTTCCCCTTCCCGCCGGGGAGGAGGAGGAGGAGGAGGGCGGCTCCTCGCTGAGGGAGCTCCTACCACAGCCCCTTCACCCTGTGGGTTTGGGGTGCTGTAGGGTTTAGCCCCCCGCCCTGCCTGTTTTTGAGGCTGTTTCAGCGGGATAAGCGCTCTCTGCTGCCCCAGCGAGGAGCAGGCAGACGCCGAAGCAAGCCCTGGCGAAGTTCATTATTTCCCAGAGACTTCTGTCTACAGGAAACTGTTGGCAGCTGCTTGCTCCATCCACATCAGCGTCTCACAGCTCTGTCACCAAAGCCCCCACTGCGTTCATGTCCCCAGCTTGGGGAGGAAAAATGTGCATGTCAGCCTTTTTGGGGCTCTAGGAAATAAGCCGTGTGTCTTTTCCATGGGCCAATAGAGCCAACAGCCATTTTAGCAGCTGGGGCTTGTGTCACGACCATGTTTAAAACGAGGACTTTGCCTCTTCAAAAATCCTACCCTCTGTTTGCATTTCTTACCTTTCAGATTGCTTCATGAGGTAACTTCTGCTTTGTTCTCCAAGCAACGTGTTTCACATCGTAGTTTCCTCCATTAAATATTATCTGTTGGCTGTAACTTCGGTTTTCTCATCTTATACCTCATAAAGGTATCTGCTCAATACTTCACTTCTAAACTACCACGTCATTAACACCTGACAAGGATAGGCCTACATAAATATCATCCTTGTATTTCACACTCAAACATCACGTATATTTATATATACACATATACACACACGCATATATACAAGTGAAACATCACTAGTCACAGATACCATAAAAATGGGTGTAAAATGGAGCGAATGGCAAAGTTGCTTTAGTACAACCACTGAAACAAAGTCTGAACCTGCAGGCTATTCAAGTGGGGGTCAGCTTTTAGGATGAAAGAAAATATAGCAGAATGGAATAAAGTTAGCCGATGCACCTCCCAGAAACCAAATCCTACTGCTTGTCCCTGAGCCATTATTAAATAGCCTGAATTTTCCACATAGTCACAGGGATGAAACCTGGACTCCTATGTTTCTGTGAAGAGGGGAACACATAAAACCCTTTTGCTCCTTTCTGGGCATTGTAACAAGACTGTGGCTATTTGGTGCAAAGACGGACTGATTTTTATTTTTTTTCTCTCCAGGGAGAATTATGTTCCCTCCCAGGGCACAGAAAGCAAAGATCTCTTCAAAACACAGAGGAGCAGCTCGTTGCAACATGTCAGCTTACTAATCCTCCTGCTCTAGGAGAGGAGCGAGGTGAGACACCTCCCCAGCTCACCCAGGACAGACCAAAGCTCCGTATTTTTTACAGAGCAGTGTGTCAGAGAGGTAGGATTTGCTAACCAGGCTGCTGGAAGGCGTGCTGCCACAGGGGAAGAGAGCCGGACTTTTATTACAGAGAGAAATTCTTACTCCAGGAATAGGAAGTGCTTCGACTGGGCGGAGGGAGGATCATAAATTATGCTCTTACTACAGAGCTGCCAGGCTGTCCAAACAGCAGGGGAGCACTTCGCTGAGACCTGACTCATGCCTGCGAGGAGCTTGTTGCATCTGGTCAGTGCTCTTCCCTCCTCTGCTGAGGCGCTGTACTGTGCCTCGGTGGCTGCTTGGGCTTGTGTGTGTGCTTTCTCCTTGTAAATCCATTTCTGCTGAGCTGGAAGCATAATTCTTATGGAAAGATTAATAATTTCGGTACAATTTTAGTGGCTGAAATTTCAGCCCCTTACACTGCAGGCACTAACACTGGCAATGGTCTTTTTGGGGTAGGAATTATCCCTCCCTTTGACATTATCCTTCATGGAAGTCCTAACTCTTGCTCCACCGAGTCCTGCAGGCCTGGCCTAGTCCCTTTCCACCACACACACACACTGTCTGCAAGGTTTTACTTTTTATTTTTTTATTTTTTTATAATAAAGTCCTAAACTCCAAAAGTATTGCTTTAGGAAGAAGCCAAAGCATTGTTCTTGCTACCTAAGAAACCACCACTAAGGAGGGAAGATAATTCACTTTTTGTTCTTAAAGTTCTCCCAGAAGCCATATAACAACTTATATTTTATAACACACACTTATTAAAATACCGAGGTAGCACTGTTCAAAGTTCACCGTAACAACACATCAGGATGACAAAGAATAGAATAGGGGAAAGGGCAGCGATATCCCATCTGTATGGGAATCACTTCATGGATCTGAGGACCTCCATCAAAAATTTAAACACGAAAAAGTGAAAGCCCAAGAAAAGCCAATTAACAAGAGACAAGGTACCAGTGCATCAGGGGCAGGCTGGCACAGAGCAGTCGGGCATCTCCAGGTGCCCCCAGCTCACGACACAGGAATCGACACAGAGCAGGGGGCCCAGTCCTGCTCCTGGCTTCTCCTAAGCTCTGCTCAGAACAAAGGCAGCACATTCAGGTGCACAAGAGCCAAGGAACAGAGAAGAACCCTTAACTACAGAGAATCAGGACACATTTAGGTTTTTGTCTGCTTCAGCTTCAGTTTTTAGTAACATTTTGTATTCATAAAAGTTAGGATTTACAATGGGTCAAGCTTTTTGAAAGCACGGTATCTCGAAAAGTTAGTAACAAACGACAGCATATTCCTAGATGTTATTTTTCCCCTTCAATGATTTTCTAACACATTTAAAAAACAAACAAACAAAAAAAAAAACTCTTTTTCAAACAGTTGATAAGAATGACATTTTCTATGGCTAACAGATTACTAAAATGGTAAGTCATCACCAACTCTTCCTAATGCTTGAGGATTGTTGTGACAATAAACTCGTCACTCAAGAAAGTCACAAAGCCTGTGTCTCACAAGGGGGGGGCTTCCTACACATGTGGCAAAGAGATAAAACGCAAGAAAAAATTATTACACTACTTTATTACCCAACAGAGAAAAAAAAAAATCAACTTCTTTCCTACTGGAAACAGTCAAAAAATATATAATTTTTGAACTGGTGCTTTTGTTTTAATGATGAAGGGTGTAATTTGAAATCTGTATTTGCTGATGTCTCTGGGGTAGTGTTCTCTTGACAGCTGAAAATCAAATACCCAGTACTTTTAGAAAATATACAACAGAAATCAGAAAGGTAAATTGGTACAAGAGAAACGATACCAAAACTCATTTTCCTTTTTTTTTTTTTAATCAAGTTTTGAAATGTTTCTAGAAGTTTTGCCACCTCCCCTCTCCAGTTTTTCTCTTACAGAAGCATGCAACCATTCAATCTTGTGCATGATTGCTATTCCTCATTAGGCATCTCCAATAACAATTATCACTTCTGCTAAAGATCTTTACAAGAAAATAAAAAAAATAGGTGAAGTAGTTAACGTTTTTTTTTTTTCTTGTTATTAAAATTGCAAAGGAAGGACAAAGGCCCTGCAAGCAGATAATCTGTAAGAGGTCAGAATTCAGGATTGGAGTAAAAATTGAAGAATCATCGATAATGTGTTTGTTTGAATTTTCGTTGCTCTTGTAACAATCTCTTGTATGCAGCACTACCCATGCGAGAACTCGCTTGCGAGACACAACCCCACAGGATGCCTTTGGATTTTGCTGTGCAAATGAATCATCAGTAATTTGCAAGCAAATATACTCAAGAGACCTCAAATTCCAGTTACTTGCAGTAGTTGCAGCCAAACTTTCCAGCCTCCTCCTGCATTTGACTACAACAGTGTCAATCGAATTAAAGGCAAGCAAGGCCGCTCTGTTTTTAATTGTAGGGAACTGGCAGATAAATACATCAATAAATCATCATAGGCTCTCTCTCCCCTTGCATTTAAAATTCCCAATACCATTGTACCAAAACAAAAAAAAAGAAAAGGAAGAAAGTGTTACACTGAATCTCAAAATTACCTGGGTCCAGCAGGCTTTTAGTTGGAACTTAACCTTTGTAATTCTGCAAAAGTGATCATATTCTACCTCATTTATGAAAACCTGAAACATGATAGCATATGTAGACCCCACTTTTTTTTTTTAAACAATACATCAGAAAAATAATGCATTAAAATCTGAAGAATTGCACTTAAAGAATAAGTCACTGCAGTAATTCTTGACATAGAAACTGATACACTTGAGATATTCAATAAATTCATTTTCTCTTGAGCAAAATCTGCACCATGCATCAGCTGGGAGACTTGAAGCAATTGTTTGAGTTCTAGTCTGTTGTTTGAGGTATTTATTAAATCACTGGAGCCTGCTAATGCCCAGTATCTGTACCTTCACTGCTTGCTCCCAGCGTGAGAGAACAGACCTACAAGGTCCTGCGCTCATGACCTCTTTCAGGGACTAGGTAATCTTTTGTGCGACCTCACAGCTTTTGCACAGGGAATGAAATCACAGATAGGTCTGTTAGAAATGCAGCACGAGGAAGAAGATGGCTTCTCTAAACTAGGCTGGCTGCTGCCACTCCTCAAAAATTCAGGATAGGCTTCAGCATAAACTCATTTTACTTGAAATCAGCTCTCAGCTCCTGCACTGCTCACACCATGCAAGTACCACCACGGGGAGGTCTCTGGCCTCTACGCCGTACGTTTCCAGTTTCTTCTACCCGTATCTATAAAGAACTTTCTTGGATGAGCAGCAGGAATGCAAATCAATGACCTGTGCTATTAATTAAAAAAAAAAAAAGAAAAAAAAAACACTTCTCCTCCTCCAGAATAAAGAATTTGGTAGAGAATTTTCTATGTGAGCAAGACAAAGACTGCCAGCAAGAGCCTCAGGCCTCCAAACTTTCTTGTTTCAGTCACTCACTGAAACTGGCCACCAAGCTTTAACATGGTCAAAAATTTGACTCAAGTTCTTACAAGTCCTTCATACATGAGTTAACACCAACTACTGAAATCAATGATTGAGGTTTTAAGTACACCCTTTAAAAAGTCCAGGTCTGTCCCACTATCTTGGAAAGACTTTTTTTTTTTTTTAAATGGAGTTCTTTTGGTCAACACCAAAGTAATATTTCGTATTTGAAATTACTAAAGAGCTTTTGACTGTCAGGATTACTGACAGTTCATTTTGGCTTGTTAAAAAAACACCATC
This sequence comes from Anas acuta, assembly GCF_963932015.1. NCBI lineage: Eukaryota > Metazoa > Chordata > Aves > Anseriformes > Anatidae > Anas > Anas acuta. The sequence continues at coordinate 72,199,859 of NC_088982.1, read as the reverse complement.
ATTAATGACTGAAAAACATCTTTTCAGTATCTGACAAAATGTACAGAAAACCAAAGTCAACTGCGCCCACTCATCTTTTTTTTTTTCCCCAGATATGAAGCTCTACATCAAAATTAACAAATAGGCTTATTTCTGATATGTGTGAAAGTTTAATACACAATTATGTTTACTACTAGTTCTCCGGGAGCTACATTACATGTCTTTACTACTCTAAGAGCCTCCTGGACTGTAATTTCTCCATCAGCAGTTCACACATTCCTTTGACGTTAAAAGATGTAAACAATGTGGCTTTTAGAACTAAGAAATGGAAAGGGATGCCAGCTGTATTTAAAATGTAGAGAATTTGAATCAATTCCCCAAAAGACTTACTTAGCCAGGGCTCGTATATCTTTCCCCTAGCTAATTTTGAACTTCTCATGAAACAGGTGTGATTCATACGACAGAGTTGAAAGCTTTTTTGGGAAAAAAAAAAAAAAATCAATCCCTAAAACAGTCAAAGAACCTCAAGGGACAGGGACAGTTCAACACTTTAAAAAGATACAAAAGCTTACCTCTTATCTCCTCACCAAAATATTATCCGGTGGGCAAAAATCTTTCAAGTTTCACAGTGTGAGTCTTCACGGGGATTCATTTTCTGGCATGCACCTTCAGTACAGTGGTGTGATCCAAGCCATTGTAAGTGAAGCCATCTTTCAGATGGTACTTCCATACCTACAGATACTCTATTGTTCAAAACACTAAAATCAACATGCTAAATCCAAAGATGTTTCAATTCAAAATATTTCTGTGGGACTGTTGTCTTGAATTTGAAAACAAAGATCAGTCAGGAAGTACATGTGCTCCACTAACTAATTTAAATAAGTCACAACAACAACAAAACCCCTAGATTCTGTGCTGTGTTAGGGTTTTACTGAACAAATAGCTCTTGCTGTACTTGCTATAATTTTTCATATACAAAAAATGATAGAAGAATAAAGCTTTAAATAATGGTTTTACAGAACACATTGCAGTTAATCATGGAATAGGATGTTCCTAGGTATTCAATACCAAGCTCACAAGTCATGGGGCACTTAAATTGTAACACGCTCTTCTCATCTTTGCAATTACAAATAATTTTTGAGATGCCCCAGTCTTCAGCAGTGTGTAGCTTTCACCCACTGTGAAGCCATCTATGAACAAGCATATCAGTACCAAAATCCTGGTGGTCTGATTTAGGGACAACATTCAACATCACCTCAGACATTTATTACATGATAATTTACTAAATGGAAAAAAAATATCTCAAGTAACTTCTTTTAGGTAAGTTTCTTTTAGGTAACTTAAAGACATTTAGTTAAGGACAACACACATGTAAATCATATTTTCCCCAAACAAGGAGTTGATGCTAACATGCAGACTAACATCACTTGAACAATTTAACTAGGGTAACTTTTTTAAAGCATTTGCAAACCATAGCTAGGACATTTTTTCTCCACTATTCAAGTTCTGTTTTCAGGGGATATGGCAGTTACGCAACACAGTAACATTCTCAAGACTACCTTAAAATAAAATGTAATCATACTAATTATTATTTACTTTTTGGTATTTAATCATTTTAGTTATATTTCATCAAACAAACGAACAGAAAGTACTATGTATGAGTGACTATAATTTGTTAATTACTTCTAATGTGCTTCAAAAAAAAAAAAAGAAACAAAACCATCCCAATTTCACAACAAAGATTCAAAGTCTGAGCTAAATCCATCTGAAACTTCACAATTAGGTTACCAAAACATTACCAAGAACAAGGTTTTGGAAAGATGTACGAACGTGAATGTGTGACCGCATTTTGAAATTTTTGTTTTTTAAAGCCTTTACTTCCCTTGTTGCAAGCTAATTCATTTTTACACCCCTCTTCACCATTTTTTTTCCCCCCTTCAGATCACAGCAGAAATCATATCGTCAAGTTAGATTGAGTGATTACCCATGCTTACTCTAAACAGCAGACAAAAGTTACAGAAAACCTGGACCAAGACTACAGCAGTTTACAAAATGTAAAACAAGGTTAGCAGATATGTCTTCTTTAGGATAATACATAAGGAGGGTTCTAGGGACTTTAACTATTGTATTGTATTGATAGCTCATTTCAGAGAGTGCAACATTTTTTCCTCCCTTCCAGAGGTTTGCAAAATGAAGTGGTAAACATGTTCTCTTCAATATATAGTTCAGTTGCAAAAAGATAGTATTTGCATAAATATAAAAACACATGATAAAGCAAAATATTTTTAATTAGTGAGCCAATCATAAATAAATCCACCTACAAATTAAACAGAACAAGAAGCTGTGTTCCTTCTACATGGATTTTTTTAAGCATGTTTTAATAGTCAATTTCACTGTCTAGCTTGGGACTGAAACAATTCATCATTGAGCACTCAACAATTCAGCACACTGAGCTAAGTCTCTTTTTTTTTTTTAGTTACATTTTTACATTTTCTTTACAAATGTAATACTTATGTACATTATATATTTTATTTCTACAATTCATTTACTTTAGTGAAATTCTACAACTTTCAAAGGGAATTTGCTGAAGTCTTTACTAAATATGAATCATTCCTTTTAAGAAGAAATTCATATAAACAACCAACATACAGCACTGCCCTTTGACGTGTCTGTTAAGAATTTGAATCTTGAAGGGCTACCATAACAAACGTAAGAAAAAAAGGCTTTACCTAATTGTACATTTCAGTAAGAAATATCATCCCACATAGCTACATAGAATCACCAGCTTGCAATAAACAGAGCACCATACCGCTGCACTACTGGAAACGTGGATAAACCAATTTAAAGTTTACTACTGAAAACAGCTTCATCATCCCTAGCACTTTTAGACTGAAGTAAATCTGCAAAACTCTTCTGGAAATGTATACATCTCCTCCTTTAGCTGTAAAGTTTCCCAACCAGCGCTGATTACTGTATATTGTGAAGAACAAACATCCACTTTTTTAACTTTCCATATACTTCTCTCAGCCAATGCTTCTATCTGGAGTCATGATTCTTCTTCTAGTTTACTCCTTGCTCATTTACAAATCTGCTGTTGAATATGAAGTAAGAATTCATAATAAGAGAAAGCTGCTTCTGTCCGATCTTCAATTAAATGCTGAAAAAACTCTGTCTTAGCAGGATTCTCATCTCTGAAAGAATAGATGGAGGAACATATTTTAGTCATTTAGCAAGAGATAAGCTGTAAATTCAAGTAAAGGCATAAATTCTAATGAAATGCTTATTGTGTTTTGAAGTCTACATTCAGTCCCAAGATACTATAGTATGAATAACCCAAAGTTAAGAAAAAACCCCTGGAGTCTGTGATGACGATCAAACAGCAGCATCTTCTTAACAAGCGTAACATGGAAGAAAGATAGGTGAAATAGCATTTAAAGTATCTTGTAGAAGTTCAAGAACTGAAGCATAAAAGTGATCTATTGTTTAGATGTAAGCAAATATGCTGATGGCAATGAATTCTGAATTCATTGTTATATGTGTTATATTAAATCCCAATATTGATTGAACCCAGAAGAAATTACATCTATGTATACAGAATTTGAATGTTTTTTCTTCCTTTTTTCCTCATTTGACAACAGAATATACAGACCTCCATTGCAAAGGGGTTTTAGATAACAGCACTCTAACAAGTGTAGAGGAGATGCTATTTGGTTTCTTCTAAGCTAGACACCCCCACTTTTCAGTATCAATTACAAACTGTAAGTACAACTTGCCAATAATCACTCAGTATGTAACAGAAATACTTACTTTATTACTTGAAGAACTGGGCTTAAAGGTCTATTGTCCCTCAGCCAGGCTATGAAAGACCGCGTCCTTTCTGAAGAAAGTGCAACTACCTCAGGAAGCTGTGTCTGGTTGAAGGTAATGGAAAGAAATTATCTTTTAATATCAGAACTATTTTAAAGAACAGATCCTCATATTCATGACATGGCCCAATGCCAGAATAACCACAATTTCTTTTATGGAATTACCATATACTAGATATACACATTTTTTCTTCAGATTAAAATACAATTCTGTAATATCTGTTTTACAGGAAGTAGTACACCTTTATCTAAAACTGCCTTTTACGTGCAAAAGATTTTGCAAAGTGAGCTCATGTAAACAGTAATCTTTTTAAAATGCCGCTTTCACAGTTTTCCTGCCTTCTTTCCCCATCAATCAAATTCCTATATGTTGTCTTTTGCACCACTGAAAAAATGAAAGGCGAAGAAACAAAATTTGAACTGTAAGCAAAATTCAATGCAAAGATAAGGGATTATTTGGTTGGGGAATGAGCTTAAAAAATAATCCACCACCATGAAAACACTTGTTTGAGGCATTCACTGAACTAAATATATCACCTCCAGGGTTGAAATAATTTAACACAAATCTATAACAGGAAGGATTTTTTTGTGTTACTGCCGTTGTAGTAAATGAATGGGGAATATAATTTAAAAGCAAAGATGGCAACTTTGTATGTTACTTTTTTCTCTAATTTTTCATTACAATAAATGCTATTTAACATCTCAAAAAAAAAGCCATCCTTTGTTTATTAAAGTTTTTTTTTTCCTGAATATACTGTCAATTAATAATACCACTAGTAGGTCAGAGGGAAAAATTCTATCTTGGTAATACAAGCAAAATACAAAACCTTGAACAAGCAGTCCAATTTTATAGTCGTGTTAAAGCTCACCACTCTTTCTGACCTATTCTCAGAAGTACTGCTTCTCTTTTGCTTTTTCCCTTTGTATCTTCCTACGTTTCCACAGTGCCTAACACATTTTTGGTACTATCTAAATATAACCATTAATTCAGAACTCTTCTAGAGTATCTCAACAGGGTTCATCCTTATTCCCCAGTTGTTGGTATCTTGGAACCGCTCCCCACAGAAGAGGGAGTCCTCTCTAATTGCTGCTTCGCTTCCCATAGAAGATCATAGACACAGGTTACAACATAAAAATTTCTATGCTGAAACACATATTGAAGGGTCTTCAATGTTCTAATAGCTAAAAGCATTTTGTTTGTCCAGACTTGAGCCTGGAAGCTGAACAAAACCTAGCTTTACTTGACATACAGACCTTTACATTACCCTTCACATCCAGACCTATCCCCAAATATCATAGACCTGGTATATAACACCACGTTCACTGAATGTAAGATTTCAAAAAATCGTAACAACAAAAACCCCTTCAATCTTAACAACTACTGTTTGTGAAAGAAATGAATCAAGACGTGATCTACACAACTTCACAATATTTTTGTAGGCCCAAATGCATTTCAAAACAAACAAACAAAAAAACCAAACCAATTATATTATTGAACATTTTTTTGACATTCAGTGAACACATTTATATTCTTTCCTTAAAACTGACAACTTATGTTTTCTATAAAGCTGGCAAGAAGTTAGATTGTGTCCATTAAAAAAAATTCACAGTTACATAATTAAAAACTGACAATTCAGAAAAAAATAGATTAAATATAGCTTCCAAATGTAAGCGTTATGCAGTACAGGTGATTAAAACGCCTACCATTTTCTGTGGTACTGACGCATAGTTTGGGTATCCAAGGACATCTTTTATGAAGTTGTTATCACAGTTTTTTCCAATCCAAATATAAAAAGCCTGTAAGATGTCAGAATCATTTTTAGTAAAGGCCTCGCATACGTTTTAGAGAAAGAGACAAATAGTAATGAAATTGGAATATTACCAGGAAACACCAGTCATGCAAATTAATCACCTGAGAGCTCCAGTTGCAATTCATATCTCCATATTCATTATTTGTACATCGACTTAGTAATAACTGGTACCATTTGGAAAAAAGATGATTAAATGTCCAAAACCCAGTTAAAACACAAATACTGAAAGGATGCAGGACATGTCTATATTGGTACAATTAATGTATATTACCTCCCAAAATACAAAAACTAGATTTTTATAAAGTCACACCACTGTCAGTTACTGCACACTGACATCCAATCTCAACAAGCTATAGTAAAGCATTAATTACCAAAACACATTAAAATAATTATTTTGGACATCTGAAGACAGAAACTAATTTGATATTCACACTCAGCACCTGAACTTCAATGCACTTTCCTTCTACAGTGCCATTACAGCACTGTATTTTATTGCATTATTAGTGCAGCGTAATGTTATAACCCATTAAGTGTTTTTAGGGTAATTCCTATGATCAACTTAAACTGCATTTACAGGTTTTATTCACTCTCTACAAATCCCTCAACTCTTGCAACTCTTATGGTATATGGCTCATGTGGCATAAGACTACTTACATTTATGTGTAACTGAAAAAGTTCCTCCCTCAATGACAAGTGCTTTGTTACAGACAGATTATAGTACATGCAATTTAATAACCGTTAAAAGGAAATTTTCAAAATGGAAATCCATTACTTCCAGAAAAAAAAAAAAAAAAAAACTTGATATGAACTCTTGGCATATTTCAATTTGTCTAGCATGAAAAAAATGAACCTTTGAAACCTTAATGTGCAATCTTGATTAGAGATTTTCCACAGATCAAAAATATGAAAGCTTTTTACCGGAACACAGACTATTCCCAGGTTACTTAGGATGCTGATTCATTACACAGCTAAGGTTGAGTTGGCTGCTTTCAACAATTCAGCATTATTTTATTTTTTAAAAACAGGAACGTGCAAAACTGGTCACTTACTGAACCACAATCCATAAGAAAAGCTCCTTCTCTTGTCAACTTCTCTGCAGATAGCTTCTGAAGAGGAGGCTGAGGAACAACTCTGTCATTTACATGTATTGTACTCTGTAAAGAAAACAACAGTCAATAATACTGTAATAATAATAAATTGTAATTTGGTATTTTTGTCTTAAGCAGGTGTGATAAAATAGGAAAAAAACCTGGTAATCTCTACAAATGATTTGAGAATTCTCATATAATAAAGTGCCATGTTAAATCTAAAACGTTCACTTAGATCAACCAATTTGTTTAAAAACACTTTCAAACTTATATATGGGAATGGCTACACAGCACTAATATTGATCTGATCAAACAATCTGGTTAGAGCAATGCTGAAGAAAACAAAACAAAACACCACCAAGAAATTCGCAGCATAATTTCAGATTAAAGCAGGCTGTGACAAGACTGCCTCCCCTCTTGGATAACAGAAATAAACTAAATGACTATTAAGTCTTACTTCTTGTACCTAGTCTTACTTCTTACTATTAGAAATAAATGCATCCATTTCATAGGCATTTCATAGTTGCATTTCATGCAACTTTATCTGGTTTCAATATACAATACCTAGTATTCTCTACCAAATTTTATCCATTTCCCACTGAGAGTTCTAACACACAAAAACACTGGATAGCCATCTAAGGCATACAACCTTCTCTGCTTTCTTTATTAATTGAAAAACATGAAATTATTGTGATCACTGAAAGAAGGTGAAAAAAACAGATCTCTTCATAACATACTATCGTACCTGCATATAAATATATATGTGTGTGTATATATATACACACACACACACATCATGCATGTAATAACTTAGGAAAAATGCCCGGTTTACCTTACAGTAACAAGTTTTAAATTAATTACTGCAGCACATTAAGCGACACTATTAAAACTAGAAAATATTACAAAACAGGCTTCATACATTACCTCCTCAGTTAGCTTGTCTATTCTGTACAAGTTGGGATGTATCATTTTCATCAAGTGAATGAGAGGCTGACTCTTAATCTGGCACATCGCATACACACGATCATCCAAACGTGTACTAGTGCCTGTTCTAAAGGCTTTCTGTTAAAGAAAAAAATATTGTTAATCATGAAACCTATATTTTATGTCACACCTGAACAGTGTATTTCTTATTTTGGAGGATTGTCAGTTAAAGATAACAAAGCTTCTGTAAAGACATGCATCTTACCTAGATACATCAGAAAATCCCAATTTATTGTAAAAACGTGCGCTATGCTAGAAAAATTCCTAATTAAATACAAATTGAATACCTTATAAAACTTTATCCATTCGCCCTTCTTACTGATGAAAAAGAAGAAAGATTTACAAAAATCCCCCACTTTGTGTAAAACGTTAATGTGGTGGGACCAGCACTACACGTTTTCATGCTTTATGAGTGGTACTGGCCTTTGAAATTCACTGACACAATGACACAGGAAGACGAGAGCCCAGCAGGGTTCAAAAACGATACTCAAGTGGATAGTAAGATGGAATCTGATTTTATATTAGCAAAGATGAAACGGTAAGGAAAAGCTCTGGGATGAAAATATATTTCCGTATCTTATAGCAGAAACCAGGCTCTCATAGAATAAAGATTTATTTCATAACTCTCCATCCTATTGAATTTTTCAGCTCTCCCCTAGAAGGAGCCAATAAGACTATTCTCTCAGTAACAACACAACGGAGAAAGCACCATCTTCTGATTGAATGGAGAATATTCCTACAACTAATGTGCAAATTCACCTCTCCACCAAAGTTGTGTATGCAAGTCCTCTTTTTCCAGTTTTAGTTTCTTATTATTGTTAATGAAGGTAAAACCTCTATAAATTACTTATTTTCTCAGCAGCTCTTACTCTAAGCTATCTTTTACCCAGATTCTCCTGATACTAAACATGGTTGTTTTTTCCCCCCTATTACTTGCTTTACTTACATGACTGCTAAGAAGTCCTAATCAGTATATTAGACACTGAAATCATCACAAAACCAAATGAAAATAAATGATCAGGATCATATTTCTTACAGAATTTACATAAATCTTTGTTTATAGTAAGAAAAAATGAACACTCAACTGTCAAGTACTAAATATCTTGAAGCTATGAGATTTATTGAAGATAAAACCCTGCAGTAAACTCTCATTATACTTAAGTATGACTTTTGTTAACACAAAATATATTAAAAAAATCAAAAAGCAGTAACTACTTTTATGTAAACTTTAAACTATTCACTTTAGCTTCTTTAATATGTTTCATTTCATTTCCATGGAATTTAAGTTTTCCTTCTTAATACCTGAAAACACAAACACGTGCACTGAAAACTGTATGATTTTTCTTCACAAAATAAAATTAAGTACTAATAAGAGCCTTACAACAACCCCCCCGGGCAACTTTAATTAGTTGCCAAAAGAATTTAAGAATTGCTGCTACAATATACATTACGATTTTCACTTAAAATCAAGTAACAAAATATATTTTAAAAACTCAAGTAAAAAAAAAAAAAATATTCAGGCACTCATCAGTTAAAATAAGCTTGGTCATTTTTTGTTTCTGTCCTGGAAGTTCAAAAAGGAAAACTCTATTTCGATAATTATAGGAAAGGACATTGCTCAATTCCTCCAATGGAACAATGAATCAAACATCACTACTACTAGCTTATACATACCTGTTTGAGAAGAGCCAAAACATACAATGGAAACAGCTTGAGGGAATTTGGTGCTATCAGCATGGACTGCTGCAGATTTGAGGCAGTTGACATGTACGCTGACAAAGAGTCTACCACAGCATTAACTAAGGCATCTCTTGCATCTGCAAGACTAGATGAAACTGAGCGATCCACCGCTGTTGGATTAGAAGAATAGAAAAGGTTAGTAGAGTTGACCTCATTCGTTCCATTTTCCATACAGAAGCTTCCTTTTACAATGCTTAAAAAAATAAAAGTAGAAGCTTTATCACTTGATTTAAGCTGTAGTATGAACCCGAGACTACGTACACATCATGTTTTAAGTATTATGCAAGTAGGTTAGCTATTGATTAAACTATTCGCTATTGTACATCCAAGATGGATTTGCAACAATTCTTGTGACAAAAAATCCAAAATAATGTTCTCTCATCATTTCCACAGCATAATAATTTGTGCAACTTCAGTTCCATCTTTCTCTGTTAAGAAAAAGCTGCAAATCTTTTGGTTGGAGGAAGTCACCTGCTGGACTGAATGCGCATTTGAGACAAGATACAGAAGTACTGTTCATTTCTTGTAATTCATTTGACTACTAATATACAACAAGGGACACACTAAAATCCTGCATGGAGCCATAACATTCACAAGCAGAGATCAATCTATGAAACCTCTGCTTGTGGCCCTTGCGTAGGGGAGTAAGCAAGAATCCTCAATCTAGCAACGGCAGGTTGAAAGCGCAGGGAACTAACACAGAAAGTGGAGATGTCAGCAGTACTCCCCATCTCCGTTTTTATTTTTAAAGCACACAAAAACTAACAGGAAAATGAATAGCCAGGCTTCGTTTGCAACTTTAAAAGAGAACATGTGAAAAGACATTTGAAACTCACCCATGTTTGCTAAGAGGCATACAACTGCTTGTACATCTGCTCCTGCATATACATCAGCCAACGAATTTACTACAGGCAAGCAAAGTGTGTGCACTCGAATTCGGCGTTCACCTAATAAAAATACATAGAAATCATCACACAGTACTGCTTGGTAGGAAGAGGTATCCAAATTCAGTCATTACAGTGCATCTTCTCTTGTCCAAGATGCACTCTTGGTGAAAAACACACCAGTCACGCGTTTGCTGTAACACCATTTCTCACTCCTGTCTCAAGTTCTGTAAAGCTCTCAAGTATTCAACTGAATAACGAACACAGGTTCGTAACATGAACTGCTTTATAATGTCCACACAAAGCTTTTTTGACTGTACAGATGAAGTACAGTCTAAAATTTGTGGCATCCTCCATAACAGAAAGTAGCTGCTATTCTTTATGCCCACCTGGTAGCATCCACCACTTTCATAGCTCTGTGATTCTGGATAAATTAAGTGCCAAATATGTTACTGCTTATAACAATGATATGCCTTTTAAGTCAAGTTGTTGAACAAGATTATGTAAAATTGAGATAAATACAATTTTTCCATCAAAATAGAGCTTATGAAGTTTTATATTATGTGACTAATGGCCAAACAGGTTCCCTAACTTTGACAAGATTCCCCTAAGTTATGAAGTTCAACAGAAGGCTGCGCAAATAGCTATACAAACATTACCTTAAAAACAAACCAAACAAAAATAGTGTGCAATTCATTTGAATGCATTTACCTTTGCTGGAAGTATACAAAAGAGCTGTTTGAAAACAAACCAAGGATGTGTCAGCGAGACTTTCCTCAATGGACATTTGTACTGCATATCCAGCATCAGGATTGACATTGGCAAGGGATAATAAATCAGTAGATCGTACAAAAAAGTTCCCATGAAAAGTGTGGATAGAAAGACCTAGAAGCAGATGAAATAATTCAGACAATGAGGTTGTAACAGCATGAAAAACTTCCTTCAGTAATTAAAGCCCACAGTCCTTGTGTTTTAAAAATAACAGTAAAAAAAAATTTATCCCAAATATTAAGCAGAACCAGTTATTATAGGAACCATCACACCTTTCAGAGTGATCCCATACATTTCATACTCAATTTTGAATGCTCCAAACAGAACAATGCTCTTACACTACACACTTCAACTTGGTTGAAATGAATTCTTAACTAAGAACTGAAACAAAAAAACCCACACAACTAATATCCAAATAGCAAAAGCTACCAGCACATACTGATGTAAAGGTGACAAAAATCTGATTCTTCAGTGAAAGAAACAGACTGAAATGTAATCTTGTTGAAGACTAAGCACATTCAAAATGACAGTTAACATGTTTACATCCGTTTTTCCATTTGTAAGAGTGTTTACAATATACCTTTTGTGCATCTTATGCGCATAACTGCCTCAAAACCAATCTTCCTCGTAAGGTATCTTTTAAGGTCTTTTTGCAACTTCTCAGCCTGAGCAGGATTATGGATATGATGAAAAGATGGATAATAATAGATGCACCCAGCAGAGTATTTGGACATGCAAGCTGTGAAGGAAGAAAAGATGTTGTTAGAAGGTAAACCATGAGGTCAGGACATAAAGATTGTGTACAATGTTCTTCAAGTCACATCTATATTGACCTTTTTCCTGATATGAACTGCATCCATAAGACGACAAGAGCTGGCCTTGACTCAGGCCACCGAAGACATTAAGAAGTCACTCTAAGACACAGTTACCTCAATATACACTTACTTCAATAACCTGTCTTAGCTGCCAAGGGTAGCACAGAGTTTAATGACGTAGGCATAAAACTAAGTGTGCGTGCAGAGACAAATCCTATTTATACTCAGAGGTGAGAACTGCGTTCTCCTCCTATGATTAAACTTCATGTTTCCTGCCATCTTCCTGTTTTCTATTCTTGAGCAGAAGAGAACTTTCTCATTTAAAACTGAAATCTCAGAATAAATTGTCTTTGATACCACCAATCCAATACACCTGCTCTTTACTGATATCAACTTCGAAGTCAATTCCTATGCAGTATTAGCTGCATTTACAAGAGTGCATAAAGACTTACAAGATCAAAGAATTTCTGAAGTAGCCTGTGCTTTTCAAAGACAGACAACACTTTGGGAGGAATAAATACATATATTAGGCACTCCTTACCAAGAGAAGCTAGATCAGAATATTGCGAACTTAAGAGAAACAAATCCACAGCAATCTGTTGGCCTGAACAGTCCAATGCCAACTTCTTATAAAAATCTGTAGCTGGACCAAGATGTTGGACCACCTTTGGTGAAAAAGTTACATGAGAAAGAATTAAAATAGTGATTGTGCTTCCATAAGAGTTTAAGAAACAACAGATTTACCGTTCAATAGCAAAGTATCATAAGCAAGTTTCACTTAAGCAAAATTTTATAGGCATCTCAAAATACCTGCAGAAATTATTTCATGTTGTACATTCTTTTAGATCATCTTTACAAGCAGGTATAATACTCCCTTCGAAAAGGTTTACACTCTCATGCAAATAAACATTCATGTTAACTCTAACATTTACTAGATACTTCATTTAAAACGCCAAAAATAATAAGAAATCGTGCTTTAGGTGTACAGTTCCATACATACATGATAAATATATATTCAAAGCCTCGTTTGATAATGAATTGAGTTAAAAGATACCTGCAGTTTCTTCTCGCTGTCAAGAAAAAAAGGTTTTGCTGTCGAGAAACACACGCATGTATGAATTACTGATCATACATGCACAGACACTGAACATTTAAACGTTAGCGAACTGCTATAAACAAAAAACAAGTGTTGGTCTGTAGATGATGCAAGTCCCTAGGCTCAAACGTCCAGTCCCTAGGCTCCTGAGATGAATAATTAATGAAATTTTTATACCTTTGTGCTTGACCTTTGATTGGGATCTTCTCTGGAATGCAAAAGCCCTGCACCCAAGGATGGTAACTGTGTTTGAAACACAGATATCCGACCTCCAGTTGGAGACATCAGTTTAAATGCAGCCTGAAGAGCAGGGCCCAAAGCGCTGTGGGTTTCTCGTGTATTGGTGAACATATTTGGGAATGCATTCAGCAGATCTTTTATCAGCTGCAAAACAGATGGAAAGTTTCTTATGAGATGTACAATCTTAAGTTTTTCTGCTATTTCTAAAAAGCTGTAGTGCCATGACCAAATCAGTACTAAATACCTCAGCTCAGTTTAAACAAATTGGAAAAAACAGTTAGAACTTTTAAAACTACATTGCATTGAACAAAGTGTAATATTTTTATCATTAAAAAGTAACACTGGAATTACACATTACATAGTCTTGAATTAAGTGTTTTGTTTTTTTAAAATCTATTTTGAATATTTAACTGCTTCAATGTTGTGATCTATTTTGAGTAGTCATACCTCTTTGCTTTCATGGAGATTTACAAGTAAACTATCTGGTGTAGGAAGGAAAATATCTGTAGGGAAAAGGGAAAAAACACTTTAATAAATAAAAAATAACATTCAACTAGAACATAACAGCTCATTTCCCATAGATATAAGTGGCACTAAATAAGGTCTACTTTTCTGATAACTATTAGAGTAAAAAGCAGTCTCAGCAAAGCTTGCTTTGTTCAAATAAAAAATTAATATTTGAATTTCTCTTGTTAAAACACCAACTATTCTGCAAAAAGTATATGACTATTTTTGAAAAGTATATTCTCTCTCATTTTAATAAAATTACCCTAATACCAGAACATGTAAGACACAATCTTTTTATTGGATTTAAAAAAAAGGGAGCTTCTCAAAAACGTAGTTACTTACCATCAATATCTGAAACAATCAGCATCTGAGGCTGAGATAAACCTTCTTGCAAGTTGTAAAAATGAACAGTGCTGTCAAATGTTATGAACCCTATTCTCGTTCTTGAGTCTCCAGGCAGCCTGAAACATTAGAACAAACCAAACCATTAAGCCCCGAATTTCTCTAAACCAAAATCCAGTGTCTCTACAATGCAATATTTAGTTATCCTGTGGACCATCTTTTTATATATAGCATTAAAAACACAGATATAAAAACTAAATGGGATTTATAGAATTTGTAGACTGCAAATATGACTTGTGAAGTGCTGAAAACCTTGACTTTCAACAAAAGTAAGAGGCAGAAGTTGGTTCTTGCCATCTGGATATAAGTTAATTGGATATACTGATTTTTGCGTAGGCTTTGCATGAGATTTCATGAATTCTCCTAAAAAGTAAATTAGTATGCTTCTGAAAATCTGTTAACAAAATACCAGTAATACTCTGAACAAAAAATGATGTATAATCAATGTAAGAGAAGAATTAAATGTACATGCTGGTGTTGATATCATAAAGGAAAATTTCCTAACATAACTTTTTAGAAAATAATTTTCATAGTTTCATCCTCTTTTTATCCTCTACAGGATGAAAAATCAGTTTCCAAAAGACATGACCATAGTGAAGTTTATCAATCCTCAACACAAAAGCACCAACAAAAATCCCACACATATTGTTCCAGTGCAAAAATGAGGAATATACAGAAAGTGGCACTGGTTGATCTAGGTAACTGTGAACTAAAAAACCCAACTGACAACACAGTTCAACTGGGTAGTCCACACTAGTGGTCACAGCATTTCTAGCATGCAGCTACCTCAGCTGCTTCAGCACACAAAACCTGATGAATTTAATTGCTGTAATTTAATTATTTTTGTTGTTCTTAAACATAAAAGAGCACTTCAGATGTTTGTAGAATCAACACATTGTTACAAGTTACAGCTAAATATTCTTTGCAGATCCATCTTTAATCACATAAAAGGAAGATGCCTCTCAGCTGGGTTGTTTTATTTATTTTATTATTATTATTATTATTGTTCTTGGCTTTAAGATATGTAAGTTACATTTCAGGATCTCGTGCAACAGAACATCTGTCCTTTAGAGACAGCTCATTTAAATGTTATATGCAAGTTTTCTTCAAAACTGTAGGTTAGTGTTGTTCATAATCACCTGTTAGGTAATTTGAAAAGGTTATTTATAATCTTACTTGTCTAGGTTTTCCAGCAATGAATTGCAGAGTATTGTCAAATATCCAGCCTCCACTGCATTATGAGAGACATCTAAAACAAATAAATATACCGCAGGCTGAGGAGGACGAAGCTACAAAGTAAAAACAAACAAACAAAAAATAAAGTAAAATAATTCAAAAATCATATTAAAAGAAATAGTAAAAGTGTTTAGTCATTAGAAAGGGAAGTGGGCAAAGGGAATACTTAGAATAATACAAACTACACATCATGCAATAAAATGAAATTAAACAACTAACAGTCATGTGAATAGATTTGAACACAATTCTCAGCGGTTAATAAACCCCATTTGCAATAAGCACAAGTTACGCTTCTGAGTGGAAATCGGATATTTCAGTCTCTCCTTCCAACAGTGAACTCAAACAGGTTTTTTGTTGTTGTTGTTTTTAATGTCAGATACAGAATATGCTCTTCAAAACTATTCTTTCCGAATGTGGACAACGCTATCCATTAATCTGAGTTGCAATATTCTACCTACAACCTTTTTACAACCATGTAAGAAGCTGTATTTATTCACTTCCAAACATTTTGGCTACCCTGTTCCAATTCTAATTTAAGAGAACAATTTATTTTTGCTGTGGTTATAGTGTCATTGTGAACAGGACCTCTTTCCAAGCCTTGTTTATCCTTCTAACTAGGATACTACCACAGCAATTAAAGGTTGATTCCTAGTTAGGATCATGTTTGTGAGATTACTAACTAAAAAAATTGAACCCAACTTAATTCTTTTATTATTTCATTACCGGTCTTTCAAAACTTCTTAATAATGTAGGAAAGACCCAAAAACTAGCTTGCATCAGACTCAAAACAGACTATACAACGTTAAACTGCACAGGACAGCTACATACATTGTAATTGCCTTTAACTGACAAATCTTTCAATAGATGCATTTGCCAAAAATCAAATATGAACTTTTGTTTGGTCTTACAGAAACTTCATGGGAAAATTAATATGTACCACTGAAGTAATATGCCATGTTAATTTCAAATGTATTTATATTAATGTGCAATTTTGTGGAAAATCCCCATTAGAATTTTTATTTATTTTTTTACCATGTAGTCAGAGGAAGCAATGAATTCCACTGTAGAATTTTGGACCTCTGGACGTTTGTGCGGCTCTCCATAAGATCGTGTCAGAGGATTATACATAAATTCTTCAGGAACTACAAAGAAAAGTTTCCAAAATTTATGTTTGCCACCAAACAAAAACCATTATGGAATCTAAAGTAATGCAGACATTGCAATTAATTAAAGAAAAATAATTAAGATTAAGGATACATAACATTTCAAGTATCCCACATAACATCAAAGGTAAATAGCTAGAAATGAAAAAAGCTTTGTTTTCAGCAGTAGTGTATCTCCAAATTTAAAACAGAAATGCAAAGAGTATTTCACAACAAGCTTCAATCTGGATTGCTTATGATAATATCTGGCTTAGATTGCAGACATTAGCTGTCATCATCCTACCATTTGCATATTGCAACAGCACTTGATGGAGTAAGTTCATTTTGTTACAGACGTAATCAGTGTAATTTGATTACGTCCTCTCTGTCTCCCACAGAATTGCAAAAAGACCTTTTCCTTCAGGAAATGCATGCTATGTCTGACTTAAAACCTAGATACTTAAAAAACACATTAAGATCTCTACTGGCCTCCACTTGGAGTACCCCATGGACAGATATGATGCAATTACTTGAAAGAGATATTAATGCAAGCATCCTCATTTACAAAACTTACCATCATTAACTCTGTAGCACAGATTGCATTTCCACCTCCTTTGATCAATGAAAGAAACAAAAGGGTTGATATATGTCCTGCAGGATCTGCATCTCACTATCGTGCTTGATGTTATTACTGGTAATTGCTAAAAAGAAACAAAGGAAAACTGTAACAAAAGGAATGTAATACATTTTACAGAGAACATCACTGCACTGCACAGTGCGTACAAGCTTCAAAAGCCTAGATCCTCTATCATCTTTTATTCTATCTTTTTTTGACCATTTTCATGTAGCAATAACAATGCCTATTAAAAATTCCCTTTAAAATCATAAGTAATACTTAAAATTATCTTAATCCAACCTCATTAATCCTCAATGCAATAAAATCTTTAATGAAATCAAATTACACAGTTATGATAACATGGCTACTATGGTAAGAGAAATTATCAAAGACAGGGTGACTGTTTGACTAACATTGCTAGACAGCAAACCTTACATGTCAAAGAACACACGGGATATGGAAAAAAAAGGTTGCACTAGATAGATATCCACCTTTTAAATAATTATAAACAAACTAGATGGAAAAGAGTGGATTAAGAGTTCTGAACAAGGCTTCAATCGTATATTGTGCTCAGATTCTATTGACAGCAATTATCATGCCAGTAATAGTCCCATTAGCACCTCTTTTCAAGAGAGCAAAGTAAACACCTTTTTAAGAGGTATACGACAGTTCTGAGTCCAACAATCAAAACTTTAATTCAGAGCTTCAGAGAACTACTAGCAAGCAAATCTTGGTTAGTCATTCCAAGAAAAAAAAAAAAAAATGTAAGGGCAGGCATGTCTAAAGCCTTTACAAAGTTCAGTGAGGTAGCAATTGCAAGCTTTCTTTTGCCTCATTTTTAATTTGCAAACTTTGTTTTTTTTTTTTTGGAATTGCTAAATTTAGTTATTATACTTCATTACATTTTCTTCTAAAACAAAACGGGACATATATATACATATATATATATTTGATGCGCATATATATTTTTTAAAAAGTAAGCTACTTTACCGTTAAGTCTCTGAAGGGATGTAGCAACAAACCCAATGGAAGCTTAGCTTTGTTTAATAAAGCCTGTGTCTGTGGAATATTTGTCAGCGTACATCGAAATGAACTGAAAAGAAATAAAAACACTTAGTTGAAAACTTTCAAAAGATGCTAAAAATGTCATATTAACACCTGATTTTAAAGAACTTTGACATTTAAGAAACCACATATTTAATTAAACTGATTTAAAGATACACAAAAGTTACGGAAAATGATTAAAAAATCCTCCTGAAGAATCAAAAAAAATTCCCCAATTTCAGCAATGCAAATACAGAAAAACAAGCTTAAAACAAAGGAAAAAACTGCTTTAGGTACAATGCTCAATTTAAAATGACAGCTTTTATTCATCCTGAAGATTTTTTTTTTTTTAATGAAGTAAAGAACTAAAGGAGAAATACAAAATTTACTAGTTCTCAGAAAGTAAAATTTATGTAAGAAAATGGTAGAAAAGAAGCTCAAATACTGAAAGAGTCATAGCCTTTTATTTTTATTCATGTATGTAAAGAGTAGGATTGACTTCAAGCTTAAAAAAAAAAAGGCACTAAAGAAACCCAAGGCATCAATAGCACAGTCCAAAGTGTTAAATGCCTCAGATTGATTTTGAGGCACCCAGCTGTGCCTCCTGTTTTCTGGTGGGACCATGCACTGTCAATATGGCAGACACCTGAGTTAATCCAGGGCAACGGATATTTATTTTTTAGTTAGAATTAAGATCTTTGTGGGAGAGCAATTTTCGCTGTACCTAGCTGCACTGGACTTGGGAAAGCAGATTAATAATAATTAGAGGTGAAAGTATTCATCGTAATTACAGTATGATGGTGATAGAACATACTCACAGTTTATTTAGTATATTAAGGCATGATCATCATAGTTTTCTGGAACAAAATCCTATGCAATATTATAAAAATATTCCATGAAATGTACTGCATAACATGAAAGTGTTTATTAGCAGATTTTTTTTAGATGGATAAAACAAGATGAAGATTTAGCAGGTTTCTTAATTTTTTAGTAAGTGAACTGTACTCGCACTGCATATAAAGTATTCTGACATATGGATAACTTCAAGTTTTGCAAAAGGATGTAGAGGATTACTTATTTTCAAATGAGTAGGATTATATTAACTTTAACATTTCAAATTAGGAGCATGTTTACATATTTTTTGATGGTTTAAATAATTAATAGTGACTGAACATAGTTCTAGACATACTATACTTACTCTGGACTGCAGTTTAATTTCCTAAGATCAGAATTCAAGTTAGGCACAGGAGCTGGAACTGAAGATACAGGCAAAATATTCCTGTCTTGTGTAAGGTTTACTGGTCTCAAGCCTTCTGGCTGCTGAGAATGCTGTAGACTTAACCCTCCTAAGGAAGAGGACAGCTGGTTCACACCTGGATATTGCTGAAAAAAAGCAAGAGCATTGCAAATCATAAATATACAATCATGTTTATAAAACTCATGACATAAACAGTGGGATCGATAGCACCCTCAGCAAGTTTGCAGATGACACCAAGCTGAGTGG
Organism: Anas acuta; assembly: GCF_963932015.1. Taxonomy (NCBI): domain Eukaryota; kingdom Metazoa; phylum Chordata; class Aves; order Anseriformes; family Anatidae; genus Anas; species Anas acuta. Next base: position 72,180,134 of record NC_088982.1, on the reverse strand, counting down.
TGCAGTTGATAGAACAGAAGGAAGGGAAGCCACCCAAAGGACCTGGAGAAGCTGGAGAAGTGGGCCCATATGAACTGGATGAGGTTCAACAAATCCAAACACCAGGTGTTGCATCTGGGTTAGGGCAATCCCAGACATGAGCACAGACTGGGAGAAGAATTTATTGAGAGCAGCTCTGCAGAGAAGGACTGGGGGTTCTGGTGGATGCAGAGGTTGACATGAGCTGGCAGTGCTCATGCAAGGCTACCTTCAAAGTCAGATCAGGTTGCTCATAGCCTTGACGAGGCAAATTTTTAAAGTCCCCAGGGACAGAAGATGTCACAGCAAAAAAAGCACACTCTGAGGAATTTGCACTTTTTAAGTCCAACTGGAATTTCACCTGTCGCACCTAGCAATTTTTTGTTCTTTAACAGCACACTCTGGAAAACAACTTAGCTGCATCTTCACTATCATCCACCTGCTACGTGGTTGGAATCTGCAATTAAGATGCCTCCTTCTCATTATGTCTCCTCAATAAAAGAGAGGTCTTGGACTTCATCATAAGCCTCGCTGGTTCTATGAAAGAACATTACAAAGCTGTTGCAAGCTTAGGAGCTCAAAACTAGGTTAAGCTTTGAGTTGTCAATTTAAAACAATTTCAGATTCATTATACATAGTATTTGAATTCAAAGAATGCTATCATAAATAAAGATGATTAACACAGCTTTAAAGAGATCGCTAAGCTGTAAAGTGTTCCAAATTAACACCTGCCAGTACTCAAGTTAGTGCCATTTATCCCTGGAATCAGAAAAAAAAAAGGACAAAAATAGGTCGACAAAGCTATGTTGAACAGAATAATTTCTTTCAACTGGATAAAAAAATACTTTGTCAGATTTTACATTACCTTTATAACAATGAAAGCCCTCAATTCTGACTGTTACATACTTCCTTATTGTATTACACTCAGATCAATAAGGAATTCTGATCATGTACAGCAGTAGTTTTGATGGGTTTGCTTGCTGGGCCTTATTTTAGAAAGAGCGGGATATAAAAAACAGAAGCTTTTGTTTTCTACACCAGGGGTACTGCTATGAGCAAACGTGTGCTAGGTGATAAGGAACTTCATAAGACACTTTGTAACAGTTTCCTATCAATAAAGGACAGGTCTTTAAAACAATAAACCTTAAAACTGTGACTGCTATCAATAACCGGTAAAGCAAACTGGCTAAGCCTGATTATTTGGAGATACACTTAAAATCTTACTTCAGAAGCCTTCTAGTAAGAAGTTAACACTAGTGCTATGACATGAGCATTATAGTCAACATTTATTGGTCCAGAAGCTGTAAAAATAACACTTGAAAAGACTTTTCACTACTTCATCAAGTAACTTCTAAAATAAAAATATGAACCTGTGGATAATGCTGAAACCCAGGATGGTGGCCTGGATTACTGGGCTGCTGCACAGGAGTAGGTGACGCTGTATTTTGGTAGCCAGGCTGCAGTGCTGGATATCCATAACCAAAGGGCTTGGAAGTTTTTGATGTCTGGGGGGTTGCTGGAGCAGGAACTGGGCTGCTGGTCACAGAACGTGTCTCTGGAAGGACAAAAAAAAAATCCCACAGATATTCAATATACTTTCTATTTCTTAGTTTCTATGTAAACTCCCGAATGCTTAACAAGCAACACTTTTTCCACTTATAATTTTTTGCATTATCCATCAAGATTTTCTTAATCTTCATTGACTATATAAAAAATTATAAGCCATTAGCAAGTAAGAGTACTGGAGCTGATGCTGATAAGGAGGGTATACTTGGGAAGATAACCACAGACTTATATGTTTATTAAGATAAACTTCAAAATATTGTTCTACCAAAACAAAACAAACCCACAGCTTTCAAAAAAGCATCGCAACTGAAAAGTAAATATGTAAAAAACGTAAAAATGATTAAAAAAATGGAAAGTAAGAAGTAAATATATATATAAGAAGTCCAACCCCACCCTTGTAACTACATTATATTCCAAGATTTACCCTTGACATAAATGGCAGAAGAGACTATTCATGCTCAGTCTCTCTAGGCACTTTTGAATACTTTTAAAACATAAGGTTGACATGAAAGAACTTTCTCTAAATGTAGAGAGAGTTCCTTTCTTGAAGTAACTCAAGTATATCCCTGCAGCAGTTTGGTCTCACTGTTGTTAAAGATTAAACTGAAGCAACATATAGTCCTCAAATCATAGAGAATCCAACAGCTGTAAAGAGACAGAACTACTCCTGCACCTGGGGCGCAATAATCCAAAGCAGAGCTACAGGCTGGGGGATGAGTGGTTGGAGAGCTGCCAGGCAGAGAAGGACCTGGGAGTGATGGTGTACAGTCGGCTGAATACGAGCCAGCAGTGTGCTCAGGTGGCCAAGAAGGCCAACGGCATCCTGGCTTGTATCAGAAACAGTGTGACCAGCAGGGCTAGGGAGGTGATCGTCCCCCTGTACTCGGCTCTGGTGAGGCTGCACCTCGAGTACTGTGTTCAGTTTTGGGCCCCTCGCTACAAGAAGGACATCGAGGTGCTTGAGCGGGTCCAGAGAAGGGCGACGAAGCTGGTGAGGGGCCTGGAGAACAAGTCCTATGAGGAGCGGCTGAAGGAGCTGGGCTTGTTCAGCCTGGAGAAAAGGAGGCTCAGGGGCGACCTTATCACACTGTAGAGGTACCTCAAAGGAGGCTGTAGCGAGGTGGGGGTTGGTCTGTTATCCCATGTGCCTGTTGACAGGACGAGGGGGAATGGGCTTAAGTTGCACCAGGGGAGTTTTAGGTTGGATGTTAGGAAGAACTTCTTTACCAAAAGGGTTGTGAGGCATTGGAATGGGCTCCCCAGGAAGTGGTGGAGTCACCATCCCAAGAGGGTTTTAAAAGATGTTTAGATGTAGAGCTTAGAGATATGGTTTACTGGAGGACTGGTTAGTGTTAGGTCACAGGTTGGACTACGTGATCTAGAGGTCTCTTCCAACCTGGACAATTCTGTGATACTCAAGAACTGAATGCCTTCAAATACAAGGTAAGTTTCAGAAGGATTCAGACTTGGTAAAACCTGCAGGGGAGTGGCAGGTGGATCACTCATGAAACCAACCTCTCAGAAACTGGGTTTGGCTTGGGCAGTTGGGGTGGGGATCTCTTAAAGCTGATCCTGTTACTCTCAAGGAACAAGCTGTTTTTAGAATATGCCTTCAGCAGGACCAAGAAGCTTACTTAGTAGCTAAGAAATTAAAATTCATAATCCTGCAGCCATGCCTTTTCTGCCCTTTAACTGCAAGAGCTAGACCCTATATGGACAGCGGCATCAAGATCTTGACAGACTTCACTTTAACGAGGAACCCATCACCTAAGCAAACTACTGTGACATTTTCCCAGGTCAGAGCAATGCCAGAGGCAGACAGGCCCCAAATTAATCTGATCATTTAGAATATTAACTAACATATCTACAAGGAACAGAATCTTTGCCACCTATTCCCAATAGGAGATTTCAAGACTGTTAGTCTGGTAGTAAGATCATGTAGTATAAACCTGACACTCCTGATATTTCTAGAGATAAAAATAAGTGACATAGCATCCATATTTTTCCCATTTTCTTTATATGTAGAAAAAAATAGAAGAAAATAACCTGATCCAAGCATCTCTGCAAACTGTTATCTTTGGTCTCTCAAAACGTCAGTGGCGTGTGTCAACTACTATCAGCTACTGATGCCAACACAATCAGGCAAACAGCATAATCTAGAGAAAGATACCTGCTTTCACACAGAGCATACTTTCGGCACTAGCCTCAATATTACAACAGAAAGTATGACTTAGGATACAGGGAGGTTTTATTAAATTATTTGTCCAACTTTAGCGTTAAAACAGATTTTAAAAAGCAAGCTTGGTTCTCTCTGATGATTTGCACCCTTCCACACATAGGTGAAAGGCAACTCCTCTAAACTGTTAATTAATAATAATCGACATCAAAATCAGGAAAAAAATCATAGCAAACATTTAAGTCAATTTAAACAAACCATTTGAAATCAACATGCAACAACAAATGGCTCACCTGGATAGCCACCTCCTTCCAGGGCATCGTAATTGTTCAGAACAGGAGAGGCACTGCTAGTAGTAGAAGAACTATCAATTGCTAGGGAGGGAAAAAAATAAAGTTAGGTGACTCAGAAACAGCACATTTTTGAAAAAAATTTAAAGAAAGACCAAGATATTTTCAAAAAAAATTATATAAGAAACTGAAGAAAGATTCTGGGGGAGAAAAGAAAAAGGGAAGACCACTTCAGCCCTATAACTTGAAAGCAATTATCACTGCAAAAAGGAGAGGGTAAAAATAAAAAAGAGATAAACAATCAGCATGGTATTAAGCAAGCACACATACACCAAACATCAAAAGAAAGAAAAATGGGAGGACAAAAGCAATGAAAAAAAGTTGTTCCTTGAAACAAACAAAAAAAATTCTAATAAATTATCACGTGTTTCTAGACTATGTGAAATGAATTAGCATATGACATTGTTAAACTAGTCTCTGTCATGATTTCCTTCATGACACAAGATTCCTGTTGCCTTCAGAACAATCACATACCATTCCCACTCCAGGCAAAACGGATGCATTTAATTCTTTCTTCCTTTCTCTACTGTTGTTATTCAGAGCTTCTTTTGGTTTTGATGTAAAGCTAATTTCTACTGAAATGGAATGAGCAAGTCTGGTACAGCCAAAAGTAACTACGTAAGAAGTACCTGGGCTAAAGTAATGAAAATAACTTGTCAAAATTATAAAGAGAAGATGGACGAGCACATGCTGATTGGTTCTGGAGGGACTGCTGATGCTTAATTCATAGTTTACCCTATGCACATATTCTGAATATCTGACTGTAAAACATTACATGAAAATATATTTTAAAATATTTCTACTGGTGCCATTTTATGTACATTTCCAAAGAAAAAGGGCTAAGGAGATGAAATGTACGTGCTCCTTAACAAAAACAGGCCATGAAATTTAACAGAAATGAAATAATACGTCAGAATTAAAAATAAAATAAAATAACTTTTGTGGCAAGACAAGCAGAACAGATGCAGAGGAGAGATGCTGACACTGCTCTACTCAGAAGGATCAACCGTGACCACATATCCCTTTGCGAAGCCAAAACTATTTCAAGGGAAACACTTCAGTGGCCAAACACTTGAGATTCAATCCCCCCTCAACTGATGTTTCCAAGTAAAGATGCTCCTGCAGCTGTGTGAATATAACATCACTGAAATCTAGGAAACATTATTAATATCAAGGCAACATTATGACTGTATAGAATATTTTTGAGCATGTTGTCTTTAAAGCGTTCAGGTAAGAAATAGAAAAACAGGTCCAAAAATTAACGATAGATTTTACATTAAAAAAACAGAAACACATATATATAAAATAACACTGTGAAACTTATACATCAGTTTCCAGTCCTGTATCCCCCACACCCTCAAATTTCCCTTTGGTTTTGAGCTTTTTAAATTAATGTAAGTGCAATATTTATTTAGTTATTATTATTTATTCTATGAAGTGAAAGAAACAGGATGCATTATTTTGTGTTCTATCATGAGTAAGAACATGGCTTTTCTAGATTTGGACAGTCCTTCTACTGAAAAGCCAAAATACAGTTTTACTAGGTCAAGAAGATCAAGATTTAAGAGTCTAACTAATTGTTTTCATCTGACCAGAAGAATTTTTCTGCATTTCCAAAAAATACCAGAAGGATACATGCACAGCTTGGAACAGCTGAGACTAGTTCAAGCTTTCTGATTTAACTATTGTGTCACTGGATACAGTTTTCTCCACAACAAATTGTATTCATAAAATCTTACCCATCTCTAACACAACTCCATGTAAAATTAGTTTATTCTTTTCCCTAGCAAGATATTAATGACACAATGACTTACTAAAAAGGAAATATTATATACTTCAAGTCCTGCTGGAACAGGTAAGAGTTCCAGCATAATCTGGCAAATATGCAGAAGTAGAAAATATTTCAAATACATGCTATAATTAATCAGCTTAGTCATATTTCTACTAAAAAAATGAACAAACAAAAAAGCCTCATTTTTAACGTACAGGTAAGTTGTATTCAAAGCAAAATTTCGGATACTTCAAAATATAGAAAGGTCTGCTTAGCGAAATAACATGAATTCTTACTGAGCATCCTATATACTTACTGAAGACCTTACACATAAGGCCTTTCCTTCTCATGGTTATTCTATTTTCTTAAGGCACTGATGCCTACAAGAATTATGTTATGCCCCATTTGTTTTTCTCCTGGTGAATATCTGGTTCTCTACAAAAACAATGAGTTCTGCAGTTTCCTGCACACTAGGTTCAGACTCTAAGCTGGCCACACATATCTGAAATCTCACCGATTCTTCTTCGACAAAAAACACAGGAACTTCCACAAAATGAAACAGTTGTCCTTTGCTTAAATGAAACGATGACAGCTGTCAATTTGCTTTAGTACTGTAAGCACCAAGCAAGAGAATGCATTAGGAAAAAGGGGAAAGAAAAGGTTTAAAAAGAAAAAAAAATAGAAAACTGACTAGACAGAAACAATGCTTATAAAATACTTTTAGGATTATGTAATTATTTACATCAATATGACTTACACTTTTACACAGTTTGTTCAACTGTTTTGCAATGTAGTCAGAGATGTAACTTCAAAAAAAGAAAAAAAAAGCTTTGAGGAGCTTTGTAAACAGACAACCAGATGTACAACACCTGTTCTTCATAAAACCACTTGCATATCCTGAGCTAGAAATCTGTTAGGATTTACATTCACCCCTGGTGATTGCGCATAAACCAGGAAGTTTATGGGCCTGGGTGCCCTTTCATTCTTCTGCATAAGAAATTCAACTACAACAGTAGCTCAAAGGCTAGGATTTTAGCAGAAGTACAGAACTTGAGAAATACAGGTGGCAGAAAGCATGCAAACTGTCTCTGGTAAGTTTAGGGAACAACATAAGGAGAAAAAGGTTGCAGCTGACAAAAATTGGACATCTCCTTTGACAGAAGCCTTGGGATGAGATTAGACAAAGATACTTATCTGCAGAAAACTCACTAGGGAGCCCTGCAAGAAAAAAAGAAAGACACCAAAAAACCACAACTCTCCCTGTTCTTTTAACCCATTCTGAAGAACTGGTCCAAACGGCAGCTGCATCAAAACTGCCAAAGCAAACTTTGTTTTGCATTAGTCAGAAGAAAAAAACAAAAACCCCAACACGACTCAAGAAACTAAGGTAGCAAGAGGCACTGAGCTAGTTTTTAAAACCAGGAAATTTTGACAAATACAGACAGAATCCTTGCAGCCAAGAACATGACATTTCAATCAAGCAGGACAAACTGCTTCTTAAAAACATGAAATGCACTTATTAATTTCCCCGCAAAGCGAGCAGGATAAAACTTAATCTTCCTGAATTGCAGAGATGTGCCATAGGAGGAGGAAGAAAAGCAGCACAAATGAATTCACTGCCTTAAAATAAACATACTTATCACCTTCCAGTATTTACTACCTTAATTATAAGACTTCTCCATATATAGAATGGGAAGCCAGGTAAACACTGTTTAATGTAATGATAAAAAGGGTATGTAGTTGATTAATTTGTAAAACAAACAATTATCAGTCTGTACCTCTATGGCTTGGTATATTTGCTTAAGAGTTTAAAGCCCACTGCAAATGGAAATGGTAGAACTCGGGGAGTCTTTTAGGTTGTGAATATTATGTAATGAGACATATAAAATGTCTGATATTAATATGACAGAAAAAACACACCAAAACATTTGATGGCCACTGCTGAACCCCTTTTTGTTTACTCTACTAGTAACATTTGGAAAATTTCTAGTTAATTCGATACGTGATGAGTCAGAGCAACTTTCTACCTTAATGGAGGAAAAATAATTTCAGAGGATGGAAATATGGAACAAAACTTGAGTAGGAAGAGAACAAGATACTGGTGTAAAGCTAAAGCCAACCTGCTTCCTCATCCTCCTCATCCTCTTCCTCATCATCTGAACTTGATGACAAGGGAGCTGGTGCAGAGCTAGCTTGATTATTAACATATCCACCATACTGCATGCCTGTGAAGTGGAAAGCACAAACATAAGAGTCAGACAGACAGGAAAGATGAAAAACAAAAGTCACAAATCATTGCATTAAAAGTGAGAGAAACCAGCCATTCCAGAGAAAATCCCAACATGCAGATAGTTAATTCTACAACCCTTGACCATCTACAGCACCAGACCCATAGTTCCTATGTGAACTATGTACGGCAGAAGCAGTTTTTAGTGGGCTAGTTAAGTATTAGTAGCATACAGAAGTTAGCAAAAAGTTTGTGTGTGTGTAAATTATTAAAAACGTATGTTGAAAGTCTATGTGTACGCATCAGTTTGGTCACTGGAATACTTTCGTAAAGTGATATGCATGGATAAATGTGTTCTTTCCCAGGTAACTTTAAACTGCATTATTAAAACATTGATATTCAACTTCAGCTTAGCACGCCTGCCTTTCTAAGGCAGCAGGCATTCACTTTGGAATTCTGAACACAGCCAGAGATCAATGAAACAAACTGCTGCTGCAGCGTGTTACGGGTACAAATGTACACTCCAGCTACACATCCAGTGAAATTTTCATCAGGTGAACCTGAAACTTAGTGTTATTTTAAAATGGTGCCTAAATTCACGCTCATAGACACATTTCAGCACATAAAGACACTGCCCACTGGCGACAACTCACAGGCACCTCCAAACCATGTAACCATTTAACACATACATGAACAACACACAAAAGCAGCACATACACATACCATTTTTAAACAGAGTAAAGCAGCACACAGCAATGGCTCATAATTAATGTGTGACATTACTAGTGCAGCCCTAACACTTCCAAGAAATCTCACACTTCTCTTGGTGTGGGGCAGTGTTAGAAAAGATTTTAATACATGTTTGCAGTCAGGCAGAGACATCCTTGGAAGAAATGTCACTTTCTCTCCCAGCAATCCAGTGGGCCATGATTGCAAAAAAATATCTTAAGGCTTCAAAATACAGGAGTTTGGATTTTTTTTCCCCTGTAGAAACACTGTGTCAGCATCACTCTGATGTATTTTTTTCTAATTTTATTTTAACACTATAATGCACTACAGAAGTGTTGTAGCTACTTCAAACAATCTGAAACCACTGTGGCATTTCACCTTCCCCTGACCCAAAACATATCTGCTATACCAATCTTTGTTTTGTGTAATGCACAGACTACAAATGCTGTTATTTTCATGTCTTCTTAAAAAATGGTTATGAATAAACGCAAGAGGACAGCTTTACTTTCACTTATGAAAAACAGCAGTCAAGGCGAAGAGCATCCGTTCAGAGATAAAGAGAAAATAGAACAAAACCCTATTGCAACATCCTTGGGAAGCTGTAACTTTGATACAGAGTTTAGAGGAAGGAGAGGCTGGTAGTATTTCACTTCATCTGGTGCATATCGCTCCCATGACTCCGGTCAAATTTCTCCATAATACAAGGCACAATGATGAAGGCAACCAAGGCACAATACTTCAGTTGCTCTGTGCTGTTAACACACAGAACTAACTCGACTGCTTCATATTCTCATCTTTTATAAAAGGCACTGGGTGCACTCAATACAGAGGATTGGAAAAAAAAACAACAAACAACAACCCCAAATCAGACCCCAGCTGAAGAGAACACATTTTTTTCTCAGGCCTAGGAGAATTCTGTGTTATGGTGAAGGAGAAAAATCAACTTAAAACCATTAACGTGCAAGTAATGGGAAAAAGATTCAGAGCAGAACAGGATAACAAGAGATGCAGTGTAACATAAACGTAGAGTCCAAGCGAAAGAAGCTCAGCCCAGCGTGAGTGCAAAGACAGAGCTCCGACACAGCACATCAACAGGGCAAGAAGAAGTAGATGTGCCTGGAAAGGGCACAGCATTGCAAACGTGCCAAGCGCAGGCCAAAGGAAGGAAAGGAGTGAACCAGTCATTCTGCTACGCCCCTTTGGAGGAATGCTTTTTGGAAAAACAAACAAGCAAGCAAAGAAAACCCTATTGCTAACAGCCTGCCTTTTCCAGTTACTGGTCAGAAATACAGACGAGCGATAAAAACATGCAAGTGCCAGGATTAAGTAATGACAAACTGTGCCATTATGAGGTCTGGAGGCAGGACTGGTTTGACTCTCAGCTGCCTAAGGAGTTTGGGTGTATCTATTTTTGTTGCCAGCAGTGCTCCCAATTTCTGCGTTTAGGATACTGTAGCATTCTGCTAGCACAACTGTCCGGGATAACAAACAAATCTGGGAGCTGATCTGGCCAAAAAATAAACTAATTTTAAAAGTCAGGCTGAGATGGGGAAGCCTCCCATCCTGGTCCGCAGCCCAAAGACAGCCCCAGTGGACAGCACATGGGAGAAAGCAAGCGAAGGACACCCATGGGGGGGCTGAACACAGCAATTTAAGTGTCACCACACTGATCCAATCACCCTGTTCTGCTCGGTATCTTTTACAGTAGCCAAAACTTGTTAAAATCTTCCACTCTTAGAAGTGTGAAAGCTTACTTTGAGATCATTATTTATTTTGAGTGAGATTACTTCACACATCTGGCTTAAAATGCAACCACAAACAAACAGCTGTCAACCCTGTTGGTAGTGCCCCTGTATTACAGCAACAGCACACTAATGCTTTATCCCACCTTATTTTACAGACACCTGTAAACGTCTGCGGGAGGAAGCAAAAGGCTAAACAGTGGTAAGGACTCATTTGTCTGAAATAAACCAACGATTTAGGTATTTTAAGCAACGACCACTCACCATGAAAGACTCACGTGGGCTACGTTTCATAATAGAAGCCCCACCAAAAATGAAATAACTGCATGCAACAATAAACTATATTCTAAAGCTCTTTAACTGCCTCTCTACTCATTAACCCTCATATTTTCCATTGCACATACCATGACATTAAAAACACCCTACTATTCTATTCCCAACAGTAATTTTTATGAAACGAACCCTCCTTTTCTCCACTCTTGAACTCTTTGCTTTACATTATTTTCATTTACTCAACAGCTCCTCTCATCATCACAAATCCTACAGAAGTCTCTAAGGTCCTGATAGGAGACAGGCACTCCAAAGTTCATCTCTAGGATGTCATTTTCAAGTGGATAGGTTTATCTGCATTAACTCAATATGGATATTTATAGAAGGAATGTGAATGAAACAGGTTTAATACAGTTTAAGTGTTTTTTTTTCTCCTCTGTTAGAATTTAGTCAACCAAATAATTACAATACTTTAATACTGCATAAGAATGCTCACACCGGGGCTTAAAACAAACAAACCAACAATTCAAATTGTTTTTTCCAGAATGCTTCCACGTAGACAACATCACTGCATAACATGACTTAAAAAAAGACAAAATTTTTAAAAAATTCAGTCTATTTCATCACTGCCTGAGAAACACTTGGAATTCTGACAACCCAGAGAAATATTCAGATGCGTTCAATTTTTCAGGGTATTAATTTCAGCAAATGAATTTATCGCACTTAATTGTTGATGAAGTTTCACAAGAATACAGCATGTATTTGAGAGTCCTAAAAAGAATCCAATTGCAAAAAGTTTAAAGTTTTCTAATGTTTTCTAAAAATATCATCTAAGTACAGAGACACGTGTGATGACAGATATGGATTTATTATTGCTTAATGTAAATGCAACCAGATGGATTCCAACTCTTGTTGACTTTGCTTTATGCTCCTGACACATATATTTATAGGGTTGGTTATAAAGCATGCTCATTCATCTTCATACATACTGCACATTAAGGCAAGCACAATCTAACAGCTAAAATCCATTTTGTCATTTGAAGCATTTTTGCTGTTTCTTTGGAAGTTGAGCAAGAGCTTATTCGAGAAAACACATTTGCGGAACAACTAAATTCTACCCTGTACCAAAGCAAACTATAAAACTGTGCAAGAAACAAACACAATTAGAAAAACTGAGTTGTTTTCCTTGAAATGGTACGCTGTACATAGGTCTTGGTAGCAATTAATAATTATTTTTATAAAATAAACAGAACCAATTCACAAGCAAATTATTTCTTTACAGTCCCTAACTCACTGGAAAAAAAAAAATAAAAAAGAAATGGAGGAAAGGAAAAATTAGGACATTTACGACAGGGGGCTTTGAAAGTTAAGAATAAAAAGCATGCTGTGACTATCAAAAATTATTTTGAGAATTATTTTGAAGGCTAGCTGTACCACCTTGCTCTGGACAAAAATCAGTGTGTAGGGCACATGTAGACACTAAGTTACGTCTCCAAAAGAATTTTAAATCCTGAAGTTCCCAAGAGAAAACATATCAAAATGAAATCACTGCAATAAAGTAGATTTGGAATACTAGACACAAACATTTAACAGTCTAAAGAGCAAGTCAAAACATCAGGGCAAAATTCACATGGCAAAAGAAGGCTCAAGACCCAACTGATTCTTTGTCAACAGGCTACCAAGGGGAGAATGGGAAGAAGTTCAGTAAGAACCCCCTGTTCTCCAACAAGAAACCCTGCAGCAGCTTTCCAAAGGAGCTTGCAGATAGGGATTGAGAAGACAATTTCATTATTTCTAGTTTAAGTCTGCTTTTGCAACAAACTGATAACAAAAGATCCTTTTAGGACCTTCTTCTAAGTCAAAATAGTGAGAAACTTTTTAGAAAAACAAGAGCACTAAGAGAAAGGCGTTGTAAGGAAGAGACGCGGGCAAGCCAAAGACAGTGTACAGCTAGGAAATCAAACAGAAGAGCTAAAAAGAAAAAGACAGAACAACAGACCTACAGAACGAGAGCTCTCAGGAGCCTGACGAAGACACAAGAGCAGTACTCTTGTCAGACAAACATAAAAGAGCAATAAAGCTTCCAGCATTCACATGTGCACGTGGAACAGGCCAGAAGTCTGTATTACAACCTCCCATTCCCTTTTAGTACCTTCCTGAAGAGCTGACTCAGGTGGCTGTGTGACAGAGGGGGACGATCGTGGCTGTGAAGCAAGTCCTGAAGCAGATGTCCTTGCTGAGGAGATCACAGCAGGGGAAGCAGATGTTCCCACCCCAGGCTTGGTGAACTGAACGCCCTGGCTTGCGGAGTGCACAGGCTGTACAGAATCAACGCCACCTGAAAAGGGAAGAAAGCACAAACACCATTTGTATCTGCACAGGCAAGTACACAATGCAAGCCACTGTATGTAATGTTGGTTTCACAGGGACTACAAGAACACGGTACTTCGGAGAGATGCCATCATACAAGTAAATAGGAAAGAGGAGGTTATCTTTTTTTTTAACGTTAAAGGTTTGTAATTTAAAGAACTCCACTAAAATTAACAGATTGTTCAACAGCAAAAAAAGGAAGACACAATGCAGCATTAAAAGACCAAGCAGAAGCTGAAGTAATCCATTTTTGTCCCCAAAACACAATGCTTTCACAGGTTCCTCTTCCTAGGTAAGAGGAACAGAGCACACACACGATCCCTCCCCAACAATACTCATCCCAGCAGCAGGAAACCTGCGAGGCAGCTGCGTAGCACAGCAGCAATCTGCCTCCCCTGCAGGCTAGGAGCTTTGCAATTTCGTTACTCAATTATGAGACCCATATTCTAAGCAATCTGCTTCAATCAGCCCTGAGTATGCCACAGAACTTCTGGTGTGTTTTAAACATCTGGACTAGATATAATCTGCTTAAAAAAAAAAAAAAGTCAGATTAGTGCTTTGAGAGATTTAACACAGTCCAGTCAAAATTCCTATCAGATAAGGACAATATAACTTCAATTAAGTTAGTTTTAAAGAGGGTCTCTCCTTGTTTATAAGTTGGAAAAAATCATCGTGTGATGATTCTTTTTAAAAACTCCTCCTTTCTACAAACTACCGACGGACCAAACTGTTAAAAACAAGAATAGAAAGAAAATAATTTGACCAACATGACTCAGCAAACACACAGGAATTAAGCAACGAGATTGAGATGTTTTTATTTGCCGAGTCCCAATTTAGGTTACCGAATTCACTAGAGGATTCGCGTGTAATTGCAACTTGGCTTCCTCTGCACACACAGCTGAGCAGTGCACGCAGACCCAGACTTCCTCCTAAATAAAGGAGCTGGCATTCGAAAGGACTTCGTGGGGAAGTTGAGGCTTCCTTTAGAGGGGCCAAAAGAGCAGGTTTAAGATGATCCTCCTGCTTTTCTAACTTACCTTCAAAAGGTGCCTTTAGCCAGCCTTACTGCCTTTACCCAGCTTCTGTAGCAGAGAGCTGCATACGGGGTTTGGGTATTTTCCACGCCAAGGCAATGGGAGTGATAATTGCAGCTGTAGATACCTGTGCTGCTGCAGAGCATGACAAACGCTGGTGTCACAGCCAAAACCTGTTTACACCTGGATTAGCCGAAGATGAAATACTACCTTGCCAAGTATGAGATTGGATAGCTTATGCTTGAGAATAGCAAAGTGTCCTACAAATGACATGGCTCCTTCAGAGTTACTGTAAGCAAATGTTTTTGAACTTTGACCAAAAAGATATTTATTTTTTTCTTCTTACAGAAATCCAACCCACAAAATTACAAGCTAAGCTTTCTTTTGCAACCCTAGAAAGCTCTGGGAAGCCATACATAACTAAATACAAAGGATTAGAATGGAAACTTGAACAAATTTAATCTCTAGGAATGCACAGTTAGTAACTCATCTCACCAGACAATGTACGGTTATAGGAAACATGCTATCAGTTTTTTGTTTCTTCTCTGTCTAGCCAGTAACAAGATTGCACACTGTTACACAAGCACTGATCAATCTAGGATGATGCAATTTAGGATTCTAGATCAAGACAGAACTGGGCTGACCACCAGTTTAAAGTTTCCCATTAGCTTGTCCAGGACTAGCCCCGTTAGCCCATGTCACACCCCAACAATCGCTGTCACAAGAAGCACATAAAGCCAAGACCTTTGCCAGGCTGCTGTAAACACAAACACTTTGTGGCAGAATTTTCTACATTTCCCCTCATACTCCCTTCCTCCTTCAATGTGCACTGACTTTTCCTTCATGCCTTTCAACCATGAACAACCTCCTGGACTGAAAAATACCAAATGACTGAAATGATGAAAATACCTGCAGTGCTCCGTAAATCAGAGGTAAATCCTCATTTTTCCTATGCACTACCCCAAAAGCTTTGATTCTGTTTCCAACTTGAAATCTAAACTAGTAAAGTAAATCATAGTAATATCTTTGTGTTTAAGAGATGGCAGAACCATCCTGAGTTGCTATCTGCATGATCTTGATTTATTTCCCCCCAATATAGCATGTAATTTCTACCAAGATATTGACCAGTTCCCCGCAGCCTGGTTTTCAGCAGCATCCTATCTGCACAACTTCCTACACCTTGGCTGCAGCCCCTTCCCCTTTTTCCTACCACACCTCTGCTGCTGGATTTACAGGATTATACCCTGAATTCCTACAGACGTGGGGCAGTGAGGGCCTGAGACCCTGATCTGACACGAAGGGAAGTACGTTCATGAGATCATGAAATGGAAGCGTCTCCAGCTCAAGCTGCCTGCCCACAGCACAGTCGACAAGATCCATAAAGCAAAGAAATCCACACCAGGCACCCTCAGGAGTCCTCTCTCACCCCCTCTTCAGGAGCGGGGGGAGAATCAAGTAAAATTTGTGCATTCTTGCTGACAAAACACGTGGATCCGCAGACTGGAAAGTACCAAGGAAGTCAGAATGTACCAATTTCAGCTGAAACAGCTGGAAAAAACAATAAGGAAAGCTACTGACCTAGAAAAACAAAAAGCCCAAGTAATACAGCGTGTGTGATTTGCATAGGACATCACTGTTTCCATATAGATTTATACCAATACCATTATGCTGAAATACAGAATTTAAAACTAGATGAGGGCATTTTTGTTAGAGAAAACTACTTTAAACCAGCAAGAAGAAAATCACAAATATTTGTTTCCTCCTTCATTTACACTCCCTAAAGGAAATAAAATTATTCTTACTGGCAGGTATTCATCAAAACAGGCCAGCTTCCAGAAAAACATTCTTCTTACATTTCTTCTTTTCTTCCGCTGAAATTTCACCAAGCTCGACTGAAAATACTTTCATGATCTCAGACAGTGGCTGACAAAGTTTTAGAAATGCAGCAAGATCTTCTCCTGTGCCCTCAGCACATGACACAGACAGCTCAGTAGTTTGATTTTAACAGGCATCAGCAAATTTGGGGCTTTCAAATGCCCTGCACTTGCTCTTTAATTGGTTTATTTAAAAATCTGCTTGTAAGTACAACACTTGCAACTTTTTAACTCAAGCATAAAAACATTGAAATTACCACGTTTCATAAAGTTATGCCAACCTGAGTTTCTTGGGCAAGTCCTGGGTAAACACAGGGATTTTATTCAATATTTATTTTATCCAAAACACAACAATCTTCTCTGTAAAGCATGCCCCATTTTCCTCCCAAAGAGCTCTCAGCGTTCACTGACTGCACAAAACTAGGATTGAAAAAGTACAGTAAGTCGGTAGCATCCTGAGTCCTTCCAAAACGTACTTATTTATAATTTAAGGACTGCGAGGGGTCCTCTTTCATAGCACAGCAGCAGGGACAACAAACTGCCTTCTCAGTATTCTAGGAGTAGGAGAGGGTAATAACAATTTCTTTACATGAAGAGTTTTAGAAAGCATCCTTAGGAATTTCAACATATCAAACAGCATTCAAGCAACTTTGCACAGAACAGACTGCAATCGTTTTCCATCATTTCCCTCCTGGAGAATAAACAGCAGGAAGGATGAAACATTCCTTCTTACAAACCATCATAATTTCCCTGAATTCCTCATGTGTTACATTCATACTCTCTCCAAAGATGTACAAGAAATGGCAAGCCATTTTCAAGATTACTGTTTTGTTTTTTTTTGAAGGGTGCTAATGCTTCAAATTCCATACAAAGCACTCCACCTGAGAACAGTAAAACTGTACTGGGAAATTCAGAAAGTACATCAGTGCCCCAAGAAGTGACTCAACTGCATCAGGAACAAACATTCATTTGGCATCTTCTATTAGCCTGGTTTTGTAGCAATTGAATTATTAATGCATTTTAGCCAAAGATATTGAATTCTACACTTAAAAAGAAAAAAAAAAAATCACATAAAGATGGTCAGACTTCGTCAAAGGCAGTCTGTTTAGCCTCAGACTTCGTAAGTGATGTCATTCTGTAAAATTAAATCATGACAAGCTGGTATTCTATGAATCCTAATTGTGCAGTTGGAATTAAATTTGTATCTAATCAATTTTATGTGGCAATTCAACCTGATCAGATGCCTACAGTGACATACAAAGCAGTCAAGTACTAGCGTAAGCATGGGACCACGTCGATCCAGGCTTTAAATTCCTACGAAACTGCACCAAGGCTGCTCTTTGAGCAGGATTTCCAGCCTGTCACACCAATGCTGCCAGCAAATCACCCCCACTTTCCCTTCAGTCCACCTACTGCTTGCTACCTCGATTTGCTCTCTCCCAGTCAGCAAATCCAGAGTCATTTGTGTGCTGAGCAGGAAATCATTTCAGGCTGAAAAGAAAGAAGTTAGTCTTCAGATAAATCAGTTCCACAACCCAGTTTTAAATAAGTAAGGTAGGGGGTATGCTTATCTCAGAGCTTTACCAGCTCAAAAAGAGTTTGAGTAAGTGTAACAAAACCAGTGGACTAGTGTTCATTTTCATAACTACGAAGCATGTACCTATTACACACTACTACCACAATCAGTTCTATCATCAGCTCTTGGAAATTTAAGCATGAAATTATTACTTCTTCTCGAGGCCATGTGTTTACTCAATCACTCCCTTAAGAAGTGCACTGAATGGCTCAGGAGTAAAGCATCTGTGACTGTTCTTCAGAGTCTGGCCAGCTATGTTGCCTCACCTTCAATACAGCTGCTCCTTACTACGAAAGATATGAAACAGTAAGGTTTCAAATAAAAAGGAGGAGAAATAATATGCACTTAAATGAAAGACTTCTAAATAAAGCATTTACAGTCTGACCAACCAATAGATGGTTTTCATATGACCACTGCAAATCTCACTATTCTGGAAGGATTCTGAACAAACAAGAAATCTTTTCCGTACAACTCCTGCAATAGCCCAGAGGGATACCTGCGTTCCGCAAAGTCCAGCTATACATTCTGTACCCACAGTTCATTTTTCAGACATACTTTTAAACCTTTAGTCCATGAAATATTTTTTTGTAATGCTCAGCCTTGAAATACCATTAATTTCAGAAGCTTTTTAAAACTCTCCCTTCTACTTTTCTTAACAGTATTTTATTTCATTTTTGAAATAGTAAGGAAAACCATATAATTGCAACACCATATAAAGACAGAGTTCAAATCTACTATTTCATCTTCTAAAACTGTGCTAAAGGATGCCAGTCTGTATCACAGTTTGGGAAAAAAAAATAATAAAAAACAACCAACATTGAAAATGAATTCAACCTTGACACGTACTGTATGAACTTGATTTAAGCTCTGTTGGTTTCCCCAGTCAAAGCTTTACCATCATCAAAACCATGTTTTTCGTAAGTCCTTGGTCTTAGAAAACCTCAGCTACAAGGACTCTGAAAACAATTCCAATGCTTAACTATAATCTGAAATAACTGGTATAAAAAAAAAAAAAGAAACATTCTACAATTCTCTAACATCTGTCTCATCAGAAAGAAAAACTGTTGGTCTTGCACAGCTTACAAGTAGGAACTGCACAACACCAGAACATTACCAGCACAGTAAGACGAGCAGAATTTGCTTGGACGCACTATTTGGAGAATACAGATGAGGAGCAGAATGTTCCCTTGTGTTGTGCGTGCCCTCCCACATCTCTAATCCCTTCCACCTTTCTTACCCTTCAAAGCTGTTGTCAGTTTTCCCATAAAGCAGCAGAAGCTGCAGCTACCCGCAAGGACTCAGTCTGCTTGTCCTCACCTGGCACCCTCAAAACCTCAATTCTCTACTGCTGCATCCACGTCAAAATCATTGTGCTGTTGCTCACAAAAATCATCTAAAAACACCTAAATGGCTGTCTCATTCAAATGCTTATTAAAAAACAAACAAACAAACAAAAAACACAACTAATTGACCCCTAACTCATTTAGGCTTTCACTTTTCCTGAAATTCCTGAAGAGAAGAGCGCACACATTCACTTTGGTGTATGTTACAGA
The DNA here is from genome assembly GCF_963932015.1 of Anas acuta. Classification (NCBI taxonomy): domain Eukaryota; kingdom Metazoa; phylum Chordata; class Aves; order Anseriformes; family Anatidae; genus Anas; species Anas acuta. The sequence continues at coordinate 72,160,878 of NC_088982.1, read as the reverse complement.
ACAAGTTCAACTCCTGAGTTAACAATAAAACTCTCTAGACAGAGACTGAAAAAAAAAGTACATTTTCAATAGACATACCTAAGAATCAATACCTTCCTTCAAAACAGCACAAAAGACTTCCCTTCCAAGCCAACTTAAAAATGCAAAAACAAACAACAAGCAAAAACACACAACCAAAAAAAAACAACCACAAACCAACCAGAAAAACCAAAACCCTAAAACCATCTGCCCAGTAGGGTCTTTTGCTGCATCATTTAATGGAACATGTCAGTGATACAATTAGCTGCTGTTGTCAAGACTGTGATAACCAAATGAGAAACGCCTCAAAAATCAATAAAGACAGAATTCAAACTTGTGATACAAAATTTTACATACTGAGTAAGTACGAAGCAACAAAACCGTGATTTCTGATGTTTCCCAGGCACATCTGGAAGTTCACTATCATTCAACTAATACTGTACCTGTATTTATTTGGTTGTTTACTTTAGCAACTGATCCAGTGAGGTTCCTGCTGAGGTTGTCTTGAACGGGCTGAGCAGATGAAACGGTCGATAACGTTGAGTTATATCCCACAGGAACATGCTGTTGAAGCGAATGAGGTACTGATGTACTCGGGCTAGACAACATATTTGTCTCTTTGAACTGTCCGGCAGCAGGTAGGCTCTGAGAAGTAAACGCCTGCCCATACATGCTGCCAGTAGCTGCAGGAGGATAGGAAACGTTAGGGTACACGGCACTAGAAACCACGGGCATAGCGTAATGATCAGAATTAAGGGGAAATCCCTGAGATGCCACTGAAGAGCTGACAGAAGTGCTGTAGTGATTACCAAACGCTGAATATGACTGTGGAGCACTCGTATGCAAGTAGGGTGCAGGTGGTATTGCTCCTTGCACAGGTCCTTCAGCCGGCCCCGCTGCATGGGGAGGTTTGTTGTAGAACTGCTGCGATTCCCGGGTATTCAACACGTTGGGACCCACCGAAGGGGCCATGACATTTTGTGCTGGTGCTGAATAGTAGCTGGAGTGGTAACTAGCTCTGTACTGATTATCCACGTGTGGAGAAACAGCTTTATTGGGCACTTGGGAATAGTGTCCTGAGGGCGCACTGTAGTTTGGAGGATGCGAGCCATAGCCAGCAGGGAACTGCATCGGACTCTGCACAGGACCTGGAATGAAAAGAAAACATCTCAATATATTCAAGGTGCATCTGCTGGTAGTGCCAACGAACTCTGTACCTACTGCAACTAACAAACAACTGCTTTCTCCTTGATTTCCCTCCCTGTTTTTGAGGTCAAGGTCCATCAACAGAACAAAAAGAACAAACCAAGTACAATGCATGTAAAATACTGTGTTTGAAATAATTTGCATACACACAAAAGTACCAGAAAAATGGATGCTTTCCATGCCAGGATCCTATGCATCACAGCTCTACTTTGAATATTTTAAGGTTTTAGGAAAATACTGAAGCAAATACTGAGCAATGACAAGCACCAAACTGGTATTTCATTGTCTGAAAATAACAATATACCCTACAGAAAGTGAAAACGAAAAGCTGCAGTCACATCAGTCCGTCAACATTGTCTTTACAACTCCCCAACATGGTGACCAAGATAAAGTGCTTTAGAGCATTGATCTTCCTTTATGTTATTTTATGCTTTTACAAAAAAGCATCATTTTTATGAAACCACCAGGTACCTGACAAGGCACTTTTTTACTGCCTGATACTTCCATCAGGTAGGGGGTTGTATCAGAGAAACTGACCTCAGCTGTCACTGCAACCGCCTCTGCAACAATAGAGGTTAATTACATACTGGTCCTGCAAGGGTAGAACAAGTACTTGCTTGCTAGAGACCAAACATAAAGTATGTCCTTTTTTATTTTTATTTTTTAATGCAAATCGATCAATGGTAAATCTTCAAGTCTCCCTCAATTTCTTTTCCTGCACCCTGTTTTATTTTCCAGTGAACCGTACATGCGTTTCCCTGGATCATTTCCTTTTTTAAACTCACCACACCCTACTGCTTACATCCCGCTGTGTGCCCGTGTTATTTCCCAGCTCTCAGTGAATAGAAACCCGCAGCACGACACCGTGCCACTCGCATTAAACAGCAGCTGTGCCAATAACGAACTGTCGATTTGCCCCCCTGCACTTACTGCGATCACAAAACACAAGCATTACTTCTGTACGTGCTTCTGTTGAAGAATCAAATTCTGGGAAGTCACTGTTCTCAAAGTAACATCCAGGTGGTCTGTGATTAACTTGCAAGGCAATTTTGATAATGATTTGTTAACAGAATGTTGTAAGCAAGGAACACACTGTCCAAAATTGTTCTCTGATGATATTAAAAGTGACTTTTTGTAAGTGACAAACCCAGAACACTGAGCAGAAGAGAAGGCTAACAAACAAACAAACAACAGTAACTTGGACTGCTGGGCCAAGAGACAGAAAGGCCTTTAGGGAATAAGCAAAAGGAGCTTAAGAAAATACAGACATAAAAAACTAGAGACGTACTAACAATTTGGAGCCACACGTAGTTTTCTGCTTCTGATTCACCGCTCTTCTGAAAAAGTGGGAGCTGCTTCCTAATGCTCCATAGCTTATTCTCCTTTAAGGGAGAATGATTTTCAAGTTGGTGACTCACCGACAACTAACTCCAGGCTGCACTTACGTGACCTTTAGCAGACTTTCAACCTGCTTTTTGGAAGTCTGAAAGAGCAAACTGAAAAATACACAAATAACTTACGTCTGTCACGGCTTACTGTTGTAAGCAGCTACAACGTCAAAGGTGGCAAGGAAAGTTGTTTTAGCTGAGGAGGCTGTGCATTTGTGCTACTATGGCATGGTATGCTGAATAAACTAACTGAGCAAGTATAATTTAGAAACTGGTTTAGGAGCACCTCACTTTAAATAAAAGGCTGCACATCAAATCATCTCGTAAAGCCTTGCAGTATCCATCTCTGGTTTAAAAACACATACCATAAGGGGAGATTATATTACAAGATCCCAGTTATCACGCTACAGAATGTCCAAGTTGCCTTTATTCCTATTCCTAACATCCATTATGAGCTTAAAACGACACAAGAGAGTATGAATCCCATCAAGAACTCATTAAGAAAGACACAGCTGACATTTGAAAAGCAATCTTTCGGATTTCAAACTCCCGGTCCTTTCAAAGCAAGTTTTTACAACTACAGAGGAAAGATCATTCCCATTATCTGCACTGAGTTTTTTGTCCATTTCATCGTGAAGAACATGAACAAAGTAATTTCTCAGTGCTATTAGTAGCTGAAGCTGCTAATGATGACTAGATAATTGGGCCGTTTTCAGCGCTGGAAATGTGGGTATGTTTTTGGTGTCATTTTGAGATCTGGTTAAGTGCACGAGCTGTGCTGGTGTCTCAGGCAGCGTACCTTCCTTGACAACTCTCTTCCAGAAAACTCTGTAAGAAGAGTTGAAAAACTTACCTGCACACAGAAAGCACACGGCTAAAATGCCATCTCCACAGGGGAAAGCAAGGAACCCCTCCTTCCACCAACAAATTAATACCTTATAATGTGTAAGCACACGTATATTAGCAGGTGAACCCTGAAAGCTTTATCACTTTTTAAGGAGAAAAAAACCCACAACACTATAGGAGGAAAAAAAAAAAAAAGGTGCCATGGCTATACAAACACCTATATAAATTGGGAAAGTTTGGCTTTCTTGGTGTCGTGTGTGTATTCATGCCCAAGCCTTCTCTTACCTGAATAACTGAGCCTTCTGTCACACACCCTCCATGCAATCTGCATACCCTACAATAAAACCACCCTTTCTGTCAAGAATACCTGTTAGGTGTCCGCAGCTTTTATCATCCGTGTCCACTGCAGAGAACACTCACCGCAGCTCCCTGGTCTCTCTAACCAGCTGGACTTGGGGCAGCTTGACCACACCTCATCAAGCTCTGCACGTCCTTAATTGCCAGCAAAGGACCCAGCAAATCAAGTCACTGCTGAGCTCTCACATCAGTCAGCTTCCCAGTTTCACAAAGCTTTCAGGAACTTCATACCTCTACCCCCGGTATCAAATTTAACTGAAACTATCCAAAGGATCCAACCTGGGAGGAGGGATGCAGACCAGTCCTAAAGGACTTCGTAACTGAAATGAGTATCTTGAAATGTATCATATATCATCAATATCCTGATGATACAAACGGTAATCTTACAAAGCACTCGTGGATAACACTATAGTCAAAAAATGTCTCAAGAAACATGGGAATTCAGAAGAGTTCACCTCTCAGAATTACAAACTTCAATCCATTATACCATTAACACTGAAGTCTTCGATGGCTACAGGGAAAATACACCATTTTTAACACTAATTTAACAAGCAACATCTCATTATGCTGGTGTTCGGAAACAAGTCATTTTCTGACTATGTATAAAGCTACCTGTAAAACTGCTACAGTAAAATTTTCATGAACTTGCAAAACTTAATTCAGAAGAATTGCGGGTACGAGCCCCTGACTGCCAAACAAAATACCAGGCAAGGACCCCTTTCTTTTTAAATTACTGAATTTAAAAGTGGAATCAAACCAAAGACATGGAGAGGGAAAAGAATACTCTTTTTTTTTTTTTTTTTATACTAACACTAAAGTCCCCAGAGGTCTCAAATGACTGTGGTCACTGGACTGGGTAAATCCTATTAAATACAAAGCTGAACATCCTTGGAAATATCACCCTACATGCAATGAGTTTCTTTCTTTCTGTAAGAAGCAGCCTCTCTTTCGTCAGACCCCCAGAACTTCAAAGGCTTAATCTGAAAAATCTAGATTTTATGAAACTAACATGTATAGTGCACTCCAAACAACCGAAACCGCCTGTTTTACAGCCAACACAAAAATAGTTGTATTCACTAAAGTGTCTTACATTTAACCTTCCTTATACTGATGTAAAAGGGAATTTCAAAAGCAATGACTACCTTCTTTGTGAAACTTAGTTTCTATGTGACATAATGGCAGTCTCCAGTACTCTTTTTTTGTTGCTATTCCCCCTATTACAGTTGTTAAAAAAAGAAAAAAAAAAGGAATCCTGTATTACAACTTCACAAGAGTAGTACTTGAAGAAGGCTGATAAACTCATCTAGAAGCTTTGGAATAGTGTTGTTAAAACACATGAAATCACAAATTCAGATTTCTTAGCCTACCGTGGTATATATCTGATGATTTATGAACACAGAAGGCAAAGGTAAGCCAAGCAGCTAGCACGTTATATGATAAAAATGCAAGATTATTACTACACACTATAAAACTTTCAGAATTTAAAAAAAAAAAGAGCATACCTTGGATTCACAGTAAACAAATAGTTTACTAGAGGGTGTAAAAGATAGAATATTGACAGCAGCATGAAACTAACTAATTAAAATAATAGATCCTAATGATGGCCCTTTAAAATTACTGCTTCATTCAGTTAAAAACACAAGGGGAATAGGCAGTGTCAGTTTCTGTTTGTTTCTGTCAAACATACCTCGAGTTCACTGAGGAGGCTGTACCAGAGTCCTGACAGCGTGGTATTTTTACTAAAAGCCACGTAAGTTGGAATTTCGTGAGCAACGCAGAGAAATTTCAGCTTTGCAATACTCAAGTTTGCAGAGCGCAGCCGAGGCATTGGTTTCTGCCTAGATTATGTGCTTACCTCCCTTTCCATCCCCTGCACTACCTGCAGGCGAAACCTCCTTCTGGGGCACGCAGGGAGCCAGTTTTAGACGTGAACCACATCCACGAGGGAAGATTTTGGAGGTCAAACCCCAAAAAAAGACCAAAGCCCACCGCAGCCCCAGCCCCGTGAGGGATACGACGAGGCCTGAGCAGGGTTAGGCGGGCACGGCGCGGAGGCAGGCTGTCTAAAAACTTAACAAAGAACTGGTTTCGCAGCCCCCCCACGGCTTAAAAGCAAGGAGCTGAGCGTGAAAACCCAGCCGCTTTTTGGGGAATTGCGAATATTTCACCTCCACCCCCCAGCCACCACCCACAGCTCCCCCCAGCCCCGCCGCACGGGCCCCCTGACCCCACAGCACCAAGGCCCCGACCCCCTTCCCCCAAAAACCTCCCCCAAACCCCCCCCAATTTCCACACCCGAGGTGCAGAAGCGACCCCCGAGCACCCCACAGGCCGGCGGCCCCTCACCGTTGTGGCAGCGCGGAGCGCCGCCCTCGGCCGCCGCGGCCTCCCGGGAAGCTGCGGGCCCGGCCGGGTACATGGCGGCGGGCGGCCGCGGCGGCAGCCCGGCAGGCGCGGACATGGCTCCCCTCAGCGCCCCGCTCCGCCCCGCAGAGCGGCCGGGGGTCGCCCCAAAGGGCCCCGTGAGGGCCGGGCAGGGCCGGGCAGGGCTCGCAGCCGGGCCCGAGAGCCGCTCCCGCCGCCGGCCGCTAACGCCGCCGCCGCCCACAGCGGCCCCTGGCGGAGCCTCCGCGCCCCGGTGGCGGCGCCGCCCTCCCCCGGCTGCGGGAGGCCCCGCGGGGAGGCTGTGGGAGGGGGAAAGGCCTCGGGAAGGGAGAGCGAGGTCCCCAAATCAGCTGGTCCAAACGTCCCCTACCACCAGTGTCACCCGCTAGCCGTGTCCCCAAGCACCACGTCCAACCTGTCCTTGAGCACCCCCAGGGACGGGGACTCCGCCACCTCCCTGGGCAACCCGTCCCAACGCCTGGCTGCTCTTTCTGAGAGGAAATGTCTCCTCATTGCCAACCTAAACCTCCCCTGGCCATTCCCTCTGGTCCTATCAGTAGTTATCCGTGAGCAGAGGCCGACCCCAGCTCCCCACATCTCCCTTTCAGGCAGCTGCAGAGAGCAATGAGGTCTCCCCTAAGCCTCCCCTTCCCCAGCCCAAACCCCCCAGCTCCCTCAGCTCCTCTCACAGGACTTGTGCTCCAGGCCCCTCACCAGCATCATAATCTGGCTCTGGACACGCTCCATGGCCTCGATGTCCTTCCTCATCAACAAGATTGAAAAATGTCACCACACTATTCCTCATCCAGAAGGCTGAAAAGCCTCATCTTGCTTTCCCTCATCAAGGCGTTGACAAGGAATAGTGAGGCAAGGCTTTTCACTCGCCATATAGACCTTATGCTCTATATTATCTAAACAGAAACAAAAGTGTTGTTGAGCCACCCCTGTTCAGCTGGCAAAGGACCTCCTTCCAGTACAGCGTTATCCACAGCCCATATTCATTTTGCCTGTGTGCCTGCCTCTACAACCAGTCTCCTGTCATTCTCCCAGGCACTACTGGGTGCACTGCTCAAGTACCTCATTTTGGAAGTTGAAAGCGCAAAAATCCATACTGGTGATCGTAGCAGCTGTCATAAAGACCGACAACACTGAGTCACCTTTACTTGCTACAAACACTTTACCAATTCCTTCCCTGGCTGCATGCTGTTTTTCCTACTAGTTATGCGTGTCTGTCATTAAATATGTGGTTAATTGCTTTGCCCATATGCTAAGCATATGATCCAGCCCTGTTACAGTTACTCGTTCAAAGCATGCAGTGCATCTCTAAGTATTGGAGAGACTGGCTGTATTTGAAAGTGTCTCAGCCTGCACACCCCCTGGTGCTATGCAGAGGTGCCAGATACTTGTGCAGGCCTCCATTAGTCATCTGAGAGACTGTAAATCCATCTCTGAAAGATACAATTTCTTTAAGCTAGCGAAATAAACAGTTTCTTTACCACGTCCTGATAAACTAGGGCAAGAACTAATGGGCTCAACACGCAGAGAAGTTCAGGTGATCTATTAAGAAAAAACATTACCTGAAGATACTGAAGGATGAGGTGACATGGGAGTGGTGTGACGTTGCCATAACTAAAGGACTCTGAACAGGTAAGGCAAACATGGTGAGGGTCCTGCTGTCATCCAGCTTTGGTGCAGGTGACCTGCTGCAGCCCCTGCCAGGGCTGTGTTGTTGTGATAGGATTGACATGTTCCACTCTTGGAGCTAGTTCTTTTGAACCCATCCTCCATCCCCAAAACATACTTGTGTGAAATATACGACAGCAAAAATATTCAGAAATAAGGACAACTATATATATATATATATATATTTCATTCTCGATACCATCTTAAAAGGTGCAGGAATGCTTCATGATACTACTACTGTCCTTTGCCACAGCATGCAGCACATGTGAGACTGTATTTTAACAATGGTTTTCCCCTTCCAAAGACTCGTTTCTCTAACTCCCTAATTGTATCATGAGACAGTGAATGTATCCTGTATCACAATCTGAGAAAAGTACTGCAGTGCCTATTTTAATATTTCAATATCTGCTCAAACAGAAAGGGAAATATATCACTGGGCTAAAATATCATTGTGCTAAAAGCAAGAAGAGGCAACTGCAAAATTTCCCATTGTTTTAAATGCTTTTACAAAACCTTTTGCATGGTTAATTAATTATTTTCCACAAACAATAATTACATGGTGGTTAAACCCATTCACTCCTAGGAAATCCAGATGTGTTGGCAGCTAGAACACAAGCCCCTAATGGAAATCCACCATAGACTCAAATCCATTAATTTTATTTTCCTCATTTATAATGAATCTGAATGTGTTAGCAACAACTGAGTATTAATGTGTGCAGTTAATGCTATCATGAAAGGAATAACACATGAGCTGGCTCAACTAGGCTGTTGCTTCCACTTAGTCTGGTAACAAGCTCAGAGCAGTAAGAAATTCTTTATGGTTCTGAGGAATGAGAAAATGGCCATAACGCATGCGACCACTTGTGCAAAAACGAGAAAAAAAAAAAAAAGTGTAGCTCCTACCAGTCCATGATTTTATTCCAAGGTGCACATGGCTCATTTTCCTTTGTATTACTCGGAAGTTCCCTAAATACGCATATGAACGTCCATTACAACTCTTAGCCTCCATTTAAAACAATAGAAATATATCAATCGTTATGCACCAGCCTGTAAACTACTGTTTCAAGATGTGATTCTGCAGACGTAAGCAACTTTACATATTACTTGGAATAATTCTATTTTTGTTAGGAAATTTTATGTCAGAGTTAAAAAAGGATTGTGTTTTCTTCAGCCAGGTGGTAAGGCTTAATTGCTAACAGATTTCTCGTGACCTTTGGTGCAGGAAGTCTCGAAATGACACAAAAAGGTCCTTCTGTCACTTGGGTTTGGGGAAGGAAAACATGACAGTGTATCTCATTACCTGTAATCTGATAAAGGGGGCTTTACATGTCCAAGCCTAGAGAGCAAAAGTTATTTTTGCAATGGGGAAAATCTGGGAACAAAAATAATTCAAAGCTGTGTTAGAAATAGTTTTGACCTTTAGCAAAACTAAGCCAAGTTTCTTCCAGTTTACCATACATTTCAGAAGCAGAATGCCAAAATTAGGTGCTTTTATTATCTCCATCAACAATATATAGCTGTGGGTCACCCTAGTTCCCTAATACATTTCTAATTATCTTCCCTATCTTTTCTTACAGGAAGTGGGCCACTTCAGTGCAAAGTGGAAAATCTTCATGTTTTCACAGTCAGAAGTCCCAAACTGCATTCCCATTGTTGTGTCTGGGTAAGTCGCCTGTAGTCACCATACTACAATTGCTTTCCAGAATGCAAAAGACAAATCAAAAATCTTGATGTAAATCTTGATATAAAGTGTGTCTCTGTTTGGGTGACCTCTGCATCTGACTGAAGGATAAATCCCTGGATCTACTGGGTGAGTTATGTGCTATACTTCATTTGGAGCTGGATAATTAGTATAAGAGGCCCCAGGGTAATCATGTTCCATTTTAAGTAAAAATCTTTGGAAGATCTAAAACCTAACAGAGAAAGAGAAATCAGTTGTGACACAACTCAGCTTTCTTACACGTGCAGATTTCCTTTCCGTGTGTTTTATTTCCTTTACTATTCAAGTAATGCTGCTCACCCTCTCTTTGGCTGATGGTATGCAGGGGAAAAGAATCTTTGTTTGTAATCTGTAGCTGCTTCTTTAATCTCCAGTTCTTCTTTGTGAAGAGATCTTCTTTCACCTGGATTTGTGGTTGGGCATGGTCTACAGCCACAGGAGGAGTGTGGTTGCCTGGCCGTTGCCCTTCTCAGGGTACATAGGGACATCTGAGGAATTTTTTTATCTCAGCAATGAGCAAGGCTTCTGTCTGTCTTCCTCAAGCACTTGACATATTCAATGTGGGTACACAAGACTGAGCTGTGCTTAATTTTAGATTATTTTTCTTTTTCATGGGGTATTTGTACCTCTAATGGAAAAGGCTTAGAAAGCAACAGGATCTCCCTGACTGTGGTTTCACCAGCTCTCAGGAAAACCTTGCATGTGCATTCTATACAGACAGCATCTTTACCAGTCCCTACGAATATACCTACAGGATAAAGGGAATTGTCACTACCATGATGGTAGTGCTCCAGCCACCGTTGGCATCAACATTGTCATCATCCTAGGGTGGCTATAAGTGACATGAAAAGATGATTTCACTCTCCTCTGGACCAAGGCTATGAGCTCTGCAAACTGCTACAGCTGATTTGATAATTGCTGAATATAGCTATGTATTATATCGTTTATGTCCGAGAAGTCACAAGACTAAAAGTCAGAGTAGTTCCATCTTGTAACCTAATGATGGGTCTCTTGTGTTTACAGGCTGGTCTATAATTTCTGTGATACCTCTTCACATCAGGAAGTATGACATATGTTCTTACTTAACATGACCTACATTCTTACTTCTGTCCAGAGAAGTTGTAGATGTTGCCCAGAGAAGCTGTGGGTGCCCCATCCCTGGAAGTGTTCAAGGCTGGGCTGGCTGGGGCTTTGGGCAACCTGGTCTGGTGGAGGTGTCCCTGCCCATGGCAGAGGGGTTGGAATCAGACGATCTTTAAAGTCTCTTTCAACCCCAACCATTCTCTGAATCTAGGATTCTGAATACATATTCCCAATTGGCAATTATGCCTGGTAAGTCCCTTGAGTATGCAGTGTAGGTGAACATACATATCTGTAGCTACACTTGTAATATTCTTTAGTGGTTTCATCAGCTGCACACTTCTGTCTCCGGCATTAATAATTAGAAATCACCAGGCAAGCTGTGGCTAAGGAAGAGCCTACAAGTCAACTATAACCAGAGGTCTACATATTTTCATGAGATTTTGTACAAAGAGAAACTCTAGAAATTTTTGTGTGACCTTAGAGGACAGCTGAACAAAAGCAAGAGAATCTGGGGGATTTTTTGCAGCTAGTGTGCTTGCCACATCCCAGCTGTAGAAGTGTAGCTATGCCTCGATTCAAACCGACTGAGCTTAAGCTCATGAAACCTTTCGAGTTTTCAGCTATTAAAGTTTTATATTTTTCTGGTAATTTTTATAAGACCTGTAAAACTAATAAACCCCTGAAAGATCTATTACTCTCTGGCAGTTTTTTATAGTTTTTTCCATTAAGATGGAACAATGACTCATCTAAACCACTGCAGCTCCCTTCCTCCTCCGGTGGCTCCAGATGTGCAGCTTGCCCCCAAAGCTAACCTTGCCATTACATCTAAAAGAGCAACGTGGTGCAAACGGGTGAACTTATGTCTAAAAATAGTTTCTCTGTTTGTCTGGATGTCTGAGTCACCGCTCCCCACTGTATCTTTGCAGGGGCACTAAGAAATCTACTGACCTGAACCAGAAGACAAAGTTCCTCCCCTACATTACATGACTGCGCAGGCACCGCTGTGTATGTACGCTGTGGGTCCTGAGGAGCTCAGTCATATGGTAACACCCTTGGCTTCAAAGGGTTTCTCATGTGAATGAGAGCAGTGAGATAGGCTCATGTGAACTGCAGATCAAACCATCCAAACTAAAATAGAAGATAATTAAACCATTCAAGCACAATTAAAGCTTAAAAGTACCATGCTGTGGATCAGCAGCTTAATGCCATAAACCTCAACGACTTTGCAGTAATGTTTTAGAAACTCTGGTTTTCTGTGTGCATTTGAAACAACATCAGAAGCTGAAATTGCCTCTATATTTATCTGAAGAGACTGCTGCCCTCTGAAACTAATTGAAAAATTCCTCTCACAAGATGTTTTGGCAATAGTTGGGAAGTATGTCATGGCAGTTAAATGTTACGGACTCTGGTTGACCAGGGCTAGATTCTGCTCTTCCTGCCTTGTCCTCTTCTGTGGGACTATCAATGAGGAGGCACCTGAAACTCCATGCTGCTAAGAAAAGACTTTACTCAAAGGCATAATAGAAAGCAACACATTCTCCCTTTACAGTTGTGTATTTATAGTACCCCATCAAGTACTACTTATTTAAGGTCAGATATTTTAATGAGTAGTACTGCACTGCGTTCAACCAAGGGAGGAGCATGGAGAGTACCTTTCACTGTGTGGAAGAATAAATAAAGGTAATTAATAGAAAGCTTACAGATTGCAGTAATAGAAGGTGAGTCATATAACATTATGTACATGAAAAAAAAAAAGAAATTAAACAGTAATAGTTTCATCTCCAAGCAACTAGTAGTATTAACACAGAAGGACATGTTTGTATTAATCTTTTCAGACATGTAAACTGCTCATCTAAAAATAGCCTTCTGTGTTTATTGTTGTTCTGACAGCCCTACCAGTCTCAGTCTTACTTTAGCTGTTTTAACTATGTCTTTTCACCTATCTGTAGCTTCTTTCCAGCAGCTACCTTCTAATCTATTTATTCCTTTAGTAGTTTGGGGATTAACTGTTTATTTTTACACCACTGACTTTTGTTGAAATAAGTGGTGGCACTGTCATTTCAAATTGTCCTCAGCAGGAAGGAGGGGAGTCAGCCCCTCCATTAAGCACGTCTTTTGCTAAACGCTGCAGCATTTAACACCCAGCAACACAAAAATTTAGTGATTTTCTTTCAAGAATAAAGTGCCTGGGTCTACATATTTTTCTGATGTAGAGTGCAATTTTTTGTACGTAAAGATCAACTTACTTCTGGTGTGATGCCTTTGCTTTAAAACGAATTGAAAATAGGTCTCTGCCGTCTTATCTTTTAGGAGCACCTTGTACGGTGTGGTTTCACTTTGCACTAGAAATAGTGCAGGAGCAGATCACACCTGCAGGGACAAAGGGGAAGCATTTTGTTTACGAAAGAACAAGTAGCATGATCTGTAACACAATTTATGAGGTGAACTATTTTGCTTTAGATGTTTGCTGTGACTTAGGAGAAGCAGACACTGCCACTTCTTGGCCTGTAGTGAGAGGAGTTCCTGGTTTTTCTCTCTGCCTGTGCAGCCGGTTTATGTCTTGAGAGAAGCTGAAGCTGAAATCATCTGCAGAACTGCCTCAGGAGCTGTTAGAGCTGCGTCCCCTACAAGGGTTGTACCTGGACCAGCGTTTCTTTATTTCCACTCTTGCTTGCTTTAATAGTGCTTAAAGTTCAAGCACAATCTATCCTGAAGCAAACAGATTAAAAAAAAATAAATATTAAGAACACAGCTGCAAGCTCACATGCTTGACTGTTCCTCACAACTAAATTCAGTCCTCAGTTATATATATGAGCCTATATATATATATATAGGCTCCTTAGACCTCTGCCTTTAATTGCTTTAGTTGCAGGTGAGATCCCCGTTCAGGGGCACTTACAGAAGTAGATGAACATTTGCTGGCAAATTATTTTCTACCTGAAGAAAAGGCAGCTCTCTATTGACACCATTTGGGAGTTTGATTGAATGTTTTCAGTGTCAGAAATATTATCTTTAGCACTTTGGACACTTGGAGAATGTAAAAATAAAGGGAGGGTGATGAAAGTATGGGTATCACCTGAAATGTAACTGAATGATACGTACTGGCTTCAGCCCCTGTCATCCTTCTTTTTCTCCTAGATGTCAAAAAGCCTTTTACATTTTCATACCTAGTTGTTCCCCCCAAAATTATTATTTTCTTTTTGGCCAGGAGATCAAAACAACCATTTTCTTGTACTTATTTTCGTATTTAAACCAGTATTCTGCTTCAGAAACATGTGCCCCAAATTAATGGTGTCTTTAAGTACCTTCTAGATTAAGTCTAAGTGTAGATTCTGAGGGCAAAGTATGGAGAAAAAAATCAACTGGACAGGCACCTTTTCCACAATTTTATTGTTTGTAAGAGTGGGGATTGCATTTATAGGGGATAAATTAACCTCACATGATCCAAGGCCTCAAGCTGAGACCTCATTCCATGTACAAAATTTCACGCTGTTGCTTCCCAGAGCTGTGACAACTTCTGTAGTTCCTGTTTGCTTTTTATAGGCCAGGGTTGTGCCACAGAACCAAAACCAATTCATGCAAAGTGGAGAAAGGAGAGATACGAGGGACCTTTTTCCTATGAGTACCTAAGAAGCCTGAGCTCAAATATTTTATTTTACTCTTCCCTGAGTACACTCATGAAGAGAGCTGGCCAAGCACAGGGGGATCCCCAAAAAGAGTGGCAGGCATTCACATTTCACATCTACAGGAGCCATAACCAAGAAGCATTCTGCTGACTTTGGACATGAATCCACCCCCAAGACTCACATTTTATGTGTCTGTAGGTTGTGTGGATTTTAATTAGAAGAAGTCACTGATGTCAGGGAATAACATTACAAAGAAAAAAAAAAAAAAAGAACAACCTTTTTTTTGTTGTTAATTAATAATTTATTTTCAGAATTAAAAAAAAAAAAAAAAGCTGGATTTTTTTATGTTTCCATTCGCTTATAGCAAGTCAGAAGCAGTGTACAATACATGTATAGCTCCAGTGCTGGCATGGAATGATTGGCAAACCAGTAGGATGTGCCACATTCAAATTAATATTTACTGAAGCAGCATTGCCAGGGATGCTAGTTACTCATAGTACATCAGAGCTTTTTCTTCCCTAGTTTTGCCTAGTAGGATTCTCCTACCTGGGAGAATACAATACAGGTTAACAGAGGAATACTGAGGGGAGAAAGATGGAGAGGGGAATATGGAAAGTGCTGCTGGTCCTGGAGCTCAGCACATTTCTAATTCTCACTTCAGACCGAAGATGTGTGCAGTTATTTTCATATGCATTTTTTTTTTTTTAATTTTACCTATTAAGGAGCATCATTCAGTTCTTTTGAGGATTTGATCCCCTAGTTCTTCAAGTGAACTTTGCCTTTCTGGATGCAGTGAAAATAGCATTTTCTTTGCCTTTTCTACTTAGCACTCTATCTTCATTTTCCCCACAATCCTGTTTTTCTTTCTATCTTAATCTGTCTAAAAAAGCAGCATTGAGATGTAAATGGTGAATTGTTTGAGGTTGGCTTGTTTGACTTTTATCTTCTGGCCAATGACTCTGAGCTGTATTGTTTTTCCAGGCTGCCAGACCCCTGAGACAGGGCCTGCGTCTCCCTGAGTGTATTGTAAATGTCAATCACACAGGGAGCGCTCAATAAATAAATAATACTGGCTTGGTTCCTGCTGCAGGATGTTTTCCCTTGCCAGAGAAATTATAGTGAAGCAGAGATCAAGATGCATATGAAATTAAAAAAAAAAAAAATAAAAAAAATTCTCTGGCTTATCTATGCAGAAGATGGGAAACCACATGAGAGCACAAGTTAGGTGGTACTTTGCTGCCTTTTTTATTTTATTTTTTTATTTTTTTTTACCACTGCAGGTGAAATACTTGGTGTGTTTTAAGGTTCTTCAGCCGGCTTCAATAAAAAACAAGACTGAAGCTCAGGCACAGATCGGGGTAGCGTAAGCATGGCTTTAATGACCAGAGTTAGGCATGAATTCGGGAGGCAAGTTCCTTTCAAAGTGATGGACTCCGGGAAGTGCTGAAGCATGTGCCTGACATTTAATCTTGACTTCAGGAGGAGCTAAGCGAGTGCCTAAGCTGCCCTGAACAGCGATCGTGTCTTGAACACGGGCCTTTTGTGCCGTGCCCAGCGCTGGCAGTGGCTGAAGGGAATTCAGTGGGCGTTGAGCAGCTCAGAGGATTATGTCCCTTCTGGGAGCGTTGCAAACACCGTGCGTGGTTCTGCTCACACTGATGAGCCTCGCTCCAGCCTGCTAGCTGGAGATTAGAGCCGGTGTTAGCAGCACCTGTAATCTCTCTGCTGCCTTGAGTGTCCTGAAATCCTCTGCATCTCCCTCACCTTCCCGCAGAAAGCGCTGAAGTACTCCCCCGATTCTTTGTAAACTGCTGGCTATCCAGAAATTCGCCGCAGTACTTCTATAATTTCATACGAGCACTTTTTTTTTTCTCAGCTGAGTAAGGTCCTCATTATAAACTGCTGACACCGAAAGTGGATACCTTTTCCATTCCTGCTGATAAAAGCCAGGAAGTCAGTAGCATTAAATGCTATAAATTAGCGCAGATTTAGACCCGATATCTGATTTGAGGCTTGGAGGAACCCTTCCCACAAAGGACCCTTGGAGAGGGTCGTTTGGCAGAGCTCTCCCTGCCTTCCTCCGCAGCTGGCGAGCAGGAATTAAACCCACACAGTGCCAGAGCCTTCATAACTCAGGCAACAAAGGTAAATACCACCGCGTGTCATCATTTCCAACGCTGACCCCATCTGATGCCTTCTTTACTGCACAAACAAATGGGAACGTAATGAATGAAGCGCCAGAAAACACCAATCCCCCTGCCGAGGGCATTTATTTCCCGCTGAGCTGGGGCGCTGTGACCGCTAGGAGATGCTGCTGCACATGGAATAGGGCCACGGGTAAAGGACGAGAGGAAGGAAGAAATAACTTCAACACACACTGAGCCACTTTTTTTTTTTTTTTTTTTTTTTTTTTCTTTTATGCATTTAGAGGGGAAATTTGAGACAGAAATATGTACAAGACTGTTGTGTTGAGTGAAACAGTAACTCACAGTTTTCAGTAATTCGGGAGGACCACTTTAGCACTTAAGAAAAGGCATCGCCTTTTAGTCTCATACAAATTACTAAACCAGGAATTTTCTTCTCTGATCTAGAATATTGACTGCTGGGATTTGGGTAACAAAAAGAGCTGTGTTGCTCTGTGTGGAAGGGTTTAGCCTGCTCAATTATATGACTTAAACGTGTATTGAAAAAACTCACGGGATAAAATGAAATAAAAATTCAGGGATGTAATTAAGCGGAGAAATTAGAAATACTCCTGGGAATTCAAGTCATTTTTTTTTTTTTTTTTTCCTGTGGCTGGGCAGAAACCTGATAGGTTTAATGGTGATTCCAGTTTGAATCTAAGGTGTTGAAAAAGCTTTTGCTGGAGCGGTGTTGAAGGACTTCCAAAAATATGAAGATTAACTGTAAACTTCATTTATGTGTTTATATTTGCTTGTCGCTGTAGCAAACTCCAGATGCTCTGTAGCTTTATCACCCGCTGCAGCGGCTCGGGATTCCAGGAGTGCTTGCATTGTTCATTTGCCATTAGATAGTATTGTCTTCTGCTCTCTTATTACGATTTCGGCCATAAAACGAAGAATGGGAAAATTAGTAAAACAATGCAGAATTTTTATTGCCCTTTGGCAACGTGAATGGCTATTCATCCACAGGGAGCCCACGTACCCCTAGCAATTTTTTCTCTGGGCCTTTCTTGCCATGTTCATTCAACTGCGGGAATTTTTGTGAACACTTTTTTTTTGGCTTGTTTTGCTCTGGGTTCCTTGAGGGTTGGGTGGGAGAAGGGATATTTTTTAGAGGTATTTTGGACATATAAGCTGCTGCAGTTCTCTTGCCCCCATTTTATAGAATAAGGCTAATATCTTCATACTTGCATGTTTATTTTTAGATACCCTATTTCCATATTTAGTAAATGCAGTTTTCAGCCTTGCAGAAAAAGAGGCCATTTATTTGGCTATCTAAATACATAGAATTAAGTCTAGAATAGCGTATAAATAAGTAGCTCCATTCCCAGTCAGACCCAACTCCCTGGGTGTTTATGCTTCCCCCTCCCCATGCATATACTATAGTGTGAACCTAAAGCAAGTGTTTATTTTTTAAGGTACCATTTTAGAAAAAAAAATAAATTTATTCTTCAGCCACTGCTTCTGCTGCTGCCACTTTTGCTGCCAGATCCCACTGGTAGCTGCTGCTGAAGGTGGGCATGGCAGCAGCAAGACATCAGCCCGAGGCAGAAACAGCAGCGTGGAAGGTGTGTGGGGAGCAGGGGCTGAGGGTCCAAGGAGGATGGAAATCGGCGTGGTGAAGGGGATACGTGTGCAGCATGAGACATTTGATATTTTTCCATCGGTCAGCGGCAATCAGGTGTTACAGCACAGCGCCGGGGCAGCCTGGCCAATAAGCCCACTACTTCCATGGTGCTGTGCAGGGAGGAGACAAGGAGATAAATGTGCCCTGAAAGGATAAAGGAACTATTTGCACTTAGTTGGGTAAGCTGAAAAACTTATTCTCGATGGGAAAGTCTATGCTGATGAGCCCTAAGCAACCATGTGTGTGCTTCCCGAGCACGTGGAGGAGTGGGCCCTGCCACAGGCAGCACAAAGTCTCCGTTAGGCACCAGGCACCGCTATTACTTTACCATAAAGTGGGTGCAGATGTTGTTGGTGAGCAGGGGAAGACTGGAAGCCTTTCAAAGGAAACGCATTTGAGGAGGGATTTGAAGGAGGAAGTGGCGGGAGCTTTGCACGTGAGAGGTTAGGATGAAATGTTTCGGCTTGATCCGTAAATGACAGGACAACATTCAGGACAGTCTCACCAAACAAATCATAGGACATTTGATCTGCAAGTGTCAAGCCCGAAAAGTCCCTTGGCTGCTCGTGAGCATTTCACGGCGAGTTCTTACAAAAGTTAATCTGAAATGTATGCCCTCCTTTGGAAGGAGGATTAGCAGTGCTCCTAGGAGCATCAAAATGGGCGACATACTCAGCAGGACAAGAATCTGGCTCAACCAATCTCCAGTCACAGAGAGTGAGAAAGAGACTAAAGATAGAGAGCGATGCCAGCATTGCTCTTCTTGCAAGCAGGTCTGCTGTTATATGAAGTCTTTTGTATGAAATTAATTTCAAGCTAGCACTGGGGAAATGGAAAACCCATTAATGTGCAGATCTCGATGTTTTCAGTGCTCGCTGGAGCAGTTGAGAACTTCTTAGAGCTGCGTTTGGACACTTTTGTTTTGTCTTGTCAGAGAATGCCAGCACTACTTTAACCTCTCTAAAAAGTATTTCTTTCCCTAGTGATTAATTTGGAGAGGGAAAATACATAGACTGATTGAAGGAAGGAATGAAATAAATGGAAGAGGAAGAAAGGAACCAGAACAGCTAAGTGGAGCTCTGGCCATTCTGCTCTCCCATTCTCCACTGTTTATTTTAACTGCACCCCACTGCAAAGTTCAGCTCAGTTTGTGTGAATTTATTAGGGCTCTCTTCATTATTTTTAATACACTGGTGCATCTGAGCACATTCTCACAGGAAAAGGGGGAATCTGGACTTATAAGTGCAGTTAAAATTAATAGTAGTCCTGCTTCTCTGACCCTTTAACAGCCTTAAAACTCTCCAGACAGGGGTCAGATCCTTGTCTCGTATGGGTTTTCTACTGACCACTCACCCATGTGAGTTAGTGCAGGCTTTTACAAACAGCAGAGCTGCAGAATTGGACCTTTTGGTTTTCTGCATGCACCCCGCTGTGCCGATGATTAGTCTTTTTCAAATCAAGAGAGATGAGATAAGAGCTGTAAGCTCCGCTAACACAGCCAAGCCGTGTATGGACTTCGGGTGATCCACTCTCTCCTCTTAAATCACTGCTTGATTCCTTCAATTACTCAAAATCCAAACCCAGAAACTAATCTATCTATGGCCAAAGTATTTCTGTTTTGAAAAAAAAAAAAAAATAAGCCAGACAGTGAGCGCCATATGCAGATTTGGGGTGCTTTTTGCTGTTATTATTTTAAGGTGATGTCTTCTGAGTAGCTGCCATTTCTCATTGCTGTCAGAGCAGACTAGCAGCTCAGACTGTTGCTGCTGGCACTGTGCCTGTTGCAGAAATAGTTTATTTGTATAGGTTTCTGATTCTTCATATGCAGGAGACTTAATGCATTTTATTCATTCTTCTGGCTGAAGGTGGCCGGTTCCCGTTCTCCTTTTATAGTCTGCATAGTGAACAGCTACCAACTGCTCTTGTGGAATGAGGATGAGGGTTTGTAGCAATTTTCTCCCCTGTTACTGCAAACAGCTCGCTGGTTCTCTGCCAGCTTCTTCGGTGCTACCCCACTGCGATCCCAGCACTTGTGTTTCAGATCCTTCGGTCTCTCCTTCGCTATCTAATTCCACGCACTTGCTTCCTGGCAAGGTCCCTCAACAACACGACACCGCCAAGCAAGGCTAACATCCTCCACGCTCGACTTTTTATACCCAGGGTTGAAACGGGCTCTCCGACCTTGGCAGACAGATACCTAAAAAGTGGGGATGTTGGCAACTTGCTCTTGGGTTGGCCATGCTGGGGAAACGAGCTTCACTGCTCTGATTGCTTTTATGCCTTTTACAGTCTTGTAGGCAGAGTTTTGCTTATTTTCTTGCCGGAATCAATTAAGAACTGTTGATTACACAGAGGCTGCATCGCAGTGGGTTGAAAATCAAAGGCCGAGATTTTCAAAATGTTTTGGGAGACGAATAAGTCGCATGCTTCCTTCATAGCTGAAGCAGTTGCTGAGCTGTTGGAGCACAGAATGTATGCAATTTGGGCCATTTATTTGCGTTCCTAAGCATGATCTTTTGAGCTAACTTTAGGTACTTCTTAAAAAATTCTTGGCCAACCGTCAACAACATAATCAACAAGCGGAGAAGTCAGTTTTAAGTAGACCACCCTGAAATAGTTTTGCTTTTGCTGGCAATTTATACCATCCCCCCCCCCCCCCGGATCTCTCCCTTGAGTGGAATATCCTGTTGGATTTACTGTGGTTTCACCATAAATATGGTAGCAAAGTCCCCTCTGCGTTTTCTCGTGAGGAAGGATTCAGCTGTGAATGAGGAAATAAGGTGTTGCAGATAGCAGACGGCTTGTTTATAACTTCTTTTCCGAAAAGTAATTATCTTCTATCACCTTTGAGCCATACTTCTTGGGTTCTTTATCCTGCAGAATAGCAAAGCTCTGCTAAGCAAGGCTATTGCAATTTGGTCTTGTAACGAATTGATAACATATATTTTGGCTTCGCACAGAGAGCGGGGAAGGCAGTGTATCTCGGTTGCAGCAGAAAGAAAATATGCTTTTAGAGGATATGTAGGCTTCTGTGTTACTGTTGGGAGTTGCTCCCCTTCTTTGATGGAAAGCAGAGGAGCACAATTCACCTAGCGAGCCTGCGGGGTGGCTTTTAGTGCAGATGTGTCTGAAGCTTTAGAGCAGGAGCACTCAAACGGGGCTCTCTGGTGTGGGTGAGGATTTGAAGCAAAGCTTGCCCAGACCTCACCGAGGTCTCAGACTGACACGTGGGAAATATGTGTACACCGCCAGAGCCCGTAGGTCTCTCAGGGGGCAGCTGAAGTTCACTGCCTCAGTTCCCAGCTGTGGAGGTGACCTGCAGTAGTTTTCCAGGCACCAAACCTCAGTAAAATTAACCAGCTGGCCTTGGGCTCCTCTGTTTTGGGACTCTCCTCGTGGGTCAGTGTTGGGAATGCACCGATATTAGTTTCCCAGGGGCCTTGAAGAGTTTTACTGTTTTGTTCAACGGTGCTGGGTTTAGTGGTTTATATCCTGAAATGCAGAAGTAAACTGCCTTCCACCAGGTTCAAAAAAATAAGTGGGCTGCTTGCCTTTTGATGAGTGTCGTGCAGAGGCATTAAGACTAAGTGTTGGGGGGATTGAGCAGCCTTTGCTTTAAAGCCGGATGGGAAGTCTGTATTAAAGGGATCCTGCGATAGAAAGGTTGACAGTCAGACTACTTGGTCCTGACACTGAAATCATAACTAAAGAGAAGAAGCAGGTGTGGAAAGCAACCTGTAATAAGTCCCATGATAACGGAGTTTAGCGCTGGTATGGGGTATATTCGTACATTATATTCTAGTGCTGTCATAACCCCTGAAAGCCAGAAAAAAATAAATAAATCACTAGTAGGATGTGAGGAATTTGTTTCAGCATCGATAGGAATTGCACCTCAAGTGCAAATTGCTTAATAACTAGGTGTATGTGGGAAAGCAGTGTTGTTTGCAGTACATGTTTTGTGCAGTAATACATGTGAAAAAAGTATTAACTTGGTTCTGTGAGGATAGGTGAGTTTAGCAAGAAAATCGGGGAAGAAATTACCTTCCAAAAAATTAGTCTTCCAGACCCCCGTACAACTTCTCCCATTAGTTGCTTTTTCACTTTTTTTTCTCTCTGGTCTCCCATTAAGAATCTGTTCTGGTGTCGTTTGCATCCAGAAATTCTTGAATCCAAGTTTACTTCACTATTTGCATCTTTGTTTTTCTACCGACTTACACCTTAAATTAGCAAAACCTTTTTGTCACTGTTTCTTTCAGTTCAGGTGTTGCGCTGCACGTTGCAGGTTCCCACCAGCCTTGCTGCTCCATAATTTTTGTAGGCATTAAAAGAGACGGTAATTTTTATAGGACTGCACGCCCCGTTGTAAAACAGCCCTTCCAACATGACTCAGGTGTGAACATCAACAAGACAGCAGTGTTAAAGGGTTTCTGCTGACGTGGTAAGTCTGTGGCAGTGTCCCACTTTGTTAAATTGTTAGCTGGTGTTTGAGGAGCTGGATTAACATGCACCCAGAGAAGAAGAGCTGCTCAGAGCTGTGGTCAGGGACAGACTAAAGGACAAGTTATTAGTAGGATACTGCTTTTTTGAGGCATCCCTATTATTTCCTTTAGGACCACAGTTTCCCTTTAAAGCAGGGTTACTGTCTACACGGTTTTAAGTTCAAACAAGAGCAAAATGTGTTGAAGCTGCAGACCTGCTGGAAGGAATTTTCTATTTCTTATTTGCAGGGAGCTGGACTCACTGGGACAGGTCTGCCTTTGTTCTGTGAAGCTATGAAAGCGATGGGTTTAGAGGTACTGTGTTTTGCTCCACTTCTAACAGATGGCTTTGACCATCTTTAGGTATAAATTTGGATGGAATAACTTTAATTCCTGTCAAAATTACTTTAGTTTTCAATTTGTTAGTTCATTCTTGCATTGAGAGTAAACCAGAGGAACGCATTAATCAGGATTAATTTTCTGTTTCCAAACACTCTAGGTAGCTGTAAAGTAATAATGGGACAATGACTGGTTATTTTCTTTTAGCTTCTTGGAATCCCAGGGCTGCAATGCAGTCTTCTCAAGGTTTAACATGCATTTACTAACGGCATACGTTCTAGCCACAAAGCATATGATTAAAAAGTGCTGAAAGAAATGTTGATATTTAATTTCCTTTACATTAGCAGTGGCATTCCAAAAAGAAATAAAACTTAAGAGTTCAGAAACTGAACAAGCAAAAGGGAGACTTGGGGGAAAGCTTCGGTTTTCTACTGTGTATTTGAGTTTACTTAAGGAAATGTGATTTACTTGTGCATGTGGAGCAGGGGGACAGCAATACTTCCCTCTACAGCATCCTGGACTAATTATGCCCGAGTCCTGGACATGCATTTGCAGGAAGAGTTAGTGACAAACTCATTTTGTTGCCTTTTTTCTGAATTCCCTCCAATTGCGGTCTGAAGCAAGCTCGTCTAAGCAGTAAGCAATATGATATCCACATATGTTAGCCAAAGCAGTAAAAGATGATAGGAATGAGTTAATACAGCATGAGTGAATAATGGAGATGAAATCGAGGGCTCTGGTGTGTGATCCCTGTCAGACCTAGCAGTGGCAACTAAATCCCGACTGCCCCAGCTGGCTGTCCTGCCCCTTGTTTGAATGGTACTCCTATAGGGGAATTCCATTTGAATGCCTTTGAATTTTTGGTTTCCACAGGTGATTGCCAATGCTATCAATGTATCAAAATCTTTGTCATTTCCTGGACTTTGTTACAAGTGTTCACTCTATTTTGCAAAGAAATCAAAAGCAGGTCCTAGCTCTGAAGTGTCTGTGATCTAACAGTCAGACCATGACATGGAATTCACTTCAGAAATGGATGCAGGTCTTTTCCAACAACATGTAGATGGCTTGCCACATTCACGCTATCCGAAGGAGAGTTTCTGTGGCTGCAGAGGAGCTCTGGCAAGCTCAGGAGGGAATGAGATAACCCTTCCACACAACAGAAATTCAGCAATGGATCAAGCAATTAGAGAAATCCATCAGAAGACACATTGTTTGAGAGCTGCAGGAAAAAGATGGACCCCAGAGCCTGAGGAAAGATGAAAGGCATCCAAAAATATGGCTCACATTTCTTGTATACAGGTTTCACAAAGCTGTAGGGATCCTAGAAGTTGACGGCTTTCTTGTGCAAGAGCATGAGCACAGTTCTTCCCTCAACCTTGGCAACATGAACAAAAAGTACCTCCTGCTCCCCATCCCTTTTGCTCAGTGGAGGCATAGGTGGACAAGCAAATACAGTTTGGTAGCAGAGGGAGGATGAAACTCACAGCTGTAAACAATGATAATGCTCCGAACTACCATCTGAGCGTGGAATTTATTTTACATTCCTTGGAGATGTGCTGAGAGCTTTTAACCCTGCTCGTTTCTGCCTTTGAAATGGAGCAAAACTAAACCAAATAAAGGCTGTGAGCCTGAGTCCAACAGGCAGACCGAATGGGGTTAGTGTGGGAAAGCTAAATATAGGGAGCGTCTCTAATAGGAGCTGGAAGGGCAGGGACGGAGCAGCGTGGCACACAAGATGCAGCAAGATATTCAATTAACCTGAATTCAGGAACCACGCTTCAGTCTGTGCGGCTCTGCTTGCCCAGGGTGTGCGTCAAAGCACCCGTGATATTTTGGTGAGGGCATTGCGATCTATTGAGATTTTCACAACCCACATCTAAAATCTATTTTTATACTTCATCTCTTAAAAGAAACGAAAAAGAAAAAAAAAAAAAAAAAAAGGCAAGCTAAGCCAATTTTCTAACAAGGTCTTAGAATAATATTCGTTGCAGGGCTGACAACCTTAATGGGCAGCTACGGATGAGCTACAAACCCCGGAAAATGAGGCTTATAATGGAAACTGCAATTCAACCATGTAACGATAGCATTGCAAATGGGATATGGTAATACCAAATCATTCCCTGCCTGAGTGACCTGGCTACCTCGGAGTCCTGAGGAATTCGCTCGCTTCGTACTAATCTTGTCTGAGCTGAAAAGAAATCAGCAGACATTTCCTTAGATGCAAAGCATCAGAAATGTCAGCGTGTTGAGTAATATCGTGGCTTACTTCAGGTCTGGAAACTAGAGAAGAGCGTCTAGAATAGGCTGTAAATTGTTGGCAAAGCGTAGAATAGGCTACTATGAGAAAGGAGAGAGGAAGGAGCAGAGAATCAGTGCTCTAAGGGCTTAAAGCGTGCCCGTAAATAAAGGACAGATGTTTCCTATTGGAGCATCCACTTACAAAACAGCTTCATCCCTGCAAACCGGCACACTGCAGCTTCTTTACATAACTGCAGCAGCACTGAACGCTTGTGTGATGTGCTTGTGGAAGGATGTTTGTTTGCAAACCGTGACAGGTAAAACCAGGTAGAGTGAGGAGCAGGTGGAGCACCTCTGAGAAGCACTTCTTTTTGCATTTATGCAAGACATGAAAGCATCCGCGAGGTTGAGATTTAGGCTGCCCAAGGCCAGACGATTTGGGGCTAATGTACTCTCCGTATCCTTGAGGCTGCTTCCGTGTGCAAGTGCATTACGGTGTTTCATTACCGGATCACGTAACAGCGTGATGTGACAGCGTGACATACTCTCCAGCACAACGGGAAAGGTAGAGAAACCTTTTTATGTTATCCACATCAGCAGCTCTCAATGCTAAAAGTGACATGCCCTCCGTGACGGGATGAGCGTGGGTGCATTAGTGTTCTCCATGCAGCATCACTCTTGTCGCTCTGGCAGTGACAGACTTGGCGTGCTTGACCTATCGCTTACCAAAAGGATGTGTTTGCTTCTATAGGACCAGATCGTTCCCCGCCCGCGTGGACTCGAGGAAGCGAGACAATTCCAGGATTAAGGGGCTCAGCAACGTCAGTAGGATTAAAGCAAACGTTTTGCAGAAGTGAGTGGGGTTTGTTAAGAGCCTCTTTCTTTAAAGTGCTGTTTTTAATGCATTTCAGCAAGCGCTGTTTTTCACTAGCATCACCATTTACCGCAGTGCCTCCGCTACAAAATTCGGATCCATAACTGGACCAAAGTCTCAGCTCTTCTGGCCTTTCACAAAGCCAGAAGACCATGGTTTATCACAGCCGGACTCCCTGAGAACAGGACTCGATGTCAGGAGATTAGGGGTCATTTTTGAGCGATAAATCATTTCACCTGTTTCTAAACCCAGGCCCCTGTCCGTGAGGTAGCACCGGCATTTGGAAGAGCTCTCCCTGGCTGCCCCCTGCTGAGGAGGCACATCTGTAGGATCAAGGCATGAAGAAAGGAGATAGCTGGGCTGGGAGTTTGCAGCATGTTAGCTGCTCACTGTTGAGATGTCCCAAGGACCTGCTGGCTGCTGCACCTGCTCTCACCTGCAGGTCTCTGAGCTCTCAGCACTCTGTTAGACCACTGGAGATGGTGGCTCCTCACCCTGCATCCACTGCTGTATATCCTCCATCCTCCACAACTGGCTTTATCTTCTCCTGCAGCTCATGGTAGCAGTTAGATTAGAGCTTTGTGAGAAAAGCCAAGCCTCAATGCAACCTAAGCTTGAACTCCCTGATTTACCACATATTTAGAGATTGGCATGCGCAGGGATGTGTCCGAGCAGAGCTTTTATCATTTAACTACTTATTTTACTATAAGCTCAACACCTCTAAATTGTTCAGACACCTTGGGCTGGGTACAGAGCTCTCCATTGTAACCCAGAAATGCTATAAACCTCTTCTTAGTACCTCTTTCTCCTCCTCACTGCTTATTTTTTTATGTCTCAGGCTTGCTGTCTGTCGGTTGGGTGCTAAGCTCTTCGGGATAGGATCGATGTCCGTCCTACTTCACCAGGTTCTGGCTGAATGGGGGACCCCTATCCTGGTACGCAGGGCCATAGCCGCAGTGCAAGTGATGGTGATCATGATTACAGCCGACACCTGAAATAAATGGCACTCCACAAACCTTTTCCACTTAAGCTGCATTAATATGAAGGGCAGAGAATAAAACCGTGATCCCAATGTTGAAAGCTAGGAACAAACTGGTAGTGTTACAGCTGTAGTTCCCCTCCCCTTTTCACGACCAGCTTAGACACCTTATTAAGAATATTTTCTTGCATGCTTTGTGTTATTCCTTTGCCCTCATCAGTGAAGGAATGAAAGAGCAAGCCCAGCTTTTCTACATTTTCTCTCTTTTCCCCTTGGCTAAAGTGTGTGGGACTCAATGTCTAATCTATACAGTTTCTGGGGCAGGCTACTCAAAGAGAATACACCATTATTAGCCGAGGACATCACGGAGATGCTTGAACAATGCCCCATTGTGAGAGTGGAGAGAGGTTGTTGATGGTTCAGCTCCAAGTCGTGAATTCCCTCTGCTAACCCCATAGCTGACCCACGGGAACCTTTTCTCCTTGCCTGCTACCCCTCTCTTTTCTTGAAAAGACTTTGTTGCCGTTCTGTTAATAAGGGTACTCATTTGCATGGTAATTTGCACTTCCAGCTCACAGATAATCCACAGCAAGGATGTTGCTTGAGTTCTAGACATTAAAATAAAGGGTCCAGAGACCTTAAATGCTTTATTCAGTGATGTGCTTTGCAGAGGAGAAAGAGAACTGGTCTACCTCCGCTCTCAGCTTCTGGACTGTACCTCTTTTAAACACAGGGTTATTAATGCAGTAAGTGGGAAATTCTTTTCAAAATCCCCTCTGAAAGCGTGATTAGGTGAATGCCCATTTCCCTGCAACTCAGCCAGCACACTAACTTTTCATCATGAGGCCATCATAAATTGCAGATTTTAGTGGGAGCTGGAACCACTGCCGGGAAACCTTGCTTGCTCCATCATTGCATGTGGAAAGCTCTTTAGGATGGACACATTGTACTTGTTTCCTCGCTGAAAATCTTCACAAATGCAGGTTTTGGCTTCCTACCCAGGGCTTTGAAGAAATTGCTCTGATAAAATCTCTCCTGCCCTCTGCAAGAGTTTTCTTTCTTCCCCCGAGTTATCAGCATGTCAGTGCAAATGGGTTCAGCCAGGGCATTTTGCAGAGCTGGTATATTTGGAGAGAGAGGGCTTAATTCTCACTTTTGACCCTGTATGCCCTCACACGGGCACTAAAATCACAAGTCAAATGTTCTTTTAAATACTCAAGTGAAAACTGTCCGGGTGATGATGATCCCTAGTTTCTGCTCAGCTCTAAGTAGATAAGATTTTAACAGCCTTAACTTTTAACATCCGTGTCACAAGCAAAGACTCGCTGCTAGTTTTGCGAAGGGTGTGATAAATAAATATATTTCTGAGCTTCAGCATTTTCAAGTTTGATAATCTTGGCTTTCGTTTTTGTTTTGTTTTAAAGTAAGCATAAGCAGGTTAACTTCTGTGCATGTGAGTGGTTAGATTTATTGATCTGACAGGTTCATATTGACCTCTTGTCTTGGTCAATATTTGCCTAGGAGGATAATAAATTTTGGTGTCTGTTACAAAAGTCAGTAAGTGTATAGTACCTAGAAGAGAAGAAATTTGTAGTGCTAGAAGTTTTATTAACCAATAACGAAAGCTCGGTAGAACTAATTATTTTCAGGTTAAAGTCAAATTAATCAAACCACTGGGATGCTTTAGGGATTTTTTTTTAAAAGAATGGTCAAGCATCTTGACCTGTGATTTGGAGATGCTTAGCTTCAATTTATCCAAGTTTAATAAAGGAAACGGGGGAAAAAAAAAACAGCAAAGATGTTTGATTTATAGTTAAATAAAGCCTTTTCTTTAACCAGAGGTTAATATATTTGTGTTCATGTGGGGGGGAAAGAAAAAAAAGCCCACCAAAGGAACAAATGCAAAACTACAATCCTTCTCCTCTCAGTTCAGCTAAGTAATAGAAAAAGTGATTCTTTGAGCCAGTGCTTGTTACTGCATTTGTTACACAAGCTTTTACTAGAAGTATCAGGAAATTTCTCTGCGTTACGGCAATGTCTTATTTAGACTTTAAGAAAGAGGAAAAAAAAAAAGGACAGACAAACACTTATCTCCAGGGAGGCAACAACTGATTCAGCTGCAGCCAGCCGTTCCCGTACATTTACCAGAGTACATTCCTCCAGGGCTCCCACACTGCTGACCTACAAAAGGTGAGCTCTGGGAGCTTACCGAGTTGCTGTCTTCCCAGACTAGACACAAGACTGTTAACGACATGAGAAAGGGAAAGATTTTCTCCCATTCTCATTGCTGGAGGAGCCATTTTCATCCATCTAAAGGGTTTCCCACCGCTCTGCCACTTCATAAAAAGGGAGATGACACTGATCCCCTCGCACATTCTTCCCATTGCTCTGGATGAAGGTATTTAATAAAAAGGAATGTTCCTCTGAAGTTTTGTCTAACTCTTCTCTGAATTAACGCGGGACACCTCATGCCATTCCGCAGCTGCTGTCTTGTTTACATATCACGGTTTAGAAGGACATTCCCGTCCCGGGACATATGGAGCATGTATGTTACATACTGCATTCTAGGGTAAGTCTAGTTAAATCCCATTTTTATGGCTTGAGGTTTTAAGCCCCTGAGAGACTTGGCTGTGGGAGACTGACAGGGGAGACAGGTGTGTCGTGGATCCAGCCTGGTGACAACTTTTCAGATTTGGCCGCATTCTTCCAGCAGCAAAGGGCAGAGCAGCTGGCAGCCCCCGGGCTCTCTGCCTCTGCGGGAATGCCTGCCGCAGGGAGAAAAAGGAGCTGCTTTGCCCCTTCTGTGAGCAGCACGGCTGCCACACAGCCTGGCACTGCCAGAAACAGGCCTTCCTGCAGCAGCTTGTAGTAGGTAAGGGTCAGCAGGCACAGCAAGGCCTCCTTTCGCTGCACTGCCACCGGCTCTCACCTGGGCAGTCCCTTTTTCCTCTCTGGTGCGTATTCATGATGCCTTTGCAGCAGTGATGTAGCAGGGATGAAGAGCTGCACCACTTTCCTCGTCAGGCTACAAGCCCAGCCGCAGGAAAAGCAGCTAAGGAAAAGCAGAAACCAGCCACCTTCTTTGGTTGTAAAAGAGGAATGGTGTGAGAATCCGGGATGAAATCCCAGCCCCCCACTTCCCTCATATACGGTATAGCCAGCAGGCAATCTCTCTTCAGAGTCTTTTTTTTGCAAGATGTTATAGGTATTTCTGCATACAAGCTATTTCCTCTTTTTTTTTTTTTTTTTTCTTTTTTTTTCTTTGAAGGTCACTGTAAGGGTGAGCTGCATCGTTACACAACTCAGCAGAGGCAGGTGCTACAATTACCTCGTCTAGAAAATAACGCAAGAGCATTTGCTCTTTTGCAAGGAGAGCAAGCATCTGGGATCTTTCCTCTTTCATGCTAATCTCATTTGCTGTGACGTGAATGGAGTCAGATCCCTGAATTTTCCTCAAAGAGCATCTCTAAGCACCCACCAGCTGATGTGCAGGAATCGAGGGGGCTGTGGGGAGAGTGTTGGTACAAGCTCCTTTCCTTTACAGCCGCCTTCCTCCCACCCTCCCCCAGACCCATTTTCCCTCCCTCCTGATAGCAGCAGCCGTGTCTGGTGCCTCCATGCAGCAGCAGAGAGGACGATTTGGGCCTGAAGTGGCCTCGTTGCTTGGAAATCACCTGCCAGAGAGCACAGGTGGGCGACG
Organism: Anas acuta; assembly: GCF_963932015.1. Classification (NCBI taxonomy): domain Eukaryota; kingdom Metazoa; phylum Chordata; class Aves; order Anseriformes; family Anatidae; genus Anas; species Anas acuta. The sequence goes on along the minus strand of NC_088982.1, from coordinate 72,130,148 downwards.
TGCGGGTGCCCGGGCCCCATGTCACCTGAGGATCAGCGGTGGGCAGCGTGGGCCCCCTGGGCCATCTGGATGTGGCATTTGGGACTTTTGGCTCTAGAAACTCTAGAATAGGGTTTGCGTTCCACTTAAACAATACTAGAAGCTGTTCTTGTAAGAGTTCAGCTGTTTTGGTGGCTACCTGAGCGGCTGAGGTTTTAAGTAACCAAAGTCAGTGATGATTGCTGGACCTTTATCGGCATGGTCAGAAGTCTTACTAAAAAATAGGAGGCTTTTCCTGAAACTTAACTGAAAAGTAGTCCTTAATAAAGCTTTTGGCCAAGGATTTGGGTTCATATTGGGGATTTAAATGCCTCTTTCTTTCTAAGACTTTCCCTTTTCCTTATTTTTCTTAACACTGAGTGAGCCAATAACTTAATGAAGTGGAAGAAGAAAGATGACCAAAACAACATTGCCATGAAATATCATGTATCTGACGCTGTTGAATGCTGCTATTAAATTTGTCATTGTGCATGTTACTGGCTTAAAACTCAGAAGCAAAATCCGAAACAGAATCAGAATGTAGCAGAACATTTATTTTGGCATATTAAACACTGAGGCACGTATTTAGAACAGCTTGTGGAGGAAGAGTCACACCTCTGAAATCAAAACGAAGCCCATGTTCACACCTCACGTGTGAAAACCGGGCCTAAAAATAACGTAATAGCTTCACTACATTACACAAACATGCACACACTACAGGCAGAGCACAGCCGTAGGGCAGAGCCACTGGTGCTCCCCCTGCCCCAACACTGCACAGGCTTTGGGGGCTTCACCCCCGGCGGCATCATCTGGTTTGGCTCCACCAGCAAGGCCCCTGGCCCACGTGTGCCCCAGCTGCCTGGAAATGGGGTATAATCAGGAGATTTACTTCCAAAGCATGCTCATGGCCTGATCTAAAGCGGTAATGTATGCCCAGGCTGGTGCGGCCGCAGCTGCTCAGCACCTCTTGCTGTTGCTGCAGGCAGGGGCGTTGCCGAAAGGTGCCCCTCTCCCTCCAGCCTCTCTGTTGGTGGCCTGGTGATGCAGAAAAGCTTGGTTTGCTCACGTGCTGTCTCTGCGTGCAGTGCTCCGTGTGGCACCTTACACGCTGACCGCGTGCTAGCGCAGCTCCCCGTCTGCTTACAGAGCGCAGTGGGCGGCACAGAAACGCGTCATGCGACAATTACCTGATTTTATTTAATAGCGTGCTGACTAACAGCTCTCCTGGATACTGGGGATAATCATCCCCTCTTCCAGCCCGTTAAGCGAGGAGGAGTCATCTTGTTTCCTCCCTGCACTGTTCCCTTGGGAGTGCAGATGCAGAGAAGAAACAGCCCGGTGCGCTCCCCTCGTGCAGAAGGAAGGCTCTTGTGAGGGGTCCTTGGCTTGCTGGGCAGGAGGGGGTCTCCTCTGCTCTGCTCTGCTCTCCTTCTTCTCCTTTCCTCGATGTGACTCCCTGTAAATTTCAGAATAACCCAAACCTTCTGCCTCCTTATGTGCTGCCTGCATTACTAAACGTGTTTGAGGGACTAACGTCCGTGAGAGTGAATCAGAAGGTAAATCAGCTGCTCCACCAACAAGAAGTATTCAAAAAGCATGAATCAGGCAGGTCTTCGTAAAAATATCACGGAACTGTCTATGAATCTTCAAAGTACACAAAACAAATTTCTTTTCATGTTCGCTTGTGGTCTCAGCCTTTAGCACTTGCATTTTAAACCTCTTCCAAAATCCGGAAGGCACAAACTTCTCTCTTCCTTTTCTCTTTTTAAATTAAAGAGGTTCTTGTGCAACCCTGGCTCTGGGCACCAGGTTTCAGAGGAGCCTTCCTTCCCTGTGGCCCAGCCCATGCACCTACAGCAGGAGCGGCACCCACGGCATCTGCCTCGCAGAGGAGGATCAGAGCTCATTCAGAGACATCTGCAAACTGCTGGCGGCACAGCCCCGCTCAACAGCTGAAGAAAACACCAACAATATGACAGGGAAATAAGGACAGAAACAAAGCCTGAGCCTCCGTGAGCACAAACCGAAGGGCTTGCTTTGTGGTGCTCACAAAGAGGAAAAAGTTAATGGTTCACAAGAGGAAAAAGTTAAAAAGAGCAAAAAGCAAACGGGTGATTACTGGTGTCAGTGTGTATTGCTCAAAATTTGTTATGCACACCCCTTAGGAGGTACCTGGCATGATGGGCTCCTCGGTCTCTCTCGCCCTCCTGCTGTACCTCTTCCAGCTCAAATGATGCTTTCTTTTAGCACTCCTTCATTACACAGTCAACTACCTGCTCACCTGGGAAATAAAGGTTAATTGGCCCTGTACAATTACAGATTCATGTCACAGGCACCCGAGATAGATGAAATTAACTAACAAGCTTTGCAACAGTGGTAATGACTAAGCTGGAGACACCTTGAAATTGTCACCCAAAGCTAAAAGTTGTGACTAGCATACTACTCAGGTAACTGTAAAGTATGAAGTTGTACAGGCATCTTTGGAAGCTATTTACAGGTGATTAAAGCAGAATTAATCCATGATAAATTGCAACATCCCCAAAATCACATATCTCCATTTTTTTAAATTAAATTGTATGCAAGTGACCTTCTATCCTCCTCCATCCTGATACTCCATTTCACTGCGTTAGCAATTAGTACCACAGAAAAGACATCTCAGAACAGATTTTCAACTCATTTAGCAGTTCATTCTGGGATGATGGAAAAACAATTGAATCAGAGACTGAAGCTAAACGGTTCATCTGAGTACAGAAATGCTGTTCATTACACTGGCTATGTGCAGAAATGGCACTTTCTGTCTCGGGCCGTCATTCCAAGAACAAAACAGCACACGAGACTGGGTATTAACTTCTAATTCTGCCCACCGTAGTGGTTGCCACAAATCAGTGGCACTGCCTATGGCAGAGACTGGATTCATTTCAAAGAGCTTCCTCTTCAAGAGGACCTACGGTCGGCCCTCCACCCAGCAGGGCTGCTCAGCCCTATGTCCCATGGCACACGTCGGTTAGTTGTGGAAAGGTAAGGATGAAAGATAATGTAAAATTATTTTAATTTTTGTCAACAACTCAAAGAAGGCTAATAAGAAAACGAGCCTTTGTGCTAGTTTTGTATCTTCTTCTAGTTTCAGGCAAGTGCGTGTTCCTTTTCAGGGCAAGCCGGAGGAAAAGTAGTTTTGGTCTCTGAATGGAAATGGGTTTAGTGAGGAACCAAACTGTGTCTCTGAAATGGAAGTGCAAATGAAAACACTGTATGCCTGGCTTGCTTGAGAGACCTCAGCAGAGGGAGGGGAAAGAAAGGGAAGGGAAGGGAAGGCAAGGCAAGGCAAGGCAAGGCAAGGCAAGGGGTCTTGCTAGTCGGGTGAGATGTGGTCTGTGCTTGTATAGACAGGGAAATAAGAAAATAACTTCAAGAGGTGAGAAATGCCAAAGAAATAAAATAGGTATGGTAAAAGAAGGTGTTTAAGAGGTCTATTCTCCCTGAACGTATTCCCTCAAATCCTATTTAATATTAATGGGACTTAAATACACAGCTCGTGGGGAAAGAACAGAGACCCTTATGTGCTTAAATAGGACCCTGCTATTTGGAGCAGCACAAGAGGTAGCTGAAAGTAGCTGCTTAAGCTGTAAAGAAATGTGGAGTACAGATGCACAGCATGAGCCACTGGGAAAATAAAATAAATCCAATAAAACAGAGGAAATAAAGAGATAATTGATGTAAGGGCCATACCCTAAATCCGGGTAGCTTCCTTGCCTCTAGTAGATCTCCTTGACGTGCATTAAATATGTAGCCCATAACAAACAGCTACCACTCACTCTGGCCAGCAGATAACTGCAAAGATACACGCACAGTTGGCAGCACATTTCTGTAAAGAATGTCCCTTCCCCTGTTTGCCATGCCATGTGATAAATGCTGCAAGGAAGAGGCACATCCTTGCACACCTTTTTGTTTAGCCAGAAAGAAAATAACTCAAGAGACAGCACCGCAGATATTTGTATTGAGCTAAGAGCTTGCTGGAGGCATTTAGGAAGACGTGAGGGGTCAGTGCCCCGTGGGTGCTCAGCAGGAGAGCTCGAGCAGCCTGCAGAGCTGGATGGTGCAGAAGGGTGGCCGCAGCTGGAGAAGGGATAAACTCTGCCGCAATGACAGCAAAGGTGGGAAGTAAACCCAGAGCGTGCTTATTTCTGATGGGTCTCATCTCCTGACTGCAGAAAATCAATATGTGTTAACCTCAAGTCCGGAAGGAGCGGTGCTCTGACAGGCTCCCCCGGGAAGCCGGGTCCTGCAGAGCTGCCTGATTCGCAAGGGTGCGAGTGGCACTAACGGGAGCCTGCCCCTGGCTTATCAGCATTGCTTTGTCACTTTGTCAACAGATTTTTTCAAATCAGAATTAAAAATAAATAAATAAATAAATAAAAATAAAAAAATAAAAACAAAACAAACAAAAAAAACCCACAACACAACAAAATGAACCATCCTCCAGATGAAATCACTAAGGCAACAGGCAGCTCCCCTAAAACCAGAGCAGGAGCGCGGTTATCGCGAGTCCTGGCAGCCCGCAGCACGGCTCCCTAAACAAGAGCCAGCGCAGGAAGCTTTACATCACGCTTGTAGGGCATGGAGCCTTACAGCTGATTTATGGCACTGGTTTCAGAACTCTTTGCTCTTTTGGAAGTATATGGGACTTTTCCTATAAACACGGATTGAGGGAAAGGCTTTGGAGTATTTTTTGCACATTGTAATCATATACAGGCACGCTATCACTTGCAAAAAAAGGTTAAATTCCCTCTCCCTACATTTATATGTATATATATATATATATCCCATTTTATTTTAAGCACATGGGCTGGGTATTCCTGTGGGTAAACCACCTAAAAATTAGTTCCAGAACAGACATGTTAATGGAGACTCAAATAACTAAAACATATAGTACAGCTGATGAAACCTTGGCAGCAAAATATTAGAGCACTGCCAGAAAAAAGTAGATTCCCACCTTACAGCCAAATTTTATTACCCGTTTGATGACTGATACTACCAGTTTCCTTTGGTCTTGGTAACTTTTACGTATTTCTTGTGTTCTGGAGATTGATGTGCGACTGCCTGCAGCCATAGCACCTAGGACTGCGATGCTGAGGGGTTTCTCAGGTTAGCCTAGGGGGTCAGCCTTAGTTTGACTCCTGGAGGCGGACTCCCTGCCCATATGCCAGTGTGCAGAGTGGTGTCTGGGCACATCATAGCTCCGTCCCATCCTCTCCTGTGTGGCAGAAGGTTGACAGGCACTTGCTCGCATCCCTTGAGGATTTCAGGACATGTTTTGTGAGTTATGGATACCTCCTTGCTGGCTTCCTGCGGGGAGCAGCACTGATGCCGGATTTTATACTTGTCACGAAGTTCATTGGAAAAGGTATCTTCACTTCCTTTCAAATCTGTCTGGCAAAGCATCTGCTGTGTTTTGCACAGGCTATGGCCGATTTCTGTGGAAGGGAGTGATTCCTGTGCAGGATTTACACACACCAGCAGCAGAGCCAGCGTTGAGGGGCAGGCTTAATCCTCAGCTGTGCTCCAGCTGATATCAAAGAGCTTTTACATTTAATAAGTCTCAAACACTTGCAATCACAGATGATGGAAAAATACAGGAAAATCCAGTAGAACCAACCTATCCTCTAGGGTAAGATGGAACAGAAAACGGAGAGCATGGGATTTCCTAAATGGATGCAAGTCCATGCTCAGTGTTAATGAAGAATTATGCACAAAGCTCCGTTCTGTTCTAGGAGGAGGGTTTATCTAAATACGATGACAGGAAAACAAACAAACAAACACCACTGGAAAAGTGATTTGGGGTATGTGTGTGTCAGAAAGCAGATATATGAGTAAGTACCCATGGAGAAGTCTTCTCCCGAAACATTTCTTCCTCTGTTTCACCCAGGAGAACAGACCCCAAGCAGAGCAGACCCCTCTCCAGAGGGCTTTTCTGCACGCCTTGTCTCTGCTCACATCACCTGGCCTTCCACATCAAGCAGAAAATACTTCAGCCGCAGTGATCAAAAACATTCCCTTTCCTGCCCCACCGGGGGAATGTGGCTCCCAAAGCCCGCTGGGATCTGCTTCTGACCCTGCAACAGGGACTGCTGTAATTTTAGACCCTCGCTGTCCTGAACCAGAAACAGCCAGAAGGACAAGTTTTGAGAGGCTTTAACCAACCCAGAACAAAGCTCTCAGCTGGAAAACTCTTCCTTAAGTACTTGGCACACTTTCTTGCTGTGAGACATCCCCAGCATCAGGTAGAGGGCAGATCTTGTCGTCTGCTGAGCCCAGATAAGCTGGCTTCAGCCTGCCAGGTAGTCCAGAACAAATTCCCCTTCCTCTTATTTCCCTCCAAAAATTACTGCTTTCTGCAGCATTATCACAGGGTCACCCTTCTGTCCCTGCTTCCCCCTTTATCAGCCCTCACCCTCACTGATGTTTACTGTAGGTCCTACACGACCAGGTGCTGATGTATTCCTGCTCTCCTATAAAGACAACATCTCTCTCAACTCTCTGAGAGAATGAGAGCGGGCATTTAACTCGCGTACATTTCAGCTGACCGGTTTTGACAGTGCAATCTTGGAAAGATAAAGGAACAGGAAAGCTGACATTAACTCCTAAGCAGACGTCTATAACGCAACACGGCGAGTTGCTGGGGAGCGAACGTGTAGAGAGCTGTGGGTTAGGGAGAAGAAAAGCAGGGCTATGGACAACAGAAGCCCCACAGAAGAGATCTGTGGCTAAGGAGCATGGTTGACACCGAGGATGGTAAATTAACAGGTCACCTCATGGCCCCTTGCTCCCTCAAGGCTAACCTCACCAAGCTGGGCCTCCACAGCCAGCACTGTCATCAAGGACTCAAATTTTCTTACTGGCACAGCAAACTGGAGGGCAAGACAGCTTGGGTTTGCCTTTGACATAAAAATAATAGAAGTCGCATTAAGCATATGACAGCTACAAGAAGTCAGTGACAGCAATTTGAAGAATTTGTGCCCCTGAAAGACGCAGCGAGTTGTCTGGCAGCTGGAGGCCTGGCGGTTGAGATGATGCAGACACAAGGCCGGGACCTGTAATCCCAAGCAGCCGGGCTACTTTATTTTGCTTATTCGCATAAATACTTGTGAAATCTACAGGAGATCTATGGATTCTTTAGCTGATAATATCTCCATCCTGGCCTCCTTCATCTCTCTACTCGCGGAAAGGAAAAATGTCCTAAATTTCCTGATTGGGTTTCAGACACTTCTGACTGCCAGTGTACTGTGGGGCTATGGCTCTCAGAGTATGTGCCCAGTGCCCAGTATCATTTTCATGATAATGAGTTAATTTTTGTCCAGACATCATGAGTGTGCTTGCCCATTCTCCTTCCCAAAGAATTTCAGTATTATTATTATTTTTTAAATGCTCATGTCCTTTGAAAGTGGGTTAAATCTTCTACTATTAATGACATAGCATTTTGAAATTGTATTTGAACAGTGAAGAGGGGACCAACATTGACAGAGGTAGCCAAACTGGAGATTAGTGGAGAAAAACAAACAAACAAACAAGTACTAAAACTGGGATTTCTGTTGAATCCAACTTAGATCTGTTCAAAATATCCTAACAGTGAGAGACTGAACCACTGCTTGGAAAAGACTGGTTTTCAGAGCCCACCACTGCCTTCTTCAGAGCTAGCAACATAAAATAGAGACCCCAAGAGGACTGAGGAATCAGTAATAGCAGCAAGAAGGGGAGCTGAAAAAAAAAAGCACAAGGGTACCAGACATCCTGATAAGGATTTCCACTTGTTTTCGCCATGGTAATTTGGTTAGAGAGAGGAACAAGGCCCCAAGCAGAGCTGAGGAAGACAGTTTAGAATAAATCACATTCCTGAATATGGAGTGATTGTAAGAAGTTATTTTATTCCAATAAGCTAGCTGGAATTAGTATTATTCCTTTTCATTTGTACTTATTTATCATAATTATGTATTATTTGGAATAATAATGATAGTTATTTCTTATCCAAAACTGAAAAAAAAACAACACACCCAACAACACCAGACTTCATCTGTTTTAAAGTGTTTGGAGGACACTGGCCACTGAGCCAAGGGAAGAATTCCTGCTACAACTAACCTGTTTTAAGGATGTAAATCGCTGACAGTACTTATAGAGATGTTAGTTATCTGCATTATCATGATTGCCACAAAGATATAATTGCCAATGTCCTGTGCTCTTCATCTTCACTTTTCTAGTATTTTTTGCCCATGTGCTGGGGCATAAAAATATCCTCAAATCTACTAATGGTTTCCATTGTGATCCCTCTTCCCATTTATTGTAGTCATCTCTCCAGGAAATAAAACTTCTCCTTAAATGTAACTGTTTCTGAATACTGAAATTATTTAGTAATGACCTCACATAAAATAATAGGAGAAAAACAAAACAAAACAAAACAACAACAAAAGAACAACAACAACAACAAAACAACAAAAGCAAAGCAAAACAAACCAAAACCAAAACAAACAAACAAACAAACAAAACAAACAAACAAACAAAAAACAAAACAAAACAAAACAAAAAAAACAGAAATTGGGAATTAACAAGACGTAGAAAAATCCCATGCTGTATCCTTTGCTTTTTATGCTGGATCGTACATCTTGACCCTCATCTTAGCATTTCTGTGTCCTCCTAACACTCCAGCACACGTGCAGGATTGCTTTCATGACTGATCCTATTGATCTGGGTCTGGCTAGACGTATGAGTAAACTTGTGTGTTAATACAGGGCTTTGCAGGCTCAGAAACTCTCCATCCCAACTTCATCCTCACAGTCCTCCACAAAGACCCTCCAATTCCAGCAGCCTTTGCTTACAGACAGATAAACAGAGCAGGGAACCGAGGGATGTGAATTGGCCTGGAGTCAGGGCAAGGAAGCCTTGTTTTATTCTGAGCTTCTCGAGTCTGGTCTCCTCGTTCCCTTTCTGATTATGGCTCTCCGCTCAGTGAAAGCCCTGCCAGAACGTCCCAAGCGTCGGCTGCATTTTAGAGCAAGTATTTGAGGCTATGAAAAATGCAAGGTAGTCAGTGTATCTGTTATGAAGTGTTTTGTAATACATTCACATGAAAAATGCTCGTGAATTTTAGTAAAAAATGATATACAGTGTCTGAATTTTGTCTTGAATCAGTCAGTTTGTGGGTCTAGGAGAACTGTTTTCATCATGTGGAAAAAGGAAATCCTGTGAAATATATTAAAATCCAGATGCAAGGGTTTTTTGTTATTATTATTTTTATTATTTTTATCAGGTTTGCCAAAATACCAGCAAGGTTATGGAACTAATAAACTAAATCCTATGCTCATGTGACTCAATTGCCTCTAGTCTGAAGATAAGTCTGACTTAAAGATTCAAATATATGGAGTGTTTGTACAGTAGATGTGAAATGAGTATATCTAAGCATTAAATCACCAGTAAGTGTTATCCATCTGCTAAGTATATTAATGTACTGCATCATGTATGCTGTACTTTAATGTGCTTATATTAAATTTAAAGTGGCAGGAGGCAATCTATTTGGATATTTGAAAATGAAATGCTTTTCCCTTTTTTTTTTTTTTTTTCTTCCAAAACAGTTAAATGTTCTGGTTTTCTGGTGGTCCTGTGCCATCTTGGCAGGTAAGACGAGCAGCTCTTTGGGAAATCCTGTACTGCGTAACATGTAAGGCAGCTGAGCAGCACGGCAAGTCACAGAAGTGCTGGATTCCACTTCCACCTCACGTTTTACCTACATAGGTTGACAAAGGTGGAAGAAAAACTCCAAAAAAATAGGGCACTCCAAAAATTAGGGCACAAGAGGCACAGAGGGTGAACTGGGCAGGAACAAGAGGAATGGAAGATGCATCTGACTGAAGCTACAGTTCATGTCAACGTGCAGTGAATAATGTAAAGGCGCAGCTTGGAAGCAGGAACATTTGGAACAGAGATTTCAGGTCTGTTCTGGAGCGTGCATGACGGCTGGTGACTCTTGGAGCCTGTATCCTTCATCTGTGTCACCTCAGCTCAAATGCTCAGTCCCAGACTCTGCTTTCTACTTGTCCTTACCCTGTACCTCCTGCTGTTCTTGACCATTTATACAAAACATTTTATAAGCAGAACATGGCCTGTCATTTCGGCAGAGGAAGGCTTACTTTTGGCCTAATTCTAATGGCAAGCTTATGTTGTATCTGGTAAAGAAATCCAGTCGCGGATCGCGGGTTGGTCAGCCAGAACGTGACCTGCTGTAGACATAGAAATATGGGAAGAACTCCAGACGCTCGTCCTGTCTGGTGGAAAATCCTTATCTGCAGGCACCGTGCACGTCTTCAAACGCGGAGCCGTGCCCTGCAAACAGCAGCATCTTGCGTCAGCACCTCCATCCCAGCCGCGCTTGGGATCTGCTGGAAGGCAGCGCATGGAGATGGGGATCTTCAAACGGGGGTGCTCCTCTGCATCGGGAAGCAGGGTTGCCTCAGCTCTGCCTTCACCAGCACCTCAGGAGGCTGCAATTAAAATCCCTTCCCGTCTTCTGCTGCTCTTCCAGACAGGCCGCTGAGGCTCTGCGGGCTCTGCTGCTCTGCCTGTGCATGCTCTCAGCCCGCTTGGTGCATCTGTGTCACTGCTCCACCTCAGCTGCCAGGCACAAACGCGGCCTTCTGAGCATTTCAAGAGTTTTGGAACCTGGATTTAGGTGGCATAGCAGCTTAACCATGACCAGGAGCATCCAAGTGGTACAGTTCCTGCCTACCAGCAGTTACAGGCTAACTGTTTTTACTGTTTTACTCCTGGAGTAGGGGTTTGACTCCAGATACCCAGTTATTCTCAGTGATTCAAAACCGCTAAATCTTCATTGATAAAAAGCATAAAAACATACTATTGTTTTTTAAAGGGGGGAAAAAAGGGATATCATCTCTTTCATTGCCCAGTTAGCATTCTCAAGAGCGCTACAGAAGTCTGTTTTCAATCTCAGCCACGATCCCAAATAGATGCCTTTGGCACCATCATGGCTGCGAAATAAGAAGCAGGCTCCCTGGCACCGAAGGCGCGCATGTCCCGGATTCCCTCTGCCTCCGGCTTGCGAGGAGGCAGCAAAAGCAGCGAGGCTGAGCCTTGGCATCCTTATTTTATTTTTTATTTATTTTTTAATTTTTTTTTTTTTTTTAATTTATTTCTCCCCTCCCGTTTATCGCCTTCAGGCGGTGTAAGCGCACTGCACAGCTGCTGCTCGTCCACTGGATGGTACCAAGCCCCCGAGCACCGCCGGGCACCGCGGCTGAGCTCGGCGCGGGGCTGATGCGGGGTGGCCCCGGGGGCTAGCGGGCTGCTCGCCCTGGAAGCCCGGCGGAGGCCACCCTCGGCCAGCGCTGGCTTGCCACCGCGGGGGCGCGCCACCGCGGGGGCGCGCCGCGCATACATTATGCAAAACGCCCCCCGCCCAGGTGAATAAATTATGCTAACGAAGAAGGGGAGGGGAAAAGAGGGGAGGGGGCTTCCCCGCCCCGGGGAGCCCGCAGGCAGGTGGGGAGCGGGGGGGAGCAACAAGTCCGGCGGCCCTGGGAGGGAGTAGAGGGAAGAAGGAGGGGGAGAGGGAGGAAGAGGAGCAGCGGGGGGGGGCTTCCCTCCCGCCCCAAACCCCTCTGACAAGTGGCCCGGCGGCCGCAGAGCGCTCCCAGCACCGGGCGGGCGGCAGCCGCGGGGGCTCGACCCGCTCCGGAGCCTGCGACCCCCGGGGGGCTGCGGGGGGAGCCCCCTCCGAGTGCGACAGCCAGCTGTCCGCCCAGTTTTTTTGTGGTTTTATTTTTTTTTTTAATTTTTATTTATTTTTTTTCGCCTTGATTCTTGCCGTCCCGCCTTCCCGTTATTTCGTTTCCCCGCCGTTTATTACCATCACCACCACCATCATCATCGTCGTTATTCTTATCGCTCTTTTCGTTTTGTTGCCGCTGTTTGCAAACTACTCGCCTCCATGGGGGGCGGAGGGAAGGAAATAAAAGCTGCCGCAGCTGAAGGGTGCGAAAGCATGCGGGGGAAGAGCCGGGGAGCCGCAGGACGGGATGGCAGCGAGCGGCCGGGCTGCTCCGGGGAGCGCTGCCCGCGGCCGTGCGGCTCGGGGCTGGCCGCCCTCCTCTCGGCGCTGGCGGCCGCATCCTGCCTCTACCTGGGGGTGCGGACCAGCGACCTCCAGGCCAGGCTGGAGGCCATCGAGGGAGCCCGAGGGGGGTCGTCGGCCGCCGCCGCTCCGCTCCCGCCGCTGCCCGGCTTTTCCCTGGAGCAGCTGAACGCGATGATGCAGGAGAAAGTGGAGCGGCTCCTCGCCCAGGTGTGTGGGACGGGACGGGACCAGGCGGGGGATGCTCCGGGAGGGGGTGCTGAGAGCCCCTCTGGGGTCAGGGGAGGCCGGTGGGGCAGCTCCGAGGGTGGCAAGGGGAGTGGGAGAGAGAAAGGGATGGGGTGAGGATGGGGGACAGCAGTGATGGGGGGCTTGGGGAGGTGACCATTGAGGTTGGGAGACTTAGGTGGTGACCATTGATAGGGGATCAGGGGGCTCACAGGGTGGCCGTCACGCTGGAAAGCCCCAAGGGTTTTCTTCCTGTGAGTCCCTGTGCTTATCCCCTGTGTCTGTAATAAAAACGCAATAAAAAAGTACGGGGGTGCTCACGGAGGGGGTGGTGGAGGTGGGAGAGAGCTGGTGGGTTTCTTTCAGCAGTTGTAGGGGTGGAGGGGTCAGGGATGGAGGCTGGGTCGAGTCCGAGTGAAGGAGCCCCAGCTGGTTGTGCAGCCCGTGAGCGAGTTGTAGGATTTGCAGGCACGCGGGTCTGCAATGCTTGGCCAAGCCCGCTGTGTCCCCTCACACTGCTTCTCTCACCCACAGAAGTCCTACGAGCACTTGGCAAAAATACGAGTCGCGAGAGAAGTGCCTCCAGAATGCAGCTGCCCACCAGGTAACAGGCACAGCCTGCAAACCTCTCCCCTCTCAGGCTCGTAATCCTGGGGGTTTGCGTCCCGCGTGTTTCAGATACACTTAAGTCAGGTCAAGGGGATGTTTCTGCAGTCAGCACCTACGCATTGGGTGGGAAAGGTGTGAAGCCCAGAACTGTATTGCGTTTCCATTGTGGCACTGGGTAGGATAAACGTGAGTTAAAAACCCTGCGCCAGGTTGGAAGATGCCGAGCAATAACACTTATGAAGAAGTTAACAATCCACCCTAGCAAGAAGAAATACACCCGATCTTAAACGGGGTAGTACTGAATCAAGGCACTGAGTGCTCGGTTTAGGAAGTCAAACAAAAATTCCAAGTGAAAATTTATAACAAGGATTAAAATAAGCAGAGAATGCATCGCAAGTCAGCAGCGAGTACATACAAGAGCTTTTTCAGTGGTGCCTTGTTTTCCTGGAGCAGCAGATGAAAGCAGTTCCCCTCGGAAGGGATGGCAGGTTTCACACCGAGGATTCAGATCTGCATTTGTTTATGCCACTGGTGATGTTGCTTGACTTTGGAAATGGGGATTTCCACTTTTGGGATCAGTTGTTTGTGTGCACACAGTGATGTCTGTGTTTTTGGTGGTGCTTTTTGACAGTCTGACCGTCAACATTGTGCTAGATTTATAAACATCTGATGACATGTACCCAAGTTCAAACGGCATCTTAAAAGCAAAGAAAATGATGCTAATGTTTCACGGGGTGATGTAGGAATTCCAGCATCCTCTGTGTGATGAAGCACGATGCACACACAGTGTGTTTTACGTACCCTCACATCCCGTATGGAGAAAAGAGCACGTTACCTTTACAGGTAGAGTAGCGACGATCAGCAAGAGCTGAGCTGCTGGTAATGTTTGCCAGTAGAACTACGCACTTAAGTAAGGCTCTCTTTTGGTTAGGGGTGTAAGCCCTGCCAAGCTTGTTGGTCTGAAGGAGCTTCAATACTTCATTGTGCAGTATTTTGTGTACAATGTGCAGTATCACAGTGTTATGCTGATATTACAACTGAGAACAGAATTTCTTACTGGCTGCTATAGGAGTTACTGTGGCTAGTATGAAAAGAATAATGTACACGACAGACTATTGTAAAGGAACACGTAGATTTGCTCAGCTCTTGGCTAGTTTTGATAAGAAACTTTGATTTACTGCTGTACTATATATATGTATATTTACCTCCTTTAAGACTGACGTGAGTGTACTGTGTAGATCTTATTTTTCTGTTGCTTAACTGCAATAATTACAGGGTTGAAGCTTGCCCATTAAAAATGGGGATTGCTCATCGTGTTGTATGCAGAGATGTTCTCTGTGAGGCCAAAATGCTGCTGAATCTGATTCCAAGCAGTCTCGCTTTGTTCTCCTTGTTTAGATCCGTTTGTTATGTTTTCACTTACTGTTTTCAGACTAAAGGTCAGTACCTACTGTTTCACAGTTGTGTTATGTGGTGCTTTACTTCCCCACTACCACTAGAGCTCCACATTATACCAATTTTTACCTGTCCTTTATTATTAAGAAGTATGTTTTATCAAATAGATGATCATCAGCAGGATATCTTCCATGTGCATTGCAGAAATACTCAGGTAGAAGTCAGAATAAAGTGAGCTGGGAAATATCTTCAAGGGAGTAAGATTCATAAGATAAGAAAACCTCTATGAACAGTTTTTATTTATTTATTTATTTTTTCCACAGAGGAGACTGGCTGTTATGGGGATTAGGAATGTGATACAGAGCTTTTCACCCCCTGGGTAGCTATTTCAGTTTGGAAGCAAGTTTTATAGTGACTGGAAGGTATCGCCATGCGATAGCCTCATTTTGGACAGCTAAAAATGCATTGATGCTCTCGTGCTTGTTGCCAGTGGACAGGTGTCTACATCAAAATGGCATCATCCTGGGAGCCGTGTCTGAGAGAAGAAGAGCAGAGTGGCCCCACCACCAGGGTACGGGGCTTTCCTGATGGCAGGTATTAGGCAGAGCAGGAGAGGACAGAGCAAATAAATTGTTGTTCCTTCATTTGGTTCAGTTTGTTGGGCTTGCTTTTAGGCTGGACACGATGTGCTTTTATTTTTATCCCTAATGCTGCTGTTACAAATCTGGATGGCTATGTTCAGAAAGGCATTTGGTTTAATAGGAAAAGAATCATGGAAACTCTCCTCTTTTTTTCTGTTGTCTGCTATTTGCGATGCCAAAGAGTAAATTACCTCTCTGCTTCACCACATAGCTCCATTTTTGGTGCTTTATTCTGCTCAGATAGTGTATTTCTTGTCTGGGTTTACATAATAATACAATATATGTCTGTTAGAGATGGCTTTGGAAAGCCTTCATGGTCCTCAGGGAATTCTTGAATGATCCCTATGCTGTAAGAAAAAGGCTGCTGCCACATGGCTACCAAAGAAGTTTCCATCATTCTGTTCTCTAAAGAGAAAAAAAAGGCTATTTTTAAATAAGTTCCTTTGCCCTCTACAAAAAGAAGAGAAGTTCGGGTTGTAGGTGGAAGGGTGAGAATGTGGTCTCTGATTTAAGGTTAAAATTATGCAACTGATGTAGATCTCAGTAGCTTGAGATGTTCATCCCCTCGTGGATCTTCATGGTAGGAACTGCATGTTCAAAGGAAACTGGGTTTGAGTGGCTTGGATGCTGAAGGCAGCCAGATTCACAGCTGCTTATAACTTGCAAAGCTATCCACATGTAGCTCCCTGTAACTCCACAGTAGTCTTTGACGTTGTCTAGACTGCAGAGGAGTTACATTTCTCAGATTTTAAAAACTTGGTTTTCACTGTGAGTTTTCTAATTATTGTTTGTTTTCTTTTACAAGCCACACAATGTAAGGAGATGTGGAGTTTTGATTTTAATTCTGTAGGACTAAAACCAGATACCAAAGATTTTGTAAATATTTTTAAATGACAATAGCAGGCATTCTTTCTCTTAAAGCAGAGTAATAAAGTTTGAAATGTAAATGCATGCTGACATTCCTCTTAAATTACCTCAGCTCTAACAAGAGTGCTGCAGTCACTGCTGGCAGCTAGTCCTCCGCACATAGGACTAAGGGTGAACTGAGTGGCTAAAATAACTTTAAGCTTAAACCTGGGAAACAAAGGAAAATGAATATATTCTTAATTATTTTAATTTAATGTTTCCCAACCACAACTGATGAACAGAAAAGTAGGTGTGTAGGTAACTATTTCATATTTTTCAATCTTTAAATGGCTCCAGTGGCACAACCAGCTGTTCCAAGGCACGGTGCTGGATACTTACTGCCAAGTGCCAGGATTTGTACTGTTGTGCAAGGAGTAACGCTTGCAGATCACACAGGGCTACTCCTGATGCAGTGGAGTTACGGGAAATTGTTAACTCTTAGTAGATTTAGACTCTTTTCTTCCAAACAGAACTCAAGTGCACACACAGCTTCTGTTGAAGCCTATGGGTCCTAAGCACATGCTTGCGTGTCTTGGTGGATCGAGCCTTTCTGTGCCATACAGGTCAGGTCCTTTGAACTTGTGCTCATGTGCCACACTGTCTCACTCCATAAGCAACCTTCAGTGAGCTCGTGTGTGGTATGGTGAGGTTGGCAGGTGTACGAGTGAGGTCTGTTGGTGCAGAAGGCTCAGGCTTGGTAAGTGGTAAAGCGAGCAGTTAATTGTGTGGTTCAGTAAGTAAGCTTCTGTTAATTTCACTGAAATTGAGCTTTAGGACTGGGTGACCATTGCTTAAGAAAAAACATTATTTGGCCTATAACATTTTGAGAAAGCCTGTGAAAGAATGAAAGGAAGACTTTTATCCATAAATATTTCGTTAATGTTTTCAGAAGTGTTAAACTAATTTCTCTTTTCCTTTCCTGTCTCTCTCTCTCTCTTTTTTTTTTTTTTAGCAGAGGATTAATTTTTTTGTTGCTTCTGGGGAAAAAATGTTACAATAAAGTCCCCCCCTACCCCACTTTGCTTTTTTTTTTTTTTTTTTTAAAGTGCCTATATGCCATACATCTCTTTAATTGTGCATTGGTTGCATAATATGATAGATAGTCTTTAACTACTGTGACACGCTATGTACTCAGTATAGCTTGCACATAAAATGACAGCAGTTTTTTCTTCATTTCTTCCACAGAGCATAAGCTGAACTTCACTGAGGGGTACTTGGCAAAGTTGACGACTTTTCTTTTTTAACTTGTAATTTATTTTTGTTTTTCTTCTTTGCCACAGACAATGTTTACATTCCTTTGCTCTTTCTCTGGTATTTTCCCCCATCAAGAAATCTGTGTTTATTTTCCCTTTGTGTTCAAATACCTGTTGCTCCAAACCTTTTCCAGACATGGACACTGTCATTGTTCTTCTTTCCTAGCCAGCTATTTTGTGCTGTTATGGTAATCATGTCATTCTGATTCTCCATCTCAAGGCTCTTTAAGACTGTGTTTTGGCATTTGATGTACCTTCTCCTTCACTGTGCAATTTGCTTTGATTTGGTTATAAAGCTTGTTTCAGTCTAGTTGGGTATATGTAGACTTGGTTTATATCAGATCATCATCAGATTAAACACCATAAGCCCAGTTTTTTCATGGATGCAATACCAGTTGGTCTTCTTTGGTTACAGTAAATCTAGTAGGAAAACTGTGTTCTACAGTGATAGTTCTTCAAGATGATGTGTATGCTGTGTGCATTTTGATAGCAGCATGGATGGCAAAAATGAATTCATTTTCTTAGCATCCGAATTTGCTTTTGTCCTTCTAGGCACCTTCTAAGATTTGTTCTGACATGTGGTGGAGATAGATGAACAGGCTATACAATTTAGGCGCTCTTTGTTATTTCCCTGTGTTCCAGAAAGACTGTTTCCTGGAGCATTTTGATTAGTGAGGCTGAGAGAATGGAGGAGAGATCAATTTGGGGGATTAAAAGAATCCAGAAATTATTATCAGCAGGGTATTACTTTTGTTTGTTACAATTACAGGGAAGTATTTTTGTAAGACCAAAGAGGTAAAGAAAAGGGGAGTTGACTTAAATGTTTACTGGCAGAGAGACCCAAAAGAAAATACAGATAGATATAGAAAGTATCCAAAGTGTTTTCCCCTGTTACTTAAAATTCCTGTGTGTGCTACCCATACCTAGCTGCCAGCACTACTTATTTCTGCCATGTCTGTATCATCTATTTGCTGAATGCAGTGCTCAGCTTTAATTTGGTAATTCTTCTGACAGGGCTTTGAGCTCTTCTTTCATACCTTCACTGGTTTGATATTTTTCGTTTCAGTTCCTAGATAAAGATGTTTACTGATGTGCAGCAGCATGCAACCTTCCGGGTAGTCTGTCTTGTTTGGATGACTGATTAGAGATACTGTTTTTTCCCCTTCAGAACAGATAAAATATATTTTATTGGCCAAGATATGACCTTTTAATTCTGTTGCCTGTGGGTGAGGAGGTAGGGTGTGCAGCATGATGAATGAAACGTGATGTGGCTCAAAGCAGAACTGATCAACAGCAAACTGCACCAGATTTCTCTTCTGTAATGTTACTGATGTCAGTGGCATTTAGCAAAAGTTGATTTTATCACAGAAGTGTTATTAACAAAACATTTTTGTCTTGAGTTAATATTGATTGAGCTAGCACACATTGTCAAATGAGGTGTATTTAAAGGAAAAGAAGGATTATTTGTCTGCATTAATTATTCTTTAATGCTTGTATTTGACTTTTGCAAGTCTTTTGCTTATATTTCCTTCCACATGGCAGCTGTCCATCTTGAAGAACTGCTCAAGAGTCAAAGCAGTTCAACTACAGTGGATCTTGCAGTTTGAGAAGTGACTGTTAAAAACGCTTTAGGAGCATTAGTTTTTTTTGGGGTGTGTGTGTGTGTTTTCTTAAATTGTCAATGCTTGTATCTATAAACTAAGAGTCTTTAGAGCTTGGATAACTGAGTTCAATTCAACAGTACTTATGTTGTTTCTTCACACTCACCTTCAGCCCTTTCTGTTAAGGTTAGCAGGCTGTTTAGAATGTGTTGTTACAAAGATGGATCACTGCACCTGCATTACAGTGCTCATTCTCCTTCTCAATACTTTCTGAATTTACTGGCTGCAGCCCACCTGTCTTTTTTTTTTTTTTTTTTCTTAGCACTGTAAAAATCAGCTAGCTATCAAGCTGACAGAATCTGTCTTTACAGGGCCTTTTAGGTTACCAGAATCATAATTAACCTATTCAATGGTACCAACCCCGTGAAACCATCGATCTCATTTTAACACATGCAGAACTTGAGTCACGTTGTCCCTTCAGGAAGGTTACTGTACACAGAACAGTTTTCCCTTTCATTGTTTCACTTGATTACACTGCCAGATTTCCTAAAATTCAGCCACAGAAAGGAAATCTGTCTGCTTACTGAATTATTAAGAAGATGTAAGAGGGTGTAGAGTAATACAGTTTGGAAGAAGCACTTATCCTCCTGTATGACTGAAGTGGAAGCTTGCAGTTGGATAATACACACAATAGTGAACACAATGCTGCAGGCTTGCTTTTTCAAGGCTTGTGGTCTGTCATGCTTTTACGGCTTAGACTTACAGTAGAGCAAAGCCTGAGAGCAGTGCCAGCTTAAGTTCATGTGCTCATCTCTTCATGAGATTAAGTAGAAAGAAGCTGTTTGTGAGAGCTCAATAAAAATAGAATGTCAGAACAAATCTTCAAAACTGAGTGCCAAACATGCACGTGCAAGGTTGCTATTTATTTTTATGTAAATAGCAGCTATTTTTCCTCTCCGTAGACTGGAAACTCTTTAGAAATACTGGTTTGGATATTATGTTTTATTCATGCTTCTGTACTCTATAGCATGGAAGTACCGAAATGTCATTCTGTACTCTACAAATGTCTGTAGGCAGTCATTGTCAGGTATTTCCTTCCACATGGTTCACAACTGCTGTTTCTAGTCAGTCGTGGCTGGATCCAAGTTGTTGGATCTGCCTCAGTTTCATGATTAAATGCAGCAGCCTCATGTAAATGTTCTCATCAGTTTAAAAATGTGCTGCTTAGAAAATTAGTAAATGTGTGGTACAAGAAGTTGCTGGTGCATAGATGTGCCTGAGCTGAAAAAACATACTGGTAAAATATCTCCATAGGTTGCCTAGTTATAGTGCTCATGACTCAAGTTAGGAAGTTCTTTCTTAGTGGGCAGGCTACAGTTTTCTTATTTGTGAGGTAAATCACTTGTCTTATCCTTTGTGTTCATGAAAAAACCTGATCCTTGTGTGCTCCTTAAAACAGCCTTTTATGTATGTTAGAAGACAGTCTTGTCTGTGATGCTTGCTATAAAAGTGATCCTTCCTGCTCCTCCCCTGCCCTTATGTCTTTCCTTACATATTAAAAGCCACTTTCATTTACATGCGCAGCCAAAGGTTTATAGGAGCAGACGTTTACTTGCAGCTGTAAATATTGTATGCATATTTGGCAGGAGTTGTTTCTTGTGCTTTGAAAGCTTTGAAACAAACGATGATGCATCATAAGCTTTTTGAAGAAATACAAAATTATTATACACCCTTGTAAATCCTTTTCTTAGAGATATGTTCTTATGATTATCAAAGAAATGATGGTAGTCTTCTGTAGGGCAAAGAAACAACAAATGGAATGAACGTGTAATAATAGAGATGATAAAACTATAGTTCTTGCTTTTACTTCTAGAATGCTCTGAAAAATAATACAATGATTTCAGAGACTTCTGCAAAAATATGCTCAACAAAAAAGCAATGTTTAAGCAACAATAATTTTTCCTTCCCTGTCTTAAAAACTGAGCAGGAAGTTGTCAAGGATGAATAAGGTTTAGTTTTCTTTGAAGTGTGTACATGAGGAATAGATGAAGGTCTATTAAAATCATTGCATTTAGTTTTAAATAGTCTGTTAGCCATTTATTATCTTAGTTTTGTATGTTTGTGAAACTTATCTTGCAATTATTGTGTGTTGGGCAAGTGCCTTAGAAAAATTCTCTAATGACTTGTGAAGTATTTAGGATTTTATTTATTAATTTTTAGAAATACATTTAAGGAATTTTGTTTCACATGTTTACCTTTGCTAATATGTCTTGTTTGGGCTCACAATGGAGAGTGGGTCACATGTTCTCGGAGAATCTGAAAAGGAGGCCATAAAGGGAATAACGATGGACTTGATTCCATCTAAAACGATGGACTTGATTCCATCTAAATAGCTTCCCCTACCCTTTCCTGGTTCTTTACAAGTCCAGCTGAAGGAGTGCAGAGGAGAGGAAGAAGGGGATCAAACAATATTTCTCTCTGATCTTTGATCCTCAGTGAAGCATGCCGTACTGCATAATGCAGCAGTCTGACATTTTGGTACTTCCACGCACTGCTGTACGTTGGACACGAGGTAGGCTGCCCCTCGAGTCATGGTGACATAGCACAGAATATAGCTCACTTAATGTAACTGGAGGAAGAATGGGACGTCTTGACCTTGCAGGGAAAACCTACGTGAAACCAGGTGGCTGATCCACTGGTTTCCGCTGACCGAAATAGCTGGCTCGTGCCATTTCCTCGTACTACCTCAGTCCACTGGTATCCGGAAGGTGTTTCCTATGAGCATCAGAGGTTTGTGGGAGGAAAGTATTTTATTTTCTCTTCCTATTTCCACAACAAACAGAATCAGTAAGCTTATGAGCTTGCCTCTTTCTACTCTTCTGGAGAGCTGTAGTATTCTTAGGAGTAAGCGGCTGTATAGTAAGAGCTGTAAACATCATAGGAGGAAGACTGTAAAAAAATAAGTAGTGTCAAGGCCTTTTCTGCTCTGGCATTTGCTACTTACCCTGTCTTAACATAAATCCATTTACTTTAAAAATACTCAACGGGAAGATAATGACCCTAGCAGCACAGAGGAAAACGTATGTTAAAAGGTTATGAATGGGGTATAAGCACATTTGTAGTCTGTTGTCTTTAAGATTATGGTGGAAAACAGGTATTTAGAAAGATATCTCTTCTAAAACAGTGGGGAGTGGGTTGGAGGGAGGAGTTTTGAAACCAGAAAAAATGTGCTGAAAATTGGAGACCAAAATCAGAGGTGTGGCAGAGATTGCAGTGGTTTTATATATGCATATCTAAAGGCAGAATGGCACCCTGTAATTTGAAGGACACCAAGCTCTTACCTCTAGAAAGATATTTCTGTGATTTAACATTATGTACTGTCTGCAAACAAGAACATAATTGTCTTCTGACTACCTAGCTTGTGCTGGTAGTACTAGTTGTGTTGCTAGGTTTCTTATATACCAGACATAAGTTGCTTATATACCAGATGATGGTAGGATTTTAATGGAGGGCTGCAGTGCTAAAAGCCAAAGCTTATGCGTCTTAAGTTGAGGAGGTATTTCCTTTAGCTGGCAGCTCTAATAATCTCTTTTAAGAATATGAGATCCAGTTGCTTGAAGGCACCTCTCTTCCTCCTCCCCGCCCCATGCCCATTCCTTCTGAGTAAGCTCTTGTTCTGATGTCCTTGGTGTTATTAAAGCAAAGCCTTGATACCTGAGCATAGGGATATGGCCACCGAGGATTAAAAGGATAAACTCCACAGGTCTGTGGATTAATATTCTCATCTAGAATTTGTGTCTAGAAAATGCTGAATGGCATCACTATAAAAATATTTTAATGTGTTGACTGTCTCTGTGCTGTCAACTCTTCTGCTGCTGTTTATCAAATGTTCGTTTAATGTGTGCGTCTCTACTGCTGGGTGCTGCCAGCTGAAAGGATGACAAATGCTGGGAACTGTTGCTTCAGCTTGACATTGAGGTGATTAATATAATATTGATTTCATGCCCTTCAGCTCCGAGACACGATAGTTGTCTCAAACTTTAGTAAAAATACTTTGAATCCTAATTTGATCCTTATACCAAGAGACGTGCTCTGTGCAGAGGTACTCAAACATATACCAATGTGTGGTTTCTGGTAAGGTGGTCCTTTTGGCAGTGCTGAGCTTGAGCTCTGTGCTTGTCTTTGCTCACTGTCCTGGTGGGGTCCTTGGCAATCATTTGTGTACATTAATGTGGAGCTGGGGATCGGCTTTGTGGCACCCGTAGATGAAAGCACCAGTAGTACAGCAATGGATCAAGGTATTTGCTGTAGCTATATACATGTGTTTATGGAGAAGTCATAGTTAAGTAAGGAACATCTTGTGTACGTTTTCCAGATAGTATGTGCACAGAATACTGATGAACCAGAGAGGCTGAAAGACACAGTGGCGTGGCATCAGTTTAAAATGAACTAGTGCTTAGACAGCCATTGTCAATACTTACTTAGAGTTGGCATCTTTGTCATGATGACAGCCATGTTTGTAGAAGGCTGGCAATGTTTTTGCATGCGAAGATGGAGTGTTTTTCCAACGCAGCAAGCATGTAAGTGCACTGTGTTTCTTTAGTGTATGGAGACTAATCTTAGCAAAGAGAGATTAGTAGTGAAGTCTGACAGTTGTGGATTTATTTCACTGTAGGACAGCTTTGCATAATTCCTTAGTTTAAATTCCAGGCTGAGCCATATCTTGATGTGCAGGAGGAAGACTTTCTTTTGGCACCTTCAGTTTAGAGGCAGTGCATAATCTGTTATCGTGGCCAGCTAAAAAGAAGCACCAACTTTGAAAAGTGAACCACCAGCAATGAGTGAAAAATGTAAGATGGCTGAAATCCTCACCTTTTTTTCCTTGGAACTGTTTTGCTGCTACAAGGTGGTCTGTTCTTGTATTCTGAACAATCCCAGTCCATTCTAGGATAGTACAAAATTAGTGTTCACTATGTATATTATAATAACTGGAACACTCTGGAAAAAATTGAATGCGCCTTTAGAGGAAACCATGCTTAATGGATTACAGCAAAGACAACCAAGTAACAGTCTTGTGTTGCAACTATTCTGTTACAGGGCTGTAAAGGCAGGGTACAATGTGTTCATATTTGAGTTCTTATGTGTGCAAGATAGCATTGATGTAAATGTTGTATACCTTAATCAAAGCATCCTGAAGACTTGCATGTACAAAGTATTCATTATTATGAATAAAGTTACTGTCTCGAGGAGCAGAAGTTTTGTTCTCAAAATGCATTTCTCTCTTCTTGATCTTGGTAATGACCATGCTCCTTTTTGATTACTGAGACAGAACATAATCAATAGAATCTGATGGTCATTTTCTGCGGATACTTGCATGAGATCCTGTGTAGCGCGCTCTGGTGGTTTCACGCTGATGGCCACCTGAACTCCACCTTGATGCAAACTCCACTCCAACTTGATGCAAATGCATCAATTTGAAATGATGCAACCTTCTGGGAGTGTTTTTTTTTTTTTTTTTTTTTTTTTTTTTTATGACTTTAGTTTGTTTTTAAAAACAACCTAAACCAGAAGAACCTCCATGTTTGAAGAGGTGGCCAATGCCAGCTCAGATAACTTGCTCAGGGATGGAAGCAGCTTCTTGTGCTACCAGAGTTTCTAATGCCCAAATGTGACTTTACTTTTTAACTGGTGGTATGTGAAAATAGTCTTTACCTGTAGTTCTGACTGAACAGTCATACCCAATATATGCAGATACATTAATTCATACGGACAGTCCCACAGATTTCAACTGAAATCAGTAGCTACTTTGGAGTCAGATCTGAGCACGCCCACCCACCACTTTAGATCCTTGTGCATACTTGTTTATATGTGCAGCCATTATCATTGACTTCAGCTTTGATTTATAGTTCTTTCCCATCGTATAAATGCTATTTTTATTCATTTACCATTTATTCTTTCCATTCTTTGAGTAAGAACGTTATTTATGTTTGTACTTATAAGAATACTAAATTAGTTTCGTGATGTTGTGAGAGCTCTGGTCCCTTTGGGGACAGCCTGTACAATGTTAAAAAAAATAAAAATAAAAAAAAGGTATTTTTGTGTGAGAGTTATGTAGTCTCACATTTCAGTTCATAGTTCACAGACCCTATGAGTATTGTACTGAAGACTGCTGATTATAAGTGATTAGATCCAATTACCAGAAATTGAACAGAAGTGTTCAAAATAACAGTTTTGAGGTATAGAAATAGACCAGTATGCATAGATGGACCTTCTTCATTTTTTTCACCAATGTGACTGAACCTTGCATATTGCGTGTGTTTTTTACGTAAATAGACTTCTCGTGCTTACACAAGAGGTGTTCCTTCTGTTTAGCTCAGACTCCTGTTTTAATGTTGGTAGCTAGCTCTCTCATTCCCTGCTTTCCTGATGCTATGCTTGAAAAGTCACTATTTGCTGAACCCAAACGTTCCCTTCATTATTTAACAAGCCGTGCTTCACAAATTTCTTTGCCTGCAGTGGTATAAAAATGTTTCACGTGTAGGTCCCTGTTTGGGCTGTCAAAATTTGGAGTAAGTGTGTTAGCGGAGGGGAGAACATCTCACTCTCTTGTTAAGACACATCCATTCCGGGAAGATAATTCACTTGTCTGTGACTGAGATGTGAGGAGGAAAGACCACTTGTCTCTATGGTGCAGCCTTTTTTCAATGAGGAGTCTTATAGGATAGCCTAATGAAGAATTAATGATTGACACAATCTTCATAGGAAAAATAGTAAAACAGACTGAACATTTTTCTGAAGCTTTTTCCCCACATCTGGGAAAGGCTAGGTCAGGGTGGGTTTGGGGATTTTGGTATTCTACTGGTAGGCTCTGATTGCTTGCTCAGTCTGAGCAGTGGCTGACAGGAGGGTACATTGAAGTGTAAACTACTGAAAGGGCATCTCAAAGCTTAGCAAACATGTTGATGATGTCAAGAGAAAAAGGTGATGTGCCTGTGGGATGTCTTCTACTGAAGTGCAATTTGTAGACGTTATGTACTCATCCAAGATGTCCAGATTTCATGTCTTAAGGGGCAGATTGGCTGACGAATTGAACAATAGCACAAGGTGGGATAAGTGCCCCTGATATTTCTGAGCTGTTTTGTAGGTAGTGAGTATAGGCAAGTGCTCACTTCCAAACTCTGGGTTTGTCCCGTAAAATGGTGAGCAGGGAGAAGGCATAGCCTGAACGCTGCCCTCTCAACACTGTGTTATCTGGCTGTGGTGGTCTGACAAGGAAGGTGTTTATACAAAGTTCAAGGCTAGTATGAACTAGCACTGAGTTATTCCCTAAGCAAGAAAGTGACCATAACTCTTTCCGATTCTGTGACACTCTGTTATGGTCTGATAGTAACACTACACAAGCAGAAGTGCAAAAATAATATGCATGCTCTCTTCCCCTGTGCTCTAGCAGTGTTCCTCAAAGCTCTTAGGAGATATCGGACTGCATTTTAGCTCTATTGAAACACACTGAAACATCATTTGCAAGTGTCAAAGCCAGTATTCTGTGGTAGAAGTTGATGTTTTCTGGAATAAAGTACATCCCTGTGCATTAAGGAATTCAACATTACCATACTTCCTTTCTTGACCATGGTGCTGTGAGCCCTTTATCTCTGACGTTCTTCTTTGGGCAGAACAAGAAGGATAACATCTAAGGCCTGAACTCTGATCACTTCTGTGGGCTGGTATTTTACTAGCACTGAGCCAAATTTACGGTCTCAGATTTCTTTTTTTTTTTCCCTAAGGCATGTTGATTAAATGTTTGGCTTGGTACCTAGTGATCAGCCTTGGAAAATGTATTCCCCATCACATGTTTTTTTTGTCTTGTAAAGAATAGAACTTTACAGGAAAAGAATGGTGGGACACAATATTATGTTGCTGTAAATAATACTTCGAGTTGAACTGCAGTCATTTAACTTAATTACTAATAATAGCACTTGGACGGGGATTACTGCAGCCAAAATTATTCTGACTGGGAAAATTCATGCTGGTTCTAAAGAACAGTTGTTTCCAAATGAAGACAGATACCTCCTCAAATCATCTTTCAGATGCCTAGGCATACTCTTTGACTGCATTCAGTGTTCCTTAAACTGTGTTGCTGGACATGGCAGAGTTACTCACATCTCTGTATTGTATGGAGACAAACATCTCTTTGTTTGGCCATCTTTGGTCAGTATACACCTCAGTATAAACCCTATGAAGCTGCTGAGCAAAAGTGTCTGGAGAAGGACTTCTTGTGATGGACAGCCACCATTTCATAATGTGGGAGGAAGCTAGTGATCTATGAGGAGAGGTTCTTAGGGGGATGTCTTTTCATGGTGGGTGGACAGGTGCCTTTCTTTGCTTGAGATCATGCAGAATACATGAACACTAGTGCTTGCATCTGCACCAAGTGGGATTGCTTGGCTGCTTCGTGAGGGGAACGGGCACTTTATGTAGGCACAGCAGGGGGACGTTTATTTGTTGCTAATGTTCTTTCAGCTGCTTTGGGGAGAGAATAAGACTGCCCTTTTGTGAACTGAAATAGGTTTCGTAGTAAAACAACAGCCTCATAAAGGATGCCATTGTATACATACGTAACTTCTATACAATTGGCTCCCGCTTTATTTCTGAAATGCAATGAAAAGGAAGTCTAGAACCATTAATTCCAAATCCCTGTTGTTTGTGTTTTGATAAAATACAATTAGTCGTTGTAATTATGTTGTCAAACGATTGAATTGAATAAAAAGACATTTTTTGTAGAGTAAATTATGTGCTCTCTGATTAACAAAAAACATTCATAAACTAATTTTCCTAAACATACTGCAAACGATACAGTTATTAATTTCATATAACTACTATTGATCACCAGCAGGCAGCTCATGTTTATTTGTATTCATTAAACATGCTGCATTTTACCAGTCAATCCATTTTCTTTTTCAGTCTTGTACAAAAAATGATCTTGTGACGTTGACCTTTTTTAGTCTAAAAATGCCTCTTGGTTCAACTGTGGGGAAAAAGGATTGATTTCTTATTCTGCTGTCACTGAAGAAGTGTTATAATGGGACAAATTGTAAAGATGAATAAAACATTTTATCCCTATATAACATACATAGAGCTAGTATTCTTCCCCAGCCTCCGACAGTGAAACGTTTTTTTATTGTTGTCAGTGATTATATCTTTTAGAGATAATACGTTGAGATCAGTTTTATTTGTCCATTCACTGTATGTGTTAAGAGTATGAGTAAATAAAAATCTTGCTGATTTATTTGGTTGCTAACAGATGAATAAATTTAATGGAAGCTACAGCTCAAAAATATTGCCCCAGAAGATGAACTGTAGGAATAGTGTTGTTAGTAGTGTTGTTAAAAGTTTTTTTTTTTTTTTTTTTTTCCAACCTGTAGTGACATTTAGTGTGTTTTCCTGTTCATTTCTGTAATTACTGTTTGAACAGTTGGAATTTGAGTTAGGATACATAGCTGTGTATTACAGATGAGCATAATTAAAAAAAAAAAAAAAAAAGAAAACAAACAAACACTGAGATGGGAAATCTTACACAAATGGAGGACTGGTAAGAATTGTCAGCCCTTAGAAGTTTCAGTATTGTTATAAAAACTTGGAATGTGAAAGATCTTGGAGCCTTATTTGCAAAGAAAAGTGATGGAAAAATGCATAAAACTTCTCTGCAGATGTATGTATCTTTTTGATTTTTTTTCTGATGTGAATCTTTTTTGAAAAATAAACAAAAAACCTCACTTTGAGTGTTTGTCATTGAAAGATCCAGTCTGAAAAATGATGAGGCAAGAGGAAAAAAGTTTTACTTGAAAAAGTGTCCATCTTTTACTTGAAAAAATGTCCATCTACATGGCATTTCTAGATGTGTGGCCTTATAGGCTGTCCAGGGGGTGGCAAATAGAATGCTTAGTGTTTTCTTCTAGACTTCATAGAAGTCATCATCCATTATATCCAAAGCGTGTCCCCCTAAGGTGAGAAGAAAATTGTCTCCTTGCAGCTGAGGTCGTGAATTTTTTTTCTATTTTATTTCCACTAATATAGATTCAAAAGTGATTTTTCACTGAAGGCTTATTATGTATTGCTTGATTTGGTAGAAATATTTCCACTTTGTTTGAAAAAGAACTAGATAAATTTTCAGTACCTCATATAGCGAACATTTGTGGGGTTCGTGTAGTACACCACAGTTACTGAAAAATGTTAGCCTTAATTCTTGGTGTCACTTGTTTTCTTTTCTTGTTGGATAGACATGAACTAGATATGCGAGAAGCATCTAGCTGATGAATTCAGCCTTTAGCTTTTACATTTTTAATGGTAGTCGATGGAGTGTTTCTCATGCTGAAATACTTTTTCCAAGGATTATGTTTACTTATTTCCATGGTGTACAAGGTCTGAGCTAGATTTCCAGTGTGTTCCACTTACTCTAAAACACTTGTACTAGTACATTAAGCTCAAAATAGCTCAGTGTGTTCTTCCTGATGGACCAGTGGTAAAACTCTACCATTATGATAGCCTTCAAACTCCACCACTATCCAACACTTCTTATACTGACCTTGATTTTGAATTAGAAACTGTTTACTTAAGGCTAACATATGTGAAACCAATGAAAAAGTGACTTCTGTGTCTTCCATGCATGTGTTTTGTTTGTGGATGTGAGTTAGCAGAAAACAGCACTGAAGCTAATGCAAATAAGTGAAAAACAAAGCTGTATTCAGTGCAAGGTCCCCTTCTCCTTGCCTCCAATAAGAAATCATTGTCAGAAATAAAGCCTCTGAGGTGTAGTCCTTACGACGAGTAAGGAGGCAGAACATGCCTCCTTGAGCACTTGAGTTGTTTATCTGATTTCTAGGGAGATTGTTCTTTGCATGTAGAGGTAGCTGTCAAGGTGTAAGAAAACATAGGCAGGAGAAAGAATGGGTTAATGGGGTGTGACACTTCGAAGAAACTTTCTTTTTGCCCGTGAAAATAATGATTGAACCATCTTTTCCACAAAGAAGGTGCAAGTTCCCCAAATGGATGCATTCTGGTATTGGATGGATGTGTTAATAGGATAGATATTGGGTTTTAGGTCCTTAGCTGCTTAGTTGTGCATGTAGCTATACAGGTATATTGGCACATTCATGCCCATGCTTTTGTGCTTATCGTCCCTTGTTCTGAAAAACGGGCTTTAAGAACTTACATTTGCACTTAAATGGGTTGTCACAAACTTCTAGGTTTCCTCTGCCTTCTATTAGGCCTGCAGCATTTTTGGGGTCTTTTTCATGTAAAAATGCAGCCTGGACCATTTGTCGTTTCTGATGTCTATCAAAGTTGCTTTTTTCCTTTTTCCCCTTAAGTAAACGATAATTTGGTAGGTCAGGCTTGCATGAATCTCCATTGGCCCTGTGAGCTTCTTAATTTCTTCCGAACACCTAAGCTTTTAACATTATATTGGATTAGTGCACTTTGTGTTGACATCTATTAAATTTTTATAAACTGAAAACTGTGTGATTATAATTTCTTTATATTAGTATTTTATATATTTGCAATTACTTAGTTAAAGAATTTGCTTTAGTATAAAATGAGTTCCCTACAAGCCAATAGTGCTCTTAAGACTACATTTTCCTCACAAGTTGCTTGTTTTCATGAATTCTTGTCTGCCTATAGTACAGTGTCAAAAATGAACTAGTATACACAGTTCTTATTTCAAACTGTTTTTGTGCCTCCCTTATATACCATATAGTAGGATAATTTTGGCCACAATTTACATAGTTGAACTCCTCTATGCAATCTTTTTAGTTGTCTAGCACTGCTTTGATTATTGAAAGTAAACTGATGAGAAGAGTTTTAATTGCACATTTATGGACTGATGCTGAAAGACATTTTGTCTTTCATGCTTCCTTTCTCTGCTCCTTTTTGTGTCATAGTTTCCACAATAAAAACGTGGGAGAGCCTGCAAGTGGTGGAGGACAGAACTGGAATTCAGACTTGAGAACTGAAAAGTTTACAAGAGTTATGAAGTGGACAAATCTGAACTGCACTCTATTTTTATTATTATTATTTTTTTTTCAGGAAGGATGGGTACAAAATACTTCACTTGTAAACAATTTTGTTGTGAAGACAGTGAGAAGAAGCTATTCTGAAGATATCTGTAGCTTGTAGTGGGTCACAAACTGAGCATCAGTTAAGTGCCCTGCTTTTATGAGAAATGCCAGACAGCCCATATGAAACATGAAATAGCTCTCGCACTCAGGATTGGTAAGGTATCACTTCCAGAATTTTGCCCGGTTCTGTGAGTCAAATGCAGAGAGTCCAGAGCACAGCCACAAGAACCATCAGAGGAAAGTCTAGTTACAAGGGAGTTTGAGAACTGGAGTGGTTTAGATTACAGCAAATACAACCAAAGGGAGGAACAGGTTTCCAAATATGTGGAAGTCAACTATGACATGAAAACTGCACAGTCTACTTTATTTCTTATCACGGAAGATAATACAAGCAGTGCAATAGACTGATTGGTATAACATGTCCATCACAAGATGTTTTCTAAGAACAGACTTATATGTCAGGAGTATATATATATATTTTCCTTATTGTATGGAAGTAGTCTAGATCTTTGGAAAAATCTTCTGATATTGCTTCTTAGTTGCTCAAGCATTCGATGTTGTGGAACTTAAATACTGATGCATTGCTTGTGATAGATATCATTGTCTCATTGATTCCTTAGAGGCATTACTTTTCAGACCCCAGGATTTTTTTCTGTCATCTTTACACTTTGAATTCAATTCAAAAGGCAGAGTATTATACCTACACAAAGTATTATACCTATAAGTATATGATATCAGAAATTTATTTACTTTTTTTCCCAAGATCATAAAGGAAGACCATAGCTCAGGAAGTCAGGGGCTGAGAAGTACTGGTTGTCTATGAGAGAATGAGAGAGGGGGAGAGAGGTGCTCAGGAGAAAACAGAAGAGTGCTCCCTTCTTGAGTTGTCTGTTGTTTCACAAAATGATAGTTCTGAAATATTGCAGCTAGCTGATTTTATTTAATCAAATTTCTCATTTTTAAAGTTGGGAGATAACTTTCTAAACTGCCAAAATAAAAGTTAGAAAATAAGCTCTGCCTCTGATACGATTTCAGGGAGACAAGTGTGGTTTTTGGATGTCTATTTATTTTAGTTGTAGAGTAACTACAATTTTTGTATGCTTGCTTGCCAGTGTTTTGGTTTCTTTCTATCTGGCATATTTTTGTTTGTTTGGTAAGA
This sequence comes from Anas acuta, assembly GCF_963932015.1. Classification (NCBI taxonomy): domain Eukaryota; kingdom Metazoa; phylum Chordata; class Aves; order Anseriformes; family Anatidae; genus Anas; species Anas acuta. The sequence continues at coordinate 72,098,098 of NC_088982.1, read as the reverse complement.
ATTTTTACTTTGGTTTCAGTGAAACAATATGTATCTTTGAAGGTGTTTTAACATGTAAATATGGCTTTATTAAGTTCTTAGTTGGTAAACTGACAAGTAAAAAAAGCGAACATGTCACAGCAGATATGAGTGAGTTGTTTCATAGTGCTTTTGTCTTGTGTGCTGTTAACTTAGTAGATTATAGTTGTGTTTGGAGAAACTCTGTGAAACTAGTTTATTATTTTTATTGCATGGTGTATACTGAACTTAGTATTGTAGATATGATAGGTGCACTTTTGTTTCTGAAATACAGAAAACCTTATTAAGAATAAGGATGGAATATACCTCTCTAAATCCTCAGTAACTCTGAAACTGCTAGGAAATCTTTTATGGGGAACAATAATAATAATAAAAAGCTCTTTGAACATATGTGTGTAGAACCTAATACTATATTCTTTCCCCACAAACTTTCTTCACCTGTTGTCCTCTTCAAAAATTAGTTTACTTTGGTGGAGAGCTTCCTGAAAGATATAACGGAATTGAGACTGTTATTGATCATTCCTTTCCATGACTCTTTTAAGCTTGTAAGGAAGCCTTAAGCTTTTAGTCTCACAGATAACTAGAGATAGGACTAGAGGGAATGGCCTTGAGTTGCACCAGGGCAGGTTCAGGTTGGCAATTAATAGGCATTTCTTCTCAGAAAGAGTGGTCGGGCATTGAAACGGGTTCCTAGGGCGGTGGTGAAGTCACTGTCCTAAGGGGTGTTTAAGGAAAGGTTGGACCTGGTGCTTAAGGACATAAGAATTAAGAGGATTAGGGGGTGATCTTGGTGGCAGGGAGGTGGTTGGACCAAATGATCATGGAGGTCTTTTCCAACCTTAAGTATTTGATTTTATGATTCTATGAATGGACTTGGCTACCTACTGTCAGAGTGGTGGATGAATGTTTCTTAGGTTCAAAAAATGAAGTGTTTCACATCAATGGGAGCCTCTACATGGCTCAAATCACACTTTGATCAAGCTTGGTGCTTTCTGTGCCTTTTATGAAAGAAGGTTATAGTCAAAGGCATGGTAGTGTTGGCATCACTTCTGTACATGAGGTAGCAGCAGTTTTTTTATGAACATGACTTTAAAACTTGGCTGAATTCTAAAAACTGACTTGTAAAATTAACACCTTAATTGACTGTCTGCTCGCAGGCACAAAGTATAATTGACTTAAGTGACAGAAAATATGATTCTTCCTAGTTCTGCCAACAGCAGGGTAAGCTGGGTACTATTTCTCCTTAGGCATCATCAGAATGGTTGCATGAGTTATGAGGCTAATCGTTCTCACTCATGCTAACACTCAAGCTCACGTTGCAGAAGTCTCTGCCAGTGAAGTGACTGATATGTTCTGATTTACACAAGCTTTATGGCGATAGTATGCATAAAAATAAGAACGATCGTTTAGTATTTTTTTATCCTTAGCAACATCTGTCAGTTTACTGCTATATCTTTTGGCTTGTAGCAGATCTGTAGAAAAACATACATCAGAGACAAGTATATCTATGTGTAAATCAGAAACATAAAACTGAAGATGTCACTATCAGCTGTGAATAGTCAGTAATTTCACTGGAATTGACTTCCAGCCTCCCAAAACTTTATTTTTGGAGTGTGTTCAGGTAGAGATGTCTTTGGTGGTGAGGACTTGCAGCTTACCATCTAAACTTGCATTCTGTTTTTACTTTAAAATTACATTGACATGAAACCATTGTCTTCTGAGGCAGTTGCTGACTGCTGAAACTTGCCATTAATCTGTCAGCCAGCACATAGATTACTATTGATTTTTGAGAAATTGTACTTATATTGCTCTTGCAGTCTCTAGGGATCGGGATATACATGTAAACTAAATAATCATAGCTTGGTGTGCATATAAAACAAAGCACTAAGACCGGTGTCCTGACAACATTTATGTGTTTGAGATGGGCAATATTTTTAGGGATTTCATTGACCATCTCCAATTTGAAAGCTAGGTGCCCATTTGCCCATTTCTAGATTTTTTTTTTTTCTATTTCTATAGTCCTTATCAGAATGGCAGGAAGTTCTTGGTGAAATCTGGGGTTTGGGCTAATGATTATGCCTTTTTTTTTTTTTTTTAATGCCTGTAAATGAAGGTTTTCAACATGAAAAGAAATAAAGCTTCAGAGGCAGCTTCTGGGACTCCATCCTCAGAGGAGTAAATCCAGGATGGTAGGCGGGTCCTTGCAGGACCCTGCTGTGTGTCTCACGGGTTTGGTTTGCCTTTCAAAAGAGACAACTGTATACATTACACTAATTAATATATTTTAATAAGAGGATCTGTATTCCCACTAGTTCATCTGAATTAAGGCCCTTCATGAAAACTTGGGACACAAGAAATGCTGTAAATCTTTTTCTTACAAGTAGTGTTGTGTACTTAGAGACTTTGTGTATTTCTCTTTACCTCTGCTTGTTTTAAGAGTATGATTAACATTGCCACAAGAGGCAGACGGCCTCCATTTGGCCTCATTAAGCTTGCTTTTTGGCCTTTGCTCCCCTGTGGTGATGGGAAACTTGTCTGCAGTCTTTGGGGGATTTGTTAACATGAAGGGGGAAAAGAAGAAGTTTCTTTGTTATCTAGATTAATTCAAATGGGGGTGATGGCTTTTTCTTTTATGAAAGGGCAAAGGTGCATAAAATTGTGTGAATGTCAGTTAGGGGGCTGTTTCTTGTATCCAGTGGGTTATAACCTATCCTTAGGATTTAAGCAATTTAACTAATTTAAAATTTAACTATTTTAAATATGAATGATATAAAGGCATATCTTAGAATAGCACTTACTCTTATTTTATATGATCTTAGAAATGAGTCTGGAATAACAAATAATGCCTTAATTATGTCATAACAGCACTGAAGAGGTAAATTGTAATAAAAGGTAAATTGTAATTAAACTAGTGTGAGGTTTTGTAACTGTCAACAGTTTTTTTTTTTTATAACTTATACAGAGCAGAATGTTGATGATATTTATGTAACTTTAAAGAATGCTGCAGCTGCTTGATCGGTTAAACATGAAACAGTTTGTACATTATATCTGTGCACTGCCAAGGAAACTTCCACATGTCATCTCTAACATTTTGGGTTAAGAAATCTTGGTTACTTTATATAACATCTTTAACATTTCCAAAGACTTCAATAATTCTACATTGTTGGAAGAACCCTGACAAATGTTACAGCAATACCATGTAGATCAGGTTGCCTGAAGTTACATCCAACCTGGCCTGAAGGACCAATGTGGTAGATGGAGTTCCAAGTCATGACTGAATTGCCACTCCAAAAGGATGGCCTATAGACTATGGAAATTATATCCATGTGTATATGTTGAAGGACAGGAAGAGTGGTGGTGACTGAGGATATACAGGAAAGCAGATAGAAGCATCGAGCCATTTAGTTTGGACTGAGTATTTTGGACTTGTTCATTTCCAAAATATTGGAATTGGTGGCTAGTCCCTAGTGGGGTTCCCCAGGGCTGCATTTTGGGGCCACTTCTCTTCAACATTGTATAAAGATTTGGATGCAGGACTCAAGCACTAAGTAGGGTAGTGGGTGCTGGTAAACTGGGAGGAGATATCTGCCTCAAGTGTAGAGAGGCTTTGCAGAAAGCTCTTGATGAATTAGAAGCCTGGGCAATTACCAACAATCTGAAGTTTAAGAAGAACAAGTGCCAGATTCTGCACCCGGGGCAGGGCAACCCTGTCTGTATGTATAGACTAGTGGATGAGAGGCTGGAGAGTGGCCCCACAGAAAGGGATCTGAGGTTCTGGTTGACAGCAAACTGAACATGACAGCCAGGAGGCCCAGCCATACCCTGGGGTGCTTCAGGTCCAGCATGGCCAGCTGGGCGAGGGGAGGGATTGTCCTGCTCTGCTCTGTGCTGTGCGGCCTCACCTCAAGCCCTGTGTGAGGTTTTGGGTGCCACAGGATATTAGAGTGTCAAAGGAGGATCAGGAAGATGGTGAAGGGTTGGAGCCTTAAAAATTCTGGTTACTGAAGTTGTTACTGTCATGTAACAGGGCCCTGCTGAAATGAGCGAGTCTCAGACATCTCCGTCTTAGTGACATTGCCCAAATTGGAAATGTCAAATGTCACCGTCTGAGCATGATGCATGAACACAAAGCTTTAATTATATTGCTTAAAAATGATTTTACAAATGATCAATTTGCTTGGAATTATGATGAAGCTATATTGTTGTTCAAGACCATGATTAATCAACAGTTGCTTGCTGAATATTCCCACGTCCTTCACGCAACAGATAACATGATTTGTCCTGAGATTATAAAAGACATTTATTATTTGAAGATAGAATGCACTTCAGAGGCTGAGACAGAGATGCACAGGCACTTGATCTCAAGGTAGTATTTCAAGGTGTAAATGTTTAGAACAGCTGCAGAAGAATAGGGATTTTTTGGTGTAAATGTGGCTGAGGTTTGCAGTGGAACTGCATCCAGGCTGTATGTAGTACACTTACTCATTAAACTTTGGGCTGTAGAGCAATCAGAGTGGGTGGAGTAAGAGGATTTGAGAAAATTATAACAAGTTACCACCCCCTGCAGACTTGCGATAGTGTCTGCAATAAATGCAGGATTAAAAGCACTCTTTTTCAGTGCATCTGAAAAGCTTTTTTGTGGGAAATTGAAGTTGCTGTAAGATTTCTTGTGAAGATATACTTCAATACATATATTTTTCTCTTTCTGGCTCGGAAGCAGTTTGACAACTTAAATTCTCCAGTTTAAGCCTAAGTCTGCGTTTAAGAAACCCTTTTTGATAAAGAATGTGATTTGATTTCCAAGGTGAGTCTTATGAGAACCTGGGCAAATATGTACATGTATATTCAGCAAAACGTGGTAGTTACATCTGAGGTGGTTTTTGAAGCTGATATTTGTATCCAAACTCAAGGATAGGGCCCTGGTGAATTAACCTTCACCTCCCATTGCACCCTTCCTCCGAACCTGAAACAAGTTGTCATAACTTTTAACAGCTGATGTAGATTTAAAACAAAACAAAAACCTAGGAAGTGCTACTAATACTTCATTACATCTAGTGTGTCGTAACTACTGATGCTATATTGGGTGAATTTTTCTGAAGTTGCTTTGTGAGAGTATTTCTGTCTGCCTATGCGAAATGTCTCTGAGAATTATTCTCATTCTATGAGGCAAGAAGTTGATGTTAACAGTAAGGAAAGTAGGAGAGAACGTTATAAAAACAGTAGCAAATGAAGAAATTAAAGGGGGAAGATCATGACAGAGACTTCTTGTCTTTTGATCTCTGAATGTTCAACTTCATTCTACTTCTTACTGAAAGACACTTAAACTTTCTTAATGTTGTGATTTTAAGGTGCTGTTTGACCTGACTTTACAGTTTTCGCTAGGGGTAAAGGCCATTCCAGTGTTAGGGACACCCCAGATTTCCTCATACCTCTGGAAATGTCTCAGTATAACCAAATCTATTTGAGTTCCTAGAGCTCGTGGGCTTGCTTGAAAATTACTAAATATATTGCAGGTTTGCCTCTTCATTTCACTTTCAAGAAACTTATTAAAGGCACTGTAAAAGTACCTGTTTGCAAACAAACCAAGTTTCAATTTTAACTTTCTTCACTTTGCTAATACAGTTATCTGAAAAAAAGGTGGCAGCACTTGGAGCAGTGCTGTAGTGAACCAGGTATTTTCTGTGTAGGACTATTTCACTAATGCCCGTTATAGAACCATACAATCTCTTCAGAATTAGGATGTGTTAAAATCAAGCCTCGTAAGGGGGTGTCGAGAGGCAGGAGACCTTTTCTCCATTAACACCAGCGACAGGACCCGCGGGAATGGGGTTAAGCTGAGGCAGGGGAAGTTTAGGCTTGACATCAGGAGGGGGTTCTTCACAGAGAGGGTGGTTGCACACTGGAACGGGCTCCCCAGGGAGGTGGTCACTGCACTGAGCCTGACTGAATTTAAGAAGAGATTGGACTGTGCACTTAGTCACATGGTCTGAACTTTTGGGTAGACCTGTGCGGTGTTAAGAGTTGGACTTGATGATCCTTAAGGGTCCCTTCCAACTCAGGATATTCTATGATTCTATAAGCCCTCTTTTTTTTTTTTTTGTCTGATATTACTAAATTTGGGAGTTCAGTGATAAAAGTACTACTTGTTGGAATAAAGGAAATACATGAATATTTTTATTTTTTAAATAAAAGAAAATATTTATGAATAAATAAATAGGAAAACTTGTTACTGGTTGCAGTTCTATGTAAATCTCACAGGCTGTAAACCATGAACATACAGGTATTCTACGGGCTAAATCCAGTGTCATCTCTACTAATTGCAACAAGTACATCTGATATTCTGCGAGGCACGAACATTTACTCAGATGTATGGAATTGAAAAGCATATATTTAGCTTTTTCTTTTTCAAGTCTCAGTATCATATCCCTCAGAGATAATAAAGAGCATGTTAGTATGCATCTGTTCAGTAGAGATTATTTCTGTGTAAAATACACATGGGGTGGTGGTGGTGAAGAAGACCAACTTCTGGATTTCCATATCATAGACGACTGGTGTAACTTTGCAAAGACAGCTTATGGGAATGCATATGATATTTAATGCAAATGCAGTCATTTGATTAGGTGCCTTCAAGGAGCATACAATGAAATAGGCACATTCTGGACTCTCCATAAGGACCATATGACTACTGCTAGACAGTTTGCCTTTAAAAGCAACTTGCACACTACATAAAAAGGATGAAATAGACTGTAGATCAGAAATTATTGTAGCTGGAAATACATGTCCTGCAAGGATTCCCGAACAATGAAAACGGCTGATGAAAGCCTCCTTTTCTCCACCCCCAGTTCTCTTTGTGAAATGGCTTTGATCTTAGATTTTTGTTGGAGAGGTGTTTAAGTTTAATAGAGGTTAGTAGAATGAGCAGACTCTTTTGGCATGTCACTAATGAATTTATACTCCCAAGTAAATGGAAAGATTTCTTTATGTCCTTGTATTTGATGCTAGACTTGGGTGCATCCACGTAACCTGTTTAAGGCTAAATGTATATGTTCTTTTTTTGAGAATACAGTGTTTCAAACCTATTACATTGTGTTCAAAGACGACAAAAGCTTGGTCCTCAAGCTAAAAACAAACCAACTGTGCCCTGTACCCTCCTCCCCCACAAAACAAACCCCAACAACGGAAAAGCCCCAACAGCCCCATCAGCCCTCATACTTGAGCAGGATCAAAATTAGAGTCGGGGTCATCAAATGGAGGTTATCAGAAGGGCAGCAGCCTCTAAGCATGTTGGTCATACTGACAGAGCAAACTGCTTAGGCTAATGTATGGAGAGCATGTCTGATACATAGCGTGCAGTTTATTTTCTTGCTTTTATGCTTATTTTTAAAGGACAGATGCTACTTTGTACTAGTGCAAATTGAGAGTAACCCCTTGAAGTCAGCATTCTAGCTGTACTAATACAGAGATCAGCTTTCCTCTGATCTATGAAGGTAAGTGGTAATTGTCCCTGCCATAAAGAAGTATACATCCATTTCTTTTGTCACTTCTACGTCTGTGACTTTGGAATGTTGCCCTGTATGCTGACAGCATTACTCTGTTAATTTACCAGTGACTAGAACTGAGCCACATCTACAGGCTTCAAGAACACTGCTGATCAGTAGCTTAAATATTTAGATTAGTGTGTGCCTGCTTGTAAAAATAGGATGAAGCCATCTTTTTTCCACACCAGTCAGGGTCGGGATTAAGCAAATTCAAATGTACATTTCACTAAATAAAAGCTCTTCTGAGTTGTAGAAGGAGCATCCATCAAACGTGGACAGCTGGGGTAAAACAGTTTTTCCTTGACTCTTTTTCTCAGGTCTTAATGATTTATGAGAATAATGTACTTTGTTATGGAGTCTTTTGATGTTATCATAAAAGATAGACCTACTTAAGTTTTGAGTTAAGTGTAATGATAGGTGGAGGTTCATGAAGTACTTCGTATGAACTCCTCAGCTTGTTTATTCATGTAAAACCGTAATGGCATAGCCCACTTAGCCACTGAGTGTGTTTTACATCATGGATTAACATTTCATATTACTGACTGGAGGAAGGGGAGGCATTTTTTTCTTTGTAAAACTGCAATGCAGCTTTACATAGTACTAATACATAATGCTAAATGAAGTACTGAAATAGATCGTGAAATTTAACCATTAAGAACTTGTTCTTAATGGTTAAATGATGTACTTTGAAAATGCGTTTCAGAAAAAGGGCAAAAGTTGGTCTTTGAGTTCAACCAAGACAGCTTTTAAGTTTATTTTTTTGAAGTCACTTATCAAATGATAGACTACAGTACTCTATTTATCAGTATTTAGGCAAATGCAGCTGGCTGCCTAGGTTGCACAAATCCTTGAATTGGTTTTAAAGGCAGTAGCATGAATGAAAACAGGTGATGCTGGGGGGGGGGGGGGGAAGAAGGTAGTCAAGGGTACAAAACTGCTAACATGCAGTTCTAACACTTTAAAAGATGATTTTCCTGTTAATGGGATGTTGTTTTTCTTGAAAGAAATATGTGTGCCTGACATGTTCCAATGATCAATCAGACTTCTGAAATATTAAAATGAATGTTGAAATTTTATATACTAGGAAATGAAGGATCTGGATATGAAGTACCTTTCAGATCAATTTGGGTTTCATGTGGAATGTTCCCTACCTTTAATTTGACAAAAAGCGAAGCCTATAGGAGACCGCGCTTTCATTATTTCAAACGCATGTTATTTATTATTCTAGGTGTCTTGGTTGTCTGCTCTTAAAAGTCAATCTCTGGGAATAAAACATAATTTTAATACTGCTTGAATGATATACCATATGGTAAAATAATCATTGTCATTAGAATTCTTTGTATTAAGAGTGAGTTTCGCAGTATTGACTAACATGTCTCTAGTGAATTTATTTTTATTTTTTCTCAAAAGCAATTGGAGTCCTAAAGCTACTTTGGACAGAAAATCGACTGTCAGCATTCTCCCTGGTGAGGGGAGATAGAGCTCTCTTTCTGTAAGAGGTGGTGTGGGTTGCAGAGGACAAAAGACACCAAAGCCAAATAAAATCTATTGCTGGTATGGGGTAGATATTATATCTGAATGCTTTGGGTACTGCCAAGTTGTCACTGTCATCTTTTTCATTAGGTCGTGTAATAACAGAGTTGGAGATGCACAGACTTTCTCCCTGAATGTTTGGGCAAAGTTATTTCTTGTATGAGAGGAAAATGTTTGAAATGCAGCACTCGCAGCTTAGGCAGAGGCTGTGGCTTCTGTTCATGTTTGCAAAGGAGCCAGTGGAGTAAGCGTGTACCTCTTGTCCACCCCTGCAGTTCCAAACAGGCAGGGATGAATTATTGTTCTGGTGTTTGGGTCGGGTGGGAGGCAGAGTAACTGTTCATCAAGCTGTGAGCAGCTTGTGACCTACCTATCAAGTGCCAGTGAGAATGCTCTTAGGAAATCACCGGAGCTCTGTTGTGTAAGTCTTGGTAGGAAGTTTCTTTAGTTATGTTAAAGGCTGCTGAGTTATGTTTGCACGGTCAAGTCCTTCACTGCGACTTTGTAAATACAAAATTTAAGTCCTAATACTGACAGGAATACACATCTACAAATATTTACATAATATTTATCGAATGTGTTGTGCTTAGTTTTTAACGTTAAGTTTGGTTTCTTTACTGTCCCTTGTTTTGTTTCTATATGTGTTGTGGGAGTTTGGAGAGAAGGTTACTTCTGTAGCCTGTTGTGTAACCTTTTCATGAAAACAGAATTTTCCCAGCAAGTTTCTTGCCCTTAGAAAAAGCTACTGGAGAGGGAAACAGAGGATTCAGCTCTTGAAAGGGAAAGGGCAGTCTGAAGCATGAAGGAATGAAAGTGTTCAAGTCATCAAAGGGTACTTAAAGACAGTCTCTGAATCACCAGCAAAACAAAGTCATTCTTTGGATATTCAGGGTTGTGGGAGTCTGAATTTCAGGTGGCACTGTTTGGGATCTCAAGTGGGCAAGCTGCCTGCTTTTTGTGTGTATGCTGTATTTAGGCATCAAGGCTTGCACTGAATTCCTTTGCTAGACGTCATGCTCTTCATGAAAAACAGTGGAGTTTAGAATTTGGGAAACTATTAGTAGCTACTATGAGCTGTGCATATTTGGTTATTGCGGAAACTCAAACATCTAATGCATATTTGTAACAACAGGAAAGTGCGGTGATAAGAGAAATCCAGGCACTACCAAGTAAATCACATTTATTCTAACATCAGTTAATAAGACTTAACTTTTTTTTTTTTCCATGAAAAGGAGGAGTAAGGAGAAAATAATGACAGCTTGGAGAATGATTGTCCTGCTTCATCTGTTAAATAATGCTCGATATTTGAGGTCATGTCTTCACTTTCAGTAAATAGAAGTGCCCAAAGAAACAGTAATTGGCTAGAGAAACTGAGGAGAAACAGTTCACCTTGGTTGTTTATTTGGAATTTTTAGTGGGGGTAATTGCTTACCAGAGTGTCAGAAAAGCAGTGTTTGAGATTGATTTTTTTTTTTTTTTTTTCTGACTATCTTTTCCTAAATCAATGATTTTAATGTAAATGCATGTGGGAAAGCAGTTTGCTCCTAAGCTCTTCAAGATTGTTGTTGGCATGAAGAGAGTGAAGAACTCCCAGGGTACTAGGAATGTTTACAAGCTCTATGGAATGAACAGTGTGTTAATTTCCATGCTCCAGAAGTGCCATAAATTCACTCTATGTGGAGCGTTATGGGTAGACTTTTCTTGACTTCTGTAGCAGGAAGGAATTTAAGACTTCTCTTACTGAAAGGTGTTTTCCTTTTTAATGGAGATAAAAAAAAAAAATAAAAAACAAAAAAAAATGGGGGGGGGAGAGAAGGGGGAAGGAAATACCTTTTTATTCTTGAATTCTATTTCCGTTCTTGCTGTAATGCTGAAAAGAGGATGTGTGCCACTGGCTAAGCTGCACTGTGGTTTAACTTGTGTTTATACTTCTAATGCTGAAAGTTAGCACAGCTGAGGGACTTCACCATCCTGAAATGTGCTTTTGCTCGGTGTGATGCTTTCAAAGAGCAGTACTGACCTGGAGGTTGAGGTGCAGCAGAAATATTGACTAGCACAAACAAAAACTAAAAAACTTATTAAGTTTAAAAAGAAAGTAGGGGAAATACATGGTCATTGCCAAGGACTGGGAATTAATTCTGTAAGGAAAAAATGGAGAAAATTCTGCATTTCAGAAAACATAGAGAGCTTGTCCAAATGCTTTGGTATGGTAAACAAGCAATTTCTTCTTGCTGTACAGCATACATGCGTATGTTTAAATAGCATGTTAACAATACAGATGTTCTGGTGTTCTAGTTAGGTATGTAGATTTTTTGGTGCAAGGGTTGAGATATTGCACGTGCCATAAATGAAATCTAGTGGCAGTAACTGATATTCCATTTCAAATTTATGCATAATCTTATGAAACAATTCCTGCTGCTTTTAGTTTTAGTAGTAAGCTGTTCATAAACTCGCATTTCTATAAAAGTAAAGCACTGCATGTTGGAAAAGCATAGCGAGGAATGAGACTGAAAATTTCCATTCAGTCTTCGAGGGGATTTTAGTTGCTTATGCTTTGAGCTACTGAACCATATACATGACTGTCTTCTGTAGCTATTTGTTTTCAAGAAAAGCAGTGTGATGGGATGCATGAGAATTGAGTTGCTAAGGTAGGTGGTATCCCACTTACGTGCTTCGGAGCAGTGACGCTGCTTTTACAAAATGAGATGTGCGTGAGAGGAAAAGCAAGGCTGCTAATAATACTCAAGATGAAGTGTGTTGTCTATGTGCTAGCCTCTATTTGTAGAGCTGAAACAGCTCAAAAAGATATAAATAATATACGTATTATAATATGTAATTATTAAAGAAATATTTCTTTACATGATGGCACATTTTAAGTGAAAGCTCATGTTTATCTTGAGGGTTTGAGGTACCGTGGAAGCACAATGCAATTGGTGCAGTAAAAGATGACTTAAAGGGCAGCAAGAAGTTGAAGATATTGACGTACCTTGAGGGTGAGATTATAATCATTGGGGTTTCACTAACAGTACTTCAACAACAGGTTTAAAACGTGTCGTGTTGTAAATTAGAAACTACTCTGTTTTAATAAAGGTTGTCTTGGAGCAAAAAGGGGACTGAAGGTTGAGGAGAATGCTAATGTGCAAGCAAGACTTGTAGCTTCTCCTTTTCAAGGAAAGAACCTTTCTACCAAGAGCATGCTGAACCAAATGGAATCATTAAATATTTTGTAGGCAGTTTTTTTTTTGTTTTTTTTTTGTTTGACCATTTTAGAGCAGATGAACAGGCATTTTGCCTTGACTGTTTTGGGGGATGATGTATATAATGACGTATATATGCACATATTCCCTTCAGGTGGTGAGTAGTTAAAATTCAGATTTCATCCTGAGTAGTGTTGAACGGTGCATAGAGGACAATGCAGAAGGCTGTCTATTTCCAACACCTGTACTTCAAAAAACATAAGACTTGAAAGTTGGTTCAGACTAAACCAATGATAACATTATTTTTGTGTTTAAAGTTGGCAAGGTAAAAGTGATGCTTCATGTGACACGAAGGGTTTGTCTGACTAGACACAGAACACTTCATTTTGGATACTCTGTGGTGAAGTGAATAAAAAGGGAGACTTACACAGCTGAGAAGGTGTCTCCTTTCATCTGATAGCTTGGGCTTTGTAGTAGCTGCCCTGGATGTGTTAGATGGACCTCAGATTTCCCACATATCCAGAGTGCTCTGAGCTATGGGGTAAAGAGAGAACAATTCCAAGCTTTGAGGGAAGTTTTATGACACTAGCTCTTTGTTTGTTTTCCCCCAGATGAAATTAGTCAGTGAATTTGACCTGGATTCATTAATCCTTTCAAGATGACTGAAACCACATGTTTACTGAAGAAAACCCTGTCTGCGTGAGCTGAATGCCCTTGTCTTGGATGTAAATGGAGAAAAAAGAATAGTGCTATGGAGAAGTTACTGTATTACGAGATCAGGTCCAGCATTGCTGTCATGCAGTGAGGAGTGAGAATTGGAAGAGCAATTTATCCAAATTTCTCATGCACATTCTCTAGTGTAGCATGTTGTGTATCTATTGCTGAAAGCACTGTGCTCTTGAGAGATTATTTTCTTTATTTAGGTTTTATTTAGGTTTTCTTATCCTCCTACAGTTGATAACTTCACACAGAAACTTGAGCCTAGATAAGTCGAACAGAAGTGTTTTAAATCTTGTGGATATGAAAAATGATAGTGTTGCTCTGTTTCATGTTAGCTTGATGATGAAGAATTTACTTTGTTTTTAAAGTAGATACTAATAATGTGCTGACTTTGCTGCTGTATTCCACAGGGCTACTGTCTGTGCACATAGGTGTGACTTAAGTTCCTTTATTGTATTCTTATTTTATTATTTATTTATTTTTTTAGATTGTATGCTAGGATCAGTTTTAGGTGCTATGCTGATTTTAAATCATCTGAACTTTTGCCTCTTCAATCACTGGCTATTTAGCTCACATTTCCCTAAGATGTAGTTCAAACTACATCAAACTTACCTTTTGATTAATGCTGTCACAAAATGTGCAGGTGCACTTGGGTTATTGCATGTTTCACTTCAGTGGGTGGGTACAAGGTTAAAAAGAACTGGCATGCAGATGTGTGGCTTTTTGAATGCTTTTTGAATGCGGGTATGTGCATGTCCATGGAGCTACGTACAAAATGAGTTGTCATTCTGTGATTGGGAAGGGAAGAAAAGCAGAGGAGGCTGACCTCCTCCTTGCATCACGTTAATATTTTGTTCAAGGTATGGACGCATCCAGGTATATTCATGATGTAATGCCTCGATCCTCCTAGCACTGCGAAAATCGTATGTATTTTCGCTCTTCTCCCTTCATCTGAAATTAATTCATGGGTTTTTGGAACCTTTTATGCAAAGTCTAGTGCATGTTTTCCTCTGGTAGATCAATGAGAGTCAAAGTGAACCCCGCTGAAGTCCGACACAACTAGGAGGAGTGGAGAAATGATTATTAAGAGTTTTGCTCTGGAACTGAAGCATGCCATCGCCTTTCCACAGGCTGTGGGCAGGTATGCCATCACTAGTCACAGGACAGAATTTCCACTGCCTTTCAGTAGGAGCAGAATGGCTTTGCCTTTGTGGCAGTGTCTGGCTGTATTTTTTGGTAGAAAATTGTGTAGTGTTTACACCTTGTGGCAGAGTGCTTCTGCCAGTTGTGGTGTGTGCAGGTTGTGTTTTAGTAGAAAGGATGTGGATAAACTTTTTACCTTGAGTACCTAACGTGAGGCACGCCAGCTCCATGACACTTACGTAAGCAGCTGATTTCCCTTTGAAATCAATAAGAACACTTTGAAAATATGTCTTTTGATGTACGCTTAAATACCTAATATTTGGCATCTAAAGTTTAAGTAACTGTACTGCCATTGACATCTATAACGTGTGTTGGATCAAAGGTCCTACCTTCTGGGAGCTGCCTAAATAGATTCATGAATCTGAGCTCCAGGTACTTCTATCAGCAGTGTAATCTTCCACAGGGACATGACTTTTTCAGAAGGATCTTTTTCCAGGGGAGGAGTCAGAAAAGAGGCATGTGTTCTTGGTGTTGGAAGCCTGCTTGTGCCTTACATGCTGACCTTTTTCAGGAACAGTCCATCCATACATGAAGGAATGCAGTGCTGACAAGTTCAATGCAGTTTGGCTGAACTTCTTTAAAAGAGGCAATTGGGGAGGAAAAAAAAAAGATGCAGGGGCTGCTTTTTTTCTCACAAACACTTAAACTGTCTTATGTTTTGTTTTGTGTCGCATTGGATGTGACTTAAAGGCAATCTTTTATTTTTTCTCTCCCTCCCTTTGTTTTATTTCCTTTGACTGTATAAAATGTGTGCAATAAATTCTGTTGCAGTGAGTTCTGTTTGGCCCAGTGATGCAAGCACTTGGATGATACATGCTCCGGATGGTAGCCTGATTAAATTTAATAAATCAGTTCCTCTGCTGTAGCTAAGGTATGTAGAAACTGAGATGTGTATGGAGAATGATAGCTGAAAGATCCTTCTGTTTTACGGTCCTTTTAGATGTGTCAGTGCAATGTTACTGCAGCTTTTCCCATGTTATACTAAGTATATTTTATCTAATATCTCATTTCTGCCCAGAAGACTGAATTATCATTGTATAGGGAATGTCAATATTTTTCAAGAAGTGCAATTGTAGCATAGAGTGGAATGCACCACTAAGTGCAAGCTCCATAAAAACTGACATTGGTGGAATGATCTATTTCACGGTGATACAGTTGAATTCTGTCGTTGCCATCTTATTGACCTGTTTGTAGTGTTTTAATTGTGGTTAAAGCTTTCAGTACTCCTAGTAATTCATGATTACTGCACTTGGCAATTTTGAATGAATGGAAATTGTTTTGGAAAAGTATTCTGATACACATGCAATGTATGTGCTTGTGTACTTCATTTCTGATGTGAAATGAAAAACATAGTTTAATTCATTTGCAATAAACAACAAGGTTAGACATTTGAATGTGTCCATAAATATTTTAACTTTGATAGAACCCCATGCTTGGGAAACTGTTTGTGTCAAAATATTTTTGATCCATGCAGAGAAATACTTACTGAAAATCTGTCCAGTCAGATAAACTCTGCATTGTTTGCTACGAAAGTTTTTATAATCTCTTTTTAGTGAACCTGTTCTAATTTGCACTAATTTACATGGCCTAGCACGGACCAAAAGCACAACTGAAAACTTGAGCAGGAGAGTATGGGAGCAGGCCGTGGAGTCATCCACCAGGCTTTATGGAGCTATTGGTTTGCCTTGTTGTGCATCCACTTCTCCTCTTACCTGGGGTACGGGGCCTCCTTTGCCTCTTTCTCACTGGACAACCCCAGGCTCCCTGCCCTGCCTGTAGGGACTGGCATGCCTTCCCCATCCAACACAGGAAAGCACCACCTCCATCACCCGCCTGTTAGACTGCTGGGGAAGAAAAGGGCTGAGAAGGAGGGACTGGGGCAGTGGCCAAGCTCTCCTTTCATGGGAGCAAGAGGGCATCAGGAGGCAGGGAGCCAGCCAACGGGTCAAAATGCTGCCTCTTCAGGCTGTCTTGCAGTGCTTGTGCCTTGAGCTGATATTTGTTATGGGAATTAAAAAAACAACAACTAATGACAGAAAACAACTTAGGAGCTTTACAACAACGTTCTCAAACCTATAACTGTACGGTGCTTAAATTGCACCTAAATTCTGACCTGACAAATACCAATATTGCCATCTGCACAGTTTGCCTGCAGGCCATGCTGCAGAATGGCCTCAGTGCTATGAGCTGTGAGGCAGCCGGTGCGCGAGCATCTGCAGCTCTGAAGTGGGAATAACCCAGAGGAGCTCTTTGTGAGGTCTTAGGCTGTAGCCTGAGATGGTTTCCTATCTCTTCCACCTAATGAAAGATTATTTCACTGTTATACTATTAAAAAGATGTATTTGCTTTTTGAACGGACTATAATAATCAGGGGATTACTGGAAACCTTGGAATCAAGAACGGAAGAAATTTTTTCAACATCTTGTTTTCATAATGTACCATCAGAATTGATTTTATCCGCTGTTCATCCTTAATTCAGAAATGATTTTTGACAGCATCCCTCCAGCTTTTATGCCGTAGTGATGTTCCTCTGAATAACCACCTCCAGCAAACCAGAATTCTTATTCTCTGTAAGAAATAGATCACTTTTAAAATATTTTTATGTGCAACTATCTGGTTACCCATTGAAGAAAAAGAGGTATTGTTATAGTGCTCAGGTCTGTGATAAGAATTGTAAGTAAAACAGAACACAGTGTAAGTTGTTCTCTTTTCACGACTGGTTCAGGTCATACTTAAGGCAGATGTGTTTTCCAGAGTGACAAGAGTAGATCATATGGTAGTGCTTTACATAGTTTTGTTCATCTGGACCGTAATTTATAAGGATCTGAAACAATGTCACATTACTTTTCTTTCTAGTGAAAATGTGTAACGTTAGTGGCATGCAACAGTCTAGCATTCACTCATTTGATTGTAGCCTGATTGTTAAATTGGCATGACAGAAGGAAACTAAGTGTTCTTAATTCTTTCCTGGGGCAGAGGATATTAAACAGGAAGGATATTAAGTGTCATGAGTCAGATTATCACTTAGTACAAATTGGAGTAATGTCACTGAAGTCAAAGTGGTGATTTACACCTGCTGAATTTGTTTCCAGAACCCAAGTAGTGTGTGTAAGGACAACAGCTCCCCCAGTGCATCGCTTCCAGTTCTTATAATTAAATTTTGATTTGCAGATGTCAGCAAAGCGAATTTATACTTGACAATAAAGTAATTGTCATGAGCAACCACTTATTTTGAAGTCTTTTCACTGTCAAGAAAGCAGTGATAGTTTAGGACTGATGACAATTAGCTGTATAGTCCAGACTAGAGAATATTCTTTGGGTAAAAATGAATGTTTTCCATATTCAAGTTTTGCTGTGAATTGGTTCACTGGATGAAGAGTTTCGCAGTATGCGTACGATTCATGAACTTGCTGAATTTATGAAATGTACAGGTCCAGTGGGCAGGGATGGATGTTGGCAAAGGCTTTTAAAAACATCTGGGAAGTTACAACTGTACTGGGAGTTTAAATCCCAGTTGCAAGCGCCCTGCCAGCCTCAGTTTCTCAGCAGTCAGGGGACTACAGATTTTTCTGAAAGAAAATCAGTTTTAGATGTCTGTTATGTAGCTTATTCAGGCATTGAACTGAACTGCTTTTTGTCTACAACAACAAATGCAGCTGACTATATGTAGGCATTAAACAGCACTCTGACAAAAATGAAAAGTGGGTGCCATGCCAAAAGTTCAGATTCTTTGAAAAGACTAATCCCACTTTGAGTGTGCATTCAAAGCAGTCACAGGCAATTTTTAACACATTATTCTACAATGACACCCTTTCTTTTGAAATGTAAACTGTTCAAGAACTTAAATGCAGAGTGCAGGAATAAATTTTTAGATTAGTTTTACTAATTTGTATCAAATACTTTGGCTTTTCTACTTATGCTTTTAAGTCCAGTTGTTGGCTAGAATACGCTGTGTGTCTGAGTGAGAGAGCAGAGTGCTTAGGAAGTTCTGGAAACACAATTTGTCTTTGGTGCCACTACTGCTCTGAATAACATCTTAAAAATGTGCGGAGCACTTTTATAAGCCCACTACGGGTGCGCAACAGCCCAACAAGCAGGTGATGTGTTGCAGCTATGCAAAGTAGTGAAACCTTTCTCACTGTAGAATCACGAGTACCATTTTGCAGCAGCAATATATGGAGGGAGGTCCTGCTACTAAATCCAGGTGTTCAGGTGAGTGCACAAGGTTGACAAGAAGCAGAAGAGAAGGGGGTGAAGCAATACTCTGCTTTGACAGAGCAACTAAAAGACCAGGTCAGTTTTAGAGCAGGAATATGCCATGCTTTCTAAAAGGTTACTAAACATAAGGCCATATATTCAGGTCCTGATATATACTATTTAGATTCTGGTATATATTGTGTATGAGATCCTGCATCTCTTGATAGAGCCCAATGTTTCAGTTCGTGCTTATTTAATACATAAATTTGATGTTGTGCTCTCACGCTGGTGTACTGAAGGGTGGATTTACAACATACTTTGAAAGAGCAATTGTGTTCATGTGAAATACCCTGGCTATCTGGGAGATAACAATAAAGTGGGGAAAAATGCAAGGTGAGTTCTGTGAACACTGAGAAAATTTTGCTGCTGATGGCTATGGTTTCTTTTATGATCAGTCTAGCCAGTTAGAAAACAGCTCAGGTGTATCTACATGTGCCATAGCTGTATTGTGAGAGTGGAGTTACTCTTGAGTCTTTAGTATCATATAACTGACTGCAGGGCTGAATAGTATCCAGAGCTATGAAGAAAGCAAGGTTCCACTTGAGAGGCATTTATTACCCTAGATCATGTTCTGAGTAGGATAGCTGATGGATAATGTGCCCTGAGAAGTCATAAATTTCTATTTTTTTAATGACTATGGCCAAACCTTGTATTGATGCTGAACAGAATACCATACAGTACACCATCTGGTGAATGCATGTGTTCTGTTCAGACTTGATGTGATGCTGGGCATAGGGTATGTTAGCTACATTTACATTCTGTAGTTCAGGGTTTAACGTATTGCTTACCCCAGTTCCCAATGCTTCTGTAGATTTGGGAAGAGCTAAAAATGAGTAAGGGTGTTCTGAGAGGGAAAAAAAATCCCTGTTTTGGAGAGACTGAAACAACTGATCTGTGCTTCAGTACATGAACTTAATTACATGAAAATGGAAGCTTGAAACCAAGGAATTGAATGTCTCTGTTCCATTTCCTTCCACCACTCTTATCCTTGTACTGAGTTATTAAATCTAAAATGCCTTTTTGGAGAATACCTATTACTGTTACAGGTAGGGAATTCTCAAGAGGCTGTAGGACTGAACTCGAGCTGTGCATCTGGAGGATCTCGTAAAGCATTGTGAAGAGCTCCGTGAGCCTTCAAGTTGTCTCCCTCTGTGGACCAATGCTAGCTGTAAGCAAGGCCGTGACATTGGCAGTGTCCGGGAAGCAGAAGGCACGTCTGTCTACGTTTGGATGGCTCCACATCCCCTCTCATTCCATCATGCTGTTACTTCCTCTTTCTAACTTAAGGCTGTAATTAGCACTTTTTTTTATTACTTTGAAATATTAGAAGGGGGAAGCATTATGATAGTAATGTAGACGCTTGAACTTTTTGGGGAACATTCTTTTCACATAGTGGTGGTACCAGCTGCTGCTTTGGCTCTGTCTGGTTAATGCTTTTTCTCTTGACGGTTTTCAAAATGTATGCACGCTGAAACCAAGACATCAAGGCTATTTTAAGTGTAACCAACAGTAGAATGAGTGACTGAATTAGTACTTCGTTCTTTGGTAACGGGCAGAAGTTTTAAGGTTTGCCTTTCTGTAGTCCCTACCCAGTAGGATAACTAAATACCCTACCAAATAGCCACAAAATATGGAATGTTACAACATATTGTATTAATTCTTGCATTTAAATTCACTAGGTAATTAAGAGGATCTCCTATACAATATTTTTGTAAGGAGTATGATTTTTTTTTTCCCCCAAGCTTTGATTTCGTCAACCTAACATTTCTTGATTATCTGTTTAATTGAATGCCTGCTGCCTTGGTTCACAATATAGTTTCTATACATGTTCTAATACAAGCATCAGGCTTACTAATATTATTATATTATTCTCCCAGTTAAAACTGCCCGTTTCATTCCAATATGCTAAATAAAACTGACCTTTCTGTAAGAGATTTTTAAAGATTAATTTGGATTTTAAAATTGGATTTGCATATGAAAGTAAAACTATCTGAAGATGCCGGCAATGGGTAGGTTGTTATTACTTAGTGTTTTAGATGAGTTGAAAGTTGTGCAGTGGGCATGTGCACCGTGGTGCTTTTGATGTTTGTTCAATGAAAAATGTAGATAATGAGAAGCTAACAAAGAATATAAAAGTTTTTTTTCATGAGAAGCAAGGCAGAGAGACATTACAAAGGCTCAGAGTAAGGGAGGTGATGAGAATACTGTCTGTGTCTTCAGTGGTTTGTTCTGGATGCTGGTAATGAAAGACATTTGAAAAGACTTCTGATTATTAATTTATTGTACATGAAAAATAGCTGAATATTATACATCTTGTTGATTTCATTGTGGATGTCATGTCTAATTCTTATACTATTCCATCAAACAAATGGTTTTAAAATGGATTACAATGTGAGAACATCATTTGATGTAAGGCTTGAAATCGAACTTTTTGGGGTGAGCTATCATTCCCTAATGCAAAATGTGTTAAGCACAATGACACTTTAATATAATGCATGGACATGTCAATGTTGAGTCAGGTTCATTCTACTTATCTGTTGAAGTAAGTCAGAGTTGCAGAAAAATACATTTATTCAATTCCCATTAAATGTATGGAAATACTCCTGTAGAATAGTTAAGCTTAGATTGGCAGTAGGCTACTTAATGTGTAGAAAAAGGAGCTGCTACAAACATTACTGAGCTTAGATAACAATGAAATCTGATGACTGTTCTTATAGCAACGTGTGGTTGTGTAATGGCTGAAGAAGGAGGATTACAAGCTACCAAGACTGGATATCTTCATATTTCAGTATTGATGAGGTCAATTATTAAGTTCATGGAGAAGAACAAACAAAATACGGCCTAATCTTCTTTGTAAAATTGAATCATTTTACTTTCTAACTTATTGCTCTTGGCATAAATAAATATCAAAGTAGCAGATTCAGTTTCATTATTTGAAAACAGCCTGTTGGGTAAATAGTAACAATAACAGG
This sequence comes from Anas acuta, assembly GCF_963932015.1. Lineage (NCBI taxonomy): Eukaryota > Metazoa > Chordata > Aves > Anseriformes > Anatidae > Anas > Anas acuta. The sequence goes on along the minus strand of NC_088982.1, from coordinate 72,076,660 downwards.
AAAAAAAAAGCCTTGTTTGAAGACAACAGGGTTTTTTCTTGCCCCCCTCCCGCCTCCCCCACACACACACTTTTCACACTTTTTTTTTCTTTGTAGAAGTCTGTGTTGATAAAGAATCAGTCTAATTCTTCTGCTTTCAAAGCTCATTAAGAGTAGCTGTTAAGCAAGGTAAATATCCTTTGCTATATTTGTTCTGTGCAGTACAGGGGAGCTTATATTGTTGCTAGTTTTCCCTAATTCTAGCACTTTTCTTAAAAAGAGAGAAAGGTCTGTAATACGACATAACACAAAAATGTCGTCACATTCTAGGATGCTCCAGAAAAGATACCAAATCTTAATTCTTCCGACCCAGCCTGTCATTCTGGCTTTTTTTTTTTTTTTGTACTATCCTTGTAGGGGAAGGGAACACAGTGCTTTGCCCACTTGTTCTGTGTCCATAAGTTATAAATGAACTTTTTGTTAGCAGGCCATTTTTTGCCATATTGAAAAGAAATGTGTGTAAATAAATAAATAAACTTCCACACTGATGTCAAAACATTGAAGAATTAAGTGGAAAAGAGCAAAGGAAAACATGATTGTATTGTTCCTTAACACATACATAGTGCTGGTCCCCATCTCAGAAAGGACATGGTTGAACTGGAAAAGTCATAAAAAAAGGTGAAAGGCTGACTGAAGCTGTGGAGCTTGGGCAAATCGATGTGAATTGATATAAAGCACTGGGTAAGTTCTCTAGACTAGAGGATTGGAGAGTGCACACTATAAAATTCAGCATTTGCTTTCTTCTTGTGAGCAAACTCAGACTCAAATTCTGCTTTCAGAAATGTCTTACAAAACTTAAGAATAAAAATTGTGGTTGTTTATAGAAATATAAACAGAAATATAAGAAATATAAGCAGATGCCTTAACAGGTTTAAATAATAAAAGATTTTCACTAATAGTTTTCTTCAGGGATATTGCTCTTATGTTGCAACATAAAACATTTTTTTTCCGTGATGTCTTTGTGTACATCAGGGGAAAAAAACAAATGGACAAGAACCTGTCAAACTTCAAGGCTTCTGCTAGTGATACTACCAGCTAGTTGTTCCCCAGTTAATTTAAATACTTGTAATATTTTTTTTGTAAGCCTAAGGGTTTTAGCTTTTATGAACAAGGAAGGTTCTTTGACAAATACAGATTATGGAGGAGAGATGGGATTCACTGCCTAGCAAAGGAAGGAGAATTATTGCTGGCAGGTTGGCTGACTTTGTATAACGTGTTTAAAACTAATAAACCTGGGGGATGGTGCCCTAAACCATGACACTCACATACATGTACTCACAAGTAACAGGGAGAATGAATGCACCTACCAGAGCAGTGAGGAATGCCCTCCAACCCTCCAAAAATGTTCTGTCAAGAAGGCTAGACAGTTAAATGCCCAAATAAAATGCCTCTACACAAATGACCAGAGCAACTGGCATCATCTACCCAGACTTGAGCAAAGCATTTGACACTGTCCCACACAACATTCTAGTCTCTAAACTGGAGAGACATGTATTTAATAGACGAGCCCTTCAGTAGGTAAGGAATGGGCTGGATGGTCGCACCAAGAGTTGTGGTCATCGGCCCATTGTCCAAGTGGAGACCGGTGACAAGTGGTATTCCTCGGGGTCAGTACTGGTACTGTTTAGTATCTTTGTCAGCAACACGGACAGTGGGATCAAGTGCACCCTCAGCAAGTTTGCTGATGACACCAAGCTGTGTGGTGTGGCTGACGTGCTGTAGGGAAGGGATGCCAGCCAGAGGGATCTGGACAGCCTCAAGAGGTGAGCTCGTGTAAACCTCATGAAGTTCAAATGCAAGTGCAAGATCCTGCACAAGGGTTGGGGCAATCCCAAATGTGAATACAGTCTGAGCAGTGAGTGGATAGAAAGCAGCCCTGTGGAGAAGGACTTTAGGTGGTATTGGTGGATGAAAAATTGCATACGAGTTGTCAATGTGCACTTGTAGCCCAGAAAGCCAGCTGCAGTTTAGGCCACATCAAAAGCAGCGAGACCAGTACAATGGAGGACGTGAACCTGTTGGACTGAGCCCAGAAGAGGGCCATGATGATCAGGGGGCTGGAGCACCTCTCCTATAAAGAAAAGCTGAGAGAGCTGGGGTTGTTCAGCCTGGAGAAGAGAAGGCTCTAGGGAGACCTGAGAGAGGCCTTTCCAGTACCTCAATGTAGGTACTAGAATGTAGCCCTAAATGTAGGCCTTCCAGGGCCCTCTAGGAAAGCTGGGGAGGGACTCTGTCAGGGAGTGGAATGACAGGACAAGAGGTAATGGCTTTAAACTAAAATAGGGTGGCCTTAGATGAGATATAAGGAAATTCACCACTTCAGAGGGTGGTGAGGCCCTGTCAGAGGCTCCCTGAAGAAGCTGTGGATGCCCCATCCCTGGAAGTGCTCAAGGCCAGGCTGGATGGGGTTAGGGCTGCTTGGTCTAGTGGGAGGTGTCCCTGCACGTGGCAGTGGGGTTGGAATCAGATCATCTTTAAGATCCCTTCTGACCCAAACAGTTCTAAGATTCTAAATCTGTCCTTAGGTTTGTAAATAAATATTCCGAAAAATCTTGATCATTGAAGTCTTTTAATATTCAAAAGTGAAATTGAGTTTCTTAATGAAATAAGAGCTATTGATCAAAAGCCACAAAGCAGTAAATCACAGAATGTCTCTCCATTTCCTGCATAACAGTGTGTAGTGTTGAGGTATTTCATGGTTTGTGAATTGCCAATTTTTAATTTTGTGAACGGTTAAGTTTTCTAAATTTTAAAACTACATGGTGTTTCTGCTGGGTATTCCTACTGGAATGTCACTGAATACAATTAATTAGCTTTCTTCCTGCCCTCTTAAGGGATTTTCAAGCCTTGATCAGGGGTTGTTGTTCTAAGGAGGAAAATCAGTCTGAGCTGTTCTGTTGCCTTGTATGATTCTTTTCTTCCTTGGAAACGACACCACATGATGACAATTTTTGCTTGTCTTCATTTATGAATGTTTCTAAATCATTGGTTTTCTCCTAATGAATGAAATATTTAAAAGAAAATAGTAGTAATTAATGTTGGAACTGATCTTTTGATTCAGTTAATTTTCCAGCACTTGAAGCATTCAGTCACGATCAAATGATTTTCTAAAAGATATGCTGTATCTCCAGTAGAAATTATGGGGCTGTTGAAAGCAACAGTTGGTGAAATTCAAGGGGTCAAATGAGATGGATAATTGTAATGTTTTCTTCCAGCTTTAAATATCTGAATTTGTCAAAATTACTGGGCTGTTTTTGAGCCAGTTCAGTCAGATTTCTTGAAAAAGTGCATAGAATAGACAATAAGCCATCATAACAGCCACAGAAACATAGTCCTGGGACAGAACTCCCACTGATGCCTCGATCACAGCCTGAATAAGGATTTGCTTTCTGGAATAAGACCTAACAAAGTGTGAATTGTGTTGCATAAATGCATTTCCAGTGTGGGGTTAGGCAGGAGGTCAAAGGATGAGTGCCATTCACATAAATATGAGTGTGAAGTAAAAGAATTAATTTCGGTTAACTGTGCACAAAGGGATCAATGGAATTATTAATCCCAGTAAGCCATTCATTGCTGCTTGCTCTTGTAGTAACTATAAACCTATTCTAACTTTTTTTTTTTTTTTTTAAAGGAGCACTGAGAAGTAATTCCAACAAATTAAATTCTTTAAATGATCTGTATATCTTGAATATTTTTCAGTTATTATTTGGGTTATTCTTTCAGAATTGTTCAACTTCGGTTTGATAACAAACTAAAATGTCAGGCTTCCCATCCCATGTTCAGAATTTAAGTGGGGAGAGATCTTGGAAACTGAATATATTTGCTTATAGGTGAACAGGAGCTCTTAGGCATGGGGGAGATCGGTGAACCTGCTTCTTCTTCAACACCAGCTGCAAAGCTTGTGTGGTTAGAACTTGTACTGGTGTTCCTTCACATACCAATCTAGTGTAAATCTAAATGGATCTTGCAGGACAGTTACATGACACGTGACAGAGAAGTAGAGTTATCTTAGGTAGACTTCTTAGTTGATAGTCGTATCTATTAGAGCTGACCTACATGCAGTTCTGTGAGGCACAGGTCTGCCCATCTGTAGACAGTGAGTTTAGGTTTAGTGTCTTTAGAATGGATTTAGGAATAAATCAGTGAATTGAACTGGAGTATGCTAGGGCATCTGAATGGAAGTGTATCAAATCTGTATTGACAGGTAGATGCACATCTTGACTAGTGGTAGTGGACTGCATAAATAGTTTGACATTTCAGCTGACCTACAGCTGAAAGAAATTATTTGGAAATGCATAGTAACTTGCTACATTAGCTGTGGAAGCTCAGTCCACAAGGAGTGTAGGTGTGTAATTTTACCTTTTGAAGGTACCTTTATTTCATTAGGTGTAGCTTACTGGACTTGACTGTTTTGCAGATCATGATGATGCCTTGTTATAATTGGACATACTGAAACCTGATGCAATTGAGCCAATAAACTGAAAAAAATCAGTTAAAGAATGCTGTGTGTTTGCCTACAAAAGGGAAAATTGGTTCCATCTGCTCAAATTAAATGTTGATTTAGACCTCATTTTCTGAAATGTAAACCATGTTTTTGAAAGAACTGATTGGTAAATACTTTTGGGTTTATTATATGGATTTAGAAATGAATTAGAGAGAACTTCAGGCCTGTCTTGTCTTCCTTGGGAAAAGGTTTCATTCAATTGAACAATGTATTTCAGCATAAGCATATACAATACAGCCTCTTTTTGCCATGTTCAGCACTTTGTATACCTGATTGAGGGCTATTAAACTCAAATTTGATGCACTGGCAGAGTTAGCCGAGTCTTGTTTAACATAATTAAAATTCTGTGGTCAACTTTTTTTCCTGCATTCCGTGGCCAAAAAAGCCCATGCGTGCTCTGTGAATGGCCTTTGTAGACAATCTGTTTGTCTCTGCTGAACTGCTTTTGTTTTTAATAGATCTTTTCTGTATGGTCATTTCTGAATGTCTCTTCAGTGTGAGTTAAACCACTAATACAAGTACCTAGAGTGATCTGGAGGTCTGTTCAATCTCAAGGAGCTTTAAGGTTCAAACAAGGGTCTACTGAAGAGCAAATCAGTTAATGGTTAAGACAAAATGTAATGAGCCAAATAAAGAAACCACAGTTCACATAGCTGACATCATCCTATAATATCTCCCAGACAACACTGTGCTTTATAATGTGTTTGATGCGTTTTTTTCGTCTGTAGACACAAAGATTTCAATTGACTTGAGTGCTCCAGAGGCCAAATTCTCAAAGGTATTTGGGCACTTAGAGGTACACATTGAACTTCTTGGGATTAAAAAATAATCCCTACGTACTTAGTTTCTGTTTGTGGTTTTAGATAAATACTGACATACTTAATAGAAGTCCAATAGGCAAGACGGTCTTAGATTTTCTGTGAGGTCTGTCAGCCACCCTTTCGTTTGCTATACAAAACATCAGTGTGGAAAGAGGTGAGAAAAGAAGAATGGAAGCTGAAGAGTTGATGTTACTGAGCTCGTTTACCACAGTGAGCAATGCATTTGACACGTCTGGTACTTGTTTATGGTGGTATGATGTGTGGGGTGACGAAGTGTGACTGTCTGATGTTTAAAACATGACTGAATAATTGATCTCTGACATTCTTAGTGTTTATATTGACAGACAGCTTATATAGAGAGGTCTTAGATGTTCCCTTCTAGAGCAGCTTCCTCACAGATACCAGAATCACTTAGGAGGCTTTTTACCAGCCACTTGCTTGGGAGGCAGAAATAGTAATTGGCTGCCATTTTCACAGCAATGTCCTGTTGCTTCAAATGGTAGCAAGGTAATTTTCTGTCAGCGTGCTCCCTGCTACCCTTTGAAGAGAATATGTTCCTGAAAGGCTGTAAGAAGTGAGGAAAAAAAATTAATAAAAAAAAAAGGGACGGCTTCTATACCTTGAACACTACCACAAAAAAAAAAAAAAAAAAAAAAAAAAGCAACGTGTTAAGGCATAAAATCCACTTGTTCAGCTGTTTCCCCTGTGTTTCCCAAGGTGAGTGTTAGTGATTCCACTTGCATTGGCTGGTTTCAGGCAGCTTCTTGCAAGCCTGGGAGCATGGCCTGGGAACAGTCAGTGTAGCCTGGGGCATGATTATATTTCTGCCCTTTAAACATCTATTTCCCTTCTTGCCTGCATTTGAGTCCAGTCTGTGGGCCTGAAGAGTTCTCATGTGGACATCGATTGCCTTAACTTCTGTAATGCAGGAATCCTGTCGTCTGTAGCACTCAAGGTAGTCAAAACCCCAATTAGTTTTTACATTAGCTCGAATTTGACTTCTCATGCCATCACCTGTCACTTAACTTCCACCACTGTTATGTGTGGAATGTGACTTTTAAATGCTGGTTATTTAGGCTAATACTGCATATGATCACTGTGATGGTAATAATTAACTCCATGTCTGGAGAGTGCAAAATAAGGTCTTAGAGCAATGATGAATTATACTGCACAGTGTATTCCAAATCTGGAAAGTAGTTTAGCTTTCTACCCTAAATCTTGTAAAGGCATTGGTATATTTGGAACTGACTTGATACTGAGAACTATTGTTTAGCAATCCTTTTTGTTACAATCTCTGTATAACATGGCCCAAATTTTGTATGGTTAGAGAGTTTTCAGAGCTCTACAAACTTATTAATTACTGAAGTAAAGAAAAAACTGTAGGATTTATTAACATGTGAGATTCCCTTGTTTAATAGATCCCCTGGCTGAAAATACAGCCTTAAGGAGGCAGAAGGAGACATTCAGTGGGAGCCTGTCTTCAGAACTGAAAGTGAGGATTTCGATGCTGGTTTGAAATTCTGCTTGGTGTTGAATAGAAAGTGCATCTAAGCAACTGTGACTTTTATTGCAAAGGACTTCCTATAAGAAAAATGGGAAAAATGTTGTTTTCAGCACTTCTCATAGTAAATCTAAATGCCATGGATAAAACAAAACAAACCAAACAAACAAACAAACAAAAAAACAAACAACAAAAACCACAGACAGATGACCTAACTGTTTGGTATTCCTGTAGTAAATCTGAAGGGAAAGCTCAAGTTGCCAACACAACTTCAGGGCTCGCAAAGCTTTGGACTTTCAAAGCCCAAAGGGTGATTAAAGTAATTCAGCAACATTTTACTCTTGTAGCCCTCTCATGGTTAGGCATGTCTTCCAGCTAGTTGTACTTATCACACCATATGGGAAGTGGGGGCAGAAGTAGGGGGGTATAGCATTTTCTGATCAATTGAAGTAACTCATTTAGGATTGTTTTTAATTAAAAAAAAAAAAGTCATACATTCAGTCTTTTTATCCTCCCAAAGTAATAATATATAAATTTCAATAACCAGCTCCAGCTTTGGTCAATGCAGAAAATGCATGTTTCTGCTTTTAAATGCATCATGAAGGATTGAAACGCTGTTATAAGCACAAAGCCCTGCTGTCCAGCAAGGGAGAAGCTTATCTCTTTTGGAAACTTCTCTCTTGCTGTGAGTATGGATGCTGTACATCGCTGCTTTTTGTTTGGCTTCCTGGCCATGCCCAAGGTGCTAAACTAGGTCTGTTTCTTAGCTTGTAATCATTACAGAGGCTGTCAAGTCTCTCTTCATGTGTGGGTGAAGATGCAAATAAACGATAGAGAAGTGTGTAGAAGCCGTCTTCTCAAGATTAGTTTACATCTACAGGGATTACTAGCTCAGATAAAATGCTGATGTAGAGGCAGCATAGCAACATTACTCCAGTAAGACAGGTATTGTGGAACTCTGTCATTTAGGACGCGTATATAATTCTTAAAATGGAAATTCTGGCAAGTACAGCTTAGACTTGCTAGTAGATGTGATGGTGTGCAGACATGAGCATATGTATGGAGAGTTCTCACCCCCCTGAATGTGCTGATGTATTGAAATTGGTTGGAAGAAAGTGCTCACGGGTTTAGTTTTTCATAGTTGTTAGTAGGGTTCTGCTTAATTAAGCAGCACAGCATGGGCAAGTCCAAATTTAGGTTGGAGCACAATAGTGAGGATCTCAAACCTAGTGAAGCCCAGCTTTTGCCTGTTTCCCTATATGGCTGCAGAATATTGCACGAGAAGCTGTATGTAAATGCCTGCTCTCCCTTCATTAACTATTTTCAAACTATAGCAGCTGTGAAATGAGAAGGGTAGGTAGGATTCTGGTTGCTTGAAAGGCCCTTGAATACTTCCCATAATAGTGCTGAAAGCCGCATGACGCCAGGTCAGTCCTGAGATTAGGGAAATGCACAGATGGCATTTGGTGATCAGGTCCTTGTTTTCTGCAACGGCCTTGTATGGAAAACATTGACATCAAACCTGCAGGCCTCCTCCTGAGGAGAACACGTTGAACACAGGAACTTATCTCGTGATACCCTTCGTAAGGATTTCAGTAGGTAGAAAGCTCTAGCATGTCCTAAACATGACAGGCAGAAACACGAGACTACTGTGCTGCCTGCATGTGTAGAAGTAAATTAAGTGATTTCTTGAATAAATGGTTCTGTGTATAACTTGGGCAGAGTTGTGCCGACATGTTGCTTTTCCACCGTTTTTTCCCCCTGCCTTTGGAATTTTTTCCTGATATTTTCCTAACTATTCAGCAGTCAGAAGCAATAACAGTAATGGTGACTAACCATGGAAAAGGACACAAGAATAACAGTGCTACAGCTCCAATTAGAATACCCCTAAAGTGAAGTTCTGGCTTGTATTTCTAGTGGTGCCCTCACTGTAAACGGCTGCCTTTTTCCTTAAGGGAAGGACGTCAATCTGGATATTTTTATGCGAGCTCATTTCTTTTATGTTTTCTTTCCTTATGAAGGCAGACAACCAGAAATCAGAAATGCATTTTTAAAAGTTACATCAATTGGTAGTATCTCAAAGTGAGTTACACATAGCAATTTTATGTTAAAGTGGGCAGGAATGGAAGGATATACAATCTAAATGGGAAATTGAGACACTTCTTTTGGCTGATAAAGCCTTAAAAGCTTTTTACAGGTACTGTAGTAAATCTCGAGCATGAGCATATGTAAGAAAGGGAGTGGTGTCTGTTTAATAGTAAGACCTTGAATGTCCCTTCTGCTATTCATGCAGTCACTGATATTATTTACGTCTCTACAACCATACTTTAAGGTTGTGCCAAGATTTTTAAGGCCCTCCTCCACCCCTTCAGCTAATTGATTATCTGATGTGGGCTGCTTTGACTTGGCAGTATCGTATATACACAAAATGAGGTACAGGGGCAGCTGGCATGCTCATTTCTAATTTCAATGTTTGGCAGCTTCCGAAATCAGCATGGTGCATGCTGAAATACTTGGCACTTCACCCAAAAGTAATGCAGTCTTTCACTTAACCCAGTGTGAGGGTAAACAGGATGTTAGCCAGAGTTGCTTTGGTGTCAGGTATCAGATTAAAGATAAAGCACACAATAATTTATGAATCGAATGAAAAGTTTCTTTTTCACTCTTCTAGTTTTGTCTACATTAACCTACTTATGTGTTGTCTTCATAATTAAGTTGTCAACTATTATCTCTGTAGGGCTATAAAGCAATAATTAAAATATATCTTTAACGTTAACTTATTTTTCCACTGGATGGACCCAAGAGTTGGCAAACAGTTTCCCTGGTAGTGCTTATGCTGTGACTTCAGCATTCTTGCCTAACCTTATTCTTAACTTTTGCTTCTGTAAACCCTCATCAAATCTGTTGTATGAGAAAGAACACATTAAAATGTGTTCAAGGGACTCCTGCAAGATGACCAAAAAACCACCTGTTCCTTCTCCTTTTTTCCACTTACATATGACAAAAATGAGGGAAATTGGGAGCAAGTTCTTCCTATTTCTGTTTCTTTTTATGAGCTGAAATCTCAAGCTCACTGAGTTGTCATTTTACCCCTGCCCCCTCTGATCTCTCTTCTAAATGTTTGGTAACTGTTGTTTCTTGGCCAAATCAGAATAATGGTCATCTCTGCAAGTTTAGGAAGTAGCTCTGTCCACTAGCTTTATGCTGTGATTGATAAGATAGAAGAAGAAAAAAAAAGCCAAAACATCTTTATAAATATGAAAATAATCCTGAGATTACTCTGAAACACATGGATAAACATAATGGCATAGAACAAAATATGGGTTTATCAACTTATGTAGTATTTACCAGTACAATGAAGCACTGGGAGAGATGATACTGAAAATGGCTTTGGTAATTTAATCGTGCTGTTGAAGAAGGAAGGTATAACTGGCCTAATGTGGACTTATAAGCATTTGGTAAGGATGTAGTAAGTGTAAGTAACAAAGTGCCCAGAGAGACAACAGTATTTTACAAGGATGTGTAGTATAAACAGGATTATACAGTTCTTTGTCTTTGAAACCAGTTTTATTTGGCATTTTCATGAGTAAACTTAGCACAGAAAAATGCATTAATATGCTTATAAAGGAATTGTCATTGATACAAGGAAAAACAGAAAGCAGCATGCAGAAGAATTGTATGACCTTGAAGACAAGAATAATAAAATAGGGATAAAACAGTATAGTTTGAAGTGAATAAGACTCCCTGAACTAATAACTTCTGATCGTATTGTCATAATTTCTGTTGTAAGATGGGTACCAGCAGGTAGGATTCCTGGAGGAGGGGAGAGACTTGAGTTTTATTTAATGACTGAGGAATGGAATCTTCCAAGTGTTTGTTTTCAAATGCAGACATAAAAGTGAAGTAGTGATAGACACTAGGAAGAACACATGCCATTGTGCAGGGTTTTGTTAAAGCCTTATCTGGAGTGTACTGCATCACTGTGTTCAGAAATGTGAATTCATGCTGCAACAGGGGCAGACAAATTACTGCAGTGAAGAGAGCTTGTCTTATGAGAGTTCAAAGAAACTGGCTTCTTTCACCTTGCCAAGGAAAGATGAAGAAAAATGCTTCCTGCCTATAAATGAATGGAACCAAGTTAATCATAAGGGAAGAAAAACTGTATTTAAGCTCATGGATAATGTTGGCACAGGAACAAATAGGTGTAAACTGTTTACAGATCAAATTAAGCAGGAAACAAGCAATCTATCCATTGAAGGTATGAGGCTCTGTGTGTTCCTTCAGCAAAATAAGAATGAGAAAATAGACTAGCTGAACAAGGTAGTTAGGCCAGTTTATGACAAGGTTCCTTGGAGCCACAGGAATTTTGTTGGGTTTATGTTGTTCCAAAAAGACATACTGAGCCAGATGAATTTCATTTGAGTCCTGTATTCTTATTGTGAAAATTCAAGTCTGTGTGAGCAAGCATAGCTTGTTTTTTGTGACGAATCTAACTGGTCAGTCTAAATCATAGTCATTCTGTCTATTAGTAGGATAATCTGCGATAAACAAAGCAAGCAAAGATCTCTTAGGTTTTCCTATGTTTCCAATGTCAAATGCTTTCTTTGGCTCTGGCCTTCCTACAGTATCTACTTTTATGTGGCCTGTAGCCAGGTGCCCCTCATCTGTGATTTCACAATCTTGTGGTCAATTTGGTTACTCTGCACCTGGGAGGTTTCCAGGAAAATAGTAGGTTTTGGCACTTCAGCAGGTGGCACTCTTCACTCTAGGTCTTATTCTAAGATCTAGTTTTCATCTAGGATAAGGTGGCTGCAAGACTAGAATTGGATCAGAAAAGAAACTGGTAAGTAGGATATAATGTAGTATCTTTTCCCTAAATATTAGGTAGAACGGTTTCTCTTGAATTGTTCCAGATGGATTTAGGTAGAGTTGCAGGCAGTTTGCAGTCACTGTTACTCCTGGATAATAATAATGCATATTGTGCTGGCCAGGCTGCTGTGGTTGGTGCCACAGTATTGAATTCAACCCATGGTACACCTAAATCTTCATTTTAGTGGTTTGTAAGGGGTCCAGCCCTGTTTAGCTGATGTTGGATGGTGGTTCTTGGCCTAGTGTAATTACACAGGGAGGAGGGTTTGCAGTTGAGCTGTCTTTTAAGCTCTCTAGACGCGTTGGCTCAACTATATCACTTTACAAAACTCTGACATTCTGGACCCTGTTTCTTCAGTTCATCTCTTCAGCAACCTCTCTCAGTAACTGCAGACTATGACTTTCAGGAGGCAAAAAACAAACAAACAAACAAACAAAACCCCCCCCCCACACACTGCAAAACCAACAAACAGAAATGCAACAGACTTCTGTTCAAATTTGCAGAAACTTTGTTCTACGAAAAGAAAAAGAAAACTGATATTTACCTATTTTATTTTATTTTATTTTATTTTATTTTATTTTATTTTATTTTATTTTATTTTATTTTATTTTTCCCCACTCTGATAGAGTGTTTCATCGGGTTTGGTCTGAAAATAAGATGCTGATTCAGTGGCTTGCTTCTCTCTTACTAAGTATTGTCACTTATCTGTCTTACTCATTGGCCATCTGTAGTTGATCTTCTATTTAAAAATGCTTTCACTTCATATAAAAAAAAAACACTTGTTGTTGTTTAAGAAACTGCTGCTTTTGACTCATTGTCTATAAACAATATTAATATCTTAACTGTCTTCTATGTTTTGATGACTTTCTAATAATGCCTGCCAATGTCATATAATAAGATTTTAGTGTAGGGACACCTAGCCTTTTTGGCCTGTTGTCAGTATAGCCCAGTCAACAAGGTGAACTATTTCTACTTTTTCTCTAATATGTTCCTCTGGTTAGAGTCGATGGTATAGGATCTCCTCAAGCGTATTATTTCTTCAACTCCGAGGCATACGATAACTAACTTAAGGAGCTGGTGTTGATGAAATAACCATGCTTCCCCCGAATGATCAGACATGATTTTCTCTTCTGCACTGCTGTTTGGTGTTTGCTGCATGTTGCCAAGCAGTTCTCATAAAGGCTGTAGCATGAACTGAGCTGTGCTCTGTGAAAGAGAAGATGCTCTACTGATGACAGCTGCTGTTGTAATAATATTTCTATTACTCTGTAAACTTTCAAAAGCAGAATTCAGCTTGTTTAGAAGTTCGCACTTCTATCCACTCTAAGAGGAGAACAGGAAGAATATGTGATTTGAAATAGAACTGCGTCAGCACGTACAGCTAACTAAATATACTTCTGGAGGCTTGTGCCATGAAAAATGTCTGTCATTGTGAGATCTTGTTTCCTAAAGCTTTGTGTTCTTATTGGCTTTGTTACATCTAATCAGTTACACTATCACTGTTTTTCATCTCAGTGTCATCAGTGTGTTTTACTACTTCCGAGTAAATACAGTGAGCATTAGGTTAATGAGCTCAGAGATCAAGATTCTGTCTTCAACTTTTTCTTCTCTCTGCTTTGACTTTATTTTCAGAAAAGTTTCTACCTGAGCACTCTCACTATTGATATAATTAATTGTGTGATTTAGGCAACAAAAAATATGTTGCTTGGTTGGGGCAAAGTGGGTACATATTTTGTTGTGGCAATGAAAGTTTCTTCTTGGTGTAAAAAGAACACCAAGAAGTAAAAAGAACTAAAGAATAATAATAATAATAATAATAAAAATAATAATAAAGAATAATAATAATAATAAAAAGAATAGTAAAAAGAACTATAATGTGAGGACAGTAGAGTTTAGCCTGTATTTTTGTAGTCATTGACTTGTATATGGAGTTTTTGTGTTGGAGCTCTCCTGTGACTGATAGCTTTTATAGAGTTCACTGAGAACTCTGACCTTTAGCAGCTCTCCCTCTGTCAGAAGTTATGTTAACATTTGTCTGTAAATTTTGCATTTGCGTTTAACCTGTTTATGTATGTAAGGGCAGATTTAAAAACTTCAGAGCACATTTGAAGAACTGACGGAAAGAAAAAAAAAAAAAAGCTTTTAGGACAAAAGTGTCTTCAGAACTGTAGAAAAGATATCCAGGTCTTCCTGATTTTTTTTAACCTTTCTGTGGTAGTGTTTATGTAGCATTACAGTGACACTGGTAAGTAACTCCTTGTCTACAGCCGTCAAAATATTTTGACTCTCACAGGTCAAAATATTTTGATCTCACAGGTACCTCTTGTCTTGGACCATGCTTTTAAGTAGATGTACACATGGTCAGATGTATTAAAAAGCAAAACAAACAAAAAAACTATCTATTTTCGTGCAGAACTAAAGGTCTCTTCACAATTGCAATTCACTTGAAGAGACCTTAAAATACTGAAGTCTTATTTCTAGTTGGTTTTCTAGATTGAACTTTTTAAAATTGCAATCCAAGTTGTCACGTTGAATTCTGCTTTCCTTTAGGGCTATAGATACCTGAAGTACTTGATTTGCTTCCAGAACAGCTTAAACCAGATGTGAACGAGTTCTGGCTGCAAATTAGGAAAACAAACAAACAAACAAAAACCAAACTGACTAGCCAAACAGAAAAACCTCCTCATCATTAAATGAAAGTTCTAGATCAGCTTGCTAATCGGTGATTGGGTAAAAAATCCTGTTGTGTTTTTTTTCTTTCTTTGAAATGGAGTTTGTTAGTTATCATATGATAACAGCACAGCACTGAACTTGAGGGCTGAGGAGGGCTGGCATGTTCCTGTGTTCCTACATGCATTCTGTTGTAGCTGAAAGCACAACTTGACCTGGTTGTTCAAGTATACCGTTAACTGGAAAGGATGGAGTAATTCTCTTTTCAAAATCTAATTGTGCTTCTGAGGTGAGGGGAATTATGGCGGCTTGTTTACTTTAGACCCCTGCTGAGTCGTTTATAAGTGACAAGAAGACTGTGTGTACCTTCACAGCTGGGTTAAAATAACTGCAAGCAAACTTAGAAAGGCAGTACAACTTAACATATAAAAACATGGTATATTCTTTTTGAGAAGCTTGAGTATTTTCAAGTAGCAGAATGTTCTTGCATTAATTTCATATGGGAACAAAATGTGATTGAAGATAATATAACTAAATGTTTCTGAATATAGCTACGTGTGTAGCAGTAATAAACGTGCTGTTCCCTGGAGGAGTTTTAATGTTCAAGGAGGAAGTCTGGTGACAGTGCTCTACAGTTTCTCTGATTGAGAGATGGGAAACATTAGAAGCTCCCTTTGCCAAGGATTGTGTATCTGCATTGTGGTCATCCAAGCTTGCTGGTTCCCTGGAAATAAAGTGGGTCTTCAGGCACTTTTTTTCCTCTAATGGGGTAGAACTACTGAATTCTCAAAGTTTCAGCATAGGACTGGTTGGGTTTCCATAGCTGATTTAGCTGTCTTGAGACATAAGTCTTGGAGTATTAGTCAGAAACATGTCTTCAGTAGGTATCAAGTTGTGTGCATCTACTGCAGCTATCCATTTTCCAGTGTGGATCTGTTCCTGCATAAATAGGACTTTCAGCTGCAATATAAACAGTTCCTGCAAGAAACTTATATGTGCGGATGCATTGGCATACTCATTTAGTCTACTTTTAGACTAGTAACAACTTCATAGTAAATACACATAAAGATTAAATTGTATGTGAACAATAAACGCAAATGTGCTATGCAATAATTGCATGTCAGTGATTGTCAATTACTAGATTGGTAGCATGAAACATCAATACCTGCTACATAGGTGTGAATCAAGCAGAATTAAATGAATGATTTATTGTTCTAACAACGCAGAAACAGTCTGTGGTAATTTTTATGTTAGTGACTAGTTAATAACTTGTGCAGTAACTCATGTTGCACCAAAAAAAGTAATCCAACACTATAAAAATTTGTCTTCAGACTTCAGCAATAAAGTGAAGACTTTGAAAGGTGATTTAGATTAATCAGATCTGAGCCTATACTATCTTTGGTTTTGGTGTCTCTGAAAGTCAAATCCTGCAGATTTATATAGTGTTTATACTATTATGAATACACTTCAATATATGGTTCAGTGGACAAAATGTACTGTGCTTAATGGATCGCTTCACCTCTAAGTTTTCTCCTTCTCTTCTTTAATCTGTTTCAGTGCTTCATATGGGAGTGGTGTAGTAGTTCTGTTCTATCAGACACATTACAAAACAAGGTGTAGGCAGGCACTTGAGTCCTAGATGGCACTTGAGCCAGTTGCATATAGTATGTAAATGTGGGTATGTGTATTCTTCCAGAAAATACATACTTTACTGTGCATATGGTACCTATCCAGCACATAATTTGGGGGTAAATCAAATCTCTTTCTTCAGAGCAAACTTCTGGGTGACAGCCAAGCTGCACAGTCATCTTTATGTTGCCATTTTAACCTCATTATGGGGAAAGGGAAAGCTGCCTGGCTCTGCTTGCTGTCTTTTTCCTTCCACTACTGTGTATGCATACCGAGGTCTCTAGGTCCAGCTTCCTGTCTTGTTGATCCTGCTTAATATTTCTACGATATATATACAACATGTGTTCAGTTCAGAGTACACACAACTGTATCTCGTTGTGCAGGCTGTACTGCCTGGGTAGCACCTTCACCTGGCTCTGAATAGGCTACTTTCTTCTGTGCCATCCCCTTGGAGTGGGAGTGAGTGCACACCATGAAGGAGGAGGAATCAGGGCTGCAAAGGTGGGCTCTAGCCCCTGCCCCCAGGCTTAATAATAAAAAGAATATGGACAGAAGCCAAGTATATTATACACCAAATTCACTTCCTCTGCAGAATACAGTCAAATGAAAAACACATGGAGTAGCTTGTTGAGTTGATTTTGTTCTGTGCTCTGTCCTGGTAATGGATTTGTTTTCAGAACTGAGCATTCTGCGTGTTTCTTGGTGGATGCTAGCAGGCTTGGAGATATCACAGCATGTGGGACACAGTAAAACATGAATTTCATTTGTTTTCCTTGGCTTCTGTGTGTCATGATGTGTTCAAGATGATAGGGTCTGGAAAACTGTAAATTTTCGTTAAGGCTCAGGATTCATACTTGAGACTTGTCTTCATGCTGCAGAGGAAGTCTGGTAGTAGGAGGTAGGCTGGTGTTCAGCTGTGTTCCTGAGGGTGTACTGTATGTTTTGTTTACATTAAAGGTATGCTGACAAAGCTGCTGGCTCTAATATTGGACTTAATAGTTTTGTTTGGGTTTGCAGCTGTGTCCTGCTGTCCTTTCACTCTGCCTGCCTGCAGTTCTTCACAAGATTATATACTGCAGCAGCAAATCCTGCTCCAGTAACACCACAGAGGCCAGGATTCTGGTGTATTTCTGTAGTATCCTAAGGGTTTGCCAAGCAGGTTGGAAAGATGGAGATAAGTGGTTGGGCATCTGTGCTCTCATTGTTGTGTAACCATTTAAGGAACTGTGAGCTGAAATGAGCCATACAACTTTTTTTTTTTTTTTTTTTTTTCCCTCCTCTACCCCTTTTTTGGTACCCCTTTTTTTTACCTGTTTTTGAAAAAGTAAGGCTGGGGAAAATGAAGATAGGGTTTCCCTACTGTATCCAGTTAAGATGCATTGTTTGGAAGACGGGGAAAAAAAAAGTTAAATTTTGAGATTGGAAAGTGAACTTTTCAGTTGTTTTTACATTACACGTGAAATATTTTGACTTTATTTTGTAAACTACATAGGAAGGATTCAAATACTCAAATACACATTGTTGAATATGCGTATTTTAAGAACAGCTGTAGTTGTAAGGGACTGTTATCCTATTGTACTAGTTACCGTGGAACTGAAGTTACTCCTTGCCCAGCAGACTGCTGCTCTCAGGGCCTTGATTGTACTAGGCAAGGCACCTGTAGGGAATTCTTTGTAGGGCAAGGCCTTGAAAAGATAGGTAGCAGGCTAAGGCCACAGATGGCAAAAAAATATAGCTGGAAAGACAGGAGCTCTGTCTTTCTAGTTACTGAAATGTTTATTGACTTCCCACAGACTTGGTTTGGTCAAGGAGCAGTTCAGAAGGGAATTCTGTGGCACTTTTCAATTTAGTGATGTTTTATTTAGCAGAAGAGCACTTCTAAGTAAAGTGAAAATGTTGATTCATCAGGCTCCCGTGTGACACACTTGATTACAAAATATTCCTGTTTGATTAGGATCTAGTCACCAGGGCAGATGAATAGAGAGATTTTCCAATCTGCCTATGTGGACCTCAGTGGAAAGCTGACCGAGATTTAAGTGAAAGGCAGTTTGCAAGTCCATGGCCTTAACTGATGGTTGCAAGTCATTATTTCCTTCTGTTGAAATATATACTCCATAACAGGGAAACAGGATTTCCCAACATCTCAGATATGTAGGAGTTTGGTAGTACACGGAAAGGTGTTGTCAGAGGAATTCCACTGTCAGTAGCTTTCATTTGATCAACTCTTAGCCTCTACCTGTGGTAATAATTGCTAAAATATTTTATCTAGCTCATCATAGTAGATTGGCTGGTGGTTTTGTGTTTGTTATAAAGGAAAAAACAGATTCAAACTTTGGGCACTGGCACAACCTTGGAGTCTACTTGCTATGTGATGAGTATTTGGCCTCCTCAGAGCAGCTGCTCAGCTTCATTTCTCTCTGTTTCTTGTGGGTGATGAGTAAAATCTCCCTGGGGGAGAAGGGCTGACAGAATGAAGAGGCATCGAGGTTCAGAGCCTCAGCTGTTGAAGCTGATCACCCAAGCCAGATAACTAGGATTCTCTTCTGAATTTCCCACAGGGTGTTCTTCCTGCCAGCCTGCAAGGTCATACATGCAATTGGGTATTGCAGTAAACTTTGGTCTAAATCTGCTTTGGTCATGGGAATAGTAATCTGAAAGTGACTGATAATTCTGTCAGCCTACAGTGGGGCTGAGCTCTTCAACACTTCTCCAGTTTTCGTTGCAAGGAGTTGTAGCAGCACTGCAAAATCCATGTAAGGTAGCTGAGAACTGGGTTTCCTGTGTAATGGCTGCTGTCTCTGTATATAGTTGAATAAGCCCAACTTGGAGCTGTGAATCATCAGCAGTACGGTCTGTCAGGCTGATTGTGGTGGCAGATGGCAGGGCAGTGACACAGGTCCCTACTGTCCTTTGGTACAAATGACTGGTTCTGTCCTTGTGTGCCACGAGGCATCCAGGTGCTCTCAACATTGTTGTCCTCCCCTACACACCTGTATGGGCACAACCTGTATTCTCCTTGCGTGGCTGCACAGCTTTTACTGAAGTATACTGAAGATGGACTACACAAAGTCTTCCTAAGGCCTACAGTCTGCAGTCCTTCAGTGCCTTCTAGATTTACATTTCTGTACTGCTGTAATGGCTTATCAGTAGTTACCACTTACAGCTTCTGGTACAAATGTACCACTGTACTTTAATGTCTTCTCAGCTGGCATTACTCGCAAAAATAACCAGGGGTGAAGAGGAATGACACCAACTTGTGCCAGGTGTGGATTTGCTCATTTTGGCTCTTAGCTGGAAGCTTTATGAAACAAGTTCTTTCCAGATTGCAGAGTGTGTCATTTCTCCATATCATTAAGCCTAGCAGGTCTAAAGCTACCAGTGGGTAGAGACTTGTTTGCAATACCTGAAAATTTATGTGGAGAAGGTAGGTTCAAAAAGTCTGCAAACATCAGAGGAGAGCTTGAGTAATGGGTCCTTGTGGTTTTCCTGTGTAATGGCACTGTTTTTACAGGCACTTAACCTATGGGGGAAAAAACAAAAGTTAGGCTTGTGTTTAGATAAGTTTCTGACTTATTTCAAGCAATAAATATGAGCTTGTTCAGCTAAAATGAGTTATCTTTCAGAAACTTAAGTTTTGGAACAGATATGAAAAAATTATGGTATAGTCGACAAAAAGGTTTGATAAAGTCACTTCAAAATTTAATAATTAAGTGCGCCTCATTTCTTAGACTCATAAGAATTTTTCAAACTTCTATTCCAATTTCTGTTCTAAAAGGGACCTCTTAAAGTGATGGGGGCTTCTTACATGATTAAAAGCTGTGTTATCAAACTTCCATAGTTATCTGCTTTAACAGTAGACTTAGCAGCCTGCCCCAGTTGGTTGGGTGCTTCATCATGCTTCTAACCTTAAGCCTGTAGTAAATCTCACTGTTGTCACTGGGATTTTTACCACTTCTGTATAAAGCTGCAAATTACCTTGGATTAATTTGAGCTTTATGAAATTCTTGTTCTTTTGGATTTGCTTTTCAGAGATCAGGCGCTGCCTCTTCAGGCTGAATCATTACTGTTTATGTATGCAAGACTTTGTAATGGTACAAGACAATGAGGATGAGTATTCTGAGAGAGGAAGACTTTTTTTTCCTCATAGTACTCTAATATTTCATGTAAAGAATCTGCTTACCTGGCTGGTAAGCAAATAAAAGGTGTTATGACTTTACACACTCACAGACAGAGTGGTTAGGGGTACCTGCCACACTTTGGCTTGTGAGTTGGCATTGGCACCTCTGGGCTGCTTTTGCAGCTGCAGCGGACCCAACCTTTGCCCGAGCAGGGGTAGCTACAACCACTGAATCCCTGGGGAAGCCCTGGTGTGTGCTCACGGATTGCTATTTCCTTTGTCCACATGGCTTCAATGCTGAAATAGCAGATAGGAGGGCAAGCCACCGCAGTGTTAGTGGGTATTGCATCTGTTTTAAGGTTTGTAGCAGCATAGTTTTAAAGCCTAACTGTGGCTTTAGTATGATGGGTGAGCTGAGGGAACGCAGCCGTTCTGACAGTTCAGAGCCCTATATAGATACTACATTTCCCATATTCCTATCTAGCTAAGGTAATCTGTCTTAAACTCTCAAAGAACTTGCTCCCAAGAGTACGGAGATTTCTGTATTACAGGAGAGAAGAAACTTGCCTTTTCTCTTGGGGGCCAAGGGTAAATAACATCAAATTCTTATAGAAAGCCCATGTCCAGACTGTGTGATTCAGTTACATGTGATTCAGTTACTATTCTTATATCTCAGGGTCTTTAACAGATGCTTGCTTTCAACGTTATCTGAAAGAGTCAAAAAATATTTCTGCATTATCTGGTCCTTTTGCAAGGTGGCTAGTTGGAGTCTGTGGAGAAAAAGGTCTCAGAAAGCAAGAAACATCCCTGTCCTTTACCATTGCTTTAGGAAGTTATCTATTTCCGAATGTGGAATTTGCATTTGGAGTAGTGATGTATGGCCCTGAAGCAGTTATCTCTGTTGTTGAGCTTTACAAGGAACTGTAGGTGTTTTCTCCCCAAAGCTATGACATTGAAGCCTATTCAGTCTATGCTTTAAATAGTTGTGACTAGCTCTAGGTATAAAAATGTCAGTATTGCGCTGTGTACTAGACACCCAGGATCTGTGCAGGAGAATTGTTTTCTGCTCAACCCTGTAACACCTCATTAGGATGGGGTTGTGGTCTTCAGACTACTTGCCAGTACACTGATTATATTGCAGTTTCCCCCAAAAAAGAAGCCAATAAACTATGCTGCCTTATTGAGAAACTTCTGGAAGCACAGATGAAGTACGCCAGCAGGCATTTTGGACCTCCTCATGACATTTTCAAACAAGCCCAAACAGTCCTAAACTAATAAAACGCTTTTTCTATAGTAATATTTTGTTCACTATGAATCTAAAAGAAAATATTCCTTGAAGTTTCTAATCTGGAACTGAGCCGTTTGCTTGGTCACAGGACCCCAGAAGCCAAGAAAACTATAGCCTGACCTTTCTCCTTTCTATGGTGTGTTTGAAAAGAGTGGGACAGTAAAGACATTGAGTCCTGCTTGCTATACAGGTGACATTATTAACCCTTCCATATTTTTTTTGCCATGGTTTAATTTTTCTATACCCATAAAAACCTGAATAACCATTTTCAGTCTTTGCTTGCTGAAAAAAAATGCATGAAACAACTGCCTCATACATAATCTGTGCCCTGCATCATTTTTTTTTTTTTTTTTTTTTCCAATGATACCACCTTCCTTTAAATCCGGGTGGCAAACTCAGCATGGTATATGATATTGATGCAGAATTTGTTAGGGTCAGACACTTCATTTCTCTTTCTTGTCCCTTTTGATGACATAATGTTGAGGGCACAGCAGGGCTAACAGCTGAGAAAATAGAGGTCCTGTATAGGGCTTCCCCCTCTTACAGATTAGTTCACTAGGCAGGTGAACTCCAAAGTCGGGAAAAGATGCAAGGAAGCACATAATGAGATAAGAAACCCTGACTTCACTGCTAAATTGGAAAATGAGAAAGACCTCAGGGGAAAGGCCTGTAAATTCTTTGCCCAGTGTTCTATAGGAATGTAAGAAGGCAAGAAAGCCCAGGAACTCTGGCATTCTTGTTATATGTAGTTTTCACCTCATTTGTTATCCCCTAGGTACAACAAAAACAACAAAAGGCAGGCTCAGAATTTAGCCTAAGATGCTTAATTTATGAGCACTCACTAATTAAACAAAGTCTGACAGCTTTTTTTGTTTGCTTTTAAATAGCTCATGCATTTCTTAATCTCTGAAATAGAACTGTCACACTAAGATAGCCAGACACACAAACTGAGTTGAAAAATGTAGAGCCCACTTTTGCCTTTCTTTCATAAAAAGGATGTGCTTTTAGCATAGAATGTGGCTAACCCCGTGTAGATAGAGAAAAGGCAAGGATGTGTACAGCCTTTGTAATGATCTCAGAACTGCTGGTAGGTCCCCAGAACTGGGGGAAGGAGCAAACAGATGCTTTCATCTATAACTGTTCTGTTTGCAAAGGATGTATAGGTTGCAATTTTTTCTAAAGCTGCACAAACTAATTGTCTTAAATGGCATGCAAGAGCTCTTTTTATTATTTTAACCTGAAGATGTTCTGGCTTTGTCCTCTTAAGCTTTAAAAAATGTTTAATTTTGCAACACTGCTTACTTGACAGTAGTTATAAGAGAACATGTATATCTTCCCATGCACTTCTACTTATGCAGTAAATGGCAGTGCATGGAAAGCTTTTTTTCTAAAAATGTCATATCTCAATCAGGTGTTACTGGTACTAAATACCATCTGATAATGCTAAGATTCACTAAAAGGATTCTGCTAATACTAAATATTTTCATAATAATAATAAAAAAACCCTTATCAGGTTCCCCTCCATACCCATTTATTTCTAAGGATTCTGTGTAGAGTGTTGCTTCCTAGGATGCAAGATAATATTCTGAATCTTTGAAGTACCGGTTATAATACAACATGCCATCTAAGAACCCTCCCAGCTAGATTTACACCTTAGGTAAAGAGATGTAAGAGATGGAAGTAGATGAGGGAAAATAATCTGGTTTGTAGGATTGAATTTTAAAGTAATTTTTAGCTTTTCACTAGCTGTGACACCTAACTGTATTGCAGCTCTATTCTTACATAATAGAGTACCAGACACACAGTGATATTAAAAGGAAAGAAACTTTCTAGTGTGCAAGTGTATATGTGAGTTGGAATCAGAATTTAGCTTCTGAAGTCCAAAGGAGCTGGAGCAAATGTTTGGGATCGTGACAACATATTGGAGGTCTCGGATGACCATGGTATAACCAGGATGAGACCAGCGTGCATAGTTTAACCGTACAGGGCTTTGAAATCAGCAGCACTGGCTGGAGCTCTCCAAACAGTTGTTGTGTCAGGTGCAGCTGGGGCCAGCCACGGCAGGTTGCATGGAAGGCGGTCTGTGACGTGGTGCAGGATGTGTTTTTGCCAGTTTGGAGGAATTCCAAAATCATCTGCCCAGCCCACGAAGCTGTTAGGGTACAGATGGTGACTGTCGCCTTTGGTGGTCATAGTGTTATGAATACTAACTTGCAGTGGACGGAAAGCGCTAACAAGCTATGAAATGACAACTAACGAGCCTGTGTGAGGGTGGCAGAACACATTTGTGGGTTGTCAAATATGGTGTTTTCTCTTGTAAATGAAGTAGATCTTTAAAAGAAGCAATAAGCCAGTCATGATGTAATGTTATAAAATAAAAAATGCCAAGGCTCATCAAAATTAAAATGAAGATCCCTGGAACAAAGGTCAGTTCGTAATCATTTTTTTGGAGCTGTGAATACACAGCCAGTTCTTAAAGCGTAACATACAGTGAAAGAAGCAAAGGAACAAAAACCCAAATCCCATATGGTAGGTCTTTGTTTTTAACAGAACATTAATTCAGCAAATGTTTAGGCTACTCCAGCTGGACTCTTATCACACTACCTGTTCTAGCAGTGTGCCAACTTTCTACACAATGTGGAAAGATGGAGCAGTTAAAATATTCCCAACAGTTGCCTGTCCATGTCTATTAAAGTACATAATAAAATTGCAAAGCTTGCTATGCTTGAGTTAAAGTAATTCATAGCAATAGATCAGATGTTCTATTCCAACAAGTGGTATTGAAGTGCTCGGTGTGCCTGCATCCTCAGCTTAATGTTGAATCAAGAATTTATAAATGCCAAAGCACCCAAGTAAGAGTGGCCTGGTCTTCAGGGCTGCGGGCCCTGGCATGGTCTTCAGGGCTGATTTGTCCAAATTAGTTCTGTGTAGAGAGGTAGTTCATGGCAAGATTTTCCAAGTCAGAGTAGTCTAGCTATTGTGAAGGACTTGGATTAATGACATGGTGTGATCCATCACAAAAGCTGATGGCCTAGATTTTCTCTGGTTGTTTTGAAACAGCTTTTTAATTCAAGTGAGGCTGCTTGGGTGGATGTTGTTGATGATGCCCTTCTACTGGCAAAGTAAAAAGAATTAAGAATAAGTATCATCTTCAAAAAGTTTCAGGACATAAAACTTTGTTCTCAGCTACATCAGCAAGACTGATGACACTAGTTATAGTGCTTTACTGAATTTCACATATTCTTCTTGATTTTGAGGCTTTATGCGTTTCTGAATGCCTAGCTTTCTTTCAAATATAGAAAGCACTGCTGATTGTTTAAATTGCTTTTGTAGAATCTTGCTTCTTTTTTACTTTTGCATTATTTATAAATTTAATTCTGATGACAATTTTGCAGTCACCAATGCTTATTGTAGATGAATGCAAAAGTGGATTCTGCTGGTGCCATAATTAAACAATGAATTGTATTATCTAGCACACCAAGCTCTGAAGCTTTACATTATTCAAAAATGTTTTTGTTATGAGATGGCACATTCTCATTAGCATGGATCTGGTCAACCAGGCTGACTCAGTCAGCCTGGAAAAATTGCAGACTGCCAGGCTTGTCATCTTCTGTTAACTTGGAAGAGAAACCTTGTCTTAAAGATGTCTTGACTGGAGAGTGTGGGGACAGTACTGATACCAGATGGTACCCAACCTGTTAGCCCTGAAGGTGCTCAGCTGCACGTTGATGGAGAATGTTGAGGAGTAAGGATGTAATTTGAATAAATTTCTGGTAGTTCTTCGAATAAGAAGTTATAAAAAGGAGAACTTGCTGCTTTGTATTGCTGAAGAGAAATGGTCCGAGCTTTAGTGATGCAGCACCTGTAGCTGACTGAATACAGTGTTACAGTGGAGAAAAGTCATGAGCGTAGCTGCACTCCATGTGTCCAGTCCTCAAAATCATTTTCTGGAGTTGAAGATAATATTTAGCCTTTTTTTTAGGAGGAAATTGCTTAGAGCTTTTATTACTCTAATTTTGAAAACAGTTTTATTCCTGCCACTTTTATCTAAAGCAAGCACTTTGTTGTTGTTTTTGGCAAGGAAAAGAGCTCAGTAGCCAAGTCTAAATTTCATTTGCATGAAAATGAGAGGCATTACAAGTTGGAAACAAACATCAAGGCTCTTCTGCTTGGCTTTGATGCTAGTTTTCATGATCCATAGGCACATTGGTACATTTGGTATACAGGATCAATTTTTAGTTTTCTTGAAGTCAAGAGAGTTTAAACAATGATTTAAGGGGGGCAGAAAAAAGCCTCACAGGATTTCATCCCAGAGATTGTCTCCAAGACCTCTAGAATTTTTCAGCTAAGATGAGTTGTAAGAATTACTAGAGGCTGGTATATATGTAAGATGCATAGCGTTATGGGACAAAGTTGTGCCTTTCTGTGACGCTTTGATCTGCTTTGAAGGAAATTGTGGAGAAAAGTGTTGTGTGTGGCGTTTTTTTTTTTTTTTTTTTTTTTTTTTTTAATATTCTATCCTCTTTTTGCTTCAGGTTTCACTTGGTGAAACTACACCTGCAAGTAGCTCCCAGATACTTAATACTATTTTGATGGCCGACTCTGACGGAACTTGCTGTTTTATCAGCAAATTCAAGTATGAAATTCAATCTTTGTTTTTCTTCAGAAAATGATATTTATGTGTTTCAGAGTTGTGGTGGCTGCCCACAAATGAATCTTTGGTCTATCATCTAGAGTTTGCTTAAGCTTTTTTTCAGGTTACATGGAGAGCAATTAGGTGTGTTTTTTTTTTTTTTTTTGCCTAGAGCAGTATCTGAAACCATAGAAATATTTCTCAAGTCCCAGGTGAGGATCACAGAAGGTAGCAGAGACACTCAGTCAAATAAGTTGTGGAGTTTTTTTAGGGGTGGAGTAAGTAGGAGCTAGGTCACTGGCTTAAAGGTAGTAGAGAGTCCACAGAAAGCAAAATTAAAAGAATTAAAGTAAGGCAGCAACTTGACTGTGCATTGATGAAAGGGGTTGGCTCTGCAAATTGCAAAGGATTGAAAGTAGGCTTGAATTCTCACAGATGAAACTTCTGATGATTTCTATTTCACTGGTTATAATATTGCAAATAAACTAAACAGCACCAAATAAACAGCCAAGTTATTATTCACAGGCTTCTCTTAACATCGGATATAGCCCAAGAAGATCCCAGCCTTTAGCTAGTTTTTTGGGCTCATAAGCAACAGTATAACATATTACTACATATTAAAAACAAAAAACTATTGAGATTATTTTGCTGATAACGAGCACGAGTTCTCAGATACTGCAAGTAACTGCTGCACAGTACTTCAAATGGCAATATTCCTGACATGAAAAACAAGGATAAAACTCCATAGTGGTGATTTGGCAGCTTGAGGTAACCTCAGATCTGATCTGCCAAGCCAAAATGGGGTTTTTATAGGAAGAGGAAAAATTCAAAGCAAAAATAAGCAGAAAGCTTGTACCAGCTGTCCACACCAGAAAATGTGGAATTGCTGATGACTCTATTTGAAAGATGTAAGCTATTGGTATCCTGAAAGATAATATTCATAAATGATGTAGCCCCAGTATTGGTTCAGTCTGTCTACGTTAATATAGTGGTGCACATATTTAAAATCATAAATTTGTTACCTGTCACTGTGAAATGTCTGACTTCTGTGGTCAGTCTCAGTGATTTTTATACAGGACCCCTGAGCAACTGGTCACCCGTTACAGCTTCATTGCCATGAAATTAAATCAGTGCTACCAGATGAAGAAGTAAACTTTAGAATAATTCTCCTATGGCATTCTCTTTTTTAAATTTTTATTCCTCTTTCAGTCCTACATACTAGGACTAGTAGGAGAATCACTACATCAAAGCAGTAGACAACCGCTTAGCTAGTGGATGGTCTAAATAGTGCTGTAGAGGGTAGCATTTTTGTAACATTTCTCTACATCTCATTCATGTGCAGTAAACACTGACAGCTGTTCTGCAGCTCTGTACAATGCTTCCGTAACAGAAGAGTATAACTATTGAAAACTACATGAATTGTATGCTCCTTGGAAAACCTTGTTGTATTGTACAGGTGGCATTTTGAAGAGACGTGATAGCATGCGTGTATATGTAATGATGAGTCATGGATTCTTTGGTTTACGAGTATTAAAGAGCCCATTTGTGTTTTAAATTTGTTTAATTCTGGCGGGATTTAAATCAGATCCTGTAAAATGCTACAAGATCAATGGGTGCTTTTGTTTTATTGTACATATGGTTACAGGTAATATCCAGTGCTGCGTCTTTCTAAGAAGCGTGAAGTTTATAAAATAGGTGTGTGAGTACTCATACAGGATAAGGATTAAGCTAAAAATGAGTATTGTGGTTGAACTACAAATACTCAATAAAGGAGGTATGTTGCCATTATGAAAACATCATGGATGGCTAAATCTTTATTGGGTATATGAGTACATAATTCAAAAGGCTCCTCTGACCTTTCGTTTGGTTGTAGACCCTTTTGTTATATTAAGCGTGTGTGTATATATTAGAGATGGAGAGAATAATGAAGAGAGAACACTTTTTGGTACATAAAAAACATGGCTTTTTCATTTAAGCATCAATCATTCTCAGTGCATTAACTATGTTTTATCAGATTGTTTGACCTTTGCTATCAAGGGAGTAAATGTAATTTTGCTTCTCTATAATGAAAATAACATCAGGAAATGTATGCAAGAATGCTTGTTTAATTTCCTTCTCCCTGCATTCTTTCTTGGGAAAATTATGAACTGTTGTCTCAGTTCTATGAAACATACTTTGTTTGGTCCTGACTTTAAAATATGAACACATTTGTTTTACCAAACATCATTTGTTTTATTCTCAAGTAAAATGAGGTAATCAAATTTGTATCTTTCACTATTCAGTGAGTGTATTTAAACTATAAACACTGAATTTACAAGATTAAGCAGTAGACTTAGATAAACATGTAAGTATGTATATTTGAACTTTTATCTTTAACGTGTATTAATATGAATGAGACTAATAATAAATTTAGTCATGACCCGTGCTCTAGTACAAAGTTGCTGTTTCTGCATAGGAACACTATCTGATTCTCTCAGATAGAAGTCTGAGAGAATATGGGCTTATCCATCTAGACTTGTGAATAACTAGCTGTTAATAACTAGTGGTGTATAGCTGTTATAACTACTGGTGTTTTAGGATTAGTTGGCAAACGTAGATATATAAAGAAAATAGAAACATAGAGAAGACCAATAGATGCTTACTGGACAAATGTAAGATATACAACAGAGTATATGAGTAAGAATGACAAGGACATGGAAAAGGTAGGGTGAACAATTAATGTCAGTTCCATCAAGTGATTGAATAATCTTAAGGAAAATCACAGATTTGTGTTACTAATTGTGATGGATTAACCTTGGCTGGCTAGCTTGGCTTGGCTAACCCACCTAACCACTTGCTTGCTTCTTGGTGGCATGGGGAAAAAATGGGAAAAAAAAAAAAAGGAACAAGGCAGCTTTTGGGTCAGGATAAAAACAGATTGCTTATGAATGACTATTGTGGGCAAAACAAGATGTAACTTGGAAAAAAAAAATGATTTACTGACAAATTAAATTAGGTTTGGGTAGTAAGAAAAACTTCGATAAATAAATGAAAATAATACCTTCCTTCCCCCAGACTGCCTCCCCCATTCAACTTCTTTCCTTCATTCCAGACTCCTCATCCTGCCCAGGGTGGCATGGAGCCATTTCTGATGCTCCTTGCCTCCCATAGATAATGGGCTCTCCATGGGCTGTTCCTTCAGGAAATGTCCACCTGCTCCAGTGCAGATCTTCCATGGGCTGCAGTTTAGGTATCTGCTCTGGTGTCTGGAGCTGCTCCTCCTCTTAACTGTACCCTTGGTGTCCTCCCTGCAGTTTTTCTACTCATTTTCCCTTCCTCCTCTACCAGTGTGAAATCTTCTGCTCTTTCTTAACTAGACTTTCAGAGGCAGAAGCAGTTTGGCTCATGGGCTCAGCTGTGCCCTGTTGTTGTGGGCACAGTATATAACAAATGGTTTTATCATTGTATTACTCAACTTTACTGTTTTACAAATGACAGAAGGATTCATAACTCAAGAGAAATGTTTCACTTTAAGTGAGTTATATGGTCTGGTAGACCCGCATACATGAACTAACAAGAGTGAAAACACTGACTCACAGGCACTGACCATTTTAATTTCTCTTGTTTATTTTGTGGCATTTCATCTAGACTGTTTTTAATACTCAGCAGGGTAAACAACCTTTGTAGACCAGGGTAATGCTGCATAGAAACATCCTCGGGTAGGGTGGAGAACTTTTTGCTGCCTTTTCCTGCTTCTTTGTGTAAACATGCTAGGAGGCTACAGCATAGTACGATCCAACCACATCATGCTGTAGCCCTTTGTGTGGTTTGGGGATTATGTGACAGTAGAGGTATGGAATGCTTTATTAACAAGATCTTCAGAAATTATTCAATTGTGTAGAATCTGTGATTTAATTCACGATGAGTGAGTTATGCTTGTAGTTCTCAAGGAGTTCCCATTAGCACAGGATATCATGACAACATATGTATATCATAGGTGTTACAAAAGCTTCCAGTACTTCATGGATGTTCTGCAGAGACTGTAAACATCACACTGGGAGTATTGTTTCTGGCTGTAATTTCTAAGTGAATTCAAGAGAAGGGCAAAGAAATTTAGACTAGCTTTTCTGGACTAAAGATTCTGCAGGTCTGAGTCCTGGTCATTCTATGCAGTTTTAAATTCTGAATTTTAAATTTTTAAATTCAGTTTATGGTCTTTGAGCGCATCTCAAGAAGCTAGGTTAGTAACCTTCCTGTTTTTCTGCCATGGTGTCAGAGAAATCATTGTTTCTACTTAACCCCGCAGATGCTACTGTGGCCTCTGTATGTATGAAATGTGGATGCAGCTGAGGTCAGTGTTCCACGAGGAGGGTATTGACGTGGCTGGGTCTTCATCCACTCTGTTTTCAGGATTCATGTAGGCCTAGAGGTTTTGGCTGTAGAGGTAGAACAGGTTTCATAAATTACATCTTTGATGTCTGTCTGTACTCTAGATGGACTTTCTAGTTGATGGTATGATTTGTACTTCTTAGTGTAGGGCTGGCAGTCCCAAGGGCCATGTGGTCACCTGATAATAAATCTGCATGGTTGATTGTCAAATGGACTTTGAGAAAGGGTTATTGGATGGGAAAGATGTATGCAACAATTTCCCCTCCAATCTCTTCTCTGAATAGATAGCCACTTCTTGCTGTGGTACACGTAATCCAAATACATTCGATAGAAAAAATATATAAAGTAGAGCTTAAATTAAGTGAGAGCCAGAAACAGAGAGGATAAGAGTTAAACTGATCATGTTTATGACATGTGATTCTTTTTCTGAGTTCAGAGACAAACTCAAGGCATGAAAATGGTGCTATCCTTCAGCAAGGAAGGTGAGGGACAGGGACTGAGGGGGGTGGGGTTGGGAACTGAAGAAATGCATTGCAACTAGAATGGCAAAAAAGCTAATGAGTTACAGCTGTATTTAACAAAAAAAAAACCTTTCAGGTTTTGAAAATTAGCTAGTGATGGATGGATGGAGGCTGTGACAATTGATATAGCAGTGGTGCCAAGCGAAACACATTTGTTACCAACAGGGAATAAAATATATGCTACTGAAACCCTTTAGCACAGCTTGGAGCTTAATATAAATAAAGTATATTTTTAAATTATGCCATCAGTCATTCCCAAGAAACAATTTCATTCTCTTTGATTTTTTCCCCCTTCTGCATCAATTTGTGCATAAATACATGTTTCTGTATTATGTTTGGATAACGAATTACAGTCAAACTTAATAACCTCCTACATCCTGGCTGAAAAGGCACTGCATTCAGGGGTATGCCTTCATTTTTCATTGAGCATTCAGACGATCAAACTGTCTTAAAGTGTTTAAAATGTCACCATCTCGTTTACTGTGGATTATCAGTAACAGTCCTAATAATCTTTTAGTGTAGAAGCACCTAGAAAAACTCTAGTCATAGCCCAGCAGCGCTGTCAGGCATGGATAAACGTGGCACAAGATGATAGTTGTCCTAGGGAGTTTTGTGGTGCCCTTTTTTTAGTAATTTTTTTTTTTTTTTTAAATAAAGGGACATCTTTTCTGCTATTTTGTAGTAGTCTTCTCTCTCATACCTCCCAGTGAGAACAGGATCAAATGAGACTAAATCTAGTGCTGTCAGATCTTGTATTTCATCAATGTTGCACCTCAATTTGAATTTAACTCTTGGTTAGTGCTCTGTGATTTGAGAAGATGGATATACAAGGCTGAAACCAATTAAGAAACACACTCAGTCTCCTGGGCTTTGGAGAGAGACATAGGAGACAGGAAGGAAGGGAGTTTTTATTCCTATGCTACTTTCCTGTACTTCTCACAGACAAAATAAACCAAATGAAAGTAGTAAAGTAACTTAAATCTGACTCTAGTTGTTGAATAATAGATTGGATTTGTGAAGTACTAGGAGACCTCTAGTTTGTGTCTGATATTTCTAGTGTAAGTGTAAAAATCATAAGAAAAACAATAAAAATGAATGTGGCCATTTCAGAAGCTTTTAAAATCTTACTCCATGACTGATTTCTGTGTGCCCAGGAGCTGTGACTTCTATCTGTTGATCAACATATGTTGAATTTAAATGGATAGATAAAAGCTCACAACTAAATACTGCACACCTCTCTCATCCAGTGAGTAAAACTTCATGGGGAATGCTGTCAACAATACCTGTAATACCTGTCTGTTGAAGGCTGTTAAAATGGTACCAGTGGAATTTTTCAAAAAAATGCCTTGGCAATATGAATGGGTCTTATGCCCAGCAGAAACTTCAAACAGATTGCTTATAGATGGGTAGAAAGCTTTCAAGAAGTATGCCTTAGCTTAGTCTATGATAAAATCTTATATTAGTTAAACTTTGTTTTTTCTTTAAACAGGGTTATTTTCTGATTAGACCTTTGGATTGGTCATTTACATTTATGAAAGGACACTGCTATAATAATAAATATCACGTCTTTTTTTTTTTTTCCCCTCTAGAATTTACTTAGCAAGAAAATCAAAGGTAATATCCCTTTTTAAACAAAAGGATCATGCCAAATGACTGTGTGAATGTAGAACTGGATATTGTGTTGGCTCAAGATCATGGGAACACTGCAGGCCTAACTCATTCACCATTATTTGAGCTCTTTAATGGAAGTGAATTTGGAACAATTACATAAATTAAAAATGGGATCTCTGACATTGGAGAAGATGCAGAGAATGATGTCTCTAGTGTAGTTAAGCAAATGTTTATTGTCAGGGCATATATGAACTTACGTAGCTAAAAAAAATTGGATGAATGTGACAGAAAAAAATCGGGAGCACAGAAGCATCTAAATTTGGAGAAGTTCCATTAGAGGTTTTTGTTACTCTTTGAGTAAAAACATGAAGGGTGGGTGGGTGCCCTCAGCCACATGCAGCTTAGATCATTGCAAGCTCTCAAGAGTGTCTGCATGTCAACAGTTCCCTGACCTATCAAAAGCTCGGTGGAACCAAGTATGTGGTATGGGGAAAGTATAAATTTACAGTCATATTCTGCCAGTGTTCATCCTTCATGGTAATATTTAAATTGATCTGCTGTATTGATATCACAACTGGTTCACAACTGGCATATATAAAAATAGCTGTTTCACCTGGAAGAGCTAGAAGGGAAAGAGGAATAAAACGTCATATAATTCAGTGTTTATAGTAAAAACAAAGGCTAGTCTAGAGCACTAGCCTTTTTGAGCAGAGTAAGAAGTATTATATTACCTCCTAGCCCTTGTGCTTTGGTCGTCTTCGGAGGAGAGATTTTAGAAGCTTGGAGTGCTTTGGAATAGAGAATAGGAACTTTGCAACCAAATAATAAGGTAAGTAATGAAAGAATATTAGAGTTATGACTGATAACAAGTTGAAGCCAATTCTGGCATTCTTTTTTTCAGAACACTTTTAATCCAGTGTGTGAGCCAATTCATATAGACAGGTTTGGAACTACAGATGCAGAAAAGAAGCACAAAATGTCAGAAGCTTAAACTTTTATAAAGGTTGGCAAGACAAAAAGGAAAATGCAGTTGATAAGGGCAGCAATATTGGGAGGGAACCTTTTAAAGCAAAGATTTCCCTAAACTTAGTTCAGTGATACAGAGCTGAATTTTATAGAAATAAAATATAAATCATATAATGAATAAGTCTGTCTTAAAGGAACAAAAAGGCTATTTTTTCCTACATGTAAGAGCTGGTAAACATTTGCACTTGAATATTTTCATGCTCAGTTTGAGTGATTTATACATAAAGGCATTACAATTACATTAGCCTTCAAGGGTTCAGGTTTCTAAATGCCATTTTGTTTCCTAGAGTAAGGAAGTACATGCAAGGATTTCTTATGTTATTTACTGCTTTTAGTTGGAATGCAAGATATATCTCGTTATATTACCTGTAAGTGCCACCTGAGATTATCCATTCTTCTCTAGTTTTTATTTAATCTCATTAATCTCATTTATATGGCATACCTTTGTCCCAACCATGTCTGGGTGGTCAGTTGACCTTCACTTTTGCAGATTGGTTAGTATTTTTCTGTTGCTGTTACTGACCTCATAGGAAACAAAATACCAAACTCCTGGACTGAAGGCAGTATTTCACAATCGCATGTCTTTTTTGTAGTGTATGGATTCTCCATTAAACTGTTTTTTTAAATTGATCATACGTTGCAGAATTGTAAGTTCAGAACTGTTGCCTTCATAGATATAGACAGGAGGATATTACTGGTGGTGTCTCTGACTTAAATAAAAAGTATTAGGTAGGCAAATAGCGGTTGCCTAGTCATAGTAGTATCTGTAGCAGGTCTGGAGATTTTTCTGCCCAGTACTTCCGGAAGTCCTGCATATTTATTTGACTTTCTTTTAATTCTCCTGGCATATATCATTAATTACTTACAACGGAAACACCTTTTGAAGACATTTGCTTATTGTTATAAGGTTGGCTTGGTGACCCTTTTTAGGGGATATTTTAACTGTTGTCAGAATGTACGTTTTGCAGGAGTACCCTGAGCTTGTTCTAGGCCATGAAATTTCTTACTGGGTGATCATTCTGTGACCTAGAGCTCCCTTGAGACTAACAGGTGCTGTGCTCAGCCTCTATAATAAAAAGGAGCTGAAGAAGTAATTGCCTACAAAAACTTAGCAAGCCAGATCTGAAGTCTGCTACGCTGAAATACAGATGATGTGAAGTACAGTCCCCCAGGCAAGTTTAGTGTTCCTTGATTTCAGATCTTAGAAGCAAGTAACCTCCTGTTCACCATCACAGGACATGAATTCTAAAGATAATTGCAGGTACCTGCCAGTTACACGTCAACTCTTCCTGTCTAGGAAAGGCCAGTACTTTTTTAGGATATCCAGGTCTGTATCTCCTAAGTTTGCTATCCCTTCACAGATGAGAGGGCCTATGATGGGTCTTGTGAGCAACAATATGTAAGCTTTGTTCTGTGTTAGAATAAAGGCTGGTAATTCATAATGGTGAATTGTTCTTTTTTTGGCATGACAGATATTTTGGGGCTGATGGAACAGACTGCTAATGTGCTCAACACAATAAGAGACAATTGCCTCACTTGAGATAAACTCAGAAAAGCTTTCTTAGTTTTCTAACAATTTCATCTTGTTAATTATCTTCTTTGAAGCATCTTCCTTGGTCTTCCTTGGGAATCAAGTTTCCACAAGATTTACTGAGATGCTACAAGCACAGCTCACTAGCTGGGACCCAAAGTTCAGTGTAACACGAAGCTATGAGAGGCATCTTTCCTTTGCATGTGGAATATGTTTTAATCATGTACACTATTACGTATGCTTTTATTACAAGAAGACTTGATTTGAATTCCTACAGTACAAAAAATGTTCCACATAACTTAAAGTTATAGCAAAGAGGATTATAAGTTGAGAAGATATCTGATATCTGCAGGTAATAAAGCTAACTATTTGGGGCCTGAGGGTTTTTCTTTTGAGCAATTACTCATTTGGCCTAGCCTGGGAAAACCATTAATCATAATGACCGTTTTAAAGTGCTCCCTTCCCTTCATGGGCTGGACCACAGAGGTCATCACCTAGTCATTCCGGTCAACAGAAAGGTCACACATCTCCTCGTGCTTGACTACTGGCCCAGTGTGTGAGATGACATGGGGTTAACAAACGGCCCCTCTTCTCCTAATTATAGGAAGCACGGCAAGCTTGTACCCATGGACAAGGTTCAGACTTGAAGGAAAGTACAGGTGGTGGTTGGGCCAGTGGTTAAAAGCTGAAACAACAATGTAAACCAAATCAGTTTCACTCTCTCACCAGAATGAACCCATTTCAAGTGGTTTTGCAAGGGAGGGTTTTGCAAGGGAGTTTTCTAAACACCACATTAGTTGAAGTAGTTGCTTCATCTTCGGTGATAATACAGTACAGGGAGAAACTTCTCATTGCAATTCGTATTGCAAATATTGTTGTTAATGTAGATTATTTAGAGACTTTGATCCCTTGAAGATTTAAATATATTATTTAAATACTTCGCTTAAACATGCCATTGAAAATGCTTGTTTTTTTACACATATATGTATATAATCAAATGTGGTGAATTCATTTTAATATATTTAAAACAAATGTTTGATTTCAGTAATACACATTAAAAGGGGATATTAGTCATGCAGTATTGATGAATATGCAAAAAGTAATTTATCATAGGCATGATTTTAAAGAAAAATCTAAGTATAGTTTATGAAAATGTATATGGGATTCATGACTTAATATTGGTTTTGTTTAATCTTCTGACTGATAGAAGAGCATGGTGGGAGGA
Source organism: Anas acuta (assembly GCF_963932015.1). Classification (NCBI taxonomy): domain Eukaryota; kingdom Metazoa; phylum Chordata; class Aves; order Anseriformes; family Anatidae; genus Anas; species Anas acuta. Next base: position 72,040,306 of record NC_088982.1, on the reverse strand, counting down.
GGAAACCTCAAGATCTTGAGTCATCTTCACAGGGATGATTAGATGGTCTTTAATTCCCTGTACCATATGCGTGCCTACCATCAGTTTCTAGGAACTTAGCTTTCTAACAAACATTCATAACTTTTATGGTCAAATCCTAAGCCAAGTAACATGGGAGCTTGAAACTCAACTGTTAAAAACTTTGTGTAAATGTTGGAAACATTAAACGCCATAAAACTGTATCTAACTGCCTTGTGTTAAGTGTGCTGTGCTGTTCATGTAGAGAAGGGCGTCTTGATGTGACATGTTAAGCACTGTCAATGTGTCGGTGGCCAGCACTAATTCTGCCACCTATTGCCAGTCGTCCCGTCCATGTGGCTGGTCCCAAACATGACCTGCCTAGGGTCTGAAGCAGGGGCTGGCTACCTGCTCAAAGTGCCAGGGCACTGTATGCTGTTGGCTCTCATCCTGCAGCTCCACTGTTGCGTGCAGTTTCATTTACTTGGCTTTTCCTTTTATTCCCTTTACAGCAGTTGGCTGCAAGTTAATACTGAATTGCAGTTTGTTATACTCATAGGGGAGCTCACACAGTATCTCGTCGCTTGTAAATTGCCTCAGCATGATGCAAGTTGTCATTTCAAATGAGATTTTTTTTCTGTCAGAGAGGACCTGCATGGAATAAGCTTTCTTTTATTACCTTGAGAAACTTATTATGCCTTTTTTTTTTTTTTCTGCACTCTACCTTGCCAGCCTGTGCAAGGCAGGAACACATTTTGCAGGAAAATGGACTGCAGAGGGATGTGAGATATTGGGTGTTTTGAAGCATAAAATGGATCTGCCATGATGCCTCTATGCTAATGTAGATTTGTGTTTGTATATATGTGCATGTGTTTTAGAATTGGTGTATTTTCATCTTTTAATAAACATGCAAACTTAGGAATTATGTTTTACCTCCTTTCTGATACAACCATTTAAAGATGCATACTGCAGTTATACTAGCTGGCCTGACTGCTTTTCACTTGACGTGTTTGTAGCTCTGACAAGTAATTAGTACTATTTTTAATCCAGTGAAGCCAGCACAAGTCAGAAGGACAATGAATATGTGAAAGTGATTTTATGCAGATACATTAGACCCAGACTTCTATCCAATATGTGGCATTTTTCATCTGCGCTTTACAGATAAGTTAATGATTCTGCACGTTGAGTACAAGTTTCTCCAACAGCAGAAGAAAATAAATTTTGGAAAGGTTGGGTATTACCTGAAGGAAGCAAGTAGGTATTAACCTGACTTAAGATATAAGGTAGTCTTTGGTCTTAACATTTAAATGTGACAGAACATTTATCAATATTGGGAATTTTTTCAATCCAAGGATAAATGTTGTGGTTTAGGACTATCATTAGCATTGACAGTATTCTGTAAATACAAAGTGTGTTTAAAGAATTAGGAGGGTGAGCCTTCCGTTTTCTTGCAGGCTAATTAGTTGCCTTGTGGTTAATGGTTTTCCGTAAACTTTCCCTCTGAGTAATCCCATAACATCCTTTTACAGATGTGTATCTCAATCACAATTCCAAATATGCTTAGAACTCAGTTGTTGCTATTTTGATGTCTTCTTTAAGAGAAGTCATGAAGCAGTACTGTTATACTTACCACCCCCAAAACATTTGTACTTACCACCCCCAAAACATCCAAACTCATCAACTATGATTTCTCTTTGTATGTAATAATAATAATAATAAAGTAATTCATAGTCCACGATATATCAAGTGAAATTGGTTTATTGCTCAAGTTGAGGTGCATGGATTACTCTGTGCTGTGCTTTGACTTTGGGCTTTGTTTTGTGATCTGTAATTTTGTAGCTCTCCCTATTTACCATTCTGCTACTTATAGCTTCTCTTTTCCTCCTGCTGCTATTTTTCCTGCAAATTGTTCCTGACCACATTCCCTGTCCATCAGTATAGGGAATTCTGTAGTACTTTAATGCCCCTTCAGTTCAAAGTTTCCCACTTGAAATGCTTCCATCTATTCAGAAGCATTTTACTTGCAAAGACCCTGAGTCCAGTAAATCTGTAACTCTACAGCCTAAGGGTTTTGCCTGTTGTTTTCTTATTTATGAATGGGTTATGTGTTTACAAAGCTGTTTTTACTTGTGTTCTTAAGGACTCAAAACCAGACTTCAAATCATATATTTACGCCCCCTCCCCCCAGCAGTGGGACTACCTAAGTTAAAGTGCATTCAAAATATTTTATGTAAGGCCTACATATTTTTACATAAATGTTTTATGTTATATCTAAGCCACACAAAAGATGGCTGAGATGGCTTGAAATCTACCAAGCTGTGATCCATGCTGGTCTTGATCCATGCTGGTCTTTTGTGTAACTTTAGTCATAAATAAATAGGTAACTGTACCCTTGATATCTAGCTCTTCAATATTAGTGCATTGCTTCTTGTGTTTCTTCCTCCTCCCACTTCTGCCTCTAGTCTCTTCTCTATCTCCTTCTCCAGGCGTTTTCAGTAAACAGGGTCATCCTACATGGTCTGCCTGCCATGTTTGAGAATGGTACCACTCCAGGACTTGTTAAATGCTGCCATCTCTTCCATACTGTTATCCCTCTCAAACTGTTTCTCTGCTCTCCAGGTTGACTTGTTTCTAGCTCCTAAGAGGAGTAATCTTTTTTTGCTTCTCCATGTATAATGGTAACTCTCTGCTAATACTAACAGATCCTATGTCCTCCAGCTGCTTCGAATTGCCAAACACACCTCAATTGTGCTTAAATGCCTTCTTCTGTAGTGAAAATCATGCTGCAAACAAATTGCAAACCCTGTTCTCTTTTGCAAACAGATTTTGGAAGACTTGTACATTCTCATTACATATTGTGAGAGGCAGCTAGGAAGTCTAGATAACACCTGTTTACCAAAACATTCTTACACTTGCATGCAGCTAAGTGTGTGTGAGTAAATCCACAGTTTAAAAAGAACAAAGTTCCTAGATAAGTCTCTTGAAATGAGTGCCATTTGTTAAAACAGACCTTTGAGATCAGAGTGTAATTAAAAAGTGTAAGTAAGTATTTTTTTAAATGTGTATTCGTAATTGGATATACAGCCTTCCACTCCTGGGTCACCAGTTCAAATCTATCCCAGGTCAGTAGTCACTGAATCCTGGTAGCATCCAACAGCTGGTGGTTTATGTGAAACGAGTAGCCTGTCTTACTTCAGTTTGTAGCGAACAGGTGTCCACACTGCAAAAAAGCTACTACTACAATTGTTAGCTTAGCTGGCAATCTTCTTATGGAAGCAAAAATCTGGGTCACTGTAGAACAAAAGTGCCCCACTTGAAAGGATTTCTTCAACTTGGGGAAATTAGACTGAAAATGTAGGGAGTTGGAACACTTAATATAGTAGCCAAGAGCATTGGGCAAGAAACAATCAAATGTCATTGGAAAAAGGAGATGGTAAGATGACAGCCTAGTCTAAGAATCTAAAAATCAGAAAGCACCCACTGTCAGCATTTGGATTTTTCATATTGCGCAACTTTGCTATCAAAACTGTAAATAAATAAATAAATAAGCTAATAAATTGAAAACTGAGTCTGTTGAAAAACAAGGTCTGTAACTCTCATCTTATATTGTCTCCCTCATCACTTTTCACGGTCCCAGCCTTCCCTAAAAGAGGGAATGCTGGCCCTATGATGGTATTTCAGCATGCTGAAGAACAGGTACAGAACACTAAAACTGATGTTTTTCAGCAGAAAAGCACCTTGCCTGTAGGCGAGGGAGTCTTCAGCAGATGAGAAAGTGAAAAATTAGAAATGAAAGGCCTTAGCTGTAGAGATGGGTAGTCTAAGACTTTTTGCCTTAACACCTCCCTGGCTCCCTAACATTATTTTCTTTTTTGGGGGGAAGCTGCTTTTCCTATGGAGCTCCCATACCCGTGAAGAACTTCTTTCTGCTCCCATTGTCTTGCATCATTGCAACAAGTGAGTTCTGGTCCCTGTTGGAGAGCACTCAGGCATAGCAAGGCCTTTTGAGCCTGGGCCACCGCGTGCCTCTGCCTGCCCTGAGTACGTGGCCGTGGTGCCTTCCACGGCAGGGTTGGTGCGCTGGGGGAAATGAAGAATGTCATCAGGACATGCAGTAAAAGGTGGCCTCACAAGGGCACAATGTTACACAGTTTTTCTTCAGCCTAACAGGTGGCTTGTCAACATAACTGTAATTTTATATAGAGGTATTCAAAAGCTTTAGAGACATAGACTGTGGCATTTCAATTATGTCCATGCCTTTGATACTGGTGCTAGAGTGCTGGGAATGGTATGGCACTATTTAAACTCGGTGTATGTCAGCGTTGGCCCCATGGTTGTGTGCCTGGTGCCAGCTTGATACTTTCTTGTGTCAATGACTGCTCATGCTGTGCATGTAAAAGGCAGCTGGAGTAGTAAAGCTTGGGTTTCGCAGGTTTGTTGTTAATATGGATAAGCACGGTGTTACAAACATCACAGTTCAAGAAAGAAAGAAAAATGTCTCCTTACTAATGCATAACGTTCTGTAGGCTGAACAAATGAGCTTAATAGCTTAATAAGGCAGATAATTGCACGTGGTTTAAAGTTTGCTAATAGTTCTGGCCCATGCAGACTACATGCACGCCTGTTCTATTTTTGCTGTCTAAAGAACAGCTACAATATATTCACTGCTACCTTTTGCTTTGAAAAGTGGCCGAAGGAGTATTTAAAATATACAGATGAGCCCCTATAGATTAAAACCAACTAACTTTTGAAACCATTAAGACTTGTTTAAAAAGAATATACTTTTTGCATTCTAACAGATGTTTTGTATTATTTAGACTGAGTAGCTGTACCTACATGTATTTTCTTGAATTGTAAATGTGAAGGAAGAGGAACAGTTACAGACATGTATTTTGCTTCTGCTACATTTTCACTTCCATGAATGCATCAGGGATCCTTGACATGTTTAAAGACTGCTTACCTATTTGTAAAAGGAGTTAGTTAGCAATGAGCCTGATGTTGCTTCTTGTAAGTTGAAAAGAATTCTTGTTTTTTTCTTTTTGCTGGTCATATCAGAGGCACTTGATATGGGTTGTGCTTCTGTACATTTTTTTTTACAAAGAAGAAACTGAGACTTGAATGAATTTCAATCTCTCCATCAGCCTAAAATAAAATCTTTGTGTTCATTTATGACTTCTTCCAGTAGGTGAAAATGAAAAAGAAACAAACTTGGAGAACTACTCACCACCACTTCACCAATATTTGGCAAAACACATTTACTTGTGTGTTTTGGGCTGATAAATTTTTCTTCATTTAAATTTGAAGTGTGAAATGCCTTGTTTGGTTGAAGTTCCCTTACCAACATTAATTCCCTTAAAATTTCGGGATGTACTCTGAGATGTCATATTGTTGTTGAACCATTAAAATTACATTGCAGAGGAGAGAGCCTTATATGGTAACTTCTAGCTGTACTAACACCAGATTGATTACTAGTTTTTCTTTTTCATTTCAGTGACTCTAAATTAACAGTCCTAATGCCCAGCCTTTATTACCCTTGCACGTAAACTTTTTTTTTTTTTTAACTGGGTTGCTGATGGTCTGCTGTGTACTCAATAGTCTCTTCTTCCCTTTTTCCTTGTAGCTGCTCTTTTTGATGCCTTGGTAGCTGTAAGAAAAAGAGAGGAGTGACTGCTCACATTTTCTCTGGTGATGATTGTAGCACCAAGAGCGGGGGGTGGCATGAGAAACACCACTGTCTTGGAAAGGGAATAAAACCCAAACATCTGCTAATTGTCAAGCCTGGAGCTTGAGGGGAGGAAAAGACAGGGCTTTATGTGGATAAACTAAAAGAAGGACAGGTAATGTAGGAAGTAGAGCAGGGTGAGGGTATGCATGTGAACATAGTCAGAAAAAGTGATCTTCCCCACTGACTCAAGACACCAGGGACATTGTGATTTTCCTTCCTATCTGTTTAAAGCAACCTATTAAAGAGCAGACACACAAAAAGGGAAGATAGGTGAGCACTTTAAGCCTGTGTGGTGGAGCAGTGCTCTCTCCCAGCAGAGCCAAAAGATTCTGTACTTCTATGCCAGCAATTAGAGATCTACATTAATATAAGAGGTTAAAAATGTCAGTTGACAAACACAGAGGAGCAGAGTTGTCATTTCCTATGCCTATGAAATGATATGCGTATGATATGAAATGCATAGCCCTTAAAATGGGATAGACATGGTTGTAATAAATAGTTAGATCAGAAATTTCTGATGCTACTCAGTTAAGAAAGAAGCTAGATAAATGCTGGCATTTCAGGTAAATATGTGGAATGTATGATCTGTTGTAGCTTATATTCACTGACTGGTCAAACTGATGTTTTCCCTCTCAAAAGGGAAAATTGTGTCTGGATATTCTTCATCTGCTAGCCAGAGGTGTAGTACTTGAAGTACTTGTTTCAGTTTCTGTGAAAGCAGAAATCTGCTATGGTGAAAAGCTGTGAACTCTGGAATAAAGATAAAAATAAAAAAAAAAAAAAAAAGAATTGCTGAAATTATGGTATAGCAATTTCTAGAGAAAAAGACTCCAGTCATAATCGAAGAATAGATTGAGGATTATGGATTCACCATTTATCTAGGAGTCGATAGAAGGTTTTATTCATTGACTATTACTACAGCGTATGCAACTACTGTTGGAAATAATTTACTGATATTAGAGCAGTCAGGAAAGATTGTAAAAGGAAAAATAGTTATCTGTGAGATTTATCAGAACACATCAGGATTTCAGTGGTTGCCTAAGACTGTGCTGTAATAGGTTTGTTTTCAGGCCGAGTCTTCTCACTGCACTGCGTTAGAGAACACTTAAATAACTTGTTCCCTTGACAAGGCCCACATGCCTTCAAGGAGACATTTTATGTTATATTGACAGTTTATATGCTTTTGTTTTGAAGACAAGAAAAGATACAGACAGGACTTTGCCTAGTGTTCCTAAAATCATGGCTAATGATGCAGATAATTGCCTGCCTGATCCACTCAGACTCATTAGAATAATCTGTAGGAGCTGTTTGTCTCTTATGATATATTTCTAAGGCTACCTTCAGAAATAGTGCCTCATTGTGCTTACAGCAGTTAGCAATGCCTTTTATTCAATCAAAACTGTCTCCCTTTGTGCATCAAATCTAACGTACTGAAGATTATCACAAATTCTTACTCTACCACAGAGTAATAAACAGCAAGCAGAAAAGTAACCCTATATTTCCTTGATATCTGATTAAGGATGTGCATTTCCTTGATATCACAAAGGACCTGTGTAAAACTTTAAAAGGTAATATCATCTAATATACATGCATGCCATTCAACTCTCCCCACCTGCAACAGTCCTTAAAATGTGGATTTTATTTTTGTCCTTTTAAAGATTAGTGTGCTAGACGGGTAGAAGCTGTTTCATACTCTTAGAAGATTGCATCTTGAATCATATAATTTCATGGTATTTCAAAGGTATAGAAAATACTAAGCAAATGATAGTTTTTTTCCTTACCTGAGTGAAGATGATGATTTGCAATTTTTTATGCAATCTGTTGATAAACATTACCATATATTTTACATTACGTGGATGAAAAATTACAGTGTGGAGAGGGAGGACAGAGAAAGATCATGTCATCACAACTCTTAGTACCTGATGGATGGCTTTAAATGCACAGTCTAGAGGCCAACATATTAATTCATTGAGAATGGGCAGAACCTGGATGGGATGTTATCTTCTACTTCATTTACAGACCTCTGGAGGTTCTTGAAAACTTAGCCATTAGGTAATTAATTTTGTATTATGGGCTTGCCACTGAAATTTTCAGGGTGCATGATTATATCATTCTCAGATATAGTCAGGTTCTTGGTCTTACTCATCTGGAAATCTAGGAAGTTCCAGTATTAGACCGGTCAGTGATGGCTTTTTTTCTTTTTTTCCCTCTTATTTTTTTTTTTTAAACAAATAAACAAAAACACAAACAGGTTTCAGGAACTAAAACTATGCTTAAATCCCTGTGGAAAACAAGAATGAATGTTTGAAGTAGGGATTTGACTGGAAGGTCGTGAAGATATTTTTTTGACTGCTGAATTACAGCAGGTAATCCATGTAAGTTTTTGAAAGATGTTGTATCTCCAGTGATTTTACCTAGTAGTAATATTTGTAGTACTAAAAATGTCATTGAAAATAACAAATTCAAATTCAAAACAAATAAAAAAATCAAAAAGGTTAATAGAAAGTAATTTGAAGGAATATGGTTATGGATACAATGATTATAATCCTAATTTCTTCAACCTGCTTTTCACTGTGTGTCTGTAGTGTGAATTAATTTGTGCTTCTAGAGTCTGGTCAGGTCATATCAAGCTTCTCTCGTTGCATCATTTTTTCCTTTTCTGTCAAGATTAATGTAAAAGAATGTATGACTGTAGTTTTTGTATTTTTTTTTAAACAGTATGGACTCTGTAGTTATATGGATACTGTGCAAGATTCTGTCATGTCCTTTGAAGGCCAGGTTCATGTATCTGTGATACGTGGTATTGCAGGCATAGATGCATATGTTCAGCTCAGTTTTCTGAAACATATGTCTAAGCTTTCTGCAAAGCTGTGATACTTCACATTAGAATATAAATAAGATAAAGATACAGCTTCGAGGTGCTTCAGGGTAGGTCACAGATGTTTGAACATCCTCATGTGCATTGTTCCTCAATTGGTTGCTGTTTAAATACTTGCAAGACATGGTTCATTTCCGAGACTATTTTTTTTTTGTGCTCCCTTGGAAGAACAGGGAGAGCAAAGAGTCGGGGGGGAAGGTGAAGAGTCAGTGGAAATAAAGATATGTTTTAGTCTGTCCACATTTTGTCCTATGAAACCCACTTCAAAAGCTGGCTCTTCAAAGGTGTTTGCTTTTATCTGGAACACACAAAGCCCTTTAGAAAGTTCCTTTATCTTTTTGTTTCACTTGACACCTACATACTAGGCTGGCCAGCGTGCTAAACAGCAGTGTCTAAGTACTTCTTTTTATGAGTCCCTAATTGCATTTTTTTTTTTTTTTTTTTTTTTTTTTTCAGAAGGGTCAAACTAGAGCTTGCACACTGAGCCATGGCAGTGACACCTGACAGGAGCAGCTCGCTTCTGCCTCTTTTGGCCAACAGTTGGAAAAACTTTTTTGAATGTAACCCCTGAAATACATATGTATTTTTTTACTCTGAAAGTGCATCTGCTAGACATTTGTGCTTCCTTTCCTATAGGCTGCTTTCTTACCTGAAATAGAGGATAGCCTTGGTCCATTTGGTGTAGGCTGTAGAACTTTTTTTTTTAATGGAATTTACTGGGTGGAGGTGAGTATATGTGAGAGAGAGAGGGGAAAAAAAAAAACAACAGGGAAATGTAGAATGGAAGGGGTGGCAAGCGGATAGCTCCCTGAATGTTGTGAATGCTTTCAGCAGGACTCATAACCAAGAATACTTGCACCATCTTTTTTCCTATATTACTGGTATACTACTTTCTACGTGAAGCTGCTCCAGGGTACAAAGGCATGTTGTGAGCCAACCTAACAGTATGTTATAAAGCACTGCAATAATGTCTCAAATGTCTCAATTCAGAATTAGTGCTCTAATTATTAGGCAGCTCCAGGATTATTCACTGGAAACCCAGTGGAGTTGCCCTGAATATGGAAAGGGAGAGCTAAGAGCTAATCCAAATCTGGATTTTATATATGTAGCCTCTCCGTACTTCCACACATACTTGAAAATATGTTAATAAAACTAGAATAACAACATAAAATACCTGGGGCCAGAACAGCAGGGGAGGGGTCAATGAAACACTTTGTTTTGATATATTCTGTTAGTCCTTATGATATTGCTCATGTCGGACCAAACTTTGCTACCAAATGCTGCTTTGCTTTTCTCTGCAGCAAGAGCACCACTTATGAATCACAGCTGTTGAAACTGACTCTTATAATAATCAAATTTGGTGGTAGTGTTTAAAATTGATACCTAAGCCTGAATAAACTTTCTGGAGTTCTAATATTTTACTGGATTAGAACCTGTTGCTTTATAGCAGTGAAAGTAATTTATGACAGTTAAAATAAGTGATAAATGGGGGGCTGGAATGTGCAGCTTTTTCCCAGTAGGTTAAGGGTTATGCATGGAGGTCAAACATGCTGTACAGGAAACCTTTCTGTTTCTTTAGGATGCCTTGGTGCTTCTAGTTGAAAACAAAGCAATAACCCAGAGAAACCAGTTGTCTCAGAACAACGTAGGAAATGGCAAATGGCTTCATGGGTCTTTTATCTTTTGGTAGTGTAAATTTTGAGTCACGTTTTTATAGTGTCGTGTGTCCCCCCCTTTAAGTTGGTGCCAGTGAACTTCTCAGAAGTTTTAATTTTACAGGTATTACTGCTCTTTACTGTAGATTACCCAACCTGTTGCCTCAGATAGTATCAGCAAAACTGCAAACTTTGGTTTTATGTTCTTGCCAGTTGTCACTGTAGCCTATTAGTTTCTGTTTGGGGATGTAGGGGTGAAAGATGAGAAAAGCCTCAAGCGTGTTCTGTGTGCTGTCTTTCTCAGACTGGATGGTTCACCAAGTATTTCTTGCCAGAACTTTTTTTTGTTTGTTTCCAGATCTTTTCTAAATCATCCTAGTGCTTGAATTTTTCCTTTTTTTTTTTTTTTTTTTTTGTGGGTAATAGAAATTCATTCTGCATCCAGTAGTCTTTGTGCGTTCAATCTTTTACGCTAGGAGCTAGATAAGAGTTAAGGGTGAGACCAGCAGCCACAAGAGCTCCTCTTACGGACAGTTGCTTGGAGTGTTGGAGACTGGCTGCTTGGGCTGAATGTTTGCACCAAAGAATGGTGCCAGGAAGGTGGACAGCCAGCTTAGCATCCTGCCCTCCCACAATGCTGCCATCCACTGAGGCGGGCTGCATGCTCGTAGCAGCAAAGGTCTGGATCCTGCAGAGTGTCACATCCCGTGGTACTGTCACCTAGCTGCTGAAGGGTTATTTCAAGCCTATTCTCAGCCTGCTCTCCAGTAGTGGCAGAGTTGGTTTTCAGGCTCTAATGAGGCATGCTGAATATTGCTTCAAATGGAAACACTTCTGCTTCCAACATTTCTCTTGATGGAATCTGTGTTTTTCAGGGTGACCTTTCATTTTTTCATAGAGCATAAATGCTAAGGCACCATCATTATCAGTACATAGATTTTGCAGAGAAAAATACTTGATAAATATCTAGATGAGTGAATTTGTACGCGGTAAAGGCATTACAAAAATGTCAGGCAGAATAGAAGTTGCTAACGACTCTTTCAGTTTTGAAGCAGTCATTTACCTTAGTTTCTTTATTGTGATTAAATGCTTCTGATGCTGACTGTTACTTCCTAATATCAGTAACAGAAGTAAAGCAAGACACGGAAATATTTCATTTGAAAGTTAAATGATTTATTATATTATGGGGTTCAAAATTAGTTGCTTCAATATTTTAATAGTAAGATTGGTGGGATATCAGTTATTTCAAAATGGTGTTTGATCTGCTGTCATGTATTTGCTACAATTATTAATTCATGTATTACTAGGGCTAGTGGGATTCTTTGTTCAGCTTTTAATTATATAATGTGAAGTCTGAAGTTCAAGGAGTTTTTATTAATTTAACTTTTATCCCAGTGGAGCATGATGTCTATGATGTTACCAAAACAAACAGTGAGACTAATGATTTTCCCCTTAAGTTCATTATTAAAATTACTTATTTAAATTAAGTCATTATGCAACCAAATATACATATATGGTAACTATGCCTCATAGTGAATATTTTATATGTTAACAATCATGTTTCAAAGCATGGACCATTATCTCTCAATGTTAAGTGGGAAGAAGCATCGTGTGTGGAAGAAAATATCTTACCTTATAAAATATTTTGTAATTAAATGCTGAATAACATAATTGCTTTAAAAATGTGGGCTGAATATGACTTACCACTAAGTTCAAGCTGCTCTGCAAACATAGTATTAACTACCAGCAGAATTTGGTCTGGAGTTTGTAGGTGTTCCACTGTTGTACCTGGCAATACCTGGCATTAGAATGCCTGTAGTAGAGACAGAAATTTGTCTTTTGCTTTTCATGGCTCCTAAAACAAACCTCCCAAAGATCCCATCTCATTGAATACATCACTGCCTTTGTGTTAAAGAAGAGGGAGCTGAACTGCAATAGCAACAAGTGAATTGATGAAGACGCGGGAGCTGCCTGCAGCATTAGAAACTTCTAGCTAACAGTTCTCGCTAAAGCTTTTGCAGAAGGGCACAGGCAGTGGGATTTAACAAGCTCTGGTTTATCTGGGCAGGTGTGAATGTAACTAAGGTGAGTGCCAACTGAGAACATCTCCCTCCATCTGTTCCTACAGCATGTCTTTGGCTTTACTGAATTTACTGAAACGGGAGAAAAAAGAGCTATGATAGTCCTTGAGCGTGTGTGCTGAAGCATACGGAAGTCAATAGCCCTCTACTTTGTTCTTGTGCAGTTCCTTGAACAGAGCTGGGTTTACTTCTTTGCTTAATTGCTTTTACTGAATAGGAATGCTGTTTAGCAGAACAGGTATAACGCAGGCAGCTGCTGCCAGTCCGCCCCAGCCACGTTGCAGGATGCCTCTGGCCAGGACTCTGAGGGAAGTTCGTCCCTTGGGCCAGTTGGTCACTGGCCTCCCTGCTCAGGCTACCAATTAGGGTGGTGGTTTTTGTGAGGCTAGCAGCTGTTCTTGGGGAACTGGACCACCAAATCATCTGGCAGAGTCTCAGGGACAGCAAAAGGTGACCATCACTGGGCGTAATTGCTGTACGGTTTTAGTGTTTATCCACCATAATCCAAGTTCTCTGGAGAATGCTTTTAATTTATACAATGAAATGTTACAGTTGGCTATATATTTCTGTGTAAAAACTATAAGGCTGAAAACTAGTGTGTCAGAGAAGTCCTGTTTGTAAGCAGTTTTTCCCATGCCACTCATGGCAGAAACAACACTTACCAGGAATGCCAAATAATCACGGAAGGCTAGTTTATCACAGCCTTGTTTCTCCTAGTTCCACTCACAAGTTTCCTTGGTGCGTACTGTCCCCAGAAATGAACACGAGCATATACAGGCAACCCAAAGAGAATTCAGCCAAATGAACTGCAGGCATGAGTTGGAAAAAACGTGCCATGAGTGTGCCTCATCACACTTCTGCAGAAGGGTAGAGTGAGCAGTAGAGGAATCTTGACTTGGGCCTCAGGTACCTGCAAATCTCCTGCCTGGCATGGTTGATCGCATGAAATGTATAGTAGGAAACATTTTAGCTTTCATTTCTGTGTTTCTGCAGTTTAGTGAGGTTTCACTGTCTGGCCAAGTTCCATTCAAAAACTGAATTAATTAATAACTAAGTTGCTACTAACAGTTTTGGGTGCTATCTCATTAATCCACAGCTATCTGATAGGAAAATGACAAAGTATTTTGAATTATTCTGGTTTATGTGACTGTGAAGTTATTTAGAAATAAGCCTAATAATGCCTGGTAGAAGTAGTGGAACAGTGCTTAGAAAACAGCTGGTACCAAGCTCCTCCTTTGGCACTTCCAACTCTAGTAATCTGGTTCAAGGGACTTTGCCCACTGCCCTCTACATGCCACTCAAAAACACTTGGTTTTGGAAAATCAGTCCCATCCTTTTAGGAAAGAAACAGAGAGATTGTCATTGGCTTGATTTTGCCTACCCTGAAAGTCAGTGTAGTAACGCCTGTTGCATGGAACTGGGATATCACCATCATTTATAACATGCTTTGAGATCCGTGGGAGTAATATATACTGTATAAGGGTATATTGTTTCTAGTGAAAATTAATATAATCATTTATGTATTTGGTCATGACTTCAGCATACTGCCAAGGTCACTAGTGGGGAAGTTTAGTGTAGATTTACAAAAGTATTTATTTTTTTTTAGTTTTATTCCATTTCCCCTGCTCATTCTTTTTTTTTTTTTTTTTTTCTAAATTATTTCTCATGCATACTGTTTAAAATAAGCCAGAAAGTTGCAAAGAGGGTTTTTTTTTTTTTTTTTTCAAGTATATATATTTATCTTTTCACCAAACAAAGTACAGTTTCATAGTTTTTATTGCTTGTGGCTATTATCCCACGTATAAAGATTGGGTCATAATTCTTTGAGTACTATGAAAATGGGATTTTTAGCCATTTCAGAAAACCCCTTAGGAGGTATTACTTGATTAACTGAGTTGAGGAGAGCTGCCAAAGACTTTTGAAACTCAAGAAGCCTAATAATTTTTAATTTTAAGAACCACACTGGGGTAAGCCAATTTTCAGAGTAATCACAGTAAGATTGATCTTGAAATATGTAGTTATTATCTTGACGGTCTATGAATGAACCTTTGTGTTTCACACCTTCATATTAAGCTCTATTTCAAGATGACCAGAGACTATATTTCATCTTTCCCACCAGAACTCATATTTAAAGGAGATTGCAAATTATGTATAGGTGTATATCTATATAGAGAGATATAGATGTAACTAAATGGAGTGGCAATGCTTTTATTGCAAACCTTTATCTAGTGGCTCACTATACTTATATTTCAGATTTATAATATCTAAAAGTTATGTGTAGGTATGGTCACTAAGCAGTAGTTTGATACCCATATGCTGTACACTGCAAGAGTTAGTGGGGGAAAGAATGTTTTGACTGGAGTGTGCAGTGAAAATGCTGAACTTTAAGCTCAGTGTTTAAAAAATAGAAAGCCTGTTCAGTTGGACAAGCCACGTGTGGCTAGGAAACAGCAGGTCCCCGTGCTGGAGAAGACTAATGTTGAAATGATCAAGGCCTACCTAGAACTATTAAGGTAGACTTCCAAAGTCAAAGAAGGTGCCACAGCTTGCTGATGTTCTGTTTTAACAATATATAAATGTGTTCGTTCTCTCTCACTTCTTTCCCTTGTCTTCTGCAATTTGGGTGGACTGGGAAAGCTTCTCAAAACAGCAGTCTGCTCTTACGTCAGCACAGGAAGGATGTACATGTACTTTGTTCAGGTGCATTAACTGAATCAAATTTAGTCTTTGACTAAAAGACAGACAAGTGCAGGTTCATTGCCCAAACATTATTTCTTCCTGTGGAGGTGTTCTCTTCTGCCCAGGCTGAGCAATCAGTACTGCCATGCACTCTGTGTTAAACCTACCTTGGATAAATCCATGTAAGTCACAATCACGGCTGTGCATTCAGGTTGTATGGGTCCCATATTTTAAGCTTCAACATTGACCATTTTAAGCGGAAAGCATGTCATCTACATATGTCCTACTGTATTTTTTCAACATCATTTTTAATAAGAAATGCTATCAGTTATTATCTCCATTAAACCCAGTTCAGCTACTCAGGCTGCATGGTATGAACTGGATTATGTTTGATCCCTCTGGGTTGCAGCCCTTCTCGAATCTTGCCTTCCACCTGTGCCACAAAATAGCTGCAGAGATAGCATCAGAAAGCTGAAAAAAAAAGACTTGATCTGAACAGTCAATTCCATGTTATTCACACGGTATTATGAGGTAAGCATATCCCTGTGTTTTTTGTTCATGAACTTTTTCCCTTTAGTGGGAGACTTTAGCTGGAAACAGTTAAGAGAGAATGAGTTTAAATAGTCAGTGTAATAGACATGACAATTGCAGAAGAGCATCAAGGGATCAGGATTATGTTAAAAGTCACAGGTTTATGAAGTTCAAAATTTTTGATTGTGTTCAAAATAACACACCTTTTTCTTCTTGGATATATCGTAGCAAATGATGTTCTGACCTCTGAGCCCTGAGTCCTCAGAAGAGTGTTTAATCTGCCGGCTATTATATCCTTCTTTCCATTCTTCTCATACAGAAGATTGTTGTGGGAAACATCAAACTCTCTTTAGATCAAGCTACTGATCTGAAAGGTGAACAGAAAGCCTTCTGTAAATAAATAAAAGGAAAAGGCCAAATAACTTTCTTAAGCAAATAATCCCACTGATTTTTATTAAGAGGGCACAACTATAGAGACAATACTATTGCTATTTTTTTGTGGTTAGAATTTTTTACCATAGGCTTATGAAAGATGTGCAAAGACAAACTTGCTCCATAGATTGCCTATTATTTTTTAATATTTCTGTTATCTTCATATGAATGTATTTGCAAGTATGCCAGCCTTTCATAGTAATACAGCATTTTCAGTTACCTAACAAAATGCCTCTCTCTGACTGCCTCTAATTGCTTTACAAACAGTCCATGAATTTAGGCTCATTTTATTCTGAAGTGTAGTTTTAGTGCATTTAAAAAAGCATAGGTTTAATTTATCATGATCGTACGGTTCATTATGATCTACTAGCATGAACTGATGTATAAACAGACATCTGGAATTCCCAAACTAATTCTTCCTTTAGGAAACCACTGAATTAGATATTAAAATTGGCAGTCATATGGTGTCTATTGCCGCCCTGGGAAAATTGAGTAGTTTGTGTCATGTTATATACTGCTTCTTTATCATACCTCTGAGTTTTGCCCAGCTTTTGATTTCCCGCTACTGACTGCAAGTTGAAATGGTGATAGATGGGGATTAAAATGGAAGTTTCCTAACTTTCATTTGTGCAGCGTCTCCATCCTGAGATAAAAAGTGCCCTGAAAATTAATAGTATCTGTTAAATTTTTCCCATAGTCAGGTGTTTTTCTGGGTGGTGCTGTGCAGTATAACGGAAAGGCATGGCAGTGTACTATGAAAAGCTTGCTTACCTACCACAAGGACTGCGTTCTTGTTATCATGGTGCTTGATCCTAACTAATTAGTTCCTCTCCATACCTGCCGTCATGACGTGAGCTAGCATTTTGTGATTGATTTCCTAGCTTAAGTTTTTTTTAAAGTATTTATCATTTCCACTCTTCTTCTGCCTCTTTCAAGATTAAGACATGTGAGCTCACTGACCATTTTGGTTAGGAAAAATAAAAACAACAACAAAAAACAACACCCAAGAAACAAATACTTTCTAATTTGAAAGGCTTGCAAAGTGCTGAAAATCAATGTGATGGAATAATAGTGTACTCTAAGTCCTAGTCCTGCACCTGAGTATCACTGCTTACTGTGCCATTCGTCTATACGCTTCTGCTTCACCTTGCATGTATGCATTTCAAATTAGCTTTTGAAAAGTAAACTAATTTCATTCTTTTTGGTCAGGATTTGAATTCTCAAGAAGGCACATAACGGAATTCATACGTGGTCTTGTTTTTGAAGCTGAAAATCCATCTGGAATGATCTGGGCTCAGTGGTTTTCACTGGCTGAATGGGACCTTGTTTCTTCTGAGCACTCTTTTGTGTTGGCTTTATCGCTACATGCCTCTTGCTTTCTAAAAGCTTCTCAAGCACAAAAGACAAGTTTTGTCCCTGGACGTTTCCACATGTCAGAAATCATTGATGAGAAGTCTCAAAGTTTGGAAAAGCGTGTGTGTATGTGTGTATTTTATGGGGAGCAAAACGAAGGAAATGAGAAAAAGAAACCGTAGGTATTACATGGAAAAGTTTGTATTTAAGGGCAACTGTTGTGTCGGGACATGGTATGCATCACTGCTGCCTCTTGACAGGTTCACCATGGAGAGACACAAATTAAATTCTTTCAGTTGCAGTTTTGAAGCTAAAAGTGTTTGACTGGTTCAGCCCCTGAATGGTGTTTAAGGAATAAAGGGAAAAAGAGCAGGAAGTTCTAATTGGCAAATTACTTCTTGTTATTTAGTTTGGCTTCCAAATTGGAAATTACGATAATGAGGAGCTTTGTGGGACTTGCCCTTGAAGAGGGCCAGGCAGCTTTTTGTTTAATTACCATTTAATGTGAAGATATTCAAGGAACATATTGTAGCATTTAAGCCATCACTTTCTATTAAACAAGTATTCCAAGGTAATGATTTTTAAATCTCTCTCTGGATGGCTTTTGTGATTTTAAGATGTCTAAGTGAAGTGTAGATTGCAAACAAGGGCTAAAAGGATTTTCTTGTTATGTAATATTTAGCAAAGTGACTTTAAATTTATTTCTCAAGATGTAATAAAGAATAGGCAGTGTTGTATGTGATAATACGAGGACTTCATGCTAACGTTAATCTCAGAATAACTCTGAAGGTAAATATATATACATTGAATGTAGTTTTCATTAATTGTGTATTGCCTTCACAATTTCTTAATGAAAAGTCTTATTGTCAACTGAAAGTGATATCATTGAGATGGATCTGATCCTGGATATTTGTATATTTAAAGTGCTGTTAACTCATTAATTTTATCTTGTAGTTCAAAGCCAGAGACTTTAACTGTTAGGTGTTATATATAGATATTCATAAATACAAGAAAGAAGTGTGAATATAACAAAGGAATAGAAACTCAGCATTCTCAGAGGAATACAATGTGGGTATTTATTTTTTTTTAAGCATGCTACTAATAGTTGTTTTTTTTTTTGGATAATTAGAGTGCAATCAGGAGAAAAAAAAAACACAATTTACGCTTTTACAGACAATGATCTGGGATTGTGTTCTGTGACCTGTTGTTCTCCCTCTTTTGTACTTTCTTAGTGCAAATGACTCATTCCTTTTCTTTGTCTTCGAAAGATCTGCCTTAGCAATCTTGTCTACTTTTTATTCTGTAGAGCAGACTGCACACAGAACAAAAACTTCTGGATTCAGTCCCAAGCAAAAAAACAGTGTAGAAAAATCAGTTACTGGGTTTCATTCAAAATATAAAAGCAAAAAATACATTACAATGCTTTGAATTGACAAGTTAAATTATTTTTAAGCTAGTAAGAGCCATTTCACGCATGCACAGATTTTGCTTGTTTCTTAACTTCCTTATGTTTCTGTAATTGACCCTTCCCTTTAAGCTGCAGGCTCAGAATAAGCAACCCTAACTAGTTGACTTTTCACTTATCGATGTTCACATTAATTAAAATGGTTAAGCAAAATAGTGGAAGAGAGTTAATTTGTTCAGCATGTTTCCTTCTGAATTAGTTCCATTCAACCCAAAATTTGGCCTAAAGCAAGTGCACTTAATGCCATTTCTTTAAACCTCTTTAAACAGAGGCATGCAGTAGGAACACAGTTGCTGAACCCTAGCAGTGCTGCTGGATGCTGTTCTGACTGTCTATTATTGCTTCGGTCTGAGTGGATGACCAGTGGATGAGTCATAGTCTCAGCCTCCTGTCCAGCACAGAGAGCTGTTTGAGAGAAAACCCACTGGCAAATTAGTTCATGTTTTTCCTTGGGGTTAAGCTGATCCAGGAACAAAAAAATCAATTCATTAAAAAATAAATAAAATAAAAACAAATTGCTGTTGTGCATGCTGTTTTGTTATAATTGTATGCTAATGTGTGTGAGCATACAATTGTATATGTGTGTATACAGACACGGATCCATGTGTACACATACATGGAGCTAATAAAGGAAACATCAGCAGATTGTAGCAGTAAAGTACTGGACTTTCTACAATGGTAATGAAAAATAATCTTTGGAATTGGCCCCATAGAAGTATGGTAGCTCATGTCAAAGTTGCATAGTAAACCAGGGAGGGACCTCTAGATAGCGTGTACTGAACTCCTGCATATCACAAGCAACACAATTTACACAGAGACAGCAATGAAATTATTTTATTCCTCGAGAGACTGCATGCCATAAGCAGCAAGCAAGAAAGGCTGTCAGTAATATCTGAGTCTTCTGTATTGACTGGGTTATATGAAATATACCCTAGTAACCCTAGGGGAAACCTATATTCCGTACTGGAGGGGGGGAATAAGATAGGCAAGGATCTTTGGTTTGTTTCCTAACACAAGGGAAGTCTTTTTGTATTTGAATGGTCCGGTCGTTGGTTATGCCTTCAGCGTGTGAACTGGCCACACACCAGTCAGGTATCCCAGTGGCAGATTCCAGTTTTTGAACACAGGGTTGCTTCATCTCATATCTGCTTTGAACCTGTGGCCAGTCTCTGATGCTCCATGGGAAGGCCTGCCTGAATACAGTGAACTGCAGAAGAGCATTTGTTCCTGACCTTTCCAACATCTGGCTGAAGCCCTGAAGCATGAGATCCAGTCACGGTGTAAAGCTACAAAGCGTTATGAGCATTTGGAGGTCAGTACAGGCAATCTTATTTTCCCCTTTTGGCCCCTGACAGATGCAGATAAGCAGGGTGTGTCATAGATCATTGAGCACTAAAACTAAAAAGGACAGCAGTGTCCTGGCAGTGTGGCCCTTCACAAATAGACCATTGTGGTGCTGTGGTTTGCTATGGTTTTCTTTTTTTTTTTTCTTTTTTTTTTTTTTTTAGATTCCACAATGTAGAGGATACAAATAACGTAGATATTGTATCATTCTTAGAAGATTCCTGGTACAATCTTACAAAGTTTAAGATGAATACCAAAAAAGTAAAGGCCAGTTTAAGTAGACCTTGCTTTAACATTCAGAAGAGACCTAGGTAAACAGTCTGTGGGTAGCTGACAGTTAATTGATCTTGGCAGTTTTCTCTGCCAATTCTTACTGCAGCGTTGAGTATAAATGCGTTCTGCTAGTGGAGGGCAGCCGTGGCTAACCTGAATGACACTATTAAAGGTCAGAGCACGAACACATTACTAAATTCTTCCAAGATGCTATTGCATCAGCTTCTTGGTGATATGGCATTTCTAGATATTTTTTTATTATTTATTATATTAGCCACCATATAACACGTTTTTCTGTTTATTTGTTGAATGATGCTTTCTAAGTGTAATTGTTTTAGGCATTTTAGTTGGATGCTGTGTGAAGCACCATACAATCAAATGCATTGAAACATCTTTCCTTCTTCTCAGATCTTTGGCTATTGTTAAGGAAAAACATTTAGCTTATCAAAAAGATAAGTTGCTTAGTAATCCTGTGTCTTTGAGATGAGATGAAGCACTGGAGCTTAAGAGAAATGATGCATCTCCATTTCAAGGGCCATCTTTTTAGGACTGGATGTCTGTCAGTAATAAAACACTGTAGTAGAACATAAGCCATGGCGCTAAGTGCAGGGGAGGATTGTGCTTCTGGTATTACCTGAAGAGTAATGCAAAATAACTCTCTAGCTTTGGCACTCCAAAAATGCAGTATAATTAGTTTTAGGCTTGATTGTGATGTTTGTTTCCTGTCGTACTTTCCTTCCAACCCTAAACACAAACAGTCTTTGTGTTAAAATAGAAAGTAATGACAGAAAAATGGCACTTCAAACTCTGTATTTAATAGTCACTTATATCACATATAACTTCAGTTCTCAGTTTCTGTCCAGAACTGATGTATGAGAAAGATGGAATATTTCATGTCTCTGCTGAAACAAAAGTGAGGCAGTAGGATTATTATTATCCCCAGAGATGATTTCAAGCTTCTTTCACATCAACCTGAGACTTGAATGCAAAAATGCAGTATGCAAATAGTCACCTGTTACTGTGATGCTGTCTTTGAGAGGTTCATAGCATACATATATAGTCAGTACACTTCATTTATTTATCTTTATTCTGTGATGATTATAAAATGAAGATGGTGTTAATCATACTGTAAGTAATCCTAGCACAACTCCAGAAGCTGCTATAGCACAAACATAAAGTGAATTTCACAGAGGCAATGAAGCAATGGCACACTGTCTCAGAAGACAGGCCTGTTAAAGTGAAAGACCTGTCACTTCTAATTTATTGAGTGAGGCACACAACTTTGGAGCCAGGAGGCTGGTTTTAATACACCTTTAATGATGCTGTATCAGCCTTTACAAACTGTAAGTGTCTGAACTGCAATGTGCTGCATCACCTTCTGGCAGGCATAGAAGGGGCAAAGAAAAGCACAACAGAGCTGTACACGCTTTGTGGCTTCTCTTCTAACTACTGCTCATGCAGTCACAAGCTGGTAAACAGCTAGATGAGAACAGCAGGGGAACTGCAATCATATGAAAGGGGGAACACAATGAAACGATCCCTTCTTTAGGGTGAACGAGGCCAGAGGGACGAGCAATGGCTATGAGCCACATTGCTTCAGCACGGATTGTGCTTCAGACAGCTTCAGTCCTTACTGTCCACTTCTCACTCCCTTCTGTATCTCTCTTACTGTTCTGCACAGCTGAAAGTAAAAGAACAGGCATTTAAGGGATTTTAGACCAACTTGCAATTATATTGTTGTGAAGTCAACGCTAACTCTTCCATCACGAGGAAATTTCAGTCTCACTTGTAGTTTCATAGAGATGATGTCTCCCTGGATGATAACAAGGGATGTCTGTGGCATATATTGGAGACATTAATTAAAACTACCATTTGGGCTCCCTAATTTCTCTCTTTACTTGAAGTTACCATTCCCCCCATAGGATCAGCAGGAAGGGAATATATGAGCCTCTCTCTGCTACTCAAGTGTCTGCCTTAAATGCTGACAAAGATATGCTTGTGCAAAGACTGTGTCCATGTTATTATTTCTTATTGATTTTTTTTAATTGTATTATTTGTTTTTATTTGTTTTTATTAATTTTACATTTTATTTGATATTGCTATTATTTTGATATTGAATTATATTTGATATTGCATTTTATTGTCTTTTTTTTCCCTAGTTTGTTGTGTTACTGAGAATAAAACTTATCTTCTTGTCATTCCTCTTTGAGGTTGCATACCTAGTAAGAACAGTTGAATTCAACCATACGTTTTGGAAAAGTCAGTTGTCCAAAATTTAGCCCATCTTTCTCTTGTGGCTGGAACAGACTAAATATACATACTATATGGGAAGATATACTAGTGAAATTCCAACAAATCAATTCATCATTACCGGTGGTAAAGTTTAAAAAAACAAAATGATAAATCATAAGCCTTAAAAAGACCTTTTGGCTTGGCCATTTAGTTTGGTAAACGGAAGGAGTAAAAAGAATATTTTCATCATGTAACAGGAAAATTGCATTAAACTACTTCCCCTATAACTCTGGGGGGATGAGTGGGGACAATTATTACATGCTAATAGAAAACAGGAGACCAGCAGAGAAGACTTCTGTACCAGCAGTAAGTTGCATTGGGAGAATACCGTCCCTGGCTCATCCACGTTTTCAAGAGGTGTCTGGCAACAAGGACTTTCATAACACGTGGATAAAAACAGGGCTATGCTTCCAGGAGATGTGGGAGCAAAGAAAGTGGGACTTTCTTCCAGAAGTAGGCATGATATAACCCAAGAAAGGATTTAATAAAAGGCATGCTCACCTGTATAGACAAAAAGATGTCACAGGTGTAGAACGCTTCCCTGTGTTTTCAACGTGTAAATTCTTATCAGCTTCTTCTGCCCTGTGTGTCACTGACATTATTCTATGCTTGTTGAACACCAAATTCCTCCTGCTCATTGTATCGTTCTTATCAACCCTTAATTAGCTAAGGAGTAAATACCATGCAATATTGATCTTTGGTTGTTTTTGAAGGGCCTAACTCCATTTGGTATTGTATGTATCGACGTGATCATTGTGTTAAATTGATATTGATACGTGAAATGAATGAAAAGGTGTCAGGGCTTTAAATGTTTAGGTACCTTACTATTAATATCCTTCATATAATTCAGTTATGTTGCTCTTTAGTCCAGGGAGTTTCAGAGTGAGAAAATTTATTGTAAAAGTATATAGAGACTGGAAGCAAATGAAGTTTTCATCTTGTTGAAGTTTGTGTGTGTGTATGTGTACAGGTGTTATATGTACGCACTGCATGCATACCCATTGCTCCCTCCCTCCCAGTGGGCTGAGGGAGAAGAACAAAAAAAAGGGGAAAGAGTGAGAACTCATTGGTTGAGGTAAATACAGTTTAATAAGAAGGAAAGAAGGGGGGAAAAAAAAAAAAAAGCAAGTGATGCACAACACAGTTTCTCACCACCTCCTGACTGATGCCCAGCCAGTCCTCGAGCCGTGGCAGCCCCCCCCAGCCAACTTTCCCCAGTTTTATTGTTCAGCATGAGCTGTGCGGTATGGGACATCCCTTTGGTCAGCCTGGGCCAGGTGCCCTGGCTGTGTCCCCTCTCAGCTGCTTGTGCAGCCCCTGCATGCTCACTGGCAGGGCAGCATGAGAAACAGAAAAGCTCTTGGCCCTGTTAGCACTGCTCAACAACAACTAACCATCGGTGTGTTATCAGCATTATTCTCATCAAAAATCCAAACCACAGCACCATGCCAGCTACTATGATGAAACTTAACTCTATCCCAGCCAAAACTGGGACATGTGTATATGCATATCCCCATCTCTGCGTCTGTGCTTCAAAGTTGAATTGATTTTAGAATATAGATGAGATAGTGTAGCTATCTTCTTTCTTTGACAGCTCCTTACTGGTGTCTAATTGCCAAGCACTTGTTTTGATTGATTTGCATCCTGAAGTAAGAATGTCACCATAATGTGGAGGCTCTGTATGTCTTGAGGGCGTAAGGAGAGTTCTTATCTTCTAACAAAAGGCCATGTAATTTCATCTAGTAAATATATATATATTGAGATCATGCAAAAAAAAAAAAAAAAAAAAGCATGTCTTACCTGTTTATAGATCATCTTAATGGTTAATTCTTCTCATTTAAAAACTCATGCCTTCACCCTGCTCCCAGCTCTTGGATCTAGCCATGCGTTTCTCTGCTAGAGTAAATGACTGTCAAAGCTGAGGAGTCTGTTCATGTGTAGCTACTTATGAACCATAATCAGGTCACATCTTAACCTTCTCTTTGATAAAATAAATAGATTAAGCGCTTAAGCTTTTCTCTCTAAGGCAGGTTTCCAAGCTCAGAATAATACTATTTAGCTGTTCTCTGAACCATTTCCAAATTGTTGCGTTCATATTTTCAAAGTGATACTAGTACTGACCACTTAACTCTGGTAATGATCTAACGAATGCTCTATGAAGTACAAGCATTACCTCACTATATATGAGGCAGAGTTGCCTCTGCTGCAGCATCTGCAGATGTTCCTCTTGGCTTGGTTAACAACCACAGCCTTGGAGGCCTCTTCAAAATTGTAACTAGGACTTGGTTCCCCTGTCATAACTCTGGCCCTCCTGCTTAGTGCCTGAAGATGTGACTTGGTATTTGATGGTGGTCCAGATCTTTCTGAGGATGAATTTGGCTGTGCACAGTTGTTGATTTGATGCATTTTTATTTTACTCGGTTATTGGGTGCTAAAACCATGTTGTAGCTGTTGAGTACCCTGCTGAGTAAATACCAACGAAGTGATGAGGTTAACCCCAGAGTGCTGGAAAGAAGGTGAAGTCATGTTTGTAATCTATGGAAATAGAGTCCAAGAGGAACCTTTCTCATGATCAGGCTTGGAAGATAGCTGAAGCACTTTGTAATAATCAAGGTGAACTGAATATAGGCCTATTCACACAGTGAAAAATTCTCATTTCTAGTTCATTTCTAGTTCATTTCTAGTTCAAGAGCTTTGTAGTCACTGAGGGAGCAATTCTGCATGAAGTTCAACAATAGCAGCAGAAGTTTCCAGATGCTTGCTGCTGGATATTCTGAAGCATTATCATTGTGATTCTGTTTGCACAAAGTTTGTGTTCAGCTTTTTAGCCTAGCTCATTATAGTCGATGGCAAAGGCAATTTCAGTATGGAGCTCCACATGTTCTGATTTACTCTGCTGGGAAGTGCAGAGCTCCGTGCCAACAGGGCTATATTGAGCCCTACACCTGCTATCGGTTCACTTAGAGCTAGCTCCTGTATGTACTTCAGACCCTTAGGCTCTTTTAAAGATCCAACCTGTGCTGTAATTCAAGAACAAGAAGTTTCTCCTGGCACTTATTCAATATAATGTACTTTAAAATCTATTTTAAAATGTTCACTGAATATTCAATGATAATTTAAAATTAACCTCACTGATGAATATTGATGTGGAGCGAGAAGATAAACATCTCTACACACATACATGTTCAACCATTTACGTGTGCGCGTGCACAAACACATACACACTCAGAGCACGCTCCTGCAAAAAATACTACTTTTTATAGCCAGCAGTGTTCTGGTATTATAATAGCTCTGTGAAACCTGGTACGTCCCACAGGCAGACTTTTGTTGAACTATTATTGTCATAGAACTGTCATTATATAGGATTTGATATTCTCCATGCGGACAGAGGTGGCAATGACATTGATGCAAACACAGTGGTTAGTCAGCTGTGTATTGAATGTCATGTATCAGCATAACTTATCATTTGAAGATTTACATTCCTGTTTATACTAACCTACAGTGGCCTGGGCTTAAAAGGAGATAGATATTAGCAAAGCATATGCATAAAGCAAATGTAGAATATGTATGTGACAATTACATACTTTTAATTTGTTGCAGGAGAAAGTTTAACAATTACAGTAGATTCACTTTATTAGGCCATGTCTTTGTCCAGTATGAAGCTGTTAGAATGTGAAACTGAGAAAGGTAAAGATAAATTTATTGATTTGTGCAAGCTTGATCACTATGAAGGGTTGAGGTATGGGACTCTCCAGGGCCAGCAGAGTTCATGTTCTTTTCCACCTGGTTCATTCTCTCATCTTTATTAAAGGATTTTGTTTGTGTTAGAATGGTTAGAATGGTATTTCCCTAGTTTTCACTGAACAACTGGAATGAATGGTAGATTCTTGGTTACATAGCTAGCTGGTGGCAGAGAAATATCAACACTGAGTATTGACAAATGTTGGACAAAAGTAGTGATCTAACGCATAATGTTAATTTGGATGAAAGCCATTATTCTTTTTTTTTTTTTTTTTTGTGTGTGTGTGTGTTGTTATTTGTCAGTGGACTAAATCTTTTGCGCGTAAAAGTGAGTTTATTAACTATAAAATAACTGCCGTTTCAAGTGACTCTTTACTGATACCTTTAATCCTTTCTCAGGGAATGCAGTGAGATGTAGCAAGTAAAACTATGTCATTTTGATGAAACAGAACTATTTTTGGTGTTGATTAGCTCAAAGCATACCATATACATAGGTGCTGTGAATGGCCTATTATGAATTGGCTGAGGTGCCCCAGTGCTGCTGGGGGTGTCACAGGACCACCTGTAAGCAGTATGGTGAGGAGCTGGCGTCCCTGCACCTGGGATCAGGCTACCACTTCCCTACCACAGGCTTTAGAAGCATGTTTTGGACAAGACCAAACTGCATGTGGATAGAGAAGGGCTAGGTGAATCTGGACTATTTCTTAGTCTGTTGAAAGAACACACATTAGTTATTTGTGGGTTTGGAGCTATAGTAACTTCAGGTTTAATTTTGCTAGACCAGGAGGATTTGGATTTAAATATATGCAGCTTATGTCTGGAGGAGTTAATCTCTCGCAGGAGGAGTGCATGACTGTTTTCCTTTATTAAGACGCCAGCTTCTATCATTTGAAGCTTGTTCCCTTGAAGAGATAGCAGTGAGGAGAGAACTCATTCAGAGATGTAAATAGTGGCTGAAGCAGTTGGGATAGCTTTATTTGCACGTAAATTACTGTTTTCGGAAATGTGCTGTCTTTCCTCAAGAAGATGTGGTGTCTTATGCTTCTGGGGTGTGCTGACTTAGTCTTTTTGAAGTAAAATACTAAGATGGCCAAAGACGGCCCATCCTCAGCACCCAAGCACCCACCTGCCCTAAGTTATGATGTACAGAATGAAAAGAGATTATTTTACCTTTCAAACACAGCTAAGTTTGCAGAAACAGGAAAGCAAAATAAATAAAATGCCTCTTTTTGGGAAACTAAGCTCAGCGTTGTAATGAAACTGTGTCTAGCTAGTGTACAACTTCTAAGTAATATGTCTGAGTAAAACATGCTTTAAAAATAATTTTAAAAGTCCTGCAAATCACCTTTTTCCTAGCAGTATGGAGTTTTATGTGAAAGCACAGACACGGCCAGTAAGACATACGCTGGGTAAGAACAACTTTTCTAATCCTCAGCTCTGTAACATTTTCCTCCTGACAGAGGTTTTCATTATAGTTTTACATCCTGAGAGGATTGCACTCCCGTCCATTGAGGAGAAGGTAGATAGATTACAAAGTTTACAGAAATAGATTTTCATTGCTGTGTTCATTAGTCATGTAGTCACATCAAAGTCTTTTCCCTAATGGATAGTTGTCTAGTTTCTCTTCCTTCTCACTGCCTAGGAGCAAGCAAGGGAAATTTAAATTTACAAACCCATGGATATACCTTATGGGGTTAAAAAAAAAAAAAAGAAAAAAAAAAGAAAAAAAAAAAGCTATTTCTATCAACAACTGCATTTAAATTCTTCTTGGAAAATATGGTCATCTTTTTTTCCATTCTATCTTGTTCTCAACAGGATGCCTTTTGCTTACTTTATCCTAAATATAGTCTGAACTGTAATCATTGAACTATTTGTTCTGAGTAGTAGTAGTGGAGAGACTAATATGACAGATTTGCACAAGCATTGCTTAACTTTTTGCTATAGTTTTAACAATTTACTACATGAACTGCATCGGGAATGTAAGCAAGTATAGGGGTCCTTTATGAACCATCTCAACCTCAGGATTTGCAGTAAATCTTGAAAACTCCTGCTATTCTGAAGAAAATCATCTCCTTCTGCTCCACAGTAAACAAGTGTATATGAAACACTTGAAAAATACCCTATTGTGCAAGTGCAAATGGTAAACAATAATCTCTTACATGCATGTCTTTTATTTTCTAGTAGAAAAGGGACATTATTAAATGGAAAATATGGAAAGAATAAGAATTGTTCCCTAACTATGCTAGCTTTTGGTATGGGTGGCTTGGCTGATGAGGACCTTTTCTTTATGGCAGTCATGCCTGTCATATGGATAACTTTTTACTCCAGTGACATAAAGCATGGGACTTTTTTTAATGTGGAACCAAAGGCTGATGTCCTTGGACTACTGTATGCCAAAATAATAGGGGTAGTTTAAATGATATATATATATTTTTATTATTCTAAATTTTCAATACAGAAAAGTGAACAGAAAAGTGAACCAGGAGTATGAAATTGCTCTCTCTTTTCCTTTGTGCTTTGATATGTTACTGCCAGCTTTTAACACACTGCTCCTGAGTGTTGTTTTTACTGTTATTTTTAGATAGTAAAGTCTGTATAGTCAAAGAAATATAGTAACATTGAGTAAGAATATTTGGAAAAATTTATTCAGATATAATTGGCAGTTGGCACAAGCCAAAGTCTGCATGCTTCAGTGTGAAAGTTCTGTTCATGTGTTCTTAATGAATGTAAAATACTTTGCTTCACTCAAGGGACATTGGAGCACATAGTGTATGAGCATATGGGTCATTTTTGAGAATTTTAGTCTCCGTGGAATTACTTAGGACTTTTTCATGTCACCCCCAAGAAATCAGGGAGTTAAATGATGTAATGCCATGGGATTAATCCCCTGCCTAGATCACAGATGCTGTTCTGCTCCTATCACCGAAGGGGGCAAATGCACTGAACCTGTTCTAGGCAGCTGTAGTTGAGGTTTCCTGTTGTGTCCACTTACAATCATAGAATCACAGAATATCTCAAGCTGGAAGAGACTCACAAGGATCATCAAGTCCAACTCCTGGCTCTGCACAGGACCACCCAAGAGTTGAGAGCATTGTCCAAACGCTTCTTGAACCCTGACCACTGCCCTGGGGAGTCTCTTCACAGAGAAGGTGGTCAGGCACTGTAAGACACTTTTCAGGGGACTCTGACTCTCCTGTCCCAGCTCCATGCTGTTCCCTCGGGTCTTGTTGCTGTCCCCAGAGAGCAGAGCTCAGCGCCTGCCCCTCCGCTCCCCTCGTGAGGGAGCTGCAGGCCGCCATGAGGCCTCCCCTCAGCCTGCTCTGCTCTGGGTTTAACACTCCAAGGGACCTCCGCTGCTCCTCACACATCTTCCTTTCCAGGCTCTTCACCCACCGTAGTTGCCCTCCTTTGACACTCTCTCATAGATTTATGCCCTTCTGTTACTGTGGCACCCCAAACCTCACACAGTGCTGGAGGTGAGGCTGCGCAGAGCAGAGCGGGTCAATCCCTCCCCTCACCCGGCTGGCAGCGCTGGGCAGAACCCCAGATCCCTTTTCTGTGGGGCTGCTCTCCAGCCTCCTGTCCCCCAGTCTGTACATAAGGCTGGGGTTACCACATCCCAGGTGCAGAATCCTGCACTTGTTCTTGTTAAACTTCAGATGGCTGGTGATTGCCCGGCCCTCTAATTCATCAAGATCTCTCAGCAATGCCTCACTACCCTTGAATGCTACGCTTAATATTATTGCATGCTTCTTTAGAGAAATGGAGCTGCAGTGCTGCCATGCTCTGACAAGTTGCACTACTGCATGCAAGGTAGGCAGGGATGCATCATGGCCACCTTATTGCTCTTTCATCCTGCAACTGGCCAAGTCAGAAAGGTTATGAAGAGCTTTGAGTAACAACTGTGGTCTTGCCTCCTCCCTTTCCACTTTGCTTCTCTCCTGTCTTTGTTTCTGAGGTAGTTTTGATTATTCTTTGGTAAATCTAACACTGAAGCTGGGAACTGAAGCACCACTAATATTAATTAGCATTATGCCAGCATGTCTTCATTTGAATAGAGGGTTATGTTTCAATATTCTCCACCATATGCAGAAGTACTAGTGGGAAGGGTGACAAACAACATCTTCTACAGAATCATGTGGTACACAGTAGTGTTTGTGAGAGGTGCTTTTAAGACATGACGGTAATTGAGAAATGTTGAGAAATCATTGCTTTATGAAAGACATGAAGTATTCTTTCGTAGATGGACAGCAATGGGATGATAACCACCCATTTATTCATTAATCGGAGGATCAGCTGTTAGATGAACCTTGTATTAGCTGGCATAGAGTAGGGTAGATTTCAATTTGTGAAAGTCTGGGGCTCTGCAGCATGGTTTAAGAGGTATTACATTTTCATTACGATGTGCTGGAGTCAAATGCTATTGAGTATTAAAACCACTATCAAAATCTGCCATTACTGAAGTGCTTCCGTGAAACATGGAAATCCGTGTGAGCTGTGAGTATCCTTCCAAGGTTAGAATTTGGTCTTAAGACCATGGGCATCTTGGGTTAAATATCACAAACTATTTGAGTTTCTAATTACATTGGGTGTAATCAGACCCTCTTGATGTGTGTGTATGTGGACATATAGTTTACATTTACTGTTGAAGAGGTTATGCTCTCCTTGCTGCAGGCATTTAGTTCTTGGTATGTTAATGGAAGCCTTTGTATAAACTGAGTGGAAAATGTGAGTCATAGTTTCCTTTCTTTCTGTCTATATACCCTGTACAATACCAAGGAAAGCATACTAATATTTAATATTGAGTGCTCTTTAGAAGGGAGATACCTCAGCATTTAGCTTCTTCCTGCACTTGCTGTGGTGTGAAATTTTTATCAGGTTATCAGAGGCAGCATGGAGAAATTAAATTAATTATGGAGCGGTTAAACAGTGGCTTCTGAAGAATGTTATTCTCTTACTATGCTTGTACAGCACAGGAAGTTTTATTCCACATTCTGTAACATATCCGATCACACTTGTTGGGACTCTAATTTTGCCTAGAAAGAAAAGCTCTCTGCACTTCAGGCTTCTAAATTGCTTGATTAGTCTAAGCAGACTTCTATACCACAGGTGGTCTTCTTGTAGGCATCCAGGTATGTTTTAGACACATATGCAAATATGTTTTAATAGTTGTACTCCTGATTTACAGGCTCTTCCTTCTTCACTGCTGATGAGTATGTTCTCTACCCATTTCCACTCTCCCCCAATGAGGCTTCTTATTCTACTTGACCATTTTTTTCCTTACATTCATTTGTCCGTAATAATGTTATTCCATATTTCTTCAGTTTTGGACCTTTTAAGAAGAGACAGTTACAATTTGTATGTCAGAATCAATTGAGAAGTGTTACTACATGACATAATGAAAATCTTGGTGCCCAATGAATATATATGCAAGAACAAAACCCAAAGAGTATTCCTGCAAAGTTATATTACTCCTTTTAGCACTAAAGTGGGTCCTCCTTACAGTTCTGTGCATCCAGAGGAATTGCAGTATGTGTAGAAAACCATATGCAGGAGACAAGACCTTGAAGACCACTGTGGCTCAGACTCACTACCCTTGATGCACAACTTCTGACAAAACACACCCAAAAATACCACTTTGTGTGGTACTAAAAAATATTTTAAAATTTATCTCAAGATAGACACATCCATCAGAGGCTATTTAAGATTTATTCTTAGCTCTTTACGTAAAGGTGAAATCATCGTTGCTGTAGAAAGAAGTACATCTTACTTTTCCTCTGAGGAAAGTATAACCTGAGGTACCCCCAAATAGGAATACATGGGTGGTATCATCTATCCAGATGAGCTTATGTACTCAAGAAACTTAAAGATAGGGGCAACCCCAAAGTAATAATTTACACTACAAGCTTTGAAGAAGTCTATTTTGAAGGAATAGACTTCTTGTTTCCATATTTTTGTTCTGTATTTTTGCTTAGAAAGCTGACATATCAAATTACAAGAGAATGTGAATGATGCATTGATACTTCCGTATTTTGTGTGAATCAATCAGTTGGTTTAAGACCAAAGCCCAGGGAACAGAGATCTGTGATAACATTTGATGTCGTAAACAATGTTGTTTTTGTTTTTTTTTTTAAATTATTTTTTATTATTTTTTTTTTATTTTTATTTTTTATTATGTCAAGAGAAAGGCCAGAGCCTGGGCAAGAAACTGGAGGGACTCATTATCTTTCCACTTTCTGTGTTTTTCTGGTCTCTGGGATAAGTACAGCTTTCAGGACTTTCATCTGTTCATCTGTAATTGGCATTCTTGTGAACACTGAAGTTGTTCTAATTCTCCCTCTTACTTCATCTTGAAACAGGCTTAGTGGAGGGGAAATAAAAACACAAACCAAAAAAGCCTATACAGATGCATATTGAATACAGAAGTAATAAATACCTAATGTAAGAAAATGCAAGATGTAATTTGGTGTTTTTTTTTTTGTTGTTTTGTTTTTTTAATCATAAAGCTTATGTACATATAACAGTAAAAATGTAAATATTGCTGTAATGGCTAGAACTGGAAATGCTTTTTAGACTTGAATTATTTAAAAACAGATTATAGGCTCTTTATTCATACTGTTGAGTTGGAAATCACTCAGTTGAGTGGTTTCACTGAATGTGCTATTGAGAAGTAGAGGTTTGGAAATGCACTTGAGAAACAAAGTAACAGACACAAAAATAAATAATTATCTTCATTGTGCAATATTAATGGTTTCCAAAGATGTTTAACATCAAAACAAGTAAAATAAAACAATAATAATAATAAAGACTGGCAATTGTATTTTGTGTGTGTGTGTGTAAGTCTAAACAGTTAAATTACAACACAGATAATGTTTAGTATTTGTCATTTTTCCCCTGCCAGTAAAAGACAATTCAAAAAATTCAATAAGTAGATTTGTTTTTATAAAGTAAAAAAAAACAAAAACAAAAACAAACAAAAAAAACAAAGACAACAAAAAAAATCTCTGTATCACCAGGGAGAATAAAAATAGTGATAACTGAAACTCCAGCACTGTAGCTCTGCATAGTATCAAGGTGGAGAGATCTGTTTTTTACATTCATGGCAAGTCTTCCCCCCATAGTGACAAAACAATTTGCTTCTGTCGTCAGGGGGTTAAAGAAGCAGTTGTCTTCCTGTTCTGCTAGCAGAACTTTTCTCCACCTTTAGCTGTTCAGGGAAGTACATCATACAAAAGAGATTATTCAGTTGTCCAATACTGCAATTACATATATTTTTTGTCTTTAATTTGTCTCTTTACTCCATTCATCCAGTACTAAGAAAATATGGAACCTCAAATGCCATCTTGTCTACTTATTCATTTATCCTGTCTTGCTGAGTAGTTCTTTGTTCGTAGGTAAACTTGTAAAATTCTTTTACTTAAAGAAATGGAGCATTTTGTAGAGTAATCTAATCATCAGTCTAGAGACGAAGTTCCTGTCATGTGTGTCTTGACTACATGCTGTAACCTCCAGAATTTTGATTCATTTTAGCTGAGCGTAGTTACCCTAATGCAGTGCCTGACTAAGGGATATTTGTGGGAAGTGCTGTGGGAAGGCATTTTGTATATGCCTTCTGCCCCAGTCATTGAGATACAAAGATTTACTGTAGAAAAGACTATTCTCCACAACAGTGTGCAATGGTAGAAATCACTGCAGGACTTTAGGAGAAGGAAAATTTTTAGATTTCTGTCTTTACTGTGTTGGTTACCATTTCCATTAATTAAATAACCAAACAAACAAACAAAAAAAACCCAAACCACTTTTTTTCAGTTATAGGGCTCCAGACTTTAAGGAACAATTTCTTGCAGGAAGGAGGAGTCATTTCTTACAGGAAGATAAGATTTGAGGTTGATTAGCTGAAGGTTTTAAGGTATCCATGGACAAAGGCCAAGTCTGATTGTAATTACAGTCACCCAATTACACCCACCTACTAACTTGATTAAAACGTTGTTGCTGTTAACTGAGCTGAATAGTTTCAAGTATTTAAAAACAACAACAACAAAAAAACTACTCTTATTTGATGCTAAAATCAGCTGAGGCAAGTGATTTGGGAAGGAGGGAGTAAGAGTGGATACTGTGAACTGAATGAGACAATCAACAACTGGATGCCATCAAACAGAACTATGAAGGATTTTTTTTTGCCTCCAATATTTTATTTTAGGTAAACTATTTCTTGCTCAGCTGTTACCAAGAGGGCTGAACAGCTTTGCATATGCGTAGCATTTGACAGAATTGAGAAAACAAGCACTCATACCTTAGGAGAGACTTCATAGTCATTGCAGACAATTCTTATTAAAAAGATTCTCTATCTTCTCTATTCTAAGAATTTGTATCCCTTTCTTTCTTCTGGTAAAACCTAAAGTGACCCTACGTATGTTTATTCTGATAAACTTACTTTGTGGATTTTAATAGGTAACATTGGATTTTACTGTCCTTTTATTTTTAGTTAGAAATATTAAACATGCATCTACTCAGCAAACAGGAAAATAACTGAATTAAAAGCTTGAGGTGGAAGACCTATTTGAGAGAATACAGAACTCTTCATTCTTCATTTTGTTTGTAGCACTGACTGAATTGAACCGATATATGGATTCAGTGTAACTTCTCTTGTTGTGATGATAGCTTCAATATGGTTTTGTTGGTGTGAGGTAATAGTGACATACCTTCCCCCCACCCATAAAAAACAAAACCAAACAAAAATGAAAAAAACACAACCCCTGCTCCCCAAAAAAGAAAAAGGAAAAAAAAAAAAAAAAAGCCTGTGCTTCGATAACCTTCTCCATTATGCTTAGTCTTTCCTTGTGAAGAGAGAGGATAGTGATGAACAGGGTGGCTAGGTAGGAGGGTTTGTCTTTGCAGCCCCTATCCTGTGCTGGTCCACAAAAGGGAGAAGAGGCAGTATTATCCATCCTTTGCAGAAGATGAGTCCTACATTTTCTTTGTTCTGTGTTCATCCTACTGCTTGCCAAGCTGTCTAGACCCAATCCAGAATTTAATGAGCTGTAATAAGAAGGAACTTCATCGTCTGCATTTTTCCTTTTACCTAGCCCTTTGAAGTGTTTACCTGGGGAGCAGTCTCCTCTGACAAAGTCCTTAGATCAGCAAATGTCAACAGATAACTGTTGAGGCCAAACTGTCTTGGAGCCTGGTAGAAATCGATTTGCCAGCTGACTTGGTTCTCTTCATCATGACCATGGAAAATTTCTGAGAAATTAACACCTTGTTTAAAAAGGAAAAAATAAATAGCACATTGCTACTCGATGGCAGTCATGTCTGAAGCTCTGTGCTTTGCTACAATCATTGAATTGTGCAGTGTCCAATAATTTGTGTAATGTAACTTCTGGCTTTTTAGGCAGCAGCAGGTTGATTATTTCCAGAACCCAGATGAAAGATGATCTCATTTGGTATGGGCCATAGACTTTTTCACTACATTCACTTTGCAGTGGATAAACAGTACAAAAAGAAATTGCAGTAATCACTAAACCACCTTTTCCATCTGAAGAGAGGGGGTAGAGGAATTATGTTTGGGAAAAGCGCAAGAAGTAAAGGGCAGTAGGAGATTAAGACCAAGAAATGTGGAACAAAGTTCTGCTAATGCATGCTTTACAGTTTTTTTGTTTGTTTTTGGGGGTGGGTGGGTTAGACATGATGAGCTTAGAGGCACTTTTCTGCAATCTACCCTATGATAAAGCTGGTGGAAAAGAATTGGGAGCTGGCAATTCATTCCTTATCTTAATTTTGAAATATAACACTCATAACCCAGTGCTGTGACATGTTCAGATACTGAAGCAACACATCCAATAAATCTGTAAAGCCTGTATTTAAAGATTGATTTGGGAATTTGTTGAATGACAGTCCCCAATGACCAAGTAAAAATATATGTAAGGACTGGAATAAATATCCTTGGTTTGAGAGATCTCTTCTTGCCAGAGGAATACTCCGTCCATCTTCTGAAATTGAATTCATAGCATATTCATTGCATCTGCTTAATCTATGTCAGTTTAGTCTCTTGAAAATCTTACTTTAAATTGAATCACTATTGAATTATAATTTGATGATCTAATTAACCTTTAACTGGAAGCATGAAAATTTAAAAATGAAGTTAACACCCATCTGGAAAAACAGCACAAAAACTGTCTTGTACTGCATCTAGAATGTCCCATCCCTTCAAATTTGTATGCAGAATGGAGTATAAATCAAAGCTATACTGAATTTTCCATGAAAATAAAGTGAAACAAGCTATAACAGAAAAGCTGTCTGAATTCCTAATCAGGTATTAGAATGAAAGAGAGGGTTTATGGAACAATAATGTTGGAAAACAAGTCAACAGAGAGAAGTACTTTAAAGCTGCAAAAGCCTGTGTATTTGCATCAGCCTTCTTTTGCTTGCAGTTTCAGTGTCTGACCTATGATTTCTTGTTTAATGAAATGACATAAGAAACAAAGAGGATTATGAATGCAAGCTGAAAATCTGTTTTCATTAAAGATGTTGCACTGTGAAGCAATTATAGTCTTTCTCATGCTTTCTCCTTAGGAATATTATTTGCATGGTGGAAGGTATTGACTTAAAATTTTGCAGAAACAAACTTGTGATATAAAATAATATAAAGGTTGAGTAGTGGCTAGTTTTGTAAACTAGGGGAGATCACCAACAACACATTTCCAATTGTCTTTTTTTTTTTTTTTTTTGAAATATATCAGTTTTTCTTTGGTTATCTTTATTTTGTAGACAAAAAACTTCTTTATATAATCAACATTTTCTATTTCTTTTTGTTGAATTAAGCTGTCAACAGCTGTACCATGTGAGTGTGGCATGGTATTTCTGATTATTCTTTATTTACATTTTTAAAAATAGATTAAAAAAAGTGAGGAAAGACATACAGATGGGTCTTTTTTTTTTTTTTTTTCCTCTGTGTTGAATTTTCATTTGCTAATGGAAACGCTTTGAACACTTTCTGTTTTTCATGGTAATTTAGTAAACATTTAGTGTTCTCATCTCATTAGAAGCTGAAAGACAATTATGAAATGTAATGTGACAGCTTAATGAGGCAGTTTCTACTTATCTTCACCTGCTAATCATTTCTTTACCCATAAAAACATTCATAAATACTAGACTTCATTTATTTTTTGACAGTAAGTTTTATCCATGTGTTCATTCAGTTGGCAACAATTGCCTCAAAATATGAGAGAAAGGAAATAATTAAGTATTATTTATGTTACATGCTAACATATTTTTTTTTTTTTTAGGAAAACATTTTGGTAGGAGGCTTTGCATGTTTTTTTCTTTTTTAATCTCTTCACTAGCAGAAACTGAACATCAGAGCAGAGAAGCCTGATTTTGTTTTTCACATGAAGAGTGTAGCAGGAGTTAATTCCTTATGATTATTACCTTTGAGGAGAACTTCTGTTGATATTGATCCTGGAATCAGATATCTTTACTGGAACATACTCAAAAGGCTGTAAAATAGAATTTGTGGTTTCTAAATTGTTTTTTTCTCTCTGCAAAAGACTTATTAATTCTCAAGTACATTCAATCATGTTATCAGCCCTGGGACACTCCAGCTATTGATAAAGCATGAGGTTTGTGTTTGGTTCCCAAACAGATACTTAATCCTTACTTGGAATGTAACACACACTGTAGACAGCAAACAAAGCATATGTTACTGTACCTCTCTTGCACAATGTAACTTCTACAATGTCTGGAGGTGATTAAGAATATGGAAAACAAGCTTTCATGAATATGACCACATCTGTCTTCCTAACCAAATTCTCCTGTGGGGTTTGAAATTCCAGTGCTCTGAGATCCTTAGAAACCCTTTCGGTAACTGAAGGATTTTTCAGCACAGTATTTAATGGGATGTGTTTAAAGAAAATATCGCGTATTGTGGCAAAACAAAAGGGAAACTGTTTCTCAGTCGTTATCTAAAGGAATGTTTCATGCCTTCTCCCTCAATAAAATTGATGTTGATGCAGTTTTCCTTTAAGCAGATGCACCTGATTGGTGTGTGTGTGTGTATTCACTTCCTTTTTTCAAAGGCATAAGATTAAATGCTTTCTTAGGTCCAGTTTTCCTCCTTTGTCCAATGGAATTTAATCTGTGACACTTAAGTGGAAAACTAACTAACTTATATCACAGTTATCTACAAAAGAGTGTAATAGTGATTAAATAATATTATGGGTTCCCTCTAATTCTGCTTTGAAGTATGTGTGGAAAACAAAACAAGTTTTGGTTTAACTTAGGTTTTCCATTTCTCTGTGGTCATAAGGGTCCCTGTATGGATGGATGAGCTGTAGAGATACCAAATTTATACTACCTGTACTCCGAGTGGCTGGAGTCTTCGTACAGGCTTGTCACGTCTGCTGTTAGCGTAATAGTTCATGATAGCAGAGCCATCACACTTCATGACTATATACCATGGCTCTAATGTGGAAGAGCACTCTGGAGTGTCATAGAATTGGCAGTCACATTCAAACAGAGGCATCTACTGTCTCTTGCTATTAGCACGATGTGTATTGTCTAGACGACGTCTCAGTGAAAATAGGATAATCAACGTAACCTATACCAGGAAATATATAATGAAAGAATGGCCCTTTGAGGTGCTGCAGATTTTCTTTGTGGATCCAAAACTAGCATTTCTTTGACTGAAAAGGTACATTGTCCTTCACAGGACACCTTGCAGGTAGGTTAGGCAAGAGTTCTGTGTTCATCTTCTATGGTTCTTCAGAATGCCAAGGTATCAGGATAAGTTCAGGTCCTGTACTTGTTTCTCTTGTGGCAGAGTTTAATGCTACTACCTTACATGGCTTATTTTTAATGAATTTCCTTGTACTGGTGTATAAAAGTCAAGCAAAAGTAGATCTGACAAACTTTGTTTCAAGAACTAGTATGTGTCCTGTTTATGCTGTTCTTCAATGTGAGACCTGAGCTCCTGAAATTGTCTTATTGGACTTTAAGGCTTGGATAATAGTATTTCTAAAGAATTTACTTGTTGAAGAAAATGATAGATATTTTGAAGGTAAAAAGAGATGTTTCATATGACTTATTGAAAAATTTTCTTACCACTTCAGTGTAGCTGTGACACCATGTTTTTATAAGGTGAGATACAAAGAGTTGCCGGTTATGAATTCCTCACTTGGGAGAGAAAAAAAACACTCCATCAGTAGCTCAGTGTGCTTGCAGAGAAGGCCCAGGAGGAGCCTTCTGGAGACAACCGGATGTCAGCTTGATGGGAAACTTTTGTCCATTTCTGTGCAGGTTATGGAGTGTTTCATGAAAGGTTAGTAAACATATGGAATAAGTTATGGGGAAGCTATTTTAAAGCTAAAAGCATAAATGAATTCAAGAGACACCTAGATTCCTTTATGGAGAAAGGTGGTTTTGAGGGGTATTGTGAGAAAACAGGATGGTTGGATTAGCTCCATTCTAAAGTAAAGAGATACTATGGGCCAGGTGGTCTTTTATTCCTAACGTTTCTCTTTCTTGCTTCCGCCCCCCCCAGAACAGTTGTATTCTGAAATATCCACCACCTAGCCTGGTACTGAGAGTTGAACTATAGGTATTGTTGTGTTGGGTTGGTAACAACTCTAGTGCTATGGGCAATGTAGAGAATGTTGGTTGGCGTTTTTTGGTCTGTTGCGATGTTGTAAGCTGTTATATTTGTCTAGTTTCCAGTTGAAATAGGCGTTTACCTAGCAAGTTAATTGACGATAAGGTCACTGTCCTTAGACAACTGAAAAGAATTGCCCTTTACAACTGAAGATTATCTTTTAGTGTTAGACTTTGAGTGATATGGGTAAGATCTGCTGTATGGCTGCCTAACAAGAGTGCTAAATATGGTAGTTATTTTATTGCTCAAGGAGACAGTAGGAGAACATTTTAAGAAGACCGTACTTTGGACTCTGCTATTTTGGTCCATTTCTTAGGTTACCCATTTGTATATTTCCATGTCGTTCTTTGATATAAAATCATAATTTAATATAAAGACATGGACACTACAAAACCAGGAAACTTATCGTAGTATTTAAGTTTAAACATGTTTTAAAAAATGCCACTGTAATTGCTTTGAAACAGAGTGAAGATAACTTCATTATCCCATGGACTACTGTATCTGGCTTCTTCTATTGTCTGTGCC
This sequence comes from Anas acuta, assembly GCF_963932015.1. Taxonomy (NCBI): domain Eukaryota; kingdom Metazoa; phylum Chordata; class Aves; order Anseriformes; family Anatidae; genus Anas; species Anas acuta. The sequence goes on along the minus strand of NC_088982.1, from coordinate 71,999,690 downwards.
TTCCCTCTATCTCATGCCCTCAGAGGACTTCCTACAGTTGGTTTCTTGCATGTAATCTGGCCCTCAAGCTTTATGATTATAAATTATTCTTCACTTCCACAAGTCAAAGTCTGGAATTCCACTTCCATCTGTTTTAGATCAAGAATGAGAGATAGAAATAAATTCTTACAATTTGAGGCTGATTGCGTGAGATCTGAAAATAGAGATTGTTGGTAGCAGAAAAAAAGCCAGCATCTCACTGCTTTGTCAGCTGAAGCATCTAATGGTAATTGGAGGAGAAAGTAAGCTAGGGATCACAATGAGTTTAATATTTCTCTTGTTCATGTGAAGGCAACAACAAAAGGTGTTTTCTCACATGATGATAGGAGAGTCAGAGTTAGTCTTAGGTGTTTGCAGGCAAAAGTAAAGAGGATTGGGGCCAGAAAATGTACTTGAAGACACTAATTGCATGGTGACTTGGAAAAGGAGTTCAGAGAAGTCTCATTCATCCTTCAGATACTGTTTCACTACAGCTCTGGATGTGTCAGCAATTTAGGCTATTCTTACCTTTCCAGCATCAATACAATTGCCAGCCTCCTGATGAAATAACTCACTCACAGCAGGTTCTCATAGGCTGCCTCTCTTCTTCTGACATAATTTATCCAGCCCATGGTGGCATCATCTCTGGAGATGCTGAAAGGCTCACATCTGACTGACATAATAATGGGCAGTCAGAAGGTAGATTCCCTCTCTTTCCTCAGAGGAGGTGGCAGTTGGGATAAAATCTCAGGTCCAGTTCCCTCTCTTCTCAAATCATGTTCAACATGAGCCTAAGGAGCCTGTGGGGAGATGTTTGTAGGAATGAGTGGGTGGAGGGCAGAAACAGCCTGTCACTGCAAGGCCTGCTCCGCGTTCTCTGGACCCAGCAGGATTTTTTCCTGATGATTTTTTCAGTATCTGATTTTTTCACTGGTGGTTTAAACCAAACTGTTTTATTTAGGTTGCTTTATTTTCCATGTTGATAGATCAGGATCCATGGAATGGGCCAGATTTTACCACAGCAAGTCTTAAAAGTCTCTGACTCTTGTCTCTACTGTAGAAGCCTGTCAGCTGAATAGTGGTACGGTTTTTGGAGGATTGACACCTGTATCTCCATCTAAACCTACACTATATGCTTATTATTCCTAGTTATAACGCTAATGTGCATATCCATGGTTCTTAAAGCATTTTGAAAGAGCTGAAAATGTAAAATTCCCACAGAAGGAAGAGGTGCTGTGGTGTGACACTTCAGGAGAGGGTAACACCTAATAGGAAGCAGGCAAGTGCCATAGTGAAGAAAGGTCTAGGACTCTGTTAGCATTTCAGTTTCTCTCAAAGGTAAAGGCAATTCAGCCATTCTCCAGAGGGATTTCTTTCCCAATCCTCTCACCTTTGTAATGGTTGAAGTACTAAGCATTAGCTGTTACAGGCTTGGCCTTGGAGGAATATTGAGATTGTGATTGTGCCTAGTTACTACTTTTTGTACTACTTCTGCATTGCAGAAGTGCAAAAGCCCTATTCTGGTAAGCATCCAAGCAAGGAACAGCCCCAATCTATCCTTAATCAATTAATCAATTAATCCATTTTATATAGATACATATACTTTTTTTTTTTTTCCTGTGAAAGTAGCCAGGTGGCTTGGCTCCCAGTGCCTTGGCTTTGAATACTGAACAATATGCCTATTCTGAAATATAAGTTTGAGTGCCCTGTGATAGGCAAGCCAAGAGGATCAATGGATCTGTGTGTTTTCTTAAAGTCCCTGGTAGGCTGTGAAATCAAATACAGCTTATTTGGAATTGAGGAAAAAATATTTCTCCTACACTGGGATGAATTGAATTGGTTGGGCACTGGTTTTGCTTCCAAAACAACTCCTGCTGTACTTAGTACTTTTGCCAGTTTCATGTGCAACTTGTTGAATTTCTCACACACTATACACATGATGTAATATAAAAGCGTGATATTGAAGTGTGGCTGGAGTAGTATGTTTACCAAAGACTAGCGAGATTGACTTCATGAGATGATTGTAATGCACTAGCTTTGCATTATAAAATTTGTTCCATTATTTAATGGGTACATATACAGCACCAAAATAGTGCATCCCTCTGTCTAGACATGAAAATATTTCATTTGGACACCTTGTGCTAACACTGAGGTTATAGAATGAGCTCAATGTTGTCTATACAGTAAGTTGGTTTACCTTTCCCAGCCAGGAAATAAGATGCACAGAATCACAGGCACGTTGAGGTTAGAAGGGACTTCTGGAGGTCATCTGATCCAAACCTGTGCTCAAGCAGGGCCACCCAGAGCAGGCTGCCCAAGACCATGTCCCAGCAGCTTTTGAAGATCTTCAGGGAGAAGGATTCTTTGAGTTAAAGCTGAAACTGCTTTCAACTGGCTGCCTACCTTCCCCCAGAAAGGGAAACTATTGTCAGCTGTTACATAATACCCTGTAGACAAAATACTGGTGGCCACACACTGTTCAGTAATCTGACTTGTTCATTTGCCAGATAGTGATTTCTATGAAAAACAGCGTTGGCATGAAGAGCTTGATGCATCATGTCACTTTATCTCTCTCTCCTCTTGTATGTATTGAATTTCTTATGAACAGGTGAAGTGATCTGTGTGAGATTAGTATGTGTTCCAAGTTTGTTAAACAAAGAAGTGGAAATGGCGGGAGTGCTTTCAAGTGGCAGCGATGATGGCTGGTGTAAATTTGGGATCAAAGCTACTCGCATGCTAAAAAATGCTTAATTATTATTCTCAAAGAAAGAGAAATGGAAAAGGATACATCTTCTGGCATGCCAAAGGTAATTTAATTAGATTCAAGCTTTCTTTCTTGCACATTAGAAAACATTTCACTAGATTAGAGCACAGCAGGTGCTTACCCATGTTTTTTTTTTTTTAACTATTACCTTTGGATATGTAGGCTTTGACAGTGTATTTTTGGAGAATGGTGATGGCAAAAGCCAATACATTTATGCAGCTAGATCTCTTAACATTGTGGGCATCAAAACACCCCTTTAATTTCCTGTGGTCTTCCCCTGCATTAAGCCACCACATTTCACTTTAGCTACCAAATGCCCTTTTATCTCTGTGAACAGACAGACATATTCAGTTACTAGTATCTTGCAAAGTAAGCATCAGCTCTAAGCAGTGTAGCGACAGGGTGTCTGCTTAAACAAAAGCAGCACCCTGTAAATCCAGGAAGTTTTTCAGGAAGCACGTGACTTTGATGAAGGACTATAAATCACTGTCTGAGGCAACAGAGGCCCTTGCATTACGCTCTGCTGTAGACTGATGTAGTAGAACTGCGTTGAGGAGATCTTTGGAAAATCGATAGACCATCTGTCCCTCTGCGGATGTTGTTTCCTCATTGTTTCAAATGAACTTCATTTACTGCTTTAAGAATGGCACTTCTTATTTACTTAGAACAACATAATATCGATTTAGGAAGTTCACATGTCAACAGCAAGCCTGTGTCCAGAAATAGGTCTGTGCTGTGAGGTATTACTGCTGTTACAGTGAACTGTACAGAATTGTCAATAATGGGAATAGCAAGAAATGTCTTACGTAAAGTGTAAGAACACCTAGAAAGGAGGTGACACTGAAACTCAAAAATAAGTTATTTTTCCTACTTGTTGTGTAATGTGAAATGAGAGAGAATTTCTGATTAAAGTCGTCAGACTTTGTGAATAAGTGCTTGTGCTCTGGAAACAACCACCCTGAGGGCTGGGTAGACTTGTGCAGAGAAATTCTTTGAATTTTGCTAGGCCTTGGTTGCAGCTGGGTGTTGGTCTGTGGTGGGTTGCCCACGGCCCAACCAGCCAGCTCCTCGCTCCCCTCACAGCCCCTGTGGGATGGAGGACAGTGGGAACAACGAGAGTGAGAGAAATAGCGGGCTGACATAAAAATCACTCATCAGGTACTGTTGTGGGCAAAACACTCAACTTAGGGTATTTAACATATTGCTAGTTCAATCAAGAAATTGCCTCCTGATACCCAGACTGGTAACTAAGGTGACGAACATTTAAGAGGCGCCGCCATCTCGGCAGCTAGGCCCAGCCGTCCCCTGAGGCAGGCTGCTGGCACCAGCTGGACCCAGCTGTGTGCGGCACAAGGTGGCTGCTGTTATAGGCAAGAATAAGAATATTGGAAGTTTTGAAAGCAGGGGGCCATCCACTGCAAGGGAGTGGGATACCTTTTTTGAGCTGTGTGAATGGTGCCACATCCCGTATTTACAGCTTGGTCCACTCGCCTCTTGGCCATGGTCAAAAAACCTCTCTTTCATGTGGTGTTCTTCTTGAGTCCAGGCTCTGTTCTTAACCAGTTTGAAGGATTCAGGCATTATTAACGTTTCAGAAAGTAATGCAAGATTTTTCTTTTTTTTTTTTTTTTTTTTTTTTTCTAGAGATTATTTTATAGGAGTAGCTTAGTTATTTTTGCGTTACTTGAGGAAACCTGAGTTTTTTTGAGAGCCTTTACCTGAAACAACATTGCTTCAGAAGTTCTCTCCAAGTTATGAATAAACAAAAACTGCAGAGCTAGAATTAAAATATTATTGGATGTTTTACCTAGTTTAAGCCAGGCTGAGTAGCATTTATGCAATTTTTTGTATCCCTTCCTTCAAAAGGCTTGAACTGTGAAAGGTCTCTTGAGAATTATAAATTAGCTTTTGGTTTTGTCTAGTTTGTTCACCTGTCCCTGTAGATAATCCACGAGGTGTGTTTTCTTTATTATATAAATAAATTTTACTTCAAAGCTTGCTTTCCTTTGTGGCATAATGTCAAGTTAACTGTCACAATACGCAGACTGATTGAGGATGAATGTTTGTCTGACTAATCTCCGAGCTCTCAAAACTTTTCAAACAGATGGCATAAGATGTATTGCAAAGCACAGGGCATTAATGCTATGTGATGTAAATTACGTAATTGAACTGTGATGATGTGCTATAACCAAACGGTGAACCTTGCATCAAGCTCTATGTACATATATGGGTTAAGATAAATTCTCCTGTCAGTAGTAAGAAGTGAAAGAGGATTCCCATACATGTAGAAGGAAAACTGTGAAAATATACTGTTAAAATAGTTTAAGGAACAGGTAATTGTTTGTTACTAGCATACCACATAAAGGTCACGGAAATGTGGTATGCCAAATGTAAGTTCAGCCTTAGATAAGCTGGTGTGATCTCAGTAAGGATCTCTTTTTTCCTAAAGATCTTTAAATGAAGCATGGTACTGTCCGTCACCTATATAACCCAATCGTTTTCTATTTATGTATAAAACAGTTATCAATACAATAAGAACGTGTTCCTGGAGCAGGGGGATAGCTATGTTAGCTCATTACATAACTGAGAATGCAGTAACTACAATGAACTATTCATAAAAAGCTGTGAAGATAAGTTAAAGGGGCTGCTACCCTCTGTGCATAGTAAGCTCTAGTTTTCATGCATTGAGTTACTGAACATACAGACTAGAGCTTGTTAGCTGAACAGTATGGTTGAAATAACTGTTTCTTTACTTCTTGACAGGTAGAGTAATAAAATCTGAGAACTGGGTACATGAATCCTGCTATGGAGTATAAATAAAAACGATAATTGGAGCTGGACTTTTTATAACCTTTGGATAATTGCTTGCAAACCAGGAAAGCTCTTAATTCACATTACTAAGTGAAGTCTAATGTTGCAAACATCTTTCCTTTATTGGAGCATGGTATTGGATGCTGCAGTCTGCCTTTACATGGAGCTGTAATCTGTTCTGAATTTTTTTTTTCTTTCTATAGTTACAGTGCTTTGACTCTAGACATTCTGTCATGCCTTCTTTTCTTCCAGCAATGCAACTTAATAATGTTTTCAGCTCAATACCTAACTTCAGCTATGCTAAGAGATAACTAGAAACCTGCAGTTGATAAAGGAGGAGGAAAAGTAATAGCAATCAGAGTGTTAACACAAAATAAATGAAGGGCACCACAATTTTCTAGAAAATGGAGTTGTGTAATAGTAAGAGGATTAGAAAGCAGTGGGGTGTCCATTATGCAGAGCTACCCTGAGAAGTTTTCCTCTTAAAACTATTTGGAGAGATGAGTACTTGTTTCCTGCCATGTTTGTGAGGCTTGTTTTTTTTTTTGTTTGTTTTTGTTTTTTAATGAATGCCTAAGTTGCCATTATAGAGGAAATTAAGTTGCAAATAATAAATAGTATAAAATAAAAATATAAGATTAAAATGTAGATTCAAAAAGGAACTTGCCCAAATCATTCAGATAAGTTAGGCTATCTAAAGCTGTATGAATTTTTCTTTAAGGTATGAAATTGCCCATCTTTTCCTCTATTGTTCTTGACTTAAGGGTACTTGTATCTCACATTTAAAAGTATTTAAAGATAAACAGAAGAACAAATAATAATAATAATAATAATAAAAACATTATCAATTCATCTGTAATATATTTCCAGGCTGGGGGATGAAAGAGAGTAAAACATGGTTTCTACCAAACTTTTTGACCATGCAGTTGTGTTCTGTCTTTGTTAGATACAGGTATTGTCAAAGCATAAAATATGTATATGCTCCTTAGACTTTTTATTGAAACTCCTCCTTTTGCTAGTGGGTATGGAAGGGAAGAAGCATGTTACACAGGCTCTAAGAATTGAGTATTAAAATGCAAATATTGAATGTATTATTTTATTATTTTTTTTTTATTTTGAATTGTTCATTGTTTCTCTGTAATGTTTCTTCTGTGAAATGGAAAATCCACTTCCAGAATCATAATCAGCACCTTGGAGAATCTGATGTATTTGTATACTGCACAAAGGTTAAATGGAGTTTCATAGAGGAATGAGCTGATACCTTTGTAAGTCTCCAAGTTAAGAATATATCCATGGCTGCAAGTGGAAGCTGTCACAGGGCAGCTAGGAAGGTCTCTTGTCTTCAGACCAAAAAGTGACCTGAAATATAGACCGTATTTTATTGTTTAACATGCATCATCTTCTTCTCATAGTTTTGTTTTGTGTGTTGTTGTTGTTTTTCTTTTCTTTAATTTAGCCTATGCTGTTCTGTCACTGTTAGTAAATCATTTCTTAGAGAGGAAGAACAGAGACAAAGGATGTGGATAGTGGCCAGAACTAGTTCCAGTTAAATGCAGTATAAAGTCTCTGTCTCTGGAGAAAACTTCTTATGTTATTGTGAAGCTTTGAGAATTCATCGTGGTTCCCAAAATAGCTCTACTGTGAGACTGCAAGGTATCTGTTTGTTTTGTGGGCTAGGTGCCAGGTTATTTCCACATGGAAACACATTTGAAGAATAACTTCATAGGCTTTCGTAGCCCTCCCAGGACATTCTGCTTAAGAATGCAATCTGTTCTCTCCACATTCATTAAAAGCTCTTTTGATTGACAGTGACTTGTTTGCAGAATTTTAGTGGAAATAATTTCCTTCTCACAAAAAGAAATGATCATGCATTCTTCATAAAGCAGAAGCCTATCCAGATACAGACTGAGCCATTACTTTCCACCGCCTGGATTGCCATCTTTTTCCCACTAACATGTCAGAAGTTCTGCCCCCTCCATGCTGGGGAGAATTGTTAAGGCTGTGCAGTGCAGACGCTCAGCTGCACCTCACCAAAGCTTTGGTCCAGCTCTTTAGCTGGGAGGCTGTAGGTAGCCTGCTCGAGTTACCTTCGAGCTGTGTTTAAAACAACAACAGCAAGGGGTTGGTTGGCAGTAGTCTTTGGGACCATCTGAGCACCAGCAATGAAGGATGATGCTCACCAACAAAGTGCTGGGTGGGAGTTAGGTTTTACATTAAAAAACCTAAAGGCTAATCTGGCCTTGGTCATAGTTCTGAAGGGATACTTTTTGGGTAACAAATGGAAAGCTGTGTATTAGGCAGTTTTTGAATTCAACTGTAACATACTGCTGATTTAAATTACTTGGCATTTTCAGTGCTATTCATCTCTTACGTGCATTTACAGCTTAACCCTTTTTAAATACAAATTATCTCAGTAATGATTGCAGTGCACCGGGGAAAGAGCAAAATTGCCTATTGTAAGCATCTTTTCCCTGAATTAATAGTTGCCTGTTGTGGTAGAGATGCACTCTGTCAGTTTTTTGTTTGTTTGGTTGGTTGGTTGGTTGGTTTTGTTTTTTAGTCAGATGGGAAAATCCTGTTAATACTAACAAAATGTTTAGAATAAACAGAAAAATCTCTTAAGAATGTGGAATTTGTTTCTCAGCAGGGCATAGGCTGTATCACCAGGCAATCACTATTTGGTGGATCCCTTCCCGACTGTGGAAGGGTTTCTAAAAGCTTCCATCCTTCGGGGAATTTACTGTGGCCTGCAGCAAGGCTCTGAAAGGGAACTCTCTCAAAGTAAAAGAGGCCCAAAAGGTGGTGGAACAAGCGCTGTTTAATTGCCCCAAAGCAAATAAGGAGACAGTGCAGTGGCCTCTGTCCATGCTGTATGTATGATTATGACTGGTCTTGGGTGCAGGTATAGAAAGATATTTATAGAAAGATAATTATTGCTGTCAAATTCTAAAAAGGTCCATCTAGGGCTCATAGACTCCACTTCAGCTGTGACACAGGCAGTGAATAATGTGGCAGGACTTGTCCAGGATATAGCTCCCATGTGAATGAGGAGTTGTTGTTTTCTTACCATAAATCCACCACCTGCCATTTTCCTGTGTCTGATGTGTAGGCTAAGTTTTGCGCTAGCACTTCAGTATTTTGTGGGTTTGCTTTTGTTCACTGAACAGGCTGCTGCTTTGCATATTTCATATGATTTGTTTCTAAGTGATGTGCCAGCTGTCTGTAAAATAAATAAATATATAAATAAAATCCTGTAATGATATAGTGGAAGAAAAAATTAGTCAGGTGACTGGATGACATCAAAACAGCTTTTTGAAGTAGTGAAAGAAGCTGCAATGATATGATGAAAGGAACACATGGACAGTTTGCCTCCTAAATTGGGAAGGTCCAGTCCTGGTTTAAAATTTTTAGCTAGTTCTGCTAGATAATCAAGTTGACCTCTCCATAGGTATTTGTGTTGAACAGTAACGATGTATAATTCAACTTATTCATGGAATCATTATTAAATCCATTCATTTCAGCAAATTCTGTGAACCCCCTACCCTCAGGGAAAATCAGAATGTATAGATACTGCTGGTCACAGCATCTGCTTTTCATTTGGAATGGGAAAAACTGAGGGCTAGGCTACAGCACTCTGCACTGAAAATTTCCTTGTGTATTGCTATTTGTGGCATGAAAATGCCAACAGCAATTTGGATAAATAAAAATCCAGATAGTCTTATCACTTAAAAACAAGCAAAGAAAACCCTTAGAACTCAGGATATAGTAATATGTAGGAGGATATCTGCACCAACAAATCAGAAAAATTGATTTCATTAAATCTACTAACTTGTCCTATTCTCTTTAAAAATCTCTAAACATGGCAGGCATGTTGTTGTTGTTTTTGTTTGTTTTTATCCTAGAATACAGCATGTTCTTATCAAGTAGTTTGCCCAAAATACTTACAACCCTCTCACTCCAGATGTGTGCCATATCTTTTCCTCACATTTGACTTTATGGTTTTCATAGAGATTGACAAATGAAACGTGTTTTGAAGTACAGGACTGTAATTGTGTTATCCAAATTCCCTTCTTGTAAGCCGTTGATGTTCAGAGGAAGGCTCCATTTCAGCAACAAATTGAGATATGAGGTACTTTGGTCTGTATTCAGGCACCTTACATACTATGACTTTCAATACGCCTGTGGGAGGGGGTAGTTCCTTAGCTCTCGGCGACTCTCTCAGCCAATGTTCACGTCTGGGACTCGGTTCTGTTCTAAGACATTCAAAGGCAGTGCATTGTCCTTGGGAAATCTTTTACTTCACTTGTACATGCGAGTCCAGCAGTGAAGTGTTTAAGAAAAGCGTTAAAACACGTTAGCCTGCTTCAAATTGCAAGTAACACTGCGGCATCAAGTTCCATCAAGTTTTAAAGAAGTTGCTTAAATGACTCTTTTAACTGAAGAATTGTCATTTGTTACAAATAGTGAATGGTGTACTCTGCTATGGTGTGAGAGGTCGACATCTAGACCCTGAAATAATTTGTTGAACTCTGAAGCGACAGTAGCTGCCCTTGAAAGCTCTTCAAGTTTTTCAAAGCCTCTTACACGCATACACTGCAGCTTGCTGATTTTTTTTTTTTACATTTATTAAGATCTTTGGAAATCAGTCTGCACACTAGTTAGTGCAGTTATAGAAGGTGCATATCATCTTTTTTTTTTTTTTTTTTTTTTTTTTTGGCTCATGATTTTGTTTATCCTTGTAAACAATTCTTCAAGAAATATGTCATAGTCATTGTCTTTCATGAGCTTAGAAGTCCTGTTTTCTGGTTTGTCCTTCTCTCCTTCATCACCCCATACCTGACTGAAAATAATGATTTCACTCATTGCAAAGTGCTATTATTTTTCTAAGCTCAGATGATGTTGGTAGAGAAAATAAACTTTCATGTGTAATTTCAATCTACTATATTCTTCTGGACATTCAAACTGAAGTGTTAGTGTTTGAAATGAAAGTGGCAAGGAAAGCATTTCTTCTCAACACTTTGCAATAAATTACCATTGCAGTAACACTTACAGCAAACTAGAGATGAAGAAAAGTGTTCATTTACATTTCAGTACTTGAAAGGCCTACATTTTAGTGCTTGCCTCATATGCCAGAAATGTACCTTTTTATTTAGTTTAAATAAACACGAGTTGTTGTTTTTTTGCTGCTAGTTTTCTCTAATTTTTGATAAGCATAGCTAGGTTTTAGATGATGGACATGTTCCTTGCTGGGCTAATCAATACAGAAAATCACTTGCAAAACTATAATTATATGGAGGCAGAATATGGAAGGGAAATAAAGCAAATCTGTTTGTTAGGAAGCTGTTTGAAGATTAAAGCCTCAGATTAAACGTTCATGAATAAATTATCAAAGGCTTTATCAAATGGCTAAAGCTTGGAGAAAGCTTGACAGTGGTCCTATGTCTCTTTCCTTGTCTGTCTAGAATGCATGCTTTATATAAATGCAAAAAGACTTCCTTGTTTAAGAGAAATCATGTAGTTTAAAAACATTCTTTCTCCAGAAGTGATTTCTGTCATTTAAAGGTGATTTTCTTCTGAAGGAACAGACTCCCTGGCATGTTTTCAGCTGTGAGGCATGATGTTCTATATTTTCTTCTAACATTTTTTGTTATCAGCCTTTTCAAAAAAAATACGACATTGATGTATTGCATTGAAAAATTTATCTACTTTGTTATTGTTCTTCTTGTTTTGTTTGTTTGTTTGTTTTGAGGTCATTATTTGTTTATTTATTATTATTTTTTTTAATCCAGTATACTGATTTTCCTAAGAATTTTTCTGAACCACTTAGGATTCTCCATATTGCCAGACAGTTGGCAGCACATGCTAACACCTAGAGTTAGCTGTGGGAGATTGGGTGAGGCAGATTTCTTTGGTGAGGCAGATGCTGTGGCTCGTTAGAGATTCCTGTTCTATGAACACATGTATATTGTGCACAAACCAGAGCTTCAGCCCCACAGTTCAGACCAGACCTGTCCAGTACCAGGGGAATGGGATCCACGCTCCAACCCAACAGTATACAAGGTGTGTCGATGAGAGCTCAGCTACTTTATCTACCAGTTGTTCTCCTCAGGCTGCAGCTTCCATATGGTATCATCCATTCATGGATCATGTTTCTCCCTCTGCCTGCACTGGGACTCTTATCTTAGCTATTTATTGCTTTCCACAGTAGGTCTTTGGCATAGTCCTACAGCCCCAGACCAATCTCTTTTACTTCCTCCTTCCCTGAAGCTAATTAGTGGCTGCTGCCGCTATAGTTGCTCTGGCATCCCGCCCATATGGATTATAAGAAATGTTACCTTTGTTATCCGCCACATGCTGGATTAATCTAGTCAGTTCGAGCTGGGTGGATTTAGTCAAGTCTCATTTTTCGAGTCAGTGCCTTGGGTTGGTTACTCTTGGGGACATGCTACATGGAAATGAGAGTTCTGGTGGCATATTGTCCGGAAAAGCTAAGGGCAGCCCCTCCATAAGGTCTTGTTTGTGGTCACCTATTTGATGATCGAAGAGCCCTATTTTTGAATATGGTAATAAATGGAGTGCTCTTGTGCTCCCTGTCTGTGGCTCTGGTCTCCCCATCCCCTCCACGCAAACCTCTCTGTACTCACATGGAAGGGTGCCACAGAGCTCAAGTAATTGAGTGATGAAAATTGAAATATCAGAGGCACTTTGTAGAAGCTTTTTTCTTTGCAAATGTCTTTGCTTGAAATGTAGCACTCCCCCCTGCAATTGAGTTCTGGCAAGGTGAATGGGTGCCTAAACAGATTTTCTTTTACTTTGAGGTTGACATTGGAAGCCAGGTTTGTGTTTTCAAGTGACTAAGAGAAATTTGGAGGGTTATGAAATAATTTTAAGTTTATTCTTTTTAGGTAGGCAGCAATTCTAAATTGGCCAACGAACCTACAGAACATCAGAGGAGAAAAGTAGCTATTGATTTAGTGCCACTTCTCTGAAATCCTTTCTAGAGAGCAAAATGTCTTCTTGAAGTTGGCTGCCACTGTACTGCCAGCTTATTAAGCCAGTTTCTCTGGGAGCTTCTTGCTCATGGGTTTCATTAGCTCAAAGTGTGTAATAATGATCTGAATACCATGTTATGCATATGCATTAGCTAACCCAAAAAGCATTTGCCCATGTTTCTGCTGATACTCAGGTTTTTGAGACCTGTGATGACTTAAGAAATAGGTGTCGAGTCATTTGAGCTTTTTGCAGTGTGTCCTGCTGCAGTAGGTAGCAGAAATCCTGCAGATCACATGCAAGAAAACATCTTCAAATGTAGCGGGATCTGCTAGGGAAAAAAAAGATGACTAGAAAAAAAGGAAGAGTGAGAACTGCTGATTCAGATGGAGAGGGAAGCTGCCACAGAGTCCTGCAGCGTAAGGGTGATAACTAGAAAGTTTCTCACTTGTACAGTGATGTATCGAGAGGAGAGAGAAAACAACCTTATAGATTTTAGTGTGGCTGAAGACCCAGCTCCTGCAGTCCTTGGCACCTATAAATGTTTCTCTTTACCTTCTGCGAGGTGCTGAGGAGTCAAAATACAAAGAGGGCCTCTAGATCTTAGCCCCACATCCTGCTCATGACAAACAAGCAGAGCTAACATTGTTTGCATTAAGCCTGGAGCCCCATCCTGCACCTCTGCTTGGGAGGTGGATCCAGAGCAGCATACTGGGTCACTGTGGCAGCGGATCAGGCCAGCGTGGGTGAGACAGTGTGCCTGGATGCTTTGCAGTACTCTTGTCTGCCCTCAGGCTCCAATTTAGATATATCAGTTCAAATTCTTCTCGGTGCTGAAAGGTTTTAAAAGGGAGGAATGTTTTGTGTAGTCCCAAGAGGCCATATTGACTCCATGTATGTGACTCTCATGCAGTGAAAGGTTTCATAGAATTCAAGAATAATGCCCACAGCGTGAATCACTAATGCCATTGCAGAGTGGCTGGGATCCAACCATGATTCTTGCATTTCTTGAATGTTGCTACTACATCAGCTTCTCAGGACATTTTGTCCGAACACTGGGAGGCCGACAGACAGGTCCCTGTTTGGCCTGCAGCATTACTCACACTCTGGTGCTGTCAGTGATGAAACTGTATAGCCTGGCTTCAAAACAGACTATAGGTGACAGCAGGTGTCCCATTACTCACTGTCTGATAACCCTTTTCTTGCCTCAACCCCTGCTGCCCAATACAATGCAACGTACTGTGCCACTGGACCTGTTATTGATTCTGTTTGTGGCACACAGATAATGCCCTGTAGACGCCTGAGAAGTTTTGGTGAGACTTTTAACTGGCTCCTTAAAAGGTCCATGAAGATATTGTGACTTTCTGTACAACTTGCTTTGCTAAAACTGGATTCCCAAGCACAGAGTAGCAGATGATGATGGAAGTGTAGTAGTTTGCTCTTTTACAGCATGTTGGTCAACCATCTCTAGCTGCCTTACACACATCGCAGTTAGCATCACCCAGAGTTTGGGATTGTGGTACCTATTTAATGCTGAGCCACTGGGACCTGGGAAGGTTTTGCAGCCCAGAATCATGTAACACAGATGGATGATGAATCTGGAAATGTCTTGTGTTCAGGATATCCTGGGTTCGGTTTATACTACCAGTACATTTTGCAGTAAGTCTGCAGTGAATGTTGCTTGAAGGCAGCCCACATACGTGTGCTTAGCAGTTTTCAGGACTCCTTAGTACTGCTCTCTGCAGGCCTTTGCAAAGACAGAGGACGCAGCCTTTGGTCTCTCTGGGAACCAGAGACTTTAAGGCAATTTCAGTGTGTCCCTGTGAGCAGGCTCTGTAGTGGGCAGTTCCCCTTTATGGCTTTTCCACATACAGGCAGCTTCGCACTCACATTTGGAATAACATTTCAAAGCTGTTCGTAGCTGCCTGTATATATTTATTTCTAATAAATAATTTGTATAAGGTTACTTCAGTTGCTTTTTTTTTTTTTTTAATGGTTGCATCTACTTTTTGCACAATCATTTATGCTTCTATCTTCTTCAGAGTGAATTTACAAGTACAGTAGATAAAGTATTAAGTACATTTGGTACAGTATCAGTATTTATGAAGCGTCCCATCGTGAATTATGTTCTAAGCAGAAGCATTTGCATGAGGATGGGAAGCAGAGAGGAGATTGTTTTTTTTTGCTTTCTATCCAGCAATGATTTCTAGAGAATTCTGCATTGGTTGTTACTGCTGCTTTGCCAGCCAGACAAGACGCTATACATTTCAACCATACACTTAATATTTAGTATTTTTCCCCACTGTATGAAGTGTTGCAAACCTTTTTACAAAGCCTGTAAGTTCAAATATGTAAATGAGCAGTTCTATTTTATTCACGCTACCAAAGGTATGTGTTTTATTAGTGTTACTAGAATAAGCCTTGGGAAAACACCTTGGATCATACTGCATTCTGTGCTGGCTGAATATCAGCAAGATATTCGGAAGAAGCCAAAAAGCTTCTCTTAGTTGTGAATACAACTGAAAACTAGTGCCGAGCTAGGATTTGGTCTGTTGTTTCAAAGCTTAAAAGGTGTTTGCCCTTGTCCATAAAACATATGATCCTTGATGGAATAAATGGGGCGGGATCCTACAGAAGGGCTCTTCAACTTCACGTGCCAGTCTGCTGGCATGCTACTGCTGCTGTCCTGTGGAGAAGGCTGACTTGCTCGTGCCTTGATTTTCTCACATTGGTTGCACTCTAATAGTCTGAAAGCTTGCTGAGCACCTGTTCAGGATAAAGTGCTGGCAGGGTACACAATATAAATTGCTATATAATGTTACCTATGAAAAAGGCTATAGAAACACACTGCTGCACTTGGAAATTGGCAAAGGCTTCTGCCATTCCAACTTGCTTCCAAGAAAAATTGCTGTTGACTCCAGCAAGATAACATGGACAGATATGAAATCCATCACTCTAAACAATGAGAAGCTGGCACAGCATTGTAATTGTACCAGCTTGGGCACTATGCCCAGCTGCAGATGTCTTTAGAGTTCATTGCTTTAGACAGAAACAAAATCCCAGTCTGCAAGTTTGCACATGACTATTGTTGAATTGGCACGGGCTCCTGAAGAAGATAGCTTACTATTAAGAAAACATTCAGGCCTCCTGTAGCGATAATGTTAAAGTCACTGATGTGAAAACATACCATCGCTATCTGGGTCGATACAAGCTATTGCTCTGGCATACATGATGTTTATACGTGATGCTTTAAGGATCTTGCAGTGTTTGGTAAATGGTTCCTATTATTAACAGTGGTGAGTTTTGAGAAGTCTTGACCTTCAAGTAATTGAAAAATGTCTTCAAAATATTATCATTTTGAAGACAGAAGACTGATGGTCCTGTACAGACCGCTTCTCTGATTTGTTGTCTTTGAGGTTTTTGTTTAGATCCATTGAATACCAGTTTTTGAGTTTATTTCTTAATCCTGTTGGCATGAGATTGGACCTAAAACACTTCAGGATGCTGTGTTGGCTGCTGCAGTAGAATAGAAATTATGCATCTTAATGTGCAGATGTATAGTACTGGCATGAGAAAAGGATTTACAGGATTGGAACCTAGTGTAGTATGTGAATATTATGAATGCTGTAGATGTATATGTGTTGACCTTGCACTGCCAGAAACAGTAATAAACATTGCAATGTAAATATTATTCTCATGCATAATAATCCTATTAAATGCATGTTTCAGAGACAGCTTGTTATGATTTGTGAATACAGAACATTTCTTCTCTTCCCTAATGTAATAGTTAGGACATTAGAGGAAGTAGAGTCAATCTGCATTAGAAAATAAAAAGTGGACTCAATCCTTTGTAGTGTTACTTGGTGAAAACTTTACGGTAGATAGGTACTATAAGAACTGATGGTAAATAACGTATCTATCTTCATGTACGAAGTACAGTAATTGTAAATACTTAGTGGATCAAGGTCTTTTTTTATATTGGTAGTATGTGTTACTTCAAGAGAAAACTGAATAGGTGTAATGTTAAGGGCTCATCTGTAATTGCATTTTTCACTGGTGAGGTGATCCTGAGCACATAAGTTCTCAAAAGAAACCAAAGGAATGTACAACTCCTGAGAAGATGAAAATAGCAGATTAGGGTAAAGATAACAGAGATACTGAAAAGATTTTAAAATGCTCATACCTGCAGGAAGATTCTGAACTAAGTACCATTTTTGATACGTGTTCTGTTTAGGTTTTGAAGCCTAGAGTTTAGTTAGCTTGAAGCCTCAGTTGAAAACTGAGACTGATTTCAAGTATCAGGAGTTTGTGCAGGAGGCTGTGGGGGGTATTTAGATTGCAGGAAGAGGGAGGAATAGACAAACTCCAGCACTATCAGTGTAATTGAATGAGTACTTCGGACTACAGTAGTATAGAGCTTTTTTACCCTGTTCTGTCTCTCTGGTGCTGAATTTCTTACTGCAGAACAAAAAGGGGCAAGGATTCTGTTAGAGTCACTTCAGCTCTCTGCAATGAATGAAGAACTCAGTGAAGAAGATTTTACATAGCATACTGAGCAAATAACTTGGGTGCCATTGATAACTAAGTACTTCTCTCTACTTTCCATGTGATAGATTCACTGTTTGGGAGAACTGAGAGACATCACTAACAAAATCTTAGAATTGTTTATACAACTTTGAAGACTTTGGAAGGTAATTTCATTAATCACCTGCTGGTCCTGCTGTGAAAATCTTTATTAACACAAGATGATAAGGACAAGAAGATTTCCAAAAGCTCCACGGTAGCAAAGCGCCTGCTATTTCACTAGTGCTAGCAAACTGTTTTGCATATTCAATCTTCCTTCTGCAAGCAGAAGTAATAATCTGTTTTCTAAAAGCTTTACCACTGTGAGCTGTTCTTCCTCAATTATTGATGTACATTGCATGCTCTGTCGTAAAAATGTCAGGATGTATGCTTTCTGATAAGGCTTGTGATGAAGACTTCAGTGACTCTCTGGCCATAACATCTATAGCCAAACTCTTCAGAGGAACTTAGAAGTTGTTGCTACTCATGATGGGATCTGACAAATGAGGCAACTACTTATTACGAGCTGATTGTGGCAATATTTTCTTGTATATATCCAAGATAAGCATTTTCAGTTTACATGACTTTTATGTATTGATTGGTGAAAGTTGTTTTGTTTTACCCTGGAATGTTAATTCAGTATTATTTAAGATGGGCAGTGTACTAATGGTACCAACAGTAATAGTGTGGCACTGGTAACTGGCTCTTAGGTGTTTTCACCCAGAGATCTCAAGTGCTTTGCAGAGGAAACAATAACAGCCTGTGTACTAAATGTATATTTGGTACCTGGTGTTAAAGTTTGTGGCTTGGGAGGAGGAGAGAAGGGTTTACATTCTGCTAATCTCGATGTAAAAAGCTTTTGTTGAATAGACTGGAGGGAATTAGATGTTGAATCATAGCTGGCCCTTATCAACCCTGTTTCTTCCTTACCTTATCTTTATTTCAAAACTGGGGGAGCTGAGGCTCAGCAGGGGCCGTGCCCTGTCTGTGGTCATTCCAGACAGGCTTCAGGCAAGGCCAAGAAGAGTACCAAGTTTATAATCCTGAAAGAAACTTGGCTTGGAGACCTTCTGAACCAAACAGCAATGTTTTTGTTTTGTTTTGTTTTTTCCCCTTGGGCTATTGTCTTCGTAGGTGTTTTTGGTATGTTTTTAGAGAAAAGTTTGTTTATATTTGGTTATATTGTAGAAGAGGGAAAATAGTAGCATCTAGTAGCGTGAATGATAAAAAGTTGGATCTTCATATGGTGGGTACATTTACTGATTGCTCCATAAGTGGAGGGACAATCATTTTCTTTGACTGTTGTGGCAATGAGAAGAGGGAGACCTGCTGAACAAACTAACAGCAATGATATTAAAGACTACGAAGAGGAAAGAACTGAAATCTGGACTTTTTCTGTCATTGATGACGTTTCTGTAAGCAATCAAGACCCAAAAGGTAGAAAGCTTATCTTCTCCCTCCTGTTCCTTTCCAAATGGTTCTTTTAATAGGTAATAGCTACATTACTCAGCAGCAGGCTGTCAAAGTTCTCTTTCTGTGGTAAACTCAGCAAGCTTTTTAAGAGCGTAAAGGTGAATGGGCTGCCTCTATTGACTCTGCTGCAGATTTTTGTCTTCCCATTTATCCTCATCCAGAAATGCTTGAACGTAATACAGCTTTCAACACCATAGATTCTGGCATTTGGAGGTGTTCTTCCTTTGTGTCTACTTCTGTTATAAAGCAATTTGGCGATGCAGCAGTACCTAAGTGGATGATCTTTTGTGTAGGAATTAATACTATCTTTCAAAAAGATGTGTATATAAAATAAATGGCTAAAGATCTGCCTTTATTTTGTATGCATACAATGTTCTAATATCAAGTTGTTTAGACAGTTCTTGACTTCAGTTTGATTTGTATTTGTTGTCTAATTCAATTAAATATGTTCAGGCCTCTTGCCTCTAGCAGAGACTTGAGACACCTTCAGTATTAATGAAATTTGTGTTTTCTGAGTATAATGTGATCTTGGGTAACTTGAATTGTTTGCTCTCACCAAGTCGTGTAAATGCATAAGTAAGGAGTTGCAAATGACAACAACAAAACTCCTCTTTGAAATTCTTTCTGTGTTGTACTGACTGGCTAAACTTTGTAATTATGTGGCTATATTTGCTCTACTTGGTCTGTTATATTTGCAACACATCCAGGGTTGGGTTGTGTGGCCCACAGGAAGGGGCCACCTCTTCCGGGTCTGCTAAAGCTCGCTGTTTGGGGGAAGTCTGTGTGTTTCTCTACGGGTATGCACATGCACTCTAGTATTGCTTGGTTTAAGGCTGTATCTGAAAGGCCACAGCAAACAGGTGGCTTTGCAGTCTCTTCTCAGCCTGGATAGGCTTTTGCTGATTGCATTAGTGTCCCTTTAGTCAGGGCTTGATATCGTGGCCTTAATTCCAAAGTGATGTTTGGGCTTCGGTGTTCAGCAGATGATTATGACCTTGTATTATCATCTCAGAAAGCCTGCCAGACCCCAGCATGCCTTCCCATGACTGACACCACAGGGCTCGTCTCTGCCTTTATCCAGAAGAGATTATTCCAACACCGCATTGCCTGGCTTGCCAAGTAGGTTTGTACGCAAACTGCAACTTGTTCCAAACATGGTTGCCAAGTTAGTGTTTTGTTCAGGAACGTATGAGTTCATATCACTGCTTTTGGTATCTAAGTAGAGCTGTAAACTCTTTTTTTTTTTTTTTTTTTTAAATCTCTGCCTGAGTGCTCTGCAGACGTGTGGCTCTTTTAATGAACACTTTCCAAAGGTCTGTGGCCCTTACTAGGATGGCACACTGACACCAGCAGGAGCATGACCAGACTTCTTAGCCCTATTTAACCCTCTCATTTCCTGACTCGGAGACACAGTCCCTGAGGTTTAGATTAAAATTTAAAAGATGCTTTTTATTAATGTTTAACCTTGATGGGGGTTATGACTATAACTTTCCATTATGTTATGAATATAACTTTTCCCTGCCTCTGGAAACATGCAACACTTAGTCATAGCAAAGTGCTAATGTTTAGCTTCCCGTAAATTTTGCTTTCAGGATATTTAAGCACAGCACCATGTAAATTTATTAACTCTGGACAGCACTTTAGGTGTAATACAGAGCTTAATGCTTTTCAACATCCCGTTCTGTTGAGGCAGTGTTAAGTCATCTGCCCTGTTTCACTAAAAAAGATGTTTGTATAAAGTGGTTTATTCAGTCTGTGACACCTTGAATATGTCACATCTGGGCAGGTTGGTGATGTAACTCTTGCTCAAATATCTGTCCAAAGAATGGTCTTCCATTACGGTCATCTCCCTGAAGGTTGTACTGTGATGCTCAGAGGCAGATTTTCGGTAACTCTTCACACTGAACGTGCCAGGCTCCTTGCAACTTAGATTGTAGAAAAAAAGCAAAAAGTTAACATTTCTCTGTTTCCAGGCTTGTTCCCCAGTACTGTAATTTTATTCCAGATGTTATTGCCACGTACTAGTTGTGGAAAGCTACAGTTGCATTTTGCAGATGGAAAGCCACAGGAGCTTGCCCTGTTGAGTCAGGTGCATTTCTTCCATAACTCCTGCATGGACACAATTTAACTTGATTGATTTATATACCAATCTAATTAGCTATGACTCTGCTTGTGGTAGGTATGTAAAAAATCTGCTAATCTCTTTATTTCATTCTCTGAAAAATACTGTAAGTAAAGTTTTTGCAGCTAAATCTTCAAGTATAAATGATAGGAGGGTGGGTAATTCTGGTGAGTGAGGATATTTTAACTCATATTTACACAGTTACATGTGTAAATTACTGTATGTTAGATGACAGTTAGCTTTGTATTATGTTATGAAGAATATCCGTTACTGTTTTCCCTTTGAGTCTAAGCCAAATATCAGGATGCTTGGTTTTTATTCAGCACTTGCCCAAGTCCCATAGCTCCAGGGGAGGATTTACCTCAGTCAGAGCTGATAAGGCCCTCTGGAATTGTCTTGAGGTAGAAAGATCTTTTGTGCACATACTCAGCTCTGAATGTATATTTGTGTGTCTGGCAGTCTAAAACGATAGATCAACTCCATGTGCTTTGCTAGAGATGGATTTTTGTTTCTTATTTGTTCTGCTAGTCCATTTTCTTTGTATGGGTAAAGAATGATCTATATAAAATAATGTGAACAGTCATTAGATTTTTGGAGTCTCTATTATGTCACGAGACAGACCTTGATAAAAGAAAAGGGCACAGGTTCCACCTGTGAAAAGGCAATAATAGAGTGGATTAAGTTCTTTAAGTTCAACATGGGGTTACAGTTGGCTGACAAAGTTACAGCATTGGATGGTTTCCAAGCTACTGAAGGTACAGCTGGTCACAGAGAAGCAGCTGAGAGCATCCTTTCTCCCATGCAGCTTTCTGTGAGCTCTCAAAATGTGGGTCATGTACTAAGCTTTACATTTTTATTAAAAAAAAAAAAAAAAAGAAAGACACAACATAATTGGAAACATATAATGAAGCAAGCCACTATACAATTGTATACACCTAAACCCTCATCCATCAATTCTTTAATCTTTAATCTGACCTATTACAACTTTCTTTGGTTGTTCTGTTACGTTTTGAAAGAGACATCTATAGCAAGAAAAACACAACTCCTAATTGTTTTGGCATCTGTTGAAGCCTGTTTTGTTGTGATTACACAGCGCACTCACATCTCAACCTGGAGTAATGTCCAGTGGATCCAAGGCACACTGAGCATGGTCTCATGAGAGTGTTTAAAATAGGAGATACGATGAAGACAGATTGTACTTTCTTTGAAGACTTGATTTTGCAGTACTTTTTTTTTTTTTTTCAGGCAGGTATGTTGTTGAAATAGTGGATGCTAAGGAGCAGAATGTAGCCCAGGATAATAAAAATATTTTACTGCTGTCTGTCAGGTTGGATATGTGTCTCCCTAGGAACCAGAGCCAGTATCACAGCAAAAGTGCACAGGCAGCTGTAAGATGTAAACCAAAGTGAGTGAGTTACTTCCTTTTATTACTTCTTGCTCTTTTGCAGTTGTGTCCCTACTGCGCTAATCCAAACAAGCTATTTTGGAAGCGTGTGAGTTTAGTTTGTTGTTTTCCCTTTTTGTAAATGAACGGCACATCAGTAGAGGAGGTGCTCTTACAGATTCTCCAGTTGAAGCAGTGATACTTGGATTTGTGGAGTAGGGCAACAGTGGCACTCTATTTATTTATTTACTTCTGTTCGTAAGCAAGAATTGTGCTGCTTTGGTGCTGTTACGCAATAGAGACTTATTGAACCTTTTAAAGCCACTTATTATTTTTTGTAATTAGAACTAACTTCTGCAGCTGTCATTAAGCTCCTCGTCAGATGATATATTTATTATATTAGAAATGAGAGGAGGCACGTGAGTAAGACTGAAAGGAATATGCTGTGCTCAGGGTAGGGTTTTAAGTTTAAATGGGTGATCAACATGTGTGGGTTAGACCAAGATGATTGCAGTACCAGTGCCTGACTAGTTATGTGCTGCCTTTAATCCTCTGGTATTGTATTTCATTGTCTCCCAGTGCACTACTGTCACAACTGAAATAAAAACCCTCTAAATTCAATGAACACTTTAATCTGTCATCATAATCACGAAAGTCTTGTCAATCATGGCTTAAAAGTTAAGCATGCAGATCAAATCTGTAGAAAGAGGAGACACCTGGACTCCACAATGTAAGTGGAGATAGTTTAAGATATTAAATATTTGTTTCATTTATATTTTAGGGTTTTAACTGAATATGTTGTTGTTTTTCCACATCTTTAAAAATCTAGAAAACCTGTTTAGTGACTTAGCAGGAGAAAATTTTAAGAATCAAATTAAAATGATATGACAAATTATTTGGTGGAAGTATTAATTGTTTGTGACAATACTTCAGATTTTAGGCTTGCTCTTGAGCTGACAAGGAAGACCAGAAAATCTGGAAAAAATTAGTAGCTTGCAACTAAGTCAAGGTAGACCACTACAGGTTTACAAGAGACTTTAAACCTGAAAGTGATGTAGTAACTTAAATGTGTATTTGGCTCAGATATGACTTGTGAACAAATATTCTTGGTAAGAAATTTACACTTACACTGTTTGTTTCAAATGCAGATTAAATATATAGAAAATGTATGGTAATACAGTAACATCTTCAATGTCATATACATAGTTCATAAAATGATATTTTTTATCTCCTGTTAATGAAGCTAAAGACAGTGTTATTAGTACTTTCAGATGAAAAATTTGGGTTAGATCTATTTAAAAATGTGGTTCTGTGTTCCAGAAATTACTGTTTCTGTATGTGTGGTAGCAGTACTGTGAAAAAATTATAGCAGAATGTCATACTTTGGTTTCAGATCACTGTCTGATATTTCAAGTGGTAACTCTTAAACACCACTTTATGTGAGATTTTCAAAAATGTTTGTATTGATCTAAACCGGTACTCACTAAAGATGTAGCAAAACTCCCAAGCCATGATGAGCTTTTAGAGTAATCTGCCCCCATACCATTATTGATCCTTAGGTACTTTTACTTTCATTACTGCCAGCGAAAATAACATGATCGATGGATGGTGATAAGGGTTTGTGAGAGGTGACATACCATTGTTGGCACTGCATCTCCCTTGCCATTGTGAGACTCAGTTTTCAGAGGCATCTTTTTGCCAAAAATAAACCACAGTCTATTGGTGTTTCTTTTTTTTTAAACAGAGCCAGCTGTTTAAGAACAAAAAATTAAATTCTAGCTTTGCCTTTGTAGCCATAATTTGAAGTGAAAGATTGAGATATCCCGGCTGCTTTTTTTTTAATCTTCTTATTTGCCTCTGCTATTGTCTTTTTTGGGGAAAAAGATGCTCCAAGTTCACAAAGTGATTAGCCTCTGAAGAACCATCATTTTCAAACACTGAGTGCAGCTGATGTGTGCATTGAGGTGAGCCCCGTGGCTCACCACAACTGCTCCAAAGCACCAAGCCCATGGTGCATCTCCCACAAGTATGGAGGGGCCATCTAATGGGTGGGTGGGTGCTTGAGAGGGATTTTCCTCCAGCTGTTGTCCATCTAATTCACTGACTTGCCATTGCATTGAAAGTGCCACATAGCCAAAGTTTTAGCACTGTGTTTGAGAAAGGTTGTACTTTCTGATGTTATCATGCTATAATTGCTGGCCATTTTCCTATGGTAGAACTCCTGTTGCTGAGATATGAAGTGTATTCCTGAAGATGGACGCAGGATTAGTTTTTAGGAGCTCTTAATTCTGAAGCTTTTGCTTTTATACAATTACATTCGTACTTCATAGTTAAACAACCATACTGTCCTCAGAAAGTATCTAAATCTGTTCCTAACGGAAATTCAAATTCTGAGGGGAAAGAATTTAATTCTGATGCCTTATTTCATCTACATTAATACTTGAAAAAGTTAAATGAAATTTAGCTTCAGAGTTTTTCTCTCTCCAACAAATGTTTTTTGCATCATAGGGCCAACTATTGATATGGCATGATAATAATACAATGGAATGGCAAGTTGAAATGATGAGAAGACTTTCATGCCTTGCTGGTATAGAATAGCTATCCCTACATACTTCAGCTGTCCCTCAGCAATATTTGTCAGCCAGGTGATAGCAGCTATTTCTGTGTTTGCAAAGATGACCATGTGTGCATGAAGTGTTATATGTTCATTAAAATAGTTTACTGGTCTCACCACTGAAGTTTAGTCTGCAAGAATCAGCAAACAGTTCCAGCCCAGGCCACTGCGAACTATTTCAAACTCTCTGGCAAGATAGATCATAATTCCAGCTTGTAGCTGGACACACAAGCTATGATCTGAGGTGAATCATTTTGTTAGTTATCACATAAGTGTACATGGTGACCTTTGACAGCATTTTAAGTACCATCAGCTAAACATATTCTGCCACAGCACTTTGGTGGTGGTGGTGTAACCTGTGAAAGGTGCAGAGTTTAGGGATTGATAAATCTTCCTAAAAAGAGGTCCTGTAAGCAGCAATGTCTCCTACCTCAGTCTTCCTCCTACTGAATGGAAAAGAAAAAATGTCAGTGTGATTAAACTTGGGGACTAATGCATTCACCCTGTAATTCAGTAAAGCTTTGTGTTATTTTTGTGAATAGGTCACTGATGGCACTCCTAGAAGTACAGCTGTGGCAAAGGATGGGGCAACATGTTAGAGCACATGGGGATGCAGAGTAATGCAAAACAGTCGGTAGGTCTGTTCAGTAGGATAGTGGAGGTCTGTTTGGTAGGATAGTGGTGCCACTTTTGCTGGAATGCCAGTCGCTTGTGTAGAGCATTAAAACAAGAATAATTAAAAAAAAAAAAAAAAAGGTGAAGGGGAATAAAAATGCAAACTAGTTGTGAGGAAAGCTTTTAGGCAGAGCAACATGTTCTCACATCTGTTGCCTGTATTATTAAGATCACGTGTGATGCCTGCAGAAAGTAGGTAACCCACCTTAGATCATGGCTTTCAGAGAAGCTAAGGTTAACTGGGGTTTTATGTAGTGATTAATGAGTTCAATCTGCAGATTGGGCTGGGAGCTGGTGGCCAGCAGTGCAACTAAAAGAGGAAATATCCCTTAAGCACTCGAGCCTCTTGCCCCAGGGAGCAACACCAGCAGCATTTGCAAAGCTACAGGCAGCTTCCCCCTACCCCACCGCCGGTGAGCTGGGGAGGGAATGGCTGACTCCAGGCACCCCGCCTGCCTGGGTCAGGGTAGGAATAAGTGGGGAAAGCATGCTTGTGTCAGAAATATAAACCTGTAAGGAGTGTGGGTGGAGGGAGGTCAAAATGGAAGTTAGGTGGTGATTTGAGAGTGCTCAAAAAGCAGGGCTGCTGGGGAGCCCTCTCCACAGCTCCTAGGGAAGGAAAGCATCTTTGGGCTTCTAGGGTAGAGAGAAAACTAGAAAGGGTGCCCAGGGGTTATCCGTAGCCAAGAACTGAATTTTATGTGCATTTTGCTTGTAAATGCTTATCTTCTACTTTTAAATTTAAGAAATTAACTCTTAAGATTTTTTTTCCTTTGATTTCCTTTTTTGCCTGTGTATTATTAGGTGGTGAGATGAAATGGAATGAGCTTTGCAGATTTAAATTGAGCTATCCTTAGAGAAATTTTGCAAACAAATTCTGCACACAAGCAGCTCTATAGAAAGAGGACCTGCTCTTGGGGAAGTGCTTGAGAACAGGAGGACTGGGAGGTGCTCCTTGCCAGTCTCTGCAAGAAAGACAGCATCAGGCTCCTTTCATCTCCAGCTGCTAGCTTCTGGTGTAGAGCAGCTCTTATGGAGTAGCATTCCTCCTGCGGGAGTTGTGTTCATGTCAGAGTTCAGGGCTTGGGCTGAAGCATGAAGTGTTTCAGCCTTGTGCTAACACAGTGGCTACAGGATCAGAGGAAGCTTAGTAAAAGGTAATAATAAGAATAGTTTATGTTATGAAGACATTTCAGATGAAAGTGTTGAAAATATACGGTCTGTCTACCTTACAAAGAGTAAAACAAGAGAATATAAAAATATGTTAAATAGCAAAACAACATCAAGAAGCTGGATAGTATGTATCTTGGTCTCATAATGTTGCAGATGTCTGTGATTTTAGAAGAAAGTAAATATTGTTGGTGAGAATACTTAAAGTAGGTTATACACGGTGATTTAGTGTCACACATGGTTTCTTGGACCAACGATTTTAAAAGGCTAGGGGGAAAAAAAAACAGTAGACATTGCTATGGTTATAAAATTGGTTCAGAATGATAATACTGAATGATGACAGAGTTTTTGGAAGGAACGTTACTTTTCATGCTTCAAACGTGTTTAACTACCAGAGAAAGAAAGAGGAAATGTATATGTGTATGTTCAGTTCTGGCTATCTTGCAGGTGGTGGTCATGGGATCCTTTCGGCTCTCTCAGTAGTGTCTGATACTAGCAAAACAATGCTAGGCTAGACACCTCTAAGTGGTTAAAAAATAATAATAATAATCTGACCTAGAG
The DNA here is from genome assembly GCF_963932015.1 of Anas acuta. Taxonomy (NCBI): domain Eukaryota; kingdom Metazoa; phylum Chordata; class Aves; order Anseriformes; family Anatidae; genus Anas; species Anas acuta. The sequence goes on along the minus strand of NC_088982.1, from coordinate 71,972,545 downwards.
AGGTCAGATTTCTCTGCTGTGGATCAGATAGACTGATTTTGGCATCTCCTCAGCCAAGTTGTGTAATAGCGTCTGACACCTATCCAAGCCCTGCAATGCACTGATGTTTCATGGTGAGCCAAAAAGAAGATGTACTGTGTGTGAAACAATGAATGCTATTTATCCAGCTGAGGCTGAAAGGGAACAGATGATTTTATGAGGTAGGAAATTTGGGCAGGCTGTCCCAGACAGGCTGAGGTACAAAGCAGAAGATGGACGCGGCAGGTGGGATGGTTATGCGGAGTGGCAGGAAAGAAGAGTCCAAATGTTACATGAGCTTAAAAAGCTGAGAAAAAAGGGAAGAGCAAAAAGGCCAATGAAGTAGGCTGGAACAGATCCATGCAGTGTTTGTGAGTAAGACCATGCTCATGAGATTGAAATCCTCCCCGTTCTTCCCTAGTTAGGCTGGAATTGATGGCAGTGCTGTGAGGAAGGGCTGCGAATGTCTCTGCCAAAACTCATGTTGCCCAGGTGTCTGTTGGAGGAGAGCTCAGCTGGTGGGGATGCCACAGTCCTGTTTTCTGTAGCCCAAAACTGTTCAAGTGGCAGGATGTGAGCAGCAAGGGTAAGAGAGGGAGAAACGCAACCACCAGCTGTCATTTTGCCAGTGTTGCAGTTGGACTACAAGGAGTGGATTGGTTGGCTTCTAGATATTATAAACACATGATTGCAGCAAGGTTTGTAGTCTCAGGCCTAATGATACTGAAGTAATTTTACTAATGTCAGCAAAGTTGCTCAGGATTTATACTGAAAATGTAATTGGGCCGTTTTATTTTTTTTTTTTCCTGACTTGACTTGACAGCCAAGTTCTTATGTTGCTGTAAAATACATGCAAAATAGATGTCCTTTGAAATAGCCAGGAACATATTTTCCTGTGCACATGGAATACTCATTATCTTTAACTACATGTATGTCAGGAGATGTGAGCATCAGTAACACAGGGAACAGGATTTTGAACTCCTTTGTTATCCGTCGGCTGGTTCACTGATTTGGTGTAGGAGCTCATACTTGCACTGTCAGTGAGTACCTGTTAGTTTGGTATCACCTGAGATGGCCAAATCCTTTTCCTTTGATAATGTCAGTGTACTTCCCTGCGTAATTAGGATGAGCTTGACTTCCAGATTAGCTGATGACTGAATGGCAAGACATTTTGTCATACCTGGCAGGTACTTATTAAGGAAATGCAGGTCTCGTCCACTGAATCTTTTTTCTCTTTAGTCTCTGCTGCTTTGTTTATGCTGGATTTCTTTGCTGTAAATAGATAATAAGTGAGAGAATGAAGGTGGTGTCGGTGCAACAATGTTTTTGTACTACCCATAGTTCTATAGACAAATTTATAGATTTTCTTTGAAGGACTTGACTGATATAGCATAACTTCTATTATTGAAGATATCTCCACAGTATAGGATTATTCTTTTTCAGATCAGGAGAATTATAGAGACAAAGCTTGATGTAGGCAAGCTGTATGTTATCTGTTCCTCTGTTTCCAACATTTCTTAGCTGGTGTGGTTGATCTATGTGACCTCGATATATGGCAGGGTATATCATGGAGTATGTGCAGTTATACTGTGCTTTCCTCCGGTAAAAACTATCACTCATACAGCAACATAAAAATAGTAGAACCACTGTAGACCTCTGACACTCCTGTGCACATAGAGCACAAACCATTAAAAAGGGAAAAGTCCCATTGAGGCAGCCCCTCCAAGACCAAAGCAATAATTTGACAATCATCTGTCTGTGCCAATCACTACTGACTTGGATTGCTGTAATCTGGGAATTCTGACTGCAAAGATGAGAAAACCTGTTACCAGGACATGAATGTCACCATAGTTGTACTTAATATTTTTGAAAATGTCTCAGTAAACCTGAGAACAATTACATTCTTCTTCCTGTCCTATGGTCTCTTCAGAAGTACAACATTGGTAGTTTTCTGACAGCTACTTCTACTGACCATTGAGAGGAATTTTTTGTTTAATTCGATGAGTTCAAGGAGGTGAGGAAGAATTGTTTGCTACAGCCTTAATATTGACTTGGTACATTTATTGCTTATGTTTCAGTTAAAATATAAAGTACTAATGTCTATTTTTTGTTGTTGTTTTGTTTTTAAACAATTCATTGTGAGTAGATAAGGTATGATAGACAAAATTTTGAGTAGCTAACATGTAGCGCTTTAGAAGATAGATTTCATAAATCACTGGCTCTGGTGCTTTTTTAAACAAAAATCCCCTAATTTCTTTCAAATTTAATTTGAAGAATTGAAGAATTTTCAAAATTCTCTTTATAGAGATTGCACTGATTTTTGATTTTGAAGGAAAAATAATTTCTAAACTTTCTGTTCATAAAAATTAAATTCATAAATGTTTTTGGAAGAATAAAAAAAGCTTCTAGTATTGTGAAGCTTAACTAATTTAAAATTGAAAACCAACCGATCCCTGGGCATTTTTCTTTTACTCCCTGTAAGTAAATCTAGTGAGTTTAAGAAAACAATGTATTGGCAAACTTTGCTACTATAAACTAGCTTTTGCCTATTGCTCAGGATTATTAATCTTTATTAAGTCAGCTCACTCCACTGAGATTCGACCTTTGTTTTTCTTTTGAAAGCTTTTTTTTTTCTTCTTAATATGAAAATATGTTTGCACAAACTACTACTTAAATACTCTGGATTAAATTTAGTTCAGCACAGACACTTCTGGTAATATTCTAGAGAGGTTTTTATCCTGGGTGAGAAGGTTCAGAACATTTACATGGTAGGTTGTATATCTTGCGCAAGCTGTAAAAATGTGTGGACTTGTAAAACGAGATTGTGCTTGGTACAACTTTATTCACTGCGTCTGCTGCCCCAGCGAGTCTCCACCAAAGCCTCCAATTACTGCAAAGTTATAAAACTCTAGACAGATGGAAAATTAATATTTATAGCAAAATACCCTGGGTTTTGATAAGTGGAAACTCTTGGAGCAACAGATGATGTTTGCAGTTAAGATTTAGAAAGCAGCCTGTTCAGGAAAAGATGAAAGCTCGTGTACTTTCTGAAGTAGTAGGTCATCTAGTGATGGCCTTAAATGTCAGCATTGCTGTTTCTGTGAACTGGAACCATCTGTGATGAAATGCTTAAAAAACGTTGTTCTGTACTGGTAAAAATAAATATAGAGAAATAATTTCCTCAAATGGCCCCCCGAACCCAGTAAAAGTTGGCAAGATCCACCTCTCATTTCACAATTTCTGAAAGGTTTACAAAGGCTGCTGCCTTGACAGAGCCCTGCACAGTGCAGGAATAAAAAACAGAAAAGCTTTTCAGGAGAGGGGGAAGTGCCTCGTGTCACTCAGGAGCTGCCAAGTACGGCTGGCCTGAAGAGCTGGAGGTCAGGGGCTGTGCAGTGAGCTCATGGATGTGCCTGTAAATCCAGAGTGATTTTCCTAGCTTCAGTGCTGTTGGTTACTTTGGGAATACAGGAAGAAGTGTTTTTCTGGTGATTAACGTTTGCACACATCCGAGTCTAGTCATCTTGACATAATGGCTTAGAAAGGATCGTCACTTGGTGTCAGAGGTAGAGCCCCTTAGCCGTCAATGTTCTCAGCTACTGAACTGGCACTTGAATGCTCTACAGAAATCTGGTTTTCAGGATGAAGCTCCCTCCTTTCTTCCTGAAATCCACAGCTTGAGGTTACCCACGTGGTTTTCTGTTTGGGGCTCCAGTGCCTCGTGCTGGTCCGCGGCTGAAGTTTTGTAGTTTTCAAGTTCTGTTGTTTCCTCAAGGAAGAACTCAGTAGTAGATGTGCATGTGTGTGTAAGTGCACACCTAGAGCATGGCTAAGCTTTGCTGAAACAGTATTCTGCAAAACAGGTTGAGAATATTTGTTGTTATATGCTGAAAGACATCAAGATAAAAAGGTTATTACCAGGGCAAGAACCTTGTTGTTTTGTCCTGCTTGTCCATGTGTGTGACCAGCCTGTGTTCATCAGCTTAGGGGCAGCCAGGGAAACCTCCTGCTGTGCAGGGATGTGTTTCAGTGTTAAGAATTGGAAAAAGTGTTGAAAAAAAGTGTGTGTGGAAACTTATTACATGAAACAGGTTGTTATCTGTGCAACACGTTTCCATACAGATCTCTTGCAGAGACCAGAGACTTTCAGGAGCAAGGTACAGGTTCTCTACAATGAAATGATATTTTTTTCCTGTTTTTCCATCGTGTAATAGCAAAATATTCTCATCTGGTTGGTATGCTGATGATAATGAATATCCCATGCTGTTCCTGCTTTCTATAATGTTGTTGCCGTAAGCTTTTATTGCGTTATGCAAGCACTGTAGTTGTTAGAACAAGAAAAAAGTATTTTAGTGAGACATAATGTTCTGATAGGAGCAAACCTCTCTACTTTCAATGTAAGAGCTGCTCCTCTCCTTTGTGTTTTTGTTGTTTTCTTTGTTTTAATAACTGTCCTTTTATTTCCCTGGCAAACTAATCACTCAAGTATATTTTCAGCATCTTTGTCTTTTAAACCAGATTGCTTTGCAATATATATTAATGGGGGAGGTTTAGAATTCATGTGCATTTAAAATAAAGGGGATGATGGTTCAAATGATTTGTAAAATATTATAACTACTGTGACTATACCTTAATTATTTGCACAAGCCCACGTGTGCACCTACTTTCTATTGCAACCCGCGTGACACAGCCACAGCAGTGGTACCTGTGCTCCCACATGCTTTGTTGCTTTTGGAAATTTGCCCATGTGCTTGCCTCTCTTGTAGGTTTGAGGTTCTCACCTGTGGCTGTGAAATGCTAACAGCAGTATTTCAGTCCCGTTTCAACCCCACAGCTGTTGCCTTTCTTCCTAGTTGTATGAGGAGAAGTGAAAGTGTGCTTTCCTTGTGCTTCCAGGAGCAGTGTGTCAGGGACACCAAGAAGAAAGGAAGAATGTGCCACTCATGCCTGCAGTTTAGGGATGCTGCAGTCTGAAGACAAGTGCAGAAATGAGGGACAAAAAATATTTTATTTTTCTTTAGAGGCTGCAGAAGACTGACTGTAATATGTAAATATTTGTGGAAAAAGGAGTATGACTAATAAAGGATTGCTTAGCAAAAACCAAACAAGGACCAAGCTGGTGTGTTAAGGCAAACAGATATTATAAACTGGAAGCACAGCATCTTAGACAAGTGTGTCTAACGACAAATACAATGTTAGTGTTTGAGGGGTGGGGAGCCAGGTGATGGTTTCTTCATCGTTCTTTGATGTTTTCAAGTAAAGGCTGGATGCTTTTTTCCAGAGGAAGTGCTCTTATAAATAAATACATGCCAATTTTGCTTAATACGGTAATAACTAAATGAAATTTAATGCTCTGTGATAAGATAGGTTTAAGAAGATTGATGGTATGGTGTAGCAATTCAAATGAATACAAAGACTTTGGTGTTAGTTAATGTTGCTTTGTTTTTGTGGAAAGGAAAGGAATCATTTCTTTGCTGGGGTCCCTGGTGGACAGCAGAAGAATTGATGTAATTCTGTGCAGCAAGTTGAACATAAAGAAAAATGTTCTTGTCGTCAGAACAGTGAAATACTAGGGGGAAAATGCCTGTGGAAGTCGCAGTAATATTTTTGATGTAGTTGACTTTTGCCTTGAGAAAGAAGAACGAACTGGGTGACCTCTACAGCTTCTCCCAGATATTTTTTCTGAGAGCCTGTAGTGGGTGATGTTGTTCTCCATTTTATCTTCAATTTCCTGAATGTTACTCTGATAATCTGTTGCCCTTGCTCAGCCAAGTCTCTGGACCTTTCGCTGACTGCCTTGTACACACATTCATGATCACCACATGTGTAATGAATCTGTTTAAAGCTTTACATCCAAGCACAAACAATATTCTACATGTTGTAATTTCAAGAAAGAAAGTTACAACACACCATCTTCTTTTCAGGTCCTCCAGGGAAAAGAGGTAAGCGGGGCAGAAGAGGAGAGACTGGTAAGTTTTCACTTTCGTATGATCCATTGCTGTTTGATGTCTGTGTGGTTTTGGGAGGATGCATACCCAGCATGCCTTCATCTTTATTTTTATTGCTTGTGTGCTCTGAAAGAGGGTTCTGAAGCTTCTCTTATAGAAATTTGTGACCCTTGGCATATACCTGTTGGCCTTCCAGATAGTTATCTGGTTTTGAGTGTCATTACTTTGTAGTCACACTTAATAATGTTTGACTTGGTGCCATTGGCAACATTACCGGTAATTGTCAAACCATTTCCGTGTCGTCTAAGTCTTGCACAAATCCGAGTAACTCCATGTTAGTCAGCAGCTGGGGGGATACTATAAGTCAGAATTGCATCAGGCCTGCTTGGTTTGAGACGAACAGTTTGAGAAGGAAAGAAGGATGTTAAGAGTGTCAGTGTTCAGGGAAATAATGTGACAAATAGAGTATTCAGTGTGAGAGAAATTGCTGTTTACTAGAAACAAGTAGCAAGTTAGTTGTTATGTAAATAAGAAAAGCTTTTGGTGGTTTGTTATCCTGTACCAGGGAGCTGGCTGTTGAGAAATAAAATCTGAGTGTTGGCATAGAGCTTGAAATTTCATTTGAGACAGGATTGTGAGATGCTGAGTGCCTCTTCCTGGGAATTTGAACTCTTGATTATGTTTCAGGACTGAGTCTTCAGTGAAGGTGAATTTTCTAGAATTGATGCAGGAGAAAATGAGCATTTCTAATCCCCTTGGCTGTATTGTGTGTTTTGCCAGTTAGGGAATTCTTCCAATCAGCTTGGTCTCTGTAAAATCGTTATGTAGCCCTCCTTAATCTTGTACATGTTTATTTATCTGGCTCTTAAAAACTATTTCCATATTTTCCTGCATCACAAAACTGAAACCAAACCCTGCCAAAGGTTATTATAAATCACCTTGATGTTTCCATTCGAGGTTGGATTAAGTATTTACTTCAGAGAAAAGTGCTGCGCTACAGAAGGGAATTCTGTGGTTAAAGATTGTCTTACAGATGATCCTGGCAATTACTTTGCAGAATGCTTGTTGATTCATTTTATGTCTCAAATAAACACACATTAAACTATTAACAAAGGAAATTGATCTTTCTTGTTTAAAAACAGACCTGCAATTTAAAATGCCATTTAAGAATATTTACCAGTATAAAGAAATTGCCTTAGTTACAGGACAATAAAACTGCATTGTTAAAAACAAAAGGCTATCAATATTAAAAGCAATCTCCAAGTACAGCTGCTGTGGTTTTATACTCCTTTTGCACTTCACTTTATTCAGAAATTAGAGAGAGGCATAAAAGCTAATGAAATGCCATTGATTTGGGAGCTGCAGCTGCTCAACTTAATAAGACTGAAATAGTAGATTTGATTTGTAGCCCTTTGATGATGTTTCCAAGAACTGCTATACAAAAGTCTTTGAGTCTAAATAATTGAAAAAATGTGCAAATATCACTTCATGAAGTGTGACATTTTAACAGGGAACATTTTATATGTGTGCCTTGAGAAAGGAAGGTGATGAAAAGAAAGTTCAGCACTGTCAGGTGGCCACTGAAACCTGCCCTTGTAGGCAAAGTGGAAGGCTGGAAGATGCTGGTGCACGTATGTCTTGACTAGATGCCAAGGATAAATGCCAAGGGTACTTGGTGCAACTTTGCATCCAAGCTGTGATGAAATGCCCAACTGTGTGGCTAACTGAAACTAGTGATGTGGTTACATATGCTTTGTGTGGAGTCTGACGAAATGAGTCATGAGTCCATGGCTGGTATTTTTGGCCTGGCATGAAATTGCATGGAAGTGGATGGAGAAGCAACTTGCATAAGATTGCATGACCGTAGCTGAAGAATTTGCTTCCTTGGTAAGGTAAGAGCATGCATTTGAGCAGTAGCTGTATTTACAAGTTGCAAAGCCCAACCAAACCAAAAGGGACTTGAATGGGAAAATGTGTACAGTGTATTAGCAGCATTGTTCGCTTACAATCCTGAGGCCTTGTGTTTGGATTTATTTATATGTGTCTTTCTTTAAAAACTTCATAAGCTTACGGTTTATTTTTTTTTGTCTTTTTTTCCCCCCTCTCTTTCCCCCTTACCCCCTCCACAGGACCTCCTGTAAGTACAGTGATACATTGTTGGTTCTTCCAGAATCAGGGAGAAATCTATGTTAGATCCTGTTTTGTTATCACCACGATAAACTGATCATGTATCATCAAGAGGGAATTTTGATATTTATACTTACACAGCATAAACACTCACTAATTATTTTGGAACCGAATAATTTAGTCAGAAAGTTCCTTAAGAAAAATGTCTCTAAAACTATAAAGCTTTACATTCAGCGCTCCAGATAGCAGTTTGGACCACAATTCCATGTAAGTACATTATGCTCGTTTTGCTTATAACTTGGGAAAAAATATTTTGCTACAGGATAAAAATGTGCGAGTGTGTTGTCTGAAGTCCAGACTCAGTTATTCTGCCTTGTACTGGGTAGCAACTTCCTCTGCAGTAGTCACAAACTCTTGGGGTAAAGACTCCTTGCTCTTCAGAGGTACATGGGCTGACAGGCTCATTGTGGTGAAATTGTTACTGAGGCCAGTAAGTCCTTGTGCAAAACGAATATTAAATAAGACTGCTCCATTTAGTAACTTGGTTGACTTTCGTGCTGCTCTTGTTGGTAAGAAAACAGTTTCTCAGCTTTTTGTTTTGTTTGTTTGTTTTGCGGCACATTCCCAGGGTAGCTCAAAAGTCAGACTTGAAGAACAGGAGTAAACACATGAATCTCAAACATTTGGTATTTGTCATGCCATCCATGTTCACCATACGGTATGAAAGTGTCAGCTTGAAAATAGTGAATTAATATGCTGAACTTCTGCTGTGACCTATTGATTTTAGTGCAAGCTGTATGTACTGAGCAGTGATAATACTTATCCTTGAAAGATTTTGACCGTGTTCTCAGGAGTTCATAGTGGCAAGTTCATTTAACAAGCCATCAATGAAAAGCCAGGCTTAATGCATAACAGTGCAGTCTATTTGAAAGAAACATTGCCTTCCTCAACTTTTTTTTTTTTTTCAGTCTTCCCGTGAAACAGAAAGAATAACCATAAATCATGATGCAAGTGGTTTTCCTGTAGCAAGACAACATAGCAAGAGTTCACTATGTGGCTCATTATGAATGTCTTTGACACTGTAGGTCCCCTTAAAAAAAAAAAAGTCTAGCTCATGACAATATTAATACAAACCTGAAATAGCTCAGAAGGCTGAATTATTCTTAAAAAGTGTCTGACTTAAAATTCCAAGTTATACATACAAAACTGCCTTACAGTACTTCATCTTGCTGAAAGTCAGTAAAGTTTTAAGCTGCTACAAGGCATTTTAAAATGTAGTTTCTGTTGCTAATTCACTTCTTGAATCTCATAGACACATGGCTAGGAGCAACTGTTGCAAACTCAATTCTTGTTTTCACCTGGAATGCTGTGGTAATCCTTTTCATTTAAGATAGCAAATATTTGTATATCCCACACAGTATTCCACAGAGTTTAGATGCATGCTGTATTTTCAAATGGTACTGCAGCGCTCTGTTTATTTTCCTGGTACATGACTACTGAGTATCATGTGTGGGACCAGTCAAAGGCTGGGGCTTTCAATTTTTTTATGCTCTGCTATAGCATTCTCAAGTTTCTTCTTTGGTACCTATGATCTAGCAGTAGCCTATGTATTTATGACCTTACTGCCTAAGCACTAAATCTTTTTTTTTCTTTAACCACATGTTGCCCTTTAGTCTATAGGGGTGATCTCTTCATAGCAAAGGCAATGTCATTGAGCATTAGAAGTAGTCAGTAGCTTCTTAACTAGAATGTTTAATTTAAAACATATGATTTCCATTGTCAAAGCCCCCTTTTTCACCATGTAGTACCGATTTCATCTGTTGGCTTGAAATATCATCACATATCAAAAAAAATTATGGATGTGCACTTTTTAATTTGCCAGTAATGTACTCTGCATGCTTTTTATGTCATATGTCATGACTGTGTTGTTAATGTGTGTCATACCATTTCATCTCATTCAACCAGGGTCTACCAGGGCGAAATGGCTATCCGGTAATTCATCATATATTTACGATAGCTTATATTACTCCAAAAATATGTTTCTGTTTTTTGGTTTTGCTTTATTATTGCCAAAAGGACCTTTTACCTGTTTCTCAAATGCCTACAAAACGTAAGACTTTCCTTAAAGTAAAACAAAATCTTTGAGATATTTTTAAAAAGAATCTCAGTGATTACAGTGCACAAATGCAATGCACTGCTTGTTTGATATTGTACATGTTTTGTGTTGAGTTTCTGCATTCTTGCATACAAAATTAATTTTTCACTATAATTAAAAAATATATATAATCCTTTAGCAGTATACTGCATCTCAATTTGCCATACTAGAAAGCTGTTCAGCTGGCATATGCAATCTCTGAGTCCTTTCTTTCAATTGTCCTGTTTCTCTTGATTGCTTCCTTCGATGCACCTTGATCAAAATAAAATGCTGTTACAGAGGTCTTAGCAGTTGGCTGCGTAGTCTCTCAGAGTAATTTTATGATAATGTATGTACTTCATTTTTCTGTCAGTTTCGTTCATATCTTCGGGATTTGTTGCCTGAAAATTGTAATATATGAAATAATGCATCTTTCTAAATTCTGTTAACAATATATTTCATTCAAGTAGTCAGGAGAGCTGACTGTTGTGTCTCACTCAAGAAAAGAATTGTGTGCCTGGTGTCGTGTGTATTAGAAACCAAGTGACAAAATGTGGTAGCAGATTCATTTCAGAGACAATACATATGTGGAACATAGTGACTGGTAAGGTATGATAATGATCTTACTTTAAGTGCTTGATAGTATATCATGGAGGGCCATTCCAAACTGATTTGCCTGTATATTTCAGACAAAAGATTATATTTTTAGTGAGTATTAAAAATGTTTCTGTTGGTAGATGTACACTGCTTACCTTGAACAGCTGGAGGTGGAAGACAATTTGAATGTTGTTTTCAGGGCACCTTCTGTAATTGCAGAGTTTACTGAGAAACATTACCAATGAAATATCATCCAATGCATATCATTAGTATTATGAGTAGTTGCAAATTAGCTGGTGAGAAATTAATCACTAGTCGTGAGAAACCTGCTTGTATGCAATGAAACCATTATCAGGTTTCAGAATGCTTATTCCAATTTCACTTATAGTGCTTAATATGAGTGTGTGTGTTTGGGAGAAGACAGATTAAAAATGTTACAGAAAAAACTTCTTTTCTCATAATCTAGCTGTGAACTTTGTATACAGAGATTTGGATTTATAGGAAGAAAGACCCGTGGTGACAACAGACCAGCCCTTATTTTGCGGCTTCTATGGAAATTAAATAGTTTTGGAGTTCTGTGTTCCAGCTAATGACCTTAAAGCACAGGGTGAAGGTTATGTTGTGCAATGCACGAAAGCCTCATAGACATCTTGGCAAGTTTAGAAAATGAGTGAATGCATCAGTGATGGACTCATGCGTGTTTTGAAGGCTCCACGAGGACAGCCTGAAAATATTATTTCCTTCAAAGCCTGAAGGCCCAGTGCTTTGTCCATGGTCCAGCTGTTTTCTTGGAGAGGTTTGCTGTGGGATCTGAAGACAATAAAGGCACTTGAAAGCAGTGTTACTGAAATTGCTGATTCTAAAAGTGACATTGTTATGGGCAAACTTCAGTGTGAATGTATTTCTCTGCATGCATACAGCTATCTATGCGTGCACATGCAAATGTGTGCCTTTGGTAGTGCTTAGCACTTATCAAACGCTACTTCTTCCTGCTCGAAAATGCCTGGAAATAGAATTTGGCTTAGCTTCTTCTCATTGTCCTTGACTGGCTGTTCAGACCTTTTCAGTTGCAGCCATATCATCCTGCTTTAAATGGGAAATATGTAACAGCTAGTGTGATGCTTTTTAAAAGTACTTGTACAGTCTTTAGATCTCTATGAAACGGCTATTAGAGTTTAAAGTTATTTCTCTAGAGTCCTATTTAACTCCTGTTGAAACTTTACTGTTTTAATCTTTATTAGATTTTCTAGGGTATTCTGTGAGGATAGTGAGGTATATCTGCCACATGTAAACTGAAAAAGCTCTCTGCTCAGTAGGTAAAAAGATATCACTGCAATCTCACAAAACCTAGCAGCTGTTTTCTCCAAGACTTAAGTTTTCAGTGTCTTCATTCATTCTAATTCTGAAGGTAGCTTAATACATACTAACAATAACAGTGAAAGGAATTCCAGTGAGAAATCCAAGTTCCTGGGAAGACGTGGTATCAAAAGTCAGGAACATAAGCTGGACTTACTGCTAATGTGTAACACAGTTATAAAGGGGTTTATAAGACCATGATTAATTAGTTATTATGTAAGGCTCCACCAAAACTATAAAAGCTGTATAGTGCTATGGCTCCTTTTATCCTTGTTAAGAGCTTTGTATAACAAATAGAGTGATCAAATGCAGAGTTTTAACTCTTTCTACTTCTGTTTAAAGTTGAAATAAACTATCATAACTTCTTAAGTAAAAGAGAACTAGAAAAATGTGTAAATATAAGAATAAGAACATGGGTATTTTTTGCAGTGTTGTTGCAGACAATCTCACTTTAGAAATAATAATGCTGGAACTTGTGATAATAATAATAAAATAATCCAGCTGCTTGGGATTGGAGTGAAGAGGCTAAATACACAAACCCTGTGGTGTGGGAAAAAGAATCTTTTGAGCTGGTTGGGTGAGTAGAAGTTACTTTTCTTCCACTGAAAAATTGAAGTGGACTGAGAAAATTTTTCCTACTTCTTCTCCCAAGTTGAATTTCAGATTAAATATCCAAGTTAATCATCCTTGGATATTTCAGTTAAATATCCAAGTAAATCATCCTCAACATTGCTGCATTGTGGTACAGATGCACTGTCTTCAGATTTCAGAATGAAGTGTCAGAATATGACAGTGCTTATAGAATTGCTTCATAAAAGAAGGGGTTGGTGAAATTTCTCCTACATCTTTCCATGATAACAGGCTGCAGAGCAGCTGATGTTAACTTTAGTAGCGGAAAATGCCTTAAACATCATGGATCAGAGTTTTGTACCTGTCAAGATAGTGTCTCAATATACCATAAGACAAGCAGTATCACGATCTGCAGAGAACTTCAGATTGCTGTTAGAAGTCTCTGACTCCTGTTCCAATGTTAGTAAAGACAAAGAATGCTCCAGGAAAAAAAAAGAGAAGGGTTGTAATTGGGTTTGGGTATGAAGAAATATTCTTTGTATGGAAGAATGTGAAAACTGCTGTTGTGTGAAATTGGAAAAATGTGCTTTATTGTTTTGCTGTATTTCTCTGTCTTTGTCAGTACTTCTTATTTCATTGTTTCTGCTGCTTCTCCAGGTAGAGAGAGACTGAGGCTGTGTAGGCACGTGTGCAGTAAAGGTGGTGTAGCATGAGCCCTTTCTTCTTCCTTCCTCCATTCTTGCTGTCATATTATGAAACTCTAGTGTAATTATATATAATAAATTTCCTGGACAGCTTGGGAAGAGCACCTATGTGAAGGGCAAACCATTGAGCTTTCATTCTTTCTATTCTGAGCAGTGACAAGGCAAGGCTACGTTTGAGGGCTCTTTTGTATTGCCTGCATCAAATAACTGTAATATCTGGCTCTGGTCTTCCACCTGATTATTTTTAAGAAGCATAAAGCCAAACCAAATAGACACGCTGATAGTATTTTTTTTTTTCCTAGCATAAGAAGTAATGTACAATTGATGCATGAAGTTTTCTAATCAGGGTGTTCTGTCAGATGGCTGCTTTTCCAGTTTCTTTCTTCTTTATTAGCATTGCTAAAGAGACAAACAAAAGAAGACTTCTACGTCAAGACTTATTTTCTCTCATTTAACAGATTTAACGTGGAAGTCTATCAAAAACAAAGTTGTAGGAGTTGGCTGGGCTTTTTGTGTCAGTTCAGGTTTATCTAGTAGCCTTTATTCTGTTATTTTTTTAGTGTAAATAAAACATATGGTATATAAAGTTAATTTCACCCAAAAGCAAGTTTTTAAAACTCCAGTATTCTGGCAGCTCTACAGCTCTGGCATTGCAGTAAAATGAACATAACTGAAAGAATCAAAAGAGAAGAAATCTGAGAATTTTTCAACTGTGATTAAGCTCAGCCTACGGAAGCCTTAAGCATCTCTACAACAGCTGTGGTATTTCCAGTAGCTGGTCAGGGCTCTTCTTTTTCAGTTGCAGTGCAATATAAATGTCTCAGCTCAAGTATCTGCTTTGTCAGTTCCTGACCTTCCCCTGAGGATTTGACCTGGTGATCCTACAGAAGCTTCTGTCTCTCTTTTACAGCATTTCTTTTTCTCAACAGGTGTCTTTGTAGACCACCTTTTATTTTTGGCATTTGACCAAAATAAGGTCTTAAAAGCATATACCAGCAAAACTTTTGCAATAAATTTCAGGTTTGGTAGATAAATATTTATAACTATTTTGGGTTTCAGAAGACTTTTTCATTTTTTAAACACATAGAAAATTCAAAACATCTGGAATCTGAGAAGTTTCTTTATACTCAGTGATTTTATGTGTTCTCAGTTCTGTGCAATTTATCCTTCTTTTTTAGTCCTGACAGTAGTGATTGACTTGGAAATCATGAAATTTTCAGTTGACCCATCTGCCTGCTTGTTCTGAGTTCAGGGAATGCTTTGCTTCCTTCAGAAAGGTACAGATGGTCCGCTGTCCATTTCTGAAGGTTGCTGGGTTTTCCAGTTTCTAATAAAGAGCCATGCACTCACTCCTTGCCCAAAAAAGAGTTGTTCCAAAAAGTAGCCAGCTGGTGCCAGTGCTTTAGATTCACCAGAAAATGAGTGACTACTCAGTATAAATTAATAAGAATCAGCTAATTCCTTAGAGCTCTTTTTCTTCTTTCTGATAACCACTTTGCATTAATATATTCATTACAGCAGATCAGAACTCTAAATTTTCTTGCTGTGCTCATCAAAACTCTGCATTTGAGCCATTCAGTAGCGACCAAACTTTGAACATCCAAAAACATACTTTGGTCCATCTCAAGTGTAATACCAACATTGCAGCCAGTCCCTAGTTTTCTTTGTAGGCCGTACACAACTGCCACAACTCTGCCAGAGAAGCTTGTAAGAGGAGCTAGGTTTCTCTATTCCAATCAGGCCACGAACCCCAAGAGTTAGGGCTGGGGAGGTTCAACATTCAGTTCCCTTCCAATGCATGGAGATAAGCCAGTTTTCTATGGCTGTAGGTGAAGGAAGCTTTCAGCCTTTTCCATGGATACATCTGTCAACTTCAACACTCAACGGTAGCTATTGCAGCATACCAGTGTGGCCTTTTTCAAGCCATACCTCTGGTATATGATGTGAGCCCTGAGCAAAGGTTTTCTGAGTACAAACTTTACCTTGATAACGAATCATAGGTATGGTCATAACTGCAGTTTTTAAGCTGTAGTCTCAAAAATTACATTCTGGCACCATTAATATTCAGATATGTGTGGGATAAAGTCAACCCTGGGGAAAAAAAGTGGGTTAGACCTTTCCTGCTTTCAGTTGTTGCCATTCTGTAGTATCTGTTAATAGACCTACAGTGGCAAGTTGTGTCAGCTTGACTGTTCCTAAAAAACTTCTATGGCACCTCAAAAATCTTCATAACAGTCATAACGCAGTGAATCAGATTTTCTCAACAATGCAATCCCCTAGCAACAGTTATAATGTTCCCCCAAATACCCTTCAGTTTAAACAGGCACAACAGACATTTGCTGTGAAGCAGGTTAATGATGAGTATTCTGTGCTGTGTGGCATGCTGTAAGCATTTGTTATTTTTATTTTTTTTTAGAAAAATACTGCAGTGAGGATGTAGTAAATGCCCAGTTTTGCTTACTAACTTTGGGACTGTCTAAATTCACATGGCTGTCTGCATAGTAACTGTAGCCTTTCTAATGAGGTCATGTTAATACCAATAATGTCTTTTATGACCTTTGAATCTATGAATCATATACATGTCTAATACAATTCATCAGTTTATATGCTGATTTTTTGCACTGATACGAGATAATATTACAATCTCTTTGAACGGAAAGGTCTGAGATATTTTAAAGTCACAGTTTCTATTAATTGTGTCACAGATGATGAAGCCACACATCAGCACATGTTTATTAGCTTGTTGCAGCCTGATTGCCGTTTTGAATGAACCATGGGCTGAATCCTTTCATCTGTAACATTCATCTAACGCTTAGTGCATAAATAATGAAATGCAGTGTTTATTCCAGCAGCTTACTGGAGGAGGCAAAGTGCCCCAGGTTATTCTATACTGGTTACTCTGACCACTGAGTAACTACTGACTCATGGGAAAGCCAACAATGAAAAACAAAACAAAAAAAAAAAAAAGAGGAGGTTTCTGTGCTTTCCCTCATTTGTAGTTCCAAAAAGAGAGGTGACATAGGTGAGCCAAAATAGAAACTTCATGTAATGACTTTAGAAAATGATTTGGTCTGCAATACATGCCTGCGTACATAGTGTGTTCTGGTTTAGATTAGTTTCTAAAATATTTTCTACATAAATAAGGTTGTAAAAATTAATAGAATAAAATAACATGATTGTAGATTTATTGATGCATCAGTACTAATATGGACAATTGTTACTACATGCTGGATTCTCCAAGAATCTCTGTCTCAGATGCATGCACAGAGAACTAAAATCTTGAAAAACCCACAGCTCTTCATGGCATTTTGTAGATGTCAACATGAATCGAGCATAACACTAGTATATTGTAGGTTTCTGTGAATCATTTTAGAGTTTATGTTCACAGCTAATGTCAATTCTAAATGATACAACCCCGTATATCTATCAGGTAAATTCAGGTTTATAGCTGATGGCAGATAGATAGGTGTAATTTAACAATTAAATGCCTTTTTTCGATATTTTCTTTCATGGCTTTAAATTAAACCTCACTTTCATAATTAAGATTGTATAAATAGGGAAAGGAATTAAACTGGTCTGTCATTTATTTGTCAGTAAAGATATATTTCTGGTCTCTTTAGTCTACTCCTCTGGCTTCAGTTTAGCAGCTAAGCAGGTGGCATGCAGAAGGCCGTAGTTAGGATTTTTCATGTCCATGCTTTGGCAGACATAATGCTTGAACTGTACCTAAGATCATTCATTCTTGCCTTTCTTTGGGAATCCTGCTTGAAATTTCCCAGTCATTTCCTTGCAACACACATTGCAAATCTCCAGTGTAATGGAAATAGCTTTACTTATGGAACAAACTACCTTTGAGCAAAATTATGCATTCCAAATGTTTTCCCAGCATATGCATGGATAGATATTGTAGCTCTGGGCCTCATTTCTCAAACTGTATTTGTGACAATCGCATGCAGATAGACGGTGAATAACCAGTAATAGTTAAAGGTGCCTCTTGCAATTTGCCTAACTCTCCAGTTTCTCACAAGTTTTGAGATTCAAAGGAAATGTAAAATCACAGTAGAGATTCTGTATTTAATTACTGCTTAGTTCTAGAAGAGGAATCCAAAACTGTCATAAGATTCTTAAGTCAACAGTTCATTTATCTTGAAGCAGAGTTGCAAATATGACACGTGACTTTCCTTAATACTGGATCTTTCATTTGGCCCTCTAATATAGCTGAAAGATATCTACCACTTTACTACCCATATAGCTCCCAGATGAATATGCTTATGGGGGAGTTTGTGCATTTTCAATCCTAATTGAGGCCAAGGGCTGTAATATTTCTTTGAAGAAACTTGTTCCTAAGTCACTAGTCTAGATGGTTTTATTCCCAGATTTCCAGAAAATGTGCGGTGGAAGTGCTCCCTCAAAGCCTGGTTGCACACCTGCTTCCCTCTGCAGCCAGGTTTCAGGTCCTGTTTATGACAGAGGCCCCACAAGCAGGGAACATCTGGAGCAGACAGGCACCTGGGCTGTTTGTCCTCAAAAAGCCGAGTGAGGAACTTTCTCCCCATTAGGAACCGAAGGGTTTTTTCACATACCTGCAGTGGGCCACACACTGCTTAGCATCATCCAGTGATTTCACCAAAAATGGTTTGGGCCAACATTTGTCATGATAATAGGATCTCAGCCCCATGTTTTCATGCTTCTTTTTTAATGTTAGAAGTTAGGTGGTAGAACAAAGCCTTAAAGTACTTCTCTAGTCCAAGGGATCTGTTGGTATGGGCGTGTTTAATGCACACTTTGCCTCCTGCACCACAAGAGAAATACTAGAGTGTTGTTTGGACGGCCTTTGTTTTTCTGTTTGAAAAGATGAGTTCTCAGCTATGTGTGCGTGCATACCAAACTCAAGATTAGTTAAAGCAGTTACATTTCTGAAAGCAAACATGCTTCTCTGGTAGGAAAGATTTATACAAGCAGTATGGAATGTCTATTGGAAGTTTTTTTCTGTGACTGTAGGATACAGATAATAAATCACCCTCACAAAATGGTGGTGGATTTTTCTTCTTTTTTTTTTTTTATTTTTTTATTTTCCTTTTTTTTTTTTCTTCATTGGCTTAAGGTAAAACAATTAACATTATTTTTACTAATATTAAGATCTACAAAGTACTGAATCTAGAAGAAAATTATTGAGTTAGGAGCACTTTAGGTTTATTTGGTACAAATTCATAGCAGCT
Source organism: Anas acuta (assembly GCF_963932015.1). NCBI lineage: Eukaryota > Metazoa > Chordata > Aves > Anseriformes > Anatidae > Anas > Anas acuta. The sequence continues at coordinate 71,953,872 of NC_088982.1, read as the reverse complement.
ATTCCCATGATAAGTGAGAGGAATTGAACCCTTTGCCTCACAAAAGGAGCATACTGAAAAACAACCGTATGTACATGAGCACTCATCAGCTGAAAGTAATATTAAGTTTTTAATGTAGAAATCTGCTCCTTTTATGTGGTATTTGTACTACAATAGACTGCTGTTTACTTATGGTTGATGAGGCTGGAATTCTTAGCAAATGAAGTAAAACCAGGAAAAAATTGGAAATTGATAAAAAAAAAAACATACTATTCTTTATGTAACAGTTCCTCTTTTTACCAGATTGATTGCTTATCTTAGTTGCAATGGTAAGGATAGATTATTCTGCTTTTGTTCATGTTGAATAGCACTTACCTGACAAGCAATCACAGAAATAAATGTGAGGGCAAAGTGGATTTGGGACCTTGCAGAGAAAAACACAGAAGACAAATTGCAGGTGTGCAGGAAATGCTTTATTTATCAGCACACAGATTTTTTTTTAAACAGGTTTTGTCACTATACTGGAGCTTAAAGGTTTATATATATATGTTATATTTTTTTCAGTGGCATTTGATATGTATACCGAGTTTTTGGCCTACAGCAACTGGAGTGATTTCTGTTTGCTACTCGCAATTTGTTTCAGAGAGCTTTGTTAGCAGTGGTGCAGTTTTTGAGTGTTAAGGTTGAAAGCGTGGATTACAGAATGCTCCAAAAGCACCAAGAGTAACTAACTTACAGCACTTTATTAACTTCTGTTGTGCATAATATACGATTTGCATTCCAAGTCAATGTGAAAGTCCAAGTGCAAATTCCCCCTCCATCTCTCCCCCTCCCTTTTTCATTTTTTTTTTTTAATAGGAAAACTTGAGTGAGTTTGTGTTTTTCATTCAGGTAGCCTGACTGATTAGCTATCCTTCAGTATATCTCCAAAGAGGAAATGACCTCAACATTTCCACTTCCAGCTGTGTGGATCAATTATCCTGACTTTTTATCCATTCTGCAAACGATAGGAGATCTCTCATTTTAGCTCTCTGCCCTTAAGGTATGTAAAGTGTAATCTGGTATTGCCATCACATACAAATTGTTTCTCCCTAAATGGGAATGCAAAGAAACTCATTTTTGTTCTTCATGCTGTCACCAGCTTCTGCAAGAATCCTTTTATAAGCTTGAAATCCAGTTATGTCAAAAGAAAGTAATGAAAATATTTTATTTGGATGTGTTCATGTGTGTCATCCACAAAACTTAAAAGCATAGCCTAGAGATTGTAAGAACAAATAATGAAATTGATAAATGTTTTAGGACTTTAGGACCTCTTTCACTGAACTGTATTCTGTGTTTGAATTCACTAGTTCAGCTCTACTAAACTTCAATTTCAGTGTGTAGTTGGACTGAAATTAGGAAGACTGGAAAATGGCTCAAAAAAGCATAGGTGTGAAGTACTTGGATTTGGAAGTTTTTCTTGGTTCAGGATGAGTAGCCCATGTTCTATGTCATACATTGATCTGATTTCAGTACCTTTCTTCTCTTGGCTAAATGTTTTGTTGGCTGATTTTGCTCATTTATGTTTACATAGCAGTTGTCAAGGAAGAAAAAACTTCTTTCTAACTGCATGGTTGGGACACTGGTACCACTTTAAGTTGAAAGGTGATTTCAGGATAAAAGTAGAGAAATTTCTGTTTGTTTCTAGATGGGGTAGCTGCAAGAAGCAGAGGTATAATTATGGAGAAATTCAGTATCTTTCCTTAAAAACTTAAGGGTGAAGACCAGCACCAACCTGGTTTTAGAAGGTTTTGTGGAGATGTGCTTTTGTTCTTCTGCGTCCAAAAAAAAATTAAATATAATAATTAGGAAATCAGCAGCTTTTCATATAAATTTCAAAAAACACGTAAACTGAATTTGTCATAAAAGAAAAGGAATTGGCAGGAGAAATTTGGAAGTTGGACCTGTATAGCTTTTCACCTAAAAAAGAGAAAAGAACTGCAGAAGAAGTTTGAAGCAGTATTACTGCTGAGTCTCCGAATTAATATGACAGGATTCTTCCAGCATCTGCTCAGTAGCCTCTTACCAACCCAGCTGCAAGCAACCCCAAAATTCTTTTAGGATTGGAAAATCCATCATTCTCCCTGTCTTTAACCTTTTTGAGTGACGTATTGAAAAGAAAAGTTTTTCATGTTTTCTTGAGTTTATTCTTGCAAAAATTCTGGCACCAATAGAAAGGTTATTCCATCTCAAACATAATCTCCTTCATTATCTCATGATCTTTCAAATGTTGGACTTTGTTTAAAGTGAACTGTCCAGAGTCTTGCATGAAAGGTCATTAGGAATATCTGAGGTCAGTGGGACAGAACAGTAAGACAATAAGTGAGGTAGCCCTTAGCTTCCCAGTGACAGCAATAAACAATAAATGCACAGATTTACAAGTAAAGATGTTGGGTGCTTGTCTGAGCACTTTATATGCTTTATCGTTGTTAATTATTTTGTTTTGATGGGCACCATAATAAACATTCCTTCAGGAAACCAGTTTTGGTACTGATTGTGGTAGGATCTATGGGATTTTTTTTTCTTCAAGGACTAGAAATAATTCTTAAGGTGCAAGTCTTTTCTTGTTAAACTGGGGAAATAGGACAAGTGGTACACCACTAAAAACTGTATGGGGAAACACTTCAGGAAGAAAGAATGAAAAAGGTTGTAGCGCATCACTGCATTCTATTTAATTTCCCGGAATGAAATAATCCCCTTAATTATGTTTTACATAGTTTTCCCATAATGTTTTGTGCTTTCTGAGAATGCATGGGTGCCAAAGCATTTTGGGGGGGACAGAATTGTATGCAGCATTACCAACTTTTAAGGAATAATGTAGGTTATAGTATGCTTAAAACAACAGTAGTGGGTTGAAACTAGCCGCCCATGTATTTGTGCCTTTTAAGTCTGATAGGTACATGACACAAGTATCTGAACGGGCTTGCATGTGCAGAATTTTATTTTCTGGTGTCTGAGCACATATGGCAGTGCACAGCTGAAAGCACCTGCTTCCGAGTTAAAGTTTATACACAGTGCATCTGTGCAAGTTTTTTGTATGTTGTATCCAGATGGAAATGGTGCATCTAGTGCACAGGTCTGAATGTTGGTGTTTTGGTTATCCTCAAACTGTTCAAATGGCTTTCTTCAGAACACGATAGTCACAGGAAGGAGATTGTAGGATTTTTATATTATTTTTATTTTTATTTTTTTTTAATCGAAAGGTCTATTTATAACCCTTGGCTTTTTGTTTTCTTCTTTTAAAACCATTGTAACTGTTCTTTTATGGAGATATATCTGCTCAGATGGATCTCCTTTCTTGTTAGTCAGAAAGGAAGAATCTCTATGGCATCCTATATCTTTTTTTCTGAATTCTCTGGAAGCTGCATCTAAAATATGTGCCTCTTTAGATGGATAAAAGGAGCTTGACACTTAGATTCCTTGTATCCCAAAGGAGTACAAATTAATTAGGGTACTTGCTCTTCAGTTTTGTTGATGTTCCAAAGGTGATGGTTTCACTAAGAGAGGGTCAAAAATCAGCCTATAAAGGTTATGTCTCTGCGGTGTTGCATTACTTGCCAGAAGACTGTGTTTTTATTTTTACTTTATGGTCTGCATTCTCCCTAAAATAAAAGATTTTTAGAAACCAAAGAAAGAGATTGACTGAAAGAAGTGAAATGAATTTTTTTTCTGGTATTCTGTAAAGCCATCAAAACAGGCAGCAAGAAAGACTGTTCTTTAGGAGGGCTCCAATGAGTAAATGGATTTACTTCCATGGTGGTGTGGGGAGACAGAAGGATTCTTCAGAATTATTCCAGGAGAATGAAAATCTAATTTATCAAAGTCATCATGCCACAGCTGTTACAACAATCTATCTCCTGCTGAATGCCAGCCAACTAATTTTTGAGAAGTGATATTTTTCACAGTTTATTGTTTTCTCATCAACATGGCACCAACCACATCAAATATTTTCACACAATGTCATTGGCATTGATGAATTAGCCATGTGCTTTCTATTTATGGATACAGGAGTTTCAATTTCTTTGGGAGAAACAAGAACTGTTGCGTAAAAGGTAGGATATATCTCTCTGTTCTGTATATAAGTTCTCATTTTTCAATTACCTGTTAAGATATGCTGGAATTCAGTAGCATAATGAAGTATTTTTATGGATGTATGTAGTTCTGGAACCCTTCACAGGACTGTTTTTAAACACTTTAAGGCCACATTTTTTAATACTGTTCCTTTTTATTTATTTATTTATTTTAAACAGCAGGCAGTTACAATATGCCATGATAAATCGAACGCTGTCTGCTACAGTCTGCTACAGAAGAGCTTGTTCCAACTTAGGTCTGCTCAGTTTTTTCATGTATTTTTGCCTATATATTTCAACAGGAAGAGCAGTCATATACTCAAAAATGCATCTGCACCACAAGAAACTGCCTGTAAGATTTCCTGCAGAAAATAAAAAAATAAAAAAATAAAAAAATGAACAGCATCTCAGCAATTATTTTTCAGCTGTGAAATGTGCTTTTGAAAAGCTGTGACTATAATTTTTCTTGCATAGAACTCTTTGTACTCCCGTATTGTTACCATATGTGGTGCTTTTTTTGTAGTTAAGCCACTCAGTGAATAGCCAAACTCTGAACAATTTTTCTTTCTCCAGATTGCTGACTTCTAGATATAATCAGCCCTTCTTATAATTGCAAAGGAGTCATTAGTGTTCAGACTGTGTGCAGGTCTCCAGGTTAGGAGTCTTCTAATCTAGCGTGATGTCTCTCCAAGAAAAGGTTTTGGAGACTGTACCTAGCAATTCTGGTTAATTTTGGATTCTTTAAAACTGTCCTTCATCATCCATCATCTTCAGTTACTGATTATTTCCATTGTCTAATTTAGGCTAATCTGGACTTTAGAGCCACTTTGTGAAATCCATTTCTTTAGGTCACGTGTCCTTATGTTTCTTGGAATTCAAATACAAATGTCAAAAATATTTTCTTTCCAGTAAGAAGAATAGCCAAAGAAGTGTAAGATCCCTGCCAATTCTGCTTGGCAGTTTCCTATTAGCATTAGATTATTGCTTTACATATATATGCTGCATATTTCTCTATATTGAAGGCACAGCATTAAGCAGGTGGTTTAAAATAGAAATTGGAATAAATTCTGATTACCTTTATGTTCAGGGAATGAAGTCTTAGTGTTGAGAGCCTAGTTTGTGCACGGTGTAGCTTTTCTGGCTGGTGAGAGTAGTCTGGAGCCTTAATCGTGGTGCTGCTGTTCTTCATTCTCTGGGTTTTATCAGCTCCTTGCTTCTGAGTCTCTTCTGTGTTTGCAGGGTATACTTTTAGTTCCTTGTTGGCTTGATAAAAGCAATTTTGTAGGAGAGAATTAATGTGGTTTATACCAACATGCAAAATTCTTGGAATAGAGGATTAGGCTATTCAGGATTAAACAATGCACTTTTCTTTAACAATGTAATTTTTCCATTGAAATAAAAATAAAGTATGCTGTCTGGGGGTGTTCAATTCAAATCTGAAATAATTTAGTATTGGAGTTTTGAATGGGTCTAGGAGAAGCAGGATGTTGTTTTTCAAGGCTGAAAGAGGTAGAGGCTCTGGCAGTTGACACGGAACCTGTAAGGTTCTGGACAATAAGATTAAGCAGCCTAGCTGCTGTGAACTTTTCCTTTTAAATCTTTTAAAACTATGAAGAAACCCCTGCCTTGAAATACATTTACTTACTTTGCAATCTCCAGGTGCTGATACACCTTGCTGACTTTTGTCTCAAGTAGTAGCTAATACCAACTGCTTGAGGGAAGGATTCAGGAAATTCCGTAATGGACTTCTCTGAAATAGCCTTGTAGTGCTCTTGTCAGTAGTTTTGCTTTTGGGGATAAGGGTGTTTTAGGCAGAAGGTTGTTTTTGTTCTCTTCTCACAGTAAAGTTTCTTCCAGCATGAGTGATCTGGATTATTTGCTTTTATCAGTAATGTTCTGATTGCTGGCCAGACTTGTTGCAGGTTGATTTAATGCACTTTTTTCTCCCAGGGTTGGGACAAGTGATTTCTTTACCTGGGCTTTTCACTCTCACTGTTCTTGAGAGCAATCACTTCCAGTCATCGAAAAAGAACCAATAATGTTTCATCAGTCAAAGAAATTTAGCAAGTTGAACAGCTCATCCTACTTTTTGCCCACATAAACTCTAAAACAAAGTTTCACTGAAGAGAAATCTCATCAGACTCGCTAGGGCTAGGGAATTATCTTACAGCATCTAGTTAAAGTCAGCCTTGTTAAACCCATAACTAACCAAAGAGTAGAAGGGTGTGGGGAAGAAATAGCATCTATCCATCACTTTGAATGGTATCATGATGAGGAAATCTGACAATTCTGATTTTTCTATCAATCTTTAACTAAAATAGGTGATTTGAAAAGACAATGTGTTATGTTTCACCTTACCTGAACCTGGGTACCATTTGTAAACCTGCTTTGATACTGATTGATTTTTTTTCCACACAGGTGTTTTTAGACTCACTCAGACACAGTAACTGAGATGCAGCTGATACAGGTGCTGTAAAGCTAAATTTTAGCTTTCTTCTGAATCCTTGATACCTGTTATTGTATATGTCTTTGCATAAGAGATTTCAAGCAGCTGCGAGTAGCAATTTAACAATCAAGCTTGCAGCAGATTGTTTAGAAATATGTAATAACTTAGCCATGCAACTTAATCAGGACAAGAGTTTCTGAATTCTGAAATGCTACAGTGATAGTCAAAAAATATATTTTAAAGCTGTCAGATATCTAAAAAGATAAATCTAGAGGATTAAAAAAATAATAATTTACCTATTGTCTAAATTGCAAGAGAGATTTTTTTTTTTTCAAAAATACTTGATTTCTCATAAAATAGGAAAAATGGTGAGCTATCAAAGTCTGAGAAATGGTTATGCATTTGAAGATAATTGGCCTGTTTTTAATTTATACATATATATATAAACACAGAATTGGACTAATCTGGAGTGTCAAAATTTTTCCTGATTTTTCCCACAGAAGTACAACGAATACATTTTTTCTGCATGCTTCAAATGAATATAAACCTTGGAAAATTAATCACTGCTAAAATATGCTGATCCAATTTATTAATTAAATCAACCCCACACACCCCCAAATGTATTTAGACAAAGGATGATCTGCAGCTCCTAAAGAAGAGGTGATATCTGTTTTCTGTGTAGTATGTATCTTCTGTTTCAGAATGCAGTCTTCTGATGGGTATTCCTTAGCTGAAAAGGATGACTGAAGGACAAATAGAGAAGGCAGAAGGAAGAAGATAATCCAAATCTTCTGCTTTTTTACTGTACTCCTTTGAACAATTCTTTTATTCCATAATAGATTTCACGTGATATCTTTTTCTTATCTTCACTTTTCACTCAGACTTTTCTAAAGAAACAAAGGCTGTAGTAAAGCTGCTTCAAGTAATATTACTGGCCATCTTTTTGATAGGAAAGATCTAAAGGTTTCTGGTATGTCTGCTGACATTTTCGATTTCTAACGATAACTCCCTAAAATCCTTAAAATGTTTACCTCTAGAATAACCCAGTTTAAACAGTAACCAACTGATTTTGTGTAGTGTTCAAAATCTGACTAAAAATATCTATGAGATTCATTGCTTTTTACAGCATTCTTGAGGAGTGGAAGCTACTTCTCACAAACAAAAGCTAAATGGCAATCATATTCTCCTTCCTCCCTCATGTTGTCCCTGTCCATTTAAGGATTATTAGATAAATAGTTAAAGCTGAGAAAATAGTGGTGTATTCCTGGGGGGGGGGACACAAAATGTATTGTGTAAGCAACTTTACATTTGAAAATCCTGGAAAATGTCTAATACCTTAAGTGAATGTTCAGTAATAGCATATATTTTTAAAAATGGGAGTGAAAACCTAGAAAGGAAAAGCATAGTCCAGAAGAAACATTTTCAATGCCACCTCTGTTTCCTATGTGTGAGGTTGGTAGATGTGTCTGTTGTATAAAAGTACTCATCTCCTTGTCTTGTGGTGTATTTTCTAGTTTTTTTCAATGTATTACAGGAGTTGTGTTATAGAAGACCATGCTCCCCTTTTCTCCCCTACCTTCCATTCCCCTCTCCTCTCTCTCTCTCTCTCTCTCTCTTTTTTTTTTTTCTCAGAAATGACATAGTAACCTATAGTAGCAGCAATTTAGTGAATAAAGCAGGAAGCTATTTGAACTATGTGGTGTGAAGCTTGGGAGATGGTCAAATTCATTTTACTTTATTTTGCAGTTAAAGACCTGGTGTTGTTGTTTTTAAATAGTGAAAGAACATTATTTAATTTCACAGTAATGATCCCTTAACTTAAGGGATTTTGTTCTCCTGTAGGGCAGTATGTGTTTGTCTTTTGTTCTATAATGGGAATCCCAGAAGACTTTCCCAGCCTGAAGACCAAATAGTCCTGATAGAAATGGAAAAAAGGGAGGGAAATTGTTATCATTTTCAGTTATGAGCAGGTGTTTCTCTTCAGCTTACTGGAAATTTCTGATTCTTCTTTACTGAGAATCTTCGAGATGCTACATATAGGCTTTAATTCAAGCGAACAAGCTATGTAGCATGGATAAAGAGAGAACAAAATAAAAATTAACACTATCAAATATGCCTATCAGTAAGGGAGCACAAAAATAGCAAATAGTTTTGTTTGTTTGTTTTCTATGATAAACTTTCACTGAAAACAGCAATTATTTGCAAAATACAAAACACTGCTACAGCTACAAGAGCTTTTGGCTGCTCCCTCTAAACCAGCAGTTTGACCCCACAATGAATTTTCCTTCTACAAATACTTATGTAAGTATTTTCTGTATTCATTCATCATACATGTAAATAATTAAATCTTTTCGGCTAAGCTTGCAGGAGACTAAATTTTGCTGCTGGCCTACACAGCCCTCTGGGGAACTTTATATACTTAGGGCAACCTTACTGTTGAGTTTTCATTGGTAATATCTGTAGTTTGCTTTTTAGAAGTAAATGTATTCATAGCTTGAGCTTAGCCTTTGGTTTTGCACCTGTAGCGGGCTGTGTAAATAATACTAGATAAATATAATGTAATACAGTGCTAAAAGAATTTGAGAAAGCTAATAATTTGGATATTTGCCTCATTTTTTGGGATGTACAGTAACATTTAGAAGTTTGCTAAATAACCGAGAGAAAATTGGTAAGTGCCTTATATGTGTTTGTGAGCTACAAGTACGTGATAAATAGCCTCCGAGGAAGCATCCTAATAAAAGCTATTCTGTTAATATGTTGGAAAATGTTGTATTGTTTTTTGGGTATCAGGGAAGAATTGGTTTAGAGAGAACGTTAGAAAGATTTTGAAGGCCATCTGAGCATTCACAAACTTTCCCAGGATATCAGCCCCTGACAAAGATAGTGGTCATGAAGACAACCAAGGTACTGGTGACCTGCTTTGTGTGTTCTTAGCATGTCATCTACTCTGCGCTGTGACAGGAAACCACAGTAAGAACTGAAGGGAAGGAGAGGTAAGGTTATTCCTGTAGGGCTGCTCAGGCACAGCAACTTGTTATTGGAACAGACAAGTAGGTTAATGCAAAGGCTTCTTAGAAAGCCAGTAAGGTACCAAAATCATGAATTTCACAGAGTGTACATTCAGCTGATGTACTCTTTCATTGTAGATGTCTGGACTTTCCAGTAAAGCCTATGGTCTAGACTGGGAGAGAGTGAATAACTTGGGAACTCACTAGATTGACACCACATCACTTTGTCTGAGCATTTATTACTTTCTTGATAGCTGCTGGACTGACTGTTGGATGCGACTGTCGGTATTAGTGTAGAAAGTAAGAATACACACTCCTGGTTGAAGGGGTGAGTAGAAGCACTGCAGACCTGATTTAGGCTAAGCTATTTACACTCGGAGTTTTGCTCGCAAGGAAAGCCTAGTGCTGACAAAGCAAAATCAAGCCGTGAGCAATCCGTCCCAAGTGGCCGTGTGCTTAGGGAATGTGGTTTGCGTGAGAGACTGTCAAGCTCTGGGTGAAAATCTGGCTGCAGTGCCAGCATCTAGGAGAAAACTGTCCCTTTTGCATGGGGCAAACAACTGAAAGCTCAGAGCTTCTGTCTAATGATGACTTCAATAACAGAAGCAACCTCTTTGCCTGTTCTTGTCCCATTGCCGGTGAAAGATAACTTGACTGTTCATTTTCAGAAGGTATAGACATTAAACACCCAGTGTACAACTACTCCAACTTTCTCAAGCCCCAATCTGATCACCTAAATATGCAGTTAGTACAGCATCGGCTACTGAGTTGCAACAGGGTACATGCACATGAAATCATTTCTAGAATTTGCATCTAAATAACTGGAACCCACCTTTGCACAGTAAAGGAAACAAATAACTTTTAAAGTATCAGTGAGGAAGTTCAGTGTTTTCTGTTGGAAGGGGCAGGAAGGAAAGCAGGATAAGGTGTGCAGGCCAAAGTATAGGGGGAATTCTTTAGTAACTCAATGAATTGTGTGAACTGATGTTTCTTATTAAACATCACTATTACAATATGCATTTAAATACAGATTAGTTACGAGATTTTAAATGTTTGCTCTTTTCATCTTGCAGCCATGTGATTGTGAGAAGATCATTCAGAAAATAGGCTACCTATTTCATTTTCTCATTTAAAGAAAAATCCTCAAGCCAGATGCATTATTTCATATGTTTGGTTATGTTGTACCACTGTGGCTTGCCAAACTAACAAATCCTTCACTGCACGTTGAACACCAGCTATTGCCTGGCTACTTTGCATCATACTATTTTTATTTCTTCTGTCTTAGGTCTGCTCCTTTTGTTGTTTCATCTCTGTGCCTTCATTCTTAAAGTATTTTTAAGGTATTGCACTTAACAGCTGACATAGTTAACTGTCTTCTAAAGCCTGCAGTATTCCCTGAGTCTGTATATATTCCTCAACTTCAGTGTTCCGCTGATTTTAACTGTTCCATTTTGTTTTGGCTTTTGATTATCCTAGGGTCCGATTGGTATGGATGGAAAGCTGGTAGGTGATTTGTTCAAAACCAGTGTAATTTAGGTCTTGCACATATTCCTTCTTTGCTTTTTGAAATGCTCGTGCAGAAATGTATATTAATCACATATTGGCTTGCATCGGCATAACTTATTTCAACCTGTGTAACACAGACTTCAGGAGTGCCGAAAAGCCACTCGCATCTTTTGCCTCTCTCCCAGCAAACAGAGACCAGGCATGCTACTTCTATTCCCATATCATTTTCTGTCTGGGTTAGGTTGGAGGACAGGTCCAGAGAACATCCCACAAGGGTAGTTTGGTAGTGCTCCTCACATGGTAGGATATTACTTCTGACAACATATTTGTGGCTCTTGATTCCTTTTCCTGCAGGTCCTTCCTTCTTGTGTTTTTGTTTCTCTGCCTGGATTTTGCTGGCTGATGATATAGCCCATTTTAAATGCATTTATATACTATCCTAGATATTGTTTAGGGAGATGCTACTTCAAATAAGTTAGAAATGACCTTTAATTTTATACAATGCATTCTGCTCAGCTGCTAACAGTTTCTCATGTATGAGTTGCTGCAAGTGAGACACTATACATATATATATATGAATTTATATATATATAATGAAGTGAAACACTATATATATACATATATATATTTGTGTAGATAAAAGTGATTTGGATGTATGAGCCTGGAATTTTTATGTTCCTAGCTCTTTAAAGATTTAAATCATGCAAAAGGTGTGCAAGTACAGTTTCTGTACTTCCTTGTGCTATTCCTCTTGCTCCTTTTCTCTTGCTCCTTTTCCAGGACAACCTTTTTCTTTGGTGCCTTGAATATATCTTTTCTGTCCTTTCATTTGCTACAAGCCCATTTCCTTTGCAAGCTCAACTATTAACTTGCAGTGTCAGCTTCCATTGTCAGCTTCCCTTTTCTTTCATTAAGAATTTTTCCTATTCTCTTGAAGCTTCTGTCTACTGCAAAGTAACATTTCTGCAATGTTTATAGCCTCCAGTCAATAGGCTTGTTCTTTAATCCACTCTCCTAGCAGATTAATAGTTTACCTCTTGACTTGAGCTCGACCTGCCTACACCATATATCTTTGTCTTCTTTCAGTATCATTCACATATCAGCAGATAATATTTGGTTAAATTGCAAGGAAGTGATTAACAATCAGCTGTAAAAGACCTTCAGTTAAGGTAGAGTAGGATGACAAATTTAACCTCTTTCTTTCCTGCCAAATAACATATTAATTAGTAAATATGAATATAGAAGAGAAAAGTGTTATGAAGATTTTGCTGAAACCATGGGAGAACATGCAGCTGTACCTACTGTTTTAATGAAGGTAAATTGAATTCAGCTGACCAGTTACTGGTGTTGGGACAGCTCTGTAAGTGCATGTGGAGAAGAGCAGTTTGTTGGGAGCTTCCACACAGTAAATGAAACTAAGAAACACAAACAAAACTTCGTTTTCTAATCCAAGCTGAAGAATATGATCTATGTGCTGTCAAGGAGATGTTCACTTCTGTTCTGGGACTACAGCTGAGGACTGTGGATTGTTTTCAGGTGTCTTCTTGGGGTCTGCTACCCATTTCTTCCTGATAATTCCTATTACAAAAACAAAATAAAGCACTTTTTTTTTTTTTTTTTTTTTTTCCCAGAAGCTTAGATTCTTTCAGAACAGGTGATCTTTTCTTTGTGCATCCCTGACTTCTGTTTCTTTCTACTTCTTCATTCTTACTATGATAACTTCCTCTTTCTGTTAGCACCATGGAGATGTATCTATGGCAGAACAAGAGAGTTCATTCTTATTCTGCCTTCTACTCAGCAGTAGGAACTCAGATTTTTAAAACCTGGTCTGATTCTAGAGAATAGACAAAAACTACCTTCAGAGTACACATCTGAATAAGGTTGATACAGCAATCCTTGAGATCCCATTAATGTAAAGGTTGACAAGGTCTTTTGCTGAGGAAGATTATGCTTTAATCATCACAGAAATTACAATTACATAAATAAACTCACTCTTTAAAAAAAAAAAAAAAAAAAGTCCGAACTGTACTATGAGCTGTATTAATACAAATTCTGCATAACTTTACTGAGACCTAAAACAGAATTCCCATCCATGTGTTAATATCATCCACTTTCAGGAGGCTATCAATGCTCAGTTTTACATTACATAACATACTTGAATTAAGGGTATTCATTATTATTTTAAAGTTAGAGTAATGCTGACTTTTCAGTCTTGAAGAGTATGTTCAGCCTTTTTTTTTTTTTAAATTTAAAATTAAGAGAAATAGTAATAACTAAAGCCTTTTAATCCACAAGCAAGGAGCATTAGGACTAGTTTATATAGCACTGGTCCAGAGTGATTTCAGCAATTCTGGTGCCCTCTTGGGAGCACAAGCATATTAATTGAGATTGAGCTTGCTCCAAAGACGTATGATGTTAGATTGTGTTCAAGGATTTTTTTATTTTTATTTTTTTTTAATGAACATGCTGATAACTCAGAGCTTTATTCCCAACCCTTTCACAGTATACAAAAATGAGAGAAGGCGAAATGAATTGCCAGTTGTTCATCTCCCAGTTGAGCTTCATTTCAACAATTTGAATTGTTGCTGTGTGGCAATAAAGCTTTAAAAGCAAAATGTCAGTATTGTGATGCCTATTTCTACCTCCCCCTTTGTCAGCAAAGCTGATGAGTTGCGTAATATAGTCCTTGCTGCATCCTCTGGCTAATGTCACTTACTGCATCATAAGTGAGGAAAGAAAATTATACTGTCATGGAATTTGCTAGTTAGCTTGGCAAGGAGTGTCTAAGGGTATATAAAAATGAAGGATTGAGAACAGCTGAAAAAGAGAAAACAATTCCCTTCACTAATGCAAAGTTCCTTCCAGATGCAAGGAGTTCTTAGCCAACATCATCAAAAGATCTTGCTTTGGAAACTTCTGTATTAAGCATCTGTATTTACAGTTAAGTGCTGGAAAATTACAAGATTGACAGCCTATATAAATGAACTAACTATTATATTCCTCGTTACCTCAGAATTCTATGTCACCATGAAAAACAGTTGTCCTATAAAAATCCAGTTTATAGTTTCCTCTCTCCATATTGCAGACTTGATAAAATAAGAATTAAAAATGCACAATAACCAAAAGGCAGACTGGCTGTGCTGTTGAGACTGAGAGTAGAAAACACTTGCATGAGAGCATGATGTTATCCTTGACCTTTACATCACGGTATGTTTGTATTAAGTGCATATGTCCTGTATACATAGCATGTACCACACGGACACAGAGTAGCCTCCATGTCTAAGTTAGTGTGAAGAATGAAGTGTCAGTTTTTCAGTTTTCAAAAACCTTTTTTTTTTTTTTTTTTTTTTTCCTGTTTGGTTCCTCTGGACGGACTTAAATCAACATTTTGTTGAAACATTTCAGACTTCAAGCTTTTTGTGTATCTTGGAGACACTTTCATGACTTCATCAAAATGCATTGATCAAAGTGTATGATCAAAATGTATCTTTAGATACACTTGTGAGATAAACGTGATTTTTGTATGAAAGTTTGCATGCACAGGTCTCAGTTTAGTCTATTTATACATTTATTTTACATCAAGCAATTTCCAGTGGTTTTAGCATATAATGGCTGAAAGCTTGCTGTGATGGAAAGACTGGGATAAAGGCTGAGTGCAGAGGAATCCTAGTCGTTTTCATTATACTCTATATTCATAAAACTGACCAATTCAGAATACTTTTATTAGAACCGTCAAACCCCAGTCAGTATATATGTGTGGGTTTGTTTGTTTGTTTTCTAGAAACCCATATAGACCAGCATTATAAGGAGCTAAACAAGACTGCAGCATCTGTGACAAGGAATGCTTTAGGCTTCCTTCATTTCCTTCATTATAAGGATTAGATAGCCACAGTAATTGGATTACCATGATTCCTCTGTAACATTATTCTAGTCCGACCCTCCTACTCAAGCAGGGTAAACCGGAGCAGGTTGTCCAGTACCATGTCCAGGTGGCTTTTGAAGATCTCCAAGCCTCTTGGGAAACCTGTGCCAGTGCTCTGTCACCTGCACGGGGGGTAAGCATGTTCAGACTGATGTTCAATATGTCCCTCTTGTACTGGGGAGCCCAGAACTGGACCCAGCACTCCAAGTGTGGTCTCGCCAATGCTGAGCAGAGGAGAAGGAGGATCATCTCCCTCAACCTGCTGGCAATACTTTGCTTATTGCAGCCCAGGATACTGGTAGCCTTCTTTGTGGCAAGAACACGTTGCTGTCCCATGTCCACCAGGGCCCGCAAATCATTCCCTGCAAAGCTGCTTTCCAGGTGGAAAGTTGTAGAAAAAATGTTTATAGAAAATGACTAGTTCATAGCCAGTCAGGTTGGTTGGAATCTGTATAAAATTTTCAACTCTGTGAAATCGCCCTCTAGCTAAAGTGGAGAGGTTTTATATGACTTGCAGGAAGTCTCCATGCTCGATTACTTTTAACGAAAGGAAATGTAGTTTTAATCAGCTGAAATCTCATTGATGTACCATAAAACACCACAAGCTAAACTAGCCTTAGGAGTTTAAGACTTTGTCCCTTTTTAAAGAGACATGCAAATACTTATATTTTTCTGTGCTTTACAGTAAGAGCTGGTTGTCTATGTAGTTGTAGTTCATAGTCATAGCTACTATACTGTTTTGCAATATATTTCCGCTTCATGCAAATAATTTGCAATTGGTAGGCCAGAATTATTGATGACTTTAACTGACTTTCCTGGAATAGGGGTATTAGCGATAGGAAGTCTGCTCTGGATTGGCTTGCAGCTTCTCAGTTTGCAGTGGGTGTCTCTCCATTTGGGCAGAGGTAGTCCCAGATGTGATGTTGGTAAGTAAGGGAGAGGAAATGGATCAGTACATTCCCAAGCTACCTCTTAGGCTGAGGCTGACACCCGAGGGTTCATCTATTGCTGATTTTCTGGTTTAAATATTAGTTTATACTTGTTGGAAATTGTGCTCCTTGCAAAAAGTCTTGTTTCCACAGCAATGTGTTCCTACAGTTTCTAGGCTTTGTTCATTCAGTAGACAGTAATTAGCACTTCCCTGAATCCTGGGTATGGGCCATAATGGAGAAAAAGGACTCAATACCTACTCCTAGGTCAGCATTGTATCTGTAGATTCTTTCTCACTTAAGAACAGTTAAATGAGGTCTTTCTATCATTTCTAAATTGTATTGTTCTGACTATGTAAAGTATGAATTTTCTCAAATGCAGGTTCAATGATGAGTTACTGTCATTTATTTCTGGAATCAGTTAATTGCAACAAAGTTAATAAGCTTGATTTAAAACCTACAAAATGAATATTAGAATTAAAAGTCCAGAATCTGTTTTCATTATTGTTGCTGGTTTGTTTGTTCTCTCTTTAGTATAAAGTACAGTAACTATTTGCTACTGTTTAAGGAGTTAATCCTTGTCATAGCTTTCCGTAACCTTATATTTTTCTTGTTTTTCAGGGTCAGCCTGGTCCTCAAGTAAGTGCCATCTTATTTCCTACATAAGTTAAGCCTAATTGGAAGGCCCACCAAACTCAGGTTATCTACAAAGTATTTTGATTTTTTGTTGTTATTTATATTTTTATTTTTTTTTAGCTATAAACTGATAACCATTGCATAATTCAGTAAAACAAATATTTCCAAGAGAGAAACATGGGGCCCCCCATATGGTTGTCTGAGTTCCCTCAGCTGTTTGACCAGATGGTAGGGTTGACAACGTAGTACTGAATAAAGAAAATCTCCTAACTATGGCTTGAAACTTTGCCACCTAACTTTAAAGCAAGATAAAATAACTTAGCAAATGTGTAGCAAATGCAATACTTCAACTGCTTATTAATCACATACTAATAATGTTGCTATAATCCAGGCAGGCCTCAGTTATTTTAAATATTGCGCTGCTAGCTATTTTGATTAATTATACACGCTCCTTGAATTAGTTCTGCTTTATTTAAGAATAGTAGAACTTTGTCTTGTGAGTTGTAATTGAAGATGTGGAAATCCAGGGACCTAACTTCAGTTTCAGTGTAGAAATACACCAGCAAATAGGTAGCATTTGGTATAGCAAAAACTGCATGTAAATTATTTCAATTGAGTGGTATAGAAACAGAGCAAAGAAACAGAGGAGGGAAAAAGCCAACACCACATCCAAGTTTAGTGAAATCAATTGAAAAACTAATTTTTGCATGCCGAAGATACAAAGTGGAAAGTAAACTCTGGTTTGGGGGGCCATCTCAGCAAAGTGAGTTGTTTGAACCAGAAGTTCTGAGGGCATTTGCTGAAATTTCAGTCATAAAATCATAATAACAAATTAAATCTTTGCAGCTGATCTGACTGACTTTTGTTGTTGTTTTGAAAATTAAATTTTTCTTTAATGAATGCAAGCATTTTCCTCAGATTGTTTGTTTCTTAGCACCCCTTCCTGCTGAAAGACAATTTTAGTGTTACAAATCCCCTTCACACTCAGTCTGAATGCCTGGTATCCATGCTGTAAGATTTTCTGACACCCTTCCTTGCAAAGTGCCAGACCCCATTTAATGTTTTGTATATAGTCCGTATGATATTTGAAATGACCATCCCCCCCATAGTGCTCATGTTTCACAGTAGGCTGTTGATATGTGGCCTACACAGAGAGGTATCTACAACCTCTGTGCTGTTGGCAGTCAATGAAGAGAGAGACTGTAATGCTGTGTGGCACTCTTGCTTTGAACAGGCTCTGATGAGGTCCTGAGGGTGTTATGTGAGCCCGCAGGCTGCCCTGTGGTAGATCTTGACTTTGTGTGGCCACCCATGTGCTTTTCCTCTGGGATTTGGTCCCCACCTCCCATGTTTCAGTCCCTTGGAGAGTGTCTCTTGCTCAGCTCCTGTAAACGGCTTCTCAGTCTTTCAAGCTCATCTATCTACATGAAATGCCCTGAGGTAGCTGTAGGCTTCAGTGCTGTTTCAAGAGCAAAAAGCAGAGAAGTCTTGTCACTATTGTAAAAGAAGTGGGGTGCAAACCACAGGAAAAAAAAATCAAAAAAACCCGAAGAAAATTTTATTAACTTCTGTGTCCTGTATGTTTATACAGAGAACATGCGAGATACCAGGACCCACAAAACTTAGGAGGAAACTTCCTACCACCTAACTTCACTACTTCCTCCCAGTGGAAAAGCTCACCTCTTTACCACTGTTATCATTTCATTGTTCATTCTGAGCAACACTTACCATACTCCAAATACTGTCTTTCCGTCCTTTCAACTCAAGATGCTCCTCTTATTGGAGGAGGGTATGTACTCAGTTGTTTTGACTGTCTGGATGAGTGCAAAAATAATGCTTGAAATGCACAGGTGAGGAGTGATAATGGCATGAAATACTCAAAATAAGATTCAACTCTAGATCAAGATGCCTTATGCTAGAAGCTTGTGTGTTGGCGTTGACATGCGAGGTATCTGCACTCCTTGTAGTTGGTGAAGGCTAAGTCAACGCTCAGTGCACCTAGAAAGTTCTTCTGCTCATTGCAGCGTCCCGGGGCTCAAGTACATTGCCTGCCGACAGGCATCTGTGGCTGCATGAGAAAATTCAGGGTCTTCAGTGTTGTCTCTGTCTGCCATACATAGAGTTGGAGTCTCCTGTTGGACCATTGTTGTATCTGTCAGTCATGTGCAGCTGTCTTGGATACCTAGGGAACCTCTCAAATGACACTAGATGCGTACACTCATGCCTCTTAATTACTCTGTAATCCTGATTATAGGCAGCTACTGAACATAATAACCATTCTGCTGAATTGCTCTCTGGACTGTGTTGACAATTTATGCATTTTAAACAGCTACACATAGGCTGTGCACTTAGATGTCTTCCTCTTAAACTGAAACTTAGATTCAGATAACTTCCATGAGACTGATTTTTAAAATGTTTTTTGCAAGCTTTAGTTGAAAATCTTGAGATTTTTATAAAATGATTTAAAAGTATTATTAGAATCACTTTACTTACTGATAAAATAAGTCCAACTGTTTCCCATTAAAAAAACCGTCTGCAGTAATTTCCCCGTTCTTCTCTGTGCCCATGAAAAATTTAAAATGGAAAGTATTGGTGGCCTTGGTTAAAGTAAGGGCTTCCTGGCTTCAAAGATCACAGTTTCTGTGCTGATGAAAGAAGCACTTTGAAAACTGTTGATGTCATAGCCATGTAAGTCCACGATAAAATCAAAGCTAAATCCTAATCCTTCCTACACAGAACGTTTTATTAACACCTATTCTTTTTGTTGTGTTTTTCAAAAAGTACACAGTAAACTCACCCAACACATATTTAATTACTGGGTACAAATTCATATCAGATGAGAAACACCTATCTTTATCTTCGAGTTTTTACATTTTTTTCTTCAAAATACAAAAAACCCATAATTTTCTATTTTCGTGTTTTAAGTAAAAATAAGCTATACTACAAACCAGAAGCATTTTTTCAGAAAAGCCTTATCATTTTGTTGCATCTCTGAAAGGTAGAGACCATGATCATGAACTAAAAACTTTTTAGCATAACCTTAAAAAATATTGTTATGATTTTAATTATTTTAAAGAATATTTATAATATTCTTAATATAATATTTATAATATTATAATATTATATTTATAATAGTCTTTAAAAACATTCTTATGATTCTGGTTTTCTGTTTAAAAAACTGTTTCAGATTACATATAAATTATGTTTGTAGAAAAGCAAGTAATACAAATTTTAGTATTTTGCTGGAATCCTAATTCTGGCTTTCAAGTCACCTCCAAGAAATACCCGTTTTGTTCTAATTTAGAATATAAATATATATTCAACTTGTACCAAAAGTTTTTATTTTATTTTATTTTATTTTATTTTATTTTATTTTATTTTATTTTATTTTATTTTATTTTATTTTATTTTATTTTATTTTATTTTATTTTATTTTATTTTATTTTCCACTAATAATGTACTAGTAATCCGTACAACCCAATTCTTACCATAATTCTCCTTTATAATGTAATGGTATGCATGTTCCAAAGAACAGACTTCAGCATCTCATCTAAAGCTAATTACACGAGGAGTGTACTGTCGAGGCAAAGAGAGAAGATTTGTTATTCTTAACATCTTTGTCATTTAGAAGTTCATAAAATATTAGAAAACAGTATATTTGGTATTGTGATGAAAGAAGACAATATGACCCTCGGTGACGTTATGCTGAAGTAAAAATGATCCCTGTACCAGTGTGGGGCATGGGGATGTTTCAATGTGACTCGCTCAGCCAAGTGTTTTCTTCCTCACGGTAGTATCCTCTCCCTAGCCCATCTCTGGTGCAACATACTCTCATGTCATCACACATGATCTTTCTATGTGGGACTTTGACATACAGCAGCCCCACAGATGCTTCTGCCTTCTCTTTGGCAGTCATTCAAATCTGTGTTAGAAGTGGATAAAGTATTAATGATTGATACTTGTTTTCATGAGATTCTTGTTTTCCTGTGTGTGTAATGTCTGTGGAAGTGATGTTATTTCAGACTGAAATTGTCCAGTGTTGCATACATGATAAAGGGCTACCACAGTAAGTGTATGTGTGTGCTTTTTCCAACATTGAACTTCAATGTATGTGACTGGAATAATTTTAATTTCTATACTTTCATGGCAGAAGCTGTGATTCATGGTTAGATGAATTTTTATTGGCTTGTACTGTCAAAAGAGTTGGTGGGAACCATTTTTACTTCATTTTCTGTTTTTTGTCAAGGCCTGAGTAAAATAGCCAGCAGGACATAGGCCATAGTTTTGAGCTGTTTTGGATGGCAGCAGTGGATGTAAAAGTTCATCACTTTCTGGAGAACACTGGGATGGTAGGGAGAGTCCTAGACCTTAGAGAGGAAGTGAGTATCTGACAGCAGGAAAGACTGGAAAGGGAAATGGACAGTTTTGTGCGGAGAAAAATTATTTTAAGTCCTGCTGAGTTTCTTCTTGACTTTTGGTAGTTTGGATAGCCATCTGTACTCCAAGACTTGTGGAGTATTCCTCTAGTAAGTAAACGTCATTCAATACTGTGACATTTGATAAGGTAAAGTGATCTTGTATGTGTTTCAATAGCTTTTTAAGCTGGGATCTTAAAAGCTGGGAGTACACAATATGCTCTGTTGACTAATGATGCAAAATGTTTTCTGCCTGTTTAGACCCTTGGACTTGGGCTTGTTTCTTTTGTTCTGATCAACATAAATTGAGGTTTAAGCATATTCCTTGTTCCCAGCAGTTTGCCTTTAGGAACGCCTAGAGCTTCCCTTTCTTTTGCAGAGAGAGGGGGAAAGAGGCACTTCTGAAGGACAGAATCAGCAGGGGGCTGGAGAAACAGTGCCTCACCTTGAGATACACAGTGTTGTAAAGTTACTGCTCCTGAAAGAAGCACAGTGGTTTTATCCAGGCCATCAGCTGTTCGCGTTCTGGAGAATGATCTTGTAGGGTGTTTTGTCTTGTAGCAGCTGATAGCCTAAGCTCTTTTGTAAGCCTTTGATCCTGCTGAAGGATGGAATGACTCAGTTTAAATATGAAAATGCCATCTGCTTTTGAGTTACATGTTGCAGGTCAAATTTTGCCATCAAACTCTAACAGTTTGTTAACAAAGAACAGGTACAGTCACTCAAAATTTTGTTTTTGTTTTGAAATTGCTCCAAAAAATTTTGTGCATCTTGATTTCTTCTGTAAAACTGTAATTACTTATACAGAAGTCAGACTACGTTCGTGTAAAATCACAGGATGTACTGTGTTTTTGTGATTTAAAGGGAGCCAAGTGTCATCCTTCATCTAAAGACTTGGAATCAACTTTTACTTCTGAAGTGATTTCTAGCATGTAAATAGTGCAAAGAGCTACGGTGTTGCCCAGGTCCTGAATTAGGTATTACTGATGTCAGTGGGTGTTGAATATAGCAAAATAGGTTCTCTGCATCATGTAGAGGCAGGTACTTTAAGTTACAGAGGAAGTGTATTTTCAAAGGGAATGAATGGTTTGTTTGACTTTCGTAAAGAAGAATAAATACTGAAAAGGAGTAAATAACAGGTTTACTCGTCTTTTGAAAAAAATTCTTCCTAGGTGAGTTTAAAATGTGAAAACTTCAAACTTGAAAATATTCAAGTCATGCTTTTCCTCTCACCTGCTGTTCTCAAGGCCAAACAAATTAGAGCTATACCTATGTAAGTGAAAATAAGATTAAGCTTAACCTGAGAGTTTGGGCTCATATACAACAGTACAAATGAATGTAGAAAAATTATTATTATCATCTTACGGCCAGGTAGACACAGAAATACAGACAAACACAATATTCAGAAGTTTGTTTCTTACTTGAATCTATACCAATAAAAAAGCCAAATACTTGATCCCATTGCAGCTATTAAAATTTTGCTATCGTTTTTGAGATCAAAAATTAATCTTAACTATGAGCATTATATAAAATAACAAGCTTGTACTAAGTCTCATATGTACTTAGCAGTCAGAACTTTACCAGTTTTTCACTGCTTTCCTTCCTTTCTAAAGCTGTAATAGAACTCCTGAAGGGTAGTGAAATTGTGTGATCTCAGGGAACAACCAATATTGACTTGTGAACCTGAGGATGCAAATGTCATCATCACGGCCTTTCGTTTATGTTAGTTTCTGAATAAAAATCAAGGATTTAGTTCTCATCTCTCATTAGTTTTATAACTGTATGGCTCAGTCATTTCGAACCACATCAGAGAATGTAGGAGGAGAAATGTTCAACATTTCCTGTTTACTGTGTCTGATGTGCACATAAATGTTTATGACCCAAAAGAAGAAATTATCTTCGCATATGGAATTAATGCATTTAATTGCTTTTTAAAGTATGTTGCTTTCTCAGTTTTGATAAAGCTGAAGTTAATTTTGTTGAAATGAATTGACAACAATAAGCACTTTTAAAATACAAAAATCTCTTCCATTTCCCCTGGTAGACTTATGTATGTGTGTAAACCAGGATAGCTATGAATGTTAAATGCTTTTGCAGCTAAGCAGATGGCATTACTGCAAATAAGCAGATTCTTTGCTTTGTGGAGAAGAAAGCACAAAATTGGCAACTCAGAGGCAAGTGATGCTGGCCTATCAGTTGCACCAAGAAAAGGAAGCACCCCACATAATTTAAAAAGGCTGAGGTGAGTAAGTTCCAGACATCAACAAGCCAAATTCTTGGAGTATTGGATATTGTGCTCAGCTTCCAACATGTTTTTTTACTTTATTTTCCCACCCTTTTGCCAGGATTTGCAAAGGAGCCTCTAATGGCAGATTAATGACTTCCCTATAGTACCCTGCTAAGTGAATTTAGCTTGGGAAAATACAGACTTGTTAGAGTTGTGTTCATTGAACGTCAGATGGCCAAAGTGGAGGCCAGGCTCCCATCCCAACTGTGCTGATTCGGGGGGGAGGCAAATTTGAAATATTCCAGTTTAGCAGTTATGCAGTTAACTTAGGTTTTGATTATCCATAAGCAAAAAATATGAATATGTGTTCTGTAGAGTGGGCTCTTCATGCGAGCTAATGTCAGCTCTGGATGTCTGCTGTTATTAAGTTTTCTTCTTTTTCAAAATTTGAAGAACTCCTTTCAGAGTAGCTATATGAGCTATATAAAGTGAGGAGGATGAATTCTTGGAACAGTCAAGTTGGTCTCAAAATTTTAAACTGATTCCCTCATCTCATAGTTCACATAATGACCATTTGTGGTACGGTTACTTTGAAAATCCAAATCATAGATTAAATAAACAAAAGAAAACATAAACACTCTAAAAGGAAACATAAGGGAGACCCTTCCATTTGTAGGGCGTTACCAGCATTTCCTTATGGTGTGGCATCATTAATTTCTGAAAAGAATTGGTTTTATTTGCTTTACTAAAGTAAATGTGAAGGTCTACTTCACTTGTTTCATATGTTAGCATAAATGTTGTGAGGAATCACACTTTAGCATTCCACTTACTCATCTAGAAGTTGCAGCTGTCACCAAGGCATACTAGATCTTCTGACAGTAAGCGAAGAACTGTGAAACAAAAATGACATGTAATCCTTAATTTGGTGTAGCATTGCTTAGCTTAACAGAGTACATATGAGTACAAAAATGCAATTGCAAGCCTAGTATTGTGGTTCCAATATAAGATGTACAAAGAGTTGTCAAAATATAATTAAGAACTCTGAAATATTTCCTGTATTCCTAAATCATTTCTTTATCAAATGACCTTTATATTTTATTCATGCTATTCTACAGATGGCAGAAATATAGGAGTGTTCTGTGTTTTATTAGGAATTATGTCAAAGCAAAATATTGCACTGTGTTCAGGAATATTATATAGTATTTTACTATCCTGCTGCACGTGTTTTTAATTCAGTATTAACCTCCTACTGGTTTATTGTTTTTACTGATCATCATGCTGCATTCAACTTTGAATTCCAGTTCAATTTGTTGCAGATCCCAGTAGACTTGATAGTGTTAAGAAATGAAATGAAGAATTATAGAAAATATGTATTTCATCAACCTTATCGTGACTTAAAGATAATCCTATGATATCAAAGACCTTATTTTGAAAACCCTGTGACAGTCTATCAGAGTTTCCTTGATTAACTATCAGTACAGAGCCCTGGTGACTTTGGTGGAAGTTGGAAGTTCTGTGAACTGGAGCAGACTTGAGAGTTTTTGACTTCAGACTTCTAGCTGAAATTCTGTTTTCAGATTTTGGAAGTTAAATATTTCTATGACTCTGACAGCACTGTGGTTGTGTGTGTGTGTTTTTTTTTGTTTGTTTTTCTTGTTTGTTTATTTGTTTTTAACAGTTTATTCTATCAGAAGCTTAAAAATTTGATTGTTTTTCTTCATTACAAAGTGATGCATTTGTCAATTGAAATATGACCATAAGCAGCCTTAGATGTTAGCAGAAATGTTTCAGGTTCTTAGTGAGGGTGCTGGCATGAAGAGCTGTGATGATGTGCTGTTCTTTTATATAAGTATGAGTCAGTTTTGGAGGATAGAGAAGAAAAAATAGAAAAAGCAGCAATTACTTCCGTTGAAGCGTCTTATGTAACTCTAGTAATGTTATTAATCATAGCATGGAAGTTGCCATTCTTTTTGTGAACTTTAATCCAGAATTCTACATGTGAAAAATGCTTAATCTGTCCCTGTTATAGCATTGAAGTTCTCAGTAATCTTTTTTGCGGAGATCAATCGGTAACATCCAAGAGTTGTGAGCTGCTTAGAAACATGTAAGACAATCACGTATTTTCAGAAATACAATCCAGTTATATGCACAGTATGTCTGTTAGTGATCATTTGCCAAAAAGAATAAATATCCATTTATGTACATGTATACATATGTGTGTAATTTCCCCTGAAGATGTTCTGAATTTTGCAGACCAAACTATTAGTCTTGAGGAAAAAAATGTTTTGTTTCTCATAAACTTTATGTTGTCCTAAATTGCTTCCTGTATAAAAGAAAGATGGTGCCAGCCTTAAAGGTTACAAAAATATCTTTGGTCATCTCACTTTTACATACAGCTATGTATAAATATGTGTGTATGTTTGTAGTTGATATAAAAATTCCTTTGCATTTACTCAGATTCAGCTCAAACTTCACAAGTCTGAACTGCTCTCAAAATAGCTCTGTGAAGGAAGTCATTGTAGTTTTCCCCTGGTTTATATGAGGAAATTGAGAATGAGAAATGAAAAGCTTAGTTCTTCAACTAGCATTTGTCTTATTTTAGTATGTACATTATTTTATATACTAATTTTATGTGCTTTTAAATACTCATTCAGTTCAACTAAATTAATTTGAGATTAAGGGTTGACACATCCCCATCAAGGCTTGAGCTATGACTTAATGTCAAAGTCCTTGCCTCTTTTAGCATTGAGTTGTAGCTAGGATAGTTTGGAGATATCTGCAGTGACCTAGTACTTACAAGTTGCCTCAGATGGATTTCTGCAGTGTAGATTTTATCATTATATTTGTCAGGTAGTTCTTGCAAAAAGATTTGTTTGGGTACCTAGGGAGCCTGTGATGTGGCTGGTAACACAGGAACAATTTGAGAGACTACGGGATGTGTGAGGTGGAGTGGGAAAGGATGAGATCCTCAGGGAAATGTATGTTGGTATTTCACTTAAATACCATTTTTTTTGCCCAAGTTTTAGGATACCCTCTGGTTAAAAAGTTACCGAGGTTGTGAAATAATTTCATTGCTCTTAAGCTGTTAAGGTTATGTTGCATTCTCAGAAGCCTTTCAATATCCCTTGGGCAATATTTTACACAGCAGTGGCTTTATACTAATATTTTATTGCCATTGTCCTTCTAACCATGATTTAAGTAATCTAACACACTATTTTTTTTACAATAATATTTTATATTAGAGTTTGTAGACAACACCAAATATGTATTTATTTATATATACATATAAATCTTTCTTTGGCATCCTATTACCTTGAAAGAACAAATGTATCTTGTGCTGAGTAGCAAAGTTTGGAAAAGAAAGAAGTATATGCACAGGATGAAGTGCCTTTGAAAAACTCATTGAAACTCAGGACTATCACTATGAAATAAATGCAGGTACTTTTGATTCACTGCAGTGAATGGAAGAATGGAAATTACCTCACCTGTTTTTTATATTTTTATTATTAATTTGTTTTAAAAACCTTTATGCTGAAATTTAGTTTTGAAATACAGCAAATGGCTACAAAACCTTACTTGTGAGCTACCCATTTTTTTCTCAATTATATAAGTTCAGCCTTTGCTTACTTTAATGTAAATATGCTTTGATATGGTAGCAAGTGTGAGCTGAAATTCTTCAAAAAGTATACCAGACTTCTAGTAATAAATTCTTTGAATATATTCTTAGTCTTTTAATAATGAATTTAGTGTTGTTTTTAATTCCCTCCAGGTAGAGAAAAATGGCAGAGTACGGAAATTTATGGAAACAGAATGAAATGTGTATGGGTCACATCAAGTTTTTTTTTTTTTTCCTTGTATTGTTTTGCTTTTATTTCACTGTCTGCTTGTTTATGACTTTTTTGTAGACTCCCTACAAAATGTAGGGAGATGTAGCATCTGTTAATAAAATACATAAATCTCCTTGACCCTGTTGCTGTTCAAAGGATGATCTGCCTTCTATATATTTTCATGCTGTGCATCTTCAAAGTATTAATGGAAAGAGTAAAGATGATAGATCCACAAGGTTAGGGAGCTTCTAAGACACACAATGACTTCAATGACCACAAGTCCTCTTGTAGGTAGTGACTGGCAGTGGTGAATTGCTTTGAAATTCTCCCCTTCCCTTATTTTCTTCTTTTGTCTGTTTTCTTCAAAATGCTTGAAGCTCAGCCTGTCATCCTCATCAAAAAGGTTCTTTTAAGTTGCACAAAAAAGACCAAATGGCCAAAAGACACTGTCATTTCAGCTGAATTATCTATCAGTCCACTAAGTAACCAAGGAAGCACCAGAGGTCATTGAATTATAGAAGCCACTGTTCATGTTTTAGGTGGAAAAATAAAATAAAAAGTTAGAATGTGAATAATTCTGAAAATAACAGGAAGTTGTTAACTCCCTGAAAGGAGCTGCTTTCTTTCTACATTTCTAGGAATAAATGATAGAGCTGGCTTATAGAAGTATAAAAATATTTAATGGTTTATTTTTTATCTAAAAAATCTGGAAAAAAGATTTCATGACTTTGATTGGCAGGAAGTATATATTTTTCTCTTTAATTTCTATTGTGTTGCGAAAGAAAGCCAGAATATACTTCCATAATCCCTGCAGTTTTATAAGCCCTAAATTCCACTAGACTATATTGGTCTCCCTTTCAAGTCTTTTTCTTTTTTCTTTTTATTTTAATTATTGTTTTGTTATTGTTTTTCTGAGTGTTTTTGTTTTTTTTTTTTGAGTATGTTAATTGCTTCCATAAAGCAGAATGTTTTGATCGGTTCAAGGCATCAGTAGGTAACATATCTGCTTAGGCTGTGGGCCAGATGGATATCCTACCCTTTCAGCAAAATAACTCTGTATTGGTACAGTCTACTTAAGGGCTGCTTACTGATAAAGTCCTCACAGGCAAGTGCAGAAAACTCTTCTGAAGAGTTTTTTTCTGAAGAGTACCATGCTATTGCTTTTCTAATAAAAGGGAATAATTGGGGGGGTTAAGCAGGTCTAGTTATTTATTCTCCTTTGTTTCATATCCCTTTTAATGTTCAATGCAAAATAGAAGGTGTGAAGTCTGTGGCAATAAAAACTGTTTATAGCTATAACTTCTTTCCCACTTCAGTAGTTTGACACAACAATAAATGCAATTCTTCTGAGGAAAAGGTGAAGCAATCTACTTTGAAAACTGTTTGCATTCTAATTCTTTTTATTGTAAAATTTGTTGTAGGCAGCCTTTCATTCTTCTTTGTCTTCCTGTCTCCCAAGCATGCTGGTTTATAGTTGCTTAATCCATTGCTCCTTGAATTCCTGTGGGGTCATTTCTGTTGACTTCAGTGAATATTTACTGCTGAAAGTAAAAGACCCTAGTCAACTGCACTTTGTCTTATTATTGAATGTTATCAGCTATTGAACTTCTATCAAGAAGCCCATCATGATTTCTCATAAATATTTTCATCTATTGACAGCAGACTCCTTTTTGTTTATTCCATAGTTACCATGATATATGTTGATTTTTTTTCTGTCATGTCTGACATAAACACTCAGATACCAAGTGTTTGCTCTGATAAAAATGCAGTCTTGTATCTAAATTCCACCACGAGCATGCTCACTTGTGCGGACATATGCACACAAGTACACATTGCTGTTGGAGAGGATATAGCAGAGATACAGAATTAATCTACTTTTTAGCAGTCTCATGTAGGATGGATCAAGACCCCAAGTGTCTGTTCTTAATGAAACAGCAAAGAGAAGAGGAGAAAGAATTTGGGAGGCACTGTGAAGGTCAAGGAGCGGTCTATCTGAGATACTGGAGGATGAGTTAATCTTAGTCATACTATAAGATGGCATATGATGCTTTTTCCAGTCTAATGTGGGAGTGTAATGAAACAGGGATCTGGTGGAGTATCAGGAAGGAGGCTCAAAACAATCCATATCAAAGACAGGTCTCTCTTTCTATGTTTTTTTTAATTTTTTAGTTTTAAATACCAAGGATTGAACACTGAAACTGGTATTTATTTATTTATTTATTAAAAAAGCTTTTCTAACATAGGTTGAACTCCAAAAAATCCTGAAATCATTTTGTAAATAGAAAATGTACCAGTAATACTAACAAAAGCTAAGTGTTCAGTTTGAGGAATTTTGATTCTGCAGGGCACACATCAGTTGTATTTGCAAATGCCTTCCTGCAATTATGGGGGCTAGCTAAAATTTTCATGTCTCTGTCTTTGATGTAAGCCCAGGTTATATGTCTACATCTTCCTTGCACCTCTGGTGTTATGGAAAACAAATCCTCTGTATTTTCTTATAAAATTAGAGCCTTGGCACTGTTAGATTTTCTTGTCTGTGTTTTTATGTGCTGTTTTACAAGTTCCATTTAGTGGAATTTCCATTATGTTGATTTTTGTTTGTTTTTATTTACAGTATTACATCAAAACTAATATCAGTAAATAGATGATTAATTAGCAAGTAGGAGAATAAGAATGTGTACCCTAGACACCTAGACAAGGAAGGCAATGAGGGCTTATGTTCAGAAAATACTTACATTATGATGCTATAAACAGTAAATGGTATCTAGGAGGCTTTTTACTTTACCAGAAACCTTTTTTTTTTTTTTTTTTTTTAATCTTTATTAACATGACAAGTTTTTCTGTCACCATATCAGCATATCCTTGGTCTTTCTGGAATCGCAGAATCATAGAATCGCACAGTACCATCTAGGTTGGAAGAGACATCCAAGATCTAGTCCAACCTCTGACCTAACATTAGGAAGTCCTTCACTAAGCCATATCACTAAGCTCTAAATCTAAACATCTTTTAAAGACCTCCAGGGATGGTGACTCCAACACTTCCCTGGGCAGCCTGTTCCAGTGCCTAACCCTTTCGATAAAGAAGTTTTTTCCTAATACCCAACCTAAACCTCCCCTGGTGCAACTTTAGCCCATTCCCCCTCATCCTGTCACCAGGCATGTGGGAGAATAAACCAACCCCCACCTTGCTACAGCCTCTTTTAATGTACCTGTAGAGAGCGATAAGGTCGCCCCTGAGCCTCCTTTTCTCCAGGCTGAACAAGCCCAGCTCCCTCAGCCGCTCCTCGTAGGACTTGTTCTCCAGACCCCTCACCAGCTTTGTTGCACTTCTCTGGACTCGCTCGAGCACCTCCATGTCCTTCTTGTAGCGAGGGGCCCAAAACTGAACACAGTACTCGAGGTATGGATTCACCAGAGCTGAGTACAGGGGGATGATCTTTTCCCTAGCCCTGCTGGCCACACTGCTTCTTATACAGGCCAGGATGCTGTTGGCCTTCTTGGCCACCTGAGCACACTGCTGGCTCATATTCAGCCGACTATCGAACAATACTCAAAAAAAAAAACTCTCTAACCACTCCTCTCCCAGCCTGTAGCTCAGCTTGTGGTTGTTGTGCCCCAGGTGCAGGACCCGGCACTTGGCCTTGTTTAATGTGTTGCAGCTACTCAATTCTCAGGAATTACACAGTAGTTGATTCAGATTATATTTGCTTAAGTTATAAGTATAGTAAGTTAAGTTTAAGTATATTATGGTTGATCCTTGCTTTGTCATGCTCAAGCAATGGGTACACAGTCACACACTTTGTACCATGGAATCTTTTAAGTCTAAATTTGTGGTTTTGCAAAAAAAAAAAAAAAATGGCATTTGTAGAAGGAGAAAAGAAAAAGAGGAGGGAAGAGGGGAATAGGACAGTCTTATTGATTAAACAATGAGTGCAAGGATGTCAGGTAAAGGATGAGGAGACCTTGTCTTAAATGGGACACTGAGCCCTATGTTTCTTCCTGGGTAATGAATTAGTTAGCACAGACTCATTTGCAGCTTGTGTAATTATCTGATGATTTTTATTAGCAATATTGTAAAGTTCAAAAAAGCACCCCCATCCTGATCTCATCAGGAGCATTGCATGAGAAATTAAGATGCATGTCTAAATTACAGTTATTGTACTACAAACCTTCAATTTCTTGACACATTTTGGGTAGACTGTGCTCTCCTGCCTGCAGTTTATGGACATGTCTGGTTTATGTATTGGCACAAATCACTGAGTCCTGAGTACAAATGTATGAATTCATGGCAGGGTTCACTTACAATTTACTTGTTGATATGAATGTTAACTGAGCTGTTTATCTAGATTGTTATATAGATGAATTTTACGTTTCTCAAGTTACATCCATTTACATAGCATTTATTAAGTCAGGCAGTTATTGTGTCAAATATTCAACTTTCATTTCCTCTGCCTTGGAATATTGTAACAAAAATTGGAGAATATAAGGGGAGTCAAAGAAAGATCAGTACAAGTCTTTTGTTGGTAGCTGTTGGGCAGTTGTTTGTGTTTTAAAGGTTTCACCATAAGTCAGCTATATCCCATGGGAAGAATGAAATATAAAAAAGAGAAGGGAATATAATTTCAGAGGTAGAAGCTGTCAGATTCACTGGAAATTCTTGTGAACACTTGTAAAATTGATGCAAAGTGAGATGTTGGCATTGTAAACTAGCATATGTAAACATTGGCTGCAAACGTGGCCAAGTTTAGCAAATGCCAAAACCACATTGCTCAGTAGTTTAGGGCTTGCATAGTGGACACAACTAAAATGAGTGTAGGAACTTTGAAATGGTATTGTGTTTCTTAACACTCCTTGTAACTTCTTATCTTAGGATTCAGCATACCTGATCCTAATATTTTGCGGCAGTTATAGGTTAGACTGGGGAATGTTGGTCCATTCAGCAGCTTGTAATTTGGTAAAGGTGAAAGTCATGACCCAAATTTCAAAGAAACAAAAGTCAAACTTATCTCTGGTAGTTTGTTGTTACATACTGCAATCAAATTTTATCTTCAAAACAAGTTGCAGGAGTTGAGCTAGTTTAGACAATGTATGGCTTGTCATGCGGTTGTGAAAGTATGATTAACTAAGTTGGCGCATGTGTTTGTGTTTTGAATTTGCTTAGTTATTGTTGGACTGACTGCTTCACTTTTCTTGTCCTCTCCACAAGGCCACTCTTTCCTTATGCTGCCAGTTACAGCCTTACTGTGGATGCCATAGCTGCCTGTAGGGATGAAGGCATGGTGTGTTGTTTTACCCAAAATCAGAACAGAGGTGGGATCTTGCAAGCTTCATTCAGTCCTCTGCCTGCCAGAATGCTTTAGCCCATGGCTCTAGTTGTTCTGTTGGAAATGTAGAAAGGTGGTGACAGTATCTAAAAGGTTGTTATTACCAGTGTCCGCTGTGGTAGCTCCATCTGGTTGGAGTTGTTGAGTTTGACATCTCTGGTTCCTTAGGAAGCCTGAAGGAGACAATTCCACTGTGACCTAGGACTCTCACAGCCCAACTGACTTTACTGGGTTGATTGTTGCCAGCTTCTGCTGCAACAGGTGTTTTCTGCAGTGGTGGCATTGTTTGGGTTATTTAAATGTCATCAAAAATCTGGATTCTTCTGCCCTGGCTTGGGAACTTTGCATGTAGCCCAGAAGCATTGCTGTTTCTTTGAACCCCTTCCTGAGTGTGTACCCCTTACTATTTCCACTTCTATTTTCTCCTCAATGCTTGAAGCCTTTTTTGTGAAGTCATAGTAGAACTTTCCATATTACAGTTATTTGGGAAGTCATGGTAGAAGTCGCTGACTTATGGCTAAGGGCAGATCTGTAGCAATAGGAAAATGGAGGAAAGATATGTGTTAAGAATTCAGATCATTCTGAATACTTGTAAAAAACAACATAAATCAAATACTGGCTTTTGAAGAGGTCCTCTGAATGTTGTCTGAATGAAGACTATAAATGTTGGTCTCTTGTTTTTCCAGTACTGTGTCCCTCTTGCCCTTCCATTCATTGTGCATGTATTTATAATAATGTAATGGTGGTTTCATTGGAAATGAAAAAATGGAAATGAGATTTTGATGGTTGCTGACTCCCCCCCCCCCCCCCCCAAAAAAAAAAAAAAAAAAAAAAAACCTGCCAACAATCTTGTACATGGCTGTAGAATGGATTATGGATTTGACCTCAATTTTCAGTTTTGTTCTTGGCTGGCAGGTGCCTGGAGGGCTTTCAGTCTGCTTTAGAAGGTCCCTGTTTTAAAAACAGTAGTATTTGTCGCCTAATTATGAATGCAGATTTTGCATGTGTTTGTGATTTACAAGGCCTTCCTTATGTGAAGCAGGCTATAAACTCTCTTTGGAAATGTATAGTAGTCTGGAGCAGATAATTACACTTTGAGAAAAGAGCCTCTGTTTTCCAGTGAAAACACTGTAAAGTTATTTCAGAAATGCTCTGACCTCAGACGTTTTCATATAACTTACACAAAATGCTTTCACATTTGTGCAGCAGCTAGTGGCTTGATCTCTGCCATCTCATAAATGAAAGTGCAGAAGTCTCCTTGGGAAAAAAAGCAGGATGTCTATGCTGTGGCCTACAAAGCTAGTGTTATTTTACTCACTCTGTTCTTTGTGTCTGTGCCCTTAAACAGAAGAAATCTTGCCCTCCTTTAAACAAATCTGTCTCCTAATCACACCCCACCTCCGCAAACCTAACTTTCCCTCAGATTTTTCTTCTTCCCTTCCTCCACTCAATGTACACACACTAATAAATTGTGCAGTAAAAACCTTGGGAGAATTTTTCAGCGCAAATGGAAAGAAGATGTCAAAGACCGAGGATAGGAATTTGTCTTTTAAACTTGCAAAAACAATAGAAAAACAATTGAAACAATGGGAGAAGAGCCAGAGATGGGTGAACAAGCCATACAGTCATTGCATTAATTTTCTTTCAATGAAACCACACTGTTTCTCTTTGATAACATCCAATAAGCTATTTTTGCTTGGAATTGTTTGTTTTTTCTAACCTCTTGGTGGAAAGGAAAAAACATTGCAAATACAAGTGCAGAGACTCATGAGAATGTTCACACTCGTGGCCTCTTGAAAAGTTGTTTTCTAACTTCTCATACAATACAGTTGTCATATGCTGATGAAGGCTTTTGTATGAAAAAGTTTTGTATGCTGAAAGGGTGACTTGATAGAAAAGACGGCATGTAGCACTTGGGGAGAGCAAATGTCAAATGGTCCTAAGCCCTAGCTTCACCCAGCAAAGAGAAATTAATGGAGAACAGATTTCCAAATATGATGAGGGACAGGTAATCTTCAGAAAGCCCTGCCTGGAGAAATTAGGACAACATTTCATTGAAATATGTGATCATCTCAACAACAACAAACAAAATGTTTGGGTGTGGATTGTACTTTCATAGAATCATAGAATATCCCGAGTTGGAAGGGACCCATAAGGATTATCAAGTCCAACTCCTGGCACCGCACAGGTCTAACCAAAAGTTTAGACCACGTGCCTAAGTGCACAGTCCCAATCACTTCTTAAATTCAGACAGGCTTGGTGCAGTGACTACGTCCCTGGGGAGCCTCTTCCAGTGTGCAACCACCCTCTCGGTGAAGAACCTCTTCCTGATGTCCAACCTAAACCTCCCCTGCCTCAGTTTAACACCATTCCCACGGGTCGTATCACTGGTGATTATGGAGAACAGGTCAGTGCCTGCCCCTCCACTCCCCCTTGGGAGGAAGTTGTAGACTGCGATGAGGTCCTCCCTCAGCCTCCTCTTCTCCAGGCTGAACAGGCCCATTGACCTCAGCCGTTCCTCATACGTCTTCCTCTCTAGGCCCTTCACTACCTTCGTCCGCCCTCCTCTGGACACTCTCCAACAGTTTTACAGTTTAATGTCCTTCTTGTACTGTGGTGCCCAAAATTGCACACAGTACTTGAGGTGAGGCCGAACCAGTGCAGAGCAGACCGGGACAATCACCTCCCTCGACCACCTAGCGATGCCGTGCTTGATGCACCCCAGGACACGGTTGGCCCTCCTGGCTGCCAGGGCACACTGCCGGCTCATGTTCAGCTTGCTGTCAACCACAGCCCCCAGATCCCTCTCTGTGGGGCTGCTCTCCAGCATCTCATCGCCCAGTCTGTACGTATAGCCAGGGTTGCCCCATCGCAGGCGCAAGACCTGGCATTCTTTTGTTAAACGTCATATGGTTGGTAATCACCCAGCTCTCCAATCATTCTAGGTCTCTCTGCAAGGCCTTTCCACCCTCAGCCAAGTCCACAACTCCTCCAAGTTTGGTGTCGTCAGCAAATTTGCTCAGAACACCTTCTAGTCCTACATCCAAATCATTTATAAAAACATTGAAGAGGACTGGCCCTAAAATGGAGCCCTGAGGTACCCCATTAGTGACCATCCGCCAACCAGGTGTGGCCCCATTTACCACAACCCTTTGAGCCCTGCCCGTCAGCCAATTGCTCACCCATCAGATGATGTTTTTGT
The DNA here is from genome assembly GCF_963932015.1 of Anas acuta. Taxonomy (NCBI): domain Eukaryota; kingdom Metazoa; phylum Chordata; class Aves; order Anseriformes; family Anatidae; genus Anas; species Anas acuta. The sequence goes on along the minus strand of NC_088982.1, from coordinate 71,918,342 downwards.
TTAGCTGTACGCTGGACATTTTGTCCAGTAGAATCCTATGGGAAACCGTGTCAAAAGACTTGCTGAAGTCCAAAAAGATCACATCAGCTGGTTTCCCTCGATCAACTAGATGGGTGATCTTATTATAAAAGGAAATCAAATTTGTTAGGCAGAACCTACCCCTCATGAACCCATGTTGTCTGGGACCAATGACTGCATTGACCCCACGTGCACTTCAGTAACTTCAAGGATCAAACAAAATGTCTGGGTGTGGATTATACTTTCTGAGATCTCTTAGAAGGAAAATCTGCAGGGGATGGATACACAAGGGCTACCTTTGCAGGTGGAGACAGCTAAGCATATTGCCACAGTGGTACAGGTCTAGTAGTTCACCGATCTACTGGTGTGGTTCAGCCTTGTTTCTGTCCCATTGAGCTAGCTGGGGCAGTCTTTGGCATCTTATTTTGTACTGGCTGGCAAGGCAGTGGCAGGCATGCCCCAGGACAGCTGTGAGCCCATACCCTCAGCATGCAGGAGTACCCTTGGGCGTAAGAACAGCACCGAGCATCTGGATGAAGACAGTAACATCTGCCACGATCGCAGCAAGATCCAAAAGCCAACATCTGTCTGCAGTCTCAGTCATGTCATGTTATCTATAATTTCATGCCTGAGATCCAAGAAATAGGATTCTGACTGTAGCAGATGGGGGTCATGCTATTTGTAGTTTGCAGCCAGTAAGATATTCAGAGCCTGTAATGGTTTGATAATTGAAGGAGATAGAACAGCCACAGCCCTCTGCTTGTGCTCAGTGTTCACCATAAAAAAAAGCAGTAACAGCCAGCACGGTGTGATTTTTAGTTCTTCCTATTCCACACTTAGTGTTAATAATGGTGTGAGTGTGCAAATTCGGTAGCTTGGTGGCACATATGTGTGTTTTAAAATGAGCCTGTTGAAAATGATCTCTGCTGTAATGTCATGTCCAAGTAAGCACAGGGAGCCTCTAGCTAGCTGTGGACTATGTTGTACGTGTTTTCCAGTATGTGTATATATATATTATATATTTGTATATATATATATAAACCTGTGCATTGGAGAGGGGCAATATGGGATCACATATGAGAAAAATAATAACAATGTAGAGACCATAAAGATTGTATCCAGTTATTTTGCTTCATCCATTTCTGAAGAGGCCAAATTCATGCAGGAGAACAGAAAGGGGACAGGAATCATAGCGAGTGGTGCAGGTGGTTTCCACTCAGCCTGCAGTGAGTGCTGCCCTTCCTACAGGGGATGCAGAAGGCCAGGTAGAAGACTTGCTCCCATGTCCTCTGCAGCAGGTAGAAGAAGTGGCAAACTGTGGAAGGGGAGGCATATGCTTTAACTCCTTGAAAGATTCAGCAGCAGGGGCTCTTCTCTGAGATGCATCAGAAACCCTTAAAAATAAACAGAAAATTGTCTACAATAGGAATTCTCAGACTCGCATGTGGTTGATCACATCTTTAATACATGGCAGACTGACCTTCCCTGCATTTGCATTTACATGGGCCACATGAATTTTTACAAATGAAAACTGTGAAATGGCCCAAACATGCTCAGCTCAGTAACCTCGGTTATTTCTAATTGTGTTGCTGGTAGCAACGCAATTTGTTCTACATGCAGCACATATACATGCACACACAGCGCTCTTTCTGTTATAATAGTGGACCCTGCCAGCTTGGATGGCTCCTTATCTGTTTCCAGCTGCTTTCATACATACCTCAGGTCCTTCTTTGTAATGGAACACCTGCATAGCTTTTAGAAAGCTGGAGGTAGAGTCTGCACTGTGTAAGCAACCAGTTCTCTGCAGACCTCAAGCATTTTTATTCACGAGCCACTAATCTGAAAACTAGTGTTTTAGAAAACCTGCTGGTAGCTTTCTGGAAGGTGCCTAAAAGAAATAAAAATAGTAAAGGACCTTGCTGTTTTGTGGTACTGTCACCTTACAGTTTGTCTCGTGGTAAGTAACAATCAATATTACTTCTGCAAAATCATGTTACACAAATTTCTCATAAAAGAGCTTATTTTACCTAAAAAGAGCAAGCTTGAGACTAAACATCAATTTCGGTGTTTCCAAAGATAGGAATGAAAGCACTACTTTTAGATTCCCTGATCCATTTTTCTTTGGCAATATAAGCTAAGAAGGGTGCCAAAATAAATGGCAGATTTATAAGCTTGTGAATTTATTAACTGCACTTTCAAAGAAGTTTTACAGGATTAGAAAACATTTGTTATCTGATAGGAGATAAACTGTTGCTCCTAGCTGAAATCAATAGAAATTTTGCCATATCAGGCATAGTTTTGCTTGTCGGAGCAGTCTGATTTAGCACATGGAGTGAGCAAACTATTCAAGGAATAGCTGCACTGTGACTATTATTATTACTGTGAAGAAGCTGTCTCTGGAATATCCCTGGTATTTGGTATGAAAATTTATAAGGGCATACTTTGTTATGAAGAAATCCCAGGTTTGCTCAGACCTCTTTCTGCAGTGTTGCAGACTTCATCAGTACCAGCAATTCATCGGTTTAAATCTTTGTTTCTTTTTCTTTCAGGGCCCTCCTGGTCCAAAAGGCGAGAAGGTGAGTTGATGTACGGGTGACACTTCCAAGGTCAATGGAAAGCCGTCGCAGCATGAACTAAAGACACAGTTTGTATTGACACAGTGTAATGTTAGATTATGTACGAGAGCTGGGTAGCACACAGATGCTGTGTTAAACCTATCATCTCATCTTTCCACTTTGCAGGGAGATCAAGGTGATCAGGGCCCTCGGGTAAGCATCTTAAAAAAAATGTTACACTTCCCCTTCGCTGAGTAGGCAATTAGTCCTTAGTGCAAAACTAAATTAAATACACTGTCTGAGCTAATTATGCTTATTAGCTGCATTTACCCTGCATGTTGAAGTCAGTGTCTGCAGGACAGTAATACTGAACGTGACCAGATAGTGTCTGAGAAGACTTAAGTAACAATAGTAAGTAATGCTTTAAAATATAAAATTTCCCTTGTGGTGGAAGCAGGTTTCAGTGATTTTGCTCTGCTATATAAAAGCTGGCTTTCCTAACCAAACCTTTCAGTTTCCCCAGCAATGTTTTCACGCCTTGCATGGGCTCCCACAATGCAGAGGGTCAGTGGATTTATAATAAATGTAGTTCTAGATTTCACATAAAATATACCTATCATTTAGTAAAGTGTAAACAAATACTTATGCATGTACTAGCCCTTTTTCATGATATGTATTTATTATTTTTTTAATAATAACAATATTATGACTTAAACATGTCCAGACAGACAGAACATGGTTTAGATGTGGAAACATAAAGATTGTTTTAATTTTTAAATATCATGTTCATTTTAACAGAAATAAAGAGTAATACAGGGGTGAATTAGGCTGTGCCAGTTCATTGTTCTTTACATCTGTGCTTCATTAGAAGAAGTTTGGTTACATTGTTTTAACGATACAGTGACTTTCTTCTTTAGTTGCATATTTGGTGCGTATTTCCATTGGTATTTTTTTTTCTGTCAAATAAGCAGAATATTTTGAATTTGTGATGTTATTTTATTATTTCTTCTCACTTTATTTTTTTTCCCCTAGTCAGTAAAATTATTTAAAGTCATAACATAGTTATCTATTGGAATTTGGTGTTGGTGCTATCAGCATTGTATTACCTCCAGGGTTCAATTACTGTTGTGAACTGCTTTACCAAGACACATCCAATGTATTGGAGGGCAGTAGAGTCCTTTCTGGACCATACAGATCATGGTTATGGCTACTTTGAGGTGCTGTTAAATCAAGTGCTGCTAAGAACCAAAAAATACCCAACCTAAGGAATTTACATTTAAGGACATTATGACGTTATTTGTGCAGTAGGGGCTGCCAATTGAGGCTATCTGAATACAGGAGAGGAATTGAATGAGGTCAGCAGAAGAGAGGAAGAACTGGTCAACAGAACCTTTTTGAATGTTTAGGTATTTTTCCCAGTCTTGCTGGTTTTCCCTCTTTTTCTGAAGTGGGCTTGAGTGTGTTCTACAGCAGCTTCTATTTTTCTGCTTCTTTTTTATTCCCCCCCCCCCCCCCCCCGCCCATGTACTTCATGAGCAGTAAGTACTAGGATGCCTCTGACCACTTTGTGTCTCATAGTACAGCACTTCTCTCTTTTGATGACTGTTTTCAGGGTGAATCTTGCTGTGCCACGGGATTTACAATGTAATTAATGGAAATTACATGTGTCAGACAGTCACGCACCAAATGAAACCAAACCCATTTAAACCTGGTTGGTTACCTTTATGTATAGTTTTCCACCTATGTCAAATAAATGTTTTTGGAGGTGATACCATACTCTGAAGTGTGGTACCTGTACGTGACTCTGGAATGAAGTCAGCATTTGGATTCAACAAGTTTGCAAACAGATTGGATAAAATGTGTTGGACATTTTAAAGCTAATTCAACTTTTAGAGACATAGAGCTTGGAGCTTATTTGTGATATTTTTACATATTGTTTGAGACTAGCACTTAGTTTAATAAAGATTGTATTGTTCCAAGTTATTTTTATGATTTGGAAATCTTACAATGATCCTTTATTCTTTTTTATAGCTGCTTTCTTTCCTCCTGGTATTTTCAGGAACTAAAAGAAAACCATTTAGTAAAAGAAATCCATATAAATTGTGGAGACTCTCCAGGTCAAGGTGGGACCTTAAGCTCTTAAAATCCTGCTGAAATTAAAAGAAAAAGCATTTAAGAAACAAAAAAATAATTTATTTCTGTCCCTGCATATACCATTTCAGGTTTTCTTTCTGGGTCTTTACATTTTGAGAGATTCTTCTTTCTGAAATCTCAAAACTACTTATTTTATGGTCCCTGGAGATGATGAGTATATACTGAACTTATCTGAGATTCAGGTTTACTTGAAAATATCTTCGGTAAATTAAAGCAGTTGGAACTTGATTTTCAAAATACTGCCCGGAAACTTGTATTTTTAGGATAATAGGTCTGAATATTTTTTTTTTTTTTTGAAGAAGAATCTGCAAGGTTTTCTTAGGTATTCAGAAGTAATTTGTTGACCAGTCTCCTTCATTTTACAGAGTTGGAGTAAGGGCTCAGGTTCATAATGCCATATGGCCTAATCCACTTATGTCCATGTGTAAGCAAAAACAACATTCCAGTTGTGTGGATGATGTAGAAGTTCATGCTCTGAGAGTGAGCTTGAGCAGATTAATTTGTGCTTTGATCTCATGAGACCACAGATAAAGTGAGTGCATTCAGCAGTCCTGATCTTATTTGAAAAAATGCCTTTTTTATTTCTTATCTTTAGACATTTTTATATCAGATATCTTCTCTCTACTTCAACGTACTGGTAGACTGAACATTTAGGTCAAATGCAGAACTAGCTTTCCTCAATACCAGTTAAGATACATAAATGTTAGTAAGTCTTTTAGATGTTTTTCTTTTTGCAGAGGACATGGCTTTGTGACATGTCCATGCAGATTTGCATTACTGTACTGAGCCATGGCAAAATAAAAAATGACGGTTCTTAGCCTTTGGGCTATTAGAATAAATGCTGATGTCAATCCATTGCTTCGTTCTAGTTGCTCAGCTGCTCTATCCCAGCTTTAAAAAGCCTTTGAAGGTTTCATAATGGAAGGACTGCAGAGTATATGTGTTCTGAGGAGAGATTGTACCCTGATTAATGGAAATAGATGTTCAGAGGTGAATATTTGGGAGTGAAGCAACTCGTACTGTGTCTTAAGTAGTCTGTTGTTGTCCTTCTGTAAATGATATAATAAATATCTTCTGTCCTTTACTTCACATGCATGAGAGATCAGGTCTAGAAATCATGGGCTAGCAGCTGGCTTTAAATTGGTTTTGGTCTAGGTACAGTGAGAAGCTCCCCAGAAGCCATATTGAAGTATTTTCATGCAATTACTTTCTCCTTTTGGTATGTTTAAGTAAATTTTCCTAGCTGCTGGCTTTGCACAAAATTGATAACATCTCTCAGACTTCTTCAGCAGAAGAGATTAAGTCCTAGAAAAGAAAGGTATTCAGAAGTTTAGTTTATTGTATTAACCTTTATTGACTTGAAGATGAAACAGGTTCTTTATATGCTGTTAAACCAGTTGGGCTCTGGTAGTGATATAATGGTCTTTTCTATTTAACCCTGTCCTCTTCCCTGTTTACTTTTAATATATTTACTCTTTATTTGCTGCCCACTAAAAAGAGGAATCACTGCTTTGCAACATAAATTTTGCAGGTTCTACTCTTCTGTGTTGGAAAACTATTTAAAATTTGTCTAATATAGACAGACATAGGCCTGAAAGCAGACTACTTACTGAAAAAAATACAAGTATATGTGCATATATAATGTAAGTATAGGCTATGTTTTAAAACTGAAGTATTACTTCACTTGTTATATTATGGACACCACATTTATAAGCTGTCCCATATCAAAGGGAAATTGAAGCTAAATAAGAAATGCATTTTGAACTGATCTTTTATTAAAAAAAAAAAAAAAGTAATTAATTAGGCTTGTTTTTAATGTGCATGTATATTATCCTTAGTTAATATGTCTCTAAGTATATATAGACAATATTTTGGGACTTTTTCTGCTCCTACTGACAAAATGGAAAACCTTTATTGACATCAATAAAATTAGTTCTTCATTCATCAATCAGAAAATACTAGTTACAGAGTTACATAAATCATGTTCACCTTCTTTTAAAGCTGTCTTATTTTGTCTTATTTTTCATTTGAGAGTTGGCACATCTTTTTTTAGAAGGGAACAGGTCTGCTTCACAAAACAGTAGAACATAAATTAATCTGACTTACTGGGAGTCTTGCTTTTGGTGAGGGCAATTTTTGAGGCATTGCTGACTGTAGCAAATGCAGGTAAAGCAGTTTTATAAATAGGAAGCTTTGTTCAAATCAAACAATACATGCAGCTGATTTGTGTCCTCATCTTGTCAAAGCAAATGTATAGTATTATAGTCAGTATTATTTTAATATAATTTTGCATAACTTAAGCCTATTCTGTCAGTGTCTTGGTAATGTTCGATTATATCCTCCTCAGTGTTCCTCACAGTTTTTTCTATAAATACTGCTCAATAATTTTATCTGCCTTAAGAGAAGGACTGCTCAGCTTTCTTTAGCATAAATTAGTGTTGTCCCCAGCTGTTTTTCTTTCCTAATTAAATATTCTTTGGTTTCCTTTATATGAATATGCTGTCAAAAGCTGCAGCAAATGTGATGATATAGTGATGGTGATATAAACAATATTCCTATGTGTGTATAAAAGAATGTTTTCTGTTTTTCTGTGTGTTACTTAAAACATAATTCACACAGCACTGCTTTCAAATCATGCTTTACTAACACGACTACCCATGCAGTTATTTTTTTCTTGCCCAATGTGTACAATCATATTATATTTCTAGTTCTAAACTATATCTAAACACTGTTTTGAATTATACTCCTAATGTGCCTCCTAATGTTCAGTTTAAGAACACTGAACAAAAACTTACATGATGTTTTCTGTTAACATAAGTTTCACTGAAGCAGCCTCCTTGAGAAAATTTGCCTGTAAGCAGTTAATTCTGAGGCTTTGTTTACTTATCTGTTAAAAGACAATAGGGGTATTTACCTGGTCCATTCTTGGGAGTAATTATCTGTTCTAATTCACTGGTTTTAGCTGGTCATGGCTCCACTGTTTTCCATTAAGCTGAAGGGCAGGGTAACAAATTGGAGTGAAGTTAGCAAAGAACTGAGATTGCACTGGCTGCCCACATTGCCTGGAGCACTGGGACACTCAGACTTGAGATGCCATTCACAGGAGAATTCTCTTGGCAGTGGATGATGCTCCAGGCCCCAGCTATGCCTTTGATGTCCTGCTCATGAGGTACCGCTGGGGAATGCAGAACAGCTGTGACACTAGAGAGTGCCACATACCTGCTTCCAAGATGAGGATGTTGTCATTCCCATCTTAAGAGCTAGTCAGTGCGTGTCTTCACTCACCACCCGTCAGTTTGCATCTTGCCCCTTTTTAGTAATGCCAGAGGAATGGTGAGGAAGGAAGTCTTCGTACATCCTGTTCCTTTTTCTACAGCCCTGTCCCGTGACTGAGAAAACATTATGTAGGCGTTTCATCTCAGACAGCAGCTGTCCTGTAAAATACTACAGTACTGAACACTTGAGTTAGAGTAATCAAATTTAAAAAGAAACATGATAAGACATGACAGAAGTATATTGCTGTTAGGACCAACTTGGTTGTGGGGCAGACCAACCCATCTTAGATTGAACAGGGTGTTTCCTACCAGTTTCAGTGAGAGCAGGTATGACTTCAGGAAGGATATTTTCTGTAGGTCAGATTGCGGTCACTCATCAGAACTTGTAACTGAGTTGTGTGGAGAAGTTATTTGCCTCACTGAAAATTCATCTAATACTAGGACTAAAATAGAACTAAAAAAGTGCTGGCTTTTCCCAGTTTTGTTCATTTGGAGTGCAGTGTCAGGCAGAGTTCACAATGAAAGTACAGAGGTCACTATGGAAAATAACACTTTTTTTATAATGACCATTTCTAGTCAGAGACAGCTTGTGCTGGTTCTTAAACATTGCATTTTTATTATTTTAATACAAAATTTGAGTTGTTACACAATATATTCAAATTATAACTCCTTGCCGAGTGATTGCCTAAGTGAAAAAAATATCCTAGATCCTTGTCTTGTTGTGGTGCACTGTTTTAGTTAGCAGCATTACTGATGGAGAAAGCAGCAGTTATGATAAAAGGGATTATATAAAAGAGCTCCCGCCGAGAGTCCATGGCACTGTACAGGGTGATACCAAACACTGTGTTCCCCAGGGCAGGTACAATAATTAGCTGCAGGACTGGCACTCAGTCTGAGGGATTAATTAGAACTGGAGGTGGTGTTGGGGGAGGGAAAGCAGCCATAAAGAGTGTCAGGATCACTCTGGCCTGAAGCCTGTGTGATTTGATGTGAAATAGCAGCAGCTGGCTGTAACCTTAGGAAGTGCAAGTGAACAGCAGGTGGTAATTCCTGTCTCATTTACCATGTCTTCACAGGAACATGTAAGCTTGTGCAGCTTGGGTTTATTGGCAGGTCAGAAGGAAAATCCTAAGGAGGACTGTGACATTTACTGTGCTAAGCAAATGCAGTAGTCAAAAGGGTGTGTATGCAGTGCGGTATAAAACCACTAACGTAACGTTTGTTGTTATACCTGCCAATCAACAAGGTTATGATAACCTTGTAGTCTTGGCCTTGCATAGACCAATGCATAAGACTGAGTGTACTATGAAATGCCTAGGACCGCTAGTGGGAATGGCATCTTTGGAGACTGTGATGGATGTCAGAGGAAAATTATTTCATCTGAGTAGGAAATCAGAGGCCATGATGTGAGGTTCTGCCATCCTTCAGTGTTCTCTATGTCTGTTGTATGGGAATGAGTAGGCTTTACCTGTGTTTCCAGGCAGGTAAGCAGGACACTGCATAATATGGTCACAGGCCTATTAGCTTCCACCTAGCATCATTTTTTCCTTGGAGTTTGGGCAAAAATTACAGCGGGTTGTGCAACAAATGTGTTAATGTAGAAATTGTAACCAGCTAGTGTTTCAGGGTAAGCTTGAGTTGCTGTCAGCAACAGAATTTAGTGGGCCAGTGGTCGCTGTTGATCATTGTAGTGTTTTGTACTCTGTGAGGGCCTCCCAGGGTGTAGAACAAGAGCCCTTCCTATGTGCAGTTGAAGAATCAAACCAAATAAAGAGAAAATTGAGTAACTTTGAATCCATCGTTGAGAACAACTTTAGATAGAGAAAAAATAAAACAGATCTAGGGGATATTTGAGGCTATATTTATAGCAGAGTGACAGGAAAGGAAGAGAACTCATGTTGTGGGAAGGATAGATCTTTTTATGCCTTTTTTGAAGCTCATTGTTTGCCAACATTATCCTTCATGGATGCCAGAAGATGCAATGCCTTCTAAAGCCTCCCACGCATGCAAAAACTATGCACTTGTTATAATTTCTTTGCTGGGTTCCACTTTATACTCCTGTATTTCTGGCCTTCTCCTGAAGTGCATGTTGCATATGGGGAGACGATCTAGGTCCAAGCCAGCACTGCGTTTTTCTGACCATTAGAGAGAGATCAGACCTAATGCATTCAGCTCTGGGCCCCCCAGCACAAAAAGAACATGGAAGTATGAGGATGAGTCCAGAGTAGGGCAAGGAGGATGATCAAAGGGCTAGAGCACCTCTCCTGTGAAGACAGGCTGCAGGAGTTGGAGTTGTTCAGCCTGGAGAAGAGAAGGCTCTGGGCAGACCTTACAGCGGCCTTCCAGTACCTAAAAGGGGCCTAATGGAAAGCTGGGGAGGGACTCTCGTCAGGGAGTGGAGTGATAGGATAATGGCTTTAAACTACAGGAGGGTAGTTTTAGATGAGATATAAGGAGGAAATTCTTCACTGTGAGGGCAGTGAGGCACTGGAACAGGTTGCCCAGAGAAGCTGTGGGTGCCCCATCCCTGGAGCTGTTCAAGACCAGGCTGGATGGGACTTTGGGAAACATGGTCTGGTGGGAGGTGTCCCTGCCCATGGCACGGGGTTGGAACTGTATGATTTTTAAGGTCCCTTCCAACCCAAACCATTCTATAATTCTATGAAATTGTCTCCTTTGGACAAAAGAAAGATGGCTTTTTCCCACTTGAGAATATGTTGGAAAAGGCTGTTGCTGAAGAGGGGGTGGGTTCTCTTTCTCATAAGGTGAGCAGAAACCTGAGGTGCTGATAACTACTCTTGAACTTGCCTGTGTGGTATTGGGAAGCATTGGGAATGGACTGTGAAGTGCTCTATGGAAGTGTTCCTGTGTGGAGCTACGCAAAACTTTCAAAACTCTTTCTTTTATTCTCAGCAAGATTTTTAAAATCAGAACTGTATTTTCAAAGTATCTCCTTTCTTAATTATTTTCTCTTTCCTTTGTATTCAACATGAAATAAATGTAATAATGAGATTTAGTTTTCCCTTTTTTTCTCCAAAATGTCAAATTGAAATTATGCTACGTATAGTGGTAACTGTGAAAATAACCATGCAGTAATCCTAAAGGCTAATGAATATGAATGAACTGGTTAAAAGATTTTCTGGTAATCCCCTTTTTAATAAATGAGATTTTAAATATATTGCATGCTGCTTAAATTTTAGATCTTTTGTAGGTTTCTTGTTTGTACTCATTTCCATTACATGGGTATTGTAGTTTTATCTAGAAGAGGAACGAACCATGGGCACAGCAGGACTAATGAGTCACAGATGTAAAGATTCTGGCACATTACCATCTAATAATTTCTTAAATTTATATTCCATAATAAGATAAATGAATATTTGATACATCTGTTTTCTAAATGATGTATCATTCCTGTCTTAGCAGTGTTTCGGGAATGAGTCTCTTAAAATGTTTGGTGGCTTAGCCTTTTTTGGTTTTGTTTTCTTTTTATTTGTTTCTAAAGAGGAGATTTCAGGTCACCAACCAATGCAGTTAGCCACACCCCGTTGCAAAGTGGGAAGGCTGGTAAAACTGCCTCTGACTTGATGGGATCCACTTGCAGGGTCTCAGCTTCCTCTTATCTCACAGCACATCAAAACCAAAGTTGCTTAATACATCTCAAAGGCACTAGTGAAGGACGTGTTGTACACATCAGAATATAACTCTGCTTTTTTTTTTTCTTTTTTTCCCCCTTTGGAAAGACCAGTATGATCTTTGTGAACCAGAGGATCTTTGTTGTCATTGCAGATGGAGATGCACAGAGCAAATACTTGTAATGATGACTCTGCTGCAGCTATCGGGCTGCTCTTTCCTGTTGGTGCTTTCCACGAGGCCAGCTGGGCTGCAGGGGGCTCGTGCACCATGGCTACCCCATGGCTCTGTGGGCTGCACCATCAGGGCTTTCATGCAAGACTTCTTGGAAGCCACCTTGTCTGGTGGTCAGAGCCAGGTGCAGCCTTTCCTTTCATAGGAGCCAAACTGCCACCCTGTAGGTCTTGCAGGGGGCTGTGCCACCAGCTCCTTCTCACGGAGGTGGCACGTATGCATGCGTGCACATAGGGAGTTTAGAGGCACAAGACCGTATGCCTCAGCCTGATGTGTCTCAACCATTTCCTGGCTCTCCATGAGCAAACCTTTGAGATCCTCTGCTTCAGATAGTGTGCTGTGCCTGGAGGATTTCTTATTTTAGGAATATACTTCTCAACCTCACAAAACTTCAGCTTTATCAGGAGGTCTGATTTGCACCCTAGAGTGCAGCACAAGAAGGGTGTTGAACTGAGAGTAAAATTCACCCCCTGTATTGCCACGCCAGGCCATGATTACCACTTTTTTGTTTTGTTTTGTTTTGTTTTTGTACCAGTACAGTATAAGTTCTGCACATCTTGGTAGAGTAGATTGTGAGAGACCACATGCAGCATACAGCACTTGATGGGAAAAATTTTGCCCTGGTTATGTATGTGTTGAAAACGTTGATTGTGGCCATTGTGGACTCCCCCAGATCTAGTAGTAGATTGTTGTTCAGTGTTTATAATTGTGTTTGTTTTACCAGTTTATGTGCTGAATGTCATATGTTAAACAGAACACGAGGAGCAGGATGGTAATTCCACAAAATGCCTCAAAATCCACTGTCACAGCTGTCAAGTTTTGCGGCAATCCGGAATCCAAGCTTTCTGCATAGCTCTCTTGAAGTGTTGTAGAACATTTGGTTGAAAATAGCTCAGTCATCAGCTGGCCGATAGCCTAACAACTGTCAAACGATCATAACAATTCATTGTAATTTCAAGAAAAGTCACCTCTGAGCAACTGCTCCTTCTAAAATCTGTTTATAATGTTGTGAAGTAACAACCTACACGTGCAGCGTAGTGCAAACCTAATTCTGTTTCCCGTATGACAGAGAGGCTGTTCCCTGTCAGTAGGCAATGTGGGGTATACTAAACATGGTGTTCGTTCTGTTTGTCTGTTAGTAAATTGTCTCTGTGCTGTTTGTGTTGTGCTGTTTTGGTACCATGTTATGCTGTGTCCCTAGGGTCTGCCAGGCTTCCCCACAGTCGCTGCTCTGCACAGTAATCAGATCCTCACCGTCAAGGTTTGTGGCTGACACGTACCTGTTCAGTCAGGTCTCTCTGTATCAGCATAAAAGTGCACATGAAATAATCATTTTTACCATGGGATAGCCATGAATCCTTATGGTGGGCCTAAGTCAACCCTCACTGCCTTTGCCTTGGTGTAAGCATTCCTGATGCAAAACATGGGATCAAATCCCTAGCTGTGTACAGTGTTACCACTGGTAGCACACGCTTTCCATGTGCTCTTGATCAGTATTTTATTTTCGGATGAAATTTTTTTTTCTGTAGTTCTGCTTCCCTGAGGCATACAGGAGTGTGGAAAACGTCAGTGAACCTGGTTATATAGAGAGTGAGTTACCTGTGTTAGATATCTGAAGTTTAATCTGTATGTGCTGATTTTTCCAAGTGCATTTGCAAATTAAGCAGGAAGGACTGAAGCTATCTGGTCAAGCTGGAGCTCCAGTCCTTATTCAAATGACACCATTCTTCATGGCACAATATGCTGGTTAGAAAATCTGACTGAAAGTTGAACTGGTGCTTTGTCTCTAGAAGCTTTGCTGAAAACAGCATCTAAAGATACTGATCCTCAGAGCCTGGATAATGAAAAATAAAAATAAAAGTGAAGAATTCTCCTAAGAAAGCTGTGGAGAAAAAAGTTACGCAGTTAATTACATATGATTAATTCATTAAAGCAGTATGTCCGGTACTTTAGAGGGCATTTTCTTCAAAGGAAAAAGCACAGCTTCTATCAGACAGAAGCACCAGTTTATATAATTTTAACTATTACAAGTCTAATGAATATATCTTTATTTCTTTCTCGGGCCTTCTGATGTCTATTCTTCAATTCTCTCATCTCTGATCTTCAACTTTTGACCTCACCTGCCTGATCAGATGGTGTTTCCTAAAATCAATCATGGGTTTCTGTCTGCTGATCAGCAGCTCATTAAACGCCGCCTCATTAAGGTAGTGCTTCATCTCACTCGAGTCTGGTTCTTCTTTACATTCAGTTTACTTTCTGCTGCACCTTTTTGTCAGATGCCTTCTTATAGCAGGTTGTTAATTTGAAAATACTCTGGAATTTAAGGAAGTATAAATGAAATTAATGCTTAAAATACAATGGGTAGCTTTGCTGAGTTGTCCACGTTTAAGATGCAGTCAGCTCTTTCAGTGGTTTGTGGTGGTATGCTGGAAATTAAAGTAGTTGAGCACCATTTCTGGTGTTTTATAAAAGGGAATGGTAATATGTTTTGAAACTTTCTTAGAAAATGTCTTTTACAAATTATTAGGTCCAAATCATTAAAGGGGTTTGGCTGATTATAACTATAAAACAGCTCCCCAAAACAGATGAAAACTTTGGGGGTAAGTGGTTATTTTCCATGGTCATGTTTGAAGTTTGTCCACGTATCACTGATGGGCCTTGGAAAGCTGCCAAGCGAGCCATCTAGTTCTTGTAAGTGAATTTTTTGTTTTTGTTTTTGCTTTAACTTCAGCTTTTTTGCGATTGTGCCAATCATGAAGTGAAGAGCTGCTTATGGAAAACAGTTACTCACTCTGGAAAAGTGGATGAGTAAAATATTGCAAAGCTATCCCAAATTTTAATGCATGTCCTGTAGTAGGACAAGCCGTATAGAATGCAAGCCTTCTGTTCTGTGGCTGATTGCACGGGACAGGTACAGCCCACTGGTCTTCAAGGCAAAGCGCTGTCTTTGCCATAAGGGGTGAAGGATGCCGGTGTCTAGCTCATGGCAGCTCCTTCCAGCTTATCTTGCATTCTTTCTGGGAAACAATGTCTTTTAGTGTGGTTGGTGCCTTGAAAGCAAACTTCTGATGATGATTTTTTTTGCTGGTTTAGGGGGACCAAGGACAAGCTGGACCCCCTGGACCTCCAGGGCCACCAGGACCCAGAGGTCCCCCAGGAGATACTGGCAAAGATGGTCCTCGAGGGATGCCTGGTATTCCGGTGAGTTAGTCTGTTGGTGTCCAAATTCCTCTCAAGTATGTGCCAGCTCAGTTTCAAAGATGGTTTGTGAAGATTGGCAAATAAGACACGTGGAGGCTGAACCACAGACAAATTTCATAGTGTACCTGAAGTCCCCCCACCACACACAGCAAGTTCATAGCAGGGCCAAGAGTAACACCTAGGTTTCTTCTCTCCCACCCCTGACAGTTTTCCCCACACCTTCTAAGGTTTCTGAGTTGCTCATTGATGTTTTAATAGCTGTGTGAGGAGGGTCTGCCCCACTCTACAAGCAGCAAATGTTGCTGCTCAGACTTCAAGATAAAGCTGAATTTGAGACTTTACATGGACTGGCTTGGATTCTTGCTTCCTAATGATTTATCCTCAAATTATGTAATTATAGTAATAAACTGCTAAATGCCGCCCAAAGTATGATTAATGTTGGAGTGAGATTCTGCCATCTTTACACAACTATAACAACACCATTTTATTTGTCTCATCCCCTGTATTTCATTAGAACTACCAGCAGAATACAGTATATTGCTTATTGTTTGTTTTAGGCACTGGATCAGACTCACAACCCGTAGCACTTCATGATGATCACTTAATCGTTGAAGAGTTACAAAACACGTAAACAGATGTATAAATGCAGGACTTTTTTTTTTTTACTTTTTTTTTTTTTTGTGGAATATGAGTATATGAGTTTTATAGTTTGTGACCGCTTTTTTATTATTTGTTTGAAAGAAATACGTCTGTGTTCATCACAAATGCCATTGTATTATCAGTGTGGAAACTGAGTGATAGGCAGGGGACACATCACAAGTCTGAAATGTCCCTTGAGGCCTGTAGTACACTAGTGTTTTTTTTGGTTTGTTTGTCTGTTTGTTTTGGAAAAAAACAAACAAACAAACAAAAAAACCCACTAAGCTCTTATTGCTCTGCCAAGTTCTAGCACAAGGTTACAGAATGACATTAGAAGTCTGTTGCTTTCACTACAATGCTTTACTTTGGCCATCAAGTTATTTCTTGTTAGTCTTTTAATGCAGTAAAATTGACTGCATTCAGCAGAGTTTCTTCTGGTTTAAAGTAGTTAGGGCTGAGGCTGAAGCCACAACCAAATTTCTGACTGCAGTGGCACCACTTTTATAATTCACATATAAGAGACTAGGAGAATCAGCTGGTGTTGCTGGTCACAATCTGATTGTGGGTTGCTTGGGTTTTTTTGCTGCTTAGCAAAGGGAACATTAGTGTTTCTCATAACAGGGAAGTAATGTATTTTATGCAATGAGGTCATGCCATGTTATAATAGTTCTGTAGTGATTTTGACTTTAGATGGCAAGAGAGGGTTTCTTTTTATAGTTTTTTTTTCTTTTCTTTTTTTCCCCAGCTGTGGCTATCTTAAGCCCTTGGAAAATCAGTTTATAGTACAGATTTAGAATCAGATACAACAAGGACTCAGAAACCAACCAGATTGCTGACTGTTGTTACCATCCTCCTTCTTCTCAGTGTCCTGTATCCACAGGTTAAATTGCTGATCCTTGAAAGGCTTGTTCTTCCATGGCTGCATGATTGATACACAGTCAAGCAGGAGAGCAGTAAAGGGAATACTTGTCCCAGAGGCAGTGACAGCTTTGTATTTTTAAAAGGCTTGTGCAGACCTTTTAGCCGAAGAGGTGAACAACAAAACAGTAGCTATACTGTGTTACAGGTAGGGACGTTGCAGCATTACAAAGCTAGAGGAGAAAGTCCTTACCATGGCCAGTATAAGGCAGTAATTTCCTTAAGCAAGTATTTCCTTGTTAGCGAGGAGCTTATAATCACCAGGGCTGCAAGAAGATGTTTTGGCCCCTGCCTTTCCCCATGCAAATACACTTGCTGTGTGTCCTGAGAAAGTCCTGCGCTCATGTCCCAAAGGGCCCAGGTGAGCAACTCCAGCAGCCATTGTGAGATTGCTGTGTGAGTCAGCTAGCAAGGTTTCAGAGGGAGCAAAAAGTCCAACCAGCTTGGATAATTTGCTGTCTGAAACCTGTGCTTGTGTGGCTTCTCTCTCACTGGTTTCTCAGTGTGTTTGCAGATGCTACATTTGTGCTTCTGAATGCACACCTACCCAGAGTAGCAGCTCTGATTCTGTTCAGTTGCCAAGAACAGCAGCATCAAAACAGTTCCCATCTGGTTTTGACAGGTTTTCTTTTATGACAAAGCTGGTAAAGATGTTCCTGCAGCTGCACTGATAAAAAAGCGCATGGATTGCCCTGTGCACATTTGGGTTTACAAGGGAGTGATCTGTAAACTAGATAAATAAAAATGATAGGAACTGTGTTTTTTTGGATAGATATCTTTAGCCCATATTGTATGACTGATCTAGTTTACTGTCTCGACAGACAGTTGTATGTGTTCATATGAGAGGAAAAGGGAGAAGATAGGTTCTGACTTTATGGAGATCTGTGCCTGCAGAAAGGCTAAATTGGAAAAATGATGGGTTACCATTTTGAAAAGCAGTCCAGGTATTTAACAGATGAGTAATTATCGCATGCCTTCAAAATCTCAATATTCATGGGTTTACACGATACGATAATCTGCAACGGTAAGTTATGCATGCTGACTGTGGTGATGACACAGAACACTCAGTAATTTTGGAATATGTAAACAGTGGGATTCAGCACACGTGTGAAAATAACCTTTCTCTGTGTTCTTTAGCACAATTCACTGGAGTGGAATATTATGATTGGAACCAAGGGGCAGGGAATCAGGACACCAGTGTTTAACTGTTGCCTGGAGAACTACACCATTAAAAGATGGTGAAATAGTACTTTGCCTCTTAAAATACGTGTGATTTGGTCTATTACTTTAAAAAGCAATGTGTATATGTGTATATATATATAATGTGTAGTAAGTTGCCATACCTGTTAAAGAATGGAATTTTTAAAGTCAATGTTATGAGGTAAAGCAATGAATTCAAGACATGCTACTGAAATTATTCACACTTTTTTTTTTTAAGGGTGAGCCTGGAAAAACAGGCGAACAAGGACTGACAGTAAGTACTCTTCCAGTTTGCTAAGAAACTGTAACAGATTTTTAACACCTTTTTGAAAACGTGGAATTCCAGAGAGCTTTATAACTGTATTTCCAAACCTTCCTTTGTCTCAGTGCATTTGATGTCTCATTTGTGAAGAATACACGAGAAAGACAAATTTCCTCTTTTTACATACATTTGCCTGTAATATAAGACCAGCCAGTTCTTTCAGGTTGCAGAAACAGAGGGAAATAAAACAGTCAGGGGCACAGCAAAGCGAAAGAACCAGGCAAGGTTTGCCTGGTTTGTGACCCCCACTTACCACTGTCACTGAAGTTGAATTGTCTGCCTTGAGACCATGGAGCAGCACAACAGCCATCTACTTATTTTAAGGGCCAAAATCCCAGCTGTCTCTGTGGCAATTGTTCTGTCCCTTTGCTTGATGGAACGGCGAAGGCACAGTACAGCATACGGAAACAGTCAGAATATTATCCTCTCTTGAGGTTTTGTTTTTGTTTTTTTTTTGTCATGTGTGGGAGAATATAAAAGCCAAATGAATGCACTTTTCCCAAATATTCAGATATGGGAGAAGATGTTTTCTGTCACATCAGGAACTAATTAGCCCTATTCATTTGGAAGCAAACTGAAGCTTCACTGGTTGTAAATCAGCTTCAGCCACAGGGTAAAGCATCAGAAGTTTCTGTCTGTCCCAGAACTGTGAAACACACAGTGATTTTTTTCATTAAGATCTCCCTAAACACTCGTGGTCATTTTTATTTTTTTATGAGAGATGACAGAATTGTAGCCCATGCCATGTGTTTTTGATTCCTGAATGCTTCTGAGAAGGAAGATTATATGCTTAGCAATCACTGCAGATATGATTACTACCTATTTGAATTTATGAAGTTTTAAACAGGTGTGATGATACTTTATCTTGAAAAATTGCAATGCATTTTGGATTGACAAAATCCAAAGTGTTTTGGAAGAATAAGTCAAGATTCTGAGACTCTGAAATATCTGCTGTGATCAGGAAGTTAGTCCTATTTTCTTTTCAAAATAAAGATTCAAGAGAACCAAAATCAAAGCCTCTTAAAGGTACTACCTTGTGTTTTAGCACATTGTAGGTTATTTTTTCTTCTTTCTGTTTTGGTTTATTGGGCCCTATTGTTAATAATATGTATAATAGATAGGAAAGATATATATATATATATATACATATATATATATATATATTTGTTCTGTTTTGTTTCATTTGTAATCTCCTTTTTGACCTCTGAACCAAACTCACTCATTCTTCAACAGTGTCTTCCTTCTGTTCAAGACCAGGTCTTCAGGGTCACAGATTCTGTGAGGGTCTTTAAAGTCAAAGAGAGTCCGTCACCATGTTCAGAAGATTCCCACTGCTCTAAACTAGCCATCTGTGTGTAAGAACTAAACAAATGCTACTGAGCCGTTTCTCTAAATGCAGCTGTGTTTAAATAGGGAGAAAAAGTATTATAAAAATCAAATTAGCAAGCTTGAATTAGAAAAAGATCCCAGACTATATGAACTCCCAGCTCCAAGTGCTTGGTCTAAAAGCTAGTCTTATGGCTTAAGCATTAAGTTGTGTATAGATCAAGCAAAGAGCACCAGGGTATCAGGGAAGCAATTAATTTATTTTTATTTTTCTTGGTGCTTTTGACATATCCTTTATGCCAGTACAGGTTTCCAGACTGTCTTCCCTGTGGAAAGTGCGACAACTGTTGAGATACTGTCTAGCTTCATCTAACATCTTCTTCCATCGTGTATTTCTTCACTCAAATACCTCTTTGCTTCCATATTGAAATTTGAGGTGCTGCTACAGAAGTTGCTGATTTCCCAAAAGGTGCACTGTAAATTGTGCTGCCAGAGAAAATAGGTATAGTTTGCTGTGGAGAACACAGGCCTACCTGTAATTCTTTTTCCATATTATCCATCCATCTTTTCAAAGTAAATTATAGCACAGACCTCTGCCCTGAGGGACTTCTAGGTTAATATTGCAGGAACTATTTTGTAAAGGCTAACCTTTGTTTCACACTGAGTCTGAAGTACAAGTATCTGGTTTTTCTTCATTTGAAGTAGAATCTGGGAAATAGATGCACATAAAGCACTACCAGTCCTGGTCTCCCAGAAGCCCACCTGTGGATTCTGACTTGCCCATGTCCAAGACCCTTTCCAGTAAGAAGCCAAATAGTGTGGCATGTACTCTGGTTCTTCTTCCAGAATGGAGACAGGATACAATCAAGGAGAGCACCAGATGCTCAGAAACAATCCCTAACTTTTGGATGTACTTGCTGATGTTGGTGGAAGCCAAAGGCTATTTGTATCCTAAAGGAGCACACTCTCAGCAGCTTTAAATCACGTGGTGCTGTTTAATTCAAGAAGAGCTGCAGGCCTGACCTCTAGATTATAATAGTGGGGATAGAAGCTTTTCTTTTCCAAAAGTGGTTTACACTTGTGTTCAGTGACATGCCTCAGTATTTCTAGGTGAATATACAGAATATTGTTAGAGCCGATGAACTCGGTTTTAACCTCTGAACCAACAATGGCATAGCTTGAAATTACTTAGTTTTCTATTTTCTCTTCTTACAAGAAGTAGAATAAAACTCCTGAAGAGTGCAAGGTGGTAGATAATGAGATAATAGCATGTTTTCCAGCTGGTGTCTCAGAATGTACCACAAGCCTATTACACATTTGAGGAACTTGTGACCTACTCAAACAATGATTCACAAGAAGTTGAAATCATTTTAATGCAGTTGGAGTTTTAGAAGTGTTCATGTTCTCATTGAAACAAGAAATATTCTCATTTCTCATTGAAATAGGAAATCCAGTGATTCTAGTGAAGACAGGGCAATTTATTCCACCTGAGAACCTGCTGCCACATTCTTCTCAATTATTAGTGAATTGCTGTGTCAATAAAGAAAAAGAAAATTGTGTCTCAGGTGGTGTAAGAGAGTGCAGTAATAATTTGGGACCTTTCTCCCTCTCGGGCAGGGGAGGCTTGTTTGGACCAGATACAGATGATAATGTATCTGATGACAATGTCTGAGATCTCTCGCACGAGTTCTACTTTGTCATGAGAGAGCTCAACCAATCTTAGGTGCACAAGGGAAGTTTAACCTGAAGACAGGGAATAACTTTTCTTTTTCTCCATGTCCAATATAAGTATGTGTGGGTTGCTTCAGGGTGGTAGGAGGAGAGGGCTTGGAAAGCCAGTTGTTGCTTACAGGGGTGTCTCATTCCCTGTTGAAAATGTTCCCAGATTGTCAGAGTGCCAGCGTGCTTCTGTTGCTCTTGTGGTTGAGATGTTGTGGAGGGCTGGTTTGCAAGGTCTTCTGTCACTATTTGTTGGTATGTCAGGAAGAACCTGCTTCATTTTTAAGCCGCGTAGGGAACAAGGGAGCTCAGTTTATTTTCAGTAAGGTGGAGGCTTAGTTCTAAGTTGGAAAGGAGCGATTGTATGCATCTTTAATGTTACAAGAGAGTGTAAGAATGGCTAGTTAGTTCCCATTTGTGTCTGGTTTCCAGGGCACTTGAAAGCCCTTTGGGTGTACTTTCTGCAGGAGTTGAAGGTATCGTTCCTCTGTGCAGAAAGGATTCAGAGAATTCAGAGGGAGGCCAAGCAGTGGGGTAATGCCAAAGGGATTAAGTTTTGTAATGTAATGTGGAACTAGCAAAATGTCTGCTATGCAAGAGGGAAGACTGGCAGTTTCCTTAGCTTTTCAACCTTTTCAGTTAAAGTTGTGCCTTGCCTCTCATAACTCATCCCTCTTCCCATGACATTTACCTTCTCTTCCTGGTGATAAGGATTCTTAAATGCCAGACTTTTTTTTTTTTTTCCTTCTAATCTTCTCATTTTTTCAGAATGGATCATAAATGAATTTGTGATTTTTCTGCACCTACAAGCTAGGATTTCTGGTTGCTAATGAGGTACTTAATGTAGTCAGTGACAAGAAACCTCAAATGCTGACACTGATAGACTGAAGTTTTCAAATTCAAAAATTGCAGTAGGACAGAAGGTATGCATAGGTTGTTTTTATTTCTAATTTCCATATGGGAGGACTTTTTCAAACATTCTTGGTACTTTTATATTTAGAACTATTCTCAACCAGTGCATAGTGATAAAAATTGGAAAATCAAAATTTGTGATAATTTTAACTCCTTGGAAAATAAGTCATTTTAAATGTGTTCAGCGTAAGAGTCAACAGCTTCTTGTCATTGAGAAAAATATATTTTTTCTCCAGATATTGGCTTTAAAGACATGTAAGTAATTTTACAGATGTTTTTCATGAACAGAAAGGTCCAGAACAACCAAGGAATGCAGGTAAAGGTGTCTCTTTGCAAAAGAAATCTATACTATAATGATTAACCCAAATGCAAAATCACTCTACTTAAGATGTATTGTTTTCCAAACTAGCAGTCTTGTACAGTATTGCTGGGCATCTGTTCAAGAAAACAAGACTTACTCTTTTTACTGGTTATTCAGAATAAGAAGGACCTTTTTCCAAAGGATATTCCCATAGATGTGAAGAGTAGAAGAGTGTAACTTTGCAGTTAAATCTGTAAAAAGTCAGATATTTAAAATGTATTAATATACATTTTTTGTGTGAGGTTTAAAAAACAAAACAAACAAAAAACACCAACAAAAAAACGCCACCAATGACAACTGAGAGGGAGTTGGCAGAACTGACTGAGAAGTGCTGCTAGCTTCAGTTCAGTCTTTCAGGCCAATGGCCAAGGACAGATCCTCACCTGGTGTGAGTCTTCATAGTTCCTCCAGGAAATTACTAATTGTGATTTTGCTTTCAATAGCCAGAGATCTTCAGCAGCCTTCTTGGTTTCATTCTGGAAGCACGTTCACAGTAAATTTTAGAAGGTGTTGTTTGGAGTTTATGGAGAACTAGCAGCTGAAGTGGAAAATTTCAGCCTGTGCCTCCCACAGTAACTTCTTTTTTTTTTTTTCTTCACAGTATAAATGCATTTGCCTTAACCTATAAGTGCTAGTCTTAGGGAAATTAGTCTTTGGCATTCTGGAACCTCTGTACTTCAGTAAAGGTTGCCTGGGATGTCAGAACAGTGACTAAGAGAATGATGATGAGAAGCTCTGCCTGAGCACTAATTAACAGTTACTGCTGATCCTTTCATCAATGAAGGTAGCATATGGGACTGCTGCTTAATCAAAAGTTATGTGAGGTTTCCCATCATAGCTGATCTGTTTTCTTAGCTGGTCTTTCTTTTATCTAGCTAGTTCGTCAGTACTAAAGCATTGCACATTTCAATACTAGTACTCCAGATATTGCAGTCTTTATGAAACACTCTTCAAACACACAGGAACACATTTTCAGAATTACATTGCATGCCTGCTGTACACAGAAAATGGGATCAGCGAGCAGAACACAGGTTTCTCTGAAATGCGGGTAAATACTTTTTGTGAAACCTGTGCTTTTCCTCTTCATGTACATCTTCTGGGTTTCCTTCCTAAATTCGCTGTTGTTAGGTTTGTGGAAAAAATAGTGTTTCATGATTCTTATAGGCACAAGGGAAAATATGCATTCTCAGATACATTCTTGGTACTTCCTTTGTCCCACAGAAAATAGAGTACCTACTAAAGGTCTTCTAGTTATAAGGAATTTTTACTTTAGACAGGTAGTATGGAAGTGTTTTTAAAAAAAAAAAAAATTTAATTTTGTTGTTGTTTTATTTCAGAGCTTTGGAATAAGAGAGTTTTTGTATGTATGTATTGAACCATCATGACATGCTTTGTTTTATA
This sequence comes from Anas acuta, assembly GCF_963932015.1. Taxonomy (NCBI): domain Eukaryota; kingdom Metazoa; phylum Chordata; class Aves; order Anseriformes; family Anatidae; genus Anas; species Anas acuta. The sequence continues at coordinate 71,894,477 of NC_088982.1, read as the reverse complement.
ACTTTTTCAGTATATCAACTTTTTCAGTATATGTTTATTTTTTGTTATATTTTTGCTTTTTCATTTGGTGTTCGTGATCGCTATCTGTGAAATCTGATACCTTGTAAAACAAATCATTACACCTATCCCAGACCTGCAAATAGAAAATACTCCAAGCTTCCTATTTTATACATTTCTTTAAATGTTAAGCAACTGAGACATGGGAAATTAAATATAAAAACACAACAGGAGCCTGTTCTTAAAGTACCACACCCTGAATTTCTGTGTCTTTGAATTACAGCTTTAACCTTCACCGGGCAGCATTATTTTTCAGCTTGCTGAAGCACAAGCAGCAAAGTAAGCCTAAAAGAAAAACATAATTGTAACATGAGAAGCAAGATCTATGAAGAATTCTGGACTCAGAGTTTTTTTTTTTTTACTACATTTGGGTCAACATTTTCAGTTTTTATTGTTATTATTATTTCAGGTAGTTGTTAGTCAAGGCACTCAAATGTGTCAGGCTGTAACTTCCTTTGATCATTTCTGTGATGCCAAGATTTGATATGGATCAAGCCCTGGAGATCCCTTGATTTTAGGAAACAGAGGTTGAAAAATGGTATTCATCATGGAAATCTCTTAACTTTTAAAACCACAATTGCTTAGAACACTTAAAAACATTTGTTTACCCTTGGATGCCCAGTTTTTCAAGTGCGTAAGTACATATCAGATAATTCTCCATCTCCAGAAACATACAAATAGCAGTTGAATTTCTTGGGACCAACACAATTTCTTTTTCCGGCCTCCTGTTGAGGAGTGAATTGAATGAGAATCTACTTCAATGAAGCCCTGCAGCAGCTTGTCACATCTGCCTAACTAGTTTACTCAGTTGCACAAGACTGAAAATGGTTCTTTAGAAGTGTTCAGGGTAACTGAAATAGTGAGAACTATTTTTAATTTCTGTTATTTTTAGTTACCCTCCTATTTTGGGCAACCATATCAATCAAATTTTTCTGCTACATCAGCTGAAATTTCCCACTGAGTATTTAGCAATTTAAAGGAAAACAGGTTGATTTTCAAAGATGCTAAGCAGTTACTTTATCCAAACGATTGAATGGCGTCAATAGTTCTCATGAACTGGAGTTTTTGAAACCAAGATGCTCTTTACAAAATGAGTGCTCTAACATCAGTCACCAGTGGTTTTCAAGTTGATCCAAGCACCCTTACATGGAAATTCTGACAATTTCCAATAATACATGCAAGAGGTGGATAATCTGTGTAGATGAACTTGATAACAGTTATAGATATTTGTTGATATAGATATCAGAGGGAGGTGGAATTAGGAGGTGAAAGAAGGCTGTGGCTCTTTTTCTGTAGGCTTTAGTTTTACCTTCTTCATATTCCCAGTGATGATAGTCACAGCAGCTGAATAACTATATGTTACTTATTATTAAGGAAAAAAATACCACATACCAAAAAGAAAACACCTGGGGAGTTGGTTGTGGAACCCTTCTGGTATTTCTTGCCTTCTGGTCCTGTCTCAAGACCTACACAGAGATTTTAATTGCTGGTGTTACTGTCTGTTCATCAAGTGGGCAATGCAGTCTTCTTCCCAGATCAGTTAAATATTTAGAAAAAAAAAAAAAATCAGACAGTCCTATTGAAGTTCCCATTTCCTATACAGGATCTTCTGGAAGCTATGAATTGTATCTCTGGGAATGCACTGAAGTCTTTTATTTATTTATTTATTTTTTAATCCCTTCATGCTCCTCCCTCTCACAAATTGTATTTACTTACTTTTATTTCTGTTTATCCAGTGCAATTCTGTACCTTGCTTAGATAATGTAAGTAACTCATAGAAAACAGGTACTTCATGGCAATTCAGGAGTTTTTTACTGTTTGTCAAAGTCAGTCTTTGTTAGTAACTAAATTTCAGATTTTCTGTTTATGTGGCTGCTGACACGAATATGTGGGGGATGGATGGGAGGTGTCAACTGATGAGCTGCTGTGTTTCCACATAACTGTGAGCTTCTTTCCCAGTGCTAGGGAGCAGCCCTTTATAGGAAAATTGTCTTATTCAGCTGTAGCTTACAGTCTGAGCACTCACAGAATAAGAAGCACTTATTACATGTAAATTGTAAAATTTAAACTTTTAACTTTAAGCTTTTAATTTCAAAATTTCAATCAGCTTGCTGAAGGTGGCCGTATTTTTGAGGACTGTTCTTGTCATTAACTGGTGTAATAGCTCAGTGGGCATGAGACACGGGAGTAATTTCCAGTCTGAATAAAATTTTAAGTACCAGAAATATAAAACTGCTAATTGTATAAAATATTTAATAGTAAGTATCTACAGCTTTTCTCTAAATGGTTCATTTTAAAAGCACAATGAGAGCCAGATTTTGCTACTGTGTAAATACTTTCTTATTCAGTAACTCCTCTGGAGGAGCTGGAATGATGGCAGCAGTGAGGGGAAAATTCTAGGGAAAGATATTTTCCTGGAGACATCCGCAGTGTTTTGAATTTTATCCATCCCACAAGTTGACAGCTACAAGCACCAGGCACAGAAATGCTCAAAAGAGCAGCACATTTCACAGTTCACTTTGGGGAATACTATTAATAAGTGAGTGATAAATTTACCTTCAGAGAGTAACTTTGTTTTGAAGGCTCCCAAGTGATGTTTTCATAGAGCTGGATGTCTTCCTGGAGACTTCTTGAGCATTGCTTGCAAGCAATAGCCTGTTCATTTACCACATTATGTAGTAATGGTGCCCTCAGCCTCAAGTAAATCTTATGCTTAGAATTCAGGCACTTACTGAAAAAAAAATAAATAAATAAATAAAAAAATTAAATAACAGTTTACTGAAATGTGGTAGATTGGTATGATTTTTCTCCACTCTGAAAAACCACATGATCACTCTACTCACTACTCTAATCATCATCAGAGCTGAGTGCTTGGGTACTTTCATGTCCTTTTGAAGAAAAAGGAGGAAATTTGTGATCCTGCATCACACAGGTGTCTTTCCTTTTACAAAATCTGTCCCTACAGTCAAAAGGAGATGCTTGCAAGACCCTCATTCTGCTGAGATAATCAGACAGAAGTTTCAAGAAGAAACGCTAATTTGTGCTTTTGCAAGTTCTGATGTCTGGCCCAGATGAGTGAATCCATGTTTAAAACTGCAAGGTTTTCATCCAGTTCAGGGGATCCAGTACCAAGAATTACAACCAGTGAAGCTTTTCCACGTTAGCAGTTAATGTTGCATCAGAGCAATGTTCCAACAGGCCCTGCATCTACCAGAAAGGGATAGTTCAGCCTAACTTCACAGTACCCTAAAAACCAATTTGGCCCAACAATTTGAAGCATCAATACTATTGTTCAAGATTTCTGAATAATTCCAGTTCTGACATCAATTCCTCTTTTATCCTTTCAAACTTCAGAAGGAGTGGGATTCTCCAGTTTGGGGCTTTTTGTTTTTCACCCTCCTGGACTCAGAATTATCTTGCTTGATATAGGACCAGTACCTCCAATAGGAACATGGGGAAAAGATTACCTAAGGACTGTGCTGGACATGGTCTGACTCTTACCAAAACAAACTGACATAATGTCAAAGACATGGTTGGCTGATCTATTTCCCTGCTGCTTCCCCTCTCCGCTGTGGCCACAAACCACTTGGGTACTTCAGAGATGCCAGACGAGAAATGGGCCCAATTAATATCAGCGAGGCTTGGACTCCTCTGTGACATTAAGCAGTTAAGCTTTCCCACATTGAGGTATCTCTTCCTGCCTTCTCAGGTCACAGGGGCAAAGTGGTGGTTCTTTACTTCCCAAGAGTATTCTTAATGATTTCTGAAGTATTTTCTGTTATTTGCAGTTGATGGCATAAATCACGTGTTGGGTAAAACATAGTCATGAATGTCGATACCTTTAATGAACTAGAAGATGAGGAGATGTAGAGGCTTATGCTTCTCTCTGTCAAATAAAATAAAATAAGCTTGGTTGCATAAACGTTGCTTTTATTCTGCCGAGCAGAAATATTACCATGGACACACAATTGGCTGTTAGTTGGTATCAGAAACAGAAAATAAACAGTCATCTTAATGCTGATAGATTTGTCAGTACCAGAAAAAACAGATGGGATGGAAGAGAAAAGATTAGAAAGGGGGAAAATTTGAGTCTTCCACTTAGTAGTTAAATCTGTTCCAAAAGAAGAGAAAAGACCCATTGTGCATTTTCAGCAGAAAGTTTTGCTTTTCCTTGATGTATAAAACATCAGCTGGTTTCAGTCCAGTATCTGAATGCTTACACAATAGGACAGTTTTAATTGGTCATTTATGTTTAAATTGGCTTGAGTTATTATGTTAATTGAATTGTTTTCCCTTTGCAGGGACCTCAGGGGCCTCCAGGACAAAAGGTATAGTATAAACAACAAAACTGTGAAAGTGATTATTCCTCCTGGTGCCAAATTGTAAGCAGAAAAGGTGAATGGAATTAGCTACTGTACACCACATTGAATCCATTAGTTTAAGCTCTGAATTTTGTTTTTGCAAAATGCAACTATATAACGTGAGATGTAAGATTTCCCATTTCCACCGTCCTTGGAAGTTCAAGCAATGTAAAACAGACTCTTTTCAATCTGTCTGTTTAACATTCAGATGAATAGGTCACTATAACTTTCTTATTCTTGCCCTGGTACAACTATGAAACCAAAGGTAAAACGTTGTGAAAGGTGGGGAGATAGGGTTTCTGATTAAATGCATGTCCTTACTCAAGTAGATCAGTGCCATATGACTACAGAATCGACCAGCAGCAACAAAGCACATAGGTGTTGCTGATAAATGGTTCTTGGCTGACTGTGTTCAGGTGGTCTGCCAGTGTTTTCCTGTTCCTTGTAACCCAGGACCTGACTTCCTATGAATGCCTTTAGCATTATTTACACTCATTAAAGCTGACTGCCTCAGTTTGATGGAGTGAGCTTTGGATTTATGGAATTACATCATTAAAACAGTCCTAGATGTATCAGCAATAGCAGCTAGTAAGTGGCACCATTCCAGCATCCTCACCCACACACCACCAAAGCAGTTCATTTTCACATTGATTTCAAGAGATAAGAAGGGTTATGGAAGATATTTGATTTGGGCAGGCTTAATTTGTATTAAGGAAAAAAAAAAAGGAATTAGTAGTATTAACTTACGTGGCAAAGTTGTCACCTCTTTTTCTTCTGAGATAATATTCTTTAAAATGAAGGTTTGCTTGCATGCGTTAAAATGAAACTTTATGAACAAAAGAAAGGAAAGCATGGTAATATGTAAAAATGTAATAACAGAGCACATAAATCCATGGGATTTTGCCATGGATATAGCTATAAACCATACAGAGTTTGCAAGCTGAAGGAGAAGACTACTCTTCATGTTTAGCAATGCAGGAATGTGACATTGTAAAACTGTAATGATTTAGAAGTTGCCATTATACAATTATTTGTATAATTGTATGGGGGAGTGGGATTTTTTGAGTGTACAGCATCAGCAAAACCCACATGCTGATGAGCTTTTGAATATATGATAAACCTTTATTGGTTACGAGAATGATAGAATCAATTTTATTTATACTTTCTAACATCCTGTGTTTCATAAGAAGTCAGTGGCTATATGAGACTGTCACTGAGAGGAGGAATTGTTACAAGCAGGATGTTTTTTTCAGGCTGATGGTTTAATGCCATTTGTCTTATAGTTTTCTGAAAAATTACACAAAGATGTGAAAATGCTCACAAAAGGCCCCTTTGCAGTAGCTAGCAGTCATGGCCATGCATCCAGCAAATAGAGGCAACAGGAATGCCAAAGTGAAAGCTTTGGGAATAAGGGGAAAGCATTCAGGGTCATGGAAACAGGCTGAGATGCCAGTATATTATTTTTTACTGATTTGCAGCTCTGCTGTGAGCTGAAGCCTCCAGGGCTTTCAAATGTTGGAGTTTTTTGGAGGCCTTCATGAGTTGTTTCCGTTTCTTGTTTCACAGGATTATTCCATCCATTATTTCCTCAACTCTATTTTTTTGGCAAACGTGCATCCATTTTGGCTGCATTCCCTCTGGGTGTTGGTGTCCTTCCACTAAACCATTTTTAGTGAAACCTCTAACCGATGTGAATAGAGGGGAAAACGTTGTACGCTGACTCTTGGGCCTCAGGGCCTGACAGGCCTCACAGGGTGCTCATTTGTTTTATGGGTGCTGGGCAACTGTACATCTCACCGTTGACAAAATTTCTGCCTTTCCCAACGCCCTGGCCATATTTTTTTTTTTTAGAGTACCAGCCTTTCAAGTATCTATTGCACTTTTGTAATGTGTTAAGGTGCTTAGTAGTGGAAAATAAAAATTATGCTCACAGTTTCCTTGCTGAGCAACAACAATTTTATAGAAAGAAGGGAAAAAACCTGTGTGATCTCATAATTTTCCTGCTTTCCTCATGCCTTAGCTTTTTACTAAACATCTGTAGCAACAGTCAGAAAAGTTCCTTCAAAAAAAAAATAAAAAAATTGTCCATGATACAGAAGTATGAGAGCTGTGTAAAAAGATCTCTCATGTTACAAGTCAGTGATAACATTTGGTTTCCCCTTTTGTCTACTCCATGTGTTTGTCCTGTTTATTTTTATTTTATTTCATTCTATTACATTTCATTTCATTTTATTTTAAATGATTGCAGTAATGTTGGTGCAATTTGAGAGAGTATCAGCAATTAACACTTTTCAGGCTGAATTGTTGGAGATTATCCCTTAAAAGATTTTAAATAGATTGACCCTACCAGTTATTGAGCTAGAAGCATCCCTCCACTCTAGATGCTTTAAACATTTGAAGCATTAAAGGTTTCGTTCAGGTGCTATGTTAGATTGTGTCAGAACAATCTCAAAATTTATTGAGTGCATTAAATGGAATTCCAATTTAATTGTTACATTTCTTGTGAAGCATCCACAACATCACAAAGTAGACACAAACTTGAGGCTTGCTTCTGAGAGGCCATACAGTGGGGCAGTCATTAAACTGTACAGCAGGAGAACATGTATAAAATGTCATCTGAAAAGAGAGCTCAGCTTGACTGAAAATTAGTTTTTGAAAAATTTGTTGCACTTTCAATATGCAAGTATTCACCATCATTTTTAAGTACTGTATTAAGAGATGAAAGGTTTCATGACCTGTTTAATTTGCTAAACGCTGGCGTCTGTTTACCACCAGGGTTCTGTTGGAGTGCCTGGTGTTCCAGGGAGAGATGGACAAGTGGTGAGTTCGCTTGACTTTGTCAGCACTGCGGTTATTTATGTCATTGATTAAAGCTACTCAGGGCTCGCAGGGCTCCTTCACATGAGCAATATGCAGCAGTACAGCCAGAGCTCTGATTTCAAATTAGTTTATTGGAAAGGAAAGTACAATCTGATTTGTGCTTTGAAGTAATCTTTTCTAGCCTAAATTAAACAGTCATTGAACATAATTAAGCTGAATGTCTGATGTTTGGATTTGATGATGACTGATAGACATCCATATATGTGATGTGTAACATTAGACGATGTTGTTACAAACTGATTTTTTTTCTGCAGGTTTGGGTTTTGTTTTGTTTTATTTTCTATTAATTCAGTCCCATGATGCAAACACTTATATGATATTGGATATTTATACGGTGCCAATGCATTTTTAATGCAAACTACAGAGAATCATGAGAGTGGAAAAGCAGGTGGAGAATAATATAAAATTATTGCCAGGGAAGAAAATGCAGAGAAATTAATTGAAAAGAAATAATCTTGAATGCAATTGGGAGGAGATGCTAAGTCAGACAAGTCGGTGTCATCTTTCAGAGCCAACACCAAGTTGACTCAGTTCAGAGCGGCGCTCCATAAGGAGGGGTCGCAGTAAAGCAGCAGGGCTGTTTCACAGCATTGCTGAGGTTTGTTGGCAAAGCTGGGTGGTGAAGTTTAAATAATATCCCTCCCTGACTGTAAACAGTATTATCCATCTGTTGTTCTCATAAGCACTAACATTCACGCTGAACTTGAAAAGCACTTGCAGGGAATACCAAAAGAAAAATGTATAATATAGCTTGTTCACTGTGCTTAAAAAGCAATAGATGAGAGTGTATAAAGACCATATTATACAATCCCTTCTCCTGCCTCCCTCCTCAAGAGCCCACGGGGAACAAGGCACTAAGATATTGTAAATAATTGAATTTAAATTGGTCTTTCCCAACAATAAAGATATATTGCTTCTGTTAACACAATATATAACCCGTATAAGACTTGCATTTTGATAGCGGTTATAGGAAATGATGTAATAATGAGTTATTTTGCTTTAGTGATAAGGATAATGCTATGAACCTATTATTTTAAAATTATTATATTCAGAAAATTATGACTACTGTGGAGCAACAAAAGAAAAAAATATTTGGAATTAGCTATATATAACACACAAGCAATTATTAAAAATACCTTACAAAACAAATTTGTGTGAAGACCTGAGATTCTTCCTTGGTATTGCGTGTCTGCATTCAGTTGCAACGTGAATGTTAGGAAGTAGTTGCAAACACAGCTGGCATTGTTGTACACAATTCAAGTAATTCTTGTGACCAACGTATGGGCGCAAGACCAGTGAAGACACATTTTGTAGCATAATATTCTTTGGATGTGCAGGATGATGAGAGAAGACTGGACAGAATAGTTTCAAACACATTGAATAGAATAGAACTGATGATTAATTTTTTATCAAAGTGTTTAACTTTTATTAGTATCATCATGTAAAGTCTGTTGAGAAATCTTTACTCACATGTGCCAAATGTCCAAAATTTATCTGGTTATCTGTCATTTTGGAAGACATAGATTTATTTATTTACTTACTTATTTGAAGGATGTATTAGGTTGTTGTACATCTGTTTTTAGGAGACCACATAGACTTAATTGCAATCATGTTTCATGGGGAAGGAAATAAATATGCAATTGCCTTCATAAAGAAAAAAGCTAATATATCTTTAAATGCTGTTTAACAATTTCAAATTGTGCTTGAAAAACAGATCCTAACATTTTCAGTGTGTGGTTTTATGTTCATTTTATTTATTTCCATATTTATGGCATCTAAAAGATCCCTAAATTATCACCACTTTAATAAAGATGTACTTATTTAGTATAAGCAGACTAGTATATTTTTGACCTTTTTAAGAAAAAATAAATCAATTGCTAGACTAAATATAGATACTAGCACAAAAACTATACTGATACATAGTGGTCAAATTCTTGTGTTGCACAATTGGTAGCTGATTTTGACTAGCAAGCATTTCATTTTGTGCAGAAAATGTATTGTTTTCATATAATACAAAGCAGACTAAAGATCAATGTCAATACCTCATCTAATAATTTGGGTTAGCTTGGTAATAATGGTAGAAATAAAGTTAAAGTGGATCAGTATTTATCTAAATCTGGTATTAGTAGGTATAGTGCAGCCTAGGACTCCCAGGCTAACATTTCTCTACCAAAATGTCAATTTTTCCTAAGTGGATGAAAAAACAGATTCTCGGTGCAGTGTTACTCACAAGATACTGTTGAACAGCTACGAGGGTAATAAGTTCAGTGTCAGACTTCCATGTTTTCCACATTTATGTGCAGCCTTTAGAGGAGTTCACATACAATTAAAGTTGGCCTGTACTGTGAGCTGATGGCTGGCACTCTTGGCTTTGCTCAGATAAATTCATGCTGATTTGCAGAACAGTTGAACTCAACTGAAATGTGTGATGCAAGTCATACCCTTTTGAGAATCTATGCGGTTAAAAGGCTTTACAAAAGTCTTACTGTCTTGTTAGCCTTTTAATCAGTGAACTCGCTCTATGCATGTGCTGTGCACGAGGTTCCAAGTTAATATTTTTTCTTAGTTAAAAAGGCAAAGAGTGCTAAGCACATGCTTAAAATTGCGTGTGTGAATGCTTTCCCCATCCAAGCACTGAAATATTTTTCAGTTGATGAATGTCAGCAGTGAATTAACTTTCCTCTCTCCTTGAGCATTTGAATAATACAACTAGGTCATCTCCATCATGTATGTGTCTGCAATTTTTCTTTTACTTTCCCTTCACCTCTTCTTTAATTGAAATAGTGGAAAATAGGAGACGATTGACAAGTCTGACCAATAGGTCTGGAAATTAGATCATAAATTCTGAGTACACTTGGAACAATTTTCTAATCCCTTAACACATGAACCACTTTTCTTAGACAATCTCTAAATATTAGAGTAAGTGTAATTTTACATAACCCACCTGTTTTTGCAGGACTGTTAACAGATCTTGTTGTAATAAAAGTAGTAGCAAAATTGTTACCATAGCTTCACACACACACACACATATATATATATTTCTTTTAGGCCAAATCCCACAAAATATTACAGTTAGTCTTGCAAGGGCATTTATATTCTTTGTTTGTTTCTACATTTGGGAAACTGTGGCAACATTCTTCTTATCTTGTTGAAGACAGTAAGAGGAAAGAAGCTGCCTAGTAATTCCTGCAGTCTGAGAGATGTTGTCACTGGGTGGACAGAAGCCTTCTGAGATAGCAAGAAAAGTCCTTGTAAGCACTCCCTTTCCTCTGCAGACCATTGTGCAATTGAACTGGAGAAGGTTGCTTCCTAGCAAGATGCCTGGGGGGAGATAACCCTCTCTTTCTTGATCCCTAGTGAGAGGTCCGCAGGCATTGAAAACGGAATGAAAGACCCCTAAGTAGTCATGTCAAAATATCCAAAAAGGGGTTCTTGGAAAGTTCAACTGTGCAAGTATAGGATACGTAGTGGGGTATTTGCTCAGTGGTACTGATTTGATAAGGACTTCCAGTGACTGCAGCAGCATCACAAGGAAGAAAGGTGAAGTTGGCTGAGTGAGGATTGCATTTGGTCTGAAGGAACCCAGTCTCTAGAGGCTGTGTAAGCAGCACTCTCAGCTTGAAATAGGAATTCATCTGGAGAGCATAAAGCCTCACTCACTTCTTTGCACTGTTTTTCTTACATAGTACTTGGTATTTTTATTATTTTGTAAGGATGTATTGAGAACAGAGCAGTGGTTCGGGACAAGATATTTAATCTCAAATGGTTTCAGTAGTTTGACAACAGCAGTTTCATAAACCTCAAAAGGAAGTTTCCCTTCTTGTTAGTAGACTTTGAGTCTGGTTGCACACATTTCTTACTGCTTTCTTCGTGCTTGTTATTACTCTATTTCACATGCATTTTCCCAACGATATGTACTATACTGTGTAGGATGTGCATTTGAAAAGTGGTATTACCACATTTCTTTAGAGAAATGAAGGGTATGCATGTATTAACATTTTTTTTTTTTCAAATAAAGAAATATAAAAGAAGGAAATATCATTGAATGCAGTTCACAAATTCTCAGACAGGTTTGCAGGCCAGCTGAGTCCTGTTGAAGACTCTTTCCACCTAATTTCAGCTGGTGAGTGGGCCAGGAGAGATTTCCAGTTCTTAAACAAACAATTTTAAGTTACTTTAGAGGGGGGTGAAAAGCAAATTGAAAGGAAATAATTCAAGCCTGGTTTGAAATGGAAATTGCAGTAACGTGTCTGAGAAACTACTTTTTTTCCTTTCTGTCCTTGTTTATGTATTTTAGAGTAAAATTAGACTGGATTAAATTTGGGGGCCTCTTGTATTTCCTTATCCTTACAACAGATTACATTCTAGTGACTGAAAAATATAGCAATACTGACAGCCTTTCTTCTCAGGGTGAGATGGATATCAACCAGCTGGTGTGGACGGAGTTATGTGTCCCACCGAAACCAAACCTATTTCAGAAGAGTGGCCTCCAGGCTGTTTTTCTGTTACAAACAAGAAAAGCTAGGGCCTCCAGCCACGTTATTTTTAGCTGTTTAATTCTGCATATAAAGGTATATGTCTCCAGGGCACAGACTGCTCTAGTAAGAAGAGGTATGCTTTCAACAGCCCTGACTCCCTTAATATGGACTCTAGTGGGTGATACATTTTCAAAACAGGTCTAAAGCAGGATTTATGAGTTCGTATTGACAGCTGAGCCCCAGCAGTGCTCTACACAGTTGAGTCTTGATCAAATTCAGATTCAGGTCAGTGGAGGCCTTCAGACTGCCTGCATCACCCGACTTTCTGAGGAAATTATTACACCTATTTATTGGGCAGGGTGCAGGGCATTAGTACTCAAACTAATACAGGAAAGCCAGAGCCAGTTTTTCTATGTTAATACAGTTACATAGTTAATACAAGAACAAGAGAACCAGGACTAGAACCAAGGTACTAGAAACAAGGAACAGCCTTCTTGTTATTCTTTGAGTTATCTGAAACTCCTGAATCAAACATCTGGGTTGGACGTGTTCTTCTTGGCATATTAGCATTTTGTTTGCCCTAATAACTGATATTAATTGGAAGAAAAATCCAAATATTTCTGAGCCTCAAAGCATTTTGCTGAAGATCATTCTGGAAATTATCAGGATGCTTTGAATAGTTAATGATGTTCTCTTACATAATTTGTTTCGGTCATTCCATAACAACACAGTTTGTTAGTGCAACAGTTTTCTTTCTAATTCATTTTAATAGTGACAGTTATTTAGTTTGTTAGAGTGCTGCTGCTTTTGAGAAACCAAAGTGCCTATCAGGGCATTTGGGGTTAACTTGTGGAACTGAATTAGTGTTAATAACAGCTTCACATCCACAGGCTGGTTTGTGTAACCTGTTAAAGCCTTTCCTGTTATTGACAACAAACACAATGTCATGCAATGTATCTGTTTGAAAATGCATCATCATTCTATTGGTGGGGACCCTGCAATTTCTCTATAGCATATAAACAACAGACACCCCCCAAAAAATAACAAACAAAACCAAACCAAAACAATAACAACAAAAACACACCATGTCTGATGCATTTTTCTGCCCTGTAAGTAGTCATCAACTAAATTACTGGAGCATTTACACTCCTGCTTTAGCTGCTTGAGTGTAAGAACAATAGCACATTTGCTGGAAATTTTTATTTCCACCATTCTGAGACTATTTATGAATTCAGCAAGATGGATCTAAATAACTTCAGATGGTGGTAGTGAATAAATGGGGACTTAAGTGCTTACAAAGCTTCTAGTGGTAGTGGTGTCCTTTTCTGTGGTAGATAAAAGGTCTAGAGCATTTAACAGTATTTTACATTAAATTTGGGAAAAGGCAATTTTTCTAACATTTTCTAGTGTTTTATAGTCTATTTGTATAGGGAGTCATGTCACGAAAACAAGACCTTTCTTTTGCTCTTTGTCCAGTAATCAAAGGCAAGAGAAAACAACTTCACGTGAAACAAAATTTAAAGGCTAAGAGCACTTCTGATGCAACATTTGCGGGTTTACCAGTTTGGCACATGATATTTTTGTATATCTGGTAGGTTTCTTTACTACTTTTACAAGTACTTGAAAACCTAAGTAGATAGTATATTCAAATAAGATGGTGCTGGTACCACAGCGTCCCATTAGACTCTCTACCAGTCACAGTAGCCCCAAATTGCTGAAGCAGCATGTGGAAGTATAACCATCTTAATGCCACTATTAACAGGGTTTATTCTTGCAATAAGGGAGAATTTATTTCTGTTGTGGTGTATCATTGTTGTCCCATGTGATGTCCAGCGCACAGTTTCTGTGGGATGGTCTAACTCAGAATCAGAACACAGCGGGGCAGAAAGAGCTAGCAGTCCATGTGGAATGAACAATTCCCTAAAATTGCATACTGAGACATGTCCAACCTGCCCACAGCATCTTCCTCACAGTCCATCTGTGTAAAGGAAGAGTTCCAAGGGGCATATCTTCATGCAATTTCTTTGGTCCTTGCAACTCTTGTTTGAGGGAGCACTGTGGCCCTCAGTACCATTTTAATTGGGATCAGGGGTTACATTTTTACATGACTGCAGAAAGCTAAGCTGTGACCTAAGCTCTGGTGTGCTATAGACAAAGTCACTCTTTAAATGGGAAAGAAAAAAAAAAAAAGTTGATTTGAAAGCTAAATGGTGTGCAGAAGACAATTGTTTCTGCAGCCTAACACCTTCATTGTCAGAACTGTTAAAGAGAGACTGCAATATGAGTCAGGAAACACATTAGCCATGGCCTGGTAAATATAAAATTGTATGAGATTAAGGATCTAGTTTTATAGCTTCTGTCATCTTGCCAAGCTGAAAAGCAGTCTAATTGCAATTACTACATGAGATGGTGTTTCTGAATGTTACAGTTTCCCCATGCATGCACCACTCCTTGAACAGCAGTGTAACTGTCCTCGGCCTTTTAAAAAGTAGTTCTTTTGTTAATTTCTCAAGCACTAACCTGTGGGGATGAAACACACATATATATATATATATTTTTTTTAGTTTTAATATATGTTTTGATTTAAAAAAAAAAAAAAGTAAATGAATGGAAGGAAAATAATTAACCATACTTCTTAACAGAAGCATTGTAAATTATTTTCATGCCAAATACTAGAATCATCCTTATGGGACAAACATTCCTAAGATAACATTGTGTTTTAGTGTATAGCTGTGGAAGAACTACTTTCTACTAGTAAGTCTTGAATAAGTCAAGCTACTTTCCTCCAAAATGTTTGCCGTTCTTTTCCTTTGTAGATACCTCTTTAGAATTTCAATAGGAGGTGGTCTGTCAGGAGGTTGTATTTTATTTTTGTTTTTTATTTTATTTTGAGCTTTATTAGAATAGTTAAAATATGAAGCCAGACATGCCTAAAAGACCTGAAGTATGAAAAATGGAAGCCCCCGGCACAAAGCTTGTTTTGCTGTGCGTTGGGAGTGTTTACCAGGGATATAGATATAGCTTATGTACTATAATTTTTTATTTCATCTTACTGCTCCCTGCTTCCTTGTATTGATTTACAAGAAAATCAGGTTCTAAAGCAGTGAAAGGGATATTATGGGCATAACAGAAAATGATTTTATACTAGCCCCCTGTGCTTCTGGCCTTTAGAAACTGAAGGATAATCGCTTCAAAAGCATAAAAGCACAAGGTCATTTCTGGACTGGCCTTGTAGGTTTGTCTTCAATCTTTGCCCTTCCCAGAGCCAATGTCTGGTGTGATTATGCCTCTGGCTGGTACTTCCAGAGTTAGAAACGTGCAGTGTGTTGGCCATAGGAAAGTCACTAGTGGGCCAGAGACAAAACTGGAGTGAATAGGGATTTACTAGGACTGGGTAACAGCTGGAGGTTTTCATTTGTTTTTCCAAAGTAAGATAACTCTTTTGTCCAATTTCTAGCATCTCTTTTTGTTGCTTTCATACCAGTAGCTGTCTGCATTTATAACTCAGATTTGTAAACTTGGGAGGAAAGTGCAATCTTGGGATATCAGCCCTTTGATTAGTGACTTAAGCCCCTTAAAGTGTCAGCCAACTGCAGCTGTTTTAAAATGAAGGAGACAGAAGCAAACTTGTTGGGGTGTGGGATGAGGAGAAACAAGTGCATATCCATTGGTCCCTTCTGCTTCATTTTGTCAACTGGCAGTTTTCTTCAAGTGCTTTTTAGGTCAATCCCTTGGAACACTTATGCCTAATCTCCAACAGCTTCAAATCCTTACCACTCATATATCAAATGCCTGTGCTACTATATCAGCCTAAAAGCTACTGTAGTACAAAGGAGCCTTGAAAAAAGGGCTGACTCAAATAGCTATGTAATTCCCCGGGGGTTTAATAGCACCTAGCACTTTTTTTTTCTCTGGTGAGGAAAATACCTCACTGGAATTTTGCAAGAACCTCAACACTCTTGTTTTATATTTCAAAATAGCCCAACACTTAGTCACATTATTGTATTTTATGTTCCTTTACCTAATTTTAAAATAGAATGGAACCTTCTTCCTTGGAGAACCAAAGAAGGCTTTTATGGAGGATTGGAAAATATTTCTTGTTGCACTTGGAACAAGCCCTTATCTTAATTCTTTTGTAACCTGTGAGAAGAGAGTTGGTTTGTCATGTGTTAGTTCAAGTCCTGTATGAAAATTTCAGCTGAGTTTCTGATAAGAATTATTCTTTCTAATTTGATTTTCATGCTGACTATTGTATTTAACTTCTAAGCATTTTATACATTTACATAGCAAAAGACTTACAGAAAAACCTAGCTGAAGGCTTTTTCTGATATTCTTTTGGATGCTACTTTAACATTCTTTGCCACCCCAGAAGTGCAATGTGTTTGTGTAGCTGAGGGTTACAAAAGAATAGGCATGGTTCTTGAGAAACTGGGGAATACTTCTGCAGAAGGTTTCACTCAGCCATCAACCCTGGTTGCTTAACAATGAAGTCCAACCTTTGCTTTATCACATCACATAAAATAAATAATACTCTTTTTTTTTTTTCATAAATCTGGGAAATAAACACCAGAAAATGTCATAAAGGTTTTTTTGTTGATGGTATTTTTGTGTTGTTTTTGTTTGTTTGTTTTTGGTATTTGTTTATTGTTTTTTATCTTTGGGGGAAAAAGAAATTTGCAAGTAGTTGTCATTTGTTGATGGACTTTTGAAAGTGACTCGTGACACCTTGAACTGTGGAAGAATTTATATGCTATCTGTTAAATGTCCCCAAAATTTGGATCATTGATGTTATGCTAAATTTTTTAACAATCTTTTAAATTTAATTTTCAGCCAATGGTACTAGAGTATGTAAAATGGACAAGCAAGGTATATTAAAAAAAAAAAAAAAAAAAAAAAAAAGTGTTATCTATTCTTCCAAACTCTTCCATTTCTAGAAATAACCTTTCTCATTTTTCATCGCTATCTGCCTTTCTTATGAGACCAGAAGCACAAATGTCAAAGCCACTTAAGATAAGCCTTTCTTGCAGTTATTTCTAAATTGGAGAGAAGAGAGAAACATTGCTAGTCTTTCTGGAAAGAATGTGCTTTTAAGGTTAATTGGACAGCTTTTCAGAATCAAAAGTTTCAGTTCTTTTTTCTGTTTAGTTTCACACCTTTGTATTTCCACCACTTCCCGTAGAATTATTTCTTATCTATACAGGAACTTGAATTTGAGTTAGTCCACTCTAACCGAGGAAATAGTGCATATTAGTACCTGTTTGTGGAGTACATATTCAGGCTGAGCAATCTTAAATTTTATTTATCATGACTTACCTAATATGAGACAGTTCGTGAAACAATGTTAATATACTTCATTATGTCTTTCTTAACTACATTTTTTATTTTCTTTGCGTTTAGGGTGAGCCTGGTTTGCCTGGTGTAGCAGGAGAGAAGGGAGCAGCAGGACTTAAGGTTAGTATTGAAAATGGATTAGAAAAAAAAAGCACACGGTACGTGAGTGCATATAGATTACAGTCATGCTTCCCAACTTGTGTTTATATTCTGACTAGATTTTAATGATCTGCTCACTCCAGTGATCTGTGCTGTAAGAGGCTTTACACATTTCACCATAAAGAAGCATTATCTTCTGCTGTGCATGTATAATTCCAGTCAGTGGCACTGACGCATATGCATCCATTGCCAAGTGAATGTGCCTGCAAGTGTTTGGGAATTTGGGGACCTTTTCAGAAAGGCTTTGTTTATGCTCCTTACAATGTGTCTCAGGCTTCTTTTCAAGAGCTACTGTGGTCAATTCTTTGATGAATGTCAGAGTTAAGTCTTGAGCCCTGATCCTGCTATTATGGAAGTTAGCAACAAACCGCATTAGGAACACGTCTGGGCCTGTATTTGCTGCATCAAAATCTCTCTTTGCATTTATGTTATTGTTAAATGATTTTTTTTCCTGCTCTTTTAATATTGAACTAGTGAAATAGAACATAAAGCTTATGATAACTTTGTTTAAAAGAAAGCTCGACATGTCCAACACAATGTGATCGGCGGGCCTCCTGGAATGGGTAATGCTAAATTCTAATCCCATCAGCTGCGAGCGTGCATCTTTGGGGCACATGTGCTCCTCAGCTGATTCTGTGCATCACACTGCTGCTGACGGACACTCAGGGCAGGCTTTTTACATTTACTGACTGGCCGCTTGTCCATCAGGGATGAAAACAAACCATTAGGGAGCATGACCTTTTCTTACTTTGTATACAGAAGAAGCCAAATTGTGGCGGTTGATGCTTAATTCATATTCACAGCTGTAATCTTTGAGTTGCCTAGCGACCACCAGCTATCAGAAGGGGCAAAGATGAGGCAGAGTGCACTTCTGAGCCAAAATCACAGAGATGAGCTGTCAGGGTCATGCTCAGTGTGCAAAAGTGCGTTTGCCATTGAGCCAGTTTCTCAAGCAAGTTATAATTAAAAATAAAGGCTATAAGCCATCTTTTTGTTACACAGAATGTCAGGAGCAATAAAGACTCATTGCTTTGAATCAATTATGAATTATATCGAGACACTTAAGGCTTTCTGTTCCTCACATGGAGCCTTCTAAGCCATTAATAGAATCATAAGACTTTTCCCTCACATTCAACCTTTGGATTTTTCCTTCATTTATTCCCAGTATAAGGAGATCTACATGCAGAAGTCATTTCTGTCACAATAGGACATCCCACAAACATATATGCCTGTTTGTCAGGGTTTAATCTAGAACAAAGGAGGAAGAAAACTTAAAAAACAAAACAAATAATAATAAAACAAAAAATCGTGAAAAAAAAATCTTTTAAAATTATGTCAAAAATGTATTGTCTGTTGAGTTCTACTAAATTGACTTATCGTTTATAGAAGATTTATTTGGATTTTGTCATTTGAAACAGTGTCATCAATAGCGACATAACAATAATATTAACATTTCAAATTTTGCTCATGTTAGTAACTTATGACTTCTCTGCTCCACTTACTTCAATCAGGGTGACCCTGGAGAGAGAGGAGAAAAGGTAAAGCATATTTTGCTTCTTTTGTTGTTATGTTTTTTGAGGACCGTCACTAACTGTTTCTGAGTTTACAAAAAATGAATGCAGCTACAGCCTACATCTTGAGACTCATTGTGCAGCTTTTGCTGATGTCAAATAATACTAATACAAGTTACTCCTTCTGGGAATACTGTGGTGGGATTCCTCATGGAGAGCTGTTGTCATGTGTTAAAGGCTGCACTGTTGAGCAACACTGCACTTAACCATTACTGTTAGCATCAGAAGAAGATGAGTTTGTTAGAATAAATGCAAATGCCAAACATTACTTGTAGCTTGGTTTTGATGCTCTGTTACCTGTGGGGAGTAAAACAATTAGGTAACAGAGTGATAATTACACAGACTCCACGAGACATATGGCCATGCAGAGAGGAGACAAGCTCCATGCTGCAAAATGTGAGTGCAATTCTCCCCTTTCAGGTGAAGTTGCTGGTAGGAGCACCCATGTTAGAGTAAATGCTGAGTGTGAGTCAAGCCCCTGCATCTCTGCAAGGACAGTCTGAGAAATGCTGTAAGCCTTGTTTTGAGCAGGAATCTGCACACAGGCTCATCTCCTGTCAGTAAACTGATGCATGCTTTTTTAAAAAGGAAGCTGCCTGTATTCAGGTGCTATTTGTTCTTGAGAAATGCTTGCCTATACAGCTTCAATTTGCAGGTGCAATTAAATTTCACTTTCAGATCTGTGTAAATCCATGTAGTAGCAGCTGCAAGCATTCTTTGAAAAGGCAATTCACATACTCACAAGAATATCATAGAATTAATCCAGGGAAGTCTTGAAAGTGTATACCCCACATAAAGAAGTATATAATTGGGAATCTCTTCATGAGATCATTACTTTTTGTTAAAACCGTGTTTTTAGGGGAACTCCTAAAAGTTTGCTTTCAGTTACAAAGGGAATAGAACAACAAATTCTAACATATTCTGGATTTCTGTTACTTACAATCATTATGTTTCTCTGTAGTCATCTATTGTCTTTCCCTAAAAAAAATGTAACTGTGAATGTCCTCTATGTGCTTTATCATGTCAAATGGACTTGGAATATCATTCCTAGCAGTAACTATTGCATGTTTCATCATGCCCTTAATTAGAGAGTTGCTTGACTGTTAGCTAGCTCCCCTTGTGTTAGTGACTGTGGTATACAAAACTTTCTCTGTTACAAGTCCTCTGAATGGAATTTTAGATTAAGGTTTTCAGAGCAATATGACAGGTGTTGAATTAGTATTGTTATTTGAATATTACTACTGATTATCAGACAAAGACCTAGAGGAATGTTTTTAGCATATTTAGAGTCAATATTTATCAATACTTTTGGCATTTAAAATGTTTCTTGCACTCAAGTCCCACAAACATTTTTGGCCTAGATCTTCACATATAGCAGACCTTTTCATGTACTCTGGTCTTACTATATGGCTGAATTAAAAATAAAGAGTATTCTTACAGATAAAAATTTTGAAATGTTTCTTTAAAAAGTTGTTTTTAAAACAGGGAATGTCTACCCAGCCATAAAGAATTTCTCTGAATATCTTTTTTTTTTTTTTTATATAATAAACAATATATAAAATTTATTTAGAGATAACCACCATTTTGGTGGCTATTTGAAGGAGTGGAATTAGAAGTTTTTCTGGTTCATGAATCATTTATGGAAGTACTTCAAACTCAGAGTTTATACCATACATCACTTGAGAATCCTAACACTAAGTAATTGGGTAACTGTGAACTGAATTTGATAAGGTATGTTTAGGTGAGTGTCTCTGTTGGGAAAAAAATATATACTGGTAATTCAAAATGCTGAACCATGATGAATTGGGCAAGTCTGTCGGCTATACCAACTGAAAGATAGTTATTTGAAAGTTTATGTGTTTCTGAGAATCTGTGAAAGGTTTATAAAGACTATATTCAAGCAACAGATGTAGCAGCTATAAAACCCACACTTCCTGACCATGTCATAGAGAGACTGACTACCTGATTAACAGAATTATTCCTAATCATGGTTGAATGCTGACTCCTCTCTGCATGCTGTGTGCTTACATAAAATCATTAATAAAATACATGTGTTTTAATTATAGGGTGATGCTGGAGAAAATGGACCAAAGGGTGACACAGGAGAAAAGGTATACTTTGTATCGATAGAGAATAAAATGTGGTGTTGGCATGCTTGAGTCTAAACAACTAATGAAAATAATAATTTGATCAAAAGGAAAATGCATTTTAAACTTTCTCGTAAATATGTTGAACATCTGACTGGGTTCATTCTTATGAAGAGCAGAAAAAAGGTCACTGTTCTGTCCAATTAAGTACAAAATTCCTGACTTTATGCAGAAGCAGCTTTAGTACAGAATATATCAGCATCAGGACTCCTCTTAGCTGATATGTGCAATGTACAGAAACTTTGGACACAACCTGCAAGACTGTTGGTATTGTGTCTGGTAAATTACATCCATTTCAGATATATCCTAGCTGTTCACATTTCCCACTCGCAGTTACCTGTGAAGAAAGGGAGGGACTAAACCAATATGGTATCATGGTAGCTAACTTCCTTCCAAGCAACCAGCTGGACAAATGAGAGTTGAATATAAAAAATACATTTTATATATTTTTAACGGGTGATATCAGCAATAATGTCACTTTATACCTTAGTTCACTGCTGCAAAGTACCAACAGGTAGTAGTCACTGTAAATAGAAGTTGTTAAAATTATATTTTATTTATTTTTTTTCTTTTGCTTTATTTTATGTGAGGCTCATTCTGTATCTCTACACAAAAGATCAAAATTGAACTTGAGTTTTTAAACGTGTTTTATATATACAAGTCAAGATTCTTTATTTTAGCAGTCAGAACAAAGCCTGTGGAGCACTGAAAGAAGGGTCTGCCATAATGGTCTCCTCTAGCCACATAATCTTGCCTATTTATGATGTATCCTTTTGAGTAGATGTTGTATAATGCTTATTACCACTAGTTTGGAACTCACATGCTTCTAAAAACATTCAGTTCACCCTATACTTGGGCAGAAGCACAAAAATTTATTGTGTCCTTCTCATTCTCCCCTGCCCCCCATGTTTAATTGCATAACCAACTCAGATCAGAGTGTACTGCAAGGAGATGTTTATGTTAGATTTATCAAAATGCTGGTAAGGAATGCATGCAAATCTCTCAGGCCCTATAATTTGGAAACAGTATTCATGAACACAAAGATATTATAGGGTATATTCTAAAATCAGATCTTAAAAATAGTCATTAGGTTTAAGAATAGCCAAGGTCTTTCATTTCAAGAGTTCATTTAAATAATACTTCATTTGCAGTCCTGTTTATTAGTCCAGATTAAAATCTCAAAAACCTTATTTAGTTACATACACAGGGTATTCCAATAAAGTCTTCTTAATCTACTTTTATGAGATTAAAGAGCATAATCTCTAGGCAAATATGAGATTTTTACTCAGACATAGTCTGGCAGCAAGTAAACAGGAAGTTTATAATCAACCTGGGCAGTCAAGTGTAGCTTTCTTTGTTGCTTTGCTATTTTATCAACTGTGAGAGTAAGCCTGTATCCATTGGTACGCCTGTGATGCACTGTGGTCTGCAGTGCATGCTTCTCCTTGCTTAGGACCTTGTTTAATGAAAAGAAAAAAAAATACGTCTCCCTCTTCTAGTGGGAGATCCTTTCTTCATGAGTATAGTTTTTTGTAACATTTTTGTATTTAATCAATTTGGGATCAACTTGTGGAAAGTGTAGGTTATCAGGAGATTTCCTATACTTCTGTATCTAAAGAAATTTCAATATATTTGTAGGGCTTCACAATACAGAAGTCTCCCATCTCCTCAAGCTTTTTTTATAAGTTTCAGAGGTGGTGTAGTGACATGGAAATACATGTACATGCTGTTTGCATGGAGTGCATTGCTCTAATAGTGGTGGGCTGGCATCCACTGCATGAATTCTTAGGACAGAATACGCAAAACTGTGGCTTAGTTAACCTTTTTTTTTTTTTTTTTTTTTTTTTTCTCCCCATTTTCCTTGCCTGCTACGCAAAGTGCCACTCAAAAAAATATCCAGATCTTGTAGGAGAGCTGCAGCTTAATGTTTCCAAAAGATATCTCTGCAGACAGCACTTTGCTAGGGAGCTTAGAAGGATGTATTTTGACAGATAATATAGGAACAAGAATTAAACATGGTGTCATTACATTACATTTGCACTGCTTAGCAAGGATTGTGTTCTTTCCTGCTGTTCATCATAGGGGAAAGATTTTGCTACATGATCATTGAATATAATTCAGGCATGAATTTGCCTAGCAATTATTAATCATGCTAGTGATAGAGGAACTAAGAATGTCTATTACAGCCACATTTAATTAATATGTTCACAAAGCCTTGATTTTTTTTTTCCCTGCATATCTTTTTCTTTCTTGTTTGCACTTTTTTCAGTTGCCATGATCATCTCCAAGAGTTACATTTACTGCACTGTTCTGCTATAATGCAGAGCATCAGAGTAGCACAGTGGCATTCCCTTTGTGTTTCCTCTGGCTATTTTCTACTGGGGCAAGAGTTGAACATAGAAAACCGTACTTTTTTGTTGTCTTAAAAGAAGCAGATGGAATCAAGTCCCAGCAAATTTCACAGCCCAGCCTTATTAACGCATTATGGCTTACACATGTCTTCTGATATATTTTTTCCCTACTACACAGCTTATGCCTTGTATTTGGGTAGCTCTGAAATGTCTGGGGCATGTGTTACATTATGGGACTTCACTACCAGATGAAAATTGACAGTTTTTGCCAGCTGAACACCTGCAGAGAGGAGTTCATGACTTAATAAGTATCCATTCATAAATAAACTTTTTAAGAGAACTACTGGAGGTATTGTTCAGAGATGAGATAAGGCTGGTTCAGTTCTCAGATGCTCAACCACTTACATGTATGTGCCTTCCTTGGTCAGTAAACAAGACATTTTATATAAGTAAATGCAGAGTCTATTACACTAAATTATCATGCCACATGTTTAAGAGATTTTATTCATAGAAACGTAAAAGCATTTCTTTAAAATATTAAGTGATGTTTCTGTGAATATTTAAATATTCACACTAAATATTTATTAGCATGGTGAGAGGTCAGGTGGCAACAGTTTCAGACTTGGTCTTAGGAATTGGCTCCTATTTGTGCAATTAGTATAAGTTTTCTTTCTACCCAGTAGATCTCAGAAACACAGGCTTGGGTACATACTTCTTGACCTGTGATTTAAAAAGGAAACCGACTTCGCTGAGTAGTCCTACTTTGAAGACAGTGCCAATGCCAGACTTGAGTTCTTATTCCTGCTTTTCTATTGTAGCCTTGGCTTCTGGAAATTACCAAGTATCTTTCTTGTGTGTGCGTGTTCCCCTGCTAAAGTTTCTTCATTTCTAAGCTGTCTGACTCATCAGAGAACTGAGAACATGCTGTGCCGTATATTTTTCTTTAATCCCATATTAATTTTCATTCTTATGTGAAGGTGGATTATAAATACTTTATAAATACTCTTATCTCCCCCATATCCATCATTATCCTTTAAAATGTTTAACTTGTGAATGTCTCTTACCAGTTGCTTTGCCAGTTTATAGCTATAAAAAGTCCTTGAAGCTTTGCAGTTGTACATGCTTGTAAGGGATATCAGCTGTATCACTCATGCATGTCTGTCAAGATGAGGCAGCTCAGGTTTCCAGACATGAATCAACCCTTCATAAAACTGACTTTTTATTTTTTTTTCTTCACACATGAGAGCACTGTGGTAACTGTGTAGAGGAAATCTATTTTTCTTCTTCAAAAAGTAGTGAACATGTTACATGGTACCATTTAATTTTATTGCACTGTTGAATATATATATATGTACCTAAAACAAATTTTAAACTATGGCATTCCCAAAATGCTTCCTCCAGCTTCACTGAACCACCAGGAATAGATACTCTGCTTAAACATCTTCAAAGTGGATTACACTACTGGCTCCTGTACTACCTATGTAAATCACCAACAGGCTGTTGAGGAGCTTGCAGTTGCTGCTGTGTAGCAACCTGTTATTTTCAATGAACAATCCCAATTTATTTTGAGTAACAAATAATGAGGCAGTTTTTCAAATAAAAGCACTCTAGCCATCTTCAACAGCCTGTATTTTGACTAGCAAATTTTTTCCTTAGTTTAGCTTTTTCCATATTTTTGGCATGCCGTTTAAGAAAAAAAAAATGCAGCAAATGTGTACACAATAATTTTAAGGATCCTGTAGCAGTTACACAAAATGAACTGGGAGCTAAAATCTTCCCTACTGGGTCACTTGCCAATTCTCTGACCGTGTGTGTATCACTGCCTATCAAGTCCAATAACACAGGAGAACTCTTTTTGAATGCAAGATGTTTCTTCAGAACAATTTTTTTTTTCCTGAATTCGTAAATTACTGTAGCTATCTTATCCTGTAATGTACAACACTTAACTGCATTGAACTATCAGTTTAAATAGGCTGAGGAGCTGTGGAAATTAAGCTATGACCTGTCCTGATGGTCACTGTTTTTTTCAAGGCTTACCTTCATTAGCACAAAAAGCTTTGTCAGTTGAGACCTGATACTTGCCGTCTGCAGAACCAGGTCAAAAAGATCACTTATACGCTTTGTAAATGGCAGTAAATGATTTTTAATGTATACCAGCAATTCAGAAATGCCAAACTATGTTCCATCTCCTGGCTTTATGAAGCACATTTATACAAAATCTGCAATTATTGCATCTACATTACTGGTTGTGAAATTTGAGGTTAATTATTGTGCTGTTTGAAACTAACTCTGTCCAAATGTTCTTTAAAATAATACTGCTTCTTTTCTGAATCATTTTCTGAATCAAAAATTCATTTTGACTTAATTTCAATGGATAAATTTCTATGTAGCATCACAGAAAATTGGCACTCTTGCTATACAGTTATTTTGCTACATAATCTTGCTATAACCTTGCATATTTTGCTGTATCTCTTTCCTTAAAAAAAAAAAAAATGTATATGTAATACGTATGATTGTTTCTTGTGGATTTTCTGTCAGGGTGACCCTGGTTCATCTGCTGCAGGAATTAAGGTAATTTAATGTTTAAAGCAGTTGCACGGGAAGAAGAGGGGTGGCTGGTCTATGTTACTTTGTACTGTCACAACTGTTTCAGGTACCATTAATGTTATGATTTTCCCCAACCTTATTTTTAATTCATTTTGTCAGATTTCATGCCTTTCATCTCTTTTCTTTTAGGGTGAACCTGGTGAATCTGGGCGACCTGGACAAAAGGTATAAGTTGGAAATTCTTGTGTCTTTTTTTCTTCACTGTCAGATTTGTGATAAAACTTGTTATGCCGATGTTACCAGTGACATTTACCTCTACTAGGATAATCCCAAGGCTTTACAATTTAACAGCCCAAGACTTGTACAATTGTTTTTTTATATGGTCATTTTGTATTTTAAAAAGCACAGGAATGATACTAATTAGCATGAAAGGCAATATTAGAATAACCCACTTCCTCTTCTAGTGACAGAGCACTTCTTGTATTGAAAGCTTACGCAATTGCAGCTGGTGAGACTAACAAAGAATGGCTCTGCTACTTGAATGATCACAAGTTAACCTTGCATGTTTGACTGAATATTAACCTTCAGATTATGGGACATTATTACATCTCATTAGGAAGAAAAGAAATGCTGACTAGAATCCCTTTTCCATGTACTTGTAAGAGGAATCAAACTATCAGAGATATGCAATGGCTAATGCTGCTTCATTCTTCCTTCCTGAGGAAGAAATTCCCCTGGGTGCCATGTAGCCAAGGCTGGTTATTTTATTTTATTTTATTTTATTTTATTTTATTTTATTTTATTTTATTTTATTTTATTTTATTTTATTTTATTTTATTTTATTTTATTTTATTTTATTTTATTTTATTTTATTTTATTTTATTTTATTTTATTTTATTTTATTTTATTTTATTTTATTTTATTTTTTTGCAAGTAAAGATCCAGCAGGAGCTGTATTGACTCTGTGCTGCATGAGGCCCTATGAAGCTGGGGACTTTCCCCTTTGAATCCACAGTCCATCAAACATAGTGAATGCTGTGCCTTCGGCTGCCTTTCAGGAGAGTAGGAGGCAGGTCCTGCTGGGAGAAATGGTGAAAGGGCAAAAAGAAGAGACAATGAGGGAACCAGATTTTTGCTTTGCAGTACTTGTTTCCCTCTGGAGCCTTCAGCACCGTTCTTGTGTCTTATAACTGAAAATCACCCACTGCTGCCAGAGTGGAGCAAAGCCCAGCTGAAGGTTGAGTGAGCAGGTATTCCAGCCAGCCAGCCAGCCAAGAGCTAAAATTCTATATGGTGAATGACAGTACAGCTGTTTCTAATACTCAGGGCCTTTACGTGACTAAGCAAAACCCCTGAACATACATTAATGTAAAATGAGAAGTAGAGTCTTTTTGTTTGAGAAATATTAATTGGCATCAATTATAACAGACTAAACAAAGACTATTATGGTTGCAAATGCAGTTCTTTAGTAAAATGCAGTTTTAATTAGAGAAAGTAATCATACTAGTTTAAAGCTATCTAATCTGTGGAATCATTAAGCGTGTGCATTCTGCACTGTGTGCTCTGCTTGGGTAATAAACTAGAAAATGCACTTAAGAGCCTGTTGAGATTCATCTTCTCATTAGCTGGCTGCCATGGAGGCAAAAGCAGCAGTGATTTATCAGCAGGCTCCTGCATCTCAGTCCCCAGGCACCCAGGTTTGATCTCGTTTATGTAATATAGATAAGTGAGAGGCATGCAGTTCAGACTTTGTATAGTCTCAGCTTGTTGTTCGCACCAAAGGGGGCTTAATGCATTCTTTCCACATCACCTCACAAACTCCCAATATGCCACCTCCCCGTGCCCAGCCAGGGAGCTCCCATAATACACAGCAGCTCCCATAATACGCTCACTCAGAGTGCCTCGTCCAGCCAGGTGTCCCACATCTGCCATCCTGCCCCTGTTCAGCAGGAACTTGCTCACCCCACCAGAGGCTGGGGGTAGCCCTTTCTCAAGCAGACGTATGTCTATGCCCCCTACATCGCCTCTCTTCTTTACCCCCTACCGTGCTCCATTCCTATTTCCTTCCTGGATCTTCCTTCTTTATATATTACTTCTTCCTCTTCTTCCAGTTACTCCTTATCCATCTTCTAAGAACAGATATATATTGAGCTGTCCACCTGAACATTATTTACATGAGATGAGGTGTGATGGTGTCTGAATGGCCTGACAAGGCTGTTGTGTGCCATATGTTGTATTGCAGAGGCGATAGAACAACCTGCCCTGCCAACCCTAACATTATGAGGTGGAGTCAGTGTACAGCCTCTGCTTCTTCAAATATCATTGTTCTCTTTAATCATACTCACATATTTTGTATTATGAAAGGTCCAGAAAAGAAAATGTTATGCATCATCTACGATACTAATTTTAATGAAGCGTTAATGGTTTCATTGTTCTACATTCTTTCCATCTTTGAGGGGCATCTTAATTGGTTTAGAGTACTGTGAAGTTGAAGTGGCCTTGCTGGATCCTCTCTGCTTGTTACATGTGGTTCCCTAGGGGTTAGCTCTGTCCCAAGACTAAACAGTGAGCTACTGCAGCAATATTAATAGATTTATCAGTTCTAATTATTCAAATGCTGAGCTTAGAAGTGAAACTTAGTGCTTCACAGTTGGATGAGGGTAGGGCATGTTAGCTGTGTGACATGTATGGCTACTCAGGTAAGAAAGTGAAAGATGAAGAGAGGTTTTGTAGCTAGCATTTTGTCAGGATTGAGTGTAATGGAGACTGTTTAATGGATTATTCTTTTGCAAGAGTGACAACCCATTTCCTGCTTTAGAAAGTGTTAGGCAATAAACCAAGAGCTAGAGTCCACTCTTTCATCTCGTTTTATAGTTAATATTTTCAGACTGGATTCTTCCCTGTGCTTTTAGGCAGTATGAATAGTTAAAATGTTGGAGTGACTGAAATGGACAAAGAAGCTGTTATCAGATCCAGCTATAACATGTAAAAATTACTCCATTTGGTAAAACAATTTGCAGACCCTCTATTGTGTTCTTCAGCAGTGTTTTTGTGGCAGAATGTAATTTTATTATTAGTGCTTCAAGTCTGGTTAATATTATTGCCTCAAAGTGTTTTGGGGTACTGTAGTCTGAGGAACATCTGTATGCATGTGGGGTTTTTTTCTGAGTATATACATGCATACATACCTGTATAGACGAGTGAATACATGGAAGTATATATGTATGTGTATACACACATACAAAATGTTTTAATAGCAAAATCTGTATGAATCAGCCCAAACCACAGAGCAGAAATCTGGATTTCTGTAAAGCTCAAGAGTGTACAAAATCTGGAATATAGTTCAACTTGTTATAAAGGTAAAAGTTGGCTTCAGAGTTCAGACATGAGCTTCTAGAAAGTTCAGGGAATATTGAGATCCAATGTGCTGGTTTGAATCCACATGTGTAATAAAATAAAGTCTACAGCCTTTAAAATAATGTTTTCTTCACATGTTATTGCTATCTTTTTTGTTGTTGTTCATCATTTTTATTTCCCTAGACAACATCTTTCTATTTAGCTGATACCTCAAAATCCCCATGTGTGAGAATGTTGTAGTAGGCTTTCTTGTCTTAGACTAATATCAACTTCATTTCAAAATAAATGCATTCAGCTTTCTATTCTTGTTAACAATTTACCCTTGCAAATGCTGTATTATAGGTCATTTTATTGCAATTTTAAATAAGCAAGGCATTTCTGGGTAAAGCTGTAGAAGGTTATATTCCTGCTATCCTTCATGACACCGTATATATTCAGAGATAAATACCAAGCACTGAAATGATGCAGCAGATAGGTCTATAAAAATGATGGTGCAGTTGTAATTAGGCAGTCCTGCTTGAATTGCACAATTTAAATCTGAATTACTTTCTAGCTAAATCAGATAGTTATGCAGCACAATATCTATCTCAGAGTTGAAAATGGAACAGAATTAAACATCTGTTGTAAGTATGGAACTTAAATGGCAGTGTGTAAAATAAACCAGTGCTGCTTGTTTTCCTCTCCTTTGGTGAAGGCTAACGAGAATTCATTTTTGTGTGTGAGTTTTTTTTTTGGGGGGGGATTTTTTTTTCTGACATGGACTTTAGATGTGGGTGTCATCATAGCATCAGAGGTTCCCAGAAGATATTTGTGTTCCTAAATGTACATTAGGACAGTCACATTAAATCACTCATTTTGAAAATATCAGAATATCAGCCCTGCCTGAAATGACTAGCAGTCATCTATGCTCTTTTATCTTGCTGCAGAATATACTGAGGTGTTCGCTGGATAGTGACCATAACTAAATAATGTCTGTAATATTATGCAATTTTCCTGTGTAGGGTGAACCAGGTCTTCCTGGGCTTCCTGGACTCCCTGGGATAAAGGTAAATAAACTGTAGTCTCTGTTGTATTTAGGGGTCATCACAAAGAGGGGCGGGACTGCAAGGATTTTGTTAAAGTGAACTTATTGTGCTTGTACTGTTATCACCTTCTGAGTCTCTGGTATTGAACTGAGGATTGTCACAGGCAGGTTTTGCACTGAATAATGGTTTAAGGAATCAAACGATATCTTATATTAAAATGTGAAGTAGACCATTGCACATCTAGGAAATAAAGATTCCACTGCTTAAAAAAAAAAAAAATATATATATATATATATACACACACACATATAAACATATATATATAATGGCTTTTATATTTCTGTACAATGGAAGAGACTTGTTATTTGTGACATTGTCATTGTCACAAAGTTTTACTCGGTTTCCATTTTGATGGGTACTTTCCTGTAGCAGTAGACTTACTGAATTTACTAAGCCTCCAGCCAGAAAACTGCATTCGTTACACACAGGCTGTAGAGAACTGACTCTGTCAACAAGAATACTCTGTGCTCCATTACACAGTAGTGATCTCCACTGACAAGTCAAAATGTTTTAATAAGATTCTATTCAGTATTAGCTACAGACCCTGACGTAATACCTGGTTTAGCTCCTGGCTTCCAGTTTGTCTGGGATCTTTAGGTAAGTTGATCCAAAAGACGTGGTTGATTTAGCTCTAGCATAAGTGGTTGCACAGGGAGTTGCAGACACTTGCACAGTTTGAACTGTAAACCCATAATGCTGCACAAAGTGACCGGATTTACATCCTGAGTGAGTGCTTGTTAGATTGTGGTAAAGATTCAGAGAAGAAAATCTCTGAAATTTTCTCTTTGCATTCCAGTGTGGGCTTGTGCATACCTCAGTAGGTAGTTTATAACACTTCTCCAGTAAAAAGGCGGATAAACCAAAGGCCAAGCTCTTGTCCATTTTGGTAGGATTCAGGATTATTTCAAGGAATGTAACATGTGCAGTGGTTTTCTCAAGGGACTTGTGAATCGCCACACCATTCAAGCATAATGTCCTTTCTCTGTTGCTAGTGAATTATGGGAAAAAATGAAAGTCCTTATTAAAGTTTGTATGTTATCATACCTGAAAATGTAGTTCCCAGGGAGGTCATTCATTTTCTGCAGGAAAGAAACCCACATTGACTGATGAAGATCACGTTGGAGCTGAGTCCTTCATGTAATGAAATTCTGTTTTCATAAACAGCTTTGACAGAAATCCATGGTCTGTTTGATTTAAGAGTGAGCAAAGAGGTAGCTCAGCTGGAGGTCAATGGCAGCATCCTGGGAGCACTTGCCAAAACCAGCTGGGGTTGTATTATGGCAGGTCTGTGTGGATTCCATGTTCGTACAGGCCATGCATGTCCACAAATATCACCAGCAAGGAAATTACAAAAGTTTAAATTTCTGATCTGGGAATATCATTGCTGTTAGATTTTTTGTTGTTGTTGTCGTTGATGGTAAGAACGGCTCAAAAGAGTGGCTTTCAGATTCACCTAAAAGGCAAAACATGAAATGAAAAGTCTTCTACAAAATTGTCTGTTGAGGTCCCTTGCAGCTAAAATACATTAGGGATGTCACTGCACTTTTTTGTCTTTCTTCAGTCCTCTATAATTGGAGTTATTACAGGATGTTCTCAAAGTTTGTGTCTTCCTATGATGTTCTAGAAATTAGCACTTTCTGTTTGCTTTCTGCTCAAGCAGTTTTGAACTTGCTCTAGGTGGCAAGTGCTTCTGAAGTGCATTCACCTGTAGGTGAATGGGTTTAGCCTAAACCTCTGCTCCCCAGCCAAGTAGCCAAGGAATGGGGACAATTTATTCATTGATTTATTTGCCTGGAAATTAAGTAAATAAATGACTCCAAGTTGCTTAATTTTCAAAGAATTTCCTTTAGTATCTTTATAGTTCTTCTATGTAGAGAAAAGATGAGCAAGACACTGTGGTGGTCTATGCACAGGGAACTCTTGTATGTAGTTCTCCTGGTGTTAGGTATTCATCCTATAACTATCATGAAAGGAATTGACGTCTTCTTTTCTTCTCCTAAAGCTATGAGTTAAACTACAAATTTGCTTTCTTGTGAGTTAATCTCTCTACAGTGGCAGGCTGCAATATGAAATGCTTTAGGTAACTATACACATAGATAGCACTCCTTACAAATGTTAAACCAGCCTGTAAAAACATTAATACCACGGCAGTCAGAGAACCATATCTTTCCAGCTAAATCTCATCTTTCTTTTCATGGCTGAAGAAAATTCCCAAGGCATCCATTCCAGTATCCCCGAAGGCATAGCCAAGCTACTTAAAGGATTAATAAATATTAATCACTGGAAAGTTTCAACTTCTTGTAATGCCATTTCTATTAATTAATCAGTATATGTTCCCAGAAATCCGTTAGACCTTGGTTTAACATGATATCGGGGCCTGAATGGACTGCAATACGGGATGGACATGCAAGTATCATACCTGAATTCAGAGTATGCAGCGGGGTTGTTGTTAATTATTTTTCTAGACTCATTCACTGTGCCCATGCGGATGTTTTGGGAGTTCTTCCTGTTCTTTTTCTTTCTCTCAACATTGTCAGTTGGTGCCATGGAGGAAACACAAGTGCAGTCAGTTATTTCCAAGACAGTGATGAAGCTGTCTGTGACATGCTGGAGAAGTGTTTCTCAAGCACCTGTTGCCGTTTAGGAATGGCTGGAAACTTAATGAGCCTCTGAATGTGTTCCACCATGTCATTTGGGAAGTGAGTAAGGCACCTAAACACAGAATATTAACTCATGGCTCTGATATCCCCCAACTGATGCCACGTAGATGCAGAATACTTTCTATGAAACACAAACTTCATATACCTGTTTTATCTCATAATTTTATGGGATGATACGTACATAGCAGTACTGCCTTACTGTAATGGAAATAATGCATACCCTTATTCTTTGTAGCATCAGACATCTCTCAAATCCATTGTCTTGCATTTTCTGGAATTTGTCAGTGCAATCCTCAACTTCAACAAGACACAAACTTTTCTCAATAACAGCATGTTGTGCAGCACTTCTGGGTTTTCATCAGCATTTCTGGGATTTCTCTCCCCTCCATTTTTAAAACAATACCGAAGCAAAGCTCATGACCGCAACTGAGCTTTTATTCTGTAGTGTTGAAGAAAACTGTTGAATGATTTGGCACAAGAAAAGAAAGCCTTCCTAGTCCTTCTGCTTTTGTGATGTGGGGAAAGTTTCCTGCGCTTTCAAATCTTGCAAAATTGGCTGATTCAATAGACTTGCCAGTATGCAGCCACTTTTATCTTTTTGTACTTCAGACTGACTTAACTGGGACTGTAGCTGTTTTCAGTAGAACCTTGGATAAGTATGTGGGAATATTCTTGGATAAGAATATGGAATTTGAATCTTTTTTTTTTTTTATGAAAACAAAAGCAGTTTTTATTTTGATTTGTTCTGTACTTTTATTTATTTATTTATTTATTTATTTATTTATTTTTACCTCTTCATATGCAAAGGGCTCATCCTTTGACTTTCCTAATTCCATGGGAAGACTGCAGAACTTGCTACTCCATAGAACTTTTTTTTTTTTTTTTTAAGTTCTAGTAGAATTGATACTCCTTCCATCCAGTGGCTTCTGATACACAAGAAGACTTCCAGAGAAAAAGAAAGACAGAATTTTGAAGCTGGGTGCATAGAAGTTTGTCTCCTAAAGCCATTTAAACTCTTAAGAAAAGAAAGTGACTGTGTTGTTGAAGCTCAAGTGTTCTTGCTTTTCCTTTCAGCATCTGGTAGCAAAATGAAATCTAAAGTAAATGTCTGTTTCAGATGTTTAATTTTGGGGTCAATGCCATTCACCACACAGATAAAAGTTCTTCAAACTTCCCTTTTACCCCAGGAGCTTCCCTAATGTTTAGGGGTTTATTTCATTTTCTTTTTGTAGAGGATCTGTATTTCTATTCTTCTTCCTGTTTTTCTTCATTGTCAATGAATGTTACCATGAAAGCTTATGCCTCTCTTTCCATTATTTCTGAGGTTTAGTCTTGCTTAGTCTTCAATTCATTTTATCTTATAGATTGCCATAATCAGAACCTTCTAGCCTGAATGTGGGAGCTGGAAGGGGCCAGTTGACCTTGTGATAGCCATTTCTGAATCCTAGGAGTGGAGATGTACTGGACACGTTAATTACAGCAGTTGAAAATTGTGGGAATTCTACTGGAAACTCAGCTCTATTGAAAATACCCTGATATGTACTTTCCTTAGCTGATACATATATTGAAATATTCAAACGTCAACTAATTTCCAGCCTTCCATCACTCATATAAAGTGTTCTCAAGAGTGGGTTGTATGAGTAGAAAAAACAACGTGCAGGACAAACAATGTTGTTTAAATACTGAAAAGTGGAATGTAATGATGCATGCTTTGGGTAAAAATGGGAAAGTGCCTAAAAATAGGATTTAGTACCTGCACTTGGAAGCCTGGCTTTCAAAAGTAGCTCCATGCATGGGTAGATTTATTTTTGGGACGGGAAAAAAAAAAAAGATGCAGTTGTGCCACTAACTTTGAGTATTTATTTTCCAGAGTGGAACTGTATATATGAATATGTATTTGTATGCAAGTAGCTACACATCTAGCATTGTTCACTCCGGTTTCTGTATGATGTGGCAGCAATCGCTTGCATAGGGTAGACATGTAATTTTCCAGACTTAATTACGAGAATCAAGGCCAGAAAATGAAATCATTAACATTGGATGGTATGCATGTGTCAGGAGTATTTACTTGGGCATTCTTTGGGATATATGCAGTTCTTATTAATCCATCAGAAACTATATCCTCCAAATCATGAAAGCTCTTATTTTCTTTCTTGGAAAAGTCTAAAGCATAAGTAACTGAAATACAGGATGTTATTTGCCCTAAAGTTATTACTAGTTGTAAGATTAAGCTTGTAAAGATCTATTTCATGGGATCTGCTTTATTACATAGTTCAATTTTTCTTTGTGCTTACAAAAAATCAATCCAAATCCAAAGTTTGAATGCAACTGAATAATCTGAAAGCCCTATATTTTGTTGCATTTGGAAATAAAGTATTTTATCAGGCACAAAATTATTTCTGCACTTCAAATATACAATTTTAGTTGGTCAGAAATGATTGCACGCAATAAAGTTCTTTACTTTTAATAGCAGCAACAAATAATTCCTTAGACTTGTAATCTAACTTTTTTTCTAAAGAAAACAGTTTGGGGCCAGACTCTAATAATTTAGCAGATCAGTCATCGCAAAGAATTAAAAATGAGGTGCTCATTACAACAAGTGTTTTTATTCTAATCCTCAAAAGTAGGTACCATGCTGACTTGAATTATAATTAGCCTTTAAGTAGGAAGTCCTTGATATGACTAATGCATGCAGAATTAATCAGACTTATTGCTGTAGAATTATTCCCTTAGTGCCCTTCCAAAGCAGCATATGTTCCAAGCAGGCAGAACTTAAAAACGATGAGAAAATTAGGCTCACTAAAAAGCAATAAATGTCATACAAAGTAGGGCTAGTTGTGAAGCTTCAAGGTTTTAGACAGGTTTTAAGGTAGTACATTGTGCTTTTTTAAATGAATCATAGAGGCTAAACATGCATTTGGAAATTCAAAACGAGAATTGTTTCTCTAAGTTTAGAGACTGATTAGTGTGTAAAGATATTGTTTCAAATGTGACGAGTGAGGCAGACAACCTGCTTAACTGGCCATTTCTTGAGCCAATTCTGAGTTGGTATGAAAAGCACTAACAAAGACATTACAAACTGGAGTTGTTTTTTTATCAGATTTCCTTTTACCTTGCTCATTTCCTTCTTATGAACAGAATACTGTAGTCCTCCTGAGAGTGAAGTTCCCATGGACTTGAGGCTATATATAAGTCCCTCTAATGTTCAGTGAGCAAGTATAAGGTGCTGTTCTCTGTCTAAAGCAGGCTGAGCTTCTGAGGCTTTGCTTCACTGGAACTGAGTGCCCCGACTCCCTGAGCAGATGCAGGCAGGTCATGAGCAAGTACGGCTCCATTGACTGCTGTGGGCTTGCACCTCTGAAAGACTTCTGAGAATTTAGCCCTCACTCTTCTCCTGAGTGAGAATGTTGCAGTATTTTGATTGGATGGCAACCTCAGAAACCTCAAGTCTGAGGTTCAAGTCTCAAGTCAGAGGGCAATTTCTGGAAAATCAACAAAGGCAATAGTGAACCAAATCCAACCTATTCCAACTTTGTGCTGGTTCTCTAAATTGCCTTGGATTTGGGTTTTTGGGTGTGTTTTTTTTTTTTTTTTTTTTTGATAGCTCTTGTCCTGTATATCTTCAACTTTGTAGGATTCTTTCAGTAGCATTAGACAAGGAATGGGCATCATACTGGTATTTTCAGATATGACTAGTCAGGATGACATTTACGACAACTGCACCTTGGTCTCTTGAAGTGAGTAAAGCGAGGACCCTTCCATCCATGTCAGTATATGTCAGTGTAGAACCTTGCATTTCAAGGACTGGAAGTGGACAGGGCCTGTCTGTGAGTACAGCTTCAAATAAGTTCATTGCTTGTGTCTCAGCTGTGCAGTGGAGGCTGAGTACAGAATTAGATCTATGTTGCTTATAAGCATTTGTCAAGTAAGTGGTGTTTGAAAAAGCAATTAGCATGGCAAGTAGAATTTTAATTTTTGCACCTTTTTGAACAAAAGTTCAAGTTTTAGCCAATTACAGGTTCTGTAAAAATTAATACAGTGACAGTGAGCCACGTGTCATGAGAGGGTCAACATCTGATATCAAAGCTAGCCTGTGCCTCAGCCCCTAAAAGCTTTGATCATCATGAAACAAGCAGTTATGAATACGTCTAGTTAATAATCCCCATAAAAAAATGACTATCCTCTGAAGTAAATTACAAGGTATTTTTTTGCTATTAATTCTGACGGAGCTCGCATTAAGCTAGGTGCACAGCATGCCATTATAGGGCCCTTTTCTACTTTAGACATTTTATTATTAGAAGTGAAATTAACTTTAAGAAGGTTTGTGAAAAGCAGCATATAATTTGTTGTCCATAATGTATTTCTACATTTGACAAATATTTTAGAGTGAAAATGAGCTCAGAGGTAGGCTCTTAGTCTGTTAAAATATTAACATCTCAAGCCATTAAGATTTGTTCCTTCCTAAATGATAACAAATCACTCCTCTGTAAAATGGAAGCAATTCACAAGCCTGTAGATTTATTTTATTGAATACCAAGTTGCCTGTGCTGTATGATTGCAAATTGCTCCAAGCTCTCACAGTAGGTGAAGTTTAAATGCTGAGATTCATCTTGTTGACTTCCTGTGCAATGTGGTGGTTTCTAAGCTGTTATTTCATAACTGTGCCAAAGGGTTAAACTAAAATGCATGAGGAGTCATTACTTGCTTTTTATACAGCTGTCAAACTGTATTTCAAATAGGGGAATTCCAAAATCTCCTGTCACAACCTACCTGTTTAACTTTTCTCTTCCAGTTGTTGTCTTCCCCGTCCCTGTTTTAGCTGGCAAAGAAGCTTGTAGGAGATTCCTACCAGATAAAATTTTGGTTTTATTGGAAGAATCTGTAGTGAGATGTTTAGTAAAGTGTTGTAAAACTTGGTTATTCTGGTTCCCTGCATTCCTTTCAGTGCTTCACAACTGTTTAAAGCTAATTCAGAGTTCATTTAAGCAAGAGACTTGAGATCAGGAGATGCCAGAGCTAGAATGATGTCAAATCCAAGTGCAGTCCCAAGTAGGCTTTTATTCACACTTTCTTGCAGCTATGGGCCAGCTAACTTGGAAATGTCATGTATTTAAAATGAAAAAACCCTTAGTCCTAGATTTCCTAACTTTGATTTCCTCTATGGCTCAAACATCATGTCTGTGTGCTGGACTAATCAGGACAGTCTTTCAGTTGCCATTCCGTTACATTGACGTAAGCATGCCTTACTGAGGAGAGTAAGCTTTTTTCCTTGCATTTCACACTTCAATGGCGGTGCTAATCTTAACAGAAGGAGAGCTGCATGTTTTTCTTAACGTAACCAAGTCCTACCTGTGGCAGTTTGGTTTATGTGTCATAAGAACACACCGTGGGATGATGTTCAACTCAGCATCCATTGTAACCCCCACGTCTTTCTCAGAAGAGCTGCTACTCTGCCAGTCAGTTCCTACCCTTTACTGACACACTAGTTATTCCATTCCACATTTGATAATGTTTTAAAGTTGTGTCATGTAAGATCTGTACTCTAGTTATGCTACTGAAGCTGCCAGCTTCTTTCATTATCAATTCCACTTGCTATTGCAAAGCACCTTTTTCTGTGCATCAACCTCTGAATAACACTTTAAGCCTTATCACTGAAAAGATTGAACTGCGTAGTCACTGCATGTTTCTTCTGCCTGAAGTCATAAATAGTTGGCCAAGAAATGAGCCCTGGTAAAATCAGTATTAAAGCAACCTGGAGCTGCTGAGCACCTTCTTATTCTAAAATAAATGGTTGCAGCTACTTTCTTCACCATTTACCGATGTTAAAGCACTTCTATCTGCAATGGCAACCTTTTGTTGCTCTTGCTGGTGTGCACTGATACAAATGTTTATATAAACTGTAGGGTTTTTTTCTAATGCCATCAAAAATGTGCTTCTCTTTGACATGTTTGTCTCAGTTTATTCCTTGTTATTATACAGCAGTGCTGAACCATGTCCAGCTAGAACTTCATGTTAGAAAATGTTATTTAGTTATATTTTTAATTTTTCTAAATTAAGGCCACTGAGTGCTTGTTACAGTCCTCAATACAGCCACAGGAAAAATTTCTCTGGTTTGCTAGGGACTTTCTTTGCTTGAGCTGTTAATGATGGATGCTGATAAGAGCGCATACGAACATGCAAGAACACTTGCTAACCTGCTCACTCACTGCAGTGTATCTGTATTTCTATGCAGGCGAAGAGGTGAAGACAAATGTTATCCAACTGCTTATATTTACTGTCTCCATATGTTGTCAGTAATTATATCAATACAGGATTATGACACATCCGTCTTTTTAGCTATCTAAAGAGGCATTTGATGGGTATTTTGTAGTCATTAAATTCAGGTATAATGTTAAAATCCTTGTAAATAAATCTTTATTAATTTAGTTATACTACTGTTTTACTTTTTTTTTTTTTTAATTTACAATAGTTCATGGGTAAATCTTTTCCTTGATTTAAATTTATGTGACAAAATTAGATCGCAGGAAACCTTGTACAGGAGAGTTTGTGAATGGAAACATATGGCTTATTAATCTTCCACTGTTCCTCTTCAGCCATGGAGATAGCTTAAAACAAAACAAAACAAAAAAATAATTGACTCCCCTGCTTAATGCTGCATGTGCTGCAACTCAGTTTGACTGCTGCTATTTGTCTGTTATGTACGTAAAAATTAATGGGCAGGAAGGGGGCAGGATAGAGAGGGAATAAGGAGCTGTGGCTCTTTCCCACCTGTTCTCAGCCAGAGAATTTGTCTGGATGTGGAGAACTGTGAAGTACTTTGCTGTCAGAATAAGGAGGGAGAATGCCATGGTGATGCATCATACTTTCATCTGCTTTTTTGGGGGGGATAATGCAGCTAACAACCTCCTTTGAAAACGCATTGCAACAGTACCATCTGGCCTCTCTGTTTGTCATTACTTTGTCATCCCATCACCCTGTCTGCCCAACCATTCTCTACCTCATAAAACATGACTGAAATGAACTGTCCTTAACCTCATAAAAAAACAATGTGTGACACTTCTGCTTCATTTGTGTTTCATATGCCGTATGATGGCTTGCTATAAGAATTTATGCTGATGAAAGTTGCCCATATTGAAAAGTATGTCTGTATAACTATTGCATCACAGCAGGAGAGCTGTAAGCAATACAGGGAAAATACTATCCAAAAGAAAATTGTGTTACTGTAACTGTGCACTGCTAAATAAATAATCTAACATACCTCTCATGCTGTGCTTTTAAAGGGTGAACCGGGTTTCATTGGTCCACAAGGAGAACCTGGGTTGCCAGGGCTGCCAGGAACAAAGGTAAGGGTAGTTGGTCAGTGCTCTGGTACAAAGCCCTTAGAGCCAGAGTCAAATTCGACTTTGTTGGCTTGTATTAGAGGCTGAGATTGTGCTAATGGTGTGAAAATCCAAAAATGAATAAAGTACTTAGAATCCATTTTTGTAAATGGACAGGAAATCTAAAGTTCAGTTTAAAATATGCTACTACAGTGCCTGGAAATGTGGAAAGTCATAGTTCATGGACCTGTGCTATGAAATACACATCTTTGTAGTGATGCCCTCAAACAATGCAAAAGCGTGTTCTACAACCATTCATAATTTAAGTTCATCAGTTGCCTTTTTTAATATTAGCATCCCAGAATTCATTTATTCAAGAGGTAGAATATGCCTGTATGAAGAAACTGTATTTTCATAACCCTTTTTAGGAAAAAGGCTTAAATGTGCATGCAGATATTAGAACTTTGATAGCACAAATCGGACTTGAAAGTACTGGTACATTAAAAAGGGATATTTTTTCATACTTCTTGCAGGTTTTTTAAGCCACTGTGTGGCAAAGTTAGAACACTGTGAGTCCTAAAAATAACCTATGTTAGGTATGATAGTTTGGGAATTCAGAAAAGCGCTGTTCTTTTACATTTGAGATTAGCGTATTTACCCAGTGGAGAGTTCCCAAACTCATTGGAAGTTGTAGATGAGCTCAAAAATGTTTTCTTCTGATGGTTTGGTTTCTTTGACCATACTGACTTCGTTCTGTGTGAAAACTGCTCATTATTTTCTGATGTATGTGTATCTGTTTCCACAGGGTGACAGAGGAGAGGCAGGCCCACCTGGGAAAGGTGAGCGGGGTGAACCTGGACTTCCTGGACTAAAGGTCAGTCTGATTTTATATTGGAAATATTTTGTTAGGTTTACACCTACAAACTCACCTTTTTATACCAAAAAACAGAATGAAAAATTGGTGAATGAGCTTTTAAATAAAAATAATGTCAAATGCACTAGTCCAGAATGCAGTGGCAATTTTGTGTTCACAGCTGTGGAAGTGCAGTTTAAATGGACTCTTGTTTGGTCTACAAAGTAATGACACTACCAATGTACATTGTCATGGAGTTGGCCAAGTTATTATCAGCAAAAGTCCCACCCTTCAAGTCCCTAACTTTCAGCATCAAAGTTTGAACTCTTTGACCATTGTAGCTATTAATTGCAGAGAAAATCCATTTTGCATGCTGTTTTCTAGTTCTGTAAGAAAGAGATCTTTCTAACTACTTTTTAGGGTTTTCTTACTATTTTCCACTGAGCCAATACCATCAGTTTTCCTGTCCTAATACACCTTGAGCACACTAAGGCAGATTCTGTGCTTCTTGGCCAGCCAATTTGTATTCATCTGAACTGCTGCGAAAAGAAATAGTGATAATACTTTATTTTAATGTACTTATTTCAGGATAATTAAGTACCTTCTCTACTATTCGGTTATCATTTTTCAGAAGCTATGGAATGACATAGGTCACTCCTGCAAAATGGTGTTAATGATATCTACTAATGCCAGTACTACTTTTCATATGGAAGGATGGAATCTGTGGCCTCTGCATGCTGGTGTTAAATAATATATTACTCTGGGTGCTGTGAAATTTGGTGCCTTTAGAGGCTCATGATCCTGATCATATGAAATGGGGTGGTTTCGCTGTTCCATACTAAGTCATTACTAATTTCTTTTTCTCTGCACTCCCATTCCTCTATCATTTTTCTCCTGTCCATTTCCCATCTTCCCTCGAACAGGGGAAAACAGGTGAACCTGGATCTAGGGGCCCCAAAGGGTCAAAGGTCAGTAGTAACAAAACTGTCTTACCTGTAGTGATTAACACAATGATATTTATGATAGTTTATAATGTTTCACAGGAACTTAATTTATCTCTTTAAAAGAAAATGTAGCAGATTCTGCAGTGTTCTTTATAAATAAAACCTTCTGACTTTCAATTTTAGGTAGTAGAATTGAATCCTCTGTATTTCAAACACTGATTCTAGTTCTTCTTGTTATTATATCTATTTCACTCTGTTCTGCTTTTCCCAATGCCACTTGGTTTCTCTCTGTATAACTCATGTGGGATAGTTCACCCATGTGCCAACTTCTATGTCTGTGGAGACTCAATTGGTTTTTGCAATAATTTTGTGGATCCAAACTTTGGTGGGTTAAGAATGACTGATATTCCAAGGACTTTAGGCTGAAGTAGGCCGGCCAGTAAGTGCTACAAAGGCAAGTTTTGTGGGTTACATTACTGTTTTAACTATTTAATCAAAGGTGTTTTTATTACTATTATTATTATTTCTATTTTATGTCTATCTATTTATCCATCCATCCGCTTATCTCTATATACAGTGGATTCACACGTATGTAGAGAGAAAATATGTCTCTATAATATTTCATATGCTATGCAAATTCTGTGCTCACTGGAGAATCTTCTGTGTTATATTGTGAAGGCAAAGCAAAATGAAAACAGATTTATTTAGGTGGTTCTTGAGTCTAATGTCAGAATAAATATGATAAGACAATATTGTAGGCTGGTAGGATACTGGTTGCAGTACTTGAAAAGCCCTTGAATAACAGCCCATTCACAGTGCTTAAGGATATGATTAAGTAAGTGTCCCACCAAAAAGAAATCTTGGTAAATTGAAGGAGCTGATGAGGGGATTAACACTTCAGAGTGAAAGCAGAAGAGTAAATCACTGGCCTTCAGTTCCTGGGCACTTCCCAAATGCTCCAGAAATAGATATCTCTTCTAATTTTCATTTTATCAAAAAGGCCTAACTGTCCTGAAAATTTGGACCAGAGAAATCAACCTAGTAGTTGAGAACTTCATTTTTGAGCAACACCAATGACTCATTTACTAGATATTGTGAAGGCAACAATGAAAGGAAAGGCAGATGGCACAAACTTGTTTATGTCCTGCCACCAGCCTCCTCCTCCACTTTTTCTTTCATTACCCCATGAAAGTTTTGTTTTCTGATTTTGTTTATTGCCACTGGTGAATTAATCATTCTTCCCTAACTTCATACCAGTGTTTTATACATTGTAACAGGAACAAGAATGCACTATTTAGCCAAATTCATTTTGAGTAATATACAAATTTAAGAACCTACTTATAAAAGTGTCTGTGAAGTGAAATAAATCGTAGTCAATGGATGCTGGGTTATGAATGCAAGCATATTTTAAATCCTCTACATCATTTGAAACATATTACTAACAGGCAGGAGGAAAAAGCTGCGTCCAAGATGGTAAAGATCTTACACCTGTCACAGTGAGGGAGTAAAGGGACTCTAATGCTGACGGTAACGTGTTTGTAGGGGAGGCAGACTTGGACCAGGGAAGTTCAGAAACTTAGTGGAGTCATGATCACAGAAACACAAGTTTGAAACATACCTTTGAAGAAGTTGCTGGGTACTTTCAGACTTCAGATAGTGATTTTATTTCTCTAGCTTTTTTTATTAAAGCTTTGATAATAGTGCAATAAAGATAGAGAAGTTACATTAATTATGTAATTGGTATCTGTCTTTTATTGAGCCTTTGGTATTTCTTAATCCATACCACTACAGCACACAGTAACAACTCCCACAGAACCAAGTACATTGTTGTCCAGCTTGTTACTTACACAGATTTTTAAGGAATTTCTGTAGTAATTAAGATTAACATTCTATCAATAATTAGAGGCATTTAAACTTGAAAATTAAAGAGAAACATATTTAGAAGGGAATAACTACCTAATATACTGTCAGACATCATATCTGTTCTCAAATATCCCTTTTACATAGGGTGATACCGGTGACAGAGGTGACACAGGATTTCCAGGTCCACGGGTAAGTCTACTTCTCGTTTCAGCTCTTTGTGCTCTTAAATTCAGTCTAAACCACGAACTGAAATTGTAGCAGCAACCCCAGTTAATCTGGTGAAATTGGCCACCTGATTCTGGTGGGAGGTGTGTTGCTAACTGGCCTTTAATATGAGTTACAGTCCTTACTACTGTTTGAAGCAGTGCGCTGTTCACAGTTCATGGGCAGGGTGTTACATGCCAGATGTTCTGACATAGTTCACAGCCAATACAAAACTGGTGTGTTGGAACTGCTTCAGCGTTTAACCATAGGGGTTTCATTTACTTACTTTCCCACGGCAGCACAATTCATTTAGTGACCTGTATGTTTATTTTTTTTAATTGTTTTTCTTTAAAAATAATCTTTAGTTTAATGCTAACTTTTGTGGTTTGTAGTAATATGTTGTAAATACAGCAAAATTTCAGTGCAGAATAATCAAGCTAAAGCATGCATCAGCAGTTAAGTGTGTTGAGTAGTCTTTGGCAGGTGTCTCAAAAAATATTATGGAAAATATATTACAGGGGCCACCTGGACAGAAGGGTGATCAAGGTGCAACAGAGATAATTGATTATAATGGCAATATTCATGAAGCTCTTCAGGTATGTAAACCTAACAATGCCAGAATGGCTTAGACTGATCTGGCAAAAAGCAGTTTGACATCAATGTATTTCTTTTCTGTGTAAGCAACGAGAACAATTTCTTCCCCAAAGATTTGCTGAGTTT
This sequence comes from Anas acuta, assembly GCF_963932015.1. Classification (NCBI taxonomy): domain Eukaryota; kingdom Metazoa; phylum Chordata; class Aves; order Anseriformes; family Anatidae; genus Anas; species Anas acuta. The sequence goes on along the minus strand of NC_088982.1, from coordinate 71,849,590 downwards.
ATTAATTAGGGATCTCTTTCTATATTTGGAAACTGGAGTTGCTGTTTGGTGTAAGACAAACTGTTTCCTTGATACAATTTAGCTGAGTGAATTAGTTGCATTTCCCATAGAGTGTATTGACATCATCTAATGAGGATAAAGCTGATTCATTGCTGGATGTGGTGCTTAGTGCTGAAATCATGCTATAAACCACATACATAGGTTCAACAGAAGCATCTGCTTTTCAGTTCAAGTAGTGTAATATTGACATTTCTTTTTTTCTCTTTTACCTTCTCCTCTTCCTATAAAATGCAAACAGCAGAATATTTGAGATTTGGAAAGCATGTCACATGGCTCCATTAGCAAGCTGTGGATTCAATCAGCAACTTGAGTATGTTAAATAGACTAAGCACCAGTCTTGCCATTTGTGCATTTCTAGAAAACCTGTTTTGACTGGTGTGCACAAAAGTGTGGAGGATTAAAGTGGGGTTACAAAGAGAGTGAATGAGTGTTTGCATAAAAGCAAAGTGTCAAGGTGACATATGTCATTGCAGTCAAGGTGATTTACATTGTGGTATAGTCAGATGCAAATTCTTTGCAGTATAACTCCACCAAAATGAATGGGTTTGCTTATGTGCAATTGAAGACAGAATTTGGCTCATTGTGCATCTGATCATTTTCTCACTAAATCCTCTGAACTCTTTTTTTTCTTGCATTTACTTGGTGGGAGTGAATAGATGTCTGGCCAGTCATTTGGTTTTCAAGACTCTTTTGAAAATAAAAAAATCTCACTGCCTTTAGTAAAGTCTAAAAACCTGTATGTTGTTGAGGATAAGCCCACGCTTTCATTGTGAGTGGAGTCTATGGGGAAGTCAACACAGGCATGTTCTGAGGCTCTGCATTATACCCATCTCATTTGGTTTACTCTTCAGGGAATTCAAACACACAACTCTCAGTCTTTTAAACCATTCTCTGAGTTAGATTCCTGAAGTAGTTTGAAATTAATGTTGCATACTACCAGGTAGATTTACCAGAGATGTTAGCCCCCGTATCTCCTGTGTTCTGTCTTTATATATTCACACTGGAATCAATGTTACTCTCCAGTGCTGTGTAAGAGCATCTCAGAAAGGCTGCAGCACATAAAGAAGTCTTAATAAGGGACTAAAGCCTATTGCAGTGGTTGAAACAGATTAGGAGGCCCTTATCCTGTTGTAAATCATTTCAAATGTCATCACCTTCTGATCCAGGGCAACAAATAATTGATATTGATGGCGATGTCTGTGCAAGGATAGTGTAAGTAAGATTATAGAGGATCAGTTGACAATGTGCTTGCCAAATCCACCTCAGTCCTTTCAAATGGCAAGCACCCATTCCTAAGTCTCCTGGTGCCAAATTCTTAAGGGCTCTGAGATTTGCAGCTTCTCCCATAGAAGGTAATGAGCACTTACAGTGCTCAGCAGTGAACTCTGACCTTGCGCAGAATTTGTCCTGCTGATTTAAGAAGTTCACAAGAGATTGCAAGATCTGGGCTGTCTACATTTTTTTAGAGTTTAGCAATAAATCATCAAGCAGCCTAAGAGCTTCAGAACAATTTAGTTACTCTGCCTTGTGCCTCCTGCTCAATTTCCTGTGTCAGTGCAGAATAAGACATCTGAGTCCATCAGCACTGAAAATCATGATCTTAAAATTATCTTCGTAGTTTGAACAAGACCCCTGCTGAGTGCATGTGGCTTTCACTTGGAGGACCAGTTACAAAATGTGTCTCAATTGAAATTGCTCTTTGGGGCTATTCTTCAGAATTTCCTAAGGCAAAAGGCAGTATCTGCAAGAGTTTAGCCTTTGTAGGAACTGCAGGATCAGACACTTTAGATATTAAAATCTGAGTGTGCTGATGAAAATGTCTGTGTGAACATGCTAACATTAGTTGCAATGTTTATTTTAGGTTTTCATATGTACATAAACTGAATTTTTCACTGTTTTTAAATTTCTTCATATATTTCCATAAATATATTGAAATGCAAAATATATTTTATTAAGGCCATCTGTTAACAGATTTTTTTTTCTTAGTGTTTAAAAATCTTTTGGAAGACTCTTTGTATGATTTTACTGTTTAGTCATCACTTATTTGATCTCCTGAATTTTGCAGAAATCTACAATCTTCATGTATGTAAAATCCTGTTTCCCATAGAGTCCAAACAATTAGTACAGCACTGAGAGTTAAAAGTAACATGGCTTTACTCTTATTTTCTGGAGACATGATGTCTCCTGAGATGCAGCATAGGTTTTGTAGAGATAATAATTGTAATAGGCAGAACTATTTATATACTTGTTCAACTCTGGTAACGGTGTCTCTTGTTAATACATTTTACCAACAGAGGATTGCCACCCTCACTGTCACGGTAATTCCTATTGCATGACTTAATGTGTTGTAGAACGTCTCCTTTATGTCATAGCATGTTCATAATTCTGCCAGTTCAGGACATGTCTTCATTGGATGTTGACCCAGCTCATCATGACATGAATTTATTTTCTCAGTGTTCCCCTGTCAGAGAGTACATTGTTGAAAGCCCTTCAACAATGGACCCAGTTCTGCTCCTGATGAATTAATGGCAAAACTTCAGTTAATGTGAGAGACCAGGAAAATAAAGAGCACACTATTCCTGTAGATACACATCTAGGCAGATTAACTGCTTTGGACTTCTTGGTGTATGTTCTCATCTCTGTGTGTCTGCATAGGGGTCCAGCAAAAACAAGAAGTAGGATTTGAGTGCCAAATGATTTTCTCTTATCCACCTTATTTTCAGGGTAGAAATAAAGATCTTTTAGATTGGATTGGGAACAAACTTTTTGTGGGAGCTTTCAGACCAGATGCAAATTATTTTATGAAAAATATCCATCTCAGGAAACTGTAAGTCAAGCTAAGTACAAAGCCCAAATATGGGGAATTCTCTCGTCCCATGTTATTGGAACTCAGAAATAAATATAATTTTTTCAGTACCTGTACCCTAAATCTGCAGAGGATTCCAGTTCCAGTGCTATTACCCCAGGCAGTTTTCTATGGGAGGTTTAGCCACACTAGGCCAGAAGCAACTTCTGAAAATCCTGACACCAAGAGATGCTTATAATATTTCAGGTTCAGCCTTCCCTTAAAGCTCCAAACTTGGTATAAGCAAATAATTTCCTTCTTTCTGTTTCAAGCTTTTCTTTGTGAGATATCTGTTAGTCTTATTTTCCCATCTGTACAAATACTCTGTGTTAATGGAGGGGATTTTTTTTTATTTTTTATTTCTTAAGAAAAATACCCCCCGAAAAAACAAACAAACAAACAAACAAAAAAAAAAAAAAATCCACTGTGCATCATCCGGGTCATCCTGATATTGTATCCACGGCCTTAGACAAAAATTAAAGAAATGGTTGCAGCTTACTGTATAGCAATTTCCTGAAGCACTGAGAATCCACCAAAACACTTAGCATATTTTAACAGAATCCTCTTTGCAATCAGTAGAAGATTTCTCCTGACTTTGGATTGTATTGTATTAGGGCGTGAATGTTGTTAAATGTGGCTGAAGTGAATTTTGATCTCCCTGCCACTAAGAGGAGCTTTGCCATTTCATCAGTGGGGGCAGCAGGACTTTATTATAAAATATGAACTACACTGTTATTTTAATAGTTTTAAGTAGTACCCCCCCTGTTGAGAGTTGCCATAGATTAACAACTTGTTCATAGCAAGTCTTGGTTCCCCTGTGTGATCTAACCCATGTTGTTAAGGTACCTATATTAACGTTCAGCCTGCGTTTACATGCCAAGCCTTTCAGCAATTTATTTATAAGTTAACAAGCTTACGTGTTTCTTTTTAGGGCCCACCAGGACCACCGGGACCCCAAGGGCTGCAAGGTCCAAAGGTGATCTTCCTTATTTTACCCCCTGTATTTTAAGAGTGGAGGTATTTTCTGTTTCTCTCACTGATTTGTGCACACATGTACCCGGAGCTTTCCAGTATAGTACACTTACCTGTAATTTTTTAGAATACGGCAGGCTTCAGACTTTGCACCCTGGCAAATTGAAATGTAGCCTTCCAGAGCAGGTGCTTTGATTTGTTGCCACACACAGATGCTCAGCTGAGAATCAGCAAAATTAATTAGTACTGAAACAGGGCAGAAGCATCTTTCCTCTGGATCTGCACTAAGGCTGATCCGCAGGACTTTTGCTGCAGAGTACCCTGTGTATTTGCAAAAAATAGCCACACAACCAGCCAGTCTCTCCTGCACGTTGCTTCTGCCTGGGTGGGAGGGAGTTAGGCAGGCAAAATGGTGTGTGCAAGGAGCTGCTTGGCCACACTACGAGCGCAGGTAAATGCAGCTTTTATATTACAGGGGTGCCCACCCAAATAAACACAATATTTTCTAATCTCAGTAAAAATTAAAACATGCACATGTGGGCAGGAGCCTGGCTGCAAATCCAAGCCTGCTAACCCCACCTGGCTGAGGCTGTGCGTAGTACCAGAACTGTTAGTGAGCAGCCCACACAGAGACAATGACTACCATATGCTGCACTGTTCTATAAAATTTAATAAATTTGCCTACACTTAAAAAAAAAAAAGAAAAAGAAAAAGAAAAACAACACCACACAAGTGTTGCAAACAGTGCAACCCTTATATTGATTTTACATTAGATTGGATAATTCTCCTATTTCTTAAATTCTGAATTTATCATTTCTTCTGTCAGTGGCGCTAAGCTCTTCCAATAGCAGACAAATGTTTCTTCAACAACAATAATATTCATTTGAATTTTATGCTTTACCCATGGTATCAGGTAGAATTACATCACATTATACATGTTAATTGTTCTGAGAAATCATAAGAAACCAGGTCCTTTCTTCTACAGGACAACTGGTAATGGAATACACAGTTAAGTGTGCAGGAATGGATTTCTACATCAGGCTGTACACAGCACAAAGCATTTCTGCAGCCCAGAGTGTGCTGTAAAAAACGGAGGAGTTGAACTAGGGCATATGCTGTCTTCCTTCATCTGGATGATCATTCCCATTCAAAATTAATGACATAAAGCAGAATTCAAACTTACAGGAGTTTGTTTCCAATATTATAATCTATCCCCATCAATATAAGTTACTTCCTTGGAGGACGCTATTCAGGGACCAGTGCAAAGGGCAATGTTGTGAATGTGAACTCCTTCCCTGGGTGATTTATATGAGCAGGGAAAGACCACATTAAGTATCTTCCAGCCTTACATATATCAAGGACCGTGATTCCATATTTATTTCAGTAACTGACAAAGTTCCCACTGTGTTGAGTTTTCTTCAGCAGCCTCCTGGGGTTTCTTCTTTTTTCTTTTTTTCTTGTGTATTTTTCTGATCTTTATACAACTCCCAAGTTTATGTACGGGCCTAATCAGCAGGGCTATTTATTCAATGCCATATACAGGTATTGCATATATGGTGTTCTCTGGTTTTGTTGTTGTTAATTATGACTATTATTGACTATCTAATGACTGTCAGACATTATTGATTAATTTAGTTAATTTAACACTGTTGTTTCAATTAATGTCTTGGACAATCAGGGAATAATATTTCAATTCCATTTTGCCTTTTGCAGGGTGAACCAGGATCCCCAGGAGTTCCAGGAGTTGATGGGGAGCAGGTAAACTACCTAGAGTGGTTCATGTCAGCAACTATGGCATATTTCAGGGGATTATTTCTTTGATCCCAAATTGTAGCTTAGATTACATAATCTTATGATCATTATCATGTTGCTGCATAACCTGTGGTCGCCTAATGGTTGTGTTGCTACATATTAATAACAAAGTCCAACTCACAAAATGATTTATCCCGCTTGTTAGGATCAAAACTAGTATTCTATCAATGTATCTGTTTTTACAAATAACGTGCTGAATAAATATGTATTTTAGGGTCTTAAAGGATCAAAAGGAGATATGGGTGAACCTGGAATGCCTGGAGAAAAGGGAGGAATTGGACTTCCTGGCTTGCCAGTGAGTGAAAAAAAAAATAATAATAATTTTGGCTAAAATATTTCTATTTTGAATCTCTTCCACTATCATCAACTTAAAACAGTGCTGATAAATTGCAAATTAGGAGAGAAGGCACAGGGAAGGAAAATTCTGAGATTGTTTTGCAACTATCCTAGGAGGAGGTGTAACATTTTCAGAAATTCTTTCTATTTATGGTCAAAAAAATACTGCTCTGGAAAGACAGAAATTAGTTGGCATGCTGATCAGATTTGCATCTCTCTTTTAATAGTTGTAATATATAAGACAACTTGGACAAATGTAGATTTGGTAAAGTTCAGGAGAAAGGAGCTGTTTTGAACACTTGTCAGGATGAATTTCAGATGAATTGTCAGGAATTTTAAATTGAGGAGAGAGAGAAAATACATAAATATTCATAAGCTGTATTATTCCTCTATGTACATATATACAAAAGAAATTTCTCATTAAAAATAAAAACAGTTCCAAAAACATATCCATCATTAGTACAATATATCATGAATTGAGTGCAACTGAAGGACTTCTCAAAAATACCTTGCCACAACTGATAGCTGCTATTATAAAAGCATACCTTTACATTTGTTAACAGTTATTACTGGAGACACCAAAATTGGAAACAACAACAAGAAAAACACAACTATACATGTATTGTAGTATTATTTCCATAAAATTAAGATTTTATTAAACAAATTATCATTTCTATATGGGTTACTAATAAGATTAAAACTGTTTATAAATGCTGTTTTTTTAAATGGTTTTGTAGGGAGCCAATGGTATGAAAGGTGAAAAAGGAGATGCTGGTTTGCCTGGTGCCCAAGGCCCTTCAGTAAGTCTCAGTGTATTTGTTGCAGTGGACATAATAGTCCAGAAATGGTTCTCTAGCCTTTAAATCTGAATAACTTTTCATATTCAAGGCTGATCTTTCCTGATATTCTTGACGGTTCCCGTGCTTGAAATTTCAGAATATTTTTGTTTGTTATGTAGAGTCCCTGCTCTTTTCAAAATAAAAGGACTTCTGGTCATAGAACTAAATAGGGTTTAAGAAAGATTTGGTTCTTTTCAGTTCTATTCCCTCATCATAAACAATAGTCCTGCTCAGTTCAGTGAATGCCTCGTGGTTCTGTAATCAAATATAAATGCTTTGCAAGATAAGAAAAAGAGATATAACTACTAAAAACAAAACCAAATCTATCTCAACACCTTGTATTCTGTGGACCTAAGAAAGTCCAGTGAGAACTAGACTAGACTGGCTTCAGTGATGTCAGGAGGAATGTGACATGCAACCCAAGATAAAAACTTTCTTGATATCACTGTCCACAGGATCAAATTGTTAGAGGGGGAAGTTCTGATCTTGCAGATATCTGTGCCTAATTTTCTGCACACTTCCTGCATAATTCTCTGGATAATTTTAATGGAATTAATACACCTGTTAAAATGTGTTGTTCTGTGCTTGTCCACTTGTGAGTAACTTTATTCACATATGTAAATTTTCCAGGACCAGCTGTCTTGATTTTCAAAGCATTGTAAAGGCATTTAAAACAAACAACAAACAAATTAAAACAATACCTTTGTGATATGAATGAGTAACATTAGCAGAGCACAGTAAGTTAACTACCTTGTCTATGGTGACATGCACTGAGTATTTGGAAACATAGCTCTGAGGAATGAAAGAGGTTACCCTCCGTCATCAAAATACACTGGGAACCCTGAATCTCCTCAGTGTCTGAGTCTCCTTCTCTGAAATGAAAAATAATCTGTTACAAATTAAATCGCTAACTCATTCACCTTGTTCTGCTTGATTTCTCTCAAAAGAAGGCCTTCCATTTTCAGGAGACTTCACTGACAGTAGAACTATCAGTGACACTCTGTCTTACCTTTGAAAGCTTCTTTTGTCGTAACTATTATTGCAAGCAGTCTGTGGAGCAGAGGGGCTGAGCATCAGACTGGAGACCTGTTTTAGCATCCCTCCTTCCACCTTGCAGGTTATGATAACAGCCCTTTGGGGTTAAACCCAGGGAGAGAGGTGATACTGAACTATAAGCGTCATCATGAAATTCTCTGCCATGGGTTTGTTAGGAATACAGAAAAACAGCACAAAATATGCATGCACTAAATGCTGAGCAACCTGATTACCTCTTTTAATGACTTCAGGGAATTCTTGGAACAAGTGGGCTAAATGGAATAAAAGGAGAGACAAAGGGCAGTCTTGAAAATGTGCCAAACCCTAGCCTCAATTGTTTAGTAACTTTTTTCCGTTCATCATTATCTGAGAGGAATAAACTCACACATCATCCGCTTCCGCTCCCGTAGATTATGTAGTATAGAGACAGCTAAGGAGCACATATCATAAAATATAAAAAGTTCAGGTATGTCTGCTCAATACTGATTTGGAGATGGTTTTTCCCCATGGTGTTCTGAAGTTTATTTTAAAGCCTAGGAGCAAGAATCAGGAGACAGGCGTCTTGCCATATGGCACAGGCCGTTCTACACTTCAGGTACCCTGTCTTTCAAATCAAAATAATTCCCATTCCTAAAACCCTTTCTAGATATGCTATCATGCACTGTTGCATTGCTGTGTTTCTAAGTGCTTGCCAATGGAAGAAGGATCAGTCTGAGTTTTGGTATTTGTGGGGGAGTTCTTTACTGTGCGTGATTTAATATCGTTGTTTATCTGTAGATCATAGGACCACCTGGACCACCAGGGCCACATGGTCCTCCAGGCCCCATGGTAAGTCTGGGAGGAAGAGAGGGGCTGGGAAGGGTTTAAACGCTTAAGTAGGCATTAGAATGCCTACTTAAGAAGTGCATTGAGAGTATATGACCATTAAAGAGGGACCTAATTTAGGACCTTTTCTACATGTCTTAAAGTTCTTATGAAATGGAGAAACAAATTGCACCTGCCTATGCTGGTGTAAACATGCTAGTGGTCTGGTTTATTCTCTAAATCAGGTGTTTACAGTGGCTTTATTGGCAGCTGCATTTCATTTGCAAGGACAAAAATACAGATGCAATTTGCACCCATATAGAGAAGTAAACTCTTAAAAACTTGTGGTGTGTTTTTGTAATTGAACACGGTATCTTTATTTTCAGGGACCTCATGGTCTGCCTGGCCCAAAGGTAAATTAATGGCTGTCTTGAATAGACGTGCTCTTGATGGCTGTGAAGTGCTGTGCTTTGTTCTTTAATGCATGCAGCAATGTTTTGTCTGATGTCTCATTAAATAAATGTTTCTGATATTCTTAAACCTTAAAGCAGAGTTTAATACTGACAGATAGCTTAAAAGATTTTAAATTTTCTGTGATTTCTTCTTGTTAGTATTTCTTCTGAACATTGGCTGAAATCTGATTCTCTTATGGGTAGCTGTGGTGCGGCACTAAAGTATTTAGTTTCCCGTTTGTGGGCAAGTTACCATTCCAATTGCAACTGGAGTTACTTTTGAATGGAGAAGTGAGATGTTCAGTCAGGAAATGAAGTCAGATAAACCCTTCTTCCTTTATGATCTCTTGCCTGTCCTTCTTCTTCCAGTATGAAAACTTTCTTTCATGCCATGTACTTTTCTGACCAGTTCCTTCACGCATTACACAAGTTTCCTGCCACAATCTCATATGTGTATCTTCTCGTTTTCCAACCTTGAATCCCTGATTGGGCAGGTTTTCAATAATATTTGAATGTTTTATACATCATAGTACATGAAGATATATTGTGAGGACTCTATAAGCATTCATTAGAGCTAGTGTTGCTATCAAACATGATCATTTTAATCATTATGGCTCCCTAATCACATGCACATTCCCCCAAAAAATAAGAAGAGGAGGGTTTTTTTGTTTAGTTTTTAGTGTGTTCTTTTTTAAGGTGTGAGACAGAAAATCTTCACAGGCTTGACTCGTTATGAGACTATTTGTATTACCTTGGCGCAAGAAGCTGGAGTCATAAATCATTTTTTGAAGTCAGATCTGTTCCACGAAACCTGCCTTACCTCAGGTTTTTGGCCTGACACCCAGGCTTTTCTGAGATTTCTCATGTCTGTTTCCAAACTTTCGGCATTTTCAGTGCTACTGCTCTGAAAGTCACATTGAGTCAAATGGAAGAAGAATGAAGAAACAGCTACCTAGGGTGCAAAGGCAGCAGATGTCTGGAGTTACTTAAGGCAGCAGACTAGATTCTATTCTGAATTTTATTTTAAATGTATATGATATAATGTAACATAATACATCAAAGGGAAGCCAAGGAACAAGTCCATGGGGAGCAGCCTGTATGAAAAATGCACATATTTCTGTTTCCCAAAAGAGGCAGGCATGGTCAATACCCTTTTTGACTGGACAGCCGTCATGCTGGCATATTTTTTTGTGATGTGAGAATGATTTATTAGTAATCACATGCCCACCATTATCCTCTTACTAATGTTTAATGTAATAGCCTATGCATAATTTAACAATCACAACAAGACAAGTGACATTTCTTATGTTGATTAAACCTCTCTGTATGAACACAGAAACTATAGACCTCGAAAATAGGTTCATGTTGTATAACGTATACCGCTGCTTTTAATTTGTTCTGTTTAATTATATATGCTTAAAGGTTTAAAATATCTTTATAAGAGATTTTGCTGCAAATTCCAGTTTGCCACAAGGAATAATATAGCTTCCTTACAAAACATACTTTTCAGGAGATCCCACTGTAAAGCCTTAAGTTTTGAGGCTTGTTTTTCAGAAAGTTTTCTTTCAGTTTGAATTATCTGTATGGGGTGGACTGTGGGATTTGAGGAAATTCCGCAAAACCCTGAAACTCACACTTAATTCAAATTACCTAAAAATAGTGATAATTCTTAGGAAAAGAATCAAAAGATTCTGTTACTCATAAGTTTCTGGCAGATATTTTTCACAGAGACTTGAAATCTCCAGCAGATACCTCCCAGGTATCTTTGCACAAGACTGTAGCTGTATGTAGATTGCCAGCAGGCCAAGAATGTTGAATTTTTGTCCTTTTTTAAACTGGAATTTGCGGCTGTTTCTGAGACTGGCTTCTTCTATCCCACTTAAACACCCATTATAGCACCAAAAAATTGGCATTTATACTTTTACGTTTAGGGTGAACCAGGGTTAAATGGTCTTAAAGGATTGAAAGGTGAACCAGGTCAAAAGGGTGACAGAGGGCCCCTTGGTCTTCCAGTAAGTAAAAAACCCCAAACCTATTCAACCTCAGTACAAGTCACAAACTTCTCTTTCTATTTTCAATGAACAACTCTGGTTTACTCAAGAGCACACATACCATTATAGAGCAGAGCATCAGTCTTGTTTTGTTCTACTCAGAATCTGTGCAGTTGTCTGAAGTAACGTCCTGTAACACCCAGTGCTGTCAGGCTTGTTACGTGTCAGTTGAAAGTGTTCAGTGTCATAAGGATGCCATCAACCCCATTACATTAATCATTTTGTTATTTAAGTGTTGTATGGTGTTTGCGTTGAATAGGGAATCTTCGCATCTTCCCCACATCTTTAGTTATTATTCATCTGTACTTCTGCAGAAGAAAAAATGGAGAGGTCTAACTGAGCAAAGTTAAAAATTGGCTTAGGGAGTTATTTGTTTTTCTTCACCCCTAATTCATTAGGGGTGCTGGATTCTTCCTTTTGCCTTGTTTTTGGAACTGAAGGTCCTAAAAAATAACATTTTATTTTTCATGGCAATGTCATGGTTCTTAAAATTTAGGTTGACAAAAAGAGAAAATAATTTTGTGCTTACTTTGTGTATACGAAAGCACTCTACAAAAAAAAAAAAAAAAAAAAAAAAAAAAAAAAATTAATGGAAAGTGCTCATTTCTAATTTTTTAAACATGATGATTACAGCATGTGATCACATTGATAGTCGTAAAATGGAGGGAAGAGATTTAGTAGACCCAAAGAGACCAAAACCCCTCTGATGGAGATTTTCAAGAATTATGTACAGGACCTCTGGACAAGGTGAAAATTCTCACTGAATCTGACAAAACTGACTATTTTTCAAGTTGTCAGTTCCAGCTATGGAAAGAGGGAACTTTGGAGATCTGACCCAAAGAAAATTTGAAAAGTCTGATCCCTCAAAAATTGCTAAGACAAGTGTTTGGGCTCTTCCAGAAGTGCTTGTTTTAACCTGGAGAAAAATGCTCCTTTACTTTTTCAACTTATACAGACCTTCTCATACTCTTCCTTACTTTTCCTAAATGTCACTTTATGGAGCAAAGTCAAAATGTTTGATTTTTCTAAAAGTGGCTCATCTTCACCATTAGTGAACTATGTCTCTTTTTTCTTTTCTCATTTTTTTTTTTTAATTAATTTTATTATTCTTTTTTTCCGGCCCAGCTTTATTCCCTATTCCTCAGCTATCCAAATAGCTTTGGCCCCCTTAGTCCCAGCACTGTTGCCCTCACTGCTGGGATAGCCGAGCAGATCCTTCACAGCTGTTATTCGCATAAAATCCACCAGAGGTCCTCCCGTCCCCAAGGATGCTGAAGTCAGTAGCCCTCCGAGCCGGCTGCTGCCCACTCGCCAGCCCTAGGCTGAGCTCTGAGCTGGGAGAGCATTGGGAAAACAGGAAACCTGCTTCTCTCCCGGGCTCCTGGAAATGAATGAGCCCATTGTAGTCAGGGTCCAGACTCTGTTAGCTGCATAATGCACTATTCTTGCACTTAAATACTTCCTATCACTGTTAACATACATTTTTCTTTGTGCAGCAGAGTATGCAGTATTGTCATTATTTACAAATTGGAAAGTAAGCAAGTAAATTACAAAGTAAATATTTGCGTGTTAAGGCTCAAAAACACCCTAGCATCTGGTGTTTGTAGAATTTGTATAGCCTCACGCTTATTCTGGTCAATTGTACCGTGATGGGAAGGCAAGGGCAGGTCAGTGATGTTGCACTGTCAGAACAGATTCAGGCTCTTGATGTTTTATGTAATTTTTTAACTAACATGCTGTAGTAATGTGATACCCATTCCAGAACCCTGTCACAACTTGTACTGTACGTTTGAATTATGTTTATTCATCAGCACCACTTACTAATCTCACGTTCTTGTCATCCGTGTTATACCCATCATCCATGCTTCCACCTAACCACACAGGGAGCATCTGGCTTAGACGGAAAGCCAGGACCCCGGGTGAGTCCCTCGTCTTTCTGTGTCACTCTTCGTTACCGAGTCCGTGTGCTTTCCAGCCGGCCACACTCTCCCAAGGCACGGAGGAATGAAGGCCAAACGTCACAGGCATTTTCCGTGCCGGATCAGAGGGGGCTTCAATCAGACTCTTGGGGTGATGTGTGGGGGAAGGAGAATGCGAGTACCTGCAGAAAGAGCTCTGAATCTTACAAAGCCAGTTTGGTTTTCATTTTTGGTTGGAGAACTGCTGCAAAGCCTGTGTTGGTTGGGGTGCTTATTTTCCTGAGTAGGGTCAGGGATTTGTTTTACACAGCAAAACATATTTGTTTTACGCTAATATGGAATCAGCAAAATGGATGCAGATGTGCTGGGGTCCCACCGCAGGCATTCTTATATATAAAATAAATGTTAAATTATTTGTTTCTTATCATGACAAAGGAGTGGATAAAGTGAAAAAAGAATAGAGTTACGTATCCGAAGGTTTCTGTAAATCTGCCATTGATCACTGCAACGGGCATATCCACCTTGTAGGTGGACATTTCAATTTACAAAATCAGTGCTTAATAATAAATATTGTTTGAACTTTCATATTCTACTGGCTAAATTTCTTTCAATAAATTTAAACTCTTTGTCTGACTTCCATGAATAAAATCAAATCCAACTAGAAAATAGATGGGTTACCATCTAACATAAGAGCTTACAAGGTAGCGTTTTGAAAGCCAAATGGACTTGTATGCCCAGGTCCCAGCACGATTCAGTCTGCATTTTCGACTGGTGCAGGCTGATTCCATGTTAGTTCTTGGCTAGAAGACAGCTATTAAAACTAAAGACATGTGAGAACAGGACTTCTCTCTTACCTCTTGGTTTCCTTTCACAGGGTGTAGATGGCCCAGTTGGTCCCCATGGCCCTGCAGGTCCTAAAGGCGATAGAGTAAGTATAATCTCTGCGGGCTTTTCTTTATGAAGAATGTGCCACAAGAGTAAAATATCATACGGCTACTTATAGTGTGCCTAGATGTTACTAAACAGAACACTGTTTCATCATAGAAAGATCAACCCAGAACTGTAAGTGCATTCAAGCTACGTGCACATTTATCCATTTAAGCATTGATTTTATAGCTCATTAGCTTCAAAAGAACTTGCATTTTGTGATTACTAATTGGTAAGAAGCTTACAGGACTTTTAAGTTTACAGTGCTATGCAGATCATAGTTTGTTTTTTTTTGTTTGTTTATTGTGTTGGTTTTTTTTTTTTTTAAATTTCATCAATTAGCATAGATAATTTGAGAGAACAAACTGGAATATAGTGTGATCTGTGATATATATACACGAAATTGTTAAAACCAAAACAAAAAAACAACCAAACAAAAAAACATGAGTATTCCTGAGGTATTTGCACTTAAATTTTCTATCTTGAAAATAATTTTTAGCCTCTATAAACATTTTTTTTCTTAAGCATGGAAGTTAGGAACCCTTCTCTATTTAATTTGAAATATTCACAGTAAATTTTCTTCAATTAAAATAGGATAGAGTCCTTAATCTTCAGCTACGAGGCTGTCATCTTTAACAATACCGCCATGAACTTGCACAACAAAAAAAGATGATACCTTACACTAACTAAAACTTCCAAGGATTTCCCAGCCCAGACTCATGTCTCTTTGAATTTCTCAGTTTAACAAAACAGCTGTGCTAAAACAACTTCAGACTTGATGCACTGGGGACACAGCCATATGGCTCCGGTCCAGTTAACATTAGCAGCAGTAAAATAAAGATATACGTGACGTAAGCATTCATTTCTATAGAGCTGTTTGTTGAAAAATAAATACAAGACATGCAATGCAGTCCAAAATAGGAACAGTGGCCTGTAGTTAACACTCAGGCTAGTTCATGGTTAGTCTAAAGGACTAGGGCTTTATTCTTTCTTTTTTTTTTTCTTTCTTTCTCCCTCCTCCCCCCCCTTTTTTTTTTTTTTTTCCTAGGGGATTACAGATTCAAGTTTTTCTTTTTTTTCAGCTAGGACGTAACTTTTTTCCTATCAACTCTGTGGTAAGATGGCTGAACACTATATTCGGCATTTCAGAAAATACTTGAGATGAAATACGCGTATAGAAGTATACAGAAATACTGTGCATCTTGTTCTTGCATTATGAGCTTTCATTGTGAAGGATGTTCCTGTTTCTGGTTGAAATTCCTTTCAAAAACAATGCACTATCATATGTGCTATTCTTCTTGTATTCTTGTATTGAGAATAACTATAATTGTTCTTCCTTATGAAGTATCCAAGGTCATAATCAGTCATACTGCTGGATCTAGAATCAGCCTCATTATAGCTGTTGAAAAGTTGTATTTAGAAAGGAGCTTAGAGCTGCTGAGATGTAAATCAGTTCAATAATTCTATATACGCAGAGGGACAGATTTACAAAAACACAGAAACTAAGGGGTGGAAGAGATTCCTGAGCACCCACCATTTTCTGTGCAGCTGAATGAATGATGGGAGGAAGTTCACAAGAAAGATGGAAGAATTTTTTTCAGAGCAGTCAACTATGTTGATTATTGCTATAATTGTTTATTTAATAATTTCATACTGCTTGGGAAGAGGAGTTTTTTCACAGAATAGTTATCTAACAGTTGCCTGGGGTTGGTATATGTTTTGTTACATAAATAGCAAATTATATATTCTAAATAGAGTCTTACAATTGCATTCGCAACCGTTGAGCTTGTTTATGTGAAAGCAGGGGGAGAATGTTTTTGCCTGTAGATCTCAGATTTTACCTTTTAATTAAAAGCTGTGCACAATGCCACCGCTCTGTCGCTGGACTGGATCATATTTTGTCCATGCTGATAAGAAAAACCTTGGACCAATATTAACCTAGAAGGGCACTAATGAATCCAAAGGTGAAATATAACCACATTGTATCTAAAATAAAACCGCATTCTTAAGGCCACATTATTTAAAATTTGGAAAGACAATCTCACTTTAAGAGAATACTTGTAAAATGCTGGTCACTGTACATGTATGTCTCTTTAAAAGTTGAGGAAAAGAAAGTATAATTAAACTAAAACCTAATGATTTCCTCAGTAGAAACTATGATTTCATTGTTGCATAGGCAGCATTTGTGGCAATGATGAATTACTCATCTTAGGTAGAACAGACCTGTACAGAGTAGGGATTCTTGGTTTCTTTCAAATTTCGCTTTTTAATTAAAATAGAAAACATCAGTCAGTCCTTTATGCAAAACTTATTTAAATGGTGAAAAACTGGACTATGGAAACAGTGAATGTCACTAGAAGATAGGAAACCATGGATTTTAGAACAAATGTCCTCACTGTATGAGCTTAGCTGTGCAATTTTCTCTCTCAGCCTTGAACTGTTCATTGATTATTAAAAGCAAACACAGGATTTAACATTTCATTAAGGCCAATACTGGTGAACATTTCAATACTCTATGTGTTTGTGTATTTCTCTTGGTAGAAATAAAAATGGTGGTGAACAGTTTGAATTGTTATCACATATTTTAGACCAGTGTCTTTCAGCCCTTAAGAAACTTTTCAGCTACTGAAAAATTGGAAAATATCATTTTGCTAGATGCTTAGACAGCTTTTACTGAGGTCATCTTCATTAGATGAAGGAGTTGATTGTAATAGGTCTCAGGGTTTGGCTTTGTAGCTGTTTATCTCATTTGTATATTGCCATGGGAGAAAGGAAAGAACATTGGTAAACAGACAAACCTCTTGAACTGCAACCAGTGAAAGGGGACGTGTAAAACTGAAGTGTACTGAAAGGCAGAATGTGTATCCAACTTCCTGTCAGGCTATAAGAAGCTGAAAGAGACAAAATTAATGTAATACTAATTTGGGGGAACACCTGCCTGGATGGCGAAGACCTGTTTTTGAGTTTGCTTTTAGCTCTCGGACATATAGCCTATGCAAGGTCATCACTGCACAAGTTCTGCACTGGGAGGAAGAATGCATTCTTCTTAATTTGGTTAAAATGTTTGTCACCATGATAACGGCATGAAATCTCCATCAATCATAACGGAGACACCAGTTATGCAGTTTTATTCCTGCAAACCATATTCACCCATGACTCAAGAGACTGAACTGAAATAGGAAGCAAAACACAAGCCTATGGTTTCTGTTCTTTGGGCATTGATGAATTCTCTCAGAAAAGATCTTAAAACCTTTTTCTGAACTTTGCAAATATCCATTTCCCTGAAGGAAATACTTTATTCTGAGTGCTAAGGGCAGTATTCCTATGACAATTCATCAATCTTCTATAATCCATAAACATTCAGGACCTCATCTGATATTCCAGACACGTTTCAGCATGTGCTTTGGATTGGAGGCAAAAACTGTGAGATACAGTTCTCTGAATGTACTCTTACGTAACAGATGAGATTATTTCCCTAGACTGATATGCTAAGCATTCAGTATTTTTATGTCTACCATATGTTTAGCAGTGTTATAGGCCTGCCTTGTGAGGACTTTGTACAGTCATCTTTGCTGTTTAAGACTGAAAAAAAGACACTTAACTAGTCTTGACGTGTTTCAAGTATCAATCAAAGGATTTTGTAGCTGTTATATACATAGGTCAGCACATTAGTTTCTTCTCAGCAGAAAGTTTTACAGCTGCAAAGGAACTTACTGTTTTGTAAATCAGCTGCTACTTCCCCATGCCTCCTATTGCTCTGCAAAGGCATCCAGCCTTAGTGCTGCTCAGAATCGGCTGGAGGTTAAAAGCATGAAAAAAAAATTAGGCATTACACATCTGATCTCCTCCTCTAAAGTAAGTATAGACAGCATCAATCTCCATAAAAATATAAAGTATCTAAAACAATCAAATGTTGGTTTCTCTGACCAGCTCCTTATTGTAGTGATTATTTAACAATTGGTTCAGACACTCGGTTTATTCTGGTGCCTACATTTTTGTATTATCTAGCCAATACAATCTAGATTTAGCAGCCAGTTTTTAGAGATGTGAGGGACTTGGCTGTGCAGATGGTCAGCACTGTTAATTAGGCACATCTACATCACTGCCTTGTGCTTTTAAGAATAAAAAATAGAGTAATGAATTAATAATGAGTAGTAAATAACCTAGATTTTTAAAGGTCTTGTATACACGATTATCTCAAGAGCAAAAGCGAGGCAATTGCTAGGGTGGAGCACAGCACTTTGGTGTGACAGAAGCCTTGCACAAAAGCTTGTGGTGGGTTTTGTTAAGGAAGCAAGGCACGCCCAGTGCTTACATGGGCTGATGTCAGCCAGCTCAGAAAGCTTTGCTCTGTTGTCGATCAGAATGATCTATAGGAGAGCACAGATGATTAATGCTGGCAACTTGAAATCTGTCATCTTGAAACTTCATTTCATTTGGAAAAGTTTGGTCTATGTTATATCCCAAAATGATTTTTATAACATTCCTCTAGAAGCTGGAAAATCTTCCATGGATTTTAGTGCTGAATGAGGTCAAACTTCTGGAGTAGTTTACTTGTTTTTCCTGCACATCAATGCAGTTTTGATTTAATAAAACAGTGTATTTGCATCTCTAATCTAGAATCCAATAGAGCAGTTAATAACACCACACGCTGAGTGGGATAATCTCCACAATGTCACTGGCAATAGCATTGCCTGATTAAATACAAGCTTTGATTGACATGTTATTTTTGCTCATCACTGTGTCAAATCTTCACTGCTGTGCTGGAGCTTGATGCAGTATTATTCCCAGTTTTCATTGGATTTTTACTGAGTTGAGTGTTGCAGCTGTTACAGGCTTAATATTGAAATCAGTGCAAATCATTTGGAAAAATATTTTCAGTCACTGACTCATTTGAAAACAAATATCTTGTACCCAGAAAGTCATTTTTCTTAGGAAGTAATATATGCCTCCTCCCTGCCCCCTGAATCATTTGCTGGATATTTTTAACTCAGAAAAATTGGGAATGCATAAACTTTAAGACAAAGAAAGCACTTTGTAGAGTCATTTCTGTATAACCTAGACAGTGTTTTTGTTTAGTTGTTCTGTAATCTTTTCTTAGGGTGAAAAGGGAACAGTAGGTGACCCTGGACCCAGAGGACCGTATGGTTTGCCTGTAAGTTGCATGTAGTTTGTACACATTGCTCTTTTCAACACTTCTTGATTAAACTGTATGTTTTATGACTGCTTTTGACCTAGCAATACAACTAGTTGGAAAAGACAAACATAGATAATAATTCCTGACAATGCAAGATCACTGGCCTGTATTGCAGACTTTGATTCCTACTCAGGCATACATGTCATTATGCAAAAGCAGTGAAACAGACCAGCCACAAAACAGCAAGGGAAAGGAAAAAGAATTCTAAGTGCTCCTCTATCTGCAGCTTGTGGTCTTGGTTGTCAGGGTGCAAGAGTGGCAGGAGTTTGGGATGAAATCTGAAAAAATGTGATTGTCTTAGTGTCCATAAATTTTTTGGATTTCCTTTCTGCAAGACTCCTTTGCCATTGTATTTTTTTTTAATTATTTTTTTTGACACTTCAGAGACATCAGGTTTGTTTTCATTTCTGTGTGTTGTGCTCAGAAGCACTTTGAGAAGTCCACTGGTGGATCGTTCATGTGTGGAGACCATATACTTTAAACCGTTTCACTCCTGAAGTATGAGTAAGAACTTCCTTTGACTGAATGACCTCAGTAAGATCAGTGGGCTTCCTTTGCTGATGGTGGGGCCAGCTGTGTATATGTACATATTCTGTATGCTGACAGAAGCAAAGCTGCAGCAGTGTGCTGTGCCAACAGAACCAGCCTCTGAGAGAAACTTGCAATGCTTCCATACCTTCTCAAGTCTAATCTGTTTGAGCCAAAATTAAGTTGAATACAGGCTTGTGATTTCATTGGATGCATTTAATTGGATCAGGAGTCAGTGACTAAGAGACAGATTCAGACTATGTGGAATGCTGGACTAACTTGCCGTGCATGTTTATTTGAGGGTCATTTTTGTGAGTTAAATTAGATATAACAAAAAATATATATATTTGTTTCCTCTTCTTGGGAACTATTTTTAGCCCACTCCTGGAACTTGCATACAATCAGCAGCAAAATTTTACAGTCAAGTTATCAGTTCCTGGAAATGTTAAACACTGATGGACATGTCCTTCACTAGTTGCAGTGCTATGTGTGCAGTCTTAGCAATGTGTGATACCACTGCACAGAGTGGACGCAGAAGTGGGGCGTTAAGTTGGCCTTTCAATATCAGAGCTTAGGGACACTAATGTAGTTTGTATGGTTCTTTGGCAGGGCAAAGATGGCGAGCCTGGCCTTGATGTAAGTAATATGTATGACCAATACACTCATGATGGTAGGTAAGCTTCTCTCAAGGAACAGCTTGCTGTGTGTAACACATTTGTTTCCATTTAGTGTGCATGCAGTATCTACAGAGAGTGTACTAAATGCTGCATTTGCTCTCTCCCTATGACAAAGAGAGCAAAGAACATGCAATGTACATCCCTTGTCTACCAGTCCCACCAGATATAGTGCTCAGTAATACAAGTAGTTGCTCCTTTGGAAGTTGGTAGGTTGGAAAACTGCACTTGGTAAGAGAACACTTCCACAGTCAGACCTGTGGCTCACTTGGAGCAGAGGAATGAGTCACTAACATTTAAGTAAATTTATCACTAATTAAAGAGAACAATTCCATAACTTCCAAGTGATGCATTTCAAAGGTAGGCCCTTTCTTTGGGTGCAAGACTTGCTGAAAATCTTTCTCTCCTGTCCTCCACCAAAATCCCTAATTTGGAGGAGTCTTTTCCAGAAGCTACATTTGCTGCATAGCATGGACTATTGCCATTTTGAGTGATATAATTTCTTTCTGTCACTGGCAAGATGACTGCCAAACACTATGACTTGCTTCACATGCTCTCATGCATGCATGGGTATGCATACATCACATGTACATACAACGCATGTAGTGAAGTCACCTTTTTGTACATTTTCCAAGAGTATCTGAAAGCTTAGCCTGCATGTGAGTAGAAGTCAACCTATCTTTGTCCCTTTTTTTTATAGGGTTTCCCTGGTCCTCGAGGAGAAAAGGGTGATATAGGAGAAAAGGGAGAAAAGGTGACCACAATGTTATTAACTGTTGTTTGATTCCTTAGCATAGCCAGTTCTGCTGTCCTTATTCGATGAATCGTCCCATTAAACCTGCTCTTTGTTTTTGCTGTGTGCCAAAAGGCAGCTCACAGATACATGCTAAACAAAATCCTGTCTTAGAATGACCATGAAAATTTATGCACAGAACTATCACCGTGTGCCAAAGCACAGTTTGTTTTTAGGCTTACTTTCTTCCATTGCTCCTGTGCTGGTTGAAAGTCCTTATCAGCCTGAAATTTTTAATTCTGCCCTCACTGAAAGGAGTCATTTCAGTACTATAGAAGACACTAGGTCTGAGCCTTGGCAGTATTTCAGTAACTTCTGACCCCAGCGTACTATGTCTGTACACACTACATATCCAATACCAAATGGCTAGGGACAGGGAATGTTTGAAAGTTTAATTTTTGGCAGTGGCTTCCTTATATTTAAGAGAAGTACTCAGTGATACCTGTGGATTGAAATTAAATCTTACACTACTCTTCTGGTAAACCAACCAGACAGTGAAATTAACAGAAACAGCCTAATGACATTTTGGCAGTCCACAGTGGCATGGAAATGTGTTCAGTAAAGTGCAATTTAGGACTAAATACATGCAGAGCAAGCTCGTGAGCAAATCTCCGGTATTTCTAATCAACACAGAGCCCCCTTCTTAAGCTTCCTTCCAGTTGCTAAAACTTGGAATTTTTACTCATACCAAGCCCCTTAATCTAAAATTCCATATATACAGCAGGTCATTTTCCTAGTCAGACAACTATTTTTGCCTAGCTGACACACACCAATTTATACTCAGTCTACATCCCCTCCAGGAATCTTAGACAGGAAGCAGAGGAAAGAAGTCCTTGTGGCTGTTCTTCTCCCCCTCTTAATACCATCAGGTAAAACAGTTCCTAAAAAAGGCATCAGCGAGGATACTATGAAATGCGTCCGTCCCTTCTGTCCCCATTACACTGCTTCCTTGGAGCTCAGAGATCGCTGTAAGGTACTGGTCTTGGAGAACAACTGTTTCTTGTGCTCTATGAATTTTGTAAAGGCAGTGGCTGACCTGGCAAAGGAACCACAGTGAATGGTGAGCTGTTGCTTGCTGTCAAAGACTTTGGGTCTATCTGTCACAAGTGAATCTCTTCCTTATACATTGTCAGAACATTCAAAAAATTAGAAGGCAAAGAAAAGTCTTTCTCAGTGAAAAGACAGGGAAGATTTAGCTGCAGCCTCTTAAAGAGAGCTTCCATTGCACACTTTTGACATGTTTTTGGCAGAAATGAAGGAATACTTTTGTCTGGCAAGTAAACATTTCACTAGAAACACCTTAGCTTAGCATCAGTAGTTCCTTTTCCAAATGGAAGGCTGACTCTCAAAAGACCCAAAGTAATGCAAGTAATAAAAGCTTTCACTCTGATATATTTTTTCAGTTTTTCAGTTTTTCCTTATATAAATTACTAATTATCTATGACTATATTGTTGTAATAAAACCTGATTCAGTTTACATGCTGAGGATCTAGCTCAAGATTTCTTGTTTTTTAAATACTGCTTACAATATTGGCTGTTACACTGACTTCAAACACGTTGAGATTAGCAAATTTCTAGTTAGGTAACTTAATTCAAGTTGCATCACAAAAATTCATGTCTTTACTAGCAAGCTGTTGAGAGGCAGCAACACTTGCTTTTTAACAGATATGCCTTGATAGGCAGCAAGTAAATAGTTACTTCAGAGACTGAATCCTAAACTGGTTTTTATTTTAGCCTGTTGGTAGTTCTACAGTGAAACCAAGTCAGTGTTTGCATTATAATGTCTGCTTAACTTGGCTGTAAAAAAAAAAAAAAAAAAAAAAAAAAAAAAAAAAAAGTTCCAACTGCAATTACTCATATAAAATTATAGTCCAGGAGTATTCAGCACAAAAGGATTTATACAACTGGTTTTGTATCTTTGAGGAAGGGCAAGAAGGAAATTTTTTTTGATTCTTCATCAGCATGATTCTTCATGCTTCCTATCTCCTGTGGAGTCCACGGTAAGGAAGTGAAGATTACTGGAGAAAAGCTCAGACCACGGAAAAACTAGCAAAGTCTTCAGCAGTCTCAGACCACTCTATACAGATGATTGCTGCGTTGGTTCAAATAGGAACATAGATTTGCCCTGTAAAACTGGAAGTTTAACTAGTCACCTGCTGACTTGTAACACAGCAAGTTAAAGAAATACAGGTCCTAAAGATGTAAAAGAGAGTCAGAAATCAAACTGTACTGTCTGTTCTTACAGTCATTTTTGGACTATGTCCATGCTACGTGCCAACCTCTACTCATGGTAAACATGTTTGTGTTACATCGAGCACAAATAACATGAGATTTGACCCTGAAACTGTTGGGCTTCTGTGCTATACTGTCGTGCTTGTAGGTTTAAGATGAAAGCTTATCCAACTTACAGTTCCTGACTTGTGACTTTTTTATTTTATTTTTTTTACATCAGTTTTCTAGTTTGGTACAGTATGTTAATGTTTGGGTTGCTTTTTTTCCTAAATACCATCCTGCAACTTTTTGGCACACAGAAAAGATAGACTAGGAACTTTGTTCCTATCGCATTATGAGTGTAGTATGCTTTGTTCATGGAATATATTTTTTTTCATTTGAATGTGCAAGTATGCTATGATGTAGAATGAATAATGTGATTTTATTATGTCCTATTTAAATATAATATAGCTTTTTATTATTATTATTGTTTGTATAAAAAGTTGTTTTCTCTGTTAATGAATTATGTCTTTTTGTGCTGGTGTGGAACTAGTTAAACATCTGTTTGCTATGCTTCACCGAAACCCGTCTGCCTTTCCAAAGGAGCATTCCTTCCTTCTCCTTTTACCTTCATCCCTCACAATTCCTCTGTCTTTTTTACCCTTTTCCTCACAAATTAAATCCTCCCAGTAGCCACAACCTCGCTTGCTGGTTCTCCAATGTCATACTAATTTTCCTATGACTATTTTTCCCCATTTCTTTGTGATATTCCTGATTTACTCATCCTTCCTATCCTATTTTTTACAGTCCTAGCCCAATTTGTTTTTTTTTTTTTTAATGGAACCTTTTTTTGATTTTTGTGAAATTGAGAGCAAGCCTGAAACTCATTTACCATTGTGACCAACTGGTGTGAAATCAATTAGAAAATGAACTCTCCAAACATCTTATACTGCTTGAAGGTGGGGTTATCTTTGCAGGTACCTTTTTTGAGGGGATTTGACTAATTTCCATTAGTAATTAAAACAATAGAAGTTTTACATTTAAAAAGAAAACTCATTTCAAACACAAGGGACTGAGTACGGTAAAATAAGTAGACGAAACGTCTGCTGTAGAGAGAACATTTAAATGCAACCATTAAATAAAGATTGTGTAAAGATTAGGATATTTAAAGAAACAAAAGTAATTATCATTTTTGACAGGTTTATGGTATCAAGATATTATGAACTCATTGAAAGTGCCATAGCACCTCTCCATCAAGCAGTTTGGATGTTTTGATTCCTGTAACAGGGTTTGAAGTGAAGGGTCCCATTTTATTTGGAGTGGTACAATTGCACCCTCAGTGATGTCAGCCAGGTTTTAGTGGATTTTTTGTCCCAAACTCTTACCAGACTGCAGAAGGTCAACTCAGCAAAGAATGTGCTGGGCCAAATGCACCCTTGATGCAACACCATAGAGCCTGACAGAATTTTGCCAGAGACCGTCCACCCCTGCAAAGCATCCATCCCCCAAGTCTTTTTCAGAGAAACGATGCCGATGTACTCTGCTCTTGCAAAGTTGCTTCTGACTAGTGACAGATCTTCTGAGGAAGCTGCCAAACCCAGCTTGGCGTGCATGTGCACTTCAGAGCTGTCACCTACAGCAAATAGGAGACCTCTAATTTTGGACTATGGATTGGAGGGATTTGCAGATTTGCCTCTATCTCAAGAAATCAGTGATTTCAAGCCCTGTTGTAGGATTCAAAACATTCATGATACTGATATAAGATACCAACACAAACTAATACCAACTGATTGCAGTTCTTGCTTGTGATCATATAATTTATTTTTCCACATAATGCACCATCCAAACCAGAACACAGTGGTAAGTGTCCTTTCAGCTCTCCATTGGCTTAAAAAAAAAAAAAAAATCCAAACTTTTAAACCAATCTTTCTTGATTTTTTTTCCAAAAGAATAAAACGTGTTTTATCCAAACCATTGTATCCACAGGGGGAAAAGGGAAAGAAAGGCAAAAAGGGGCCTAAAGGGGAGAAAGGAGAACAGGGTGCTCCTGGATTAGATGCACCTTGCCCATTGGTACGTTTCACTTGTGTATTGGACGGTCAATTGTCCTGCTGTAGACCGACGGAATAAGAAATGAGGGGAGAGGAACGAGCACCAGCTAGTGTGTCACTTGTTGCCCTTTGTTAATGCAGCCTTATCTCAAGATCTGGAAATTATGAAGCAGAGTTGGTATTTCTGCCTCCTAATTTAGTTTAAAGCACTTAAAGACTCAAGACTTTAGAAGAAGATTTGGTTGTTTCTTTCATTATTTTCTGCCAACCATTGAAAGAGAACCAAATTCAGTGTGTGCCAGAGTTAGTTCTCGCACAGATTGAAACCACACCACTGCTGTAAGCTTGCTCCTCTTGCCTCGTTATTGTTAATTGTTCACTCCAGCTAAGTCAATACCGAAGGCATTTCCTTGACAGTAACATTGCAAGTTAATCTTTACAAACAGGGATTCCGTGGAATTAAGGGGGAAAAAGGGGAGCCAGGCCAGCCTGGCCTGGATGGGCTGGATGCCCCTTGCCAATTGGTACAGTATTTCTCTTTCCTACCAACCCTGCATGTGGTTCCTTTGTTTGTAGTCAGCCATTCTCAATGTAAAGTAATGTTTTTTTCTGGGCTGACTTTACATTATTCACGTAACACATGCATGTGCATGAATAAACCAGCTGCTTCAGTGATCATAACTGTAATGAAAGAACACACATTTTTGTTGACACTTCAAACCTAACTCTCAGCAGTTTGCTCCCACATTACATGGCAATTTATAAGTTCGTGTCCTTCCTACATTTTCCCTGAGAACCGTTTGTTTGTTATTTTCCTCCCAAAATGCCTATTGCCTTACTTACCCTGAACCCAAGTCTTTGTATAGAACCCCAGCACAATCACCACTTCTAATCAAGTCTGATGACTTCTGTCTGCACTGGCTCACTTTTTCACCCTAGCACATCCCAGAGCTACTCTGCACCCTGGACTTCCTTTCAAATCCAAAAAGTCATGGGTGCATGTTTTCAGGATTTGGCCAAAATCATGTAAATGAGATTCATGTAAAGAATGAGATAAATATTGTTTCTGAAAATCAACTCATAGGTTTCCAGTAAGCAAAGCTGGAGCCTGCTCTCACAGACCCTACACAAACAAAAACTTTGGTGTCTGGTCTGTTCATCAAACAGTATTCAAAAAGATTTGGAAATGAAAAGCTTACCTGAAGTTTGTAAGAAGATAACAGTCTGCAGCCCAAACCCTCACTGTCTTTAACGCCTTCAATTTAATGGTCTCACCCTTGGAACTTACCTTCCTGGAATACACAGAACACTCCCCACTCTATGTTAGCATGAATTCAAGTTCCCACCTATACTAAAATTCTACTTGTTGACCCTCTCCCTTGTACCAATCTGGCAACGCTGATTTAGTGGCAAAGTAAGTTTAAATTTTTTCCATTTAAAAATAAAACAAACAACCACCACCAACAAAAAACAGTACTACAAACACATTTTCTAAAGAAGTAAGGATGATTTTTTAATTGTTCACAGTAAAATCTGCATGTTCTGATATTGTTTGTTGGTTAAGCACGGTTCTCTAAGATGAATGTTAAATTAAGTAGAATTTATTTCAACTTATAGCACTCCTAATTTAAAGACAGTGGATTTTAATCTTAAATACGTAGTCCATTAAGATTAGTCCATAGCCCATTTTGTTTGCTTCCACTTAATGGTAACCATATCTCATATATTTTGTTGGGGATAATCAAGCATGCTTTTGTAATTTAAAAATATTTCTGTCTCTTTGTTATCATTTATATCTGGAGGTTCGCTAGCATTGTTGATGAATGAAAGTTATTTCATTCCTACGTAAATACCAGAATAAGCTGCTAAGCAAACAAGCATGGGTTCTTGCTTTAGGCAGTAGGCCATTCCCATCAGATTACATACAAGCATATACAAAAATGCTCATTAATAACTGTCTTCACATGTAAATCCATGTAAGAAGCATTACTATTCTTTAGTCTTAAAAAAAGAAAAGAAAAAAAAAGTCAAGACCTGAACTTTTTTGCTGACTACGTGTAGTCTAGTGCCATGGTATGTGCTGAGTATGTAACTCTTTGATGGGTAGGCCCATTATAGCTATGTGACTTGGAATTAGTTCCATGAATACCTGCTTAACCAAGGTCAAAAGCTGGATCTGATCTCTGTGTGTATAGTAATGTGTGAACATAGGGTGGTGACAGAAAATAAATGGCATGACAATAGCATAAGAAGGAATTAGATGGGCATACTGTCCAAGCAATGGCATAACGCTGATGGACTGCCCTGTTCCCAGCACTGTTCTCTTCTGCTCTGTCACTCAGAACTGTGTTCAGGGTATTAAGACTTTGCTGCTTCATTCAAAAGCCGAGAATGAAAGAGAACAGAAAAGATCATCACTGAATTTGAGTCTTGCTATCTTATCACTGGATTAACTTTGTGCTAGGGGCCCATAAAATGCAATACCCTCCAGATAAAAGTGATAATTTTTTTTTTTTTGCTTATTGATCTTGTACATTCAGCTACAGATTGTTGTGAATGACAGATTATGTTAAAAAAAAAATAATAATGTAGCCTAAGCTCTAACAGCAATGGGAAAGTGATTAAGATGCGATTAGATATACAGTTGTAATGATTTAGGAAAATACATCTTTATAGCAGAGAGGTGTGTATGTACTTGCAGTTCACCTTGAGAACAAGAGAGATTAAGTTAGGAACTGGTAGCTACCTATGAGATAAAAAGGCAAAGCTGCTTCAGCTGTTCTAAACAGATACAGATGGAAGGCTATGCTATCAGATCTAACTATGCTCTTTTTATTTTTCTCCTCCCTTTGAAACAGGGTCCTGATGGATTACCCATGCCTGGCTGTTGGCAAAAGGTAGGATGGGCAGAGCTTTTCTTCCCAGGGGCAGTACGCCCTTGGCACACAGAAAACCCTGTCACAGTCATCCTGAACAACACGTTAGAGCC
The DNA here is from genome assembly GCF_963932015.1 of Anas acuta. Taxonomy (NCBI): domain Eukaryota; kingdom Metazoa; phylum Chordata; class Aves; order Anseriformes; family Anatidae; genus Anas; species Anas acuta. The sequence continues at coordinate 71,821,095 of NC_088982.1, read as the reverse complement.
TTTTAGACATCTTGATGTATGCAGCAATGCAAAATAAGATCTTTCCATGACAGTAGTTGGTGTGATGAGATTGCAATGTATGTAGAAGTAATAACTAATTGAGGCAGTATTTTAGAAACAGCTGGTATTAGATTTCTAGGAAGTCCAAAACTTGACTCTTCTATACGAAGAGACACACATCCTTCAGTTTCTGCACATGGTCACTGCTTCCCACTCTTAAAATCTTGTGGAAAGGATATTTTTACCAAGTACTGATACTGATCTATTATGGTGCTACTTTCCTGGGATATATCAAAAAATGGTGTATCGTGCCTATTTCTGCCTTACCTTTCTATTCACCACGTTCTCCTGATTGTTGTGTTTTATACTAATATTAGTTATATAATTAATAATATTACCTTTATACTAACGTTAATGTCAGTGGTATCGTTATTTTAATGAAGATTTAACCTGGGCAGTGCTAGACTTAAAAGCATAGTGTTCAGAGTAAAGCTGTAGGTGGGGTAATACTGGGTATATAATACACAGGAAAAAAATAAAGTGTAAGTGAAATCCTGGATGCATTTATCTCTGAAGAGTAGCTGGTGCTAAGGAAATAAATGATGTGTATTTGCAATTGCGCCATATCTATGTATTTGGAATAGAAGTCTGAAATACCGATTTACTAACCTGATCAATCTGTATCTCTTTTTGTCTCTGCAGTGATGAATCTAACCTTACAAGCATGAAGTTGTGTATATAGTGCTCCACTTTTTGTATTTATAGTTGAAAACTGAACATTTGATTTTACAAGTCTGAGAGATGTTTACATGTAGCTGCTTCTACCTGTTTGCTATAGTCCATGTGTACATCTTTTTTCACTTACATCTGCAGTTAGATGGTATAAAACTGCAGGATAAACCTGCAAAGATTCTCTCTCTAGAGATACCTATACAGTGATCAATAATAGAAATCTGATTATTTCTGTAAATTCTTACATTTTGGCTTGTGGACCTGCATGGACAATGAGTGCCATGAACTAGTTTACAAGAAATTGTGACCAAATAAGAGCTAAATGCTATGAAATGTACTGTACCAGCTGCCATTGGAGTTTACTGACTTGGCTTTCATGTCCATCTTACACACTTCACTGAACCATGCCACTGCATCTGCTTGTACAGACTAAAAGCATGAGTTTGTGTGCCAAACCTGCTTGTTGTGTGATCACGTCACATGCTAAATGGCTGCTCACGGTGACCTTTGATTCCAGCTTCTGAATTGTTTCCTTTTGTCATCTCAAGGGAGTCACACCATGGCTTATTGCTAAAAAGAGATAAAGCAGAGGAGGATAGAAAGAGGCCTTGAATTTTTGGGGAACACAGTTCCAGCTGCAGGTGGATGGCTTCCAGTCTTGCGGGTCACCTAGCCCGTTTGATCAAAGAGGGTCCCGCCTGTTAAGCAGCATCGGTTTGCCTTGCACTGCTCGCGGTCATGAAGACATTGGCGATAGGCCCTGACGGGTGCTTAATCAAGAAGGAAAGAAGTTTGGAGAAGAAACCAGACTTCTCTGTGGGTTGTTTGAAAAGGTTACAGAGATGCTGTGGGGATCATTTGATGGCAGACACCGCCTGAGACCAGAAGCTTCTCAACCTTACTCAAAGATTGGCGCAGTATGTGCTCTGCGTATTGTATTTTGGGACTGCTGAAGGAAAAAGCATCCTTGAGACATGGATGAATCAGAACATCCTCCTTTGGAGGATAATGGAACTGACCAGATCCGTATGTACCATGGTGTGGTTTGCAGGTGATTCAATTTATATTACACAAAGCTAGCTGAACTTCCCTGCAGAATTTTGGAAGCTATGATTAGCTTTGGTTCACTTTCCTGTAACAGTTGACATAAAGGATACATTTTGATAATCTATTCAACATTTGTGGTCATGGCATTGAAGAAAATGCTTCAAGTCACATTTTCATCTTGTTTCAGTATTAACAGTTTTTCTTTTACAGTCTTTGAAGCCTTTAAATCTAAGAAAAAAGAGTTTATTTTTATGTTTCACAGGCTGACTTACCTTGTTCTTTTTCTGCTGTTGCGATGACCTTAGTGGACATTATTACCCATCAAAGATTGGAGAGAAATAAGTCTGTGCGATTACCACTGCCCACTTGTCATCACACTACACTGTTACAGGTGTGGTTATTTCTCCATTTCTGTTGACTAGGTTTCTACAGAAACATTGGCAAAGCTTTTCTTCTCCATCTTTTTATTACTAGAGATACTAAATACATGCACATTTGTAGTTTTTGCCACAAGGTATTTTTTTCCAGTTTTGAGTCTTCATATGGTGCACTGTTGTTAGTTGGAGAGACTAGTTTCAGAGATGGTGCCATGTTTGGCAGATGGAAATTCTTTTTATATCGCTTCGGTTCCTAGTATGTAGCAGAATGATCATAAGCTTTTTTACTTTTCTGAGAGTTGTCTTTCATATGTAGACCAAAACTAAAGTTGACAAAGGCAGCCTGTCTCCATCCATGTGTGGGTATTGTGCCCTTCTTGGAATGCACATTTTTCCTTCTTCAGTCATTTCATGTGAAGATGGGGACCTGTTGTGGTTGCACTTTTCATATTGCTTTGTGATATCAGATAAATATATACCACTATAATACTGTCTTTCACTTTGCTAAATCTTTAGTGCCATTTTGGTGTATAAGAGACAGAAACAGCTTTACATGGGGGGGAATCTTCCACAGATTTTCAAAACTAAAATTTGTTTTAGTGGACTCCATCTAATAGTACCGTACTAACAAAAACAAAATTCCAACCATATGTATTTAAATATACACGATATACATATTTATCACTCAATTCCATCCTTCCAACAATAAGATGTAGAGAAATGTTCACAAGCATGAAGAAAAATACTTTTCTTTGCTTGAATTTTCAGAAATGCAATTATCAACCTACTTGAATAATTACACTTACAATAATAAAGGCCTTTGCGTGGCATAGACTTGTGTTAATAGTTAGAGTGCTACAGCACTAATGTGACTGAAGGACTTTCCAGAAAGGGGACAAGAGGAGCATCACATAAGCCCTCTGACTTGCCAGTTTGCTTCTGCTTGTTTAAGAAGCTCCATCTCAAAAAAACAACATGCTGAGGAGCCAGCTGCCCTCCTCATAGAAAGCAGTTCCTCATGCCTACGCCCTGACTTGGCGCAGTTTAGCTGGGTATGTTGGAGATGTGAAGACTAGTGGTCGCTTGTTTTTATAAAATATCACATACTGGCAATTATACAGTAAGGTTAGATTTTTTTTTTAATGTCCTTCAGAGTGTTCAAATGTAAAACGCACTGGGATGTTTGTTATTTGACTAGACATCATTTGGAGATGCCATATTGAGTGTGTCCGCAAACACTACTCGTTTTAGCGAACAGCGACAACATAAAGAGCTATTAAAGGCATGCTCTCATTAGCACTTTGACATTTCTTTAATTTTTTATCTATATTTTTAAACTGTCCTGACAGCATCCATTTCTATATGCCTCAATAAAGCTAGAAGAACCTTGGTTCATCGTTTCTTCATTCAGGAACTAAGTTTCATAGACACTACTGTTAAACATTACTCAAAAATCAATTTTCACTGAAATCTCTTACAGTGAGACCCCACTGAAGAAACAGTTTAGCACCTTTATTCACTTTCTTTTCTGTCCTGCAAAATAATTTCTTTCTTTAACTCCTGCCAGGTAGGAATACTGTTTTGTTTGTTTGTTTGTTTGTTTTGGAGTTTTTTTCTTTTTTATTTTTTTTCATAATAATCTAATTTAACTTTTCCTAAACCTTTCATTGTTCACTTTCACGGAAGACTCATTCCATTTAAAAGGCCATGGTGAACAGCAGATGATTTAATTTGAAAGGTAAAACTACATAGATTTAACACTAATATTTGCATAAAATATTTGCATTTAAAGATTTACTTGAAATGAAGCCTAATGGTATCTAGAAAAGTTGTATATTCAGTACAAGAAAAAAAAATATGTTGTGTTTAATATTTCCTCAAGAGAAAGCACCCTATGAAGACTTCCATCATGTTTATTTTGTTTAAAAAGCAACTGCTTTTGGTGCTAGTATATCATTTTTTCTTTTGATGGCAAAGCTACAGTTTGAACCACCTGTGTGTTCTTATATCTTTTAGTAGCATTCCTCCAAACAGATAATGATTTTCTTTGCTTAGTTTGTGACAGGAACAGTAGTTCCCCTACCAGTCTTTTCAGTTATAGAAATGTGTACTGGTGTTCGTCTACACCGTTTCTATATCCCTGACCTTTTCAGGTATGATTAATTCTTTTTATTTGAGAGTTTTCAGTATTTGTTTCATAAAAAGTTTTGTAAGCATCTGTTACTCGAGTGTGTTATAGCCACATTGTGCAGAAGTCCTGCTACAGAAGCAGTAAGTCTTTTAAGCACTGTATGGAATATGTCTGACATACGTGGTCCTTGTCTTCATATTCATAGGTTAGTGTGGGGAATCCTTCTTTTTCAGGATGTTTTGGACACCTTTTTTATTTCCCCTGAGGTAAAGCATGAAATGTTAATTCATGGAACAATTATACAATGTATTTTTTGATTTATATTTTTATTTATTGCTGATTTTGATGTCATGTTCTGGTAGTGTACTAAGGCAGAATGATGCTCTTCATCCAGCTGTTTATATATTCTTTTTGTCTACCGTTTAAGTATTATGAACAAGTTTCAAAATAACCCAATCAGTATACCTGCGCGCACGTAAAGCATACAGTTTAAAAAGGGATTATTCATGTAGTTAGCATTGGATCCATTAAGCATTACAGTTGTGGAAGGATGCACGTGGGTATTAGTTACTCAGTTACGCCATTGGAAGAGACGACACAACCCCAAATGAGGCGAGCAGTCCTTGGGTCCGTGTGAGAAGGACCTGGGTATTGTTTAGTAACAAGGGGAATATTATTGGCTTCAGCAGCGGTGTTTCTAAACATCACTGGCTGCCTAAATCAGGCAAAAACACTCACTACAGTGAGTAAAAGCTGCAGCGATGCTCCCAGTCTCTCGAATGTGATAAAAATGTTGGAAAACATGCAGAAGTTGGCCTTTCCTTTCAAATTTCCTGATCGCTGCTACTTGACCACCTTAAATTTAATTTTTAATTCTCTGTATTTTACCTAAAGAGAGACCTAAATTTTCACACTAAAGTCACACACAATACCAATATCAGCAACAACAGCGGTCAAAAAAGAGTCTGATTTTTAGCCATTGCAGAATAATATTCAATTTCAGTGACCAGAATGAAGACTAACACCTGTGGTTTTTGGGTTTTGTTGTTGTTTTGTTAGTTGTTTTTTTTTCTCCTTTCTGCAACTTGCTTTTGTGGATCTGAATGTTGCTGCAATGTACAAATGAAAATTTTCTTGCACCCTCTGTTATTGCAGTATTTTACATGGTGGTTGGATTCATTAAATGATGTTAGAAACAAGTGCCTGCCACCATCATTTCTGATAGATTTTTTAAAAGATACTCCACAAAACAAGTGGAGTTTGTATTTAAAAACAAAGAAGGAGAAAATAAAAGAAAAAGAAAAAAAAAAGGAGGGGAGGAGTTGGAGGGTTGTTTTTGTTTCATTATATTTTTAAAATGCATCCAATTATCAATGCTGCTTGGAAATTTAATTTTCTTTGGAAAACAGGGGGCCTTAACTTAACCTGGGACCGTTAGTGTTTTACTTGTTTCTATTTAAAAAAGAAATTGTATGAATTTCCCAGATACCATTGGTACTTGCACACTTCTCTGAAGTATTATGAAGAGTTGGGTTGGTGGAAGAATGTTTTACATATTGTTAACATACATGTGGATATTCTTATATTATTGTACATGTTTGGGAAAATATCACACAACTTTAAAAATGTTACTAAGATGTATGTATCTGACTTTTTCCTTTGGAAAATATTATATATTTTTATTTGTATTTTTTACTTTTTTAAGTTCATCTATATGTGCAGTTATTTTTGTATTGCAAGTGGTCTCATAATTGCAGTAGAGGAGATAAAAGTATAAAGAAAAGTAATTTGGCAAGGATTACACTGCTTTGGGGGAAAAAACATATGGGTCAGTATCATATTATCAATCCTAGAAATATTCTGAGTGTTTTAGCACTGTAAATATGTCACGAGACCTCTTTTCATGAATAGTGTAAAGAATTGCGAGGTTTTAATCACCCATTTTAATTTGTTATTAATTACCACTTTTTTGTGGCCTCTGGTCCTGACTTAATTGAACCTGATCAAACAGCATGCTTTTTTTTTTTGTTTTTATTAAAATTTCTCCTTGTTTTTCAGTTGAATACTGTTTTGTTTTCTTTCGGTTTTGTACTTCATGTTTTTTCTTTTTTGTTTGTTTGTTTCTTGCTTGTGAGAAGTTGATCTTCAGAATTATTTTTACACTATTTATGATTTATTTTCATAATGTAAAAAGTGTGTAATTATTAAAATATCAATCCAACTGTTGGTGCTGATTTGCATAGTTATAAAGTTCTTAGTGTTGGTGCAAAGAAATTGCTCTGGTCTGTCTGGATTGGAAAAAGCTCGTGCTGTGTGGTGCTCATTTGCATTTTAAAATCTACTATGGGTCACGTCAGTCAGCATTCACAGTGCCACAAAAATCAGGGCCTTTGCAATATGCTGCATTTTCCTACAGTGCGCAATTAAAAACAAAACAAACAAACAAACTTGCTCTTCCTATTCTTAATACACCTTTTCCCTTCAAAGTCAAGTCCATTTGGTCACCTTTTTTGAAGAGGCAGAAAAGATTACAGATATCCACAAGTTAAATAAGGAAAAGTAGAAGCTTTCTTGCACACCTTAGAGCACCTCCTCACTCTGGAAAAGCTGCAGGGGTCTACATATCTGAAATTGAAACTATTGCTTACTCAAGTCTGCAGGCACCCCAGGATCCAAAGAAATAAAGCTGAAAATCACCCTTTCTATAAGAGTGATGTTAAAAAATAAACCTGGACTGTTTCTTGTCCCACAAAAGGACAGTGTCATGAGCAACAGTACAAACTAGAGGTCTGCTTTTTACTGTAAATCTGCTTTGTTCAAAAAAAGACGAAGCATAAGAATTATTACAAAATAGTATATTTTCAAAAGTGCCCTGTTCTCAGAAGACACATTTTTGCAGGAGTCTCCTTGAACAAAGGACTTTTTTGGAAGAACAAAACTTTGGGCAGTGGCTGTAATCTCTTCAAAGCATTGTTTAAATGTTTGTGTTTTCTAAGTCCCAAAATATTTCAGACAAACAAAACACTCCCCATTTTTCCCCCATCCTTCACCTCAAAAATGTATTCACTCTAGGCTAAACGAAGAGACCATGGGGTTTTGACCTCTACTCTTAACTCTCGGTAATCTCCGTAAGTGTATGTTAATCGTGTCTAGCTCTGTTTTAGACTCCTAGAAGTACTAAAAATAGTTTTGCTCCATTTCCCAGAGAAGGAATTTATAGCACACAGCTTAACTTGCCCAGCGTCATCGAAGAAGTGCCCTGCAAAGCCAATAGCAGGCGCTGCTCCCTAGGGCTGCCGGCGCTGGCTGTGACCTGGCTTCTCCTGCGGTGACTCTTGGCCTCTTCTTTCTGCTACCTTTCTCGTTTCTTCTCCTTTTGTAGAGGACAAAGAGTGGTTCTCGATACTGCTGCAGCTGTACTGTCAAGAAACAAGCAAAAAGCGTGTTTGACATGGTTTTGTTTTGTTTTGTCTGTCACTGTTTTTCCCCTTTAGCTGCAGCTGGCTAAAGCGTGCTAAACCGGAGCTATGCTGGCTGCCTTTCCTGAGACTACACGTCGTCTTAGGGACCATTAAACTCATGAATCCTCCAACGAGGGAAGGAACTGGCAGTGTCTGTAAGACTGCGGCCCATAGGCCGTTCTCCTTTGATGAAGGGGATGCAGCTTTTTGGGGTTCCTGGGCACCTCCTCCTGGATCTGGAGGCTGCCCCTCAGCCCTGGGCCTGCCCCTGCTGGGCAGATGTGTTGGGTGGGTGTCCTCTGTCAGGGGCTTGTTCTTTCAGAAATAAGCCCAAAATTGCCTGCCTTCAGCAATGCCACTTTTGCCTAGCATCACTTTGTTAGCATGGGGTCAACCGTTTGGGACATTTCCAGCTTTTTTTTTTGTTATTTCCTCCTAAGCACACAGCTTCTTTACTAATGTAGTAACAAACAGTGGGCTCTGGCTGCTGCTAGCACTCAGTGCTTTTCCCATTCTGTGATTTTACTGCCTCCTAGTTATCTTTCAATATCAGGGTCCCTCTGAAGTGACATTTTAGTTAAGCAGTCTACTATAGAGCTCTCACCCTACTGCACTAATGGGACGTTGGCTTTCCTCTGGAGGTCAGTCCTATCCAGGTACCTTCTTCATAATTTTGTGACATCCTGAGGCATTTCTAGGGCTGCAAATGAAATAGCAGCTCATTTACTAATTTAAACGAATATTATATTAAATATAATGATATTTAAATAAATTAATAAATATTCAAAATAAATTAATATTTAAATAATCAATGTTAATTTATTATTATTTAAATGAAATACCTCTCATTTATTTAATGGATCTCTTAATTAAATACTTAAAGGCCATTGCTTACATCCATCCCTGCTTTGTGGACTTACTAAACCTGCTAATCTTTACCCATTTAACAAGGAGTCTGTGGAGATCAGAAGAATGCAACAAAAGCAGGCTTTTATATACTCACCCCATGCAACTTCACCTAGTGGTTCGATTCTAATAGCCACCCAAAAATAATTGTTAGCAGAATAAAAGAACACAACAAAACAAGGAGATGACAAAACATTCGTGTTCCAGCAAGTAGTAACAGCCACACCCAAATACATGTGAAAAATAAAACAAGGGAATGTCAGAACATTCATTTTCCCACAAACAGGCAGTCTGTCTTCCCAGGGTTGCTAAATCATCTCCTTTTTTGTAGAGTTCTGCTGCTTCCCAGTCTGAGTGCTCACAGGATGTTCTCTCTCTCCCTTTTCCTGGCTGCAGGAGAAAAATGCAGTGCTTCTAAACGTTTGCTTGAAACTCAGAACTTGGATTCTCTGTTTATGTGTGTACGCATAGATGCATTTATCTAAGCATACAAATAAATACATGGACTGTATTCTGTATTTTTAGGAAAATACTGTACAAAACCTGCTCCGAGAGATCATGTTCTGCCAGTGCAGTTGTACTCAACGTGCTTTAATTTGTGTCTGAGGTCAGAGGTGGTCACAGCTCCTGTCACATCAACTAAGACTCAGGTTTTGACACATATATACATCAAGATATAATGTTCAATAACCAATAAATATTCCTATTATTTTTGTATGTACAGATTACACCTTGACTGAGTTTTCCAAGTACCCACACCTAAACAAAGCAGTCATGAGTTCTTTCTAGCATTACCTTTTGTCTGGCTGGAATGACAAGTACCCAGCATCTTTTTGTGCACTTGTAGGAACTCCCCTCTTTGTGGCATAGTAATTGTTGTGAAGTAATCATATCTGGTAAAGATAAAATACATAGATATGGGGAAAACAAAACACAACAAACAAACAACAACAACAACAAACCTCTCACTATTATCATATCATATCATAGAATGGTTTGGGTTGGAAGGGACCTCAAAGACCATCTCGTTCCAACCCCCCTGCCATGGGCAGATGCCACCCACTAGATCACATTGCCCAAAGCCCCATCTCTGGGCTACCTGTTCCAGTGCCTCACCACCCTCATAGTCAAGAATTTCCTCATAACCTGTAATCTAAATGCCCCCTCTTTTAGTTTAAAGCCTCTCCCCGGAGCCTTCTCCATGCTGAACATCCCCAGCTCTCCCCAGCCCTGGATGCAGCATTCCAGGTGGGGCCTCACAAGGGCAGAGCGGAGGAGGACAATCACCTCATCACCTCCCTCCACCTGCTGCCCACCCCTCTGTTGATGCAGCCCAGGACACAGTTGGCCTTCTGGGCTGCAAGCACGCACTGCTGGCTCACGTCAAGCTTTTTGTTCACTAGATCCCCCAAGTCCTCTGCAGGGCTGCTCTCAATGGGTTCTTCTCCCAGACTGTGCTCATATCTGGGGTTGCCCACTTCTCAAGCCTGCCCAGGTTCCTTTGGATGGCATCCCTTCCTTCTGGTGTATCAACTGCACCAAACGGTCCACCCTTCAAATCAATATCTCTCTGATTTAGAAATAAGGCTGTTGTGTGGGCTCATGTCAGAGGCCTTACGGAAGTCCAGGTAGGTGACATTGGTCGGTCCATTAGCTTGTGTGAATAAATTTGCCTTAAAAATTCTGGAACTGCAAGCGCTACTGGCACAATCAGCACTGAAACAATTCACTACAAAAATTATTCAGGAGTCAGCAATTGTGGACAAGGCTCTGAAAAGCTATGCTGCTGTGAAGCTTGGTGAGGTGAACGGCTGTGATGGGTTTGTTTCTCAGGACGCAGCAGCAGCATGTTGATTGTCAGAGGTACGCTAACTCCTCCAACAGCAGATGGGTGAAAGGCACTTACTTCCTTGGAACTGACTGTAGTAACATTTGCTTGTTTTCATCCACCATGTAGGGAGACAGGAAAAAAAATGAATTAAGATTTTCAGAGAGCAGTAATTCTATGGAAGAGGAACAAAAAAAAATTGACAAGGTGCCAGAAAGTCCTGTCTCAGGGGGAAAAGACCTCCTCCTCTGCTCTACACATGGGATTTGGCAGGCACGTTCCTGCTGATAATATTGAAAGAATGTTCAAAACCCATGAGTCAAGAGGGAAGGATATTTTTCCTGATTTAAGTCCCATCCCATGACTCAAGGAACAGAGGCGCAGCCTGCCTCCTAACAAGCTATTTCACGTACCACTCTGAACTCTCCCAGTGAAGTTCAGTATTATGAACAAGCTTTGTTTGCTAAATCTGGAACAAAAAGTCCTGGTATAAGCAGGACTGGCTGCTGATGCATCTTTATAAAGGAGCGGAAGCACAGTAGCTTATATCTCACTGTGATCCAGGGTTTCTGAGAGACCAGGACTGGACAGGATGGTGTAAACAGCAGAAGTTTTTCAGCGTTAGCATTTCCTGCAGCCCTGGAAGAGGGACGAGGCTGTTCGCAGCACCAACAGAGGGCAGGGACACACACCGGGTGCTGGAGGCTCGTCTGTCCTTAAATGCCTTCTGACTCGCAGACTGCATGCTGTCAACAGTCAACAGGGAAACAGGGAAAACAGTGAAATGATGCCTGGGCTCGAGCTCTTCTGTGCATTATCTGTACAAAGGGATTGCAGTTAGGCACAGCATATAATGTACGCAACTTGAACTGCAACTACCCTGTGGTAATCATCATTTCCCAGCGTCCAGAGATGTAGGCAAAACAGAAAAGTGTTACAGCACTCCTGACAGGCTCTAGTCCAGGCTCGATTTGGGCACCATCAGTGCTAAGTCCCTGTTCTCTTCATGAGAAGCTCCCTCAGGTGGTCTCTGCTGCACCTTTGTGCTGCCGGCTGGTGATGCCAGGATTCTGACAAAGCAGGGATGTGAAAGGTGTGGAGCTTCAAAACTGACATGGTCTGAAAAGCCAGGGCTCAGAAAAAATGCCTGTAGGAAAAGGAATGCCGGCGCTCAACTAGAGAAGCTGAAAGAAAGGTGGCTGATTTGGCACAAAAGTAAGGAGGTGTGCTTCTTCACCTGAAAAACATGGGAAGAGGAGGAGGGGGTGAACCCACAACAGACAGGAGGAGAAGCCGAGGTGCGGGGCTGGCAGCTTGCCTTGCTGTTTGCAAAGGCGATGCCTCTTAACATCAGTACCTGCTTTTCCTGGGGTGTTTGACATCCCGTTAAAGGGTCACCAAGGGTATCCGTGAAGAAGTGCCTCCCTGAACCTACTCACGTCTGTGACTCTCACTAAATCGCCCTGCTTTCTGGGAATAGATATGTGGATGCTGTATAGAGGTACACACGAACAGATCCTGGGAGACAGGGAGCTGAGCTGTGAAGACGCTGCTACAGCCTTAACCTTACTTGAACCAAGTCCCTGGGGTCCCTCACCACGGTGTCTGCGATTTGGGAGCTGGAACGAGGGACAGAGAGCGAGGGGAGGAGAGAAGGAGGGAGGAGAGAGGGAGGGAGGAGGAGGAGGAGTTTGCACTGGATAAGAGGCAGGATCCCAGCTGAGCCGCGCTGTTCTGTGCCATGCCGGGCGGGATGGAGGAGCGCTACAGCAAGGCAGAGACCCTCGCCCTGCGGAGGAAACACATCGGGTAGGGGCGGCGGGGGAGCACGGTGAGGGTGGTGGGACCTTGTCCTGCAGGAGCAGAGTCACACACTACAGGCTCAGACAGAGCCCAGGCGCGTTCACGAAGCTCGTGTCACACCGGCTTCTCTATAGGGGACAGCTCGATGCTACGGGAATCTTGCCCGCGTTGCACTGGGCTGTGTAGGGCAAAGAGAAAAAGACCTGCAGAAAGGGCTGACCTAGCAGAAGAGCGAAGTGTAGTCAAGAAGCAGCCCCAAGTGATGATGATGAGGTGTGCTTCTTTAAAGTGGAGCAGAGGAGTAGCCAGAAGCATCAGAAAAAGATGTGTGCAGCAGGACTATAAGCTTTGAGAAGGAAAGAGAGTAGATTTCCCTTTCCAGGAGTTGCCTCTGGGCTTTACAAGTTGGTGATCGCAGTGCACCCGACTGAGGGGATGCATTTTGTAGCACTGAGTTACCTGGAAACAGCCGTGTTTATCTGAGCCCACATAACCCTTCCTGAAAGTTTAGAATGCTTTCCCTCTGCTCAGCAATATCATTCAACATAATAACATAGCTGGCATATTCTCCAAGAGAGAAAAAAAAAAGAGGGGGGAGAGAGAGTTTAAAGAGGGCTTTGGATAATGTCACGTGGAACCTGAGTTTTGCTGGAAGCCAGCATGAATTGGGTGCTTATAAAAAGCTGCTTTTAAAGATGTGATTCAAAGCAGTCAGGAAGAAACACTGAGATTTTAGGTGCCTGCTCAGCAGCTCTGAAAATAAAGCCTCCGAGGCATTAGCATTTTGTTCTTGAACATGACCTCTGTGCCGTACAGTCGGCCATTGCGTAACGACTTTTTGGCTATAGCATAAAACAGCTCTTAACCACCCACCTTTATTCCCAGAGAGCTAACTGGCTATACATGGCCGTGAGAGATGTAAACAACCAGAGCTACAGCCCACAAATGCAGTGGGACATGTAAGGACCTGGAAGGACTTGCAGTCCCCATGCATGGAGCCCCTTCCAGACAGGGTCAAGGATTGTGGGTGCCCTTACCCGGGACTGCTGCTGTCCTGCTGTGCCAGGGGGCATTCATCAGGAATGACTCAGAAAACTAAAACGGTGTTATTTTATACATTTTTTTAGGCCTTCCTGCAAAGTTTTCTTTGCCAAGGACCCTCTGAAGATAGTGCGTGCTCAGGGCCAATATATGTTTGATGAGACTGGAGAAAAATACTTAGACTGTATCAACAACGTTGCACATGGTAAGCAGTTTATCTTGTAAGACTGCTTCTGCTGCCTCATTTCTAATGGGAATTGTAATGCACGTCTTTCAAGTGATGATGACAGGGTCACAGGGCTTCCTTGTGTGGTTCAATAGCGGGCTGTTTGCGAGTAATACTATTTTCTTCTTCAGTTGGCCACAGCCATCCGTATGTGACAAAGGCTGCAACCAAACAGATGGAACTGCTCAATACAAACTCCCGGTTCCTGCATGACAACCTCGTTCAGTACGCTCAGCGTCTTACGGCTACCCTGCCAGAGAAACTCTCTGTGTGCTATTTTGTTAACTCTGGGTATGTCTGCTTAGTTATTTGTTCATTAAGGCTATTTTCTCCCTGTTCAAGATGGACACTCAGAAGTAAGAATTTGTTAAAGCAGGACTTAGTAATACGCAACAGAAATACTCCCAGTACTGATTGATTGCAGGATACTTTGTCTCTGCAGCTATCATATTTGATATGATGGCTCGGTGCAAGAGAGCCAAGGCATGAGACTGCTCTGCAGAACATCAGGCAATGGGAGCAGAGGGGCTGCTGAGGGCCAGGCTGGAAGTTTAGGTCTCTGTAGCAGGAGCAGACTTGTGTCCTCTGCTGCCTGATGGCTGGGGAGGATGGAGCTATCGTGGAGGGGGGAGACAGGGCCAGCATGCTCAGACACTTTCGGGGGGTTTTGTGGCCGTGTTGTGCTTTCAGCTGCTCACTGCTCTGCGATGTGGTCTCGTTTGTGCCTACAGGAGGTAAATGTTCACAAACAAACTGGGGGAGGGAAATAAAGCATCTCTTTGTTTGCTGTTTGTACAAAGGGCTGTTTTCTTCCTCGCCCTCTTATGTGGCATTTACAGTCACAACCTTAGCACTGTAATCTGTATAGAAAAAGAACCTGCTGTGTCCCCTGCCTCCTCTTCTGTTAGCATAGATTTTAACTGGAAGCCCTTCCTCACTGTTTTGTGGATGTATCTGATGTGGTGCAGGTCTGAAGCAAATGATCTGGCTTTACGACTGGCCCGGCAGTACCACGGACACCAAGATGTGATCACCCTTGAAAAGTAAGTACATAGAGCAGCTTGTGTAAATGCAGCCAGCAACTCCTGCAATTACTTCAGAAGCGGCTGTGCAGCAACCCCCTGCTGTTTGTACTGTACTGCCTGCTGAAAGAAAGGCTTTGTTGCTTTCATAGTAGAAGAGGTCAGGAAATAAGTTTCCCTTTTTCACATTTGGATAATCACAAGTTCTGAAGATTTGTGAAAAACAGATTGTCAGTCACCCCAGAAGGTCAGTCACCTGTTACACTTTTTGAAACATAAATTTCAATTTATGTTTCCCACAGAGAATGACAAAGCAATTCATGCCAGAGACATGAACGATAGTTTGAAACATCACTGCGTGGTCTAGCCACTGGGCTGTTCTGGAAAAGGGCTTTCTGTTTGTGATACTCTGCTGGAAATGCTTCATTTTGGACTTGAGGATCTCGAAGGTCTTTTCCAACCTAAATGAGCCTTTGGTGCTATGATTCCCTGGTTCTAAATAAATAAGCATTCAGTGTTCACGAAGGATGACCTTGAAGCTCTGCAGTGGTGTTGATTCCCTGCTGTACCAATGCTCAGCTCTTCTCTGTTGAGTGCAGGAGCATACGCACAAACCTGAGCAGCTCCAAAATCAGGAGGAACTGAAAGGGCTGTCAGTCCTGAGGAATGTTCTTGACCAAGTCTCTGGGTCTCCCTAGCCTGGATGCAACTGTAGCATTGGTTACACTGCTGTTGGGCTGGATCTTTTCCTCAGGTCACAATCAGAAAATCCAGCACACTGAAAGGCACAGAGCTTGTTTGACTCAGCTGTAGCCAGATCCCTGTTAGCCCTCCTTGACTAACAGGGACACAATTTGGAGCCCCTGACAGTAGTTTCAGTCAGGAGAAGCTGATGATGGAGCTGGCTCGGCCACTCTGCTTGACTGCAAAGTCTTGCCGGCCCGAACACCACAGGCCCCCAGTTTCCAAGGCTCTGTGGGGTTTTGTTATCCTCTTTACCCAACGTGTCCGCTGCTGTCTTGTTGTGACTTATCTTTGTTTTGGGCTGCAGTTCCCTCTGCTTCAAGTTTATAGCTGAATGAAAGTGTTTTGGCCTCAATAGTAACCATCTTCAGCATACTTACAAAGCTTTTATATTCACTCTTCACCTTTATCCCGTGACTGGCTTTGGCCAAACAGTCAGGCCTTCAGGGCAGGTAGGGGTGTGCTGCTGCTGTATAAGGGCCACAACCTCTGTTGCAGTGCAGACCCTTGAGAGTCTTCGCAGTGGTGTTAGGGCTGAGCTTACAAAGTTTGGGCTGGCCAGAGCGGGGCCTGCAAGGTGGCCATGAGGCGACTGGACCCACCCTGCACTGCTGTTCGTAACTGGCCAGGGCAACCGCTTCAGAGCTGGTGCCATCCAAGGGACATCACCTGCCTGTCCTCACACTGCCATCTGGGTTTATGCAAGAACAAAAGCTCACCCCTGGTTCCAGTCTTGCTAGTGAATTAAAGCCAACAGCAATTTCGTATTGCCTTTGAGAGAAAGATTGAGAGAATTAAACTAAGATCCCATCACAAACAGTGCTACTGTGTTACAAATACAGCCTCTTATTCTGGTTTATTTATAAGCAAAATGGTAAATTTAGCTCTTCTATAAATTTGGTGACTTCAATATTTAACTCTCATGCAGTGCTTACCATGGCCATCTTACGTCTCTGATTGACATCAGTCCCTATAAATTTAATCAGCTGGGAAAGGACAGCAAGAAGGAGTTTGTGCATGTGGTAAGTGAGCTTTTTTTTTGTTTTCTTTTATTTTTGTCATTGTTATGCCTGTTATGTGTTATATTCAATTAGCTACTTCTGGTGTAAATATACTTTCATTCTGCTTTGCTGATTCCAGTGTTGTTGTGGTTTAACCCGGCCGGCAGCTAAACACCACGCAGCCGTTCACTCACCCTCCCCCCTCCCTCTCTGGGACGGGGGAGAGAAATGGAAAGTGAAGCCTGTGAGTTGAGATAAAGACAGTTTAATAAGACAGAAAAAATAATAACAACAACAATAATAATAACAATAATGATGATAATAGTACCAGTAATAATAATGTGTACAAACAAGTGATGCACAATGCAATTGCTCACCACTCGCTGACCGATGCCCAGCCTAACCCCGAGCAGTCCGGCCCCCTTCCCCCGGCTAGCCACCCCTATATATTGTTTAGCATGACCCCAGATGGTATGGAATACCCCTTTGGCTAGTTTGGGTCACCTGTCCTGGGTCTGTCCCCTCCCAGCTCTTGCTGCACCCCCAGCCTGCCTGTTGGCAGGACAGAGCAAGAAGCTGAGATGTCCTTGGCTTGGTATAAGCACTGCTCTGCAACAATTAAAACATCGGGGTGTTATCAGCACTCTGCTCATCCTAAGCCAAAACATAGCATTCTACCAGCTACTACAAAGAAAATTAACTCTGTTCTAACTGAAACCAGGACAAGTGTACATGCACTGTACACTGAGTGCTTGTCAGTGGATTTAATACAGCAAAATTGCTTTTGGATTTCAAAGAGTCCTCATTTGCAATGCTGAATTCATTTAGTTGTACACTACAAGTTTTCATATTCATTGCACTGTACAGATACACAGTTTGAGGAAGGTAGCCAATGTCTGCTGTGTTACTTTGGCTAAAGATAAGCAGGACTTTTAAGTCTACTTCAAAAAACTGGAAAGGCAGAGCCCATCTGCACACAGTTCTGGGTATAGAGCTCATATTCACCTTAACAGGCTACCATTTGATTTCCAGTCTGATCTTGTATATCTTACCGTGACAAAAATCATTCTCAGCTCAGAGGAGCACACCAAATTGCTCACAGGTCTTTCCGAATTTTTTATAATGCTCCCTTTATTTACTGAACTTCTTCCAACATTGTTGAAGGTCATACAGATTCTTACTGTGATGAGGATGCTGGAAATCAAGTGCCAGACTGGAAAACCCAGTTTTCCAGTTGCAGGAAGGGAAATTCCTGCAAGAAACTGAAATAACTTGACAGATGAGGACTCGGCATTATGTCTTAGGGGAGAGGAGGAATGGACTTGAAGAGGTGGATGAGGTAGATGGCTCTTCCAACATTTGCGTCCAGTAATGCTGAACACATCACAAGGCTGGCTTTGAGTTTAGGCTCCTGTACATTATTTTGGTACAAGTCCATGCAGAAATTGAGATTGTGCTAACTCCTGTTATGTATCTATGTTGAAAGACAGAACTGTACCTGTTACAAGAACTCAGAGCAATGAAAAGAAACACAGGGTAAATGTTTCACGGAAAGATTGCCTTTAAAAAAATATATTTTTTTAAATTGGTCTTTTCAGGCTCCTTCTCCAGATATCTACAGAGGGAAATATAGGGAAGACCACCCAGATCCAGCAAGTGCGTATGCTGAAGAGGTGAAAAAAATTATTGAAGAAACACAGAAGAATGGACGCAAGGTGCGTGTCTTGTGCTCTAGAAATACTGAAGCTTCATTTATTAGGAGTAAAATGGAGGCATGAAACAGGAAACTAAGGACATGTTTCTCTACTTAGTTTCCCTTGCTTGCCTTTCATTTTCCTGTGATGTATTCTGTCTTCAAAATGTGCCATTTTTCAACCTTATCATAATTTTTCTAGGTATCAGTGAAAGGATCAATTATAAATTTCTAAATGAGGAGATACAACCAAAACAGTTTAATTCTCTATTTCATGCATTGCACCAGTAGACTGTAAATATCTTAGGGCACAGACTAGCTTTCAGGTCAGCTGAGAACACTACACAATTTCTAGCAAGGATATATCTAAAAGTCTCTATGAATGGAGAAAATATGGAGAAAAAGATAAAATCTTGATAATATATTTCTGATTCCAGTAGCTAAGATGACTTTGAAGTCATCTGAAAAAGATGAACCTTTCAATCATATACAACATGACCTTGATAAAATCAGATCCTTTCTAAACAGGTTTATTGACAACGTGTGTTAATATTTTGTGTGATGGCACAAGCATTTAGAGATACGTAGGGCTTGATTCAAAGCCCCACATTCAGTGGAGATTGGAACAATATGTTCCCTTCTAGTCCAATGGACTTGTATCACTCTTCTTTTAATTTCTTCATCAACTTTTTTTATCCTCTACTAACGGATAGTTTTGTGTTTTTTTTCTTCCCTTGTTTCCTTTCTTTTGCATATTTCTTAGGTTTTGGTGACATAGACCTGTGGCAGGACAAGTTGTGCTAAAGGCTAAGCCTCACATGCTATGGGAAGCTTCGTACTCTTTGGCCGTAGCATGCCTCTTCAAATATAGCGTACGGTTCTTTACACGTTACTGCTCGGCCTTGTTTCCAGGAAGACTGCACCAACCCAGAGAGACTTCTTGATGCTCAGGGAGGGGTTCACAAGTGGTGTGGGGATGCAATCCCTTAAATAGCAGACTTATGCTGAGACTTTGGGGTAATATTGTATCTCTGCTGCATAGACATGTTGACAAGAAATGAATTTTGATGTTCCAGTGTGTCTGATCCGCTGCTCTTGCCCTTCCTGACTTGAAATAACTTTCTTTTTCATTCCTAGCAACTGGAATTATTTCACCTATAGAATTTTTCTCCTCTTATGTCAAGTGCCTCATGCTGATATTTCACTTCTTTAGTTATTTTCCTTAGGCAGGGGTGCCCAAAGCATAGCCTCAGGTCATCTTACAGTTCAGCTTCTACCCAACTCTACCTGGTGTTAAAGACTGAACAATTAAGCTGATCACCACATGTACCTCTTACTGGAGAGTCCTGGCATTAAGCAAGTTTTATTCACCTCTTGGAGAAAATGGCAAACACTGGTATGTCTCCTGTAAATGGAAATCTGTAAATAAATTTACAGAGTTCCCAGGAGCCTGTCCGCTGACAGGAGTAAGTGTCTTCAACTTTAATGGCTGTAGGACTGGGGGTTAATGGAGGTCCTTGTATTCCCATCAGGTTACAAAGGTGGCCCTGGCTACTGCAAATTTGGGCACCCCCGATTTAAAAAAAATGAAAAAATTCTCTAGCCGTAGCTCCTCAAGAACCCTAAGATGTCGAACCCATTGTGTGATTAAATTAGGGCACACATTTAAACATTTATTTCTAGACTGATAGATGTTTGTGCAAAGGCCAGGCAGATGAACATAGCTCTTACCTCAGTTTGTTTTTTGTAGATTGCTGCTTTCATAGCCGAATCCATGCAGAGCTGTGGAGGCCAAGTAATTCCACCTGTGGGCTATTTCCAGAAAGTGGCAGAGTACGTACATCACTTTGAAAGGGCATAGCTGAAAATTAACCGGAAAAAAAAAAATGTTTTTCACTATAGGCTGATCCAATCAAATCAACTATCTTCCTCTCTTGCTCTTGGTTATCTGTGGTTTCATCCTATTTTTTGAAAAGTATGATTTCACTTCTATTTTTTATGGAACATCAGCTGACTAATTATTTTTAGCTGGATAATTGTTTTTCCTTTTCTATCTTTAATCTTCAGGCCATAAGTATGATGGAAGATGAAGTTGAACCATCAGAGAGGTAGCCCTGCAGTAAAATTACAGTACTCCTATTTTACATCAAAATACTAGACATTTTTTGTTAACATTTAGTAAACTAATATTTTTTTCAATTGAACTACAATTGAGCTACAACTCTGTTTGAATAAGTTTCCAATCTCTCTTGTGCACTCCAGCTCTGTTTTGTCACACTATAAGCGAAACAGTTGGCTTGAATGGAGTAGCTGTGAATATCTGTCAGAAATTTGATAAATGAACTATAGGTTCATTAGGGCCTGAGTAAGAGCCAGGTCAGTGAAGGACTCAAGTTCTACTTGCAGTACTTGTAGTACTTGTAGTGCTCAAGTACTATGACAAAGGATAAACTCAAGTTGCGTCACTCAGGATTCACAGGTCTGACTATTCCTGAAAGCAGAGTCCTGGCAGCAGTCTTTGGCATATGAGAGGAAGAACCAACCTCTTCTTAGGCAGACTGCTGGGATGTATGCCAGGGGGGTCAGCCACTTACGCAGTCTCTGAGCATGGTTGTTAGAGCAGCAGCACTGAAGTTCCATACCAAGTTGTGTTTCAGCAGCCACATTCCTTCTTTTTTACTGTCTAAACTGGTTTCACACTGGAGATTTTCTGTTCTACCAACATCCTTGTCCTAGATTCAAGACCAGTCAGCAAAGTTAGTCACTCAAGCTATTCTATTTGTTTCCAGGTATGTGCGTGCAGCAGGTGGTGTATTCATAGCTGATGAGGTCCAGGTTGGCTTTGGCAGAGTTGGGAAGCATTTCTGGGCTTTCCAACTGCAAGGTGAAGACTTTGTGCCTGACATTGTCACCATGGGAAAACCCATTGGCAATGGCCATCCTATGTCTTGTGTGGTTACAACAAGGGAAATTGCTGAAAGTTTTGGTGCCTCTGGCCTGGAGTATTTCAATACTGTAAGTTTGTACATGCAGGTTTGTCCTTTTGTTTGTTTGTTTACATTTAGCAGTTACCAGTTCAGGTGATTCATGTAACATCTGCATCCATCACTGCATCATATTGCTAGGAGCTCAAGTCAGTCAAAAGCTAATACCTAAGAACAAATGGAGAGGCTTTGAAATATGCTCTCTATCAGGTAGTATATCTTAAAATGGAGACCAGCATGACTCTGGCAAGTCATGCAGTTCGTCTCATAGCCATATGGATAAATATCTCCTTAGTCCTACCTCTCCCTCGCTCCCCTCTGAAATGCTGACCATGTAACACTTCATTTTCTAGGATAGGCTCAGCAATGGGTGCTGTGCAGATGAGGCTCATGCCCTGGCAAACCCTGCTGTGCAGTCATCATCTAACAAAACAGTGACCCTTCACCAGGAAACATTTGAGTGGCATGCATGCCACAGAGGAGCAGCTTTCTTCTTAAATCCTCTTTTCTGCTCCTGTGACTGAAACTTCTTCCCAGCTACCATGCATTCCCTTTTCTTTCAATGGGGGTTACACCCTACAGTTGAAGAAATACCAGATCTGTCACCCACTGCTCTTCACAGGAGCATTTTGCCTGCATATATAGTCTACAAACCATGAGAGCAGCTTGAACACTTGAGTTGTGAAATCTTCAGATTACTGAAATCCAGCTGAGGAACAGGGAGCTCCCTCCCTTGGGCTTTGCTACACTGCCCAAACCATGGGGAACTGTGCTCCACAGCCTTCATAGCACAAAATCTTCACCTCTTTAAGTTTTCCTCACTGCATGCCAAGTAGGAGAAGACAAGCAAAAACTACCTGGATAGACATGGATGAATGTTTCTGATGGATGCTGTTTTCCTATTGTCTTTACTATCAGTTTGGAGGCAACCCAGTGTCTTGTGCAATTGGTTTGGCTGTACTGGATGTAATAGAAAAAGAAGATCTCCAAGGAAATGCTGCACGTGTAGGAAATTATCTCCTAGAATTGCTGGCTGAACAAAAGGAGAAGCATCCCTTAGTGGGAGATATCAGGTAGGTGCCCCATGGCATTTCAGTGTTTCAGAGACAAGAAATGATGAGGGCAAAAAAAATAAAAATAAAATAAAAAGAAAGTCTGGGGTGAGGAGAACCCAGAAACAGGATGCCATGATTATGTTCCACCTCTTTGAAACTGGCCTACCCAAAACTAATACTGTAAATAACATGTTTGTCAAGAAATGTTTCCATACAGCTGTTTAGCTGGGGAATAAATGTAGCTTAGAAGGGCTCTGGGAGCAAGTAGGAGAAAGATCCACCACTATGCAATAGCCCAGTTGCCAGCACACTCTTGGCATGATGGAGACAATCAAATCTCTGGACCATTTCATTTGGAGATGTTAGTGTAGGTATCCCCCATCTCATGTTAGAACCATAACAACCACTCTTAGATTTTTGTTTTTGTTGTTGTTTTTAATTCTTATTTTTGATTATCTGTCTTCCACATTACCTTGTTTTGAGGTTTGCAGGAAAAGAAAGCAAGAATATTGTTACCTGGCCACGTAGCCTTAATGAACCAGTTAAATTTATTCAGAATTAGCTGTTATCTCACTTGATCATCTGAAGTAGCAAGTGCAAAAAGATAGCTAAACAGAAAGTCCCATCCCTTTCTTGTTGTTTTCTCTCTTGCTAAAGTCTACGTTTGAGCAGAAAGCTTGGATTCCTGACACTGGATTTCATTTTTCTATGTTTTATCTCTGCTCCAGGGGTGTTGGATTGTTTGTTGGAGTGGATCTGGTGAAGGACCAACAAAAGAGAACACCAGCCACAGCTGAAGCTCTTCACCTCATTTACAAGTAAACGTTTTCTAATGACTACATGCAGTGATCAAACCCTCCTAATATTCCCTAGCAGTTACTCATTAATTTCAATTAAAATTTCTGTAGCTTCTGACGACATGGTATTAGAAAAAAGAAAAATTTCATAGTTTAACTCAGCATGAAGGGTCTGACAGGGCACAATATAGTTGTATATCTGTGTTTAACACAACTGTTTCCTCTTTCCACAGGCTGAAAGAGCAGAAAATCCTCCTTAGTGCAGATGGACCACACAGAAATGTACTAAAATTTAAACCACCAATGTGTTTCACTATGGAAAATGCAAAACACGTAGTGGAGAAAATTGATGTACTTCTCACAGGTATGTATGGTTTAATGCTCACAATACTCTTTGTTGTAATGACACTTTGGAAACACCAGCCACAATACCATAATGCAGGCTATTACATGCAAGGAAAAGAAAGCAATTATGTTTCCTTCTCCTTGTTCAAGCTGCTGTTCTCAATGCCATTTACTCAAAATAAATTAAAAAGTCTCAAATATACTTCAGCCAATCTTCGTAGGCAAAGCCCTGCTCACGATTCTTTCTCTCATAGGCTCAGTGTTCTTATTTATCTCTGGTCACATATGCTATGTGTTAAGGAGCAAATAAATTAATTCACCAGTGGCCTGAAAGACGCTGGTAAAACTTTCCATAGTGCTCTGTTTGTTGTTTTTCTAACTGGCTTCATTGAATATGATTGTCTCACTCAAATTCAGCCTGAAGGTTTTCAGACTCTATTAATCTTCTACCTGGGGATCAATTCAGGGGAAAATAACGTCAGAATATTTATCATTAATAACATATCATTAACATAAGGACTCTCCAAGGTCATTCTACATTGAATGCTCCCATCTCCTGAGGTTAGAACAACTGGAGCTAGCCTAGCACAAACCTGCAGGATTCAGCTTTGAAAGGTCTATCTATAGGGTATATAGGATCTACATACCTGTGCTCTGGCTAAGCTGCTAAGCTCATGCTATTTAAACGCCCACAGTCCTGATACATTAATCATGTTTCCTTGGAAAAATGCTTTAGGAAGTATTCTTTACTTTATCAGTTACTCTCCCATGGGATAAATGCTCAGAAGAATAGTTGATTGGGTATTGTTTCCTTCAGCTAGCAGTTAAACTGACTGTACACTTACTTACACCTGGTTCTTTTTATTTTATTTTTTTTTCTTAGAAATTGAAGAGGCAACTGGAATGAAGACAGGAAACAACATATCTGCAAATGCACAATGTAAAAGAAAAGTATGATTTTGTTTTTTTCTTGTTTTTTCTTTTTCAATCTTACTCATGTAGGTGTTTGGTTGTCATGCCACCAAAAATGACACCCTCATTTTTGGTGGCATGAGAGGCTCTGTGCATTGATACTGAGCTCAGAACTAGTCTGTGGAAAGGAGCCTGAGAGGATAGTGTTACTGGGGCAAATCTAAAAAGAGCTGACCTACACAGACCTACAACAAGGAACATTTCATAGACAAGCCCATTGCCTTGTCTGCCCTATATATATGCAAATACAAGCAGCCAGACCTTGGGCTGCACACAACTGTGAGCTCTTAAGCAGTCAAGAATTTCACCAGTTCTAGGTATTGAGTGCTACCAATGGATATTTGGCTTTCTAAGCAAGCCTTCAGCCTGGAAGATTTCCAATTTTTAGGGCATTCCAAGGATTTAGTTTCCACTGTAGTGGAATCTTTGAGTATGAATGGCTGACATCCAAATTTGGGATTCCTTAGGTTGCAGCACTGGCTTTGGACAAATCATATATAATTTCTCACACCCTTAAAAATACATGTCATCCACTGTGCTATAGGGAAGCTCACTGAGGCATCCCTTCACAAATTTTCCAGTGATGCTGCAAATGGCAGAGGCAAGAGCTCAGCTGTCTAGGGAGACAATAATCAAGGCAGAGATCATATGGATTGCTGGCTATATGGATAACAGATAAATCTAGATTTGGGGTACAAACTCTTTCATACATTTGCACACATTCGGTTCAATTTATTTCAAAGGTGAAAAGTTATGCTTCTGAAAGAGGAGAATTGGGCAGAGCTTCTTAGTAGGAACCAAGTTCAATGCCCACCTGTTGAAAGACAAGCATGAGTCTTCATTGATATTTCATTTGTGTTTCAGACTAACGAAGGGGGTTCTCAAGCAGAGTCCGCAAATGAAAGCACCAGCCATATGAATGGAGCTGCCTGCAGACAAGAAAATGGTTTTTACCCTGAAAAATGCTCGGTGCCAAGTAAAAGAATAATAACTTGAAGGCGGAAAGTTTTCTTTTTCAGTTTGAATTTGTTTTCTATTTGCTTTTGAGATGAAGAGTGCAATAGTCGGAGTCCTAGGATTTGTCTGAAGCCTAGTGCTACCTTCTCTAAATTGACTAAATACCTATTAGCTTTATTAGGAGTTTAAAATACATTTTCAAATATATGAGAACTATACCATGTGGCCTGAAAGCTACATGTGACAGAATGGACAAGTGATTCATGAATATCTTGGTGCTGATTGCAGGCTTGGCATAGGTAAACAAACTCTGTGAAATCTGTGGATTTACTCGTATTACAGAGTATGAATTGCTTCACCACCGTACAAGCAAATCACCAATCCTATAAAGTTTAACATGATGAACTTAACATGCTATTTTTACAATATTTTAAATTTCAATATATGATATTGAGATGTTAATTACTTTCCATGTTTTAATGGCTGAATTCACAAAACAATACTTGAGAGAAATCATTGTTATCTTCCTGTGTATCTTAGGTCCTATGGACCATATTCCCAGGTGATATAAATTGGTGTAACTTTGTTAATGTCAGTGATGCTCTACCAAGAGTCTACCTCTGTGTGTGTAGAGGCACAACGTTCATGCAAGCCATTCTTACTTTGTGTTCAAAGAAATGAATATGGATCATAATTTTCTATTGATAAAGCAACTTTTATAGAGAACTATTTATATAGAGTAAGATTTTAGTTTTTCTTTTTTTTTTTTTTTTCAAAAGTTTATATATTGAACCCTCTAAGTCCACAAAATATGCAAGTACAGTATAGATAATTTCAGATGCACTGAAATGAGGCTCCCAGGGATAGCCCAGCTTGCATTCCCATGGATTTTAGATGTTTTGAAAGCCGTGGGAAGTACTGCCTGATCCTTCTGTAGTGGTTCTGTTACTTTTTGTCAAAGGTGATGAAGAGTTGCACGCCAGTTGCACTGGATCCTGACACATAAATGCCTATGCTAACATTTGATAGATTACTAAAATGAGAGGACCTCTGCATAAAACATGCATGGAGCCGCTTTGCAGCCACTGCCTGTCTTTGCTGGAGATATTCTAGCCTGACTTGTGCCTCCTTGTCGGTGTTAGATTTCAGGGAAAGCGCACAAGCCCTGCTTTTCTCTTTTAATATATGCACAACTCTATGCTATGGAAAACACTGAGGGCTTTACAAGTGGAATGTACTTCAGGGAAAAAAAAAAAAATCTATTCAGTTTTCATACCCTGAGTTCTGCTGTTTCATAATTGCTGCTGACACTGCCACCGATATTGAGCACCTTATTTAATTTCATGTTTTCCACAATTTGCTATATTAATATTAATATTTCCAATATAACTTCATCCAACATCCAGTGCTGGCTTATTTTCTATTTCATGATTCTTGAATAATTCCATAAAAATAAATCTCTTATTTGTAATTATGAAATCCTCCACAAAGGGTTTTTTTTTTGTTGTTGTTGTTTATTTCAATTTCGTTCTTCAGTAACACCCATTTGCTGAGGAAAACCACTTCAGTTTTGGCCTGGGCTTCTCTCCATGCTGAAGCAGAGCTGGCTTGGCTGTATTTCCCTGAGGCTCTGTGTGGTCCTCTGCTGTACACAGCTCTCACCCTCTGTGCGGGAGGTTATCTCAGCTGCCACAGCCCCACTGCTTGCAGGGCTGTGCTGCAAATGGGGCTGGGCCCTGCCAGGATCCATGGCAAAGGCCTCTCCGCCTGCACAAAGACCCAAATCAACCTCCTTTGGAGGGGTGGTAGAGGAATTTCTTCCAAGTAGATAAACCACTGACAGACTAACGTAGTACAAGTTCTAACATACCGAAGGTGCGTTTCCATGGCAGTTTGCTCAAAATCAAGGCTGCCACTGTGCTTTCTACAGGTGCTTTGATGTCCTCCTTTAGCCACACATTGGCACTAGCAGCTCCATGGTGGCCTCACAATTAACCTACCCTTTGAAGCTGGGGAAAGCACCTTCCTTACCTGCCACTAAGAGGCCAATGCCTTTCGTTCATTGTCAGCGAATTAAACTACCTGAACGTGTTGCACCTGTCTCCCTTCAATTAAAAAAAAAAAAAAAAAATTCTTTCCCTTCCCACCCACTGTTCCTACCAAGGCGTGTCTCTAAAGGCACAGCTTAGGTCATTCCCAGTATCAAGCGAGGGCTCCTTACATTGTACCTCACCCACAGCGTGCAGAACAAGCAGCATGCTCTTCCCAGCGACTGGGAGGGTTACGCTGAAAAGAACACAGCCCAACAGCCTTATGGCAGGTCATTAATATTTAATTTCCAAAAACATGATGAAGAACTAGAAAAATATCCAATTAATCTAAATTTGGAGGGAAATAAAGGTCGCAGCTTCATAAGCACAAGGAGCCTGGGCCGCTACCTGTGTCCTGTTTCTGCACATGCTAAAATTACATGGAGAAAAAATTGCTCCAGTTGGATAGTGTTTTACATCCAGTTTCAGCTTCATAAAGCAGGAAGTTCTCTACCTATCTGTTCTGCTAATGGTAGCTAATTGTGCAAGGTACAAGTTACTGAGAGCAGATGAAGCTTCTATTTTCTTTAAACAAGAGAGGCAAGCACTTCTCTTACACAATTTTATATGAATTTATGTGGAGGAACCAATCCACCAGTTAACAGCAGTTGAGCTGCTCTTAGAAAAATCACTATTACTGTATTTTTGTTAATGTTTTTGCAGTATCTTAGAGTCCCCCAACAAGATTATGTACAACCCCTGCTGTGAAGGGTTTACTAATTAGAAGAGACTGGCTAAAGGATGAAAGAGAGTAAGCAGAAATAATTAAGGCCAGACACGAACAGTTGTTCTGGTCAGTTGAACTGATCAAATATGTTCTGTTCACTGAATAAGTAAAGTACTTCCCAACTTCTTTGTTCCCCTTTTTCCTCTCCTGTCCTGGCTGTGCAGTTCCTGATTCTGGCCAAGTGGTTCAACCTCCACCCCGGCCCTGGAGTTCATCAGACACCCCTGTAAGCCAGTTCAATTCACTGACCTTGCAGAAAAAAAAATATCCACCTCCCCCTTTTTTTTCTTTTGACATCAGTTTTCTGCGAGGCCAATGAACACTCCTGGAGGGGGTCTGAACCTGTGCAAGACAAGCAGCAGGAAGAAGAGGCAGTGGGGTGAGGGAAAGGCAGGACTCCTTCCCAAGTGGGGAACACACTGGAACTACTTTTATCTTTATTGCAGCTCATAATCATAGTTTACCACTATTTCAATCACTTTTACATTGCACTTTTAGGGCTTTTAAAGAAAAAAGGCTGTTCAGAACAAGGGAAAAGAAAGGACAGTGCTTTCTGCGGATTCTGATGAAAGAGCACTGTGAGAGTCTGAACCAGGCACCTGTTAATTCCCCTACATAAAAGCAAGCAGGATTGAACCTTTGCAGAGTTGGAAAGCTGTGCCTTAGAAGGCACTGTTCTGGGGAGAAGAAACAGGATCAAAAGTTGCTATGTCAACATAACATCCCTGACCTGCCAGGGAATCGGAGCATGTCCACATCTGGGGAGTATGCCTCAGCCCTAGCTCCATTAAACACTGCAGTAGAAATGAAGGGACTAGAAGAATTATTGAGAAAAGTCGGGTTTGTCTTGTTTACAGAGAAGGGAAAAAAAATGTCAAGTGTACCAACAAGAAATCTGGATCACAGCAATCTGATCAGTTTTGTGGTTACAGTCTGAAGGAGAGGATGATGTGGGAGACCCAAAGGCCCGGATAGGTGCAAATGGCTGGTTTCATTCAGAATCCCTTCCATTTCTCCACATCACACATGCACATGCAGTAGTGTTACATTTTTTTCCAATGGTTTCTAGATGTATGTGTTTTGTTTTTTTCAGACATGCATAAAATACATTTACAATCTTCAGAGATGTAAACTTGGTGGATGCTAACTAGCAGGCAGCCCCCAACGCACCATATTCCAGAAGGGAAAAGCCCCCCACATACCCACATCCCCAGAAAAAGCAAGCTCTGATGTTATCTGGTTAAAAAAAAAAAAAAAAAAAAGAGAGAGAGAGAGAGATGAACAAAGGGGACCAATGGACAAACCTCAAACATTTATTTTACATGTATATGGTTACAACATGCAGTGTATTTTTTTTAAAAAAAGGAAAAAGAAAAAGAAAGAAAAAGAAAAAAAAGAGATGAGAAAAGAAAAAAAAAGGGGAAAAGAAAAAAGAAGAAAAAAAGAAAACGGAAAAATAAAAAAGAAGAATATTATGAATGGAGACAAAATTTCAATTTTAAGGCAGCAAAATAGGACACCCTCATCTCAAACCACATTTTTTCAGCAACAATGTGTAAAAACTAGAGCCTAGAAGCAGAAGTCAAAAACACCTTTCATAAAAATATTTCTATCAGTGGAGAAAGCTGATTAAATGTCTCTTGCAAAATGGGGCACAAGAATTTGTGTAGGCATCCCCTGAAGAGTAAGTGCTGCAGATACCCTAAGCTACAAGCCAAAAAACAGAGCTGTTAAAGAAACGGCACTAGGTAATGTGCTAGAGGAGACAAGGTCAGGGACTGGGATTTCCATGAAACACCATTCATTATATTGTGTGGTTAAGTACTGTATATATGCATATAAGCATATTGTATATAAGCATGTTTGATCTGCCTCAGTTTTGTTGTTTGTTTTTTTCCCTCCATTTAATATAATAATTTAGAAAAACAACTGACTAACGCTTGCATGCAGAGCACTTTTCTTACAGCAGCAGAAAGGTTCATTTACTCTTTCTCAGTGATGACCTTTCCAGTCTGAATCTGGCTCGTGCTGCTGCCAACCAAGCTCTGGCAGAAGGCTTATGCAAGGGAAAACAAGGCCAAATGACACTGACAGGCTTTCCCTCTCTCTGCCACCCTGAAGCACTTGATGTTGGTGCCTAGTTCCTATGGTTCAGCTGAAAAGGCTTCAGATCCAGAATGAGAAAAGACAAACTGCATTTTTGCATTTGCCACTGACTTGCGATGTGACTGGATTTTATCACGTTGCCTCTGTAGGCTTCAGCCTCCGGAGACGCAGCATATGTTACAAAGGTCGTGAGAGAAAAGTTTACACAGAGGGACTCCTCATGCTGATATTTCATATGGAAATATTTTTGGGCTTCTGTCCTAGATAGAAAGCTTCAAAATTTTAAAGCCTTCACTGAGCTTCACAGCTCAAGGCAAATCTGTACTAAGCCAAACAGCATCCGTTCACGTACATCAGGGTAAACACTGCTCCACTATCACAGGAACATATGTCAACAACAATAAGGAATAAGAAAAAATGAAAGAAAGAAAAGGAAGGGGAACGGGAAGAGGAAGAACATGAAGAAAAGTTTTTCCATGTGGCTCACTAAAGGTTGCTAAGAGTCTTTTATAATCGACAAGGCAGAAAGCCTGGAGAAAGACTCCTGGCTTCAGATTAGCTATTGACTCATTACACAGCTCAGCAAGTGACTTAGCGTCTTTATGTCTCTGTTTGCTCTCACCTATGAAAACAGCTCTAATAATCTTTGTTATGGTTTGTAAAGGCTAATCACCTTATCGGGCACAATCCCTAATTACATAGGACGGCAAGTCACAAAGTACAGTTAGTTCAATTTACTTATTTGCAGTTACTTCCGTTTATTCCCCACTTGAACATGGTTTTGTCAAAGAAATAAAGCCCTACTATGTGTAGTACAAAGTCATGGACTGGTTACACTAAATATCATGAAGCAGTGAATAGACACAACTACTGAACAACGGGGAAGCAAGCAGTCTGGTTTGCAACTCCCAGGAAACTTAAAAATCTGTAAATATATTTTTCAGCTTGCTCAGAGCACTTCTCTTAAGTGAAAAGAAGGCTTCTGGTCCCAAGTCCTTTGTTTTTTCATTCTAGTCACAAAATAAGACAGGAAAGGCGTTCATCTGGAAAATCTGCTTCTAACATGCTCCAGTGGCTTGCTCTTGAGAACAAAGGTTTTCTGTCCACAGTACTTCTGATCAGCTCTCAGTCACATTAACTTTACACTGCTCTCTGTTAGCCAAGACACAGATCATACAAATCATAAATAGGCTATAAAAATGGACCAGATTTTGCACAATCACCTTTGAAGGAAAACATTATAGTACAGATGAGACCTCTGAGTGTCTATGAACAGGACCAGATTTGCAACTTGGGTCTCTGTGCAAAAATAATCACGGCATTTAATGCTTCTCTCTTTACTCACAGCCAAACGAGGACACTGTTACAGGTGGTGAAACTCCAGTGGGGAAAAAAAAAAAAAAAAAAAAAGTTCCAACATCAGCTAAGTTTGACAAAAGGAAGTTTCTTCTGACATAGATACGTAAATATATGTGTGTGTATATATGTTATACATGTAGGGGTGTGGTGTGTATAGATATACATATCTTGCCCACCTTCATGCCCCTCAGCCCCCCTGAGGTGGAGCTCCTCTGCTCTTGGGCTGAGCATGGTGCTGTAGGTCTCTCTCCAGGCTCTGATGCTACGGGTGGCACAGTATTCAGCAATTCTGCTCTTCAGAAGCCTGAGACCAGTGGTATGCATGGTTTGCTGAGCTTTCTTAAAGCAAAACCTCTCTTCCGACACTCAGAAGCAAATCTACCCTGCCTATGGGTATACTGACCAACAGGCCAAGGATCTGCAAAATTCCCACTCTGCTTGCTTTCCCTCTTATACTCCCCCAAAAAGCACCTGGAGAGAAATAGGTGCGACTAGTCCTCCCACCCCGTTTCTCTTGGTCCATTCACAGACTGCCCTCTTGCCTTGTTTCAACCAGATCCCTCAGTCACTTGCTAGGTGACTGGGAATCAAAGGTGGCACTGCTGGCATGTGGGGTAACAATCCCCTTGTGACTGTGAATGGTGAATTACCTCAAGAAAGGCTATTTTTCCTTTCCTGTGTTCCCAGACCAGTTTCTATTGAATTAGAGGTGCTTTATACTTACACAATAAACAACCCCACACCTTGCCCAAATAGAGCATTCATTTTTATAGAGCAGCCCACCACTCGCACCTGCATTTTCTATGGCTGCATTTCTTGCCTTTTGTAAATGAATGCTGCTTCAAGAGCAATGTCTCCTTACGAAACAAACGCTGCTTTTGGCTCCTGCTGAATGGGCTTTGCAGCAGGCCGCTCAAGCAGGAAGGTTTGTGGCAACTGAACCATTGGTATGAAGAGCAGATTGCTCGGGGAGAAGTGGTGAAACATTCTGGCCTACGGGTGCCAGATTGTCTTAGGCAAGAGGCAAACAGGAAACTAAAACAAGGAACAGGAAGAATCACAGAACCTTTAAGCACTTTCTAAGCGCACAACACAAGGGCAGACAGTAGCGATCTCTGCCAGCATGGAGGTTATTTATAAGCCAGCCACTGCTATGTTCTTGCTGAGAGCCTTAGGGCAGCAGCATTGCCTCATCTCAGAACCAAGAGTCTCTCCCAGTGGGTATGCAATGACAGATTTCTAGAATTATTTGAAGATTTTGGTAATACACGAGCATTTTCCCTTGGTTAGGCTTCATAAAAGCCAGTGAAGTTTCTAGTGCCTCACCCTTTCTGTTACTGAACCAAACAACTTACACCATTCTTTCAGTACCTTGATTTCCCAAAACATGAGCTTTTTACAAGGTAAGACATGCAGTGGTGACTTAAGGAGATCCAACTCTACCAGTTTCAAAAAAGTTCTTGTTTCTTGCAGCAGCAGAAAAAAATCATTTTATACTGGCTAGCTTTCAAAAATTTTTTCAAGTCTCATCATTTGTACAATACCAGTGGGGGAAAAAATGTCCCATGACTCTGCTATCAGTTCATTTATGTAACATTTATTGTGAATGATTAAACAAAAAAGATCATTGCTTAGTAAGTTTTGAGTAGTTGCCCAGAAATCATGCATGCAGATCCAAATACTACCAGTGATGTTTAAGCACTTTTAAAAGGATTAACTAAAGGAGAAGCTGCCAAAATTCATTCTTTGAACAGAGAGGTGCAATCCCCACTGAAATGTCAATGACAAACTCAACATTGATTTGAAAGCCAATGCAAAGTGCACAAGCAACTTCATTTTCCTGTTGCTTTAGACAACAGGTCTAATGCACACTGAAGGAAGAATCTGTGGCAATGAAGTCAGGGATGACCACAGCCCAGGCAAATGGGGATATATGGGATTTTGTCTTCAACTATTCTCTTTGTGCTCTCCTTACAGAAATTGTAAACATTTGTTTGACCAGTGGGCTGCCCAGGAATAATTTACACCTGTAATGCTATGAGCACAGTTCACAGAGAAGATATTATTTAAGTTTCAAGTGCTCTTTGAACCGTTGATTCCTTAATCTATTTTAGATCAGGCACATCAACAGTTCTGGTATAAATACATGACCAAACACTGTCATAGGAGATTGACAAGGTCCCCTATTGCTTGGAACATAGTTTTTTACTCCCAGATCACAAATGTCTGTGCAAAAGCAAAATGAACTAAGAATGCCATTGCATATTTTTTAGCTAATTACCTTTATTAAATGTTTTTGCAATTGACTCAAGTCTAATGAAAGGGCTTGCCTGTACTTGAAAGTTAATTCTGACCAAGACAGAGTACATGAACATTGCAATAGCTACTGCTGAATAACTTGTGTGTGAAAACCTGCTCTGGAATCAGTCTGCCTTGTTCCACTTTAGATTAATCCACTCCGAAAGACAGAATTTGAGATCTGACACAGAGCAGAGCTGAGTTCTTTTTTTAGAAGTACTTTGATTCAATTTGTATTTCGCTGTTCTCTCCTTTCCTTTTCAGTAGACTTTTTGGCATTCATTTAATTCAGGTCTTTGCTAAGAACAAAGGGAGAAGTAAAAAGAAGGGAGTTTTCTGGAGAACCCTTTTATTAATTAATTCCTGCCAACATCCTTTGGTTACATAGCAGATGTTGTAACTAATGACCTCTGGACACTGAAGGCCTCTGGTTGTACCTCTGGGCACTCCAGATCCACTCATAGCTTGCACAACTGCCTCTCAGTAACCCTGCAAGGGGTACAGGGAGGGTCAGTTTGGGCATTATAACTGCATGATGAATCACCACAGCAGTCATTAATGCAGTGATGCTGCTAACAGTCAGTGGCTCTTCAGACAGCTCGTTAAGACTTTTGCTTGCAAGAGGGACAACCTGCATCCTTGTTCCGACATGCTTGACCTACATGCTAGGCCAGTCTGAGCTGCTTACATCATGACTTCTAAGCCTCAGAGAAAGGCATCATCGACCTCTTCCAAGGGCTTGTAAAGGCAAAAAGAAAATACCAGTTCATCTGCACATGTAGCAAATCTCTCTATTTAGAATGCCTGGCACAACTACTACACAAAAATATATTTTAAAATAATGAAATACTAGCACTGGCAACAGGTGACTCCAAAATCATTCAATGCACCCTGTATTTCATTTCGTTGGCTGTTATTCTGCCTGTCCTAAAATCTGGTGCTCTACACAACACTGGTATTTGCATCCTAGCCTTTAGCTAGTTAGGCAGGAAGCCCAGTTTTCAGCACCGTGCTCTTGACCACAAAGCATATACCTGAGGCCAGGATTTGATGTGACATTTTTAGGCTGGCTACTACCAGATCAAACCACTGTGGCCACAAGCTACAGAGAGCTGATTCAGTACAGATTCACCCTCCAGGTTCAAGCCTGGAGTGGAGAGGCGAGAAAGGGGAAGTTTATTTTGACAGATGCTGTGCCAGATCGAGCATAAACTGTCCTGCTGCAGATAGCATAGAGTCTATAAACTCTATATGCTCTGGAAAATTTGATAGAAATTCAGTCAAATGTATTCAGCTCATCTGTGTCAAACTGTGGCTCCTGGGTGTTCCACAAGTGGACAGACCCAGCATCTGGTATTGGATGGTCCACCCTGAAGCTGGGGAGTTAGACACCAGCCTCACGAAGATGCCCATCAGAGGTACTCATTGCTCTGGCAAAACTGTGTAACTACAGATCACCATACCAGGACTTGGGCACAACCCTGGGATTCAGCTGATGAAGAGGGCTATTGTGAAGAGACGATACCCAAAAATGCCACTGAACACTTCAATGACTGTGATTTTCAGATTAAGAAAATAAAATGTTCAAAAGAAAACAAAATGTTCAAAAGAAAACAAAATGGGGGTAGAGAGCAACTGGAATAAAGTTCAAGAAGCCTATATGTCCTATCTGTTATTTCACATGAAGGTACTGGCCAGAGCACAGTACAGCCTGAGCTCAGGACACCGAATAAGAGCAAGAGGCAAGAATGGCCTTCCACAAATTTGTAACACATATGAGGATCAGTAGGAAGGAAAGGAGGTGTTTCAGGTGACTGACTATCCACCTTGTTTAAGACTGCTGCAGGGAAAATGTCCTGATACCATGGATTCCTTGCTTCCCAGCAGTGTACTTTTTAAAAATGCCTTGGAAGCATATTTCCGTACACATATTAACATTTCAATGGCTTGGAGCAATCCAGCAGAGTGAAGGAGACAGAGAGAAGAGCGTGTGTGTCCATCATTAAACATGCGTGAAAATATTTGGGCTGCACACAGCTTTCTGCATGAAAGAATAAATCAGGCTTCTGTTCGCTCATCAGCTCTAACAAGCAAGACAGCTCTTAAATTTGCTAGGACAGACCATATCCCCAGCTGGCGTAAATTAGTGTGGCACTACTGGCTTCGGTGAAGTTATGTCAACTCACAACAGCCCTGGATCAGTATCTTTACTCGTGTGTCTGTATCCTCAGTCTCATGCCTTTAAACTACTCCATGAAACACGAAGTTTCAGAGTGTTTTTACCCACAAAGCGCATCGAGAGCCTGAAGTACAAACCTATACTCCATTAGTTTCCACCAGCAGGCATACTCTCAAGTTACGCTATCTTGCACTAATATACCACAAAAAGGAAGAATCAACGCAAATTAAACAAGCTGGCCCAAAGAATTGTCAGGTTGGCTTGCAAACAAGCATCATGCTGTCCCGCTTCATTCCTGGCACTAATTTCTAGCTAATATAAGCAATTGCAAGTGTCTCTGAGAAAAAGGAATCCCCCTTTCATCCCACATCCTACCAGAGACCTCTGCTGCAGTCACAATGCCCTACTCATCCACCACTGCTGCCAGTCCATCACAGCTCCCCCTCTCTTGGCAGCAGTGATTGAGGGAGATGTGTGGTGGCTTGTTCACCAGATAAATCAAGTGTGGCTTTCTTTAAACAGAGAGGGAAAGAGAGAAAGTCTCACTGCTGCTGCCTCTTCTCCCTCCCTGCTGTCCCTCCATGCCTTCTCAGCCCCTACCACTTATTTTCTACCTCCGCCTTCTGCATGGGCTCTCTCCTCCTCATCATCCTCTGCTCCTCACCACTAGTTCCAGCACTCACAAGGCCAGAGGAATACAGTTTTCTACACTGCGTGCTTCAACATTGTCTTGGTGCACTCAAGAGAGGAAGAGGTGGCGCCAACTGGTAAGCAGCAACACAGATGCATTTCTGACCTGCAGGGAAGCCATCCAGAAAGTTGTTGAGCAACGAAGTTCCAGCAAGTGATCCCCAAAGTCTTTGGCCTGCCCACAACAGAGTCTCGTTGCCTCCATTGTAGCTGGTCACATTTCCAACTGTGAGAAGTAAGAGCAGAATTCACAATGGCGCTGAAGGAAATATTTGTTTTGTTTGTCAACTTAATAATAATTTTAAATATGTATATTTCACCAAATAAGAACAAGAAAAACAAATAGCAGCATAGCAGCTGGTTTTTTTGTTTGTTTGTTTGTTTGTTTGTTTTTGTTTTTTGTTTTGCTGGGGAAGGCTTTACTATAAAGTCAGCTGGTTTGTAAGTATTCCTTGTATTATGTATGACCATTCTTTAGAATCCATTTGGTTCATTCTCTGCCAATCTTAAGTGATCAAAAATTATGAGTTATGACCCTCAATACTCAGCAGCTGTTCTAAAAAATGAATAGCATTGGAATATTTACTTGCTCTTCTCTTTCAGGATATATTCAGTGTTTTTCAGTGAAGCCACTTCAGAAAATATCATTCAGAAGATATTATTTTGCTTCATGGATGTGGTCTACTTTGACCACAATGTCTGTTAAAACACACTTTAAAGGAATATATCTAAAACTGTAATGTTTAAAACAAACTTCTGGGTGAAAAAGAAAATCTTTTCTAAAATGCATCGCTTCATCTGTTAAACTTAGAACTGATGTTGCACAGATCTGCTATCAAATTGTTAGAGGAAAGAAATTCCCAAAAAACATTTGATGGGGCTAAACCCCATGCACCTCTTGCCTAACCCATGCAGAGGCTGTTGTAGAGTTAGGTGTCTTTTGCACTACAAGGCCTTACCACCACCTATGTGAATCTCTACAAAAGACAGAAATTGTCTGACACAATCAACAGTTCTCTCCATGGCCAGCAGTTGTGATTGCTATTAAAGTGTTCTCTCTTTGTAGTGTGA
Organism: Anas acuta; assembly: GCF_963932015.1. Taxonomy (NCBI): domain Eukaryota; kingdom Metazoa; phylum Chordata; class Aves; order Anseriformes; family Anatidae; genus Anas; species Anas acuta. The sequence continues at coordinate 71,783,453 of NC_088982.1, read as the reverse complement.
TGTCGGCCTGTAGCTGTTTTCCAAACATTTCTGCACACAGCTAGGGAGCTGAGGGAAAGGCCATTCCTAATGGGCAGCTTGGATGCAAGCACCCCTCTCTGGAGGGTAACACAGATGGGAACAATGATGGGTCACAGGTGTGGGTTACAAATGCTTAGGATTTTTATAATTTAGCACAAAAGAACCCTTACATCTATTACTGCTTTTATTTCTACTTTTAAGACCAAAATAACAAGCCTTAAGTCCTTCTGCAATCATCACTCTAACTTTAGATGGCAATTTGCAAATTAGTCTGGCAACAATATTTTGAAATGACTGAAGTGTATCTGAGAGTCAGAAAAATGTGGATCTTAACACAAACTTTGTTGGTTTAGTCCATGTCTAATTTTACCAGCAAGGAAATTATGCAATGGGATAACCTGCTTACTGCGTTACCTGAGCCACCTTCATCAAAGGCTTTCATCAGAGGTGATATAACATCTTAGTAGGCTTATGGAATTAATGACTGTATTGACAGAGCAACCAGGTAGGATGCATGGCTAGAAGGCAAATGGGATATTTTCTAAGCTCTGGGTAAGTATGTGACTTCTATATTTTTATACCTCAAAGGCATGAGGCATATGGAAATCAAACATACGAGGATGCAGAAGAAATGCTATACATCATTTGGATTCCCTACGTTCCCTACAGGACACACACACACACCTCTTTATTTATTTATTTATTTATTTTCGCAAGCATATATTATACAGCTAGCAACATCTGAAACAAATGGTCTTTAACAAGCGACTTTGCTCTGTTTCTCATCTCCCTGATTCAGATTTTCTTGACCCTCCTTGGGACTGCAAGGTATCTGGGACATGCCTGTGCCCTTCAGGAGAAACAAGCTTTTGACCCTACACATCCATTTGCATGAATTTAATGGAATCTGTAATCACAAAAGCTGTCTCTTTTCCCAGATTATGTATAATTTGGGCTAATCATAGGGCAAAGGGAACAGTGGTTAACATAAACAACCTTTAGAGGTGAGAGCGTGACTTAGTCTTTAAGAACAACAGAATCCCCATAAATTATCATTTAGTTGGTTTGTTGCATTTAGCTCTTTTTTTGGTTTGTTTGATGTTTAATTTCTTACTGAACCTTGAGAGACCTGGTAGGACATATGACATCAACCATAAGCAATCATTTCTTTGTTGTTAGTTACTGTTAACACTGCCAGGTAGCTATTAATAATGATTAAAAAAAAAAAAAAAAAAAGGAAGGTACTCAATAAATACTCTAACTGCACTTAAAGGGTCTCCTTTTTGTGTCTGTGTTTACTGAGAAAATTAATAAGATATGTGGAAAAGCTTGGCATTACTGCGGAGCAGAGATATAAATACATAAATAGAGAATCATAGCTGAGTTTCTATCAGGGCATGTTTTCTGTTGACTGCTCGGCTTGCTGCTAGATCTTCCCTATTTTTGTCAGACTCTGGGACTGCCCTGCCACAATTTTTAATTCTGATCTCTTCCCCTTCCCCTCCTCTTTCTAAATAAATGTCTCAATGCAGACTTTGTAAAGTAAAGTAAATACAATGCTGTATTTACTGCAACCAATGTTAACTGTAATTCCTTTCTCAGTTGTGTCTAGAGCCTAACTCCCTTTCCTGTACAGGTTTTAAAAATAAATATTATTGTTTAGCTAGAGGTTGTAAGCATATTTTTGGCCTGAATTTATTCCTAAAACCAGGTAATACTAACTGATGAGCATGATCAGTGTTTTGGTCACAGGTAACTAAATGCAAGTAAAGGAAAATTACACTTTTAGAAGTTGACATGGCATACTCACAGAAATATCATGGCTTATTACATTATATCACTTGCATAGCATGTCTACTGGAAGCCCAGTTCAGTACTGTTTGCATGGGATTAGTTTGGAAGTTCAGTACATGGAGATAATAAAAATTTAAGGAACTTTAAAGGAGAATTACTATACTTTGGTTCGTGTTATCTAAAATAGTCTGGTTTTAAGTCAGGGAAGGTTCATTCACTCTTCATTCAGAATCCTAACAGGTCTCCTGCGATAATATCCAGGACTTTTCCTCGATCCATATAAACACATTGATAGCAGCAGGACACTGCACTATTTCCACGTACTAGGAATGTACTTAGCAGGGAGCAAAAGTCCATGACTTGTCTGAAAAAAATCAAATGAATAGCTCCACAAGGCACAAGTACTTCATGGCCCTTATAAAGGGAAGAAAAAAATAACAATAATAAATCAATAAAAGGAAAAAACAATAACGTTTCTGATCACAAGAGTTCCAAAAACATGCAAGTGGTTTTAGCTTGAAGGAGGCACATAAAGGTTAAGACTTGGTCAGACAGAGCAGGTACAAAACTCATGTTCTTTGTGGGAGTCTTTGACTGCGATCCCCACCCCTCTGTCTGCTTTACTCTGAATTACTAGGCTGCAACCACACTGGGGATGTTTGGCAATTACATTTTGTTTCAGAAATGGTTCTGTCAAACCAAACACATTTGTTTGAACTGTCAGTTTCAACGTTTTTGACTGGGTTTTGCAAGTCCTGTGTACGTAAGAGAGGAAGAGAGTGACCTTTTCACTCTGCAAGCAGAGGTTTCAAAAAGTTGTGTCTGATCGGAGATTTCAGAAGGTTTCAAAAGTTTTGAAAGCCTTGCAGGTATTTGTAAAACAACCTGTTTTTTACGGTTTGTTCCAACGTTGACGTGCACCGAGAGGCAGAACAGGACCTGGCACCCCAACTCATCCAGCACGCTGCGCTGGCTCAGAAGCGTGGCTGAGGCTAATTGGACTCTGGCTCACACGGACTAACAGTTGATGGTGTCTTTTGGCCAACCTCCTTACTTTAGCTTCTTCTCTTTTTGTCAAAAGTAAACTGAGATTTTCTATCTAACCTTCTTAAGTGCTGTTATTCTTTATGCCTGCATTATTTATTTTCCATACAATTTCCTAAAGAGGCATAGATCTCGCACCCACAATCTTTCTTTCTTTCTTTTCTGATTGTACCAGACAACAGCATCCAGCACTCTGCCGTTGGTGCAGTACTAGAGGAGATACACGTGAATCACAGTTGGTACCAAGGGGATTTCACTTGGAATGAACTACGTTCTACTTAGAGCTTTTCTTAAAAGCAAAGAAGAGGGACTGAAAACAGTCCCTCAAAGAGCTGGTTTCTGGCATACTGCAAATGAAAAGAAAACGTGCAGTAGTTTACCAAAAAAGGATGCTCAAATGGGATCAGACTGTGTCAGGCAGAAAGCTTTCCATACTCAGTTTTACCTGAATGTAAGCTGCCAGAGCAACACCGATAGAACCTCAGAGACCGCAAAATGCTGTTATCCAAAGTGAAGCTCTCCCAAAATGCTCCTGCAGGTTCCCGAGTCTGTCCTGCTGCCAATTTAATTTAAATTCAATATATTATCTTAATTTAAAAATATCTCCCAGCCTCAGAGAAGAGTTTGGAACCAGTTGACCTCCCTCTCAGCATATGTAAGTGATAATGGCAGGTGAACATATACTATACAGTAGCTTCATATTTCTGCCATTAGGATCCATGTCACTTTCTATTTTTGAGAGCTGACTGAGTGTTTACCAGGATACGCTTCATCCCCCTCTTTTCCCCGTACAGTAACCTTGTAACCCAAGCTGATGGTGACAGTATTGGGTTTGCGGTTCTCTGACCTTTTGTCCCTCCACTTGAATTTGGCTGGTTTTATCCTGCGATGGCTCCCGGTTCGGTTACACTGATAAGCTTTCATGACATGCCTTGTGAACTTCCCAGCTGAAACAGGAAAGGATCATGGCTTACCTCAGTTTGAACAGGAGCAATTCAAAGTCAAGTCCCCGTTGGGCTGGGCTGGTGATAGATCTTTCTGAAATCATTCAGGATGCACATAGGGCCGTAAAGGGACTTGCCATCTAAGCCTTCAGGTGACTGATCTACAAGGGACCCAGAGACTGAATTTGCACCTGAAGAGTATAATTCTCATTACAGGCCCTTTCTCCAGTCTTTATTTAGGCAAAATACTTAGTGAACTTGTAAGATACTAAGTAAAGATGAAAGAATCAAGCCACTTGTTGAACCCATTACATACATTTAACAAGAAAAAGCAATTCCTTACCCAAATACTTATCCCTTCCCCATACATAGTCCACCCACCCCAAAAAGATTTCCAGAGAAGGAACCATGTGGCAAAAGGGAAGAATCTGAATGGCTTTGTTGTTTCCATATGGATGGTCTCCAGCTAACCCCATAGGAGCTTTACCTGAGTGCCAACCCCGAGATCAAACGGGAATCAAAGCACGACTGCCAGTGCTTAGTGGCCTGGTTCATGGAATAAAAGGACTCGGTGAAAGCAGGACTTTTGTTGCCATTTGTTACTAAGGTGCTGTTTTTTTTTAATTTATTTTAAATCTCCTCACTTTGCTTTCCCTCCACCTCCAAAACACATTCAATTATTCAGTGCAACAGAAACCTCAGAAGACATGACCTGCTAAGCAGCAAAACTGACTTCTTTTCTATCTGGTATTTTAATAAGTTGCTAATACTTTTCTCAAGTAACACTGTATACTTTTAACCATCAGACTTTTTTTTTTTTTTTTTTTTTTTTTTTTTTTTAATTCAGCCCTTTGAAGAACTATCATAAATCTCCATCCTTTCCATGGACACTTAAAGTACAACCACTTCCTATTCTCTCTACATGCCATAGTCATATTTCTCAGCACATTGCTTAGTTATTTTCATGTGGATGCACAGACAGGGAGTCTGTACTCATTCACTGAGAAGATTTGTTTGCTTTGAGAGATTCATATGAATAACTGCTGACCATTCTTGTACCTCCAGGGACCAAAATATGCTGTCTTTCCCAAATTGCAGCAGAGGAAGCACATTGACAAGACCTTGCTGATTTATGCTAGCCTTCCAGCTGAGCAGCCAGGATTGCTGTAAGAAGTAACAGACCTTTACATTGAATCTTGGTTTGTCTGCCTGACCTGCCAGTTAACCAGTGGTTAACAGTTAATGCATTTCCCAACAGTGTCCTGTGATAAAGGATCGTGCTCGTGGTTTCATAATGCATATTTCACGGCAGGTACTGTCTCCATCAGTTAAAAGGCTATCTTTCCCTATTCACAACAGGGCTATAAAGCTCCACTGATTTTCATGCTTTAGAAAACAGTAGCTAATATATTGTACAAATCTCAAGCCTTTTACCCACGCATAGAGCTCAAAGTATCACCCTTGATAAGGACTAGAAATGCTGGCCTGGCTCTTACATGTCCGATAAGTGTGCACAAAACAGCTGAGTGAATTAACAAACCAAGGGCAAAAGGCAAAGATCACACAGGGGATTAACGTAGACAACGATCCTCCCTAAAACATGCTATTCGATAATTTCATTTTGAAAAGGGAAGATGACTTTGAAGCCCTAGCAGTATTTTCCATAGAGCTGAAAAGTAGGGATGACAGATGTCTCACCAGCTCACTATCTACTGCCACAGCAAATATAGTTTTCTTGTCACCACCTACAAATCCCAGGATATGACTGTCTTTCTTTCCTCCCTCCCTCCCGTTTATCCCTCCATGTCTAACTCCACATTTCCTCACCCCACCTGCTCTGCCAGAGCTCCCAGCTCATCTGCCTGCTTGTCAGCTTCCCTCGCAAGCACTGCCTCAGAGCCCCTGATGAGCACTAAATGTTTCCTGAGCTCGGCTGCAAAGTCCCTGTCCTCGTTTTAAAGGCTCATTGCTGTCATGCCGCTAACTATAAGGAACTGAACGTGCCTCATCTTGTTGTAATATAAAAGAAGGAAAGAAGGAATTTCTCAGGTAAATCCCAAGATGAACGATGTTGCTGGGAAAACTCACATTTGGTTAGGATTTCACTCGCACACATTGCTGATTGTTATTGGCATCAGAGGGAATCTGCGTAAGGGTCTAAAATCTTTTGCCAAGCGCAAAGCAGGGTAGGGAGGTAACAACAAGAACAAAGGGAAGCTCATAAGTAAATGAAAAATAAAAAAGAAAAAGAGGAAATTTTATATAACACTGACAAAGGTCATTCTGTGAATGGTCACCATTTTTTTTGTATTGGACTGAAATTTTGGATCTTCTGTCTGGGTCAACTTTTTGTACGGGGACATTTCATCTGGCCTGCAAAGATTCTCCAGACTGCAGCAATAGTGTCCTTTCCCCGTCAGGGCCCTCAAGGCCTAAAGTCACAATTTCCCAAGCTTCCTGCACAATTCACACATGCACTGGCCAGAGCTCCACCTTCCTCCTTCCTTCCACCCAGATTTCCAAAAGGACATTCTCAATCTCACCTGCTTTATTTCACGAGTGAAATACGAAGGCCTGGTCTGCACATTGCAATAAAGACTGAGGTGTTACCAAGTGCCTTATATTCAGACCTTGAAGCAGCACACCACGACGATCGTCAGCACCTGAGCTAACACCAAGAAAACGTTTTCTCCTGTACAGCACGAAGCGAATGCAGCCGAGAGCACAACCCCAGCAGTACCCCTGCGTGGCCCTGCCCTGTGCCACGTGCAGAACCAAATGCAGGTCAGCCCGCAGCTGGCAGCTCCGCACCATGTGAGACATACCTATCATTGCTGCGCCACGGGTCTGAAACACAAGTGCAGGGCTCCATCTCAGCTGCCTGGCTGCACCATGCGAGACATGCCTATCGTTGCTGCTCCAGGGGTCTGAAACACGAGTGAGGGGCTCCATCTCAGCTCCTAACCCCCTCCCGAGAGCCTTTTGTATCTTCCACAGCAGTACAGGATGCACTTCTCCTCAAGCATCACCTCTAGTTATTGACTCTCCTTGCTGAGAAGAACTTTCTTTTTAAGGAGCAGAAGGTAAATATCTCTGCCGCCTCCTGCCCTTCCCCTGGGGTTTTATCATTCTCTGGTCTTCTTGTGTTAGTTACAGCAGATAAGACTGATTCAGCCAGTCAGCAAAATGTTTCGCTCATGAAGCTACAGTTCTGCTTTTGTCCTATACTGGAAGTGGCGATACCTCTATTGGAGGTAGGGGAAAAACGTGGCCTAGGGTCTGAAATGGCTGACTACATATTTCACTAATTAGGCTAAGTGCATCTGTCTTCCTGCAGATTTGTAACCCTTTTAGGACCAAATTAACCCTTTGTACCTACAGTATCAACAGGCTCACAGACCAATGGCATATACGGATGCTACTCAAAATAACCCCCAGTCTCTGCTATCCCAGTGGTCACTCCTGAGTTTTACTTTGGGTGAATCGAAATCACATGAAAGATCTTGGGACAAGATATTACACTTCCTGCATCTTTCTTTTCATCAGCAAAGAAGTAGTGTATTATTAATAAGAAGAGTCAAAACCATATATCATTATAGTCATCAAATAAATGTAGGACAATTATACTTCTTAGACTGTCTGGCTTTAAAAGAAGTCTGTGTTCTCAGGCTCCAAAACAACGCACAGGCTTAAATACCAAGTCCACCCAGCAGCAGTTCCCACCAGGGAACCTTTCCATGTGTCCCTAGAGGGCAAAGTATCTAAGAAAATGCAGGGCAATGAGGCTCCAACAGGAGATCAGCAAAGGAGAGCCCCTCCCCTCTGACTGCAAGAAGAGTTAAGAATTAAATTGGGCAGATATTTCTCAAAGTGACCACAATGCCAGCAGCTCCCTAAAACATATCAAAAACAGATCTTTCTGGTGCTGACCAAAAAGCTTCGGTTCCACCAGGTAGGCAAGTGCCCCTGAAATTTGAGGCTGAAGGGATGGAGGAGAAGCACTCTCTGGCAGAAGAGCTCTCTCGCCAGCCTCCCCATCCCTCATTTCCCAACACACTGTGAGCTCTTCCAGCCTGGCAGTGCCACACGTGTTTTTGCACAACCAACTCAGTGAAAAACAGTGCGGGACTGCTCCACCAAGCATTAACACTGATCAAGCAATGACCACGTATTTTTAATGATAGCAGCTACTAAAAGCACACCCTGTGATTAACAAGGAAATACAAGTCTGAAATGGGAATCACCAAAGGCCACTAGTATCAGAGGTCATGTGGAGGGCAATGACCATAGAGCTCCCTTAAAGCTTGTTCCCTGCTTGTGTTAGAGCAGATGTGTTACACGAACCCACTGTGTGCTCCTTAGGACCAGAGGATGGCTCCTTCAGGGCAGACATAGCACAAAGCTGACTATCACCAGTCCCTTCCAAGCCTCTGCTACAAGGCAGATAAACATGCATAGGGTAAGAAAGCCTCGGTTGTGAAAACAATTTCATAAAATGTTTTCCAGCCAGGTCACATAATGGCCGAGTAGGTATGAGTTGCAGCAACCTCCACTGAGTTATTCAAAGTGCGGTTCCACTTCTGAATCCAACCAAGAGGCGACTTTCTGGGAGGATATCATTTGTTCTGAGCTTATTAGGGCAACTCAGCACCTTACAGATCATCACCTGAATTGCAGAGCACAAATACTTTGCTATACACTGCTGTGTGCACCAGAGAGGTCTATGAACACCCACCATTCAAGACGAGAAGCTGTAACCCGAATCTCCAAACCTTGGGCAAATCTGCCCTATTTCTGTGTGCCAGGCACAGCTGGGCCACGTACAGTGGGCAAAAACAAAGCCCTCAGGTACATTCACATCATAAATGCACTTGTACCTCAGTTAGGAATAAAGCCTTGCAGCTTGAACATGTGTATCTGAAATTAATCCTAAATAAGTGCCTGCTCTTTGTCACTCTGTGGTATATTTCTTCTTTAGGGATCTTTTTTCCTCAGCCAGTGAATCACGGACAATAACCGAACACCCTGCTCCCCGTGCAGTTAAGTGCGAAATCATTAAATCCTCGTAGTTTCCCCTTGTCCTCGGTGCTTCTGTTGGGACAGGATCTTGGCCTGTTGCCTCGCTGGGCTGCTGTCTGCCTTCCTCTGGGCACAACTTGCCTCTGCACGTGGTGTCGGCAGCAAGCACCATGGGGAACAAAGGGAAAGCACAATGGGATAGAAGTCCCGCAGACTCTCGCCCCGTGCCTGGGTGTCACCACAGCGGCCTGCCCGACCCTCGCTCACCGACGTGAGGGCACCCAGGCACGGGGAGAGGTTATCCTGGGACGCGTGGCAGACCGAAAAACACGTTGCGTCAGCACGGGGAGGGATTGGGCAGGAGCGGAGGGTGTGTGGTGGCATGTTCCCAGGCAGAGAAAAGCTCCGAATAAACATGGAGAAAGTCAGCGGCTGGGGGTTTGGATGGAGGCCTTGGAAAGGCAGGGAACTGGGCTGCCGTAATGAGGGCACCGGCACGTCCCAGCAGGCAGGAGGATGGGGAGGAGGGTGAAAGGAAAGCCAGGCACAGAAAACTCCGGAAGATTTTTCAAAGGCGGCTTTAGAAAGTAATCTGAAACCTGAAGCTGGCTGAGATAAACAGCACAGTTGATCGGGAATCTGGCGGTAGGGTTTCCCGGGATAAAATTTAATTAATGTGGAATCTATTATGCATGTTGCTGAAGTGCTGAGGAGTCCTTTACATGGACACCGTGCGGCAGAAACAAAGGCTTCTTGACCCCAAGGAGCACACACGTTATACCTGGGCGAGACACAACACCGAGCTACAGATGGGTAACACAAGGAGATGGAGGCACCGCCGGCCCGATCTGAGAGTTAGAGCTGGACTTTGGTCCTCTAGGGTTGGAGGCACTACGGAGATGACCTTCAGGAGCATGTGCTTTGAAAAGAATAATATTTCAGCAGATGGTTATAGAGCACAAGCAAAGGGCTAACTAGTAGAAATTAAAAAAAAAAAAAAAAATTAAAAAAAAAAAGGAATTTGGGGGGCTTGTTTGAAAATTGATCAAGAGAGGAAGTTTTTAGCACTATGAACTATTTGGAGAGAGCTAGAAGTAAGTAGCCATTTCAATAACAAATGAGATGTAAAGGAGGGCGAAGGAGACACCAGGAGTGATCTCATGGTGAAACACATCATCTCAAGAACAGAAGAGACAGAACTTGCCAACAAACCAGTAAGCAGGAGGGAAAATAATACACTTAAAGTTTCAATAATACACTTCAAGTTTCAATAAAATGTTGCTGCAAAAATGTTTTTATCCCATTTTTATCCTGCCTTTTGACAAAAGCCGTTTAGAAGCCTTTTTTTTTTTTTTCCCTGAAAATATGAAAATATCTAGAATAAAAAATATATACACTGTAAAAACTCTAGTGAATTCTTGATGCTGAATTGAGTGTCTGACATGGTCAGTAGGATGCAAAACTGGCAATTAGATCTAAATTGTATTTCTGTCTCTGCTGTTGAGCTGCTACGTAGCTTTAAGCCACCCACTTTACTGTTTCAACATCCCACCCACCTAAAAACAGCAATCTGTGTGGCTAACATTAATGCTTCGATATGCTCAGGTGCCAGCATCTGTAAAGGGTTTTGAAAGGGGTCTTTTCTACAAGTGCTGCAGCATGTGTTCTTCCTCCTATTTCCATTTTATCTCCCTTTCCCTACTGAGAAGACATGTACAGGATTTATTTGTAATAAAGCTGTAATTTAAATTTCTATTCAAATTAAATGAGAATCTGATTGCCCTAAAATACAGTCAGGTGAAATCCCTGTTAGCTTAAGCAAAGGCACCTACAGATTGCAGTATTTTTATGGGGACTGCATCAACATTTTTTCATGTTACGCTCCAGGTTTTATCACAAACTTTTCTAAAACCTTGTGGTAGTAAACTCACCATACTTACAACCATGCACACAGAAATCTTGGTCAAGCCCATACAGCTCTGCCTCTGCCATCTACCCATGTTCTGACTTCTGATTTTAATGTATGGACATCAGTCACAATTTAAATATTAATTTATTTTTATCTTTACAGTTACTGTATTTTAGCCATTTAAATATTCAGTTCCTTATAGCCATTTAATTCATTCCCCACCATCAGACATACAGTGGATTTGGGATCAGAAGACTGAGGCTTTATTCTTTATCTACCTAAAGGCTGTAATTTTGAGTAATTCATTCTACGTTATAATACTGCACATTTTTCCCTTTATGAGCTATGTATAAAGTCAGCATATATGTATATATATATGCATGTATGTGTGTATATATATACACATATGCTGACTTCTTTATTGACCTAGTCAGTATAAAGTAGTTTGAAATCTTTGGCTGTATGGTGCAACAGAAGTGCAAATTTTTATCGTCTTCAATCCCAAAGTTTGGATTGTAAAAATGAATTTAAGCAAAAGAAATCTACAGAAAAGGCTTCCACATACTTTAGCAATAGGAAAAAAAAATGGTTCTAAATGTAGTCACCACTGTAATATTTCATATTCCCATACAAAGCAGCATGTACTTTCAGTACCGTACTTTTAAAACCAGACTTCCCTTCCCAGAGTGAATAGCATTGCAGGGACTGCCATCCAGTGGTGAACCAAAGCCTGAGCAGGTAATTGAACTGCAGATACGTAAAAGGTGTCAAGACTGAAAAAGCTTAAGAGTAGTAGCTACTAAGGATGCTGGAGCTACTAACGGTAGAAAGAACTTTGTAGTCAGCTTCAGAAATTATTTACAATGTTTAAGTAAAAGACATTTGTTCGTCAAAGACAGCTGCACAGAGGAAATAATTTGTATTGACCATCCAAATTAGTAAAATGAGGCTTGTTCAGTCACAGCCTAATACAGAAGCAGCAGTTAAATGCTACTTGTGAATACAGCTGAAATATTCTAAGTTTTGTAATACTGTAAGTAAAATTTCCCTTTTTGCACTTGTCTGCCTCCATTGACTTCAGTGATGTACACCTTCATTTTAACCAGCTGTTAGATGAGACAAGAAAATAATTAATGTCGCCTTTTTTTTTCTGCCTGTTAGAACATCAGAGGAAAAGAACCTCTTGATATAGCTAAAACTATTCCTGCTTAGGTTAGGAAACTAAACGGTGATTTATTTTAAATTTTGTTTAATTTTAAATTGTTTAATTTTAATTAAGTTTGTTAGTCATTTTGTTAAGTGGCAGTAGTTTTAAGCATTGTGTATCTTCTGTACCCACAAAAAAAAGGTCTGAGGGAACATTCCCGTTCCCTGTTTTTATGAGCTCTCATATTTATGACCTTGTCTACCGTGTGTATGAATCTTGGTCCTTGTGACAGACTTTCCTTGGTCCGTTCCACCGTGTACAGACCGTATGTTGTCTACACTCATAAAACACTCAGTAACGGTAAATGTATTTAAAAAAAAAAAAAAAAAAAAAAAAAAAAGCTATTTGCTGAGAAACCCAAGAACTTTCAGGTTGTCCCTGCAGAGGTGTTTTTAAATCCAGCCACAGGAAACAATCGCCTCCTTTTCGCAGAGTTGTGACGAAACTTTGGCAGGGTTCTCAGATGCATTTGGCACTTGAATTCTACTGATTTAAACAAAAATTATGTACCTGAATTCCAGGAGGATCTTGGCTTGTCTGCTGTTGATGTAGATTTTGGATACAGGAGTGCCTTCATCGGCTCCCTAGTGTAGTGCTTGGGGATGTAGTAGGATTTTTATTGTTTTCAGGGTGAGTCATGCTCGCAGCAGCACAACAGATGGTGTGGAGTGTAGGACTATAAAGAAAAAGGCATGAGACAGCTAAAAGAAAACTGGAACGGCCAAAGGAACAACCAGAGGATGAGAGAGGCTGAAAGGATGAGAGAAGCCAGGGGGCTGAGCCTTGCCACGGATAGCAGGGGCTAATGAAGTGTGGAGTCACTGCAGGGTGAAGGAGCTCAGACAGTGGTCGGCAGGGAAAATTAGAGGACCTGCAGTCAGAGTAGAAGGAACAGAAGAAGGAAAGCCCGGAGTAGCACAGCCGATGGACAGCCAAGCGGTTGGTGGAAGTAAGTGATGGATTTCAGTGTGATAAAAGAGAAAGTACTAGATGAGGAGGAATGAGGAAATGGAAGAGCAGAGGAGACTGATAAATAATATCCCTCAAAGGCAGCAATACCGCAGCAGTTAGAAAGAGAGCAATCAAAACCAGCAGTGGTGTCCTGAAACTTGGAAGAATAGAATGACGGGGGGAAGAAAAAAGAAAAAAAAAGGAAAAAGAAAAAGAAAAAAAAAAAAAGACAGCAGCTACTGAAACACAATAGCATAAATCCCCAGAAATAAGAGCTCAGGCCAGGAGTAGACCGGCAAAAGGGGATGAAACACAATGGTTCTGGGCTGGTGTCATGGCTAATGGTAGCAGGGACGGACAGATACACTGGAGTAAAACGTGAAATAGGATAAATTCCACCCATCAATGAAGCAAGGCTCCTGAAAGGAGGGATCTGGAGAAAACGGTGCAATTGACAAGTTTCTGGGCTCCAGCTCAGAGCAGACAGATGCACTGAGAAGCAGCAAAACACCTCCTAGAAATATCAGACACCCCCCGTCCTGCTCTAGTAGGGTAGCTACCCCGACAGCCATTTAGTGTAAGAGCAGCATCATTTTGGTGGCACACTAACATGGGCATCCACCGGGAAAGGAAAAGGCATTAAACAATTGTCAACAATTGTCAGTACATTTTTATTTTCCTTGCACCAACAACTGGTTCATTGAATTCTGGCCTGGCAGCAGGCAGTTAATGAAACTGCTTTCTGCTGCCATGTCTGGGTCACAATGCCACTCGCTTTTTTTTCAGACTGAGAGACCAGCAGGTTTCTGTCTTATGAATGCCCCGCAGGGATGTACTCAAAGGACAGATGTAGTCATCTACAAAGACCTTTTCATAATTGTTTTTAAAGACAGTGTCAGCGTTTGGAAGGTCAGAGGTTTTGCTCTCACCTAGGGAATAATACAAATGGGCAGCTGCTGGAAGACACCTCAGAAAAATCATTCACCCCAAGGCATGGTCAGCCTTACCTGCAAATTTTAGCAGGCATTTGTCCAGCCTGTTCTCAAAGCTTCACACGGCAGAAATACCAACACCACCCTAGCCAATCTAGTCAAGGAGTCAACTATTTTACCCTCAAAATATTCTCCTAATAGTAACCCAACTCCTCCTTGCTGTTATTTAAGCCCTAACTACTACTGACAAGCAGAACCAATGACTCCTTTCCTTCCTACACTAACTTTCATGCCTTGTGTAGTTTGTAGTTAAAACTTCTGAGTGTTTCTCAGCAGGATGTGCTATGGCTCCCCAAAAGCTCCTGTTCAGCTCGTGGTCCAGGAGAACCCCAGGACCCAAGCTGAGGAATCTGCATTTTGTCACTTATTCTGCTGGTGCTACCTTGCACTTGTTCCCAGAAAGAATAAACCAGCCTAGATTTTATTATTATTATTATTATTATTTTATTTTTTTTTAGGGAGCTCTTTCTGATTTGTCAGGATCACTGCACACCCTTACTCCGCCCTTCAGCAGTCTCTAAGTTTTATGATTTGGGCAGATTTAGTAAGTACTCCCTATTCCGTTCAGGTCACTGGGTGTTGAATGCAACTAGCCAAAGGACAGACATCAAAAAATAAAAAAAATATCTCTTTCCACTCTGACAACAGGATATCAACTGGTCAGTGAACACTCCCTGAAAACGTTTTCTGCATCCAGCTTACAGTTGTTTCAGCTAGGCCAAGTTTCCATAACGTGCAAGACAGCATCAAAAGCTACAGCCCCAAAAACATCTGCTTTTCTTCTCTCCACAGTGCCCGTAACTCTCATGTATGGCTTATTTTTCATATGACTTATTCTCTAAAAATCCAAGTTGGCTACTGATCTTCTTGCCATTTTCTTCCAGGTGCTTGAGATACACCCCTCACCCCCCAAAGCTTTTTCTTCAGACCGAAGTGAGGTTTACTGGTGTATTGTGCTGCATCCCTCACACCCTCCACATGTAAAGACAGACGATGACTACGGAGAAGATATTAGCTATCATTCAGGAGCTGTCAGGAATAGTTAAAAGTTATGAAACTGTTTCAATCTGTTTGCTAATTAACATAGAAATAAGTTTAATCCTCAAGTTTTACCCTAGAATATGCCAGCCAGCCTGAACCCTTGCAAAATTTTTCTTTCCCGATTTGCTGCTGAGCACATAAAATTGCCACCACCAACAAAGTGATCCCAGTCCCCACCTCAACACTGAGCTTTGTAATGAAAACTGATACAAAAAGAGGAGGAAATTACAAATGTTGGTCTTTTTGCATGCATGAGTCAGCAGACAATACCAAATTAACCCGATTTCCTTACAGCTAAATACTATCTGTTGCAGCCTGCAGGTGTAACAGCCTAAGAGCTTTGACATTCGCAGAACCCACATGGGATAGCGACGTGATGAAGTGAAACTTCATCTTACACCCAAAGAACATCAGGAATTAAGCTGATATCGTTACACTGGAGCTCGGCAAGCTGCTTTATAGGTTCAAGAGAGCAGCTATCAGGATGCAGCGCCTCGCATCCATGCCACCAGTTAAAACACGGCGCAAGTCAGGCGTGCTTGCCTCCCGTTACAGTGCCACAGCTGTTGCTCTAAAACGAGCTTATGCTCTCAGCACAGCCCTCAGCGGACGGGTATCCATGTCAAACCACAACACAAAAACACAGCACAATCAGTTGTCACTGGAGAAAGTAAATCATGCAGAAACTCTCATGATTTAGTAGCTGCTCCTCACGAAACTCCACCTTTGAAGAGCTGAGCAGCAGCAACTAGGAATTGTAATAGGAGGCCAGAGGTATCGCAGCAACTCTTTCGATGAAGGAACTGTCACACCAAAGGCAAAATACAACCATTTTCACAAATGGGTGATATCAGGTCACCTTTTCACAGCCATTGCAATGCTGCAGGAGAAAAAGTTTCTATTGTATACAGCATTTCCAAGCATGTCAGAAAATTGAGATTTGCTGTCTTCCTTACACCCACATTTACTGCCTTTGCTGGGAGCAGCAGCAGCAATTTACAATCATCTCAGTTGCTAAGACTGTAACTTTTTAGTAACCTAATACCTAGTGCTTCCTAATTAGCATATTTTATATACATATTTTCTTAATATACAACTGGAACTAGGCATGGGTGTATTATAGTAACCTTACTGAGCACTGTTTTCTAAACGAGCATCCAGCTTTGTAAGGAGTTAACTGAGGCACCTTCAGCTGCCTAAGGCAGGTCCCATGAAACACAACAGGTTCAGAATTAGAAGGCTGCAAATTAAAATATTCCACATCAGTCTAATAAAGATGTCAGTTTTCTTTCAGACATCACTGTGTGCTACTTCACACTGATAACTAAACTTGACCTATAAAAGTATTTTAGGTTTTAATTAGCAATTATACATTTCTTTAAAAATCATATCTGGACTTCTCCAAATGCCACACAGCTTTACCAGCAGAGGTAGTTATCAGCATCTCCTCTAAACAGATGAAATGTCACCCTGCTGACAAAAATCATTTCAGTGGCACAGGTCTTCCAAACATGCTACTGTTACACGATCTGCAGGAGTCTGGAAAATGTACTGGGGGAAAAAAAAGGAAGCCAAATCGTCTGGCTTTTTTTATTTAGATGAATTTTTTGGCTTAACTCAATTAAGTCTAAGATCACTTACATTATTTAGGGTTCACATGTTAACTTTCAAAAGCTACACAGGTTATATATATTCTTCTTAACTGTATTGACCAGGCGTCAGCACTCCAAGATTACTCTGAACCTTCTGGAAGAGCCGTGGATTCAGTATTTTCTCCAGCAGGAGAGACAGAAAATCAAGACCTCAGTCTGACTTTTCTGTTACATTTGGACATAAGCCAAACTTCTGTTTTTAATCATGGAGAGATACGTTCCTACAAGCTCTGCTTTACCTTTATCACAGTGCTTCAGCTTTATTTTTCATTTCCCACCCCCCCAGATGAGTTCAGTTCACTCTGGCTGAGAGCACCAAACCCAGATGGGTATCACTGAACTTTTCTTTCTGTCTTTGGCGCAGGAGATGCCACCTGCTGTTGGCTGTAGAGAACAGCAGGCACTCAGAAAACACCAGCCTTTCTTCACCTGGTACTGGGACCCCCATCACATATGGTATGGCACATACGACCACATAATAACCACTTCGAAAAGACAGGAAATAGCGCAGTTATGAGCCTAACAGAACAGCTTAATATACCTTAAGATTTAAAGATGTAAAATGAATAAACGCAGAAGTCACATTGAATGTAAGAATGAGGGACTGGAAGTGACATATCCTGGAGACAGATGATTAACAACTAGCTCTTTGATTAGTATATGAACAGTAATACTTACAATTAATGGAATAAAAGAAACATCTCACTGACAATTATTATACAGACAAAAATAGTGCTTCAAACGCATGCGGCTTGCAGACAAGACATTTATGGAGATTTAGAAGGATCTTTTCCACCTTCAGAACACAATACATTTTAATGAAGTACAATGGTAATATTCCATCTTTTAAATGACGACCAAAAAAAAGTTGGAGCCTTGTCTCTCAAACAAAGAAGCAACAGCTCACTTGATTACTGATAATAGCATATCATTTAGATACAGTACAAGTTCACAGAAAATATGAGGTCTCTTGTCCCTGGTATTAAAAGAAATCATTACCCAACAGTGAAAAACTAAGGAGAAATGTGTCATTGGCATCTCAAACCATGGATGCAGAGTAGGCCATGCATACTCAAGAAAAAGCTTCAGAAAATGCATGAAATTCAGATTTGTAGAAAATAAGTTTTATTTGGCTCTGTTCGTACATTTTTTCAAAAACAAATGCACATTCATACAAGTTTGCCTCTCCCGGTGCACATATGGATTTGCTCATATAGAGCCATTAGAAAGAAGGCAAAAGGTGTCTCTGAAAGCATTTCAGACACATTAATTCGGACTGTAAGGTATCCAAACTTATTTGCTTTCTAATGATAACTTGGAAAGAAATGTTTCAGGTGTTTCTTCTGCAATTGACACACGTAACCCTCCTGCACAGGGAAGAGGGGACAGACCTTGCAATAAGGAACTGTCAAACCAATGGCTAATTCTCATTTCAGGGTACAGCTACAGACAGCTTCTCTATTTCACGCCAAGTCAGATTAAAAAAAAATTATATATAGGTAACTTTCTCTTTTCAAAAGCTCTAGAACAGCAATGATAAAACACTGTTTTAAAACTATAAATCAGCCATTGGTATTAAAAGTTTGTTTGCAGAGAGAGCACGCCTTCCTCACTTGCTTCTCACGTTTAGGTCTCTTTCCTGTTGATAGTGACAATGGAATTTGTTTCTTGCTGCTTCTTAAACACTTCATGAAGAGGAGTAAATTCAGCTTGGGCTTTCACACGTTGCAAGAGGTACTAACCCATCAAGTAGCCCCTGCAGAATAAAATTAAATTAGGAAAAAAGTTAGCAAACAGGCAGCACCTCCTCAAAAAGGAAGAGACTTACTGAAACTTCCCTGAAGCCTTTTGTCTTTAAAGAATTTAAGAAAGAGAACTGTTAAGACATACATGAATGAAACAAGAAAATATAGAATAAGTCCCTACCCAGCTGCCTACTGCCAGGGAATCCCTGGTGCATTATGAAACAACATTTCTACTGCACTGCAAAGGTTAAACAAACATTTGAGAAAGGAGCAATGAGTGACATAACTAAGTCAACACCCCAAAGAGCTACTCCAGAAATTAACTCTCGGTACCTCCAAACTGCTGGCTTCAGCTGTTCTAAATGAAACAGACGGAGCAAGAAAGAAGAAACACAAATTGAAAATCCCCTGTTTAGTTATAACAGAGCCTCAAAGCTGTGTTATTTTTCCTACTTTGTGAGTTAGGTGTATTGAAACATCCCACACGTTGTATGCTTCAGTGTTATGTTGAGTCTTCCAGCAACAACAAAATAAAAGACACATCAT
The DNA here is from genome assembly GCF_963932015.1 of Anas acuta. Lineage (NCBI taxonomy): Eukaryota > Metazoa > Chordata > Aves > Anseriformes > Anatidae > Anas > Anas acuta. The sequence goes on along the minus strand of NC_088982.1, from coordinate 71,764,588 downwards.
CTTTACTTTAGGACACCTTTGGATGTTTCTAAACACCCATAACTCCTGCCATCGGCTCTTCTAGTTATGACCTTTGCCATATATTGCTAGTATAAATGACTCATTTGTCTTCCTGGAAGTTCCTTGATACATCCTTTTTCTCCAAAGCCCTGCCTTGAAATTACTTTCACCTATCCAGCACATAATCAGCCTACCTTAAAACGTATTACGACTCAGACTCACTAATCGTATCGTCTGACTTAACAGATCTGTCATCGTTCTGAACCACAGCACAATCTTAGAGCAGTCAGCTCCAAAAACTTCCCCACCTCATTCAATATAGCTTGTTCCACAAAAGCACTGAAGAAAACTAACTCATAGCCAAGCTGCAGACGTTCAGCATACCTGGTTTTATTTTCTGTTACTCTTAAATTTAATACAGGCACACACAAATCATAAGAAGGAAGAAAAGCAGAAAGAGTTTTAGGTCACTTACGGTAATTTCATCCTCATGAAAACTCTGGCCATGAAGAAGCTCAAAAGCACGCTGACAAATCCGATGAAGAGCAGGAGAAACCTGTTCAGCTTGGGGATATTTGGCGCATTGGATCGATCCAGAATGATGAATCCTAAACCACCCATCGTGAAGAGGAAGCTAGATGCAAGCCCTTCCATAATATATTGTCCATTTACTCTACAGGACCAACAAACAAGGGGGTGGGGGAAGAAAGGGAGGAAGAAAAGAGTTAGAGGTTATTCAAAGAAAGCTATTTGCATTTCAAAATTCAGCTACTCAACCTTCTTTAGCTGCACAAATACACAAAATGATTAACTTTGATGGCTGACCTTCCAAATTTACTTTATGTTAGGAACTTATGCAGTTACATTAAAGCTTTAAATTGTAATTTATCTCCTGGACTGACAGCCTGCAAGGTGACCAGACAAGCATAGCAGTGGTTTTATATGCAACAGGGTATATTCATGGATACTACACAAACTCATCAGTTTTCAGAAAGATCTACCCCAAACGTAGCACCAGTTTTCACAGATGACTCAAGGCGTGGAATTGTGACCCTGGGGCCACTGGGTTTTCCGAATCTTATTTCCACCCTGACGCTGATGCAGCAGTGCCCAAATTATAATCCTGGTACAAATCCCCCTCCAAGCACTGTGTCACCTCATGAAGCACCTCGGCAGCTTCCAGCACACAGCAGGAGTGTTTCTTGCCTCCAGCATGGTTCACTCCTCACTCACCAGGCCTGCACATGGACTGTGAGCTCTTACAGAGCTCAGAAAAGAGCCAATTCCATCTTCTTTCACGCTGCTTTCACTGAATTGCACCTAATTGCTACCCAGCTCCCTGCAGCAGTGCTCCACGCACCCTGCAGCAACCCCACCCTGCCTGAGTCACGAACCACGTCCAGTCCAAGTCCAAGTTTATCGGTGAGGTGTGTATAAATTTATATATACATTGGTATGTACCTTCTGAGGGCTTACAGAACGTTTCTGGTATTTTATAAGAAAAAATCCACGTTCCCGTGTTTAAACATACAGACACAAAACCAAATCAAGAAGTTACAACTATAGATTTAATACTAAGAGGAATTCTTGACTGAGCAGTCTGCAGCTTCTCTTCAGTAACAGATACAAACAGACCCAGAGAAGGCACCATTGTGTATTTGTAACCCTCAGTTACAGGAGTCCCCGTTATACTAGAAGCTGAAACGCCAGACCTTAAATTTCCCCCAACACTACTTACGTTGCCGTGAAATATCCTACAAAACATGGCCAAATATGCCCACACCCATCACCAACCTCAACTTTAACAGCACAGGGGCTGCAACAAAGCAAAGCACCGCCAGCTCAAAGCTCGCTTCTCCCCAAAGCATCCAGCCGCAAGGGCTTGGGAAGGGCTTGGTTATCTGCTCCCTTTGATTCCAGGTGCTTTTAATTTTTAATTTGTAGACCCAGGTCAGGCTTGGGGTGGGTCCTGCAGTCCCCAGGAGGGGCACAGACCCCTGCCCCTGCCCTACCTGTAGGCCAGGAAGGCCACCGGCCGCTGGTGCCCGTGCTCGTCCGTCATCGACCCCACGCTGGGCGGCTCCACGATCACGTCGTAGATGATCCCTGCGGGGGAAACGAGGCATGGAAATGGGGTCAGATCGCCAAAAATCGGGGGAGAATGGGCAAAACACCACGGGAATGGCAGCGAGGCGCCCGGAGAGGCCAGCAGAGGGGGGTTGGGGGGGGGTTTAGGGGGAATTTAGGGTGTTTTGTGGAGGGTTGGGGGGCTTTAGGAGGTTTTAGGGGGGATTTTAGGGTGTTTTGGGGAGGTTTAGGGAGGCTTTATTTAGGGGTGATTTTAGGGTGTTTTAGGGGGGTTTGGGGGGGCTTTAGGAGGTTTTAGGGGGGGGTTAGGGTGTTTTGTGGAGGTTTAGGGGGGTTTTGGGGGGCTTTAAGAGGTTTTAGGGGGGCTTTAGGGGGAATTTTAGGGTGTTTTGGGGAGGTTTAGGGGGGGTTAGGAGGTTTTAGGGGGGATTTTAGGGTGTTTTGGGGAGGTGTAGGGGGGTTAGGAGGGTTTGGGGGGGGTTAGGGGTATTTTGAGGGGATAGGGGGGCTTTAACGGGTTTTAGAGGGTTTTAGGGGGGCTTTAGGGAGGATTTTAGGGTGTTTTGGGGAGGTTTGGGGGGGGTTAGGAGGTTTTAGGGGGGATTTTAGGGTGTTTTGGGGAAGTTTAGGGGGGCTTTAAGAGGTTTTAGGGGGGCTTTAGGGGGGATTTTAGGGTGTTTTGGGGGGCTTTAGGAGGTTTAGGAGGATTTTAGGGTGTTTTGGGGAGGTTTAGGGGGATTTTAGGGGGTTTAGGAGCCGCACCTCCGGTGATGAGGAAGTAGGAGACCACCACGAGCGCGTACACCGTCATGGCCGAGGGCATGTGCACCCATCCCGGCCGCTTGAGCTTGATGTTGGGGCACTCGAGCACGGCGAAGGGCAGCCGGAACAGCGCCTCCATGCCGCCGGCTCCCAAAATGGCGGCGCCCAGCGCGGCGCCGCGGAAAAGGCTGGCGGCGGCGGCGTCCTGGCAGGGGAAAAACAAAGAGACGAGAATTTAAAAAAAAATCACTTCGAAGATTAAACCGAAATCACCCCAAAGTTTATGAGAAATAATTGAAAATAATGGGGATTTTTTTTCTCCAGTCGGAAGCACAGCGCTCCCCCGGGGGGTAGCCGCGCGTTTTATGCCCCTGCCAGGACCCGCCAGCGGCGACGTGTCGGTGCTGGGAAACGAAGGGGGGGAGCGAGGGGGCGGGGCTACGGGAGGCCACGCCCCCAGGGCAGGTGGTTGTGAATTGGAGGCCACGCCCCCTGCCGGTGGGCGGGGCCAGCGCGCGGGAGGGTGAATGAATGAATGAATGAATGAATGAGCCGGGGGGGGGGGGTGCTCATTAATTAGCGCCCTGCCCTCCGCGCCGCTCCCCCGCGCCCAGCAGGGGCGTTGCGGGAATAAAGAGGCATTAAGGAAGCTGAAAGAGACTCTTCGAGGGTAAAACGCCCGGGATGGAGCCAAGGAGGCTGAGCCTACAGGCTCGGGTTGGCCCCGGGTAGCTACAGCCGCCTGTAGCACGAAGCAGGGAACCCAAACTCCCGCCTCCCACGGGGCTCCTGGCACATCGGTGATCAGCAACAGACCCAAAATAGCTCCGTGCAACTCAAAACACTGCAGCCTGGATCACCCAGCTCTTGGAGCTAGAATTTTGCCGCCCCTGCAGCCCTGCTCGCACCACGCCAGCAGCTGCCGACCTAGGAGGCACCGCACAGGGCAAGGGAACGGCTCCTGGAGCTCCCTCCCCAATCCAGAGGGGGCTGTGTGCGGTGTGGCTGGTGCAGCACCTGCTCTGAGAATCCCATTCTGCACTTCACAAGCTGTGAGAAGCTCCCGCTAGCCTCCGCGAGCACGTGGACTGACTGACAGGACTCCAGGAAAGTGGAACTCTCATTTATTGGGCAGAAAATACACATCGATTCACTTGGACTTTTGGCTCTGTGCTTGTGCCTTCAACACTTTCACCACGATCTTCTGCTCCTCGATAAGGAAAGCTCGCTTGATTCTGGAAAGGAAAAACACCACCATGAGGACAGGTGTCCAATTAAGCAAGTATACAAGAACAAGGAAGTTGCAGTTAGATTTGCTGCCTGCAGCACTTCGTGGTACTCCACATAAAGGAGCCGTCTGTGTTCCTGCCAGCATCACAACATGAGGGCACCAATAAATGGAGAGGTTTGGGGAGAAGGCTTCATGTGCTTGGAAATTTAGGGTTAGGGGCTTGTAGGCAGGTAAAAGTATCAACCCAGTGGCTAAACAGTAGGAAATGACTACCTTAAGGTAAAAAGCAAAGCTCCTCACTGGCAAACTAATTTTACAGTTCTTAAAGTAAGGGAACTGACCAGCTGCTCACACCAATTATTTCTTGCAACTACAGAAAAATTTACGTGGGTTCAGTTAGAACGAGAGCTGCCCTCTCAGGATTGTTGCTTTGTACATCAACAAAAAAAGAAAAAACTCTGGCAGGTCAAATCATATCTAAATACAATTACTTCTTGAACAGATAAGGGGCCACTACGCAGAGATACACAACAGTACTCACACATCAGCAGCCTGTTTGATGAGCGAGTTATACCACACACGTATACCATAAACACTCTCCTGTCTCAAAACAGGACAATGCTGCCCCGTATGCATGACATTTATGGCTGTTTCTACAGCACACAAAGCCCACCAACAATGCTCAGACACAGGAGAGAGACCTGCCAATTACAGGGAAGGAGGTGACTGTATTTTTGTTTCGTTTTAGGCAGTAAGATACACTCATGTACAAAAAAATGACCTACCAAGCTCAGAATATTTGGGAAAACACCGAGGAAAAAATGTCTTTTACACAGAGTATTGCTCAAGATTTGCAGCTGTAACAATCAGTCTTCAGTGCCACTTGATGTGATTTAGCTTGGATCACAGAACCAAAAAAAACCACCAAGATGCTGGAAAGATGTGCACTACAGATGAAAAACTGGCACTGGACTGCTGACTCCGGAGATCTGCTTTGATGACCATTTGCGAAGATGCCACATTCTTTATAATACAAGTTAGTGCTCAGATTTGTCAAGGAATTATACAGATGTGCAGCTGTTACACAATAAAACTCAACGAGAGCTACTAAAGGTCATCCTTAAGCTTAATTACATATTAGATGCTTAATATGCTCACAATTAGTACCACTAAATCCCAAAACACACAGAAGTCCAAAGCTGATTTTTCACTACTATCTTTGCACAAGCCAAAACAGGAAGCAAAAGAGAAAAGCCTTTACTCTTGAGGGAAGAGCACAAAACTGCAGAAGGAACAGGACGTTTAGCACCTACACACCCGTACAGTTTGAAATCACACAGAACAAACTATCCACAGAGGAGTTCCAAACACATTAATTAACCAGCTCAAATCCTGGGGGAGAATTGCACACCTCACTGCTAGCATGTCCCATGTTTACCCTCTCCATTTTTCTACACTGAGATCAGAAAAGAGTTTCTAGCACTTTGGCTTACACTAGGAAGACACGGTAAGATGCAGGACTCAGATGAAGTCACCTCAAGAACAAAGTTACCCCGCTGGGAGCTCACCTGTCACGGACACACTTAGCACACATGGAACCGCCATAGGCTCTGCTGACGTGCTTCTTCGTTTTTGACAGCCGCATGAGAACTTTAGGGCGCACAGCACGGACCTGCAGAAAGCAAAAATCAGAAGTGTATCATAAAACAGCAGGCCCCAGTTTCGGGTAACAGCCGCACTGAGAAAATTCACTTGTATGGTTTGTTTTTAAAGAGCAGCAACACCTCCAGTTAACTATTCTACATGCAAAAAGCGACCGAAGCCACAGGGCGTTGTATGAGCCATCCTCAGCACTCCAGAACTGAGCTTTCTCATTCCACCAGACAGGTTTCCCAATATACTCGTAACTAAAATCTGCTTATTAACAAGGATCATCTTCCCACGTGTAGAAACTGACTGACAGTACGACTTGAGCACTCTGACCACTGGTGAAAACAACATTAAACCAGGAATACATTTTGGAAGATAACACCCTGTTAGGAAAAAGTCACTCATTTTTTCCAAAAATTATAGTCAACTTGACTTATGTTTTTGAAAGTTTATTTAAGAGGTCCAATTCTGATTTTTAAACCTGTTACAGATTGATCTAGGGCTGGCTTGAAAAATTTCAGTCAATTATGAGTTAACTTATGAAACAAGTTTAAATAATACCAGTGAGAATCACAAGCATTAAAAAAGAAAGCACTTGTTCCTTAGGCTCTCAAAGCTTGTTTTACCAGCTATGCTTTGCAACGTTCAGATGACCATATTTTAAAGAAGGATGTTCTTGAATCCATCAAGAAACAGACAACTTCCTTGAGAAAGTCGTTTGCATTTAAAGCAGTAAAAGCTGTCAAGATCTTATGCTGGACTTACACCGCGAAGTCTTCCTGGGCAAACACCGCATGCTGACTTTGGTGCCTTCCCTACTTTCTTGGTGTACAGGTAAACAATCCTGTTCCCGGGCGTTCGGGACCTAAACGCAGCAGAAAAAGCAGTCTGTTAAGGAAAGGATCGAGATTTAAGATATTTTTTTTTTCCTTAAAGGAGAATTCCCTTAGCAGCGAGGTCTTACTTACAGCCTGGTCTTGTTGGAAGCTGTGTTGTAGGACAGCCTACGGCGGTAGGTCAGGCGCTGCACCATTTTTCACACCCTAATTAAGGAAAAACAGAAGCATTTGAGAGTTCTGCCTCAAACCGACGTGACGAGGGCTGAGGCTGAGGCGAGGCCTCCCCCTGCAAGGCCCAGCCCTGAGGCCTCCCCCCCCGAGGGCCCGGCGAGCGCTGCGCCACCGACCCCCAGGCACCGGCACCGACCCCCAGGCACCGACTGCGACCCCCAGACCCCGTCCCCGACCCCCAGGACCTCCCCGGGTGCCGCCGCGCCTCGGATGGCGGCGGATGGCGGCGGCGGAGGGAGGGAGGCCGCGCAGGCCCCGCCGCCATACCTGGCGCCGCCCGAGCCGGAAGAGGAGGCGGAAGCGGAAGCCGCGGGGTTGAAATAGCGGCGCTGTTTCGCACCGGAAGTGCTCCCCTCCAGGCCGCCATGTTGTACGGAGGTGGAGGGGGTTGGCTGGCTGGGCGCCGCCATGTTGTACGGAGAGGGCGCCGCCATGTTGTAGGGCGAGCAGGACCATCCGTCCATCCATCCACCCATCTATCTATCTACTCATCCATTTATCAATTTATTTATTAAATATGTTGTTTTCCCAAAGCATCAGCATCTTTCCTCTGTAACACGGCTTTGTGAGCAGTGCTCACACACAAACCTCGCACATATAGGGGCCTACTTCCAGTACAACCCATACCCCCCCCACCCCACCAGCCCCCGACACCACAGGGCAGGACTCACATTTTTCCCTCTTTTTGCCCCAAAGTGGTGTCCGACGCACAGCAGTGCCCACACCCAGCCACTTTCCCATTCAGAGACCACAGGCACCACCGCTGTGCCAGCCAAGCAAACCAGGCAGCTATCGGGGTCTCCTCCAGGTGCACCCCACAGGCTCGTACCCCATCAGGGACCCACGCGTAAATATGTGGGCTGTGGACACCCCGATAGCTGCCTCGGCTCTGCTTCCAGACAGCAGCGTGCACTTGGAAACCTTTGATGTGCACTCCTGGCCTTATTTACGGATTTGTGACTGACAGTTCATTGTGCGGCATCCTCCTTGTTTTCCATCTTTAATTATTATTTTGGTTAATTATTGACTCTTTTCAAGTGCAAATTATGGACATCGGGCTTTTTCTAATTCATGAAAGAGGGGAAAATGTCTGTGAACTAGATTTTAGGGTATACTTAAAATAGGAGCGTATTTCAGGCAACAAGAAAATTTCAGAGCAATTAGAGTATTTAATATGAACTTTCTAGGCCCCAGACCCTGAGGGGAATAAGAAAGCCAATTAAATGAGATTAAATAATCGTGCCTAAATATAAAAGTGTAACAGAATCCAATTGTTAAAAGAACAACACTATTAAATTATGACGGAACAGTTTAGTTTAGCTGTTGCAAGCACAACAGGTTACTATTTTATTTCCAAACAACAATATTGGTATTTTTTGAGCTTACCCAGTTTGGGCCCTAAACTCGACTGGTGTGAATCGTAGGAGCTGCCAGTTAAATCCAGTGGCTCACTGCAGCTGATGCTCTGGCCTAGTTTTTCAAACATTCTCACTTTATTTTGTAAGAACAGAGCTGTCAGGCAAGTGGCTTGCGAGAACATCTAGAAATATTAGCTTTATGACAACTGGTTTAGTGTGGTCTGATGTAGGGATAATATTTGAAGCAAGAGCTCGCTAAGCCCGTTTTGAATGGATTAGTGGTAGACAAGCGAGTCTCATGTTCTCTGCTATTCCTACCTCTCCGTAGGACTGAACCGTTTCTTTGGGGAGTAGGTTTTTTCCATGTCCAACACATCTCACTGACCCTTCCTGCACTTCCTTCTTTCCATGAATACAACAAAGGGGATGGAGTAGCAAATGCACAACCTGCCAACTTGGAAAAGCATCAGTGGCAGCCGATAAAGAGCATTTTTTCCCTGCTAGGATATCAGTGGAAGCATAAGGCCTGGGGATGTGGTCTTTTGCCTTAAGACTTGAGGTTGGTTTCCAGGGTGTATTTGCTTATAGTCAGCACAAAACTGTAAAGCTCTTTTTTTCTAGCCATAGATGACTAGAAAGATAACCACCTCTGGTGGCAGATGAGCCATGTGTGGCATTTTGCATGGGCCAGCCAGTTGTCACCATGTTCTGTTTCTAGTACCAGAAGATTGCTTCGTTCATGATTTAAGACCATTTCTTGATCTGTCGACCATTCTTACTTTCTTTTTCACATAGTCCTCTCCTTACCTCTTTCTTCTGAAAATCCCTACCGATGTACACAGCCATTCTCTCACACTCCTGGAAAAGTCCATTCTTGTAAAAGCACTAATGCCAAAATGGGTAAGGCTTGATGAGCCTGGCTGGACCCCTGGAAAGCCTCATCCTGCACTTTCCCAGCCCTCCTGCCTCACTTGCAGGGATCTCCCAAACCCCCCTAGGACTCGGCTGCTGCACCAGCCTTTCCCTGTGGATCCTTACACTGCAGTAGCCTCTGCAGTCCTAGGGGGTGTGCAGGCACATAAGCTTCAACTAAAACATAAGTGTTTTCACTTTTATTCACTTCTGTCCTGTCTGTGTCCAGTCTATGTCGTACTGACCTAGACTGGCAACTTCTAAAAGATACAGGAAGGAAAGCAAGCCGGTGTGCAAGCACATACTGGGTACCAAAAAGAGAGAAAAATAGTGGTGGCTGAGGGAGGTACTGCTCCTGTGAAGCCTCAGCCACAGTACGTGTCTATGAACAGCAGTAGGTATGTCTTTCAGAAATGCCTCACTTAAATCAAAATCCAACCTCGTGTGCTGCTCAGATACAAACAGCAGGATTGGGTCCTTAAATGGGAAAAGAGAGCAAGAAACCTTGCAAACATACAAGGAACTGACTGGAAGGGCACAAAGAGGAAGTGGTCCCGCATCCATTGTCTCTCTGGAGCCTTTTTCTTTCCCTAAAAATCACGTTCCTTTTCCTTGTTAACTACGTGGCACGTGTCACAATCTGATTATATTCATTTACATCAATGTAACCTTTCACAACACGGACCTGTGCAAATTACATTACAAGAGACTGTAGTTCATTTCCATTTCAGTGGAGCTTGTTAAACAAGCAAAATTATTTTGTAGCAAAGGGAAAAACAATTTAGTAGAATGCACTCCTAGCATAGGAAGTACATAACATCGTATTTGGGTTGAAACTTTTTCTGTCAGAAATGTCATAACCCCGTAAGAAAGAGAATTAAAATCCCGTTATTTTAATTTACATCTAGCCACGAGATAAGTAAAGTTATCATTGAAATTCTAATTAAATAGGATGATTGACTAAGGTAGGACATCAAAGAAGAGAAGTGAATATGATAAGTCAAAGTCTTATTAATTAGTCCGCGTGGAAGAAATTCCAGGGACGTCAAGCTGAGGCTGCTGCAAGGAGAAAAAAAGCAGACAAGAAAATGTGTGTTTCTTTGAAGTTAGGAACTGAGATAGTGATGGAGGTAATTGTGTCTGACTGGATCCAGTAATGAAGAGCCGTAAATCAGACCTAGGAATCGGAGGAAAGATTCCAGTAACGAATGTGGCTGCCCCCCTGCTGCGAAGAAACAGAATGCAGAGCTGACTAATTGACCCAGTCTATCTCCCAGTAGCTCTCTGTTATTATTTATTAATTTTTAATTTCTGAATTATTTACGTTCTGGGAAATTATTTTTGACAGCCTGTTAGGCGTGCCAAAGTTAATGGAGGATGAAAGGACCGGTACTAGAATTAGCAGGGATGTAGTCACAGGCTACTGAATTTAATGATTTTGGAAGGGAAAATTGATTTCACACAGCGTGTCACTTTACACTACTTTAGGGATACACCAGCTATTTGATTAATTGAGGAATAACCAACTCAAAGCATATTTGAAGTGTAAATGAATCACAGTGCTCAGCTGTTTATTTTTCCCCTTTTCTGATGAGAACACCGAGTTTGCTTAAAGTTGCTGATTAAAACCAATACAGGTAGGCCCCGTGCTCACACCTGCTTACTTTCTCTTCGCCATCTGGAGGAGACGTGTAATCCTCCATTTCACTGGGGATGGAGCTCGTCCTTCCCACACAAAGCCTAATTAAATAGGCTTTGGGCTCGTTCCCCCTCCCCCTGCAGAAGCTGTTTAAGAGGGAGCACGGCACCGAGCCTGTGGGCAGAGAGCGTGGCTGAGACGTGGGTTCTCTGTGGTGGCTTTTCGTAGGTGGACCTCATCTAGTCCCTGAGACAAGATAGCAATCCCTGGCCTATGACATTTCCCTTGTAGATCCTTCTGGTGCAGCAGTTTTATGCTGGTCCACCCATCCATCATATGGAGCAGTGGTAAAATAAAGGAGCTCTGTGGAGCTCTTCCAGGCTGCACTTCATCCCCGGTGTCAAATGCAAGCTCAATCCTGTCTGCTGCTCACGTCTAAGCCTTCTGGCCATCCAGGCATCCAGGGCACAGAGGCAGTCTTTTCCCAGCGATGTGTACAGTGCTACAAGCAGCTCACATCTCCAGAAAGATTCCTGCTGGAAGTGGCTCCCAGGTTGCTCAAGATGAGCACATCTCTGCTTCGGTGGTCATGGATAAACCACGTAATTGGCGGCGTAATCAGCCATGTGGACACTGACTCTGGTTACCTTCATCTGGGGTGTCCGGACTCTAGTGTCATCTTGCACCTCTTCAAAACCTCTCAAACACATAAACTGGTTACCTAAGTGTTAGCCCTAAAGGGCCTAAGACCAATTTTCCCCGCTTTAAAATGATAGTAATTTATGTTACTCCCTCAGAAAATCTCAAGGCTTTTGTTGAGAGAATTAGCACATCATTTTTTCCTCGCAAAAGTATCGGGAAAGTTGTAAACACCAAATACAAGGAGTAGCTGCTACGTTTCACAGCGCTATTTACCTCAAGAAATGACTCAAAACTATCTGCCATAAATTGAAATGGACCCCATAAGCGTGTGAGGAAGATGTAGGCTAGACCCCACTTCTAGTCCAATGAACAACAAAGCTCCTCTGAATTCACCGGGACCAAACTATTGAGTGAGAGTTATTGGGTTAAGCGCCAAAAGGATTGGGCATTTTGGACATTTTGCTTTGTTTCTTAAAATTGGAAGGACTCGCTATCATTACAAATGTTGACAGTACTGGGGTGAGGGGAGAAGTAAAGAATAACAAGTCAGTCTTGCATCATCGTATCTTTAAAATACATACCTGTGTTTGTCATTGAAAGATAGATGAAGATGTACAGGAAGGTTTTGCTGCTTAGGTTCTCTAAAGGGCTTATAATTCATTTGAACATCTCCCTAGGTTGTTTTTCTGAGCACTTCAGGCACTGGGAACCTTTCTTTGAGATGTTTCACTGACAGGACCATGCAAGGCTAGCCTGTTTTTTTCTGTAACCTTTTAGATTATACCAGTGGCAATTAACCATGCAAGGAGGATCAGCTAAACCAGGGTGTTAAGGGAGATGTGTGACCTGTGGCCTCTGCTCCAGGGATTGCTACTTGATCTTTTTTTTTTTTTTTTTTTTTTTTTTTCAGTGTCTGCAGTCTGGACTAGTTCCTAGAACAAAAGCCAGAATCAAAAACTGCTTTTCTTTGGTTATTGATAAAACAACCCAAAATATACCTTTCGAATCAGCCTTTTCTGTTTGTAATAATATCGTATCACTGAAACTACTCTCACTGCCATGCAATCCTGAAGAGTTCAATTCGCTGATGGTAGAACTGTGCCTCCCAAATTTAATAATAATAATAATAATAATAATAATAATAATAATAATAATAATAATAATAATAATAATAATAATAATAATAATAATAATAATAATAAAGTTTTATTTATTTAAGCGTTGAATTAAGAACCAGTGAGTCATATCTTCAGATGGTACAGGACCATTGGACACTTCATGCTACTTGAAGAACTGCCACAGTTTTAAAACAGTCCATCAAAACTCTAATAGTTTCTACGGAACATGTAGGAATTAGCTCTAAAATATTTACATTCAACAAACGTAACTAAGTATTTGGATGAAGATGGTTTAGCTTGCTCTGCTGTTGTATTTTGGAATGAATCCATCACAGAGCTGGCTTCTCCCTGTTTCAATATTAAAACAAAAGGGGTATGCTTTCAGTGCAGCACCCTGGGAATTCAGCTCATAAGTCCAATTAACAACAACTAATTCCCCATACTGCATATTTACCCCTAAGAGTTGGCTAGATGTAATAAGTCATGCATTTTGCATTTAAGCTTCTAATGCCCAGAGGATAACAAAAATCTATCCTGATCACTTTTTATTTTCATCACATGAAGAAAGAAGAAAGCATCCTCCCTTCCCCCTTCAGTCAGGCATGTGAATGTTACGGCACTAAGGCTGCGAAAGAAGCCATCTACTGCCTTCTCCCCATTGCTCCATACCCTACTGCTCCATAAATACCTCCTTCCAGAAGAAGGAAGGCAACAGAATCCCTCTGGTCTCTAAATGGCAATGACCATTCTAAAAATTAGGCAGATTCTTTCCATGGTTAGAATGATCTCCTGCAACTCAATTTTGCGTACAATTTAAGTCAGATTTGAACTGAACCCTCTCAAGGTGAAAGCCGAGCACGTCGCTGCACACTGCAACTGCAAAAGGGAGTGATGGGGAGAAAGAGAGAGACCATATGTGTGCCTGAGGCTGCGGATGTTCCTAGCTGGGTACAGCCGAAATCGTACCGTAGAAATCAGGGACACGTTAAAATATCTGCCTATGGCTGGATGCCCTTTTACAGGCAGTTACCAGAAAGAACTACGGTCTATGGGCACCTTATAGATCTGTATTTATGAAGTTTTGCAACGAGGGAATAATGCCATACAGCACAAGATCTTCATGGTTGAAAGGAATTTGGGAGGAAGTGGGTTGAGGAGAAAACAGCAGGGCATATTAAAACATAAAGCATGTTTCACTGCTTGGTAGCAACACAAAATGTGAGGCTGGGCTAAAAGAAGTGCCTGGATCGATGCTTGGTAGCTGTGCCTGCAGAGCAGCAGGTTATCTAGCGCACAGAAAGCAGCCTACAAAATATTTCTGCAACATTGTACTTTGCTGTGCATGGCAAAAGCCCAGAAGGTGTTATTTTTTTCATGAAGCTGTGGTGAGCTTGGCTTATGTCTGGGATCAGACGGGCTGCCTCTTACGTGGGATGCTGAGCGGCATGTTCGCAGATTCGAGGCCAAATTTCCAGAGCAGCTCCCAGGCAGATTTCCAAGCGCTCAGCTTCCAAGCTCCAAGCCAGGCTTTCCACGGGTCCAGAAAGCAGAATGACTGAACGGGAGCTGAGCTCTTCTGAACATCCCAGACTAGCTGGCTGATTTCCCTCTTAGCTGCTATGCCTGTGACAGAAGTTCAGACAGCCGAGTGCAGCGTTTCTGACACACTCAGATGTGAATTTTAGTACCTGTCTGTGCAGCACTGCCACTTGCGAAGAAATGTGTTGGCTGCGTCTTGCTCTCAGGGAGATTTTAGATCATTCTGCACCCTCTTCCCCACAAGCAACAAAATGAGCAAAGGTCTCAGGGGCTGATCCTGAAGTAGGGCTTTGAGCTGAGCAGCACAATACCTGCATTTGTGTAACACCTCGTGGTCAACTTGCCACTCGCTGGAAAGCAGCAGCAGACTGCAGCACTAATGATCCCTTCCCTTTTAAAGCCTCTAGACTTCATGTGCTTTGAGGAGATTGAAGACAAGCATTAAATTTTGATTAAAGGGACACTGCCAACTGATATTAAGCTTAGAACTTAGGGGTTTGTAACAGGCAGGTGTAGGTGGATGGGAGCTTGTGGTTGGGGTGTAAATACTGCTTTGTGACAGGGAAAAGCTTTGAGCTGGGAAGAGAGGGCATCAAAAATTAACTTGATTACAAACAAAAGCTACATGGTCCGGTCTAGTTTTCCTGCTGACGGAGAAAGAAATGCAGACGGGAGATGCCATATCATTTCCCAAATTTATTACAGCTCATCAGCTAAGTCTGGTGCGTGAGAAGTTCTTTTGTGTGTTTGTTTGCTTGTGAATGTGTCTAGAAATGATATAAAGCCATAGCAAAGTCCTATGTCAGCAAACTGGCTAGGGACTAGAGTGAAAGGTTACCAAAGGTAACCAAAGCTGCACCTAGGAAATGCCTTTGCATCCGCTTTTCCTTTACAGGAACACACCTAGAAGACCAAAATATCTTGCATTCGACATATGGTCCACAGCAGCTGACCGGGGAGTCGCTAATTCCTTTCAATGATCATGGAGATTTTCCTGCAACTCATTTTGCCCATGATGGGAGCCAGATCAAACCCAAATTTTCCGAGGGGAGGGCCTGAGCTACAGCACCTCACTGCAACTTGAATGTACACTAGCCCTATACAGAAGGTATTGCACAGGGAAGTTCGTTCTCAGAGAAATGATGGGAATGTGAACCCAGATCTTACTGATAAAGCCCAGCTCCCTGAACAGAGCTACGCTGATTTATAACAGCCAAAGGTCTGACCCCACATCCAAGCAAACACAAGCTGCAGCCCCAGAAATCTTCTGCTACGAAGCTGTAGCCAAGGTTACTCTTGGCTATACCAAAAATTGTGTTTCTGCAGCAGGTTTCTCTACTACCTCTGCAGTATTCATTTGAACAACCCTTTCAAAGGAACAGGGCAAGGAAATCAAAGTGAAAAGCAACAATGGCCTTGATTTTCTTTTTGTTGTTCCCAGAGCACAGGGGAGCAAAGCAGACCCCGGATAGCCAGCCCTGCAGCTTCAGATACACTTGGGTGCGATGCCAAAACCCCCTCCCAGGGTCTGTGCAGCAGGTGAGAGGTGCTTGCCAGAGCTGCAGGGTTAAGTATGCATTATATGGAAGAGGAAGAATGAAATAAGGCCATGCTGCTGCACCGGAGATGCTGGAGTGCAGAAGAGCGCTGGAACACAAATTGAAAACTACTTGTTAAACACGGTTAATTTGTTCTTCTTCCAGAGTGTAAAATGGCTTCAAACACTTCTAAACTAGGTCATTTGACTGCTCAGGAAAGACATGGTGCTAGGCAGCTGTCTTCAGCAACAAGTTTATTGGAGAGTTTGATTGCATCCCAAAAGCATGCTAGATATTTCTGACCATATCAAAGAAAACTCAACTATATTATCAAGGCACACTAATGAGGTGGTTTGTTTAATTGAAATACTTTACGTTTCCATGTAGTACAGCATGAAAAAATCATTATTTTCATTAGATGAGCTACTCGTTAGCTGAAAATCTAAGTTACAAAATATCACAGTGTGAGATAATAAATACATTGTAAAATGCATTAAATCCAGGTTATTAAAAGGAGCTTCTATTTAAAATATATAGCCCTGTACTTTGAGCATACTTCCTAGTACTAGGAGTCAGGTTTGGTTCTTTGCAAAATACAGCCCAGCCCAGAGGACCTCGTTGTGCTCTCACTGAAATCCCTGTCAATCCCCTGACCCGTTACAGCTTGGATAAATGATATGATTATTCTGTGGCATGCTTCTGTCAAAATAATTTTTGCTTGTAGCAGCTAGAAGTTCTGGGACTTACCCAAAGGGTCTGATCTTGGCTTTGAATTCATCACTGCTCCGTTTGATGCAATCATTAACAGCAAATCAAGAAGCACTTTATAGCCTGATTTATTTTTTTTTAGGGGCAGATTTTCACCTAAAAGTGTGAAGTCTTGGCGAATTTGTGAGTTTCCTCTAAAAGCATGCATCTCCAGCACTTGTTTTGAGAAATGTGCTGATCTCCTCAAGAGGTGGCAGCTGGAGTCCGTGATGAGTTTGGGTGAGAAGAGGAAAATGGCTGGAAGGTCATCCCGTCCAGCTCCCCTTCTCCACGCAGAGTCAGCTGGAGATGGCTGCCCAGAACCACGTCCAGTTGGGTTTTGAGGATCTCCAAGGATGGAGACTGCACAACCTCTCTGAGCAACCCATTCCAGTGTTTAACCACCCTCACAATAAATTTCATATCATGTTTTAATTGAATTTCCTGTATTTCCGTATTTTCTGTACTTCTGTCTCTGTGTTCTTTACTCCCCCTCACCCAGATTTATACAGATTGATAAGATTCCCCCTGCACCTTCTCCTCTTGAGGCTAAAGAAGCTCAGAGCCCCAATCTTCGTACTTCTTCCCAGCTCTTCCTGTTCACGAGCATTTAAATGTTGATTTGAGATGAGGAGGAAATTGTATTTTGGTTGTGATTCACAGCTGGGCTTGGTCCATGTGAGAAAGGAGCAATATAAAATTATGGTACAACTATTGCTTGGGGCACATTTTGTTTTTCCACCACTATAGCTTAGACTGGAGAGGGTATTTTGTCCTGACTTCTCATATCAGTGGCTCCTTCCTAACTTAGTGCTACACACACCAAGAGATCTTTTGCCTCACCTCCCTTGTGCTGTCTCTCTCTCTCCTCTCCTTTGCTGTGGGATTAGTCCACGAGGCGCTGTGACGGTGGCACTACTCAGCTCCTAATCCAGCCGGCACAGCTCACCGTGGCTGTGCAGAAAGAGCCACAAGGTTTAGCAACCACTGCTTAATTCCTCAGGAGCCCCGGGCATGCATTCAGGTTGCCTCCTGATGCTGGCACCCGGAGGTGTTGACACATCTTCACGGCTGTCGCTCTCCCTGCCAGCTACAGCCGAGTCGGCGAGGGTGCGCGGGAGGAGGAGACGGAGCAGGACTGCAGAAATATCCCCTCGGCCGGCCAGCCAGCCGGAGATTCAGAGCACACAGATCGCAGATGGTGCAGTAATCTCAGCACTGGCCAAACCCGGAGCCTGAGCAATATTTATATGGAGATGAGCAGATATTGCAGGCTGCCAATGTGGCAGCGAAGTGGGCCAATATTGAGGCTTGCCCAGGGACGGGCACGCTGCCCCACACTGCCACCTGCTAAGATCGTTCACGCCAGAAATGTAAGTAATCCCAGGAAGGCAGGGTGATGGGGGATCAAGTCCTTAGTCAAAACCAGAAAAAACCACCCAAATCCACCTGGCAGGAACCCCTCAGCTGTTAACCTGCAGACTCCACGCTGCGGAGGTTGGAGCACGAGGGATGCGAGCTACTCCCCGTGCTCCTGCCTCCCCTCGTGTATGAAAACAGACCCTTCGTACTGCCCAAAGTTGCATGGCCTTCAGTTCTCTCTCATTTTGTGTGGGTTTTGTTAAACACTTTTAGAATCCTTTCTTTTTTTTTCCTTTTTTTCTTCTGGGGCCAACAGGGATGTGGCTTGCAGATTAGTACCACTGTTAGCTCCCTTTAATAGGGCTTTTCTTATCCCATTTAAGTAGAATAAAGAAGCTTCATTTGTTAGCTTAAAAAAAAATCAAGACTTTAATTCTTGATCATTGCTCCCAAGAGGACCCAGTTGGAGTTCTCTCATCATCACTGATCAAGTCGGAACTTTTTTTGTTTGCTATTCAATTTCATTTGCTTTCATCATTTCAGAGCACTAACAGGCTTTCAGCCCTGCTGAAACAGAGGATGGGGCTTCAGCTGTACTGCAGCGAAGTCCCTGTAGCAATGGAAAACTGCTACATAGCACTTGGCTCTGCTCTCCCTTCCGTCAAATTTGCATTTTCGAGGAATTCAAATTAACCTGCCAACTATCGGACTCACGGTGACAACACTTCCTCCTTGTGTATTACTTATTTGTTGTGGAGAGAAAGCCAGCCGATTGCTCTCATTTCTCTGCCGAAGACCCAAAGCAGGAGTGCACCCACCAGGAGCTCTTTGCCACCCAGAACGACCCATGCACACTGCTCCTTGGTGTGAGGCTCCACCTCGGAACAGGTGATACCACCCAAATGCCCCAGATTTTCATGGATTTTCATTGCTCAGGGGCTGCAGCCAGCTTGTGGTTTCTCCCTGCAGGGCTGGACTGTGGGAAGAGAGCTCCCTGCACCTTTCCAGGGTACTGGAGCAGCTGTAATTTGAAACATAGAATACTCTTTTATTTTATTTTATTTTATTTTATTTTATTTTATTTTATTTTATTTTATTTTATTTTATTTTATTTTATTTTATTTTATTTTATTTTATTTTATTTTATTTTTTTTTACCCCAAGCAGTTCCCAGTTAATGCGCAGATGGAAACCACGCTGACGGTCTGTGGGAGAGGATCCTTTCTTGGCAAAGGGCAGGTTACTGCTTTCCTGAAATGCCATAAGAGCTCTAATCGCAGGGTGTCTTTTTTAAAACCCCAGGTCCCCATTCTGGGAGCTCCGATTTGAACCGACGGGTGAGTGCTGCTGGAATGTAAACCCGGCATTTCGTGGAGATCATGATGCAGAAGATACTGACGAAGATCCTACTTTTGTAAAAATGACCTAATTTTACATCCAAGGGATTGAGAATTAACTTCTGCAGAGGGAGCCTCTCACAGTTCAGCTGTCACAGGGAGGAGAGAACTTAGAAACAGCAGTTTTCATCCTTAAGCTCCATGATGAAGATGATGTTACAGCGGGAAACTGTCATTTTAAAAACTATGTGGTCATGCAGTTTACGGGTGTGAATCCCCTGCTGTTCCTGTTGAGATTAAAGTGCTACACACCTTTGAATGTCAAAAATTTTATTCTGAAAGGACGAGGGGAGCCTGGACAATCCTAGTTTCATACACCTTAGGTTTAAACATTTTAGACGTCTTTTTTTTTTTTTTTCCTCAAATTTTCCTGTCTATAAAATAAAAACAAACTTTGATTGTCCATTGTGATTTTTGAGATAATTGGCTGCAAATAATTACTGTGCAAAAAATTACTTTGCAAATAATTACTTAGAAAGCCTTCAGAGATCTTCAGATGATAAATGGTAGAAAAAATACAGGGTATGGTCATCTCTTCTATCTTTTTTTTTCTCTTAGCATCACTATGACTTGTGGCATTCCCCTATGTTTTTCCACAGATATCGCCAAAGGAGGAATGACGTTGCCAAGGAATCACATTGCCAGAGAATGTTTTTAAAGTCAAGAGGCAGATTTTCCTCCGAGTTCTTTTTTTATGAGATAAGTGCATTGTCATTCCAGTTCCCAGGCATGACTGGTACGACTAATTGCTCTTTCATCCACTGAAATGTGAGATGATTAGGTGAGGGCTGAATGCAAAGGGCCTTTGCCATGTTATGTGCACTGGGCAGGTTCCACATGACATCACCCTGTCCCAGGAGTATTCTGGGCTGTTGTAAAAGGTTGGTTATTAATTGGGTTATTAATAGAACAGGTTTTCCCTAAGTGTTTTCAGGGGATTGGATGTTTAATCCACGGCAATTTTGCCTTCATCTGCACAACCTGCAAATAATGGATAAAGTAAATATGTCAAAAAGCACACTGTCAAGCTTGGCAAATGAAAACGCTTTCTGAACTGCACATATGGGCTAAAAAGGTTATGATTTCCATGGGGTAAATCAGATGAATTGTGTTGGGAATCAGATGAATATTCTGTTGGGAATAACTGCAGTTCAGATTTTCTTCTGCAGATGGATCCATCCTCAATAGAGGGCAGTAGAGGATGAGAATGTAACTGTTGATCTACTCACTTTGTTGTGCTCAGACCAATTCTTTAATATTATTTTAACAGGCTTCAAAACGTCCCCTTTTATCTTGAAAAAGGAGGAAGAAAGAGCGTTGGCCATCTGGGAGACACACTGCCAACACCAGCATCCTTCTGTACCACTCACTCAGTCAACGCAACGCCAAATTGTGCTGGGTGGGAGAGTGAAAGCTTGGGAAGAGGGGACATGAAGGTTTTCCTGGAAGGGGAAAGCCACTAGTCCCCTGCCTTCACAAGGGAAAAGTCTTGGCATTACTTCTTCACTGCTGCTACTTGCAGTGGAGCCTACCTCAATATCACTGGAGGGCTTTCATTGTTTATTATCTTGTAGCAGCCCTGGGAAAAAGCACTAAATTCTCTCAGTGAGAACAGATGAACAGGTAGAAACTTTGCCATGCGTGTGCCAGTGTAAGCCTTCTGCCAAAAGCCACAGCAGGCTTCAGCTATCTAGAGGTTTCACGTGAAGCTCGTGCGCTCTGTTGGCATTAACACGGAGGAAAAGCCAAGTACTCCAGCTGGGCACTGGGAAGAGGCCGTGCTGCCCCTCGCAAGCACATGGGAGTTTTGGCAGGGCTAGCCCTTGGCGAGGCAGGATGACTGCTGTGCTTCGGAAAGGGAGAGGGAGCAAGGAGTTGAGACAAGGCTGGGAAAGGAAGCCAGAGCCGGCTGAGGGAAGAGCCGGGACGTCAAGGGGTTGGGGCACAGCCAGGATGGGAAAGGACAAGGCAGAGCAAACCTGTGAGCAGCCAGCTGAATGTATTGAAGCCTAGATCCAGAGCTAAATACCATGCTGGAGACCCTACCTGTTGCTTGAAACTGCAGGAGAGCCATTGACACAAGTTGTGCTCTTGGGGATGAGGCCAGGCCTGTGTACACGCTTGGCTGCTTTACGATGCGTATCACAAAAGCACAACTCAAGCATTAGAGAAATAGCATCCCCCAGGGGAAGCAATGACAGGCTGTAAACACACTTGACTTGTAACATATGACACAAGTCTACATTTTTCTACCTGCCAAGCATGGATATGTCTGGCATCTCAGTGTCCTGTCCTTCGCCTCGAGCTTGCTTCCACAGCTTCATTTCCCCGTTGAAGGTGCCTCTGTCCCTGATCTGCTGCTCCTCTCAGTTCTGCCATGAAGCTGCCCACACCATCTTCACTTAGATCCCCACCTCACAGTCAGGTCTTTAGGTTTTTTAATCATCTGCAGCAATTAAACCCTGCTAGAAACCACCAATACTTCATCCATCCATACAAAGTAAAACTTCTTTCTGCTCTTTATCTTGCTTAAATCCGATTTCTGTTTGATTTTGATTCACCCCTGAGTTTTGGTCATGGTGAAGCCTTATTTCTCAGCATTGTTATGTGCTATGCACAGTACAACACTCCGATGAACAAAATGTATGAGAATTTGAATACAACTACTAAAATGCTCCTGCTGGCTTAGAAGATGGCAGCTATAGGAACGAGGTACATATTGTAGTTTTCTGTTTCTTCTTATTCTCATACAGAATAGCAAACAGCTCCTCTACTAGCCCACATTGCTACCTCAGTATAGGCTGTGTATTCAAGCTTATCTCGCTAATATTGGCTGCAAAACGCAGCAAGTCTACTCAAGTTGACAACAAAAACAAAATCTACTCAAAGAAAATGACCAGGAGGAAAAGTCTGTTGTGAATTTGGATGAGAGAGTTCAAAGAATTTGAGGTTTCAAAGGGAAGGACTTTTTGGTCCAGAACATGTCTTGCAGAAGTCACAAATGCTGGGTCTCAACTCAGTTTAGAGGCAGATAACGAAAGGCCCTTGGAAGATAGATAAGAAGGCGAAGGAAAAAGTTGGTTCACAGGGATAAGGAACAGGATGTCCATGCAGAAGAGTTTCCAGTGGGATCTGCCAGCAATGTAAGATGGGGTAGGACAAGAATGAGTCCTAATCCCCAAACTCACAGCAGTCACCGCAGATGGGCATTTTTCCTTAAAATCAAACAAGCAAACAAACCACCACTTAGTAAAGATTTCTGGACAGGTATCTGCCTGCATCAGTCGGAATTCTTCTTGTCCTTCTCTTGCATAAAATCCTATGTGTCAAGCTTACACGGGCTGCACTTAAAACCATAATAATCCCAACCCTCCCCTAAATAGCTCGCTCTTCTGTAAATGGCAGTGTCATGATGGCCAGAAGGTTCACTAGGGAGAGAAGTAAGACATCGCTGTCTTCCCACTCCCCGGTGGCTGAGCTCCTCTGCCTTATGGCTAACCTACTGCAGCAGCTCTGTTCAAAGCTGAAGAACTCCCGCTGGTGATGCTAGCACACTTGGGTCCCAGCGATGAGAGCCGCCTTCTGCAGATGTATCAGCGCAGCCAGCTCAATAGCACATTTTCCCGGGAGGTGATAAGACTGGTTGGGACAGTAAATAATTAGCTTTTCTGCCTTTGGCTATAGAAACGATTATGAATTTTTAAGCAATGAGAATGATTGAAGCCATTTCTGTTTGCTTTCTTTTAGTTGTGTTGCAAAGTTTAGCTTCAAGAAGGAAAATACCCTCAGAGGAGGTTGACAGACAGGTGGGAAAATACAAAGATGCCAAGAGATCAGAAGTAAGTCAGCGAGCATTAAAAGCTGGGGAAGAAAGTCTTGATAAAAGGGGGTGGCTTTCATAACAAAGTAATATCTTTCTTGTTCAGTCCTTCCTTTATCTGATAACAGGCTATTCCCCAAGAAAGTTGGCTCCTGGGAAGTTAGTTTCAAGCAGAAACTGAACATGAAAGTTCATTTTTTGGCAGAAGTTGCTTTCTCTTTAATTTATTTATTTTTGTAAATTTATCCCAATCTTCTTTTTAATTAACAGGATGCTGAAAGATACTGTAGAGAGGAGTTGTCTCTATTAAGACACAGATAGGATTTAATCTCAGAAGTCTACTGCCTCCCCCATGGCCTGCTCAGGGCTGCCCGGGTATGCTTCCTCTTCTGAAGGCACTTCTGCCTCCAGGACTCTTGTCCTCCCGGGCAGCCTGGCACTAAAGTGTCCCCTGATGCCACATGTGACATTGGCCCTTACCAGCTTGGCATGGCAACAAACCAAGGAGTACTTCAGGTTTTGCACACAATGTCTCACACTTGCTAGCTTTGTGTCTGTCCTTCTTGACTGAAATCAATATTGGTAATAATAAATACACCAGCAATTAAATATAAATAAATCTGAATTCCCTGGAAAGTGCTTGTAAGGCAAAAACATAATGGAAGGACATTTTCTGAGGGCTTGCTGTCTACCTCCTGTATTGCCTAAACGTGCTTTTAAAAACCTTACTCAAAGATTCATTTTTTTTCCCACTTTGTCTTTGACCCACCACCTCCCTGTGCCAGAAGGCACCTTTCCCCGGCTCGAGCACAACTGCTGTTATACAGGCACAGCCAAAACCTTCCTCTTTCTGCTGCTGCCAAGGGAACTGCAAATCAGACCATGCAACGGCTCTTGGCACGCACTGAGGAGCCCGATACCATGGCGCGAGATGAACGTGCATTGAAAACTTCCTCAAGGTGGCAGTGAGGGCCCAGAACAATTGGCCTACCGTGATGGCTTTTAAAATATGCGACTGTTATCCCATCATGACACCACGAGCCGTTTTCAGTGCTGGAAAGACCGGAATTGGGTTTGATTGAGGGTTGGGGATTTCTACCATACTACTCGGAAAAGCTGAGTGGGGCTCCTCCAAGTACTGCAAGAGAAAGACCAGGAAACAATTCCTACGGCAGCAAAATATCCAGAGAAAAGAAAAAATAAATAAATAAAAAAGAAGGAAAAAAAAAAAAAAAAAAAAAAAAGAAGAAAAAAGAAAGAAGAAAAAAAAAAAAAAGAAAAAAAAGGGGGGGGGGATCATAGCTAAAAGTATAACTTAAAATGTCTTTGCCGCAGATTGCATTGATTTATTTTTGTCCTCCTCGCAGTGGCCATGGAGTACAAATGATGACAGTCCTCTTTAAAGCAGCTGTTTACATATTGAAAAACTCATACTTTTTCCCCATAGTCCGTTTTCTCTAGACTAAACAAACTTGGTTCCTTCAACATTTCCTCATCACTCATGTTTTATAAACCTTTTATCATTCCTGTTGCTTTCTTCTGGACAGTCTCCAATTTGTATACATCCTCAGTTCTGCTGGGCCATTCTTGGTCATGGCTGACAATCTGTCCCCAAGAAAAATGTCACACTTCTGGCTGAGATGCTAGAGATCTGTTTCCAGATTCAACATTTTTCTGTGGTAGGCATTTTACTTATAAATAAGCGTTTTAGCTTTTGTTAATACCAATAAATATACAAAAGAAATCAAGCAAAACACAACAAAATCCAGCATTCCTGAAGGTGACATGTCAATATTGCACTTCGGTGGCTGTTGTCCTTGTAAAATGTTGACGTACGTTCCTTCACGCTGTCTCTGTGTAGCAGCATGACTGTTGAGGCAATCGGGGTGCTGCAGCTAGCAACTCTTGTAGAAGAGCCTAGTACAAGTTAGTGTAATTAAAGTCAGCATTCAAAGCATTTCAAATAATCAAAAGACCAGCCAGCCCCCAAATATAGGCAGAATCAAAGAGTCTGGTGCAGAAAGAAACCCAGTGACCCTGAAGGCATGAGCAACCAACCCAAAGAGATTAAATGCCAACTGAGGGAAATGGGGGAGGAACTAATGGCATCAACAGTGGAATAACAAACAAATTCAGGAGACTTCAAAAAGTGAATAATTGGGCTACCAAATTATATATGTTCTATAAGCATTTGGACTAAGAAGAAGTCTATGTGGTTGGGGTGCCCAGGCTTGGTTTAATTCCCCATCAAGGAAGGCAGTGGGAGTTTCCTTCTCGATATCAGTCATGGCAGCCAGCAAGCACCAGGGTAGTTTTGAATGGCCCCACATTCACTGTCAAACCAGGAACACTCTCTCCTCTTCTCGTTAATCTTGAAAATGGGTTTGTACACTGAAATGTTCATCCGTTTTATACACCAGCGTCAGCTGGTCCCTACAAACCTCAACACATCACTGCCCTTAAGCCATGATAATGCTATGGTGAGGTTGCACAAAATACTCAGCAAAATATAGTCTGCTGCTCATCCTCACAGCTGGTTAGAGCTCTTATTGAATGCCCAGCCTCCTTGGCTTCAACTTCCACGCGAATTCATGGATTCCCCAACTGTTCAGTAAGCTGAGCAACACTTCCATCAGCCATACATTGGCTCTGTCTGTGTTTCTAATAACTTTAGGAGAGAAGCAGAAACTCCTCATTGTCTGCGTGATGGAGTTCTCTTAAATGGTAGACCTGGGACCAACTCATCCTAAGGGTAAGGCCAGCAAAAAAAAAAAAAAAAAAAAGAATTTGGTCCAATTAATTTAACAGGCTGTCAGCCTAATGTTTGTTTAACCAATGTGGATGAGAGTAAAATTCCCCCACAGCCCCTTTTAAACACCTCAACTAAGAAAATAATCTTGAGTATGGTAAAGAGCATGTTGATATCCCAAGGGAATAGAGAAAGTGCAACAACAGAGCGCCTTATACAGAAGGGGGAGTGTTAAGCATATTTAAACCAAACATTTCTTTCCCTTTCCTTTGGGATAAAACTATTTCCCATAGAAACTAAGGCTGTGCCCCTACATGTGTAGCCCGGGGAGAGATGCTTTGATGTGAAAGAGAATCCTGGTAAAGTACCGGATGCAGAAGCCAATGTGGAAATAGGAGGGACTTCCAGAAGCAGGAAAAAGCATTGTCCCAGAGGGGCTTCTATCACCCCCCCAGGTCATCACTCAGACTGTCTGGCTAGTTTCCTCCTGCCGGTCACTGTGCTGCAAGGAAAGTCCTGTATTAGACATGGGGCAAAAGTTTATAACTTTTCCCTTACTTTAGGCAGCTGACAAAGTGAAAATGTGAGATTTTATGGCATAATGTGGATGTAAAAACTAAAGTGAGCATCTCATGAATTATGAACCAAACTCTGCTTTCAGGTGTACCACAGATGGAGACTCCATAGGTATTTCAGCAAAGCAGGAATGCCATAAATTGGATTTAATCTGGGGAAAACGGGAGAGCAATTTCTCTCTGCAAGCTTTTGGAAGGAATACAAATAAAGGAATGAGAATATTAGCATGAAATTCTTATGAGTGCACACTCTTATGAGCTATGTGGTAGGATACAGGGAACGTGCACACGAAGTGCTTGAAATTTCCTCCTTCCATTGGTCTCAAAGGCACATGATGCCGGGGGACCTGTCTGTGTGTAAACACTTGCCTGGTAATCCAGGACTGACAGCCCATGGTGAGCCTGTTCTGGAAAATAACGTCGTGCTTTTTCTGTCTTGTTCTTTTGAAGAGCCTGCCATTACTGCCTCCTTCCTGCACCCCTCACTGAGATCAGTGCTGGTGGTTGCCCGAAACTCAAACAGAGAGCTTAGGGAGAGCGCTGCTAGTGCCATCACGTCACACACAGGTAGCAGAAGTTCTGCTCATGAGCAGCTTCTGGTCACATGCAGAGTCTGCTCAGCAGCAGCAAAAAAGAAATATCCATCATGATCACTTGTCATTGTACAGTAAGTCTGTCCCCCAACCTCCCACCCCCCAAATTTTCATCAACATCAGTGTTCCTGTGGATGCTGCTTCTGAAACAGTGGATAAGCAAATGAAATATCATTGGATCAGAAGAACTTACCCAGGCAAATGGCACTATGATGGCAACTGGTGAGTTTTGCCTCTGTCAGGATTGCAGTGCAAGCGCATGGATAATAAACTGCATCATTTCTTTGCATGCTCTGGGTCACGATGACCCATCAAGTGGGGCACTCCGCAACAATGCATTTGTCAGCACTTCCACTGTGAAGCCTGAGTTGTGAAGGCTTGACACTGCACCCCGGAGTAAAATCTGGCACCTTGTTTTGCACTCAGAACATTGTATTTGTTGAATTACTTAAAGGTATTTCTGTGTTGACTAGAGGGGACTTCCTATCTGTGATCTCTGAGGTTAATGATTCAGGGCTATTTGTTAGGAAGTTAGCACTTAATGCTACCTCACGTAGATTAACCTGCCTTCAACATCTCCTTGCACTGACTAGCTACCAAATACTCTACATGCTCTACCTGGTGTTCCTAAAGCTAAACTGAATATAGGCACATGGGCCTCCAAGCAGCAACATCGCTGTCTGAGGGCACAGGGAGCTGGAGGAGGTTAGGACCCCTGCAAAGCAATCCACAGCATCAGCATCTTCAATGTCACTGCTAAATCTCATCAACATTTCCCTGGGTGGCCAGCTGGCAACTCAAGGTCTTTTGAAATAGTACCGAGAGCCGGGGAAAGCTCCAAATCCTGTTTGAGGAACTGCTCCCGTACAACGACTGGTTTCCTCTATCTCTTTAATGGGAGTAAGAGTACTTTGCTCTTGCATAGGGAGCCCTGAGGTATATTTAATTAATGCTCATTATGAACTCTAAGAGGAGCTTGAGACATAAACATTATTATAGCTTCAAAGCCTAGGGGATCACTCAAGTTTTACTCAGCCCTCTTACGCTGGCAGAGTTCTTACTGACCTCTGGAAAATCCAAGTAGACGGAAGAAAGTCTTCAGAATTTGACCCATAATGTAGCTGTCTCTCACTCCTGGGCTGGCTTTCACTCTAAAACATCCTACATTCTTCGTGCCTCATTTATTCATTGAACTGAGCAGTCATTCAGAGGTGTTGCTCCACCAATAATGGTTCTCACACAAATGCCTGCTCACTATCAAACAGCCTGGCCCTATTAATAATAACTTTAAAGGGAACAGAGAAAGAGGAGACAAGAAGTAGATTCAGTTTAATAAGACTTTTCTTTCACCCAAGTTTTATGTTCTCCTCTTTTATCTTTTTATCAAGGCAACTGTATTCTGAAAAGCCTCAGGGTACAATAAACAACAGAAGGTGATGCAATGGCTGCTCGTTATTGCTTGATGGGTGAATCATCCTGCTAGCTGTTATCTGTATTATTGGAACAGATCACTCGAGGCTTGCATTGAACGTGGCCCACAAAATGCAACACCACAGTCATGTCATGATGTGACACGTCGGTCTCTCTTTCTCGACGAGTTTCCTTTCAATTACGCATAAATAAAGATACGAGAAAGGGTGCACATGGGATATATTAACAATTATACCTGGGCCTTTCTTTTATCGATGCTTGGTTGGTACCAACTGGTCAAATTCTGCAAGCTTTGCACATGTCAGGGAGCAGCTGTTGATGCAAAAAAACCTCCACTGATTCAGCAGGGCATCTCAAATGAGCGAGTGCTCTCCTTTCAGGAGTAGCATTGAGACTTCTACCCCACTCAGCTGCTTTACCCCAAACACCACATCCTATGTAATGTTTACAGTATCTCAAGGTACTCTTTTTTGCTGTGCCTTGTGACTATTGTATTACTGAGACCAAACCAAGAATGCAGTGCTCCCACCAGGGATATCTCGTCAATAAAAAATGCCAATGCAAACATCTCTACCAAGAGCAAAACAACGCCTTTTATCTTTCTCACACACGATGTCTGGTTTACATGAGGACCTCAATAATTAAGACACCTAAATGATACACTTTTGACGCTGGAAACCTAACTTTTGGTGTTTACACAACCTAGCAGCTGTGATATGCTTTTGCTTTGGGTTTTTAATTAGAGTGACCTATTGTCTTTTTACATCTGGACTCCATGAAAACACTTTGGTCCTCCAGGAAGCAGGCAGGGAGGCAGCGAAGTAAATTTGTGACTTTAGGAAGTGCCTGTGCCGAGCTGTCTCTAGTCAGCCTCTGCAAACCAGACCTTGTTTATTCCACAGTATTTTGTGGCATTTTCTCCCTTTGTTTCTTGCAAGTCTGTGTGTGCCATGTCCAAGGCTGAAGCCTTCAGAGTATGAAGTAACAGCTCCAGTACCATCAGCCATCCCCTGGGAGTGGGATGTGGTATTGCGTGGCTACAACCAGACCACATAGTGCCTAGAGGAGAAAGAGGGGCTTACACTTTATGCTGAGCTATCTGTGCAGAAAGAAAACAGGACAGAGATCTCCCCAGCCAGCCCTCCAGACTAGGCTGGGAACTGCAGAAAAGCCTGGGATGGGATTAGGAGGAGCTGCTTGCCGCGGTGTCGGCCACCCGTTCCCTCCCTGCCAAGAGCACGTTCCTAGAGGCTCAGCACAAAGTCCCAGCAGTAGTCTCATCATCCTTTACAAGCCAAACGGAGCCGGTCTGACTCCCCCGTCCCAGGCAGAAACGCTATGGAATAATAGAGAGGGATCCAGGTGGGCACCTTGATCAGCGAGGTACAGCACAGGCTGCATTTGGAAGCCAGAATGTGGCTGTGAGTGTGTGCCTGCAGCTCCTTTTAGCTGCAACCGTGTTTTGAAGGCAGATTTGTCGCTTAGATTTTGATTTGACGCGTAGTGAAGAAGCGAACTTTTCAGTGATAAGCCCTTTCTTCGCCCATTAACATTTCTCATTTTCTTTTGATTTAAAAGATTTACAATGATGGCAACGAACGCTCATGCATTAGGAACAAGCGATGCCACTAAATTCTTACAAAAGAAATGAGAAAGAGACATCCATCGTTGTGATTTGTATTTAGCTCTGCTTTCTCTGTGAAGGAGTGTTTCTGAGATGAAAGAAGTCACTGTTATTGCAAAGCACTCTCCATTTTGAATCCAGAAAGTACAGGAAGCTGAGCAGTCCCTTTGTTCATTCAGCTAATACTACTGCTGGAGACAAAGCAAGTCATGAATCTACATAGTTTTATGTTGATTTTGCTTTCCTTAGACAAAAGCCTTTCTAAGGGGTGGGGTCAGTCAACAAGAACGGAGGAAAAGGGATTTTCAGTTACAGATGTACTGCCTTCTGCGTGCCCTTGGTCAGCTTTCATCTATTTCTCTGCTGTATACATTAGGCTATGGGGAGATCAGTCCAAAGAGAGAGGGAAGGAAATCGCAGAATAATGCTGGCATCCTGGGAGCGACCTTGCCATGAAGATAGGGAAGAGCAAAGCCCCCACTACCCCGATTCACCACCCAGCCCCCCCAGCTGCTGCGTGTTGGGTGTTCGGTAATCATCAAGGACATGGAGTCCCGGCCTCCCCCCATTTTCACGAAATTTAATTTTCAGGGATTGAAATTTTAATCAAACCTTCAACAAATAATGGATTTCTAACTATTCTAAGGAAGCATGGCTTTAAAATCTTCTGGAAGAATATGATAATTTAAGAAAGATGAGTCGATTTGGTGGCAATTTGAGAAAGAAGGTGAGTAGTTCTCAGATATTCAGAGGACTAAGGAGGTAATTACTTTCCGAAATTTAAACATTTGTTAGCTCTACTTGAAAAAAAAAAAAATAGCATGAATTGTACAAATTACATCAATTTACATCAAATTTAACTATAGGATCTTCTAATAGAAAAGGATTTTTCCCTTCTTGATTTTCCTCTTACACTTCAATTCAGGGCCATAATACCAAGCCAAGGAGACCGATTATCATGGGTTAAATCTTCAGCAGATTGCTGAGCAGAATTCAGCAGGGTAGACGAGGCCTTGACAGAGTGCACTATTTCTCTTCTTGGTACATACTTGAGATAAAAGGTGGAGTGACTATATACGAGGTATAGTAGCCAAAAAAAAAAAAAAAAGAAAAGCTACAAGAGGAATGAGGCGAGTTAATTGCATGACAAGAAAAGACAGGAAAGTCTCAGGAAAACAGAAGCAATGCTAAGCTGTCCCTGCGCTCACTGACCTGAGTCCGGAGACATGTGTTAACAGCGCACACCGCAGCCTGAGGCAGAAAAATGTGATGTGGTTGACAAAACTGTGGCATGACTAAAGACAGAGCATATGAATTGTATTTATGTACTAGTCTCTGAAGTGGAGAGCATATTGTCCAAGCAGCCCGAGGGAGCTGGATCATATGCAGCTCCGTGTGCAGCATAGTATAGCTGTATCCCATTAAGAAGCTAGTAACAGAATAAATTAAATATCCTCTTGGAGGCTCAGAGTCCAATCCCTCTGCACTGAAATCAATACAATTTTTGCCATTTATTTTTAATGGGAAGAGAACCAAGCCCTTTCAGCTGTTACTCGTCTGAAGGATTCACACAGAGCAGTCGGTAGGACCAGCAGCACAGAGGTAGATGGCTTGTGCTCCCACAAATGCTCCTCTGCCCCTCAGAACAGCCTGCATGGTGTATTGGGACAGTCCTACTGAGCCCTGCCCAGGGCCAGGTGATGCCATTCCCTGAGGCAAAGCTACCAAACACCATCTTTCACAGCAACTCGATCAGCCTAGAGCAGAGCAACTTGTTTTCTGGTTGTAATATACATCTAGATGTATCCTAAAAGACAGTAGGATTTCATGGGCTGCTGTTAATAAAGCCACCACCTGCTACCTTCTTCCCTTCCCTCCACGACTTTGTTTTCTTTCCTTTTCTTTTTTTTTTTTTTTTTCAGCTTCACAATTCACCTCCACACATGTATGATTTTTTTTCCAGCTCTCTTAGGAAACATGTAGAGGTGGAGAAACAGCCAGAGCCGTAGTACACTTGCTGTCTCCCTGCCCTGCTTTTTGGGAAGGACAGGCTGGATCCCGTTCAGCCTTCCTCTGGGCAAACACAGAGGACCCTGGTGATGTCAGTGGAGCTAAACCAGGGTAAAACATGGAAAATCGAGAAAGAGTTGGTCACAGAGAGGACCATGAGCTAAAAATATGGGCCAGGATAGGGCAGGACTCTGGGTCCTGCATGATGTGGACCTCCGCAGAGAAATAAAACAAAATTCCCCAGCTTGGATCATTTTTTCTCACGTCTGCTGTGGAGACCTCAGGGCAGCTTTCCTGTGCGCATGGAAAGCGCATCTACTTACACGGCCACCTGCACACACAATTGTGTAGGATGAGGACATATGGACAGCTCATCTGAAGTGCAGGCATGCGCTGATCCTCTCCCCATTCACACCTCTGCAGCTGGGAAGCGTCCTTGGGCTGGCAGAGCTTGGGATCTGACTCCGGATGGCTGACCCGGGGCAGACAGCCTGGCTCTTGGAGCTCTTCGGGGCTCTGTGGGTGGATGGCGCTTCCCCACAGCCCATCTCCTGACCCCCCAGGAGCTGGTGCTGTTGCTGGCCAGGGGCATTTCCCGACAATTTGTGGTCTGGCTCTCCGGTGTGTGAAAAGGCCACGCGTTTCTGATATGCAGTGGTAGTGAACGCAACTCGCCCTGCCTGGGGGCTGCACCGCGAGCTCTCAGACAGGATCACACTGCCGTGGTCTGGGTGCCTTGGCTTTATTGGCATCCATATTTTTGGGATGCTTTCTGAGGGTTGGAAATGTTTTTCCCAGTAATTCAAGCAGATACAAGACCTGTGGCATGATATTGAGCTCACAAGAAGAAACGCAGCATTGGGAGTTTTCAAGGTTTTCAGCTTTCATATGAGAAGCAGCAAAGGGCAAAACAGAACCTGGAGTCTGAAACAGCATCGATCTATCAAGACAACTAAAAGACAAGAAACCGCTGAGGTAAAGAGAATGGCTGATCTGAGAGCATGCAGAGCCATGGCAAGTGCTCTGAGAGCCCGAACGACAACACCAGGAAGGGATTGCGGATAAACAAATGCTGACCCATGGCAGATGGAAGCATGGAGAGATGCCCTGGACTCACCAACAGAGCAGGACGAGGAGACCACAGATGGAAAACGTCCACATCAGGTTCCCTGCTTAATGCTAAACTCTCCTGAGCTGCTGTTGGAACGAGAAGTGTTTCACCCTCAGCTGTTGACATCACCTGGATCTTCCCACCACCGAAGTGAAATATTGTCTGGATACTCCCGACAAGAAAGTGAAGTATTTTCTGAGCATTCTCATCTTTTCTACATTATTAGCAACGCTTTCAATATATTCACATTCATTTGATTCCAAAGAGACTACATAATTCCTGGATTATTCCTTCAAGACATTTTTTTTCTTCTAGAAATAATCCCTTTTGCTCTGTGTTTCTTAAACTTCTTATAACTTATACCAATTGCTCTGAACTTCCTAGTTTGTTGTTTGTTTGTTTCCCATCTCTTATAACTGCTTTTAGGTTCTTTGGCTTGTTTGAATAATCATTATTTTTACTTGCAGGTATTTTCTCTAAAACCAATAGAATACAAATGTGCAATTCTGGCTTTTGGCCATCTCTCAAAATGTTTCTAACCCAGTTCTCGATTACAATGTGTATTTCATTTTCAAAACTCTTCTTCCAGCTGATTTGTCCCATAGGACTAAAGGAGGCATCCTCGCCCCTCTGCCAGCACTACTGATGGTCCTGGAACTTCACAAGGGAAGCTTGGCATTTTCATGCCACACAAAAATAAGCTGTGGTATCCCAGCCACCAGCGACAGCTGGGCCTCCAGTCAGCTGGAGTTTCAACTGTGTGTTTGGATGGTGGTGGAGAGTCTTCAGACCATCTGAAGAACATTGCTTGTAGCTTCCCAAACACCTTACCTTTCCTCAGTGTAGTAAAAGTGGACAGCTGTATCAGGACATCAATATCAATTAAACAGCATTTTTGTTGGCTAGTTGTGGCATTAAAAATAATAATAATTTTTTTTTTTTTAAAGTATGCTTTGCTCATATTTTGCCTCAAAACACTAACTGTGATCTTGATTCTCACCTTTGTGGGAAGCTGTTTCCACTAAGACTGAGCACAAAGGGCCAGTTTCCGTTTTTTTAGCTTCACACGTAAGAAAACTTCTCCTACCACATCAGATCTCCAGCAGCACAGGCTGTATCATACATCTAAGTGAGGAAACAGAGGACGAGCTGGACTTTGCTTCTACAAATGGAGCTGTACAGATGGCACAGTGCTTACAAAGAGGCAGGAGTATTGTCTTTTGATCTCAGCAGGAGGGTGGGGACAGAGGAGGGGGGAATGTGATATTACCCATACGCCGGAGAAAGTTTCAAATCTCTGGCTCAAACAGGCTGACAGAGTATTTGCTGCTGGGTTTCTGGTTTTGTCCCTGTCAACACTGATATTAGCTCTTGATGCTCCTTCTTTATTCTCAGTCAGTTTGTAGAAATTTATAAACATTTAGTTTGTAAATTATGAACTCCATTAAAACAAACCTTCCAAAAACACTAGGCAGTAAAACTATTTTACTAATGTTGTGTTCTTTTTCATGAATAATTACCTTAAAATCCTAAAGCGGGGTAAAATTTCTAATAAGATCAATGGGAGATTTGTTTGGACTTGGCCAAAAATTTGTAAATCAACAATGCTAATTTAATTTAGCAAAAAGCAATAGTTTTAAGATGTGATTTTGACAATACATCTGGTGAAAGAAGGATATGCCACCTCCACTTTTTTAACCATACTATCAAATAGCTATGCTGAAGTCAATAATATTACAGAGAAAAATATGACAAAAATGCCAGGGCTGGGTCCATTTAGTTTTGTAGTCTGTTGTGCAATGAACATCCTGAAATAAAGTCAAACTTGAAAGTAAAGACAATAAACAAACAAACAAACAAACAAACAAAAATCTCTGGATAAGAACAGATCATTTTTATAAAAAACACAGCTTTATATGTATATTTTTTAAATTGTTATTGTAAATATGAAAATTCAAGAGTGCCAAACTTACTTTTACTATTATTTTTTTTAAATCTTGACATTTTCCAAAGAAATTCTGAGAATTTTTGATTCCATTTCTTGCCAAGTGCTAAAGTGAAAATATCTTCTAATCTCAAAAGAAATCCTAATAGTTAAAAAAAAATAATAATAAATGTTTGCTTATGTGTGTGCACGAGCATGCATCTCAGAAAGGAAGGAAGAACCTCCTAAGAGCCAAAACAATTACTCAGGGGGCAAGTAATTCCCATGCCCCACTGACATAAATGCAAACTGAGAAGACTTGTGCTTGGCCCCAGCATGAGGCAGACAAGGTGTTACACCTTTTCATTACATATTTCCAGTCCTACCAGCTGTATCTACATTGTCATGGAAGATAATATGATACTTTTTCCTAACTCATATTGCAAAAGGTAGACAAAAACTTAAAAGCGTGCTTGCTTGATTTATAGGGTCTCAAACCTTTTGGTCACATTCACCACTTAACAAAAAAGTCATTTAACATCAGTGTAAAGAAACATGTTAGAAAAAGAGAGGAAAAGCAGGCTTTCATGTAGCACAAAGCCCTTTACATTTAAATCTGAGGAAAACCTCATCAATATTCAAAATTTTGTCTGTACACACTGTAAACAGGCTGATATTTATATGCCAAATAAGCAGAAGAGGTGGAAAAAGCTAAAGAACTGTGTGTGAAGCCGTTATGAGAAATCCCATTTATATAGATAAAATAGAACGGATGATCTGACTTTGTGAGGTTTTTGCATTAATTGGCTGTAACACTAGATATAAGGCTGTTTCGGAGATCAGCGTAGACTCCTCTAAAAGTAAGAATAATTAATCCAAATGCTTAGAAGAGGAAGCTTTATATATAAACTCAACTTAGAATACGTGAAAAATCCTGCATGCAAGTTTCTCTGGTTCCTGAGTAGTTTTGTAAAGTTTTTTTTCAATGAGTGAGAAAAAGATAAATGAAAGCATTAGCAAACTGGAAAACCTCTAATGCTTATTTATGCCACGAGACCTCTAACTGTCTATGGAAAAAATTTTACTCCAGTTTTCATCTCTTTTGATAGGGCTGGGATTCCTATCTGGAGATTATTCTCTCTTTCTCTTCACTGACTACAGAGGGAGCCAAGTTTCCTAAATTGGAGAACTCAGGTAAGTTCCTGAACTTTTGCAGCTTAAATCCCTCTACAATATCTAATGTGAAGAGCATAAGCAAACTGAAAAGCTAATACCCTTCAATTTCACAATGATTTTGGTGACATAGCCTTTCTGGGTGGAAGTGAGGTCTTCATCTAGTCTGTTTCTCTTCTGAACGTTTTCAGCTCAGAAGTTTGTGTACTTTTCCTATATAACAAACAGCAATATAAAAGACAATATATTTATATAGTTAGCTGCAGCACCAAGCAGAGTGAAAATCATAAACTGAAAGCAGTACAGGTATCGTTTAAGGATGATTTTTGATTGCAGATCTAGGGAAGTGGTAAATCTGTGTTTATCTGTGGAGGCAGTTACTAAATTTTCCCTGTTTAGTATTCTCCAAGCTTGCAGTTTCCAGGAGAATATGGGCAATACTTGGCATATGCAGGAAGCAATTTCTGGAGGACACCAACAGAAGGAGCATCGTGGTGGCAAACACCTCAGGTTCTGGCACTCTGAATCTTCGTGGACAGCTCTGCTAGAGGAGACCTGTGCTGCGTGATAATCGCCAGGATCTGTACAAGCTGCCCGGCCATCGCATGCTGCTGGGGAAGGCCAAATGGGGCAGCCACGTTCCCAAACAAGCAGAGGATCCCAGCCCCCAAGACCATACAGGCTGCAAGTGTCACAAGACCAAATGCTGCAAACCTCATGGGATACGGTGAAAGATGAATGCCTCAGCTGCCTCTCTCCTTATTAGCACTTTGAACTCGTACACTGGTGTGAGATCACGTTTGAGGAAACTGCAAATGGTGGCACAGTGAGTGCTTTGCTCCCAAGGAAGGAAGACATTTGGTGGACCATTACCTATCTGGTGGACGATTAACTATTTAGTTTACTTTCCTGCAAACTGAAATAATTACAGGCCTATCATGTTGATGTGTTTTCTTCCTCGATTTCTTTTGTGACATTTTTGTCACTCAATTCCTTTCAATTTTACAATATTTTTGCATGGCCAAAAAGTAGCACACATCTAGAAATATTTCAGTCCCAGCTCTGCACATTGATGGTACATCGGTTTGTCACTAATTTTCTGATCTGCTGTGCACTAGTATGTCTGACTCTGCATGAACAGTGAGAGTCCCCCACAGTACGGATCAGTGAGACTAAAAAAAAGAGGTAAGAACCTGCTTAGTACTGATTTTGACATCATGATTATGTCAGAAAAGAAGCATGCATCGCTGACAACAGATAGTGTAGAAGGTGTACAAGATGCCTAGAAAAATCTCTGAGGAAAACTTAGCAGCTTTTCTCCTTTGTTCCTACCAAAATCAGTTTGCTGAGAATGAAAACTAAAAATTGTGTTTAGCCTTTTACTGTGAAGTAATTAACCAGTAGAAATACTATGTCAAAATCTACACTCATGACATAGAACTGAGTATCTGCCTGATCTGGTCAGGTAACACTTCTGTCCGTACCATGTCGTCTGTGATCTGAAACACTGTGCATTTGGGAAATGAGAGTCATTTAACAAAACCTTGCTGAAAAACCTCAGGAATAGTTACATCGGCTGAGAGTCTGCCCCCCCTGTGCCTTCAGTACCACAGGATTCACCTTGCTGTGCCTACAGACTAACACTCTCAGCAATTTTGCCTTCCTTTAGACTTTCTCACAAAGGCAGAGCAAGGTTGCCCACAGCCAAAAGCAAGCAATTCCAGGTCATGCTGCTCCATAAGGCTGTATCAGACCTATTTCCATTTGACGAGTGCTCCTGGCATTCTAAAAGTAACATGGGAAATCCCTGTTTTGAGGTAATGCAGAATTAGAGATAAGTGGCTCTGCAAAAACCCGAGGCTGGTGAAGTGAATTTGGATTAAGACCACAACCAAAATATTTTTGAAGTTCTATTTTTTTCTGTACAGATGAAGACATGTATATCATAATTATGCTTGACGTCTGTTTACTATTTTGGTCTTCATACCTGTATGTGCATCTCTGCAGACATTAGCAATTATGCTGCATGGCCCAGAGATGAACAAATGTGGGTGTGCTGAAAGGGGTAGCCGAGAGGATCTTTTCTGATAGCATGAGTGCAGAGGCTGAGGGGGGAAAAAGAAATCAAAAGAAATTAGGTAAACGATCGTGCACTAAACAGCTTGATGCTCAGGGAGATGTAACATTCATGTAGGCTGGGGGAGGCCCACCTCAGACAAACGAGGGCTGCTGCAGCTGCAGGCCCACGGCAGCGCGGGGCTCCATCGGCGTCAGGCCTGAGCACTGCCTTCTGCTGTCAACAAGCTACTGAAAAATTTCCAAGGCGTTCCAGTTCACGGCCCTCAGGAAGCAGGGAGACGAAAGAGGCCTCTCAGCACGTCCCTTTTCCCTCGCTCTTCCCTTAATATTTCTTTATTCCATCCAGGCCTGGAGAATTAGGCCGTATAGATCTTGGCCAGGCCAAAAGCGCAGAGGGGAGAAGTCCCAGTCATTCGTATTTTCTGATGAGTTGGAAGGGAGAGACCTGGAGGGGTACTTTTAACTCCCCTGGAGGGCAGCCGGCAGGGAGCGGGCGATAAAATACCTAGCAGAGCCAAGGGAAGGGAAGATTTGCCTTGATTCCAAAGGTTGGTGTTAGGTCTTTTGTCAAAAGGAAATAGAGAAGACAGCCCTACGAAGACAGATGAGCAGAAGACCTGAAAGGGAAAAGTGCTCTGAGAACAAAGCGGCAGCAGGGCCACGGGAAGGGAGCTGCAGGGGCAGGGGCTGCTTAAAGATGAAGGCTTGCACACCTTTTATAATTTGGAATAAAACCTTCTGATCCAGACAGACATCTTTAAATAATTCTGACTCATCTGGAGGCAAATACACCTCCATGGCAACTCCCTAAACCCAGCTAATGTGGAGAAATACCCAAGGAATATGTTTGGAAATGTTGTTAACTTAGCTGCATCCAGCTCAGTTCTTAATACACTGGAGCCCACTTAAACAAGGAAAGAGCTCTTGAAAGAAGCAACTTGTTCAAAGAATTGATTTCTTTTTGCTCTAAAAGATACATAGAAAATACAGTGGAACTGTGGAGGAAAATAAACTCCCTTATGAAGCAATAGACCAATTAACAGGAAGAGAAGACTGGAGCAATTCTGCTGGCGTGATCTGATCAAGCAGAGATTTTGTACAAAAATAACGAGGGCCAGTTGTTCGCTGCTTTATGTGAATCTACCACAAACAACCGCTGGAAAAAAAAGAAAAAATACATTATATAGCCGTGTAACTGGCAGGAGAGCACGCTTCTCAGCCCTCATCCAGGGAACCCCAGCGAGACTCACGCTCTCTTGGAAGTCACGCAAAGAGCCACAGCATCTGCCGCCCCCCAGAGCTCAGCAGCTCCGGATGGTTTCCAAGTGGGAGGGAAGGAGGCCACCGTAAAAATCTTTCTGCTGTCAGTCCCCTGTAGACGCTCTGCAAATGACGCAGATCCTGCGCAGGTCGGCTGCTGACTGACCCTGTGGAGGCTCGACGCACGGAAAGGAGCCACGGCCCACAATGTTCCTGCTCCAGTGGGGCCTCCCCAGGACCTGGGCACAGGGCTCTTCCCTCTGCTGGCTGCAAAACGTGCCTTGAAAATCACAGACCTCAAAGTGTCTATTCCTTCAGCCCCTCGTTCAAAAAGGCTGCCCACGACTTCATTTTTAGAAGAGTATTTTAAGTGAGTGAATCGTCCCTTTCAGAGAGATGTTGCTAAGACATGACAGGACATAGGGAGGGTGGGTTTCATCGCCCTATGGTCTGTGCTTTAACAGCCCTGAAAAAAAAAAAAAAACTAAAAATAAAAAATAAAAATAAAAAACAGCCCCCCTGTAAAACTAAAGCAGCCTCACTAAGAGCCAGGGGGATAGGTTTGGTTTTGTAGTGCTACAATTAAACCCAGTTCAAGTCCATCTAGGTATTCAGTATATCTTCACTGTCTAAACACTGACTGTATCTCGTCTCATATCACATATAAACAGTGACTTTCCCCAAAAGGCATGAAAAAAAGCAAAGAAGTTCCTATCTCTTACATTTTTTTTCCCCTGCAAAGCTAAATTGATAATGAGAATGAATTATGAATGCCTTTCAGTTCAGCTTCAGAAATATGAGGACTGGATTCCCTTTCAATGAGTGTCAATTAATGGGGACATGCCATGTGTTCATTAGAAAACATAGTTCATCAAGATAGAGAGATAAAATGTGTTTAATGTATGCATTTAAGCCATAAAATTTCCTCCTTTTAAAAGAGAATGTGCCCTAACCAGGGTAGCCAACATGGGAAAGAATATGAAGTAGTGTGCTAAAGAGAGCAACAGATACTGCACATCCCCTTCTTGGTTTGGGGCATGGTGATGGGTTGATTTTTTTTACGGATTACACAGTTCATTGAATTTCGACTTAGTCTGTAGCACGCTAAACATAGTAACACCATTTTTAATGCCAGCATCTTTGCCTATAAAGCTCATAAAACAGGGCCAGGAACCTTTTTACAGCCTAACCACTCTGCGTAGCACTTGCCTGGGTCTTTCGTAGGCTCCACAGATGCCCTGCAGTCTAATACATAATTACTATTTTTCATGTGTTTATTTCAGTTCAAAGTGTGTGCAGTAATGTGTTGCAGCTTACCAGATTTCATAGCAAGATGCTGAGGTTATGTGTTGCATGCCCTGGGGTAGGCATGAGGGGGCCCCCTGAGGGTGCAAAGCCTGGGAGGACGGTGGTGTGCATGGAGGTAAGCAAACCACAGAAGCTGGAAGGAGCCAAATGGTGCAGTGTTCCCCATACTTCCAGTCGGGAACAGTCCTCGTGTACACTTTTCCTTGGCTCGTGTCAGGAGTGTGCTAATAATTAGGCTGTAAAGACAATCTGTGGTCCAGCTTGCTCCCTGGCCCTGTTTTACTTAGCAGGCTAGATGTACATATGATTTCGTTGATACAGCATTCACAGAGACAAGGATCAGACTCTGCCTGGGAAGATTCTGCTGATAAAGGCTGGAGACGCATTCTCTCCTGGATCGAGATTAAAGAGACCCTTAGGGAGCTGGTTATAAATTCCTGACTCTCAGGTTGCTGCTATTTCCTGAACGAAGCTAGAGGAGCGTTATACTAGCTGGCTGTGGCTTATAGGATATTTAGCATCGTGTATGGATTGGTGAAACTGGTGATGAGCCTACCTTGTCACCACTGTGAGGCATCCCCTGATCCCCTCGTTTTGGTGCTGGGTGAAAGGGAGCTGGAAGAGTTGTGCTGGCCGAGGAGCTCCACCTGCCCCCAGAGCACAGACACCAGCCACACGACCCGGACAGATTCCCATTTCCATCCGTTGCCCTACAAAGGGGTGCAGCAGTGGGGCAAGGAAGCGTGATGTTCCTCTAGATACGGCACGCCTGATTCTTCGTACGTTTTTTAGAATAGTCAAAATCATGCTGTATTCTGTGATTTCAGCGCTTGTGGATATTAACATTTCTGAGGTCTCAGTGTGAGTCTCAATTATTGAAATGGCCAAGATTCTGGCAAGAAACCACAGGGAGGAAATCAGTTCTGTGCGGAAGATGCCAGGAGGCAAATATTATTTACATAGAGTGCAGAACTACAGAAATATAACAGTATGTAAATTTCTTGACAGATGCCCTGTTTGGCAGCTGCTCAGATTCAAATTTCACCCTCAGCCAGATCTGCAAAAACACAGATCAGTAATCCAGGATAGATGTGATTTGGTAGAAATTCTGGATGACAAGTTCCAGCTCCCAAAACTACTGCTGAATTTACAAAGAAATAACAGATCACGTTGTAACTGATAACGGCTGGGGGCCTGAATCGGGCAAGGTCCCTAAACATATCAGAAACCTCAATGAAATCAGAGGGATTGTTGCCTCCATCATCTATTGAAATATTAGTGTTGTTTACCTGACTCTGTGAGCAAACACAAGACTCTGCTCAAGAAGGTATTGCCTGCTGGAGTACCCTGTTAAACCAGCGCACAAATTTGAGAACTATTTCAAATCCAATCCAGAGACGAAACTAAGATCAAACAGTATTAAATTCTCACGTCTGTCTGGTGCCCTCCAAAATACCAACTCAGGTGTGCATCTCACAGGGTACTACCTGGTGCTAGCACAAGCCTGCTGTTTTTTTTATATATATATATATATATTTTTTTTTTGTGAATAATAATAGAAGCTGAAAAAAAATAAGTTTTATGAGACTTGGAAGAAAATGCTGAATTGTTTCTTAGGAGATGCAGGACTGGAAAACCAGAATTGCAGCTTAAGGCGGTGCATTTTTACAAGGCTATAGTCGTATCCTGAGGGCCTATACTTAACCCAGGACCCAGTGATTACCTGGCTATTAGAAGACATCATGTTATTAACTGACTGACGTGGTTCGCTGGGAAGGTTTTTCTGCTACAAGTAGAAATTCAGCACCCTGGTTGATTAGCAAGCGTTGCTTGCATTTAGAAGACTTCTACTGCTGCTCACCAGAAGGTCTCTGAGCTCTCACTTAAACACGCTGTGTGTGACTAGGATTTTTCTCTGAAAGCAGCACCTTCACGTTGGTGTGCCAAATTCATGCACCCCTGCTGGGGGATGCTGGGCACAAAGCCCCTCTGGAGTCTACAGGGCAGTCTGGGCTCCTGCCCAGCACGAGAAACGCTAAAGCAGCTCCGGTGTAAATCTGTCAGCTAGGTTTTATTCTACGAAGAATTTCAGGTATTGCTGCCCTTCAGTTACTGTAGGGGGAAATCCTACTTCAGCTTTGAGATAGTTGCTGCTTTGAAGCACCTCTACTTCTGGAGTCATAGCCCTGGGCATATTCCTAGCACCTCTGTCCTGTCTTGTCACAAGCCAGCCGAGCTGCTCCCTCCCATCTTTAAACGACCTATCTGCTCTGCTACAGCAGCATCCTGCCCCAATCTGCTCCCCTCATCGCCCCTTCCCAGCCAACAAATGTTATTTTTTTACTCCAGATGAAGTCTCTGGCCAGGGAGCAGGCAGCCCCGCAGCCCTGGGCTTGCTGTGCTGGGGCAGCCCGGCAGAGCCGCACCGAAAGCTGCGAGCAATTCAGACGTTAAGTAGCAAAGCTTTATCAGAGAATCTGAGTTCAGGATTTCTTGGTCATTTGCCCTTATTTAGAGATTATTTATGCCTTCTATTAGCCTTGCTAAACCATGGCACGTGTTACACAGATGGGAAAGCCAAAGCGAAAATAAGCCAAGTGGTTTTCCCAGCTCATGCCGGACGGCAGTAACAGTAGAGACGAAGTGTCCACGAGCACTGCTACCTAGCTTTCTTTGATCAGTAGGGCAGGTCCCTACACAAACTGAACGCAATGTGATCGACGAGGATCATGCGTGTGTTTTTGGTGAGAAAACTCCAGGTCCCCCTGGCCCCGTGCCCCAGCCCTGGCCGCATCCCCCGCTAGATGGGGCTGAGCAAATGGAGACATCCCGGAGACGATGCCTTTCCCTCTCCCCTCGCTATTCCCCTCCTCTGGCTGAGCCTCTGAAAGTGTTTCCTCAGGAATGTCTGCCTGATGATAACAGCATCCCTTTCATATATGAGGCAAACACGAGCCAAGGTGGGCAAGCACCGTGAGCCAGCCCATCTTTTTGCTGGATGCCGAGATGGCAAAAGCCCGGTTGCATGAAATACAGGCTGCTGAACGATAAAGAAGCTTTTGAAACACATGGATTACACATTAATATATGTATATATGAACCAGGCATCTGACTCGCCCTTTTACAACAACTGTTCGACCAGGCGTCACCCACATAATCAATGCCCTGCGTGAGCTAACCCGAATATTTATAGGTGCAAAACAGCATGTCATTTATGTAACACTGGGAAATCATGCACGCACATGAAGAGTCCCTTGTAAAAATAAGTCATAAAAAAGGCTGCATCAAGGTATTTAATCAATTTTCTTTTTCAATTAAGATTCTTATATTTAGGTCTGTAAAAATCCTCTTGGCAGCCTGAAGTGTATCTTGTTTAAACAGGAGTTTATACTCAATCACACTTTTTCTTTCTTTCTTTTTTTTTTTTTTTTGGAATGCTATTCCCA
Organism: Anas acuta; assembly: GCF_963932015.1. NCBI lineage: Eukaryota > Metazoa > Chordata > Aves > Anseriformes > Anatidae > Anas > Anas acuta. The sequence goes on along the minus strand of NC_088982.1, from coordinate 71,720,433 downwards.
TTTAAACTCTGGACAAAAAAAATATTGAGAAATCAGAAAACAGGAATAAAGTCATCTTTGTTTCAACCTTTCCTGTCCCTTTTTACTAGAGGGGAATAAAAGTATCTAATGAATGAGCAATCCTTCTGTATCACAGGAGAGCAGCTAAGTGATCTACAGGCTCCAGGGCCACTCTGATTTAGAGCTCTTCTAAAGTCTGGATGATGAAGTGATACTACTGAATTAAGGTTGTGAAAAAGGAGCATTTTATAAGCATTTTATATGCTTTCAGGAAATATCATTATTTTGTTAAATCACTAATTTATGTAGAGCTTCACAGAGGTTCAGGATACGAAGCTCAAAGCCATTGGAAGCGTGTTTCCTTCTGAAAGTCCAAAGAAGTCAGCGTTCAAGGGATGCTTTTCTTACTGCTCCAGCAAGAAAAATAAATAAATAAGAATTCACCAACAAACCAACAACCCAGATGTTGTGAAATAAACGCTATGCGATTTTTCCTCAGTGGTAGCCACAGTGTCAGGACCTTAGTGTCAGGACATCACTGCGGGAGACATCGGAGAGAGGAGGGGTAGGAAGAGAGACAGGGAGACTACATGGAGCAATTAAGAAGAAAAAGGAGCAAGCTAGAGATGAGGAAAGTAGACGGGCATTCAATGGGCTTTATATGGCATCTCTCTGTGTGGAAATCTTGGGACTGAATTTATTTACGGGGAGCAAGAAAAGGGGACACGTATGCATAGCACATGGGAGAGTGGTGGGATGAGGAGAGTGCAGAAGGGAGCACGCTGAGCTGTGTCTGGGCTCTGAGCATTTCTTCCAAACTGCTATATTGTTGAGACTCTTGAGCAATAAAGCAAATTTTCATTCTAATTAAAGATTCAAGGGTTTTAGAACAATCACCAGAAGAAAGAGGAGGAAAAAAAAAGGCAAACCCTCAGAGGACTCGGTAATGAATAACAAAAACTGCTCTTGCGCATTGTCCAAAATGAATGGCATTCAGTGTAATTGCAGAGAGGATTTAATGCCACAGTCCACCGTGGTGTTCTCTCTCCGAGTGGATGTGGGACAGCCCACAACTGACAGCAATACTCAGCCCAGGACATCTTCTGGCCAGCGTGTACCATAGATCATCCTTGGTATGCCTGATTGCAGCCACTGGGGTGGCAAATATTGGGACGGGCAGAGGCTGAGGGCAATTGGAAATTGCTTAAGGCTGTTAGAGTGGGCCTGCTTGCACAATGTGAATCGTATCGCATACACAGGGTGCTTCTCTGCCGGTGTTGGAGCAGGGTATCAGGCAAGCCTGTAAAGCCACTGCAGCTGGGGAGCGGGTAAACACTGAGGAGCAGAGGGAAACCAGGTAAGGGAGCTCAAAGATGAAGCACAAGTTGTAGGAGGTGGAGCAGAAGATATGTATGCACACCTTTCTATCTTCAGCAGTAGCCACAGATGGGGTAAATCTGCCCGGTGTGCCTGTGTTAGCTAAGTTCAGGGTGGAAAAACTTCTTTAGAGCCATGTGGCAAAACTCCCGTCTGCGGGCACGACGCTCAACTCTCCCTGCGAGGTGAGATGAGAAGGCAGCTGCTCAGCGAGCTCAGCTCAGCCTGCAGCTGGCAAGCTGCTGTGGCCACCATCGTGCCACCAGGGGCCACGTGCTGCTGCCTGGGCGAGCCAGCCCTGCCCAAAGCGCTCACACAGTTCAGGAGCTCAGTTGAGATTTCTTTGCCCTAGGGGAAAGGGCTCTGGATTAGGACCCAGGAGGTTTACGCTCATTTGTCAGGTTAAGTACAGGCTCCGCATGCGACCTGAAGTGAGGTCTTTAATCTGCTTGAGCCTGGGTATCCTTTGGAAAGGGGTGGTAGTTCTGCCCTAATCCCTAAGGGCTTGGGGAGTAAAACTGGTAAATAACAGAGCAGCGCTCTGTTGGGATGCCCAGCAATACCGCCAGCACAGCTCTCCCGGCTGCACCGAGCTCCTTTTCTGACAACCAGGCATAAATCGTGCGGATCTGGGGCGCTCACAGTCAGTATTTTCATAAAACAGAATATAAAATCAGAGGGAAGCAGCATCTACAGGGGAATTTTTATGCCCCCCGACTAACACACCTTTAAGCATCACTCGCTGTTGCGAAGCATCCACTGGGGAGCTGTGCTCCCAAATTACATTTAGTGCCTAAACTCCCTCTGATAGCTCAGGCGCTGCTAGCGCTCGGGTACTATCATTCACTCCGCAGGCACACGTGGCAACTCTGATAAAGATGTAGAAAATGCCAGTACCAGAGCAAAGCTGCTTTAGCGGCACTTCCAGAAAGAAAGTTAATACAGACAGCGGGTCCCTTTTTTCACCTAACTGCATGTGGGTTGCCTGTTCCCTCTCTGCGAGCTTTGTCTGCCTCCTTCCCAATATGTCCCCTTCACACGTTCTCTGCGTGCAGGTCTGCAGTTTGCCTTCCTGCTGAGCTGCAAACCCGCTGCTGCTTTATTCCCCCGCTCCGCGCGTCCCTGCCCCGGCTCGGAGCACGTCGGCTCCATCCCCTCGCCGATCAGCTGAGGAGCAGATGGAGGATCAGAGGAGCGGGACGGCTGCTTTACGAGCCATACCCACAGCAGCCCTGACGGAGCCGAGCAAAGGGTGGCCGCAAACTGGGATTTCAAATGCTGCGATATTCAAAGCTGGGATGCAGGGGAAGGTCAAAGCCATAGGTCCCGGGGATCGTGTAATTCTGGATTACTCTCCGCTCCCGTCCAAAGCGAAGTTTCTAGTGTTCTTATTCTCAGACAAAAGCTTGGAAATGGGAACTACCAAGGGCTTGAACATCAAAGGGCAAATAAAAGAATCCAGAACTGATTTATTTTTTATTTTTTTAAATCTCATGATCTTGCCATCGAGCTCACATTATGTTGGAGGGTAGCTCAAAATTTTTGAGGATGAAAGTCTGGCAGGACTACAGATGCCTCAAAATCATAACGAATTGAGGCCACATTCAGCTTTTGAGCAGGCTGCTCTCTTTCAACTGAGACAATACCAGGGTTATGCAGAACAGTCGGGTGCTCCCCACGTACCCTTCCACTGGGGAGCATTGCTATCCCCGGCCATCTCTGGCCCAAATATTTTCTCTTTTCCTCCCGATTAAAGAGGAAGGGTGTGTTTTAAGTCCCGAGTGGCCGCCACATCGCCCGTGAAGGTGGTGAATACCGTAGGCTCATGGAAATGCCCACAGAAGATCTCCCAGGCTTGCCTTCAGGGCCGGCACAGCTCCTTAAAGGGACACGAGTCCCTCGTACTTGCAAACATATGCTGGATGCAGTTAAGGCATATGGAGCTAATTACGTAAATAAACAACTCAACCCATGATGATTCTAAATAATGCAAAACATAAAGAGACAAAACACTAATGTTCTAGCTAATGAAAATAGATTCTGAGGGTGATTAATTTACAATAAAGAGAAGCTGCGTATGTCAAAAATGGTACGTCATCATATGATTTAATATAATTAGTCGCAGCTGCATTGCTCTTGAAGTTCTTTAACAATGATATTGTTCACCTCCTTGGGCATCTGTACCGCAGTATTAAAAGGGAAGAAAACTGCTCAGCAGAGCCAGCAAACACTTGCGAGAAAAATATTTTGAAAGCGTCTCTTGATAAATATTTACTAACCTTTGGGATTTTTGAACGCTTGAGGTTGTGTCAGGAAAGAAGCATATGCTGATATCCTCCAAAACAACACAAGTGGTCAACAGTCTGTGCACAAAAGGGAATAGCTCAATACAATAGGCCACTGTTGCTGTGACTCTCAGCATTGTTTACCTCTCACAGAGCTTCCAAGTACAAACCACTTCAAACAAACTACAGCAAGACTTTAAACTGAATCCACCCAACAGGTTAATAAAACAAATATTGATTGGGTTTGAGAGTCGTTACAGTAAACAAACCTTGGGGGATTAAAAGGGCTCCTTTGTTCAAGCAATATTGTCCAGAGCCTTCAAGCAAAATATTACAAACTCAGCTTAAATCCTCAGGCAATATTTTACAGTGTTTGCCCTCAAATCTGCCTTTATTTGTAGCATGTGTATAAATACAGATACATGAAGAGATATGGGCAAGTATTTCATGCATTCAAAGGAAAGAAATGATGCCAAATTCAAAAACATGCTGGAAATTCTGACAAGACCGAAAAATAAATAAAAATTAAGTGTAGATAATGATTTATACAGCTAAACCATGTTCCAAAAACTGCAACTTGGAGACTTTTAGCTTCACCGCTCTAAAATCCCAGCCTCTGCAATGCAGACAAAAATCACATGAGCACACCTAATGCCCTTTCCCAAGGTCTCCCATAAGCAATCTGAGGGGCTAGGAAAGGACCTTGACATGGTCCAGCACGGAGAAGAAACCCAGATGCTTAAGAGCAAAGGCAGAAACAGCGAGGATGCAGTTACACATCAAAATTTGCAGAGAATCACTGCCCCAGGTTCAAACTGGTCTGGACAGCTCAGACCTGGTTGCCTGGTTACTTGACAGGGAGTAAAGGCATCTCAATAGCTTTAGATCCTCACCCCACCTTCAAAAGTGGCTTGGGTTCCTAGAAACCTTTGTCAACAGATGGCCTAGAGCTGAAGGAGTGACCAGGAGGTCCAACTCTGCCACCTTCTGTAAATGCTTCAAGAAGTGGACCGAGAATGGTTAATATGATAATGCAGAGAGAAATGGAAAAAAATAATAATAATAAATAAAAGCAGATAAATAGCAGCAGAAAGTGATTCTCTAGACATTTGGGCAAACCATGCTGCAAGAGCTTTAAGAGGCATTCAGTGCGTCTCATTATTTCCGTACATAAATCAATTAAATGCTCATTTATTCTCTGTTCCTGGCCACGTGAAGCATGTCATGCTAAACACACGAGGCCGGAGCAGAAAGCTGGCCACTAGGCAGGACTACAAGGTGGGTAGGAGCCTCCTTACACTCTGGGTTTCTTCTTGGCCATACGAAGAGAACCACCCTGCCTTTTTGGTAGTAATTCACAATATTTGGGTAATTCTCGGGGGAGGATTCTCAGCAGAGCCCAGCCAGTGATGGAGACCGGTGTAGCACTACGGTGAGTCACTGTAGGACGAGGCCGTGTATCTAAGTGACAGTGCAGGGTATTGAGAAATTACTCCACGACTGAATGAAAGTGCAATGCGTATCCAGCGCTCAGCATCTGCCTTAGCTCAAGGGCACAGCACTCTGCACATCTTGTAAAATCAGGTGCTTGATCTGATAAGGTACTCCCCATCGCTGGGGCTCTGCCTATCTGAGGACAGGATCAAACCCTGTGAGCTTTGCTCAGGGGATCGCACTCACCGCTAGACTTCTTTGCCGGCAGAGTTACGCAATCTTAGCTTCTATCTTATCACCCGTAGCGCAACAGTCAGACTGCAGCGCTTGTCTCGCAGGCACCCACTTTATTCTCATGGCTGGGTAGCAGCATGAGACACACAGCCTTCGAGTGAAAGAGCAACAGGGAGGGAACGAGCGATAAGGAGCAGAAAGAGCTTGCCGAGTTAGCACCTGCACAGCAGACTCACGCCGAAGCTCCCTTCATTGATGTGGAGCATTTCTTGCATCTGGAGTGTAATGATTAAGAGCACGAAGTACATGTTCCACCACACTGAATGCCAGGAGTAACTGTCATGTTCACTCACGCTGCGCTACTGAGAAGATGATACGGGCTATTCATTAGGTTCGGGAAGGGCAAAACGTGTTTGCAGAGATCACACAAAGCATCAACGAAAGGCAGAGAGAAAATTTATGAAATGAAGTGTTATTCTATACCCTTATCGATACCATGAGAGGATCAGTTAAAAGCTCCATCTTTTTAAAATTAAGACAGGAGCTTCTCTACCAAGTCTGTATCTATGCCCAAACACAAACGTGTACACTGAGGCTTTTGCAGGCTTTGGCACTCAAACTCCCTGTGATTGTGGTTATTCTGTTCTTAACCTTCTTTGTCCTTTGGCATGGTGTTGAGAAAATGAACAGGGATTACTATGGGCTTCTGAAGCATTCGCTGCTCGCTGATGGCCAGCAATAGCTGAGCTGCCCATAGATGAGCAGAGGGAGCTCCCTTGTCTTGCCCCCACACCATTGCCACATACCATCTCCAGGCACCTGGCCCATCTAAGGTGGAAAAATCCTGCATAAGGTGGTAGAAATCCCGCATTCCTTCCCACTACTACTCTGAAGTATTTTTATTGTAGAGTAAGAAAAGTAATAAAAAACAAAGTAATACCTTAATGCAAATCCTTCATGCTGTCTCTGATTGCCTGTCACTGAAACTGTGGGTGCAGTTGTACAACACCTCACACATTTTTAGAAAACATTTTTAGAAACATGTTTTTAGAAATACTACAGTAATTTAAAAACAGAAACATATTTGCATAAGTAGACAACACTAAGGGACCAGGCCTACCTGCTGCTATACATATGCTTTCAGTTTCCAGGCACTGGTTGCAGAGGGGATTGCCAAGGGGCAACCTAAACCAAGGGCTCTCTAATAAGACTGAGCTTTGTGGCCATGATTTTTCAAAAGCGTAACAAACCACTGAAAAACAAAGCTAAACCTAAGATAAGATAATGCACTCCTGAGTTAACATTTGCAGCCTGCCTGCAGTTCTGGGAACCAAACACCAGTCTACACCCATGCGTATCCACAAGAAGCTGGTAGCCAGAGGAACGGGAAAGCTCCAAAATAAAATACAAGGTTGCCTATCAATAACAGAAAGCAATGCATTACACATAAACTTAAGATTATTTTTTTTTCCTTAGACATAGGCATAAATAAATCTTTATTTTTGATCAGATATGGAAGTAAAGGGATTAAAAGAATCAGACGAGTGATTTGTAATTGGTCTCCAGACTGTACCTCTTCCTCTAGTAAAGTGCATGCAAGTGAATAAAACTGCATGGATGGACTTTATTAGCTGCAGCTTTCCTTCCTGACTCTAGGATTAGAGGAATACTTTAACCTTGACACATTATATACTTACACTCACAAAGATACACTTTTAACGGTCCCTTCTCCTTTCCTTTTCATTTGTCTGGTTCTGGCACATAATTTTCTAAATGAGAAGAGGGTAGTGCTCTCTCTTAAAAACAAAAGGAATTCTGACTTATCTTTGTTAGCCAGAACACAGAGAAAATCAAGATGGTTTATTATTAATGCATCCTAAAAGTCTATTGCAGATGGCAAAAAATACGGTAAAAAGATAAGTTTGTATAAATAAGGCTCTTGAAAGAATGCATTAGGTTGTCACTGAAATATATTCATGCAAAAACAGGAGTGTGGTTTTATTGTTAAATTGCAATGTAAAGCCAAGTACGCAAACACATCGTTTATATATTTTTGAGAAATGTTATTTTTTGAAGCTTTCTTTATGTTATAGAAGTTTGCGATGAGATTTTCAAAAGTACAGCACTGCTGCTCTGGCTCTGCTCGGAGTGAATACTGTCACCGCTGCCTTTCCTGAAGGCAGAATTGGGCCATTTTGGAGTATTTGTGAAAAGTCCACAGCTGGTGAGATAACAGCTATGCGCATCTCCTGGCACACCTACCATCCACACACGGAAGGGAAAGTGTCCGTGGCAATGTTTATTCAGAGGGCTGGAGAAAAATGAAAGTGCGAGGAAGATTTTGCATGTTTGTGTGTGGAGAAGGGTGGTATTTAGCAAAACACTTGAAAGTTAATTGCAAAATAAAAGAATATCCCTCAAAGGTACACGCTTCCTCAGCACACCGATTTATTATAATTACAGAGTTTACCCTTACCTTTTTTCTTTATCCAGCCACATATTTGAGTTGCTTTAGATTAAAGTATATGTCTTGTTAATTATGGCATTTAGTTCTCAAATCGTAATTGGTGTCTGGTGCTAAGCTCCTATAACTCTTCTTGTCACCGTTTCAAGGGGGCCTATTTAATTTGCCTGAGGTAAACTAAAATGGAAAGTACCGTCTTATTTGAGTAATGTGAGATATTTCTTGTGGCTTTAATGATTAAATATTGTGCTGCTTATGAGGAGTATGGTTGAGGGGGGTGACAATGGGTAGTCCTACCTGCCAAGAGCTAATCAAGGTAGATGCTGAGATCCCCTAATAATTTCAAGGGGTTTTACTACATCCTTTAAGACGATGAAAATAATACCACTTAGAATAAACAAACACCACTAGACGCTGGCTAAAAATCATTATAGTGAGCTGCTGAGAACTTTCATGACATGTTTTCCTTTAAAAAAAAAAACTCATAGGAGTGTGGGAAACAGAAACTTTTACCCCACCTAATCACAGCTTCATCCTACCGCTTGGGAAATGCATCAGGGACAAAAACTTAAGAAACGGCTTTGTGGGTATTTGGGAGGAGAGCACCTGACAGCCGTCAGTTGAAGGCTAGAACGGGCTTTCACATCCTGTTGTAAAAAGAGGTAAAACCGCACTACCCAAAACTAATGCGGGCAAGTTTCCCCAAGACTTTTCTTCAGGTGCTTTAGGTATTGTCTGGTGACTCCTCTTTCAGGTCAAGATAAATTGATATCTTCAAATTCAACTCCGAAGCGGTATTTCAGAATCAGCCAGATTTGCAAGGCACTTAAGTAAAGAAACTTCTAATTTTTTTCTCCCAGCGGCAATTTACCTCAATAAGCATTTTCTCCCACAATTTTCCATTACATTAAACAATTAGCCTGTTTTGTAGCTTTGAGGGCCTACTCTTTCTGCATAAATAATGTGTGATTTTTCTGCTCCTATTTCCTCTGTCATTGCCCACACTATTTTTTTTTCTACTTATCAATATAGAGAGATGGTTAGACAGTCTAGACAGCAAGTAAAGTCAGTCCTAAGTTTTTTCCCAAATAAATATACACCCAGGAGATGCTGCACTCCAGCTGTGTCTTCACACTAGCTTTTTCTTCTGTTGATGGATCTTCTTTCACTGTTAACTAGATTGGTGGTCACAAGTTTGCTGGAGAGTTGTCCTGTGCCAGGCAAGGACCAATCCACTTCATCTCACATTTCCATACAGAGGTTTTCCTGCTTTTACTCCATCCCAGTTTTGTGGCTGAAAGAAAGAGAGAAGTCCACAGTAGGTCCATTATTCGTTCATGGAAATGCTGAACATGGAAGGTCTCTCCTCTCCTTCGGGTCTCCCTTCGGAAGGTGAGAGGTTAAAATCCATCCTCCTAGCCTTTGGCTCTTGTTGGCAAAGATCGATGTGACAAATTATCTCTAAATGTTTCTACTCAGAAAGAGGTTTCCAACAGGCATTTCAAGCAGGCTCACACTTGAATTGCTCTAGTTTCAAAGAAACAATAATCAATTCTTTGGTGCACAGTCCCCTCAGGTGAAGATATATGCTTTGTATGCATCATAAGAGCACCTAAGCTTTGTGTGGCATTAATCCCTATCTGTCTGAGTTGCCATTTTTCTTGTTTATTCCAAAGGAAAAAAAAAAAATCATATTGTTTCCTGTTCCTTCCCCTCTTTCTCCAACCAGCCAGTGGAATGCAGGAGAGCCATTTGACCACTGTTGTAATTCATTGTAATGACAACAGAGAACTTATATTTGCTTGCTGCTTCAAGTCCGTGCAGTCTTTTCCACAATGTGCCATCAAGTTTCTGCTAATCAGTGCTGGATCCTGCTGGTGAATACAGAAAAGCAGCAAGACTTCTCGAGCCACTGAGAGGTGAGGAGAGTGTTCAACCAGCAAGCACTTGCAATAAAACCTCTGCTGCTGCAGGATACAAAGAACATAGCCTCCTGCATGATGAGATGACAACTCTGGGACTGGTTTCAAGCCTTATCGTGGGATTCTTATGCATAACTTTTATATTATCTTGAAGCCAACTAGATAGACTGTCCCAATCAGAAGCAGACTATGCCCTTTGTAGTTCTGTGGGACTAAGAAATTTGTCATCATAGCATTGATCATATTCCCTATTTGCCTCACATTCAGAAACAGTGAAATTGTAGGCTGGCTGAAGGCACATTTCTTGTCTACTACACCATTAGTCATTGTCCACAAAATTTAATTTTACAAGCAAATTGAGCAAGCTAACAAGGTTGTTGTCACCTTTGTTGACTGTTGGACTGCACCACATATCTCAACAATGCAACTTCAGCAGCTTGCTGAGAATTTGCCTCCTCTGGAGATGGAAAGGTGACTCTTTTGTGCATCTCCTTCCTGAGGAGAACTTACTTTGGAGTCACCCAAGGAAAGGCCTTTTGCACTGAATGAGGGCAAACGCATATAAAGGAAATTCATATTTTGGAAACCTCCATGAGCACACTTTGTCATGATGGTTGTCACTGTGGATCTTGCCGGAACTTTGGGAACACAGCCACATCCGTATCATCAGCCAAGACCAATCACCCAACTCTCTGCTCAGGCTGGGAAGGACATCTGTGATAGTCTTTATTTAGCAAGACACTCATTCCAGGACAGTGAGAATCATTTCTGGAAAGAAAAAGAACTTAGGGAAACACAGAAGTCTGCTGAGCCAAGGGCAGCAATCATTCTAATTTTCTTCAACAAGAAGATGAGGAGGGATGTCCACAGCAGTGACATACAATGAAAAAGCTTTCACTATTGCTCTGTTCAAAGGCAAATTCCTCCAGCAAGAGCCTCCTGAGAAAGACCATCAGTTCTCTGAAGCACTTTTTGAAAACGGGGACTTTAGCAAGGAGGACTACCATTGTTCCACTGGGATATCTTGTCTGAGCTAGTCAATAAATAACATCTCTTCCCCTTCAGCCAAACATTGACAAAGAACTCAAGAATCTCACTGGCAAAGAAGCCCCAGAGCAGGCCTCACAAAGAACATGCACCATCAGTCGTACCAGGATAAAAGCCAAATGGTGTCATGCAACATGTGGTGATCATAAGTGCACTGGTACCAATCCTGAGCATACCTCATATCAATACTTGCTGAAAATCAACCATGCAGTGCAGTGTCACTGCTGAAGGAAAACTTCTCATGAAATTAGACCTTACCCAATTGTAGAAATAGCTGGTCCTTGATAAGGACATAGGTGATGTTATTTAGGGAGAACAGGTAACGCTAACCACTTTCTGGGGTCCCTTTCCTTCTTACCCCTCCAGGAACTGCAGTTGTCTTAGTGCTATCCTTGCCTGTTCCTTTTAATATCTGTTTACAAACCTCTTGTCTGTGAATTTGTCTAATCACTTTTTGAACCTGCTGACACTGTCTGCCTCCAAAACATTCTGGGTCAGAAAGGCCAAGAGGTAATTACTTGCCTTATCAAGGATTATTTTATGTGTTTTAAATGACCTCCTACTGGTCATACAAAGTGCCTCCTAGTTCTAGAATTACAGCTTTTGCTGAATACCAGTTCACTATTCAGTTTATTTATCACCTTCATGTGATAATTTTTGTGCATTTATGTCCCCTTTTAGTCTTTTTGTTTCCAAACTGAAGAGTCTCAGCATTTTTAATCTCTCCTTGTATTACAACAGCTCTCTTGCCTTGATCATTTTATTTACCCTTTTATGGGCATTCTCTAACTCTGCTGTATGTTTCTTCAGATGCAGAGACCAGAGCTGTGCCTAGCTCTCAGGTTGAGGATGCACCAATTTTACATATGGACAATACAACATCTTCGGTCATGGTGGGCTGATGTCCACCATTTTGTTGGCTTTTTGTCTTCTTCAGCACACGAACCAAGAATTTCAAGAAATCACTGGTGATGAGCTCAGGATTTCCTTTTTGAGTGATAACTTCCATCTCAGAGTTCAGCACACAGTAGTGCTGGTTAAGACCCCATTTTCCTAGACACATTACCTCACAGTTACCTAAGCTGAAGCTCATCTGCCACCTTTTTGTTCATTCGGTTTCACCAGGTTCTTTGGATGCTGCTTGCTATTGGTGTAGCGTCTGATTTCCCAGAACATCTTATTCCAAAATTAAGAGATTTCAGTCCTTGCTCTGTCACTGATGAATATTTGGAATCAAACTGGTCCAAGTACTGAACCAAAACAGAGGCTACTGACAACTTTTTTCCATCATAAAAAATAGCCAATACGTGACTCTTTTTTTGCTGACCCTTAATCAACTTTTGGTTTGTAAATGAACCTTTCCTCAAATCCCACAGTAATTTTATGTCATTAATAAGCTCTGGTGTTGTCCATGTAAGATTTGCATAGGCCACAAGTCACTTCTGTGATTATCTTATAATGTGCCTTGTTACATCCATATGAATGCAGAAGTGAAATATTTTACTAAATCTTATCATTTCTGCAAGCCAGTAAAAACATCCAGTACTGAGCAAATTGCCACTGTAGATGTGAGTCCAGACTGTGCTACTTCATCCTCATTGCAACCTGTGCTGCTGGAATATTTCCTACATTTGTCCATTCACACTGACTGGGTAGCAAGGCAGACCGACGAGTCAACGCTGCCCTGAGCTTCCAAACGAAGACAGAGGAGGATAACCAGCGAAGAAATCGTCCAAGAAGTTCAATCTATGTTTAACATGACAAAATGAGCCGCCTACTCATATGGCATGAGGACGCCATCCTGTTATTCTCAAAAGAACTTGTTGACACTTTTGCTATCCTAATACATCTTATCCAAGAAACATGCGTGGAAGTGCAGGTATGATATTATATCTGATGGCCCAGAACTGACATCAGATGAGAAAGTTCTAAAGGAGTTCACAGCTTGCCAAACTCCTTGGCATAACCAAAAGCTCCAATATATATGTATATATATATATTAATAAAGTGTCCAGGAAACCCTGATCTAAATCCTATTCCGACTTCACTGATTCATTTATGGGAAATTGCTTTAAAGATTTATCTAGGCAAGGCTTGAGGTGATTTTGCTCTCCTCACTAACAGCTAGTGTTACTGCTTCTGCTCTTTCTCAACTCTGAAACTTAACAGATTTTTGGATACTGTCACATCTGACCCTAGGATCTCCTTTTAACTCTGGTGATTTTAAGAGCTTCACCAAAAGCGCACTAATTTGAGCTGTCACTATCATGCTGTGCTGTCTCCAAGCACGTGGTCTGGTTGAATGTAAGGTGCAACCAGCCAAAGATTTAATCCTTTCAAGCTGTTATTAAGGGAGACTGGCTGATGAGGCTTGCGGGGTTCCTCATTGTTCTGCATGTCACTCCTCATCTGACTACCGAAGACAGCCCCCTGAAGCTGTCCCATGGGACAAGTTATCAAACCATGCCTCACTCGTCGCAACCCCAATCTATCCGAAGGATTGCAATACAAGCAGGAACAGGTTTTGGCTTCATCTCTGACATCATCTACCTGGCATTCCTTTGCACTCCAAGAGAGTATTTGCTCAAAGCTACGGAGCTGTGCCAAAGGCAGCCCCCTCTGTTATCAGGGCCACCACACTTGACTCGTTGGAAGTCCAGATCGCCAAAGGACAAGCTGGAATGGCTGTGTCAACCAGACAACAAGACACTTGTCTTTCAGCTCCTCAGAGGCCCAGAGCACAGGACTACTACTGCATTCACAACCTGACAGCCCAAGCTTAGCAAAGTCTTTACCCAAGGGTGTGATATTCCTTTCTTGCCCAGAGCTCACCGCTCCTAAGAGGAAAGAGAGGGGACCACAGAGGAGTTAAACTTGTTTCCTTTAGATGGATAATTATATCCTTTAAAACACGCACAAGAGGGTTTCGTGCAGTCCAAACGCCCACCTACTAGAGGTAGTGTTATAGGTGGGGGATGCTGTTCCTTGTTTGTGCAAAGAGAATTCATGCCCTGACCTGTTCCTCTACTTCTCCATTCAACCAGAAAGACCCGAGGGGTGGGGGTGTTGTTTGTGATGTTGTTTTGCTCATATTGCTGAGCACCTACATTCACATACCCCCGGCTGCTCCTAGTTTGTGTGTTCTGCCCCTCAAACACAACAGAGAGCATGAAGGAATCCACTGGCTCGTACACATGCAGAAAGCTGTTTTAGGGACAGCTTCTCTTTGCTTTACCCATGAATGACTTCTTAGTGGGATTATTCCACATGAATAAGGAAGGGTTATCTGGTCTGTAAGGCCTGCTTTCATTTGAGTCTTGCAAGGGAAACAGTGGAAACTCTATTGTTGAATCACATAAAACTAGAACAGACAAGTTGCTACGGACAAGACCATGCCATTTAGACACAACCCTCTGGTGGGAGTCATGTAGAAGGCCCTCCCGCTAGAGGCATTTTCCCTTCTAAGGCCTCACATTTACTAATCCAGCCCTTAAAATGATAAAAGCATTGTCCCAGTCTCCTCGTGCAGTTGGAGGAAGACAGTTTTCTTGCTGCCTCTCACCCCTCTTGGAGCATGGTGCTTATGGTGCGGAGCAGGCAGGGAGTAGCCCCACACAGAAGGACCAAGGAGCTCTGCAAGGGGAAGATGGTTCTGGTTCATTCCAGATAACCATGTATAGGAGAGGGAGAAGTGAGCCCTATAAAAAAAAAAAAAAAAAGTCCTGTGCTCCTGCAGAAGGCACGGAGGCTGGGTGATGTGCAGAGCACTTGTTTTCCCAACGCTAAGTCAGACAACACGAGCTTCAGCCGGCTGTCTAGCACTCCAACACTCTTGGCTTTAGTTCTGCCTCTTTTCTCCTATCACTGGCTTTTGCAGTTTCAAAGACAGCTTATCAGGCAGCATCTATTTTCTTTCTGAATGTGTCATAATCTCCTTAAATTAACCACCTCAGTTTCAAGGATCAATCATGCATTCACCGTGTACACAGACTTTGCTTTTCCGATGACTAATCGCGGTCTGTGTGCCCCCTGAGCACTAACATATAACTTATGTACCTTAAACTGGAAGCACATGCAGAACTGTGCACGATACTTGTCCATACACCGATGCAACCACTTTTCCCTGGGCTTGTGGTAATTTGTAGCACGATGCCTTCAAAGCCAAGAAGCAGAAGAGTTGCTCTCCCCAGCAGCCTTATGGATCTGAGAAACAGCCTACGGAGAGCAGTTTAGAGCAGCAGCTACAGCAAGGAGTTAAAAATCATTAAGCTCATTCTAAAACCCTAGCTGAAGGGCTGGTGCACTGTTTGGGTTTGAATTAGTCACTTGACCTCTGTTTGTTTTATTCATCCCAGCTGGAGAACTGGGCATAAAAACAGACCCTTGCCGCAAATCTATAGCAGATTAAAGGAGGGAAAACAGAGCGCACTAAGAGGAAGAACAAAATGCATCCCACAATATTTTCATCAGCATAACAGCTGTGGGATGCAGGTAGAGTTTTAAAAATGTCTCTCTGACTTAGGATGCAGTTTCTCAAGCCGCGGGGTTACTGCAGATACCAGACCAACATGCACAAGGCAATGACAGGAGGAGGTACCAATTATTCCACCCTCGCTCCCTGGCTTATGCTGCATTCAAACCCGAATCCCAACCTTGTTAATGCAGGTCCAGGTGCACCAGAGCTTAAGAAGCTAGGGTTAAATGTCCAGCTTTGCCAGCTATATCCACTTTTTTGATGCTGGAAATTTGATCAAGGTGGAATCTGAGAACTTAGGGAGATTCGTCTAGATCTCCTACAGCCCCCTCAGGGCACCAGACCTTTTGCATACAGGTGTCGTTCCCACAGAACCACTGCCAAAGCTGTTTCTGGATCTAACTGGGCTTATTGTGAACAAGGGGGACCCATGCCTTGCTTAGCAAATTCAGCTACATCTGATTTATCATGTGTGCACTCCTCCATGTACTTCAGCTGTGACGTATGTGAGCCACGGCCAGAGACTCCTCAGTCGTGAGAACTTGAGGCTTCTTAGCTCAGACTCAGTAGACATAGCTATGGTAAAATATGACCTCCAGAGCCAGATGTGGTCTCCCTGTGCTATGCACTGTCCTGCTTCCACTTAGCTCCTATCCAGTCAGCTGGAGTATCCTACACCTCAGATGCACGTGTCTCCCCGAGGACAAAGTCACATTTGCAAGAGTTACTTCAAAGCTGTAGAAATTTCTCTCCGCTGACTGCTGACCTTTGGATAACTAAAATAAGATCCCAAATCCTTTCTAGACAGTTGGCTTCCTCTGCAGAAACGCTCAGAGATTTGTTTTGAAATCTGGAAAGTTTTATCAGCTGATGAGCATGAACAGTGTAAGATCACAAACGATACACAAATGTACTGAAGGAGTAGGGCAGCCAGAAAAAAAAAAAACTCCACTCAGAAGCAAGAGCCAATGATGTAAAGGAGGTTTAGAGTAATTTTTGTGATGCAGCGTGTATGTGCTTTTCATGTACACAAGAAGGTGAGTTTACTCTCTTTTTTTTTTTTGCCTGCTATCTCCCTGTTTGGCCAGTACACCCACCCACACGTCTCTCTGTGTGTAGCATTGCAGTATTACCCAGAAGTGATTGAAAACTCTCCAGAAGCCCAATAGCCTTTTTAAAGCTTACAAGCCTCCCACAGCAAGGACATGCACATCCCAGCAGCCTGTCCTGGGGTTTTCCTTTTGCTCAGAGCAGTGGGATGAGTTAAAATACACAACTAAATAAATACATAAATAAAAAGCAGGGCTTAAACAAATATTCTGTGCAACCTTTACTGGGACATGTCATCATGGTTAACTCTAAATAAACTTCGGTCTCATTGACGTCAGGATCTCAGGAGTCGACGATGCATTGGCGCTGCTTACAGCTGAACACTTGCTGATGCTCAGGAAGTAAAACCCAGCTCAGTGCAATGGATCAGTGCACGGCCTGAGTGTCTTTCAGATTTCTCTGGAAGCCTACCCAGAAGGCTGTCATGGAAATTCAGCCTAGGCTGATGCCTTGCACCAGAGGCAGTGTATCAACAGCACTACCCGCAACAAAGACAGATAAAAACAAACTGGAAGGCAGATATCAGCGAAGGTCTCTGGGGCTGGCAGTGGGTTTTTCTGTGTTTCTTTTGCACCAAAATACAATGCCCTGATCCTGGCAAGGACCACATGGTGCTACAGCTCTATAATACATATTATTAACAACATCAAAATCCTTTGTCTAAGAAAAAACAAGTATGGAATTCTTACTCATAAGCACGCAATAAAATTTTAAAGTTATAGCATAATAAAGTTATAGCAAGTCCTAACTGTTGAAAACTCCCTTTTATATTTAATACAAAATAATTTTCTTATTACGTATGATGAAATTCAGGTAATCTGAGAAACTCAGAAAGGGATTCTTGAATTTCTCTCCCTCAGGCTACTCATAAACAAAATGATGTACAACTTTGGAAACTTTATTTTAGAATCATTATAGACCTGCATTTTTAAGAGCTGTTCAGAGGCAAATTCCGGCTGAAAATTTAGAAGCCTTCTTTTTGGCAAACTTTGTTTCAGAAGCTCTTCTTTCGACCACAGCATAACCTATCCACATATACAGCAATCTACCAGGAACTGCCTCTTTATCCTTTACCTGGCTTTTGGCAATTTAACCTGTGAGAGGGCAGAAACAGAGTAAGACCATCCCAAGTAGTAGAAGAAGGACACGTCTTTAAGGGAGTTTGCAGTTCATGCAGACAGGTGGCTATGACCACAGAACAGCTCATCAATGCACGCGATTTGGGTAATTCTGCGTGTGAGTACCTGCACTCTGTCATGGGCTTACATACGCAGAAGGAAGACGTTTTTGTAGGTAAATCCACTGAGCCTATACCAGAAAGTTTAGCCTTGAAATGACTAGAGAAGAAAATAAAAACTAACAATTTTCCAGCTTTTGTGTTCAAAATTGTATCATCAGAATAATCAATGATAGTGCAGCTCAGACATGGAAGCTACCTCCTCCACCACGCAACAGTACTGCTAACTAGGTGCACAATGGCCACTTACTCAGAGCCAATGTTGCTTTGCCTTTGGGGGCAGCAAAAAAAGACTCTTCACCACGTATGCAAGGCTAGTCTTGAATCTCTCAGCTGAGTCAACCAAGAAGGCCCAATAAATGGCAATTGGGAAGCAGACTCCTGACCACTGTGGCTGAGTTACAATTCAAAGTAATCATTTTTTCTTCTCTTTCCCCCTTCGTTAGAGGTCTCCCTGACAAGTTAGCCTGGAGTGCCCTTTTAGGTTACCTCCCCCAGTTGCTGGCCCCATCCTGTCTACACAGGTAACTTCCCAAACTCCTGCAGTTGTCACCACGAGAGAACTGTTGTGATCAGAACATAGTGGTCACTGGAAATCCCTGATCAGTGTTCTGGATTTTAACAGTTCTTGGGCTGTTTCAGGAGCAGTCCAGGCTCTAGAAAGGCAGAGAGGTGAGGCCAGTAGCCACACACACTTCCCCATCTGAATTTTCCCCACCAGTCCATCATTCTGCTTGGATCCTTAAGCCATCCTTCCCTCAAGCCTATGCACGTCTAGCGTGATCCTATTCTCACATCAGCTAACTTTGAACAAGATCCATTGAGGCCACATAAAAACAGGACCTGAAGACTAAAGGAGCAAAATCTATTGCATCTGTGTTGGTGTAAACGACAGGAACATAGTCTACCTCTTCCTCCATGGCAACTTTACCAAAGTGAAACTCCTTAAAGCCAAGACAAAGAGTCTAAAGCATCTATTTCCAAGGCCATGGCATTTTAAACATAATGATTTCCCCAAACTTCAATCAATCATGAAAAATTACAAGCAAATATAAACAAGATAAATATGGCCCTGGATTGCCTCCAGAGGCCTGTGGTACACTGCAGGCAGAGGATAATGTAATTAAATATGGGCAGCTTGCCGACTACTCACTGTCGGTTTTGTCCGGATGTGAGCTGAAGAAGTTTGCCCTATTGCAAACATTTGTTTTACAGTGGTGCAACTTAATTGAGCTTGGAAAGCTTCCGCAGGCATTAACAATGGCTTACCTCGCTAATGAGTAGGGATAATATGACCATTTTGACTTGGTGGGCAAAATCCCCGCTTTGTGCTCTTACAAGGGAAGTAGGCACTTATGGATATGTGTGCTCAGGGAAAGAAAAGAGTGATCAAATGGACCAAAAATGGTTCCTTGTGTTGGAAACATACTGCTGTGAAGAAGAACTCAGCTCCATCTGAATTACTACATGATACATGAAATATACTGGTATAATTTACCCCAAAAATCAGTGGGGAACTTCCTCTCCAATTCTGATGCTCACCCCCATCCTGAAGTTGCTTAGTCGCAAGTGTCAGAGAAGATTTAGCCCAGGGAATGACAGAAGTATCTCCTTTTGCAATAGAGCAGTTGGCTTTCAATGAAAGAAGCCACCTCTTCTTTCCTGGTGTCTTTCTGGCCACCGTATTTACTTAAAGCTTTACTTACAGCTGAGCACTCTAGCACCAACATATTCAATCTACCTCTGACAGAAGAGCTGAAGCATTTTCAGCAAAGGTTGTTTGCTGGGTGGTGCTGTTTCTTTCTTTGCTTGTGTTATGAGACAGCGTTTTGATTTGAATGAGAAAACAAATTAGTACATTGCCCAAACCCCTCCCTCTCCCTGGGAATACATACACTCTGCCCACAAGGTTTATCCCAGACTCTTTTGTGGATGCCTCTTGTTAAAAATATTGGCAGTTGCTGCAAAAATGGGACTACAACGCTCTGTCTTCCCGTATTTCATACTCCGAGACCTAGTTTAAAATGCGCTGCCTAGAATGGCTGCAAACTAGTGGTCTGTATGGCACTGTAAGACAGATAAGATGGAATAGCTGCTTATCTGCTCTACAAAACGGGATCAAAACGCTTTCCTTAAAAAATCCCATGAAGGATGGCAATTCGGGCTAGTGGTTTGAGCTCCCTGAAGTATGACATTTTGCAAGAGCATGGCTGGGTTTTGAAAAAAAACATGTTTGTCTCTCAGAAGGTCTTTTAACAATGCTCAGTCTTATACTCGAACACACACAATGAAGGCGGGCACAGGAAGGAGACTTGGCCTGAGCTCAAAATTCCCTGGTGGTTGGGACTTTGGGGTTATTTTCATTTTGTCTGACTCGAACACTGTAATTGCACTGGGGCTGCAGATGACAAATTAGCGTTTTTGCCACTGTTTACAGGTATTTGTTTGGATTCGGGGGGTGATTTTTTTGCACACAGGGATGTGTCAAGCATGTGTGAACATTGCATTTCATAAGATTAGCATTAAGCAATGCACCTGGGAGATGACATCGCCTGCAGCCCATTGCCTATAAGAATAGACTTCTAGAAAGCCGTGTCTGTGTTATGTATAGAATATGGCATAAGGTTCACACATAAAATACATCCTTAACAATACTGCCAAGACGTATTTGGAATGAACAGCCGTGTTTTCTCCCAAATGGGCAGACAGTTCAAAGTTAATTTGCTCGCCAGCATCACTCGAGGAGAACCTCCTTCTGTTTATATTTGTACATAAGAGATACCAAGAACAGATAATGTCAGCACCTGGTTTGCTCCTGACTCATCCCAAGTGACTTCCCACATAATTCGTTTGGGTGGAGGATGGCAAGCAAACCATCGGTAACATTCCTATAGGTAGGTACAAAAAAACAAACAGCAGCCTTTTTGCTCTTGTGCATAAAAGGCGACCCACATAAAACATTTACCTTGAATAACTGAAACAGGAAGACATCTGACTTTGTTTATCCTGTCACAGGCAAGGAGGATTTGCCTCCCAGCAAGGACAGGACTGGGGCCCTCTTGAGATCTCATGGAGGCAGTAGCATCCTAAGCAAGTAGAATACCTGGGCAAACCTACACATTGGGTCACAGAGTAAAAAACACATCTGGGAGAGTGCCCTGGAGTGTTTGGAGCAGGCAGCTCTGGATCAGAAGCCAGACTCCATGCCTAGTTTTGGGTGGACTTTTAGAAAGAGCCTTCAACAAGTCACCTTACCTCTATCTGCTACGTACTCATGTATATGCATAAGAACAGCCATACCACATCTGACCAGTGGCCTGCCCTTGGCAGTAGCCAACACCGGCTACCTAAAAATTTAACAAAACAGCCACCTAACATGGACTGACAGTTTTCTGGAGAGGTTTCTAACCTCCAGCCTCTGGGATAACGCCCATCGCTGACTAAGTGTTACAAGCAAAAGGTACCTTCAAGGTTGGTGCAGCTGGGCACAAAGTAGCTTTGAGATTAAAAAGTAAAAAAAAAAAAAAAAGATGCAGGATAACACTCACAATTTTCCATTTCCTTTCCAAACACACACACACAAACATCCTACATGAAGTGTAACTGGCTGAAACAAGCACTGATCTTTATTAAGCGTTTATTTCCCCATACGTTGAATGGAAATTTATTTCAGTAGCTTAGATACCCCTGGTAAATGTCTGCTACTGAGCTCCAGGACAGCTGTGTTTATGTAAGCAAACAAAGGTAGAGATACGAAAGAGAGCCAAGGGAAAAAATGTTGTTTTCTGAATTGTCAAGAAACATTCTGCTCAAATGTAGACAAAGGCTCAGTCTGACTTTGTTGTTTGAACACACTTGTGGTAATGGACCCCTCCTGTAACGGTGAGAACAATGTTTCTTGTGAATTTAGACGTATTTTTCCTTGCAAAGGTGACCTCTTTCAAGTCGCACAAAACCAGGGAGCACTGTCTGAGCAGATGATTACATTTTTTTACATTATAGACTTCTCATGCTATGGCAGAGTATTCTGGCCCCAGATGGACCCTTTGAGCTAAATACCATGGAGAGAAAGAATAAATGACAATTCCTACCTGCCACAAACATCTTGGCAAGATCCAGCCTCTCTAGTTGTTCTTAGTCTAGGGACAAGGAAAGAGCACATAGCATGGGATCTCCCCTGCACATGCTTCTCCTACGTTGTTGCACCCACCGTCATCACAGATAAGTTGCAGTAATTCCTGCACGAAAGAGAGGCCAGGGTGGGCTGCCAGGACTAGCACAATTCCTGCAGTTTGCTCCTGGCACTGTGTTTCACAAGAGTCCCAGCTTACAGCTGCGGTTGAATGAATTTTCATGGTCCATTTCTTATGGCCCAAGGACTGTAATTTGGGCACCCTCGTCTAAGGCACCAGGAATGAGAAGAACAAAAAGATCTGTGCCGTGGTAGAGACATGGAAGAACAATAAGCCATTTCAGTATAAACTGGCAGTATCCCTAGTCTATATGGATGAATATAAATCCAGATAACAGCAGCAGGGGTCTTAACTCATCACCAAACTGTTACAAAAGGGCAATACCATTTCCTCTGAGCATCTTTTCTAATTTTTTCTTTATTTGCCCATTCAGGGCTATTCATGTGGCTTACCAGGTTAATAGACTAGGGGAAAAAAAAAAAAAAAAAAAAGAAAAAAAAAAAGCTTCCCACATAATATTGTTGTTGTTGATAAATGAAGAAACAGAAAAAAATAAGCACAGAGACAAAGTTATGAGTCACCTGAATTCACTTAAGCCAGATGTAGAATTAAGGAACAGGCACTGACATGCACTCATGAGAAAACACAAAGTTGCTTTAGCCTCTCTCAAAAAGCACTGCTGCAGGGCAGTAGGACTAAGGGGAGTTTAAAAAATAAAAAGAGAATGGGGGAGGGGGGGAGGCTTCTTAACATATAAATCACAGTGTCAAAATCCTTTTATCTTTTGGCGCCCAAATCTCTCATCTGCCTTGGTGAATGCTAAACAAGTCACTAGCAACTCTTTGTGAATTTTTAATTGGTGTTTTCACAACCTTATTCTTATTATTAAGAGGCATTACCAGATGTTCACAAGAAGAGTTTTACGGAGAGAAACGGCTCAGATAGGCTGGGAATGAGTCTGAAAAAGAGCTAAACATCCACTACACTAGCACTGGCTGCTACAAAACCTCCTAGCTTTCGTCAGCTTCAGAATATGGTCTCCATGACTGGAAAATGTAGGCTGCAATTGCCTACATTTGTGTGAGCATTAGATTTTACGTATTGAGCCTGCAAGACTGGGTTAGCAGCATCTGGTCTCCAGTTAGCATACAACAAGGTCACAGCAAGACAGAAGTTCAACCCTTTTCCCTGGTGCCAACACAAAACTCTGTTTTATATTGCTACAGTATGAAGGAAGAAGTGAAAACTTTAAGATGTGTAGTAAATAGTCCATAACGTGGTTCCAAAAACTACATTTTCTGGTCTAGCCTACTGATCCGTCAGAAAGCTCCTTGAAGGGGGAGGTAGTTAGGTCTGCCCTTGGAAATGGTTTATCAGATGGCTTATGAATAGATAGGCAACACTTCTGCTAGTAAATCCTTCAAAAGATGGGTTTTGTTCAAAAGCCAAGGAACAGGTTGTGTACTTTCATGGCAGAAAAGTGTTTTTTTTCCAACATTTTTAAAACTACATTTTCCACTGTCACTGCGCAATGCCATTTTCATTTAGCAGTGGATCTGTGAAAGCCTAGGAAAGAAAGCCAAATGGGGCAAAATTGAAATAAAACCTTTTGTCTGCAGCTGAATGAAATTGTCCAGGTTGACTCGACAGGAATTTTCTCATTTTGCAGTTTAACCAATAGAAAGAAAATATATGGTTTTGATTGACTAATCCCAATTTTAAGTCAGCCACTGAAACAAAGCATCCATTATTGACCCAACTCTGCTAATGACTAAACCTCCTGTTGCTAGAATATGTTGGGTACAAACGAAAAAAAAAAAAAGATGGTGTTCAGTTAGTACATTTTTGAGGTCAATGCTTTTTCCAAATACTGTATAGCTTGAGCAGAAGTGTGAAAGGAGCCATTAAGCAGTTCACCTGGCTTGAGCCAGGGCTGGATTATGGCAGCTAGAAACTCGGCTCATCATCTCACTGTTTCTTTTTCCCTCTTTCCCTCTTTCATCACAGAGTCAAACAGTAAATTCCCCAGGATGGCAAACAAGATTTTATTTTCTGTATGGGCAGTATCTCCCCGGTGCATAGCAAAGACTCGTTGGCACTTATCATTACCACCACAGGAGCAACAATCGTTTTAACTCTTCTCAAACGCAAGGCTTGTTCTCTTGTTTTCCCAAAACGCTCACCTCCTTCTCTTTGATAATAAAGCTGGTCGAAACAATTTTATCGCCCTGCCCCCAGTGGAAGGACAACTTTAAACAGAAACAAAATCCTCATTTTCTACCAGTTGGAGATTTTAGCCCTCTAAAACTGGAGAGGAAGCCCGAGCCTGTACGTCTGAAGACAGATGCTGTTAAAGAGAGCCTGGGCCTGTGCTGGACGCACCTTCTGGGTTTTGATGTGGATTCTAAGACCCAAATCCACATCATCCTTCATCCCATTCGGATTTCTTAGTCTTAACTGAACTCTCTGAAACAATTAATATTTGCAGAAACATCTTGGACATGGTCAATGAAAATCTACCCAGAGAAGCTGCAATTTTCAGAAGGTACCTAGCACAGCTGCACCATCAAATCTAACAGAAAAATCCCATTCTGAACAGTTGGTAAGTCCTAAGTCAATGAGCTTTCCCTCTGCCTCCTCAAGCCCTGAATCTTGTACCAGCTGTGCCTTAAAGCTGCGCTCAAGAGAACCAATAATAAATGCATTTGTAAAGTTTTTTCTCTTTTTCTTCATGCCAGATTAAGAGGAGGGGAAAAAAAGCATCCTGAAAAATGAAAGAGCCTTTCTGTTTCTTACACATCTGTAGCTTATTAAGGAGACTGTCATAACTGAAGACACTCTGACCAAACAACTTCAGGTTTCCTCCGGTACAGCATGAGCAGCCCATGGTATCTGAGGCTGACAGGATGCCAGGGATCACCAGCAAACTGGCAGCAACAGGGGTAGCCAGCATGGTGCGAAGTGTGTTATTCGGTGCAAACACCCTGAGAAATTGCCTAAGAAGTCTAAGTCATTTGAAGAGATTGTGACATGTTAGAACCCACAGAAAAATGTTTCTCCAATGCATTATTTATTGCTTTTCTGTATTTATATAATATCCAGCTTCCTGAAAGTAATTTGTTTTGGATTGTGTAACACTGGGCAGCACATCAAACGTATGTTAATCAGTGGTAATAAAACACTAAGTTTTATGGTCACTGAGGTATTAAATATTGCTAATAAATTATAGGGCTAGCATTTTAAATGAGCTATAGTTTGGAGAAGAGCAGTAACACCATGTCTGAAAGCATTAATTGCCATTGCCCGACTTCCTAATTATCAAGAGTTTCAAATATGTTTTTTAAGCTAATATATCACTCTGTTATGTACGCAATGAAATACAGCTGCATTTGAAGAGCTTCAATAGCACTAACTACATTACCCCTTCAAAGCACTCCATGGACATGAAAACGTGGTACCTCTGTGAAACAGTTAATTATTACTATCCCCATTTCATACACGGGGGAAGCAGAAGTGCAGAGAGGTTAAAAGTCTCCACTCAGACCACCCAGCTTGTCAGAGGCAGGATTTGTATCGACGGGGAAATATATTCCTTGGTTTTACAGTGTAAGGAGCAGGCAGGGCTCCCTTTTCACAGATGCAGCCTGACTATATGGTGACAGCAATCCAACCTCAGCAGTGGCATCCCATCCCCACGCTGTGGTTGTTCTGCACATGGACTGGCAGGGACTGGAAGAATCAAGCAGCAGTAGCCTTGTGATAACTAACAGAGGGAAACTGCACTGCATGTGACATCTTCTCCTTTCGTCTGTGCGCTGGGACTTATTTTAAAAGCAAGATGTTTGTGAGTTTCTGTCCTACCTGTTCACCATGGGATTGCATTGTCCCAAACTCCTATAGCCGATGGGATAGGTCCTCGGCCTCATCCAGCTAAATGTTTGTTGCATGCTTCCATGCACCTTTGATATAGGGGCACAGCAGAGCTGCTTACACAGAAAAGTGATATAGATTAATATTTTCTATACATTTACCCTTTGCAGGCTCCTCTTGTCTCAAAACAACAGCTAGGGCCCAGCTCTGCCCCGCTGACACTCTGATGTAATTCCACTGAATCATTTTGAATGAGCTCAGAATCTGCCCGCCCAGCTTGGGCTATCAGTCGACAGTTCATGTGAATGTTTCACGGAGCTTTACAAATACCTGCTGCTCCCGGGACTACTGATTCACCCTCTGCTTTGTGCCCTGCGGGCTGAACGATCAATAAGGCACTACCTAATGCCTGATCTGACAAATGGCATCCCGTGAGTCATGCCCTTTCCCTGAAAAGACGTCGCTGGTGAAGCACAGATTGCACGCGGCGCGCATGAACGCGGCAGCTTCTTCCGGCACGGTGGTAGAAGCATAAAGACAGATGGATCCAGCGATTGTCCCGCTGAGAGCTTGTCTTGAATGAGGGGTGAGCACATGCCGTGAGTCACGTTGACAGGTGTGTTATTAGTGCAGTGATTCAGGTGCTCTGGAATGTGGCTTTTACAGTGGCAATAAGACATTATCCTTAAACCAGGCAACTGCCTCAGCAGTGGGAGAGTCCTTACTGGGAAGTAACGTGAGGGTTAGGTTTCGATACAAGAACTGTGGAAATCTGCTACATCCTTCAAAAACCATGACATTCTCACCTGTAGAGGACTGCTAACAGGCTGCACGCAGTGGGTTTGAGGAGTCTGGCAGCACTCAGGGATGAACACGGTCTGGCCTCTGCCTTGCACTCACTTTGTTTCAGTCTAGCTCCCACACGGTATGAAAAATATGAGCCATGTTTCCTCTATTACTGTCCATTCGGCTCTCCCCAAGCACAGTCTCGATAAATGAGTCTCGTGCTGGAGTGCGCTGATCTGCATCCGTGCTTCACGCCTGCAGGGCACTTTTCAGACCGCTCCAGGAGCTTTGTTGCTGCTCACCAGACCATTTTGGGGGGCAAGACGGCACAAGAACATCTAGCCCTGACTCATCTGTAAGACGCACAGCTTAACACAAGGCTACAACCAAGCAACCAACACCACAGTGAGTCTGTTGGACTGGGGATGACCCACGTAACCCAGGCAGGGCCCAGCTTTGCTGTGCTGAGCTGCCTCCTGGCCCCCTTCTTGCTGCTCTGCTCCCACCAAGGCTGCTACTTCACCCCGAAACATACAGGGGCACGCAGCCTGGTGGTACAGCCAGGTAGCTCCCTGCTTACTACAGAGGGGCAGAAAAAGCCCTCACCCCATCTGGGGCTGGGCATCACCCCCCACTGTGGCGCAGAAAGCCACCTTTCCTGGCAGAAAACCTCCTGCTGATGTGGCAGCCTTGAAGGAAAAGGCTGAATGCCGAGCCTGTGCTGCAGGGCTTGCGAAGAGGCACGCAGAGCATAAGGACATGATATTTGGCAGCGGGAGCCTGCTCCTTTGCTTTGTGGGCTCTTTGCTGGCTGGCTTGTGCCTCCTGACGCAGGCGCTCTGCGTGTGGCGTGGCCCAGACCGCCTCGAGGGCGCTGAGGGGGGCCGGCTGGGCCCCGGCATCCCCTCCCTGGCACTACAATTAATAACAGCACTCCTGCTGCTCTCCAGCCAGCCTCGGTGCCATCGCTGGGTGACCTGTCAGGGAGTCTGGCCTCGGGGACGCAGCAAGAAGGCACAGCTGAAAAAAGACGTCTTACTCCAACAAGGCAGTTGCTCCGCTGCCAAAAAAAGAAAATTACTTAATTTCTCAGGACAAAAGGGAGCTGAAAATTGGGATGGGAAGAAAGACAGAAAAGAAATAATGCAAATCAAAGCACATTCAGACATTTCACAATCGTATAGTAAGAAAGCATAAAGAGCATTCACAAACACCCAGGCACAGCCATCAGACGTGTCCAAACCTCAAAATCAGAGATGACACAAAAATTGCTCTTAAGGAAGAGAAATTTATGAAATGAGGAGTTATGTGGAAACTTCTGTGAGGGAAGTTCCCTCAGCTTCCTTCAGAAAACATATGCGAGCTCCTGAGATGTTTCCATTTCTTTCTAGCTCTCTTATCTTCTGTTCCTTGCACAGACTTTGTAAAGAAAACGCAAAGTAGTACGTTGCTCTGCAGTACTCTGAACACTCCTGACATTAACGATCATTGGCACCACATGTTGAAAGAACATATTTTTGCTTTAAAACCTATTTAAAGTTACAAAGAAGTCAAAATCCATCCCAACCCCTACCTGCCTGATCCGCTGATGACCCTTGCGTATTCTGCTAAAACACCGACGTTCACTTGGGAAAGCCATACAGGTGCTTCGTGCAAAATGCTGCTTATATTTCTTGTATATTCAGGGCAGTGAGCAGAATACAGCCTCGGGTCAGAGTAAATGGGCTTGGACTTACAATAACAACAGATTTGAATACTTTCCCAGAAGTCTGCAGCCTGGTCTGCCCTGTGCAGCCAAACAGCACTGGAGCACATCTGGTCACAAACAACTCAAAGAGGTGCATAAGCAAAGATTTGCTCCCCATTTATCCCACCAGCCTGAACAAGACCTAGTATCTGAGAGTAGCTTCTTCTGTCTGTCAGTCTGCTGCTTGCCCACTTGCGGCTCGATCAGCCACTACCAAACTCAACGAGATATCAGATGAACAGGATTGGGAGTGTGGTAGAGCAACAAGACAAAGCCCACAAATGTTCTGCTTGGATTTCTGCCTGTTGCTGTATTACAGTGAGTCACAGGCACAGCACTGCCCGAGCAGCTCAAGGCCATTTGAAGAGTCCTTACAGGCATGTCTCTACTTGAATACTAAAATTTTGAAGATATTTTTCTCCGTAGGCCACCCCAAAACATGTATTTATTAAAGTTGATTTTGGAAACGATAAAACATGGCAGTCCCACTGCAGACCAGAACCACTTCCACATCAAAGCAACCCAGTTCTTTCACCAGATTTATAAAGTCTCAATTCTTATCCCTCCTGAAAACCAAAACACCACAAATATTTACTTTTCTGTCCAACACACACCTCGTTTCCTGCTTGAGTATTGCAGGCAACACCACTTCAGTCATGCAGCAAACAGACACGACTTCCTTTTTGCTCCCTCCCTCTTGCTCTCCCCTTGGTCCCTCTGGCTCCGGATTCAAGCACATCCACTTGCTCTCCTGGTGCCAAAAACTGTACATAAGAATCCTCTCTTGCTCAGACTGGTCTGCTTGTCCTGAAGGGGATAGCAAGTTCCAAAGGCCCACTGAGGCTAGGGCTTTAGTAGCACTACCATCAGTCACCAGTGGTCATCTCACTTCTGACTCCAACCACTGTGAAGACACAAAAGTAGTAAAATCATTTTGTCTTATTACTGCCCCAGTCTTTACCAAAAATTGATCCCGCTGCTCTATAGCAAACTCTATCACAATCCTACATCCCGCCACAGCAGCCGAGGAAATGAGAATGGGATTAGAACTTGAACTTTACCATTATCCAAAATATACTTCAAAATGCTCACATCCAGCTCACTGTATTTCTGAGATCAAAAGATAAAGAGATGCATTTGGGCTTCTCTTCTACCATTTTCTCTTTTCTTTGCCCACATTCTTTCATTCAGTGTCCTGTTCTGGAAATGCTTGTGGTATTTCCATCCATTTTGTCTCTTCAGTAGATCTCCTCATCAGAAAACTGAGCGGCCTCTGATGGTTCGAACTCTTCTGAAGAACCACACGTGGAGCTACTTGAACCTTTTGCCGTATAATGCAAGGAGAAGTTTACACCTGTATATTTCTGTAATGCACCTGTATTTCTTGCGGCCCAAGATGAGACGTGCAACTGGCAAGGATTTAACCTACACTGTTTAAAAGCTTATACACATACTCCCAAATGGTGGCTATTAAAGACTTAATTGGAAATAATTGGGAAAGGGGAATCCCACATTTGGATTATGTACCACAAGTCCTAAGAACTAAGAAAAGCTGGCTGTCGAATGTAAGAAGAGAAAGTTCTGGGAATTTTCAAATGATTGTTGTTGCTAGGAAACCTTCTTGGTATCCACATGTTCAGCATTTCTGTCGCATTTTATCCACATTTCTCAGACAGTGCTACTCTGTGCCATGCCCTAAAGGAGAAAAGTGCCAAAAACAGCACTGTAAAGCATTTAAATGCCTTAATAAAAATACTATAAGGATGAGAAAGCTATATTGGATTAATTTTAGTCTAATTTGAAATGTAGAGAGATGCAAGAAGGAAAGAGGAACAGCTTTATCTGAAGCATTTATATGATCCCCGTTACTGGAGCATCTTAATTCTTTACAATCTCTAACATATTTATGCTAACAGCACACTTGCAAAGAGGGAAGTATTATTTTCTGCATTCTGAGAATGGGGAACAGGGATTCCGATTCTTAAAAAGCCTTTAGGAGTCAAACTCTCACTGATTTCAGCTGAAGTTGGGTTCCTGTGTGTTTTGAGAACACAGAGCAAAGCGGCTACAGCATGCGCAAGCAACCACGAGGTCAGAGGCCTAGCACCCTCTGAGCCCAGCCACCCAGATGCAGTGCCGAGCATGAAATTCAGGTCCCCAAACTAACTGCTCCCTACCCAGTTCTGCACCTCACCTTCCTGCAGCTGATTACTCCTGATGCTGTGCTGCTCTTCTTCCTTGCTGTTGCTGAAGAGCATCTTGCTTCCTTCAGACCTTCGTCAAGATCATTTGGACTCCAAAGCTCACCCCCGAAGTACTGCTCTCCCTCTCTGCCTTGCTGCCATCGTGCTCTATTCCATTGCCTAACTGCCTGCCGTTAGTAATGAAAACCATCAAGCAGAACGAGACTCATCTCAAATCTCAGCTATGCTTTACATATTTTTCCATTTGACAGGGAACTGATCATCATTCTCTGAGAATGCTTTTGCCCTATTCCTTCACAATGTCATCTTGAGGCAATGAAATCTATGCCCCTGAGAATGTTGAACACCTTGCTAAAGTCAACTTAAAGTCAAGTTGTTGCTCCTCTTACAAGGCTGTCCTAAAAGGAAATCAGATTGATTTAACATGATTTCGAGTGTGAGGACCAGAAAATGGTAATACAGCAAGTATAAAATAATATGAATGCGAGTCAATGTCTAACGAGTCTAACTATCCCCTGTCCCCTCCTAGAAATAATAATAATTAAAAAAAAGTTCCTGAAGAATACTCATGTTGCTTCTTTCTCCCATCATTTGTTGAGCAATGACCAAATAAATACAATTTCTCTTCTAGTACAGCCACAGACAAATAATTTATTTTTCCCAGGCCTTAATTCCTTTATACCCTACAATCCAGCTAATACCTGCCTTTCAGGATTGCTAAGACTTTGCTATTCTCCATTCAGTATTTACAACAACCTCATGAAAGAAATCCTGTGTAACTACTGTCATTTTAGTATTTGGGGAAAAAAAATAGTCACTCAAGTGTAGACGCACTGATGTCACTGAAATTACCGTGAGGGAAGGCTGATAATCTGCCCGCTAAGCTTCTATATATTCCTTAAGTATGAGCCGTTCTGGTCAGTCTCTGGTATGCTCGATGCACATAGTGCAGATGCACTTGTGGAAATGAAATCTTTCTTTTTTCATTTCATTAGACCTAAGCAAAGCATTTTCTGATTTGGTCTTAGTGTTTTTTTGCTTTCCTCCACTTTTTCTGATGGCTCTCACACAGACTGCAGTGACAACACTGTCAGCAGTTCATGAGGGGGCCAAACCCCTTCAGATGTTGCGTACAAGTTTCAGAGCTGTTTTCAGATTTACTTCCTTTCTTGTTTCCTTGCAGATATCCCTTTGATGCCAGTGAGTAGATTTGGACATCAGATATACAATCAGCATGTGGGACAATTTCCCTACAAACTGGCCACATTCGCAGTCATGACTCGTCTGTTGGATCTCCAGAGATCAAAATGAAATGCATCCAAAGTCTGTGTTGTTTTTCTACACCCTAGACTGCTACAGCAAAGTAGTCTTGGAGCCAAACTTCCTTAAAGTTGACAGGACACCAGACTTAGCAGTCATCTGGGCACCAGACTGGATCCAACTCCAGTAGCTGGAAATGAAGATGATAAATCTTTCTAATTTATCATGGGAGAGATTAAGAGGTGCTGATCAAAGTGCTAGTAATATCGTCATTGTCTGGACCACTACGATTATTTCATTTAAGCTGCCACTCACTGGCACCTAAATATACCTCCTTTTGTTTCTCTCTCCAAATGTGTCTGCTTTATACAATATGCTAAAAGCAGAACTTGTACCAGGCTGCAGGGGATTTTGGTTTATTTTTTTGTAAAAATACTAATTCAGAAAGTGGAGAGCTACAGTCCATGTATTTAACAGTCGATGCAGAGTGGCTTATTCTTCACTGCTGTGCAATCTTAGGTCCATGCTCTTGTTTGGCAGGCTGGGGGTAGTGGGAGGTGCTCTACCTTCAGGGCACTGGGGAGTCTTGGCTCACTCAAAGAAAAAACACCACATTTTGGGTCTGGACATACCCTACAGGAGACTGCCCTTCTGGTTGGTAGCAGTGATAGCAGAGAGGTCTACAAGTAGGAGAAGGAGGGCAAACCTTTTGATTACTCAAGCAAGAAGGAGCAAGGGCTACCAGGAAGGTGATATCACACATTTACTGGCTGCAGCTCTTTTTGTTTAGTGAAGTGAACACAGGGAAACAACATAAAGTATAGAACAGAGACAGGAACAAAACGATGCTGACTAATGTACAGATGGGCGCAGTTTAAGTAGAAGACACGAGGCTCAAGCCTACAGTCCCCAGCAGGACTTGGAGAAACAAATGGACCACATAGTCAGGTGCAAGAAGGTCAGGTTGTTCAGAAAGGTTTCTTTATAAAAAACATCAAGTGGGTACAGGAACTCTACCTTCCCAGGCTGTTCTGTACTCTCGTAGTTACTTCAAATTATTCCACATCAAAAAATTGGGCAGGTCCAACAAAGTGGCGGCCAGAGCCACAACGAGAAGAGAGCCTCATACAGGGAAGAGCAGGACCAGCATCTTCATTAGGAGTGATTATGAAAGGGAAAATATTTAAGCCTCCTTGCTTTGAAACTAGTTTCACTTGGTTAGTTTGAAAGATTTTGCTAGTTTCAGAGATTCCTCATTTCCTGGATTGACAGTTTAGCAACATTTGTTCCAGTTTTCTTTATTTTTTTTTGTAATACAGGTGCGTGATAGGGGAAAATGAGCACAAATCTTCCATAATTAAGCCAGGGATTCTCCTGAAACTAGTCAGGGTTCAAAAGAAAATATATATTTAAGCACAATCACAGTATTTCAGGAAAGCTGTAAAAGCTTTAGTCAGAAGGAAAGGGTAAAGGCATTTTAATTTCAGGCACAGCTCAAGCATCATCCATCTTCCTTCCCTTCCATAAAGGCAAACATTCTCAAGTTACAAGTTTTGAAAGATTTTTCCAAGTCTCCATTTTCCTTGGAGCTTAATGCTGTCTTTAATCAAGACTTCCTCCTGGAGCTCTACAGCTTATTCTCCAGTCCTTGTAATCAGCATTATTTCTAGCCGTTCATTTTTCCAGACTCAGTAGTAGCAAATCAAGAATTATTTTCAAATTCACGATTGTGTCAAAAGTATCATTTAATTTCACATTATTTATTTTTTAACTGCCAGCTCACATAAATGATCCTGCCAAATACTGTAACAACTGTTCAGCTAGGAAGACTCTTTCTATGAGGAATGCAGTTCCAGTCCCTCTGCTGTAAAGATTTGTGGGCAGGTTTTTGTTGTTTTTTTTTAAGGGAAAAAAAAAATTAAATCCTGAACTAGCTCCAGGTTGAAATTTAATGACAGCTCCCTTTGGGAACTAGCAGTCAAAAAAACTCAAGGTTCCAAACAAAACTAAAAGGTATATAAATCCTACATACATTTGCTTTAGGGTAAATAAAATTGAATTGATACAAACCCCAGACAAGGGAGCAAGATGTAGACACTGAGTGCCTGGTAGAAGTAAATGAGATACCTCTGAACTCATCCTAACTTAAGCAGAAGATTTTCTACTGTTAAGACAATGTGGAAAAGACGAAGTGCATTGAGTCTTTTAAACCGATTTTTGATCACAACTATGAAGACCACAGAAAGTGTTTATGGAAATTACAGTTTGGGGTGAGTTTATAGGAAGACTGGCAATGTGTAGTCCCCACCAACAGCATATGTACAGGGTCAGGCTGACAGACAAACCCACAAATGGGGGAAACTGCTTTTCCTGAAAGGAGAGTGAAATACAGCTTCTTCCTCCTGGTCTGACAGCAAGAAAAGTTGAAGAGAGTTCAGCTGTCTTGCCTGGGTGCATCCATGCACTGCTATTTTTTTTTTTTTTTTTTGTATCAGCAACAAGAATCTGTTACTCAAATTCGAAGAAAACACTCGAAAATAATTGACAGATAACAAATGACAAGGAAGAATAAAACATAGAAAAACATTTGGAAGAATAGCGTGCATTTTCTATCCTAAGTGTCTCTTGTATCAAACAAAGAAGATTTCAGAAAAGAATCTGAAGGAGAGATAGGCAACAGGGCAATTCAAGGAAAGCGTTCCTTGGGTACATACAGAGAGGACAAAGCAAAACAAATAGGAAAGGTGACAAGCACAATATGGTGATAGCCATTGTCATGAAGCTGGGTTGAATGGGTTCATGGGGCCGATTTTCTGAGGAGTCAGTGAAGAAAGAGCTGAAGATCAAGGAAGGAGTGAAGGGAAGGGAAGCAATAGCTAAGGTCACTTCAGAGAGCAGACAGCAGAGAGAAGATGCTGAGAGTGACAAAAAAGTGATAGACATTAATGGATTGGAGGTCTCAAGAGGGCAGGGTGAGGCAAGGGGCAGAGGGTAAATATGCTTTGTTGAAAGAAATGGAGAGGCAAGAGAGAAAGCGGTGCTCAAATGGATCAGAGAAGGACCAGTGTTTGGGGAAAACAGGAGCAAGGCTCTTTCAGTGAGTGGGAGTGCTGCTCTGGGCTTGTAAGTCAAGTGAGGGGGCGAGGGAAAGGAGACAAGAGGCTAAAAGGTCGGGTAGGGTGTCGGTGGTGAAGGCAAAGTCAGCTGGGATGAGACGACGAAGCAAAGCAGGTATCCTTTTAAAAAGAGGGCACAGAGAGAGTAGCTGTGAGTGAGCGAGGCAGGAAGCAAGGATGCGCTGCCTGCGCCTCCCTACCTCAGCAGAGGCTGCTCGGGGCTGTCAGACACACTGCAGGAATAGCGCAGGGCCTTCATGAAATCTGGCAGGTCTTCAGATCCCAGCCTCTCCCCACCCACACCCTGCCTGCAATGAATAGCTCCATTCATCGGGGCCGAGGTATTGATTTCAGCATCTTCTCTAACATGGAAATTCATGGAGGCCTCCGTGCCTTCGCTGAGCCGTTTCCTGAGGGTTGCTGCGAGATCAGAGCCTTCCTCCTCCCGACCCCAGGAAGAGGGAGAGCCCAGCCCGGAGCGCTGGCGAGGCTGTTAAAAAGTCACTAATCAGCAAATCAGCCCGACCACACAGCCCAGCACTAGGGTCCTGTTCTTATTTGTAAGCCCAGCCAACGCATGAAGGAGCCCCTATTGCTTCCTGGACTTTGGAGTTGGTGCAAAGAACACAGCGTGTGCCTTTAGGGTATGAGCACTCACGTTTAAAACTCTTACAGAAACCTGCAGCGATTTGACAATTAACAACGCCAGTCTTGGTGGAAAGAGCTGATACAACTGCCACAAGGTTATTGTGGCACACCAAGCGAAGCGGTAACAGCTGGGCTGCTCCTGCACTGCGATCTCTGCCCATCAGCTTTATGGTTCACTTGTTCTCCCAGCTATGCCTTTTCTCTGCCTACTGGTGTTTGGCTCTGTGTTTATCATATGAGTGCTTACTGTGCACAACCTATGGTTTTGCTCTCGTGTTGGACACATCTAGTGCGACACATTCTGTCCCGCATGGGAGAGGACGACAACAATAACATAACATAAAAACAGCCCTTCTGTTGAGATGCTAACTACTCTTCACAGCCTGCTTACAAAATATACACATTCAATGTGTAATGTGTTTAACTTAAGACACTGCAGCATTAAACACACCAAAATAGACACTTCATACTAACGACAGCTGTCGCCAGCTGCGTCCTTTGAAGAGAATTCCTAACAAAACCGGACTCGTAAAAATAAAAGAGGTTATTAGCATCATCCCAGAGAGCAAACAGAAAATTGTTTTGCATTCTCTCTTCCTAATTCCTCTCACTTGTTGTTAGAGTATCTGTGCACCATTTCCAGTGGTTCTAGTGACCCCATAAATCTTACCCAATCTCCATTTTCCTCTAACAGGTTGATGGTTGACTGAGTGTTAATTCCGTGTTTTGTTTATTTGTTTTTTTAATCTGAGAATCTGGCAGTTGAATTCAATAACTGCATCAGATCTACTACTGAAAGCAAAGAGTCAAGTGACTTTGGCAAAGCAATCACCCTAACGAATTAATGTTTGCACAAAGCTCCTGAAGAAATAACGTGTTGTAGAAGCGCCAAGAACGCTATACGTAAATTTGCCTCCTCCCAGGCCTTTCACATGCAGGGAAGCCACGGGCGTATGAGTAGAGAAGTATGACTCAGTTTGAACTTTTGAATGAAATAGGTTTGACCCTTTTTCTGAAGGAGCAGGTTGCAGCTTTGTCCTCCAAAACCCGACAAACAAGTTCACTTACAGAGCTGACTTTCTGCACTTCTTGCCCTCCGAGTCTCTCTCTGCTGTGCATACATCTACTGGTTACTGTACATAAATTCTATACTTTTACCATACCTAAAACCACTTTTATCAATTTTAGGCAAAGTAAAATAGTTTGCTCTTTAAAAGAAAAGCAAATGATAGACGGGAACAAGAATAAAGAACAGGCCGATTGCCTAAGAATGAGTGCAAAATGATTTCTTAAAAATTCCTGCTGTTTTCTGGGGGCGTGGGGGATGTTTACAATTCAGTTGATCAGACTTTCAACTAATCTCAAAGAAGTTTTACGTCTTGTCTTAATGAGGCTCACAAGAGGTCCCCTGGTAGTTTTCAGTGTATGCATTACCAGCTTAACATTATAAGCAGCCAAAATAGGAAGAAAAAGGCACTGCAGGAAGACAGATACTAAAACCTCAAGGAGCTTCCATTCAAGGAGTCAGTATGAAGGTTCCTGTAGGCAGCGGTGATACTTGCACTGGGTGCTAATCCCATCCAGGCTTTAACATCTCCAAAGAGGCTAACAATTAGAAGAATTAGACTTCAACCCATCTTAAATTGAGCTACAGTGAAAACACAAACGCATGAGTCACAGTATCTCTTGGGGATTGCACAGAGCTGACCTGATTAGCACTGAGAATAAAAGAGCAACCTGCAATAACATTCTCCATGTTACAGATGCTGCAGGAAGCCACCGCCAGAGTGCACGTGCACTCTCTGACCATGCCTGGCGCACATTTCAAAGACAAATTTGCCTTGGTATCAAATAAACAAAATGAGGGCTGCCTCTCCAGGCTCCAACTAAGATCTTCATGTGTATCACCTGGCCTTGTTATATTTCATTACTCTTTGCCCAGCACCAGAGCAAGGTATACATGATCTTGCAAAGTTCTCCTGCCCTTCTGTTCACACCATGGATAAAAGCTTGCTCTGCTGACATCTCATTCAGGTCAGCAGTAAGCTGATTCACATTGCACGTGGGTAACTGCAGGATCTCCAGTCTCTGTCAAGCAATATAAACACGTGTGCTCTTTAGATTTCTATCAAGCTCACATTTCTGATCATTATTCCCAGGTAAAAATGTACTCTATAATTTGAAGGCAGGATTTATAGATATTTGAGCATCAGAATTAAATAACGATAATCCCTCTTTCACATCACAGTTTAATTCTACAAACAGGGAGTATACTCATTGAAGCCACATTGAATTAATCCTTCTCCGACAGTGTAGAACTTTTAAGTTGGTCTTTATTGGAATATGGATTGGATTGGATGGTAGCACCCACCCCTAGGTGTTACTATGCTATCCAGGCCAGCATTATATGACAGCACCCATCCAATGTCCAGAAGACCTGAGCAGCCAGGTCATTACCTCATACTTTTCACAGCCCTTCTTTCTGCATTATGCTATAAAAATAAAACTACTGATAAGAGGTGAAAGGAGATGAGAGAAGATTTAAGCAAGGCTTACATTGGCCAGTCATTAGCTAAAGTGAAAATAATAAAAACAAAACAAAACAAAACAAACATATTTTTAGAAACTTCTGCATCAACAAGATCCCTAAAAGAACACAATTTTCTGTCTTCCAACATTATTGTCCTGTACATCAAGAACTAAATTCTAAATAGACTAGAGAGCTATATGGCTGACAATAGCTACTATAGCAAGAGTTATAAACTAAGTATCATTATTATTTAAAATATATTAAAAAAAAAAAAAAAAGACTGTTGGAGGGAGTGCAAAACTTCCAATTTTTAGGGCATAAGAAATCTTCTAAAATTGTGGGATTAGGAAAAAAAATAAAAATCTGCCATTGATTTATCCTACAAATGTCACTTTAAAGGTGTTTGCCAAAGATTACTGGAGGCAGTTCAGTACAGTTGAGTGGAACTGGCTGTTAAAATCCCATATGTTTCCCAACGCAGTTGTTAAAACCCCCATTAGTAGAAGAGTGTGTTGTGTCCTTCTAGTTGTATCCATTCTTCTCCTCCTTTCCTCATCCTCCCACCAGGCTCAAACCAGGAGGACCTTGGCTCTACCTTCATCCTACACTACTCATCCCAGTACTGGGACTAGCCGATGGTGTAGCAGGAACACCCCCAGAATCCGAAACATCTGAATTTCATGTCACAGTCAATGTCAGCGAGAGGATACAGGGACAGGGGGGTGGCTGAGCGCTGCAGCTCCCGTGCTGCAGGGACACGATCACGCTAGGATGGCTGCGGCCAGGCGGTAATTTACAGCTGGTGTGAAGGTTACCAGAGTGGGGCATACCAAAGCCATCTCATTAACTCCTCCTACCCTCCAATCCAAAGCGTCACACTTCAGGTAAGAGCACAAATTAAAGGAAAAATAACAGCAACACAAAAACCCATAAATCTCTTTACCACATAAAAGCTGGGAATGGAGAGAAAGTTGGGCAGAGCGCCAGCTTCCTGCCACTTTGCAGACAAAGCATGTCACACCTTTAGTTTGGAAGTTCATAAATAGATTAAAACTGTTGATACTTCAGAGGCCAGCGAGCAGGAACAAGGTAATTTCTCTTTAAACTCCAATGACTACATCCAACAACAAGACTGCCATGTTGGCAGTAGGTATATAGTAGGTTTTGGGGGACCTTTTGTGGCTTCCCCCCAGTTTGCAGCATCTGTAACCAAGGAGAATCAGAGACGGGAAGTAAAGCGAGCATTGACATTTTTCAAACGATCCCCCAAAAGCGGTGTATGAGAACGGAACATTTCCATCATGCAGTTGGTACAACCCCTAGTCAGTTCAAGTATATCTCCCTCACGTCACACCCAGCGCTGGTAAGCAGATCACTCTGCACACACGCATCCAGCTGGCTCGGCTCAAAAGTGCTCTGCATGACTGCGCATTCATAGGTAGGTCTTAGACATCCAAAGTTCTGCATAAGCCAGAGCAGCAGTTCCCTAACGAGGAGAGTAGCGCCTAGTATTTGAGATACAAGTTCAATTCCCTCTACATAATAAACTCCTTCATTACTCTGGCGTGCCATTCTCTATCTGAAAAATAATCCACTTCTACTGCATGAAAGAGTTGCAAGTGTAAATAAAGTCTTGTAGACACTCCTATTAGAAGAGCAGGACACGTAAATCTCTACAATGTAGCTGGAGAAGCAAAAGCAAATCTAAAATGACTCTGCAAAGTGCTTAAGTTTAGACTTAACTGCAGCAGTTGCCCTTTGTGCACCTTTCATAACACGGTTTTCTGACTTCATTGAAGACTTCGGGGAAGAATTTGGTTTTAATTCAGAGAACAAGCCTGCTTAAACCTTGCTTCTGGATGGAGTAATCAGAGGGGGGGTCGGTTATTTTATTTCTCCCATAACATAAATTATGTGAGGCTATGTGTCGGTCTTAGAAGATCCTGCATCTGGAGATGGGACTTTTGCCAATTATGTCATAATTTTTCTTGCCTGAAGTGCCTTGTATTCGTTATACAGGAATCAAAATTCTAAGCAGTTCAGGTGGTGAGTAGATTTCCCTGTGACGATGAAGTATATTTTATGTTAGACTCTTAGGCCAGCTTCCTGCCACTTCATAACAAAAATATGATTAATGGTACGTAAAATCCATATTTTAGGATAGAAATAAATTGGGCCATTGCAGTATTTCTATTTATCTGGGGAAATTTTATTCTGTCATTGCTTGACAATGTAATTCTACAGAATAAAACAAGGCTTTGTACTTAGGGAATTTCACTTCTGTGTTTAAAAAATATTTTTACTGTAAAATGGTGTAGGAAAGGCCTGAATTTAGGAGATTAATAAATTAGATAAGTGCTTTCTTAAAAGGATATGCCAAGGCACTTTTTACAGATGGAATTGCAGTAGGCATAATCTTATTTTAAATAAAAATAAATGAATGAATGGAGTTTATTTTTACACAGGAGTATGAAGAGCAGATTTTTGGTGACTAGGAGAATAACGAGTTTTAGCAATTACAATGAATTCACAGAAATCTGCGGGAAGGGAAGGCATTAAAACATTGTATCAGCCAAATACATGTTCAGTGCGTGTGTGTATGTATAATAAAATAACATTTAAGTCTTGCTGGAGAGATTTTTAGCCAGACATCTCAAAGAGCTTTCCTAATGTGGAAAATACCATTTCACAAGGGAACAAGGGAGACACAGAGCAGCAAAGTCACTTTTCAAGGGATCTGCTTGGTCAAAGAACAAAGAGTAGAAAAGAGTTATCCTCTCTTAGAGTCTGGTTTTATACACTGGACTTATTACACACTTACACTGGAGACACAGTATTGTTCTGTAGAAAAACTGTGTGTATTTTTTTGGCTCAAAACCCCAGTAGATAGCAACATAGTGCCCCTTACCCTGGTTTCCCATGGATATTGGTTTTATTCTGGGATTTGAAACTTCCTCATTTTGCTGGAGGAAGGCTTCATGTTCACGGGGGAAAGGAAGTGACTAATGAATGGTGATAAACGGACAATGACTGAGTTTGCTTTAGCCAACCTCTGGACAGCCCTTCTGACAATATTTCTCAAAATGTCACAGGATCATAGCAGGGTTGGCATTGCTTGGGGTTGAGGTGTTAGAATCAAGACCTGAAAGTGGTGTTTTTGTGGACAGACCTCAATGCAGATGGACAATGCATGGAAACCTGATGGGGGGGGATTTGGAAAGGAAGCCTTTGGCTTTCTTCTGAATGGCAGCTTTGAAGGGATCACAGTTACCTACATGGTAAAGAACCTGCAGACACCTGGGGGTTACCTTTATACACCCAAAACGTCCTTCACTTTGAAATCTCTAGCCTTCATCCAAATCCCTTATGGGTGGTCAAGGAACAGGATGTTTCTCTTTTCCTGCTTCTCCCTTTCCTTTTTTGCCATCCCACCCTTACTTCCTTCCCTTTCTCACCAGAAGATGCACCTGTGCCATATCCTAACTAATCCAAAGCACGTTTCTATGAAACAAAGGCAGCAGCCACACTGTGCATGGTCGATCAGCAGCAATGGAAATTTGCACCCAATACCAAACTCAGCTGCAAGACAGCAGCTTCCTCCTTCCAGCTGCAGCCCAGAAATTCAGACATCCAAGGCTGGTAGGTGCAGCATCCTGATGTGAGATGAAGTTTGGATATGATTTACTGTTCAAATCACTCCTGGAGCTGGCTAGGCTACAAACAGGGAACACATCACACATCTCCACAGTTGCAAGGCAGTGGTCTAACTACTGCAATAGCTCTTCCTCGGTAGTTTCTTCCAGATGTAATCAGAAGTCAAACTGCGCATTCATATTAAGTTCAGGTGAGACTTGCACATAATTTTAAACCCAGTTCTTTGCCTCTCTCTTGCCTCTCTCATCATTCACTTTTAAGCAGGTTGTCCTCTTTCACAAAGGACATTTTGAGGTACTTTTCTGAACTATGACAAAGATTTTCAAGGCAGCAGAGACAAAAGTTAAGCTGCAGATGCCACTGGAAGATTAAAGAAAGGAACTTAACACTTTGTTCTTTCAAACTTTGGGTATAACGTATCTGTTGTGGTTTAGCTTTTTTAGATGTTAATATTGCAAAGAACTTCTTCCTATTTGTGCAAAAAAAAAAATTACAGGAGATCAAGAGTTATCTAACACACATAATGTAAGCAAATCATTTATGAAGGCACAGTAAGCCTTGTGGTCAACTGTGTTGTACAAAATATTAGAAGGAAAATGTGGCCCCCGGTATCATTACACGCTTATGCTCAGCACTAATAAAAAAAAAAGTAAATGACCCGATATCATATCCAAGACAAATTCAACCTTCTGGTAGGAAACAGTATGAAATTTTGTTGTCTGAGTTATGTTCTAATCAGAATTTTGGATGAATTTAGCAATGCCATGCAAACTCAAACCAAGCTGAACACCATGGTGCTTTGCTGCCAGAACAGGTTTCTTACATAGGTCCAAACAGTCTGGTATCACACTTTTTATTATAGATGGGACACAATTAGAATGTAAGTGGATAGTTTTTTGAAGGTGTGTGTGGAGGTAATAACCTTGTAAAACCGAAGGACAACATACTAAGACTTACATTTAAAAATATGCGACTAGTTCTTACTGACTCCAGTTGGTCAATCACATTCCGGAGCAGAATGGATGTCTGCTGAGCTCCTAGTCCCTGGCAGTTCTGGGCTGCCAAATAAAACCAAGAAAAAGCACTTGGAACAGAGCAAAAACTTAGTTACTCAGTAACGTTTCTACTGGGATTTCCACCTGGCAGTTGAACACTGGAACTTGAGCTTACACAGAGGGTTCAAGTTCAGAAACTGCTCCAAAACCTCAAAGCAATTACTTATTGAGTTGGGCTGGAAAAAAAAAAAAAAACATATATATATATATATATATATACACACACACGAAATGTGATGGCTTAGCTACACTTCCAAAATTCCTTTTCAGATACCAAAACATTTATGTGAACAGTTGGTGTTAGAAGACTTATACCCTTAAAATTAGAAAATCATCTTCTGTTATCTTCTGACAGTATCTAAGAACTTGGTTCTAGCCAATGGGTTCAAAAACAATTAAATATTTCATTTGTATTGTATCTAAACTCTTGTTCTGACTTGGCCTCAAATCTTAGCATAGACTGACGTACATCCCAACCTCGTGCCTGTTGCTTGCCATATCCCATACTACTCTCTACATTTTTCTGAGTAGGGGAGGAAGACGAGAAGTCAGGATAAGGGTTGTTTACACAGAAATAATAAAAAATATTTTTGATAACCTAGGATGTGTATAGAACCCATCAACTTTAATAAATTATATTCCTTATGTAACAGGCTTAATGAGAAAATGAGAAGGCAGAACTGCATTTTGTGTTTATTTATTTCCTTTTCCTTTTGGATTGTATGATAAAGCCCTATGTCAGGCCAAAGCTATTAAACCCATCACAACATGTGAGCAAATGTGACTCAGTCAGAACACATTACATGCAGGAAGGGAAAGATGCAAAGATAAGATATTAGGACTGAAATCAATACAGGATTCTCTTTTACATATCCCAACAGTCTCATTAACTTCAAAGTAGCTGATATGAATGTAATTAAAGAGCAGAACAAACAGCAAAAGGGGAAAAAAAAACACAGGGCCCTGTTTCAAGATTCTCACTAAAATGGCATAGCACAGGGCTGTACAATAAATTACAGGATACACTATGCCAAACTTAGCAGGATTTTTTTTTAAAACAAATAATAGTGACATTTTAAACAATGTAAATTGTATAAACACGGGCATCTGCAGTTTAAACACAAATAAGCACTGCCACTAGGGAATAACTTTAAACCGCAACAAACATAAATTGTTGGTGCCCTAATGTGCTAACCCAAGCTCCGGTGTTGTAGCTGACTAGTAGGAGCAAACCTGTGTGCCACTCACACAAGATATTCCCGTACCAAAAAAAAGAAGGCGGTGCACCATGGTGGAGCTAAATACTAAAGCTTAGCTGGGGAACTTGCAAATAATCTTTGAACAGTGCCAATCACAGTGGACACCCGTCATGCTTGGAGCAAAACAAAATCACAGGACAAAATCTAACTTCAAGGGCATTATATGGCAGCCACTGGAAATTGGATGCTGGGTTGCTCGTAGGTGCTTTCCATTTGCTGGGGTGGGCAGCAGGAGGGAGCCTGCACTGCTGCCAGCAGCATCACCCAGCAGCCAGACAGGACACCTTGGTAATGGCCAAAAACCAGCTCAAGAAATGGGTGCAGAAGGCCTGGGGAAACCATCCTCTGGCATTTTCCACGAGCTCTAAATTCCTAAATCCTCC
Organism: Anas acuta; assembly: GCF_963932015.1. Taxonomy (NCBI): domain Eukaryota; kingdom Metazoa; phylum Chordata; class Aves; order Anseriformes; family Anatidae; genus Anas; species Anas acuta. The sequence continues at coordinate 71,676,144 of NC_088982.1, read as the reverse complement.
CCCTCCTGCTCACCCCACAAACATGAATCGAGGGATGGATGGGATGACAGTGCGGAACACCCTCAGTGGAGCATCAGCCCCTATTTCAGATATACATTGCTGAATGCTCCTACCAAGTGCTAAATTAAAATTTACAGTAGTGCTAATTGAAGTCATATTTCTGTGTGTGCCGCGTGCTGTTAGGCAAGAGGAGATTTCTTTTCCTGGAGATTAAAACATCACTAACGTCTTTTTGTGTTTATACCAGTTTAATGCAAAAGCAAAACATAATTATAGGAGGCCGTTAATGGATTAGATGGCCAGTGTTGCTCTCTAGCTGTGTTCCAGTTTTTCCTCTCTTGGCTTTGTGCTGTCTGTTGTCATCTCCTAATTATCTGTTCCCTGTTCAGTTGGCAGCTCTAATAGTTTGGGGGTATTATTCAAACCCAAATTAATTTGTGTTTTTCAGGAATTGCTGAAAGAGTAGGAGTTTTATTTGGAGCTAGATATGGCAATAAAATTTTTATCAGATGCAAAAGCGAAATATATTTTTTTTTTCTGGCTGACTTTCACTGCCAGAAACTATTCACACTGATCAGCAAGAGCAGAGAAGGCACTGATATCACAAAATAAAACGGGAACTTCTGGAAGCATTTGGCAGCTCATTGGTTTCCACGTAGCCTAACATCACTACGTACCATTTACAGTAGTTTCTGAGGGTAGAAAGCCATAACACTTCTGTAAAATGTCAGTATATTCATTCATGCAGCTAGTGAATTAGCAGTTCAGAGTAGCACATAGCACTTACATAGTGAGAAATCCTGGTAGGGATTGCAAACCTGCAAGTCCCTTACAAACTGCTTGAGCATTAAACGCCAGGCAGCCATTCTTCCTAATTTGGGCAGCACGTTGTCACCATCCACAAAAATATACAGTGAAAAATAGTCACAGAGATCTATTGCAAGCATTCTGATGAAAAAATAATCGATGAATGCATTTCATAGATACTGAGAAAACACGGTGTTTCCTGAATCTAATGATCCAGATGCATTCAGCTCCCAGTGTTTTTTATAGAAAAGCAGGTTGCACAAAAGAATTTCTTGCAACAGTCTCATACAACCTTTTAAAGATGAAAACACCCCCTTTATTAGATCTTGAAAATGAATTTTGGGGGAAAAGAGAATGAGAAAGGGGAAAAAAAAAAATAAAGAGGGAGATGGAGGCAAAACAAACCAAAAAAAAAAGTTCATTTGAAACTGATCAAACCCCATTTTCTCCCTCTGCATCAGAAATCTCTTTTATTTCGGTGATGAATTCATTTTCAAAGACATGCCGATCCTTTTGAGGGGAATTCCGGATCTTACAGCTGTGCAATCTGCCCTGCAGTGTACGCCTTGCTCGCCCACCTGCTTTCTGCAAAACACCACGAACTTCCCAGAGCTGAGGCTGTGCCAGTATCACTGTGCTTTATACTTGTCACTGATCTCCAGCAAAGACAATGCCCAGCCCGTTATATTCCCAGGTAAAAGTGGTAAAGTTCAAAACTGGGTATGAATGAGTTAGAGGAACTATTGTTACCTTGCAGAGGGTTATATTGTATTATGTATGGTGTCCTGTTAATAATGCATGGTTTTACACAGCACTTAAAAAGCGGTTTCATTAAACAGTTTCATTTTAAGAATAATTTGTTAAGAATGCAGCTTCTAAAAAAGGCTAAATTCTTGTTCCATATTCAAAGTGTAACCCACATGCTGAGAATAAAGGCACAGTCCTATTTTAAACACATATTACAATTCATGCTTTGAAACATCTTATAAGTCTTGCCTTAAGTACTTCCCATTTGATAGTTACTTCATTTTTGCCTGCTTTTGTTTTCTTCTTCATTCATGTTGATTTAACAATATATATTCAAATTTTAATTTCTGCGCTTGCTGTGCATTCAGGTGCCCACAATGAGCTGAACTCCACCGTTTAAAAGCATGTTTACTGGGGCAAAACTACGTCCCTTTGTTCTCCTGAGGGCAAACGTAGTTTTATTATCGTGGAAGATTAAAAGACCTGACCCTTGGCACTGAGAAATATTGTGGCAACTCCTACAACTCCTGACTTGAATACTCTAAAGTACGGTCCCTTGGTAGCTGGCAGAGCACTAAAATGTATACTGTAGCTGGCAGAGGTGTTTATGTTCAGCTTTCATCTTACGCGTGCATTAGCTACAGGATTGACTATATTGTCAGGAGAACAATGCATCAAGTCCAGGCCTGGCAGATCCTATCTGATGGGCAGGTAAAGCAATAGGAAAGCAGGCACTCATTTCAAGAAAAACACCAAACTGCAGTCAGATGCGCACTATACCTCCCTTGCTGGTGGAATTAAACCAATTCCCTCCTCCTTGATGAGGGCTAATGCACAGCCAGCTCCGGGAGCACACGCATCGCCAATGGGGAGCAAATCACGCTCAGCAGCGTGCCAAAATGGGGGTGGAACAAGAATTCCTCCAAGGAAAGCCATCACCCGTACACAAAGACAAAAGACAGCAAGTGGAAAAAGATAACCATTTTTACCCCAGCCTGAGTAAGGCTGAGCAGGCTCTTTTTTTTCTTGTAACAGAAACCACACGGGCTTTCCCAGCTTCAGCAAACAGCACTGCCAACCTGCCTGATTTCGTTAGGAATATTGTGCTGCCTGATGTCTTCTTTCAGCCCCTGCTCCTCAGAGTCCCTTCATCACGAGACCCTCTCTTCTCCACTCCAGAAGAGCTGCGGCACCTTTCTAGCCCTCGTGACCACAGAAGCGACCTCAAGAACAGCTCCCAGCGGGACAATAAGCTTCCCGCTGTGGGTGCTCACCCCGCAGCCCTCCAGACCAGAGACTAGAGCAGGCTTGGATGACAGCAGACTGCCCACAGCAAGAGCTCGCCAGGCAGGGAACGCTGATAACCGCCAGCTGCACCAGCAGGGGATGCCAGCATCTAATACCAGTCATCATCACCAGCGAGCTCCGGGTGATCTGTGCCAGGGGCTACGGGGTCTAAATTCAGCCCAACATTTCCACTGCAAAAGTACAGAAAAACCTAGCTGGCTTTTCTCTATTAGAACTGCTTTTACGGAGAATAACTTTTAAATTACTTTAAAATAAATTAACAGAATCAAATGTTTTTACCTCTCTTTCCCCGTGTGGGCAAAAGAGCGACCAGAGAATAAAGTAAGAAAAAAAAAAAAGACAGCTTCACCTACAGATACAGAAGGAGTTTTCAAAGCCAGCATGCTAGGAAAAGCATTTGTTTGCTTACAAACTCTCAAAGTGCAATAGATTAAAGCACAGAAAGTATGTGCTAATGTTCACAGCTCCTTCCCAATGCATTTATATAGTCACCTAGAAGACTGTGTGCAATTTTTGTTCATTTCTGTAGACTGCTGAAGAAGTAGTTCATGACTGAGCACTAGGAAAAGCTGTGGTTGAAAACGCACATTTCAGCTCAATTTACAGATGGTAACTTTTAAAGACAGAGATTTTTGAAAAGTTTATTCGTAAAATGAAATTTTTACCTTGTACCAGATGATTCTCAATTCTCTATTTCTTTAGTTTAGCATCTCTGTCATGCAAACCATTCTAACTGCCCTTGAGAAAGATCCCATTTCTTCAAAATTTTGCTTCTCACCTGCTAGATTACCCTTTCTTGACCTCCGGCAACGAAATTATGAATGTGCCCTTATGAAACCCACCCCATGAATACAGCTGTTTTGGAACACAAAGAAGCACTTCCTAAACAACGTAGGACGGGATTTTCAATTGCACTCTCATATAGCCCACTTCTTTTGTTTTCAGTCAGTGATAAGACACTGCTGATTTTACTGGGAACTATGAAAAAAACACAGCTTGCCATGAAAATACAGTCTTCTGTTTTCTCTTGTTAATTGCAATACGTTTAAACCAGAATTTTCAGAAAGATCATGATCACAGTATTACTTGTACTTCTGTTTTTTTTTCCCCCAAAGAACCAACAGTTCTGCATTCGGAATAATTCAGAAATATTTTTTAAAGAAAATTTCTACACCAAGATTTCTCTGCACTCAGCATGTATTGGTCATGTTTTACTGCAGAGTTTCTGTCCTGTTCTGGGCTTGCATTCTTGCAACTATGGAAATTGTCTGAAATTCTAGGTTTTTCAAAAGAGACTTTTATTCTAGACTCCAAAATAAGACACGCTGAGCATGTGGTAATATAATAAAATTGGGAAACATCCAGAAAACTCTGGTTAGATTGCCTTTTAGAGGAATTTCACTCCATTTACTTTTTTTTTAAACTTGAAATCCTAAATTAAATTCTTTGCTACTACAAATAATGGAAAAAGTAGATCTATAATGGCAGACTAATCACCACCTTGCAGTGCCACTTTGAGAGTTTTGGGTGGTAGGGTAGGGTTGATTCACCTTTTCTCTTTTCTAAATGTCAGAATCTCATAATGGCCTACAAACAAAAGACATCATCAATAACCATCCCAGTCCTTGCCGCAGAGAATTCCCAGTTATATTTGCTACGACATTCCCTGTTTGCACTTTAGGTTTCCTTGTTCATAACTCCAACAATGGTTAACATCTTAAAAGGAATTTAAGTTAAATGGATGGTGTTACACAAGGAAGTTGTTTTCTACTGTCTATGTAGAAAATTTCAACCAGGTTCTGTACTTGGTTGTACTTCACGGTTTCCCAGAACAGTCTCCTATTCTGTCATCATAGTCTTAATATTTGTCCCCTCATGCTTCTTCCTTTCCTTATTGTATGTACATTCAAATCATTAACTTTCTCCTACCTTATCAATTCAGGCAGAAAGCTCTCTGCTGCTGGCCTCTTCATAATCTTCAGTTCTTCCAGTCTTGTGTCACTTGCAAAGGTAATCAGTGAGGATTTTCTGTGTTCTTTCAGGTCATCACTAAGCTGTCACCTAGTACACAACAGAAAAAGAAATGGACAGAGTAACTACTCTAGTCACCATAGGCCTCCAAATTCAAAGTTGCAAAAAAAGGCAGAAAACTGAAAAAGAAAAAACAAAAAAAACTACTAAGCAGCAGCTTTCAATCACCCTTTGTAAACAGCACACGGATATAATGCTGCATCCTTAGTGTGTGATCTAAAAACTTCTTCTAGGAGAAGCAGCCTCAGAAAAAAAATGTGTAGACTGCTCTCCATCATGTTTGTGATAGATTTTCTCAGTCTGTTCAGCCTGAGGTAAGGAGTGGCCACAAGGCCTCTCAAGACAAAGTTTACATGTCTCCAAAAGGACAAGGATCGTGATGGTGCCAAGGCAGCAACCACATTGGAAATGCACACGATAAATATTAAAAACCTGAAGCATATCATGTAAATACAAGTACACACACTTGCTGAATATTTGTTATTGCATATTGGTAGAATTTGTATAAGAAATGTGAAAATAAAGGCCAATAAGAGACTCACAAAGAACTGAGGTTCTACTTTAGTTGCCTCTGTTAGTAACTCATACTTTTCTTTCCTGGTTGTCTTTGCACAGGAAGACATTTTACATGCACACTACATTAATTAGACATGTAAAAGACATCTCCAGCCTGCCAACTCAACTGCTTTGGGCAGTATTCCACCAGATTTCCAGACAATTAGCAGCTGGAACATCTGGAAATCCCAGACAAACGGCCACCAACCATGCAAAAATCGACTCCATATCACAGAAGTGTCTTATGCATCCCAGGAGTTCAGAGGCATAGACATCACAGGAGGCACTCGAGCCTCCTGGAGTGCACGCATGGTGAATCTGGCGTGTCCAGGACACACTGGGGTAGCTGAACAGGCATTGGTCACGTACATATGCACAGGTTACTCACATGCACCCAGAGAGATGCCAGATTTATTATTTTGGGGCTTGAGGAAGCTGGCAGTGATGATACAGTGACCATTTCATTGCTGAGTTGCACGACATCATTCAGGCTGTATCCTATCTTCCTAATCTCTAGGACTCCAGCAGCACGTCCCCCAGTTGGAGGAGGAGAGCTGAACTTCTGCTGTGTGTTGCTATTAATTTGGTGGTGTCAAAGATCAAGTCTGAGGAACTCAAAACAAAAACCTCAATCTGTTTCTTTTCTTTCTCCCACTGGCCTAGAGATCCATCCTCTAAGACGTCAGGAAGGAAGTAAATACAGTTTATATCCAACTGTTGTAGTCATTGAGGTGGTAAGTCTGACTGATGATGTAAAATCCTGGTATTTTCAGCATTCTGGCTAAGATTTTTAAGCCCCGATGCCCAGAATTAGGCCCATAAAGCTCCTGTGCATAGTGTCTTGTTGTCAAAGTGCTCGACATCCAAAAGTTGTTACTAGATGGTGTCTTTCCCGGTCTGAACAGATTTCTGTGTGAAAAACTTCTGGAGCCTCTACACTGCAGAGCTTACAGCACTGGTTAATGGCTCTCACGCTATAGCATTGCCTGAATCCTGTGCCTTTGTTTTCAGCCTGTTCCTGATACTGTATTATGGCACAAGAACAATGCACAAGCCCTCAGCAACTTGCTGTCTCAAAAGGAATAGCATTCCTACAACCGATCAATCTGCCAAAAAAACTGAAAGGGTCACATCTCTGACTAAAAAGGCCTTTCACTTCAAGGCTTATTCCACAATTCAGTTCAGCTGACAAATGCACAGATGAGGATTTCTCAACTATGCAGTTTTCAGTAAGGGATGACCCACCCATATTGTTAGGAGAACTGGAAAAAGAGAAGCAATCCCCTGGAAACTTCAAATTCAGAGGGCATCAGGATGCAGCACTGCGAATGAGCTCCCTCCTGGCTAGGAGAAGATAATCAATATCACATGGGATCAGTTGTCCAATGCCTAGAGTCAGCACATAGGGAGTGGAACATGGCACAAAATGCTGGGAACGTACGAAAAGTTACTCCCCATCTCCTCTTAAAGGTCCTCAGCACCGCTTCCTTGCTTCACATCTGAAATGGCAGCTAGCGAAGTGGGGAGAGAGTCTATGGCATGAAAGTTGTGGCACATTTACACCACAGGATGCAAAGTTGAGTGGTGACAGAGAGGATCTGAAGGCTGCATGACATGCTATAAAGAGAAAAACCTACAGGAATGTGCTGAGTTCTGCCCATATCCAAAATCAAACATTTACCACCCTGTTTATCCAATTACCATCCCATTTAGCTGAGCAGTACTTAAATGAAATTCTTCAAGGTTAGGGCCCCAGGAAGAGTCACTTCCCTGGGCAGTTCTTTGATTACCTTTACCTCCATCCATCCAAATATGCTGGATGCCCCCAAACCATTTGAGATCAGCAAACACGGGCTGAATTTTTTATCTAGTTCATTCACTACTTAAGCAGGGGGAAAAAATAACATAACAACTTTGCTTGTTCAGCTGACTTAATATTGAGGATAGGCAGTGATCTTCTTTTTCCATGAATATGCTAAAATTAATCCAATTTGCATGGGAACATATAAGCAGTAAATATTTATTCATGATTGGGAGGGAACCAATCCAAGTATGTAAACTAAAGGTAGACATAAAAAACAAAAAAAAAAAACAGCATAAACATCGATCACCTTAACTTTCCTACAATTAGCTGCCAGGTATAATTAATCTGTGCTTCCAGCCATATTAAATCACTAACAAGCATAACATGTTTGAAATAAAGAAATAATTCCAAAAAAAAAAGCAATTAGGGAGATCCAGTTATTTCAGTCTGGGCAAAGTGACCCTCACTCTAATAGCCTAGTAGTTAATGAATCTGACTTTAAAAGAATTCCTTTTTCTCCCCACGAACACTATCTTTATTTTTTCCTAAACTTCATACTGAAGTTGCAAAGTTTAATTAAATATGCTCCAGTCTGGAGGAGTAAAAAGTAAGAGATGTGTCAGCAATAGAAATGGCAGACTTCATGTAAGCAGTCTGCCAGCTAAGGGAGTCATATGCTGGGTTATTGTTAAACTAAAGCAGAAGGAGATAAAAAACACACTGGCGTGTATTTTTACGTACTTTTAGTCAAGCATTGTGAGAGGACGCGTTCCTTAGCTGAAGTCATTCCTACCCTGACTAAGGACAAGATTTTAAGAGAGAGGTAAAATTGCCATTCTGCATTTCCAGAATGCATTTTTACCAGAAAACAAATCTCTAGTTTAGTATAGAGGAACTTTACTTCTCAGAGAGACCTCTCTGGTTTGAAAAACACTCCTGGCTTTGGGCTTAAGGTTGTGTTTGACAAAAACCAGCTCAGAAGCATCAGTCAAAGTCAGGATCTCACTGTCTTGATGCTTTTCTGCTCAAGGCTCTTAAGAAGAGGACTGCCATGACCAGGGAGCAAAGAAACATTGCTGTGAAAGCCTGGGTTACTTCCACAGCAACTCTGTGTGTAGATGAACCATACACGCTGACCAAGGCCACGGGCAAACACGCGCATCATTAGTTAGCCCTCTAATTTGCTAGTGCTCTTCTGCTGGAGATGTATTGCCTCTCTCCATCAGAGCCGTAAGAGCGGATCCATCTCTGTCTAAAGCAAAGCAGTTGGTTTGAGCTAAGCTCAGAAACTTTTCACCAAAGTAGATGAGAAGAATCCATGTGATCTGCTCCCCCAATCTGTTCTGCTATGAAGGAGTGCAAAGAGCTGTGGAGCAGTTGCATCTGCGACGGTTATTTCTACCCTGCCTGTAACCCAAATCTGGTCAACACAGTGCTTCAGAAGGAATATAAAGTCATCTTGCGATTCTTTATCTCGAAGGTTCAGGGTATAGGTTGGGAAATCACTGTACTTTTGGGGGAACGGTGTACAATTTCAGACCAACAATTTTCCTTAGATCTTCCTTGAGTTTAACCTGAGCTCAAAGAACTTCATGCTCTTGAAGGATAGGGCCTCATTTCTGCTGATGGCCACATCAGGTTTAGGCAGCCCACAGACATACCAGTCTTGGTGCAGGAGTGGGAACTAGGATAAAAATGAGAACTTCAGAAGAAAAGAGACAAAGAAAATAATCAAATAATCTCACTAGCACTTATGTTCATCTGGTGCCCTGTTACCAAAATATTTAAGCAGCCGAGGCACTGGATATTCAGAAGACTTTCTCCAGCTGTGACAGGACTTTCTCTACTAGCTGCTGACCAAGGACTTACTCTAATCCTCACATGAGCTGTATTCTTCCCATAATTCTACATCAGCCCCATTTCTGTCTGCTTCATCACTATGCTGTTGCTCCTTCTCTTAATAGATCTTTCCATGTGCACAACCTCTTCCTAGCAAAATCCAGCTAATAAATGCTTTATTAATTTACATGAGTTCGACAGAGATGCAAGCAAAATTATCTGTCAAAACATAATTTACATATTAAAGAACAGGCAGCCATTTGCTCCATTGAAGTGCACTAGGTTATGTTCTATCCAATTGCCCACTCTGGGTCTAGCTTCCTTCTGCTTGGGTTGCAACTACTGTGGACTGACTAGCTTTCTAAATATCAATTCAACACTCGGGAGCAGTCAGAAAAATAAATAAATCATATATTAGGAACTTACACAGTTCGTAGCAAAGAAGACCATTGTGTCACTGGATAAATCCATGGTTTGCTCAACACTCCTTATACCCTGTGCATCGCTACCACTTCATTGCAAAAATGATAGGTTCAATACTCAGACAAGGGTAACAAGGATGAGCCCAAGTGAGGAATTATGGTGGCTTCCACCATGAGGACAGCATTACCACTGTACATCTCCAGAGCCCCTGTAAATTCTTCCCAAGTTTTATTTTCCTTGGACACAAAGCATGGACATGCGTGTACTAGCACCAAGACCAGCACCACAAGGATGTCGTGTCTTGCACCCTAGCCTTCAGTGGGGATTTCTCCAGTGGTCCCCAAAGTCACAGAGACTGATACAATGCACTCAGTGTGAGGGCACAATCAGCATGCAGGAGAAAGCCAGAAGGCCCTGACACCCTGCCTGACCTGTGATTTCATTTGTGAGGTGTGTGGTGAGAAGTTATTCCCTAACTGCAAGATTCAGCCTTCCTTCTCTTCTAAAGGATTGAAGAAAGTAGACTATGTTGAAAGACAAGTTCAATAAATGCATGATAGGGTTCCTGGGCATTTGCTTGGCTGTGCAGTTGCCCTCAGTGGACACTTTGCTGGCCTCTCACACTCTTGCAGAAATGGGCATGTGGTAGGTCAGGCTGAGCTGCAAAAAGAGGACACAAAGGAGAATGATACAAGACCCTTTACAAGGTAATGGCTATTTTTCCTGTTCTCCTGCTTGAATTACAGTTAAAGAATAAATATCCTATTTATATTTATCCTAGAAAAAGTATCCTATATTATTCTTGTTTTGCATACTGTTCTCTTAAACCTTCGGTGTATTTTATATATATAAATGTAAATATATTTATATTCTACATGTAAATATAAATATGTGCACATGCACACGCAGAGACACAAGTCTACTGGAAAATCTTCTGTCAAGATCCCCACTAGTGAAAAAGCATTAGAGCCACCATCTTATGCAATAGTTTCCACTAAAGGGACAGCTGAGCAGGCAGGGACTTGTCAGCCTAGAAAAGAGACAGTCCAGGCAGGCGACACATGGCAGAGGGCAGTAAATTAAAGGGTGTCTTCAAAAAGGTAGATAAAAATTGACTGTTTGCCGATTTCTTCCCGTATGAGAGCTGGGCGGCACCAAATGAAATTTGCAAGAGTGAGGCTCAAGAAAAATAAAAGAGAAATAAATGTTGTGTGTGCTACAGAGCTCTTGAGAAAGGATATTGTGAGTGGCAAAAGTTTACATGGGCTGACAAAGAACCTGTACAAGACCTTGGAGAGAGAGTCATTTAGGGTTACAAAACAGAAAAAGGGGGAAAAAAAGTCACATTTGTGAAATCTCCCAAGCCAAAAATGTTGGGAACTGGGAGAATATTTGGAGGAATTATGTTCCTTTCCTTGTTTCTTTGTCTTTAGTCTTCCCTGTGCATCTACTTATAGACACGTGGAGAGTGGACTCAATGAACCCCTAGACTGAGACAGGACAGATGTTCTAAAATTCAGGAACTGGGTGTCTATCACAAGAGGATCTGTCTGGGGGTTGTATTTATGTAGAGCCCTAACAATTAGAAACACATCAGTCAATAGATGGGCATAGATTTTAACTCAGACTTCTCAAACCTAGAACTAATGTTTTAACCAGACCAGAGCTTTCCTCTCTGATACAAAGCATCCCGGTGCATCAAGTCTTTTTCTGGAGGACAAAGTATCCTGAGATGTGGCTCACAGATCCAACAGTTCACAGATTTACAGTACATTAACTATGGTCATGGGAAAATGTTGGGTTTTTCTTCTATAAAGAGGGTCTTGTGTAATATGTAAATGCCATGAGGGATTAGCACAAGATATTACTTTTGCAGCGTGTGAAAGTACGTTGTGCCAATTCTCAGAACGTCCAGCACCAGCCAAGCCTCATGACAGACCCAGAGGCACAACTCTCAATCCAACTGCCCATTAGAGATGGCCAGACCAGCTGAGAAGCCAGAAACATATGCTAAACCAGCATTTTGCAATAGATATCTTCATAGACCAATATATCTGAGCTAGCCCTGAAAGAAAACAGCTCAGGCAGAAAATCCCCTTTTTTTCGTAACATATTTCACAAAGACTCTGTCCTTATAGAAAAGTGCTACAAAATTCAAATGAGACGAAAGCTCATATGCTTCTGTAAAAAGTTGCTTTCATCACCTATAAAGCAAAGATTTTTGTATGTGTTTTGATTATGTTGGTGAAGAGGTCTATAAAAAGACAATAATGTTTTGATTCAATGGTAAAAATAAACAAACAGAATAGTAGATATTTCCCAGATCCTGTTCCAGAGGATTCTATATGAAGACAGCATTATTTTTCAGATGGTGAAAAAATGTGATTAAAGAGGAATTAAGCTCCCTCTGTATAGCTTATAAAAGTACGTGCAATACTATCACAGAGTACATGAAATCAGGTAGGTTCTCTGGGACTGACAAAAAATGTTACCATGTTTTTCAATATACAGGAGCTAATGTTTTCTAAAAATATTAGCTTATCTGATGCTCTAATGCATCCAGTATCCTTTATGCAAATAACTTTCTCTTGATATCTTTTGATGAGTTAATTCTTACTGTTCATTGTGAGAAGAACCATCTAATAAACAGTCATGTAAAGATGATGAAGCCTCTACAAAAGTATTTTTGAGCCTGGTATCTATTCTGTACTCTATATAGCAAAGTATAAAGGGACGAGAAGATGAAACCAGGTCAGGAATGAGATTTTTATTACTTGTGCACAAACATGCCAGTGTAAACTAAGTGTATTTGTTAAGTCTGGGGTGGTTTTTTTTGGTCAAACTACAGAATAGAGGGTTACCCTTTTTGTACACTTGAACAAAGGCTTTTAAGGACTGGCTTAAACGAGTAACAAGCTGCCTATTAATCCCCCAAATGATGATACAGCAGTTCTCCATATTTAATCACCTGCTCTCTGTTCATATTTATTTTTGGGGGTGGTTGGGGCTATAAAATGGTGTACTGAAGGTCAGACATCTCCCAAGTGAAAAATGCTAACAAGAACCGTGAACCCTTTTCCACATTTGAAGTTACTGAAAAATTACGAAAACAAAACAAAAAAAAGGGGTCGGGGGGAAGTCCAGGAGACCACAAACTACAGAAGAGAAACTTGCGGGATCAGACACAGTTTAAATAACCTTGTTGAAAACGTACGGTAAAGCTTAAATATAAAGCAAAACTTAGCGTTGCATAAGAACTCGAACAGGAAGGGGACTGAAAAACAACTACGAGCAAAAAGGGAAATGAATGAGTCTATCTGATCTTTCCAGCTGACATAAATGTGAACACTAAAAAAAAAAATAAAACAGTGACAACTAATTTGTGATGTAAAATTATTCCTGTTTTAATTAAATTAAAATAAATGAATATAATTAATTATCTAGGTTGGGAGACGCATCTACCCAGACAGAATTCCTCTCTTAGACCCACCGAGGGGAAGGAGGTGGATCAGGCTGACCTAAATTTGGTTCACTGAAACTAAGGGTAAGATTTTCAATGCTGTCCAAGAGATTTCAACTATATCCCATGTTCCGACTCCCTGGCTATGATCCCTGGAGCCTTGAATGACTTTTCTTCCACCTATACTATTTTTCCTGCTGTGGTACAGCATGTGAAGCCCATATGCTATGATTTTATTTGGGTTGTCTACTTGTTAACGACGTTATATCAAGTAAGGTGCAGGTCAGAAGTTACTCTCATGCTACTGCCCACCATATTTTTTTGATTCTGTGCTCAGCGTCCTTTTGGAAGTTCATGAAATGGAAGCAAGACGGCTTCTGTTTCTGCTGGGTTTAGTCCTTACCCTGTATTAAAAATTGTAGTACAGAGCTGCTGTTCGGGTTATGGAAGAACAGTGTTTCTGATATGTTAAACAAAGACAGCAGACTTTCCAAGATTTTTTTTATGTAATCTCCTGGCCTGCCAAGTGGCCCAGCACATGGTGTATGCAGATGCACTAGAAGACAGACAACTTTCATACCATAAATTCCTTTGCTGCTCTTCTGCTGTGAATGACAACAATATTTTCCACTCATTTCAATGGCAACAATTCCAGTCTTATCACAGATTGCCAGGTTAGTAACTCATGCTTAACAGGAGTTTGAAATTGAGAATAACTTTTTCTGACCCCCTTTTCCTTTTTGTTTCTTTACTCAACAACCCCACTCTCCTCCTTTTTTTTTTAAAAAAAAAAAAAAAAAAAAAAAAAGGCAATTTGCTTTCTGCCATTTGGTTTCTCAGCAGGGCTGTTATCAGCACTAGTCACTAAGGGAGGACAGCTGGCAAGGGGGAGAAAAAGTCAGATCCTTAAGAACATAACCGAGGATTTAAACATGTGAGCCTGTGCCGTAAATTATTTTGTTATGCAATTTGTATCAAACTCACTCCGTAAGTCAGGGGTATACCCTGCAGCATGTAAAGTTCATGGAAACCGACAAATAAGAGCCAGAAGCACACGCTTCTTCCGATAAAGCAAACGATGAGCCCATTTGTTGCAGAGCGGCGTTTGTAATTCTGAGAACTCTCCCCTCATTCTGAAGCAGATAAAGCGGTTTGCAGAAAAAAAGACGAGACTCACAGCTGGAGGAAACACAGGTGTCAAAGTCTGTTGTTACCGCTTTTGTTGTGGCTCAAAACAGGCAGGCATTTTGATATGCAAGAACGACCAAAAAAAAAAAATGCTTAGTCTAAGTCAGGCCAGGCTTAAATGGGTTCAGCAGCCAGGTGGGTCATATTTTCCTCTTGCTTATTCTTTGTGTGAGTAAGTCTTTCCTGCTGAAAGCAACCCAGATACTGTACGCAAGATGAAGATCTGGACCACTGGTTTCAACCCGACTTCAGCAGCAGTTTTGGATCTGGCTTCAGTAGGAACTGCCCTTAGACTCGAGCTGAATTTGACTCACCTCAAGGAAACTTTTTAAGCCCCCTTTGCTGGTTTTGCTGCCTGGGCATTATCTTGCTGGCTTGCTCTAACATAGTCGGCAGCACAGTTTCAAACTGAAGGCACCAGTGTAAAGGGGAGCAGGAGCTTCCTGAAACCACTGCCTAAGAAGTCAGCTTGCCCCACGTACAAACCAGTTGACACCATTACTGATCCCCCCCCCCTTTGGTTCAAACCTGTACTAACTAGCAGACCTTGACAGCTGCCTCTGTTCTTTCCTATTACAAGGCTCAGAGGAGAAAGTTGCAGGGAATCACACTCAGCGCTGGCATCCCAATGGTTTAATTGAAGATGAACACTTTATTCAACTCTTGTCCTTTTCCCTGGGGTGGCCAGCATTGCTTCAAATGCCTGCTGACTTAAATGGTGACAGCTGCAGGACACAGACTCATGTATCACAAGCTGCGTGCAATAGGAGATAGCTGAAGGGCAGAACTTCAAAGACGCTGGTTGTAACCACCCGGACAGTGCAGGGCTGCTGCCACTGCCAGTTGGTAGCTCCAAGCTCAGATGTGGGGCCGTGGCCTCACAAGCAATTGGACATTTGCCACATCTTGGAGGTGCTGGATATTTATCCCAGAGAGAGGCCGGAAGACAGAGGTGGGTACGGTGCTAACTGCTTTAACTCTTCTATCAGCCTTGTTTGGTTCCCCCAAAACCTGATGTACACCAACGTGGGGATTCTTCTCTTTTGAGGAAGGAACTGCAGAAGAAGTGACCTGATTTTTGCTTGCTTCCTCCAACACATCAGCTTCAAAAGATATGTTGAAACTTTTGAGGAATAAGAACAACCACAGTTTAAATATTATTTCTTGGCACCTGAAGAGCAGCTTGCAATTCTTCCGACTTCACAGGAAAATTATCCACATCCTGATCAACATCAAAAACCTCAGGCACTATTGGCTGAGAAAGGCATATTGACCTCTAACATGAATTTGGATGTATGATTTATTTTCATACACATGAGATTCTAGACTCTACAGGGCAACATAGATTACCTGGTGTATGGCAATAGTGCTGAAAGGGTACATTACTTACCATGCTTAGAAAATGCCTTCACGGGGCTTGCCAAATCGCTTTCCACATTTCTGCCGTTACATATGAGATGCAGACCTCCTCACCCACGTACACTTTATGTTTCTACAAGTTGGCATCAGGCCTCTCTCTTGCTCTGTGACCTCTCCTACTAGTTTCCCTTGGCAAAAAGGGCTTCGGGGAAAGACATAAGGCTGCTCTGCAGCTAGAAATAGTCTATTAAGTTGGGCCCTCCCTCAAAGCAGCTGGGTTGGAAGGTGCACTTTCCCTGGCTGCAGCCTCACCTCATTTACTTCCATCCCAAAACCAAACCCACAGAGAAAAAAAGTTGAGCAGCTTCTCTTCTCACTGCTGGAGAAGGAAGGAACTACAGTAGGATTAAAAACAAACATCACAAACATAATATTTAACTGCAGAGCCACAACAAGAACCCTAGGTTCTTGTTTCCTTCCCAAGTTCTGCTTCTGGGATCATGTCGTTAACAATCTGCCAATGTTCCAAATTAAGAGCAAATGAAAGGTATAGCAACCACAACTGGTGGCCTAGTGTTGCTGGATGTTTTGCATAATTTACTAAGACTTCCTACTCCCTTTTCTTTTTCCCTGCTGAAAACAGTGGGTTAATTCACTCAGTCACATAGGGCCTGCAGAGTTGTGGTCCAGATGAAATTGGCTCTCAGGAGTCTTCCACAGGTTCTTCACCCTGTAAACTATTTTGGACCAATTTCTTCAGGAATCCACACGGTTTTGTATCAGAGATACTGTCCAACAATGGACCTCTGTGGATGCCATGTTTTTCTGTGACCTAAACAGGGATGTTCTGGAGATAGGTTGTAATTTCTGGCACAGTACACTTGAACCACGTCTTGTTCCCACAACATTACTGGGAAATTGTGTTTAATTCTGATGCTTAAGCTCGGTAGAATGCTTGTCAGCAGGTATAGGTGTCACAACTCATTAATGGATAGCTTATAGCAGATTTGCCAGTAGAAAATGAACTCCTTTTACCACTTCTGCCCAATCAGGAAGATTCTTCTTGATTCAGGTAGTAAAGAGCTATGACTACAAGCACAGGCACCAAGAGACCTCATTCCAAAATCAACACAAGCGGTTAGGGTGAATGACACATTACTAGTGGAGCTTGAAGAACACAGATATGCTGACTGGTACAAGGCACATTGGACTATGTTTGTTGATCTCTTTCAGGGTGAAATTTTGCCTCCAGTTAGATCTATACAGCACTGTTATTTTAGACACAAACTCGGCCCTCTAGCCTCATGTTAACTGGTCAGGAGTCTGTCGTGTAAAAAAAAAAAAAAAAAACTCATGAAGTGTTCAGGTGTCTCCACAGCAGTACAAGGGACAGAGAAATCCAGGCAAAGATTTCTCGTGGCAAGGCATGATAGTGGGAGAAAACATCCCTGCACTTCTTTTGTCTTTCCAGAGCAAGGAACATTCCACCTGTCGGCTGTCTGCCAAATTCCAGGAGGCTGGAAGCAAGCTGGAAATCATACCACCACGACTGCAGCTGAGGGAAGATCTGACTTAAAACCTTGCCACAATGAAAATCCATCTACCAGTATTGGTCACCAGTACCTTAACAGGTTCTAATATCAGTACGAGCAGCAGAAATTTGAAGGCATACCAGAAATTTTAAAGAGTGCCTACTAACTTCCAGAACACTAACAACGCAACAAGGAATAATAAAAAAAATAGCTGGTATACTTGCAAATAGTTTTCTATCTTCAGCTGATGAGCTAGGCACAGAACCCTTTTGGCCACACGAATGCAGTGTTATGACACTAGGAAGAATCTCTTAAAAAGTGAACCTTAGAGACCCAAATTTCAGAAAGCAAATTATGAGAAAAATATATCTTTCAACTATGATTTTTGCAGGCAACTTATGACTGGAAACAATTGGAGCTGGTCGCACTGCAAGCTGTTGTAAGTCTGTGCCGTTCTGCATTCTGTCCTCAGGCAGCCCTATCAGTAAGGAGGCATGTTACAGCTTTTTATTTATTCTAACCTGCTTTGTTGTTTTCTGCAGCGCAGAGATCATTAAGAAAGAAGTTTCTCAGATACAGAAAAACATAACCCAAATTTTTAATGACCTCTCTAGTTCAGCTCCCCACTGCATATGCAGCTAATTATTTTTCACTTACACATTTCCTAGGCCTTTTTTCATTCTGATCAGCCATGGAAACTAAGAGCTACTAATAAAAAGTGACCATTCCTCTAAAAATTGTGGCACCTGGGGAGAGGAGGTACTACATGCTCAACCTGTGAGGCATTCTGCTCCTAACCTTGGAAAGGTCTGAAGACAGAATGGAGGTGTCATCTCCTCTACAATCAGATTTCCCTGTTCAGATTTGGGTTCCAAACCAAGGCAGGAAGAGCAGGAGTGAATACTCCTGGGATTTCTGAGCTGCACCTGGCTATGCCTCCTTCGGCATTCATTCCACACACGCAAGTGAAGAGGACAGAATTTGAGACAGAGGAGGCTCTTTCAGAGCAGAGGGGAATTTTGCAAGTGTTCAGGGGAATAAAAGTAAGTCAGAAGCATTATAACTCTGTCAATAATGCATTATACTTGAAAGGGCCTGGGTATATCTATCACTTAGCAAGTTACAGTCTCCCTTTTAAGGGAATCTCTGTATATAAAACCCTTACCTGATCTGATGGACCAGTGCTTTCAAACTAGTCAGCACCTGCTCTCAAACTTGATATACTCTCAAACTGTTTTAAGTGAAGCCAAAGGATCAAGACTTAATTAGCAGTGAAATACTTCTTATACCGATCAGTTTGCTCCAGATCTCCTGAGGGACATAGATTTGTCTCTATCTGGAATCTCCACCCTACCCTCAGCTGCTTGTTAGGAGGTTTGCATTTTGTCATTTGGCAGACACTTACCTGCCGCGTGTGCTGCGAAGGAAGAGTGCTTTTGGCAGCAGAGGCTGCACAGCTCTGGAAGAAGGGGAGGCAAGTTGGAGCAGCTTCATCTCTTAAGAGCGTCCCAGCTCTGCCAAACCAAACAAGACAAGGTGACATGCTTTTCTTGCTGCTCCTTAGTAGACAGACTCATTAGTTATTTGTTGGTCCCGTAAGTTGTGGGGATTTTTAATTTTTCCTTTTTTTCCTGCAGGGATAACAGTCATTCAGGTGTAATGCTTCAATTAAAAGGCTTTCCTTCTCTGGCAGTCGCAGCAGTGAGAGTCACACCTCTGCTTAGGAAAAAAGCTTTGCTTCCAGCAGAAGCACCAAGATGAAGGTGCAGTCATTAAGGGTGGGATTTTCACAGGTGTTTGATGGTATCAGGTGCCCAATTCAGTCTCAGGTTTTTGCATTTTAGGCAATATAAAGGTACAAAGCGTTGTCAGAAGGGAATGATGATACAAAAATTGAGGTAATAGGAGTCTTAACACCTTTACTGAATGGTTCCAGTTAATAACAGAAAGAACAAAGCAAACTCCACCACACTCTAGAACAGCTGGACCCTGATGTCTTGCTTGCTTGCTGTGGCAAGGACACTTTTTTTGGTCACTTAGATAACACAAAGTGAGCTAACCTTGTCATTCCCTTAATTTTAACAAGTCTCTAAACACATCTGTCTAAATATCCATGACCCGGAGGGGAAAAAGAATATATTTAAAATATACAATGAGTGCCAAATCTAACTCATCAGTCTCTGCTGGGATTCCTGAGAGTCTTGGGAGGTGGGACCTGAAGCAGTTTATTTTGGCATCGTTCTCAGCTAGGGAATCTTTTGATAACAGTGGCTCTGGAACAGACCAATGCTTTGAGAAGAAAGCGGAGTAAGCATTAATGGGAGAGCAGAGGGAAGTCTTATACTGCAAATGCTGGGAAAAAGTGACAAAATTCATCTGACTTCCATTGCTTTTCATTCAAGGACAAGAAGAAGGAAAGAAAAGGAATAAAACAGTTCAAAGTTCCAGTCAAAAAAGAAATGAGACAAAAAAGTGAGAAAGTCCTTCTCATCATCGAAGTAATCCTTCTGACTACACGGGATTGCACTTATCACACCTTAGGTGCTTTGTCCAGCATCCCCTTCAATCTCCAGACAGAAGGAAACTATACCAGTCTATAGGTATTGGTTTTGAGATGTTTTTCTTTGAATAAAAATGTTTCCATCAGTAATTTCAGGCTACTGGCACCGCCTCTCGTAGCTCTGCCCCAGGATTCAGCCCAGGGAACAAGAAACAAAGGAAATAAAGAAAAAAAAAAAGTGCTCTTGTAGTAGGAAAGCTTATATGCCTTTTGTCTTCTATACACATTTTCTGGTTGCATTTTTTTTTAAAACCCTGTTTGATCTGGCAAGCAGTCCTAAGGTCTTACTAAAGTTCTGTTTCCCTTTCTAAAGCATGAAACCAACAGAGTAATCAAGGTAACCATCAGTTATCTATCACTTTTTTCAAGTCGTAGCTGCAACTGGGATGTCAAGGAAAGAACTGGGCAAAAGGGTTTTCAGCTAAATGTGGTTTCTTATCTTCCCACAGCTACTTTAAACATCAGGGCAACGTTTTTATCTTTGTCTGGGGAAGGGAAAAAAAATAAATTGTTGCTAGATTTAAAAGTCTTCCAGAGTAACCAGAGAGATGTCACTCAGGCATTCAGCTGGGCTGTGGCAGATCTGGGACCCATCTCCTCCTTTGCCTGAGCCAGTGCACACCGGGGTATTAACCCATCTGCCAGGCTGTCAGCCTGGGGCCTAGGGTCAGGCTGTCTCCGTCTCTCCTGCTGAAGCTGCTCTACTTTACATAGAATAAATCATTCATTAGGGCTCAGACAGTGCGCAAAACAACTTCATCACTGAATGGTTAGGCGAGTCATGGGGGATGCAGGCAAGGATTGCGGTCCCTGCTTCAGGAGAAGCTTACACTCAGATTAAGTAGTCAGCGTAACACAGACCTCATTTGTCCGAGGTGAGTGCACTAAGACACAAAATGATTCCCTCCATGGCCTCCAAAATATTTCAAGTATTATCCCAGTAAAAGCAGAACAAGAGGAATTAAGAACGTCTCTCTCCTCCACCTAAACAAAAGCCCCAATATCTGAGTGATAATGATTTAAATGTCCTCAAGCTGAGGAAGGAATTTAACTGTGGCCTCCCACATACAAAATAAATGCCATAATCACTGGGTTCTTGCAGGAAAGCATTTACATCTATTTTGTCATTTCCTCTCCTTGAAAGCGGCATAAAACGAAACATACATTTGATGCTATTTCGTGCTGAATGAGAAAAATCCAGTGGAAAAAAAATACTACCCCACTGAAGTTAACTTTTAGTTAAACTCAACTGAATCTCTTTAATTTTTCCCATTTAGCCACCAACTAACGTGTAGTAACAGTGGTTCACAGAGGCATAGCCCTAGTCTTTGTTAATCAATGAGGTGATTTAACTAAAACCTTTTGTAAACAATCAGTTTGAAAAGCCAACACTTTCCTGTGTTGGAATATCCAGCCCTTCTTTCTTAGGGACTTATGTTTGAACACGGGAATTGAAAAAAAAAAAAAAGAAAAAAAAAAGCAGTTATTGATTCAATCTTGTCTTGTTCAGTCCCAGCTTGTAAGGAATTTCATTTAATTAAATTGGCTACAAATATATAAAAATATGTGCATATATGTGTGTGTGTGTTTGTATTTTGCTTTGAAAGAGGGAGATCAGCTAGGAACTCACCTGTTTCCTACCAGCAGCACCAGGTTCTCAGACTTATGCAGTCCCCGTATGTATTGCCTTCAAGTGGTTCACCAGGGCACTGGGTTAAGCCTCCGTCCCATCAGCCAGGCAGGCTTGCACGCTGTGTCCAGGATTTCACCTGTAATGTTGGAAAAAAAAAAGGAAAGTTCTTAATTTTTTCAAGAGCTATGGGCTACCCCTTCACGTTTTGTCTCTTATTTTTGACATCTTCATCATGCCCTCTCACACCTGCTTTTCAGAGTCCCTACCTAGGATCTGTCTCGGTGACTCTCTGCTGTTGACCAATTTGGCAAGACACCGAAATCCTCATCCCCCACTTCTAGATTCACCCACCTGAATGGCATCTTCAAAAAAAAAAAAATTATAAAGCATTCCTTATTCATAACTGGGCCAAAGGTTCTTGCCATAGGTACTGACAATGTCCATCTCATTTAATTAGAAGTTTTATACTTGGATAATGAAAGGTGCTGAAAACGTGCTCATTTATTAATTCTGACAGGAATAAGATTGGTACAATCCCTACCAGGACAACCATAGGAAAATTTGCCTTTTTATGCTCTGTTTTGTGGTCCTCCGTCTCTCTAGAAGGAGAGAGAATATGGAGAGTCTTGAAGTATGTGTCCTTTCCTGGAAACAAAGGAAGGTTTCTGGAAGATGACTGACATTATCCTCACTGTCCTTTTTCACTATAACTAAAAGGAGTTTCTTGGCACGTGCATAAAACAACTGGCCGTAGTTTACAAAGACTATAAAGACCAAAGTTGAGCTTGCTGAAAATTGAACTTTTCAGTCAAAATTCTTTTGTATTTGAAATGATGAAAAGAGGAGAAAAATGCAAGTGCCCTGTCCCTTCAGGAAAGTCGGGGCTCTAGGAAAGTTGGAGCTGGCATCCCCAGAGGCAGGTTGGTGGGACTCTGGAAGGCAGACCAGCAGGACAGCCAGCACGCCTGCCACCCCATGTGTCAATAAACTCAATGGGTTCCTGGAAAATAATCTGATTTCCCCCACCCAGCCCTTCCTGACAGCAAAGTGTTGAGTTTGAACACTTGGGCTGAATTTCCGAACCACCCTTGCTTCCCAAGTACCCTTTTTTTGCATTCCTTTTTCCCACGTTGCATGGGCCATACAGGACATAAAGGAACTGGGACTGGCGGATGCAGTTCCTTTAACAGCACAAAACACTTCAGATCCCCTTGAAGGACATCAGAGGGTTTATCACAGTGCGTTTTGGTGGTAGGTGTGTATGTTTGCGTGCAGATGCAGACCTGTTTGTGGGTAAACAGAGCGGCAGCGCTGCCCTTAAGAGTCTGTATTCTTTTAAAGCTTTTACAATCTTTCAACACATCTATCACATAACTCTCCCTCTCAGCATCCCGCTGACCTCTGCAAACTCACGAGCGCTAACCCGCTTCTTTACACCTGCTTGCTGCAGCCATTCGTCCCTTTAGGGCTGCTGTATCGGGCATGGGTGATGTTTGCATGCTACGGATTGAGCTTCAGCAAAGCCAAAGGCATCGGTGAGCTTGTGGTGTTACCAGAGAGACCTTTGAAACCTGCAGGCAGGTCTGCTGAGCCACTTTTTTTCCAGCCACTGCTCGCTGTGGCCTGTGGTTATTCACCATTTAGGCCTATTGAGCAGCAGGACTAAAACACAGAGGCAGTAAATCCCGCTGAAAGCCCCTCCATATATGACACACTTTATTATAAGAGAATAAGGGGTTCAGCTCTGTTGGACCAAATCAAGTTGGCCTGTGTTAAGTACCACATTTTAGATTCAAATCCCTGCTAAAGCCTCTGCTTACGCTGGTGGTTAACATTATTTTTATATCTGTCTTCGGAAATGAAAGACAGAAGCAGCTCACACATAGCAGCAACAGCAGCAGCAGCTTTTAAGGGCCGACTCCATAGATTAAAGGGTGATACACTGAGCACCACCACCCCAGTGTCTACTGATTAGGTTGGGAGAAAAGCTGAGTGACAAACATGTTTCCAATCTGCCTAGCCCATGCAGCGAAATGGAGCAATCTGGCCTGAAAAGGGATTTAGACTTTTGTTGTGCGCAAGGGGGGAAAAAGCTGATTTAAATCCATCAACAATGCTCTCCCTCTTGGTGATCTCAGAGATAAGGAACAGAGTCTGGACACAGTTCATATCCTACCTCTCACCAGGCCCCACACTTCCACTCAAAGACAAAAGCTGGCAGATGAGGGTAAAGGATGCTGCCTTGCTATTGAGCAGCCTGCTCACTTAAAAACATGTTGTACAATGCACGGAGCCTGCCTGGGGCATTTGATCTAGCAATTTTTCAAGTGCGAGTGAATCCCCAGCCCAAAGGAAGAGAAATATAAGGCCTTTTCGTTCACCAGGAACATTGCTATTAATTCCGTGGCGCTGTGGATGTATAGCGCTGCATGCGTAAAAAGGATCTTTAGAGACAGACAGAAAGGTTTTGCTCCAACTTGTTTACAGCCTAAACCAGAAAGACATCGCAGCAGAGAATAACGACAGCCTACAGCTCTTGTGTGGGGTAGGCAGAGGGAGAAGTGGGGCGGACAAAGAAGAGAGATGGCAAAAAACAAAGGCGAAGGAAATCAGGTTTCTAAGAGAGAGCTATTAGATCCCCTTACAAGGAAAGCAAATCACATGGTTTCCTTTATTCTGGTTATTTAATATATGCCATCCCGTGCATTTCAGTGTGACTGCCATAAGGAGGGAGCCATTACATTCTCTCTTTATCTCTTGTCACAAGGACTGAGAATGAGGTGATAACCCATTTTTCTGAAACCTCTCTCAGACCCTTGGAGAAAAAAAAAAGAAAAAAAAAAAGAAAAAAAAAAAGATTTTGCCTTGTTTCATCTGAAAGAGATGAAAAGGTTAAAAAAAAATTGCAGTTCTGGTTGCCTATAAGCATATCTGCTCTTTGCTTATTTTTAATTGAGTTCGTTTTCTCAAATAAAAGCGCATGAACGAAGGGATGCATGCGCGGAAAGTCAATCCGTGCAAAAGGCAGAGGCTTGTTTTCTTGTGGCAGAAATGCAGATGATGCCCTCTGACAGTTGTGAAGAACACCAACAAAATGGTTGCTGGAAAATAGCAGCAATCACCTCTGTTACTCCATGGATGCCCCTCGCCATAGGCATTAGCACAGAGCTTTCCCGGTCACAATTATTAAAACGGACTTCGGCAAGCCCTTATTGCTGCCATGTTTGGAGAGCAGCATTCAGATGCAGATTGCCTTAAATCCCATCAACCCATTCAAGCGTTTGTACGCAAGTGTGTCTGCCTCTGCGCCTACGTGTGCGTGTGTTTGGGTGCTTTTACCCACCTCCACAGCGCTCGCTCCGCGCACACCTTCCCTTCACCCCCTCATTCGCAGGGAAAGAGCTAAAATTGTCAAAGAGGAGAATGTGAAATTTTCCGAGCTACTTTGTCAGATGTTCGTGTGCGCGTCTTATAAATATTTCATACCAAATATTTAACATTATTCCTTCCCCAATCGGATCAGCTTTGAAATGCTCCTCAAAGTGAATTCTCCCCTAACAATGGCTTGACGCAAAAGCCTTTTTTCTCTCTTAAGAAGAGGAGGCTGCACATGGTCTGCTACCATAGCAGCATGAATAGTTCTTATTTAATGGAAAATAAAAGATACTTTACATTAATTCAGTGGGGGATGGAAAGCCGGGCACATGCGTACCTTGTGCTTCGAACATGGAGGAGCATCATACCTTGACCTCCCCTCCTCTGGTCCCATGATTATTACCCAGCTTGCATTAGAGCTGTAATGGGAAGTGACAAGTTTATGTAAATGATCCACACAAGGATTTTACTCTTGTAAAACAGAGCAGTTACTCTGGGCTTTCTAATTATTTCATGCCTTGTGGTTCTGTGATGGGGCAGAGATGACTATTACTTGAAAAGTATATTGTGATTGACAAGCCACTGTCCCCCTGGAACTCATTAAGGCCTGTGCTTTGCAAGAGGGGGTAGAAAACCCTACCAGGCACACCACATGCACACAAGCAGGCGCGCACGCTCGCCCCAGTGCCGGTTGCTCTCTCAGATCATTTGTTGGGGTTTTTGCACTGGTGGAGAGAAGCGCAATCTGCATGGATCTCAAACAAGTACCACCTCCTGGCTACAAATTGACCAATTATCCTCCGCTCTCCCGTTCCGAGTTTAAAATCTAAGATTATCGGCAACAGACCTGGCAGGCGTACAACGGCCTTCGGATTTTAGCGTGCTGGGTGGAAGAAGTCGGCTGTTTCAGCAGAGTGGGGCTGGGGTAAGGGAAGCAGGCTGCTATAAAAGCTGTCACCGGTGCATTTCTGCTGCCACGCGATTTGTGCGAGTGCTTCCCAGGACGTATGGAGAGCCATCCTGCTGCCTCGGCATGACCTGTTTGCCTTTCTGTCTTAATTGATTTTTCTGGCCTTCAAACTTGCAAACAAAATGACAATTTGTTTGGTGAAAGTAGAGCCCCTGCCTTTTGAAACGTACACCACACTCCAACCATGGAGAGAGGAAAAATCCCATTCAGCAGCTGCATTAATGCTTCCCATTGTAGAAGTGGTTTTGAATTCTGCTGCTGGTTTGGGATGTAACACAGTTTAGCATAAAATCAATTCATGGTTAACTCCATAGTGGTTGGATCTTATGGGCATGCAGCATTTCTTACTTTTAGTTCACTTCTGATTGAAGAAAACCCTCTGAGAGGCTTAAGAAAAGCACACGGCCCACTTGAATTCTTCCATTAAATAGCACTTTGCTTACTTCAAGTTGTCTCAATCTTTACAAATAACAATAATAATAAAAATAAAAATAAAATAGTAATAAAAAACTTTGTCTTTCCAGTTTCAACCAGGAGTTGGATACTTAATTCACCACCTTTCTAGCAACCCGCTTGACTATATCTGCAGAGGAAATTGATGATCTCACTATTATGTTCTATAATAGCATTGCAGTGAGATAACAGCCATCCATCATCTCTGTATAATACCTTTGTTATGTCTAATTTGTCAGTAGATTTCCCTCCAAAACATCTAGGTCATGGACAGTCAATTAAACAATAATAAGAAGAAGAAGATTCCTCACGATCCAACATATAAAGCTTAGACCAAAAGCCGTACATCACTGATACAAAAATCAGCATAGAGGTAGAAATATGGGAACATGGGAAAGGAGAAGAATAAAAATATAAAAGAAAAAAAAAAAGGCATGGAAAACCTCGGAGGTCAGTTATATTTTAGAGCAGTGAGAAGTGAATACACCAGGGGCTAAGGGGGATTTTCAAACACACTGAGCATTGGCTTAGTTTGTCTCCTTTGAGGTGACTCCACCATTATGAGTCTCGTAAGCACAGATGTAGATTAGTGCAAGAATAGCCAAGCTCTGCTTTTTGAGGTACGTGTAGTTTGCAAGCAGATCAAGGGCACTCTCAGGCTGGCAATCAGTCATATGGCCAGGAGCAAAGCTAAGCAGTCCTGTAACCCCCGTGCCAATCCAAACCTGTGGCTGTAGAAGGAGGTGAGTTAGCAGGGAGCACAGAGGCCACTACTGCTAAGTTTCTCTGGTTTTATGATCTCCATCCCTGCTTTTGCCATGAGAGACCACAATCATCCTCTGCTGGTGAACTGCATCCACTGCTTCCCCTTCCTTGGCTCTCCAAGATACAACTCTCACGGCTTCCAGCCACTTGAGGAATTTGGCAGATGGCTCACTGGGAGAGGGAAGTGGCTGACCGGCACTCAGTGTGCTCACCTGGTGCATTCCTCAGTTGAGTCAGACTTCTTGGAAGTGACAGGAAGAACCTCGTTTGACATCTGATTTTGCAGGCCAGCTGCTAGAAAATACATGGTTTTATGTATAAGCTTAGCAAGTGCTAACCAAGAGACTTTTTATCTGCAAAGCAGAACTGTCCACCAGCCATTTACCACCAGCACAATGCTTTTCTACTAAGCCAATTTTATCTTATCTCTGCTCAACCTGTTCAAGGTAACACTCCAGCAACAGCTCATGCTCTCCCTGAGTGTCCTTCAGAGGCAGCAGTGGAGAGCTTCTCTGTTATGTTTTGGTTTTTGTTATTTGTTTTTTTTTTTTTTATTGGTACATTTCCACAGCAGCTGAATCTATTGCTCACGCATCTTCAATAGCAGAAAATGCATGGGCTACAGGTAAGCCTTCTGCTGCTACGATTCCCATCTACAATTGGATTACAGGGCAGTTTTTAAATACCTGTTCCAAGAAGCAAACTGAAAACAGTGGAGCCCTGAAAAGGCAGAGGACTCTTGAAACTGAATCTTTAGGGAGTTTGGACCCTTCTATCTCCAGGGGTTAAGCAGACACTTTTTCTGTCCTACAGAAAAAAAATAATTTGTCACTGCTGTAACCAATTCATCGCTGACCACAGAAATGCAGAAAGAGTGGACAGAGTTCCAGCTGAAAATATTTCAATAGACAAGAGCATTGTAGCCACTCCTGCAGGGACTGTCCAAACCTTAATTAATAGAAAAGAGCCTATCTACAACCTGAAGAGAGAAAGCTCGACTACATTCACAGAGCCTCTTTGCTCTGATAGGGACAGACCAAAATCCATCATATGTTCAGTTCTGGTCATACTCAGCGCACCTTTATTTTAACAGCCCATTTGCTCTCAAAACTGTCGTTTTGAGGAGTACAAGATCTGTATTTAAAGACTGAGCTCTAGCAAGTCTTAATCATGAACACGCAGCATCAGCAACAGGCACTAACTCCGTCGGAAATGCAGCAGAGAAGCCAGCAGTTTATTCAGAAAACATCTTGAAGAGTTTGGTTGCAAAGAGGCCGAGCCGTTTGCTGCAGTGCTGGTGGCAATCAGGCTTATTAGGTTATGCAGAAGAGCTGCTGTCAGTGAAAGTCATGGCAGGAGCCTATACTTCACTGAGTCCGTAAGATTATCTACGGAAAAAGTTAAGATGGCACAGTTCCTATACATGCGGTACTTCAAATATTTATGGAAACTGGGCTTGTAAATCATCCCGGTGAAAACCCAAGCTCTCATACTGCTGGCGTGTTTGTCTAGTCACAGTGCAAGTGCCTGACCTTCGCGGTGCTTTATGTGGCTCATACAAACTGCTGTTAGTGACGTTTAGGTTAAATTTCCTGACTTTGGAAGTCGTGTCGTGGAAATCACGTATTATTTCCCCTATCTCAAATCTCAAACTGCTCAAGCCCCAAACTGCCTTGCACTGGGAAAAAGGTATACACATCATCTATATTTATATACATAAGTACATATTTATAATATTTAATTGTATATACTATAAAACTAGCTATGGATAACTATAAAACCTAGAGGTGTTTAAGGTCATGAGTGCTGGCTACTTTAAGTAGCCAGGGGATACAGGCAGAAGAAGAGTGTTTAACTTGAACTATCCATTTGGTTTAACTACATTATAATATCAAAAGCTACAGCTAAATACGTGGATAATTTAAATCCTACCTACATGTAGCAGGACAAATTCTGTCAACTTCATTAGCTTAGAAGCGTCCAGTGTTAACACAACCACATTTATCCGATACCAGTCCTGAGAATTCGAGAGCACAACAGAGACCGTCCTGTTTCCTCACGGAAGAAAAATCATGCAAGGTTTCAAATCCAGCTGCAATTAAATCATTTGGATCTCAGATCTGATGCTGGCCCTTCTGTCTACATCTCTGCTCTTTACCTTGCCCCCATCCTGCAGGGAAACGTGCAATAATTGCACAGCAGATTACATTTTTTTTGGCTTTTTTTTTTTTTTTTTAAGAGCATGACGTGGTCATTATTAATGTGGCCTGGTATTAGTCTGTTTTTCTTTTCATCTTTATCAGACATCTATCTCTCTCTCAGAGGTCTTGTTTACATAAAACAGTGCACTTGGATGCATGGTGCTTAATGAGTTTCTGTATAACCAGAACAGAGTGAGCAAAGTATGCCACTCTTTCTAATTATGAATCATTTGACTGCATTAAGAGAAAGAAAACTTGAAGAAATGATGCCGGAAAGCTTCTTACCATGTTTTTTTTTTATTTATTGCTAAAAAGAACGGCCATAAATTATGAGTTAGGACAATGCTGCTTTGGCTCCAAGCAGAAGCAGTAGGAAGAGAAAAACCCCCAACTGTGCTCGTATTTCATGCTCCAGGATCAGTGAGTGCTTCCTTCCTACATCCAGAAGGCTCTGCCAAGGATGGTATAATAAAATCAGTCCAACTCTGGTCTGGGTGGGTCTGTCTGAACTGGGGATGCTGAGACCACTTCCCAGCTACAGCCACGCATTTTCTCTTGGATGCTGATGGCCTTGGGTGCACACAGTCGGTCTGATACCCCCTGATTTCCACTGGACAAAAACTTAGGCATCAGGGCAGCGATGGAGTCGTGCCGTGCCCGTGCTCCGGCCCGCAGCACCCAGGCATCCTTTGCAGCTCAACAGCCCTGGGCATTTCACCACAAACTCCTAGAAGTAGGAAGATTCTCACATTATAAGTTGTAAAATTGCCTGTTTGGTAAGATATTCCTCCTTCCAGTGGAATTTCCTGTTAAAATCAAAGCCTTGGCTAGAACAAGGTAGATAAACTATCCTAGCTTCCCGCTTGGCTTGTGGAGAATGGTGCATTTGCTGTGAGGTAGGACCATGGGGAAAATCACAAGGCACAAAGTGCAAGAGCTCTGAGGTAAGAGATGTGTTATAAAGCATCAGAACAAACAAGGGTTATAGCAGAGAAAGAGTTAAGCCAGTCATGGTAAAGAAAGAAAATGCTGAGAGCTTTAGGAAATCTCTCTGGCTCTGCTTATAGGTGTAATTTGGCCAGGACATTGTTGTTGATCTCAGGCTGAGGAGACATCTTTTAATATTAATTATTTGGGGGTTTGTCTACATGCACCATCTTTTTTGGATTTAAAAGGTCACCTTTATATTTAATTATATCCAATTTATTTCCCTGGATAAAGACTGATACTATGCAAGCATGCGGGATTACAAATTGTGATACACACTTGAGAAAACTTTGCTCGAGAAATGCCACTTGGAGGGCTTGGAGTTCCTCAGGACATCAGTCCAAGAGCTTGGGAAAACAAAAGCCTGCAATAGCTACGGAAAAACTCAGTTGGTGTGGGGAATACGATAAAAAGAAGCAAAGGGTCCAGGAAAAGAAAATCAAGTATTCCAAAAGTCCGAAGAGTTTCAGAAACCCAAAGCAGAAGAGGAAACATATAATAGTAAACCATAAAAAGATCACTTTTTTTTTCTCTTTTTTTTTTTTTTTTTTTTTTAGCATATAGAAAGACTTATTTTGATGTTTATGGAGCAAGAAGAGGCAGGATTCTTCTTTTATTTAGCTTATGGTTGAATTCAGAAGCAACTGCAAGAGAAAGCCCAAGTGTGTTGGGTGTTTCGCATGTTCATCTTACACTGAAATGCTCCCGAGCAGTACGCTGTTCCCTTTCAGTGCAGCAAAAAAATCCCAGGTCTTCTAGTCAGATAGGCTATTTATTTCTGCAACAGTCTGATTATGGTGAATCTGCTCCCACAGGCTTCATGCAACCCCTTCCTTAAGACTATTTCCTATAGCTCCATAATCCACAACGCTGTTCCACATAATAACAGGCTAATCACTGCCCTACTTTTAAAAATGCAAAATATTTTTGACATGCTGCATAATGGTACTTCCCAAACAGCCCATAAACCTGTCCAGAGGATTCCTCCTTCATTTCCTTGCTTTGCTGTTATCTTTCTCAGCATCTTGTCTTGTAGAGTTCAATTTAGATTGCGATGTCTTTGGGCCAGAGGCCACGTAAATCACCTGTGGCTCCACACAAATATTAAGTAACAGCAGAGCCTGACTTTGGAGCCATAAAATGCTTTCCAGACTCGAAATCCTAGAAGTCCTCTCAGACTCCCAGGCAGTCTGAGGTGGGTGACAAGCACAGTACTCCACAGGCAATCAAATAAGTGAGAAGAGAAGCTGAGGGAGAAGGGAAATTTTTCCAGAGCCTTCCTGAGCATTTTCACTCCATTGCATGAGTCTTCAAGCTACAAATTCAGGTTCCTGATCACACAGGTTTGTATCAGTAACTCAATTCCTAACTTCTTTTTGAAACCAAAACTTTAAATCCTGGTTCTGTTTAAGATAATTTGGCAAGCTTTGCATCTAAGACACGTGGTACTCTCACAAATGTTTACCACTGGGGGCTTTGCCACCAAAATTAAGTGCTCACACACTGACCTCGGCATCCTTTGGGCAGTTGCCTTCCTTCACAGTATTAGGGTCTGCAGGAGGTCCACACTTACCTGATAAAATTAAACGTTACATCGCAAGAAGTGCCAAGAGTCCAAATTTTGCCAGTGTCTTCAAAAAGCTGTGGCAAGGAGAAGCAGCCTGAAGCAAGGGATGTGTGATTCAAGTACACAATGAAAGTGTTGAGATCTTAAGGACAAGGGAAATTACTTAACCGCTCACTTCACCATGTGATATCCCAGTGCCCAATCACATGAAAAGGTACAGGTAAAGAGGAGGAATAAAAGCTCATTCCGTCCTGAGCAAAACATGTCTGGGAAAAACCTTTCTGGGTCACCCAGGCACCTCTCCTAACCAAAGGCAAGGGAAGCTCGCTGTAGGAACTCCAGAGGGCATAAGAGCCATAAAAGAAATTACAGAAGTTAGTTTTCAGGCAGACTCGTGCTGCAGTGCGTGGAATAACGCTTCCCTTTGATCGGCTTCATCCAAAGAAACTCCTTGGCATGAAACAAAGGCGGCATTCAGGGATGTCTCCCTGGTCCACGTCAGGATGCGGTGGTTGCCTGCAGCGGCGGTGCGAACCAAAGCCTCCTGATCCTGCTCTGTCAGCTTCACATCCAATTTTTGCTATCCGTGAATGAAACGTAAGGATGAGGTTTGGAGTCTTGCTCCTAGTTGTTTGTTTGTTTTGTGTTTGTGTTGTTTTTTTCCCCTCTCTCCAGTCGTAGAGTAAGGGAGTTGGCAACACCCAAAGCGTGAGTCATGTACACGTACCAGCAGCAAACAGCCATTGTTCCAAGCTGTCCTAGGGACGTGGATTGCAAAGTCCAGATTTGGCTCTGGATTTATTTTTTTCCCCCCAAATCAGAGCTTTTCAGATGCAGAGCTTTTTTGGTTGGACACTTATGTAAGGGAGGTTGGTCCTGGTACACCACAAAGGCCTCCTGCCCTGCCCAGAGGAGAATCCCACCCTTCAAATTGCAGCGCGCAGGAAACAAGGGGAAGAGAACGGAGACACGCGTGGCCAAATCCCCCTCATTTTGCCTTGGGGGGTTGCACATGTGCAAACTGTTCCGTCCTCATTGTGTGCTGTACCACTTCAGCACTGAAGCCTGTTTTCCTGTGACTTTTTACTGGCATGCTAGGCCCGAAAGCTGATGCAACAGAGCGGGAATAGGGAACAGGTAATTTGCATCCTTCTGTTTAGGAGCAAGCAGCTTATTAATAATGTGGCTTCCAGGCTCAGCCCTTTGGCTAGTGCAGCTCTGCTTTATCCAGTCTTACCCCACGTAAAACGCTTCATTAACACGTGGTTAGGTTTATCAGCACTCACTGCACAGATACAAATCAAACAGTTGGGTCTTTGCATAGCAGGGCGCCCAGCTCCCCTCTACAACTCCTAAACTCCAGGCTGTGAGGTGAAGTCACCTACTCACCCCAAACACGTTCAGGTATTCCCACATAAAAAAAGCACTCCTACTACAGGAAATAAGCTATAGTACACCAGTAGCGTGTTGTACAGGCTCTCCCAGTATGAGATAACTGGGAAATATAGACGTGAATGTTACTTTTCTTAGCACTTTGAAGTTGCTGTGGGTATCTGGTTATTATAATGATGCCCCCCTAATGACAGTGGACACAGGACGAGTCTCAGGTACCAGGACGTACCGAGTAAGAGATGCACGCAAACGGTGCTCCCAGGGGCGAGCACCACAGCCCCTTCTACTCCACAGCTCCTGCAAGAAACTGCAATTTTGATCTGCTCTGAAGAGCTGATATGGTGCCTGGCTGTCTTTGTTGTAAGAGTCTGGGAATTTCCTGCAAAGCATGTAATATGCTTGAGGCATCAAGTTTTTAGCATTTATTTGCCAAAAAAAAGGGTGTATTATTTGGCATTTTTCCATGGTGACTTAATTCAAGGGCTATGAACAAAATGGAAATGGAAAACACCTTTCAGTTACAAAACGCCACTCGCATGCACTCTGAATCCAGATAGCTTAAGCCACAATAAGCACCGTAAGAACCAAGGTGAAACCCCGGAGAAATTCATAGCAGTTAACTGTTAGCATCATTAACAGCAGAGCCCTTCAGTTCAGTGGCTGATGCAGTGGGGTCAGCGCGAAGAATATTGGCGTTTGTCCCCACTCTGGGATCCTGGGGTGAATAACGTTCCTACGCCTCCTCCCAGCTTCCCCACCATGAGGAGACGAAACTTAACCTACCCTGTGGTCAGAGATGGGGCAGGATTTAATACAGAACACTGCAGTCTCACTTTCCCTCAAGTCCTTAAAGTTTCTTATTGCCTTTTCTGGAGTTATGGGATTCTGTAAAAAGTCTTCCTTTGCTTAAAATAGGTTTCAGCCTTTCTTCATTATGAAGTGTGATGCCACAAGCCTTGAGTTTCCAGGAAGGCGACAGAGAGGTGGCCGCATTATCAATAACCTAATCTGATTTAAGAGCTTGCCTTGCTTTGAACGTGGAGATTGCAATACCCCATACAGGAAAAGTAGTTTTGAGATACCTAAATGAAACACTACAGAACCAGGTCTTTCAGATTTTTTTTTTGTCTGTTTGTGATTTCTTTGTGTTGAACTCTCCATATCCCAAACTACCATGAGGGGCAGCTGCTGAGTGCTTTTTTGTTGTATGGGTTTGTTTTTTTTTCCCCTTTCATCATAGTCCTTTAAGCAGACTCCACAGAAATAGAGGCACTATCATCACTAGTGATTTTGATAAATGTCTCAGTTCTGACCTCAATTCATCATTTAACAGGCCTAAAGAGTTGCTAACCCAAATCTTGAGCTACCAGGATAACTTCAAGACCACCTCCAGTTTGGTACAGAGCCACCTGTCCAAGTCAGGACAGGCACAAACTTTTTTTTTCTTTTTTTTTTTTTTGAAGAAGTGCCCCATTGTGGAGAACAGGATGGTCCTATAACACTCATGCCCTGGAAGATACTGAATCCTCTTGCCTCTGCCTGCCTTGCTTCTCAGATTGGGATTTCCTGCAAGGAATGGTGAAACCCGCTGGTTGCTCAAATCAACTACTTGGTCTGAAGAACTTCCGCAGACAGATTTTTATGTCTGAAACAATCCAGCTATGGGCAAAGCTTTCAGTGTCATGAGCTAGATACGAGGCCAGCAGGGCGCTCAGGAGTTGATCACACAGTAATCAACTTCTTGGAGAGCCGGGATTTATCGCAGCCATTGCCAGCATTCGTTTCAGACTGATCCTTTAATGCAAACATTGGCTGAAGATTTCCTTGAGGACATTTGTAGGATTACAAGTTTACATGCAGAGATAGCTAGACTGATTGTTAGATAGCAAACAAGGGACGAGTATCCTCAGACTTTCTACGAAGTAATGCTCTTCCAGTCACTATCTGATTAGCTCCCAATCTTCATATAACGCAAGCTATAGCATCCCATCTTACTCAACAAGCATTTCAAAGCCTAGGTCGCTACACAGCTCTGCAGCAAAATGCTACAGATTTTTAAATAAACTCTTAAATTGCTGTTGTCATTGTCTTGACTTTCATTGTGTTGAATTTCATACAGCCAGCTGATGTTCAAATGTGTTTTGTGATTTCAATCTTCTCCCTTAGGCTTACCCACAAAACTCTACCACATACTTATTCAGCAAATTAACTAAATTATTTCCTTCCCGAAGAAAAGCTTAGATCTTCATGGGGAAGGCTGATGGGTTTTGGCAGAAAAGTCTGGAATTATAGAGTCACTGACTAACTGTAAATCAGCTACAACCACGGATCAAGGAAGTGTGGATTCAAAGAAGGCCATAGTGAGACAAATCCTGACTTTGTTCATGATCTGTAACTTCATTGACATCAGCTGAGCTACTCCAAGTTAGTGAAATTCAGCTCCAACTTCTTCAAATTCTCAGGCCCACAGGACGCCAAGTTATACATATCCCTCACAGAAACTTTCTTTTCACCACAGCCAATCCACTTGGCCAGATTGCTCCTTTTCACATCCATTAAAAGTACTGATTATAAGCAATATACATTAAATAACCTGTAAGTTACAATTCTGATTAGGGCCTTTTCCTAGGCCTGATGTCACTGTCAGTCCCATTTACACAACCTCAGCTGGATAACCCATTCTGAGTCCTCTAACCATTGACCCATACGGCCTTCAAGTCAAAGGTGTGGAGCCTCTGCAGCAAGGATGCCCTTTCCCCGCCAGCCCCCCGTCCCCTTTTCCTCCAGCTCTGGATATGCCCAACAGGACTGTAAGGCACCCAGCTGACCGAGAGGATTACCCTTCTTTTAGCAGC
The DNA here is from genome assembly GCF_963932015.1 of Anas acuta. Classification (NCBI taxonomy): domain Eukaryota; kingdom Metazoa; phylum Chordata; class Aves; order Anseriformes; family Anatidae; genus Anas; species Anas acuta. Next base: position 71,640,333 of record NC_088982.1, on the reverse strand, counting down.
AGCAGGAGCTATCTCCTGGCCATCCATCCGTCACATGCAGGAAAGGGAAGATGGATGGCCTCGCTGGGGATCACAAAGCCCGTGCAATCCCACACAGCACACATCTCAGTGCTCTGTTTCAGAGGCTCTTGGCTGCAGGTCCGTGCTTTGACCATAAATTTCAGCACCTACCCCTCACCAAACCTACATAGCTCCTGGGTGGCCTTTTTGACAGACACTGGAGGCTGTCCCACACCACATAACCCAGCAGAGAGACCATCCGTGGCAGAGCTTGGGTTGGAGATGAAGCATCTCTGTTCCCTTCATTCGTAACAGAGGAATTCGAGCAGGAGCTGGATCCTGTCAAGCACTTCCTGTCCTGCACACACCCTCGTCAAAGAGCTCTTTGGAGAGTACAGAAAGAGGATTAATGCTAATAGGTATCTATTTTAGAAGGAGTCACCATGGGACTGCATTCCCTCAGCGATAGTAACATGGCACTAACCCCACAGTCCTCCTTACACAGCACCTGTGCTTGGACTTGCACCTGTGTAACAGACACTACATTTCTTGGACCATTGGTCAAGCCCCAACGAAGTGCCCAATCTTAACCCCAAAGGAACCTTAAAGAGGAGCAACTTGTGATCCTCAGGAGCTCTGCTTTACTTAAATGAAATCACCAGAGCAATAGCAGAGCCCTTGGATACATCGCATGTAATTCTTGGAACAGGGCAGCACAGGAAGACACAAGGTGTAAGGAGTTGAGAAGAAGACCAAGAGCTCACCAGTTGATCACACCTATTAACACTCAGCTCTCAAAGAACAATGCAGGCTTCCAAAATCCCCATGGATTACTGACAATGCACAAGGGAAGGCCACCCATTTTCAATGCCTTAAAGTCTTCTTTGCTTTGGCAAGGGGAGGACTGTCAGGACATTCATGCTGAACCTCTTTGAAGAATACCCTAAGGACTCAAAGATGAGTTCCTTTGGCTCCAGGGACAATTCTCCTACACCAGTACCCAGCAGTCTCTCACCCTCAGCTTCCTTCCTTCCCCTGCATTCCTAGCTCACCTCCTGCACCTCCTCCAGCTATCCTAAAGAAGCAGCCTCCCAAAACCTAGGTGAGGTGTGAAATTTGACTTCAGAGCCCCCCCACAGACAAACTCCACAAGTCAGGAGACCAGCCCATGTACCCAACACCTACTCTTCATTTGACACACTTCTGCCCTTTTAGTGACATAACTAACACTAGGTTTGGTATGACACCAGCAGCAAACACACCACTTCTCTTGATTCCATTATTTTTTTTTTCTTTTATTATTTTTCAGACCTCAAAAAAATCAATTTTTTTTTTCCTTCTCCCTTGGGTGACATGCTCTTTGCAAGCCACATAAAGGCCTACAAGATACTTGCCAGCAAGTGGGAAGCAGAACGTGTTTTAGGATAGAGAAATCGCCAGGCACTGAGGTTTGGTGGTCTTCCTACTCGGTTAGCAACTTCTCTATCTTCTGCAGATTAAGCTTTGTTTATATTTACATGTGCTTCAGCAAAGAAAATCAGGGTGTTTTTTTTTCCTTTTTCACACTAAATGAGCATTTCTATAAAGCCCAACACCAACCAGACTAGGCATCAGAAACAAGGACATGGATATATTTAAGACGCTGTCAAAAATAGACATTGAATAAAGTATTCCAATGGAGCGTGGGGAAAGGACGTGCCTGAACCCTAACTGTGAAGGGAAAAAGAAAGCAGACTATTCCAGCTGTTTCTGTGAAAACAAAAAACTGCAGAGAGTAGAGAAACTGGCCAGGCTTGTAGCTGTGAAGGCCAGCATTCCCTGCCAGCCCCAGGCCGACAGGCTGTTACTCTTTAATGGCTTCATGCCCTCTAATTAAGTTTTCCAAGTACAAGCCTTTTGAACAAATGTTTACATTTGTCTTGTTAATTCCCTTTACTTAATAATCAGAGGCCCCTGCAGTTACCTCGACACGGGGAAGATAAACCAAAGACATGATCATATCAGGGGGTTGACATTTAAATACCTGATTTGCACGAACATAGCAGAAGTGAACACCTGCAGACATAAAAAATGGATGAGCAAAACTGACAGTGCACATTTAGACTCCAAGTCTGAAAATACAACTGGGGGGATCATAAGCTAAGGTATGAGACAGTCTCGCTGAACACCTTGTTTAGAGCTTTTTAAAAATACCTTGCCTGATTTTTTTTCTTTAAAAACAGAGTTCCCCAGAAAAGGAGGAAAGATGCGTTTTACTTATGACATTGGACTCAGTCATTTGTTGTCTGTGCTGCTCTCCTCTGGAGAAGTCATTAAATCTCATTTGGGCTACATTCTCTCAGCTAAATGGGGGTAAATAGCACTTCCCTATGTCAGAGTGCTGTCAAGGAGTAGGCCCTTGAACAGTTTCGAGCCAGGCAGAGCTGTGATGGTTTAACTACAGAAGTGCCTGGACAGCTGGACAACTGAGCTAGAGGTAGGAGAGGCAAACAGATTAGAAAAGATAAGCAGAAAATAACTTGTCCTTCATAACTTATCTGTCCCGAGACGTAGCACTGAAATCTAGGCCTCTAAGAAAAGGAGCACAGAGCTACAGAAAAACGCGTAGTTGTGTGGGAATCAGTAACATTGGTTTGCTAAATTTTTTTGTTTGTGGGTTCCTGTGATGGGAAACACCATAAAACAAACAAACAAACAAAAAAAATCATTGCTGCTCCTACTTTGAAGGAAAAACCCCCAAGATAAAAGCCAAGGAGAAAGACAAAAGAGGCTAAGGGGGATGGAAAATGTGTCGTGTCTTCTCATGCAAGAGTTGAGGCTATGGATCAGCAGAGCCACGAGGTGGTTGCTCGGAGGGTTGTAGCGTGGCAGATGTGGCAACCACCGGTTCAACCGAGGGCTGCCAGGCCAACAAACAGTGCCACAACTCGTTTTGTGCTTCCCGGGGCTAACAGGAGCATCACACAACCCCACCAAGCAGTTATCAGCAAGGTGAGAGGCTCTCAGCTCACCACTCAGCAGCAGGAGGGGCCCAGTTCTCCCCCACAGCAGGCACACCTTCACCCCGAGCCTACGAGGTATTCTCCTCACAAGTGCCCACCTGTAGTTTAACTTGCAATGGGCGCTGAGGTTTTTCCTCCCTCCTATCTTATATACCACATACCTGCCTAGAGCAACATTTTATGGACAGATATAAAACTGAGATAATGAAGGTTCACTGCAAAAGCGCTGGCACGACTGTTATGAACGTGGGACAAGCTGGCGCCTCCGTAATTAAGTAGATCTTTAAATGGGCAGCTGCTTGCTCAGTAGGATGACCATCTGAGTACAAGGTGCGTAGGTCATTTCTCAACACCTCATGCTACCACCTTATCCGGCCAGCTCTCACCAAATGCTAATGGCCACAGGAACTGCTTTTTGTGGTAGCAAAATGCTGCTGTTCTTATGCCACCCTCACTTGCTTCATGCCAGGAGCCACATGCCAAGCTGCTAGAAGCAGCCCAACAAAATTGCTATCAGTCCTCAGCACTAGAATCATGAAATTTGGTGTCCCTCCTCGAATGACAACCTGTTGCAGCTCTGGGAAGCCGCACCTACATGTTTTCTGCTCTTTCTCCAAGGGACCTGCTTTTACCTTCTTAAGGCAGCTTTTCTTGATTCTGGTGCTTCCACCCATGCCAGCTCAGCTGTGCTCCCTTAGCTAGGTGTGACATATCAGGTACCCAAGCAGCTCACCAGCCAATTCCTTTGATACAAGAACTGAAGGACAATATTTGAAGTGGTCTACCTCAGAGGAAAAGACAAATCCTTAAGTGTTGTGAAACAGCTGATACGAAAATAAACTCCTAAGATACTGATACTAACTGGCATCACTGAATTCTCTTTTTAAGACACGTGTACACACTTCACCTACCTCTGCAGGTGGGAAGCTATATGCTCACTGCATGGCTCTGTCCTTGCTTTCTCCAAATATAATCAAACTCACTTTCTTCACACGCATTCAGCCTTTTGCCAGGTAGGTGCTCTAGGGGCTCAAACACCCAATGTCTTAAGACGTGATTTATTTATTTCAAATGCCACTGCTTATTTCTTCTTGATGAGCTCTCCCCTCTTCCCTGTTTTGGCATTGCCCCTTATTACACAGACTTTGAGAAGTAGCTTATCTTGCATCTTTCTTTCTTGCTTATTTCTCTCCATCCCTCTGTATTAAATTAAACAATATCATTATGCAGTAAACAGCCCAATAACCCAAGTCAGCATATGGTATTCATAAGCTGTTACTGTGCAGCTCTAAATCTGTCACAGCCCCCATTAAGTACCTTGGGCTGTGCAGCAAAGATACAACTTCAACCGCAGCAGAAAAGCCACCCTCCCCGGGCAGAACGAAGATCCAAAAATCACTGGCCTGGCCTTCACAGTGGTTGATCCCGATGCTTTGGAACAGGAGCACTCAGTACAACACAAATGCTGCTGCCAGGCCAATGCACCTGCCCCAAAGCCTGCTCTTGACACTCCCCCATCCCAAGAGCACACAAACCATTTCATTACCAAACTTCAAATGAAGAAATCATCTCATTGACGTGGTCATCGAGTTTGATGGCTCGGTTAGTTGTATATGCACAGACAGTAACAAAGACAGCAACAAAAAAGCACAATACACTCCTCCAATGTGCTTGGTGGTGCTCTACAGGTTACTTCTGGAGCTGTATTAACATATGACCTACATTTTAAAATTAATTTTGTTCTTAAGTTAGGTGTTCGGGTTTTATTTTTACTCCTGCAGGCAATCAGTGCTATTGTATGTGTATTAATACATCAGCTCCACCAGGCGTTTCCCCTCCCCTCCAGTGTGTGGAAGGGAGGTTGAAGCAGCAAGGGGAGGGTCTTCTCATAATCAAGGTCCAAGCATTGCTGACGCTCCCGTTCTGCACACTGCAACACCTCTGTCAGCAAAACAGCACCAGCAACTGATGAGTGCTCACACGGGACCACTCAAAGCTCTAAGGACAAAGAATTACCTCTGTTGGAAATGAAGAAGGAGGAAGCAACTAAATGAGAAGGCAGAGCCGGTTAAGATTTGCAAGAAAGAAATTATAAAAGGCTATAAAAAAAATCAAAAGGAGAAAAGGAAAATAAGATGATCAGAGCTGGAGGAGGGTTAGGAGAATTAAAGGTTTATACAAACATTTGAGGGGTAAAGCACAAATTTTGAGAGCAAGGGGAGTTGATATGAAAATATAATAGATGTAGTTTTGAAATTGCCTAATAAGCAGAAACTTTCAAGAAGTAGGATGTGGTATTTGATTTCTGCTCCTTCCTTTTACAGGTAAGGTTATATATGGGAATGCTGCAGGCTGGGATGATAACTTAATGGGTGCAGGGAATTATGACACGTGGGCAATTAAGCAACTTCTGAGAAAGACTTTAAAGGTGGTTGGGAAGTGAGAAAACACGAGGAGAAAAAACAGATACGCTGAGCTTCAAGCAAGGAGTGAGTGATTGCAGCAATTGTCACCCAGCAGACCACTTAAAAATTACTTGGTAATTTCAGACACCAAGGAAATCAGAGGAATTAGTACCGAGTCCCTCATGTTAAAGGTGAAATCTGTTATTTGAAAGACTTCTGTGTGTACTTGCGGCACACAGTCTGGGGCCAGCTGTCAGAGGCTGCATCATACCCTCTGAATCAGTACTTCAGAGGAGGACACTGCAGAGGCTAACAGACTGAAATCGGATACTTACACAAGAACTAAATCTCTTAGCTGGAGAGACTCCCCCTTCCCTATCTGGGAAATTTTGTTCAATCTGCTTCATTTCACAGCATCTTTTGCATCTGTTACCTGCAACCAGTTTCAGAGAGCTCGTATCATTTCAACTACCAAATGGGTAGTAAAATACTGTTTTCCTTTTTGTTTGGTAGTGGTTTGGAGCAGAAGCTGTCCAGTTACTGTGCCTAATCCAGTGAGCCCTGGCCAATACAAGTAACCCCTAGTTCCTGGCTGAACTAGCCCTTCAGGGGGCTCATCACCTGCCCAGACGTGTACTACTCTCAGTTAAAGATATTCAGTGGGTCCCTCCTCAATCATTCCCTAGCCAGAGACAGGAAGGAACATCATGCAACTCCCGTCAGGCAACCCACATGGATGCACACACTCCATCAAACAGCGCCACGTGTGCCCCTCACACAGCAGGACTGGGTTCCCTTGCTCGTGCACTGGGATGGGAGAGGATTTGCATAATTAAGGCTGGAGTAGATAAGCAGGACCAGGGGACTGCTGGATAGGGAACTCTAGCAAGTCATACCCACCCCACAAGCCCTGGGACACTATCTTCAGTCTGCACAATATCCTGTGCAAGGTGGGATGCCCCCTTGACCTACATGGCAGAACTGTTTGTCATCTTCATTCTTTTCTTGCCCTTCTGTCCACCCCCATAAAGCTCAAATAATATCCATGCTTTCCACACTATTCATGGAAACTGTGGATATTCTTTAATTTCCTTTTTTTTTTTCTTAGTTTGGATAACTCCAAGATAAATTTAACAAGAAACTCCTTCCGTAATGCCCTCAGGAGAAAAAAAAGAAAAGTGAGGTTTAAACGCAAATGAAAGATGACAGCTAAATCTTTAAAATCATAGAAACACTAATCTCTGTTAACTACAGTATCTGCAAATCACATGAGTTCACTGATCAGAGCGTGCTATTTGTCCTTCTAGGTAAAGAGACGCGTTTTGAAAAGCTCCAGTGTGAGCCAGTGGTATTGTACTTCCTGAAAATAATTAAAATGATAACTGTAATCACTACCAAGAAATACTTACAATTTAATTAAAGGCAAGGATTCTTTGTCAGTGCCTAACTAGAGCTCTCAATGGATGTGATTTTCAGAAACACTGTCATTCCAGAGGGAAAAAAGTAATTTTGGTCTTTTTCCTTGCTAAGTTACCAATTCATGAGAAAAGATGATAATATACGAGCATATCTAGTTCTCAGAGGGATTTTTAGGTCATCAAATCCAGTCCCTTGTTCCAGAAAGGAGACACATCATGTAACCTTTTTTTTTTTTTATAAGCACGTACCCAAACCAGTGCTGGCTGCAGTGGTGTCCTTCAGCAGTACTGGAGGAGACGTGTGCTGGTTGGTGGTGGGTCACAGGGTCAGCTTCTGTAAACACCTAGTCCCACAAAAGCAAGCAGCTGGAGCTTGAGCAGCTTGACTCTGGAAGCACTCCTGGAAAGGTTAGACACAGATGCCTCTCTCTTCTTTTAAATGTCATGCTCAGCAATGCAAACCAAAACAAGGAACGCTCCCACTCGCACCCGTTATCATCAGCAGCGCTTGTCAAAAGATGATCAGTATCATTCATGTATGGGAAACCAAATGAGCATTAAACAAATTCAAGCTTCAGGGCTCTTCTTTTGCAAGATATCATCAGATATTAGCCACCATTTCTTGCCTCATCACATGCTGATCCCTTCAGTAATCAGGATTTTAATTACACAGATCTGTCTCTGGGTATTTTTCTAGCATAACTACTAAGAGGCACAAGTGTACTGAACTTGTGGCTATAGAAGAGATGTGCATTACAGACAAAATCCAAAAGTTTGGGTGCGCAGAGATCTATGGCTTTATATCAGGCTGTTTAAGGATTCGGTTTTGTGGCTTTTTTTTTACTCTGACCCTCGGAGTTTGATAATGAGATACGTATGCATATATCTGCATACGCAGACATTTGCCAGCATGATGTGAGAGATGTTCATACTGGGAGTTTGCACAGTGTTGGCTCTTGCCTTTGAAAACTTGTTGCAGGGAAACCTGACAGAGCATCTGACCTGTGACCTTCAACTCAGATCAGGATAACTTCAAGCAGCTCTGAAGCCTGGTTACTTCTGCCAAACACTCCGCTTTGATTGCTTAATAACCCCTGTCTGGTAAGCCTTCACAGCCTGAACCAGAAAGACCCCCAGGTCCAGGCCCTCTCAGCATTTCCCCATTCCTGCCCCTGGTCTCAAACACAACCAAAAAGAGCCTGATGCTCTAAAGATCAAAACTATGGATAAGCTCAGCTCTGTTTCAGGGGAAGCAGAGGCAAGGCTTTAACCTTGTCCAAGCACAAGGATTTTGCAAATCTCCCTACAGGGCCCATGTTCCCATCTTTTCAAGGTGGAATGGTTTTGCAGTGACACATGGACAGCAGCTACTTTCACATTAAACATCCTGTTCGGTTGCGTTAACTTTTGTACTTACTACAGAAAGAAACAAAACAGTGTTGGCTAAGGCTGGAGACGAAGTGATTTCAGCCCCTGAGACACAGAAAACTTATTAGCATCCTACCTGAGCATCTGACATCACCCTGTGATGAGAAAAGCTTGGAGCAGATGGCTCCCAAGACAAGAGCTGGACTCACAATGACCCAATACAGGAAAACGTGATCGGACACCAGCCTCAAGCCCTTCCTGCTGCAGAAAAATTAGTTCACAGTTTAACTTCTTTATTAGCCAGCTTTTACTACCACTTGAAGGCAATATATGGATTAAATTAAGATCCTTAACAAGATAGTTAAACATTACCAAAGCCCTGGAACTGAATTAAGATTCAAAGATAGATTCAAGGGATGCGGGGAGGAAGAGGCAGACAACGATGCTTAGTAGAGATAAATTTCCACAGAGGCAACTGAGGAGCAGAGCTGGCCACCTTCCATTTTTGTTAAATAACTTGGGAGGAAGCATGCTGTGACATAGGGAAACTAGAAAATCCCAAACCTTTTCGTTGCTATTCACGATTTATGCTTTTTAGTTCCATTATTTCTCTCTCCTCCTCAAAGTGCATGGCCCTCTCTTTCAGCAGTTTCACAAACGAGTTTTGTCTTAATATCTTTAGGACGGGCATCACAGATGCTGCAATGCCCATAACTCAAAAGTTTTTCCAGAAGATGTAGGCTTACAGTCTAGGTACTCGAAAGATCTCCGAATAGCCTGTCTCTGCATTCACTACAGGGAGATTATGCCCCTAATTCACCGGGCTTTCAATGCCTGAAGCCAGCTGTTGCAAAGCCTTCCCACTGTGACACCGCTCCTGTTCCCCTTAGAGCATCCCGCGTGCAGCGCTCTGAGTTGGAGGTCACGGGGAAGACCTTCAGTTCGCATCCAAAGACATGATTTAAAGCATCGTTGAGCACTTGCCAACTCCGATCTCTGAAGGCAAAGCAGAGAGACTGCTGGAGATCATTCAAAGACAAAATTATAGAAGTCTTTCACGGTGACATGGTGCTGATGCAACCGCATCTTCCAAAACGGAGCGAGTGATGCCTCCACTTTCATATCACTAGAGCCACGTGGTGAGCAATGCAGACAACACCAAAGCCAACTCTTCTGCAGCAGACAGGCTCGGGTTGCTTTTAATTTTAATTTTTGGGTTGCTTTTAATTTGTATAATATACAGCTTGCCCTAATTTATACACACTGCAGCATTAGACGATTAGACATGCTGAAGTATTATTCGCCTGATTCACAGCGGAGCATCCTTGGTCTCCACTCCCCTTCTGTCCCCTGAGTGTGGACCATTATCCTCATTTTTGCAACTCGTATAGGTGTCCTGCAACTATAATTAGTCCATTCCTCGCTTGTTTTAATCACTGTATTTTCTAAACTAAACCTACTGTTCTCAACTATCTTAATTATTGGCAAATTTCTGCCTGCCTAGGACACTTGTTTCAATCACTTCTCCCCTATTTTAATGTTTTTGTTGGGGGACGGAAAGACGCCCAATCACTTGATTAAAATCAAACTTAAAGTCAAACTTAAGTAGTCAAAACTTAGGTATATTATAGGATTATGATCTTCTCATTTTCAAAAATTACTAATCTTTTCCAGAAAGTGTCAAAAAGCAGAAGAAAGGCAGCTGGAGAAAAAGTGTTTGCAGCTGCTTTATAAAGCAACTCTACTACGAGGTTTACAACTTTTTCCCAAGACAGAAACAGTGCTTTCCCCATGACCTCAAGTAAAATGAATATAACGCATGGATCACCACCAGTAATGCGTGTGCAGCCAGACACTTGTAAAATGTTGGTAAACTTTGCCAGAGACAGCACATGTAAGCAGCACAAAACAGCAGCATACTGAAATGCAGTACATATGGGATGCTTGAGAACGTGCACAGGAAAATTTTGCTTTCCTGACATTATTTTGAGTGGTATGCTACTTTATGGTAAAGAGTATCCCATACTCGTGCCAACGAATCGGGTCATGTGCTTATGTATTCCTATTTATTCACAATATCAGATGTTTGAGAGACTTTAAATTGCTTGCTGCAACTATTTTTGTGTGTGTCTAAACCTACACTGCATTAGTTACCATTAATCCTGCTGTGTAGCTCCCAAATGGGGAGAAAAATAACCACTTTTTTTGAAAAATGCCTAAAAATGACAATACTTTCACATCCATCATCGTACTCCTGCCTAGCCCTAAGGACTTCTTGTGTAATCCTTTGAGAAACTTGGAATATCTGTCACTAATAGGAGAAATATCCTATTTTAGATCTACATGCTTGAGATACTTCAGATCTAGTTTTAGTTTATTCCTAAACATTTTCTGCACATCAGGCGTTTATAATTTTTGAAGAAGCAAGCAGGGAAGAAAGAAGGAAATAGGTGGCCAGCTAAACTGTAGCCTAAGTTATTCTCTGAAGATTTTTCATGTACGTTCTGGTGAATTTATTAATAAGGTGGGGGAAAAAAAAGAAAAAATGTAGTTTATCACATGAAATTTACCATGCCAAACACTGGAATGGACTACTAAAACAAACCCCTAGCCTATAAATTTCCTGTTATCACTGAATATTATTATCTAGTAACTCCCTCATGCTGGGATGAGCATAATCTTCGTATGCTTTTTTCTGCAGTGATCTATGCATTAAAGTACTATCACTTCTGAGGATCAGTATTCCTGGAACTACACAGGCATGTTTCCAGATTGCCAAAAGTAGAACTAGAGAATAACTCAGCCTATCTGATCAAGGCAACTTCATGTTCTGCTCGGGATCCTTTCAAAAAAATATATATATATATGACTGGATTAATTTTTTGATCTATTTGGATAGTTCAGAGTTTTTCTGTCTCAAAGGGGGACTGAATGGCTCATGTCTGGCAAAAGCTGGTGAATTTGCTGTAACTGACCTTAATAATTCAGATCTTTCTTATTTCTTTACTCACTCTTCAGGCAGGACACGAGTACGGGGAGTTGAAATCTGCAAGGATTGCTTCTCAGAGCTGAACAGTTTTGTTGCTCTGAAGACCTATGCCATTTTTACTAGCACTTGCTCATTAGAAGTAGCACATTTGAGCAGAGATATGGCCACAAGGGTTAGATATCTCCACTCAAAAAAAAAAAAAAACACACAGAGAAGCTTTAACCATAGATTAAAATATCCAACCTCAGGCAACAGCAAGGCTTAGGTGAGAACAGTCAGGTGTATTGCAAGTACCTGAGAGGCATCAGCAGTTTCCTAGCAGCCTCCTGTGCCATTCCCAGTTCCTGGAGCTCAGCAGTGCCACCACTTCCAGCCCCTCAGAGGTGGGGAGGCAGGCAGCCCCTGCACTCTGCACCGCGTCAGTGGGGAGCCCAGCAGGCTTCTGGTGCATCCGTGCTCTTGTTCCTTATGCGGACTTCCTGCAGCAGAAGGGAACAGGCTGTTCATCATTACAGTCAGCCACCATCTGTAGCTAAAACATCAGATGGCAAAAAAAAGTAGAGGGGAGTTGCTAATCTCTTCCAACCCTATGTTTTCAACATGACTGAGGTGACTTTTGAGATGTGAAGTGAAGGGAAAGATAACTGGGGTAGAGCAAAACTTCAGTCTACAGAGTCAGGTGGCCAAATGAGTCCAATAGCTCATAGATGGCCTGTCTGTAGCAGGGCTGCTGCTAGAGCCTGTTCTTAAACACACCTGGAGAACCAAGCATTAGATGAAGTTATGTTTGTCTATGACAGAAGTCACTGGCCAATGCAAAATATATTTCATACTAGCCAAATCCCAGAACAAAAATCTGCAGGCAAGAAAACAATATTATACAGAAGAGAAAGAAACTAGTAGCCCAAACTGAAACACCATTTCCAAATCCTATATCATTGATGATCACGATGAACAAACGTGAAAAACAAAAATCTGCTCCAGCCCAACAAATGCAGATGTTTTTCTTGAGGATCTTCATGGCCCATTCATGAAATTAGGTAATTACCTTACAGGGTTAATAACAGAGTTTAAGCTTGGGACTATTTCAAACAAACTTCTTCCAAAAGGCCCAGAGAACAGAACAAACCTAGAAAAAAAAAATTCAAGATTCTGTATGTAATCCACAGCCTGTTTGAGTGGAAGCAATATGATTTGTGACTGGGACATGACTGGAGTCACTGAACACATATCATTGTTAACAGAACTACAACCCCAAAATGAACTGGCAAGAAGATCACCAAGTATCCAGCAGCTTGAGCCTTGTATTCCTCAAACACTGCACCAAGTACTCAAGAAACTTCACCTGATTTGGATGAGCACATGTCAAGTCTTTTAATCTCTACCTGTTGGATAGCAGGTCAGTCTTCCATCAGTCACACACCTCTGAATATCCACAGGCACATTCATTCTCAGCTGGTGGAGCAGAGCACACGTGGCAGCCTGCTTACCTGTCACAGTAGCGTACTTTGCAAAATAGAATGTCCCTAGTCAAAAAATAAAAGTAAACTTGAAGGAGTTAGGTCAACTCCAGTCTTACAATGAACTGGGCAACTGGGAAGAGAGCACTGCTCATGAAACAGACACAAGAAAACCTTCTGAGTATGATTTATTCCTTCACACATTTCTTATTCTTTGGCTGTCATTTCTAGACCAGTATTAAATATCCTAGGCTATGTCTCCAGCACTTGTGGAAGTTAATCCAACTTAGAGTTGTCTCTAGCACATCTATACCATGCTTCAGTATGGTATATATGAAAAACCCGGGGACAATGGGGCTTCCACATTCTCAGGAATGTAAGAGCAACTTAAGATGCACTTGGGAACCTGTTCAGGAAAACCATTCCACAAATGCTCTGGTTAGACTACAGGATATCATGACTGTTGCTCTCTGTTATGCAACTCAGTCCATCTTCTATTTTATTTTTTTCAATACTCTTCAATGAACTGCTAGATGTTTATCAACGATAAAAGGGAGAATCATTAGAATTCTGGTATGATTATTAGGATAATATATATGCAAAACTACAGATGAATGAAATAGAGAAGCTAACACTAAGCAGATACAGTACACAGAATCTAAAAATACCTCACTGCTGAACTGCAGAGGAGATGAATAGAGATAGACCTTTATACAGTATTTTGCTGGGGATAAATAATGCAATTAATCATGTGCATATGAGTTTGAAGGAGAGAAAGAATATTGTCCCTTCATGTTCTGTACACTGGAAGCCTTAGGTTAAATATCATTTCAAAGTGTTTCTTGGCTGAATCTAGTATTCCGCTCTTTTAAGGAAAGTTGCTGGATCCCACTTAAAAGACTGATAATCCAGCAAAGAGGAAGACCACATTACCACAAGTGACTAAGAAACCCTCTGACTATCAATTAGTAGACAACATCAACCAACAGGCCTGGCAAACTCTAAAAAAAATGAGTTAGCATTATCCTATGGTAATTGCAGGATACGCTACTGTTTAAGTCACACGCTGAGCATGATAGATCAGTTCCCAGTAAGGCAAATCTCTTGGGTATGTACTCTAAAACCCTCACTCACCACAGCAAGAAGCTTCACGATCTGTCCCTTATACTGACATTATGCCTGAAGTTGGATTACAGCAATGAGTGATTTTTCAGGTTGGCAACAGAAAGGGAAGGAGAGGATAGGATTCTGACTGCATCCATTCAAAAGATTTAATTTATTTTCTCACAGTAGTGGGAAAAAAAAAAAAAAAAAACATTTGGCTGGGCACTTAACTTTTTTTTTTTGTATGAAAATTTGTGAGTGCTCAAAGGGAAAGCAAATGAAGGGCCAAACCCACCAAACTGCGGAAGGCCAGCAGCAGCTTCTAACCCACTTGGAAGTGGACAGAGCACTCACCTGGTTTCAAACCTCTTCTCTGTCTGAGGGACAATGAATCCTTACCACAAACCTCTCCCAGGAACAAGCTGGGTTAATGGTACCTGGTGCTACAGGAGACAGGGACCCAGGAAGATGGTGCTGGGGGCACCGCATGGTCCCATACCAACGAGGAACCACTCAGAGCAGAGAGGCAGAAGCCAGAACAACCCCGCTGTGCCCTACAAACAGGCTTGCAGGGTTCAGCAGGGGTGGTGACTGCCTCTGAAATACTTGGCTTTCACCAAATTACTAGTCTCATATAAAAATGCTTGGATAACAGCTGAGAAAGCAATAGTTAGATCAGCAATTTTGTCCAAAGTCACCAAGACCACGACTTTCTGAGAGCAGGCCTCCACTTGCCACCTACCCTCACTACCTTCCCCTCCCTCCACCCCCAACCCATCTACCCAAAAAGCCTATAGCCCTATATAAAGCCCTATAACTTAACCTAATACATAGAAAAAAAAAAAAAGCATAACTTGAGGAAAATACTCTTCCCTACATTTTCCTCAGCCTACTCTTGTTGGTCTCCTCTGTGAGGAGACGAGCAATTCATGGGCTAACTCATCCCACAGGACCAACACCACACACCTGCCCTCAGAAAGGTGCTGCCCACACTTCCATGAGCAAGCTGGCTGAAGGCTTGCCTACTTGCATGGTTGTCGCAGCCTCCTGAGGTCTTTTCCTTCTGTTCTCATAGGAGAAGGATCAGCTCCTGCTCTCCGCTTTTGGGAGATTAAGCCCTAAGGAGAGGCTGCTGTATTACTGAAAAATCTCATCCTTCCAACTGTGTCATTCATCATACCGAAATATTCCTGCTTTGGGGTTCCAGAAAGTCGTCTGTGAGCCTCCCTCAGCATGCTCTGAGCTCCGGTGATCTGCAGCCACCAGATAGCGTTGATGTCCCCTAATGAAAACAAGCCCTTCCTTTTCCCTGGCTGCGAGGCAGACTCTGACTCAGCAGAAGCTACTGTATGGATAAACAGCCTGGGCCGGATTCCTCTTGACACGAGCAGCCCTTTCACACCCTTCTGGCAACGCCAAAGGGCCCCGATGCGATCGCAAGTGTGCTTTATACCCGCTGGAAGGTCTCGTCGCAGTGCCAGGAACGCGTGAGGAAGCCTCAGAATAAATGAAATCAGGCCCAGAAAGGACAGAACTGCTACAATGGCATTTCTGTGGGAACTTTCCCAAAAGTCATCTCCCACTGAAACTCCGCGCGAGGCTGATGCTCGTTCTACTGGTCACATGTGGCTCCCAGATCTTTGCAGTTCATCGGCCTCTGAACATATGTGATGGCGTCTCTCTGTGGTGGAAAAAAAAAAAAAAGAAAGAAAGAAAAAAGGTGGCTCCGCTTCCAGCTCCACAAAGGATATGAGCAAGCTGTGTATGCTTCTGCAGCCCTTGTCAGTCAGTAAAATTAGATCCTTACAGCCCTCTCGCTCGAAGACATGTAGCTAGCTAGACGTCAGGCAGTGCAGGGCTGTATTTGAGGCTTGAGCACAGCAGCAGAATGATAAGAAGAAAGCTGGATTGGTTTCTGGCACTGCCAGGATCTTTCTGATAGCTGGTAATCTCAACCAGCAGCAGCAAGCAGACTACAAGGGTTGTGTGGAGGTATAATAGGCACTTCTCAAATTATTAATTCGAATATATATATAGTATATTCTTTTATGACCTCTGGTGAGCTCTAAATAAAGCATGGCAACAAAATACCTGCATTTGTAATTATTTTGAAGTAGATATCCATGGCTTTGTTTTTCTTGCTTGCTTTTGAGTTTTAAGATGAAAGCAAACAGCCCGGGGTTATTCTGAGGAGAATCTAGGTATATGAAACTTTTTGATAATTTTTCCTATAGGAAAAGCAGCCTGCTTCTTTCCAAACCTTCCAAATAAGGTTTCATGCTATTACCAGTGCAATATAATGAGCTGATTGTTTGGGAAGCGCAGGAGGGGCTAATTTTCCAGGGATTGCTAGTGCCGTCTGTGGTGCAATAGGGTCCTGACTAAATGCTGAACATTACACTCAAGCCTTCTAGAGCACTGCTGCCATTCCATGCAAATTCCTTTGCTAACTTTATATTAGAAACATTTGCAGTGATCTTTTTAACCTCTGTCTGTGTCCCCAGCGAGAGGGAAGCTGACTGAAAAATGTAAAGAGACCAATGAGCACATCTATGAAATTTAAACTGAGGACCACCTCCCCCCCAAAAATATATATTTGTCACTTTTGACATTTGCTGACTCTTTTCCTTTAAAAGAAAAAGTCGAGAGCTTTAAAGAAAAATTAGGGAAAGCCGCCTGAAAGGGTTAAACTTTTTCCCTACAGCTTCTCTAAGCGGAACTGATATTCTTAGTCTGACTTAAGGATATGGAATAGAAAGGCTGCCAACATCTGTTGTGGTCAGAGACAGATAAAAGAGACTAATTCAGAGCTGGAAGAACCCATGTACAGCATTCTGTGTTGCATTACCCTCTGCATAAAAGCACGCAAAATAGCATTTGATAGTATGGAAGATAGGTGCTCACCTAAACTTCTTCACCGTGGGGACCTGGGAGCTTCACACGTATGGAAGTTCCCTCATTGCCACAGAGGGAGAGAGAAAGCACAACGTGACACATTCAGCTTCCAACTGGGGAGCTCTGGGGCTGAGAGTATTTCAGAAACACTGAGTTTATAATCACACTGCTACGTAACAGGGCCATAGGAATGAAACAGAAAGGAGACAGGTGATTTGGGAGTTCACAGGTATTGGGAGCAATATCAATTTCACCTGCTGGCCATTAAAAACTTAGCACAGAACAAATTAGGATACTAATTAACTTTGGAAGTGGATTAGCCCAAACTCCATGAAGGCACTCAGAGCAAGAGGATCCACAGAGGCTTGAAGAGCTAATGTGATTTACATTCACACCTCAATTCAGTTCTTAAATGTACTTCATGTAGACAAGCCTTCAAATTACTGTAATCAGCAATTATTTCCGAGGAAGCCAATGCCATTATGACAGTACACAACAGGCATACAGTCAAAATCAGGCCTATAGACGACAAACTGCAGAACAAGTGCATCCATCTATATTTACTTTTGCCAAGATTGTAGGACAATCCTGGAGGACAGGAACTTCAGGATCTGAAGTACAGTTTGAATGACAGCCATTTTACTGCAGGAAAAGAAAGTTTTACATACAGGCAACTTAATTACATTACGAATGAGGCCACAAGTGACACTAAATATGTAAAGTCTAAATGCTCTTCTGCCGTGAGCTCTGCTGTCCTCATTCCAAACAAGCATCCAGCTTGCCTCTTTCATAGTAAACCTCGCTTTACACCTCACCTTTCATATTCATCAGGAGCTAGGATGCAGATGGAATTAAAACTCCCTGTCAGGAGTGGGTGTTGCTTTCAAGAGCAGAGCAGGAGCCAGAGGCACTGGGCCCAGCTTCTGAAAAGGTAGAACTAGAAGTCCTGCCCTAAGTTCAGCTCCTATGAGGTGATCTAGTCCTTATTCTAAAGGACAATTGAGCTGAGCAATATTTCTTGTCACCTTTTACATCCTGACATGCCCCTCAAAACATTTCCCTTATCTTTCAGAAAACGAGCAGAACATTGGCAGGTATAGCATCACCGATCAAAACTCTACCAGTTTAGAGAAATTCTCCTTCAGCTACCTCCACCCATTTTAAAATTTTCTTTGCACATCTTGGCAGTTAGAGAACTTCGCCAAACGTTTCTTGCTTGATATAACAGAAGAGAACCAGATTATGAAGCACTGGCTTGCATCTGTACTGGATCAATAATTAAGGATTCTTAACATAAACACCAGTTTCTTCTCATAGTTGCATAATGCAAGCCTTTCACAAAGCAGGTGTAAATTTACAAGCTGGCTTTGTGAACTCATTCCTTCATTGCCAAACTCTTAATTAAATCTGATTTCTCAGCTCAATAGCATGTTTGTGTGTTAAACATATAAAGAATTATTAAATCACACTGAGTTTTTACCACCATTACAGATACACATTTTGCAACATTAAAAGCCTCCAAATGTTCTAAATTATTGATAAGTATTTAGTCACACTTTTTTCCCCCAAATATAAGTATGTTTTGAATAACTGGTCTTTATTTCAGATGCATGAAAATCAACGATTTAAAACATATTTTGAGGTTTAAACAACTACACCACGACTACCTCTTCTGTAATCTCAGACTGCATATATCAGAATCAAGATGCACCCTGGCAAAGACATGTTGCCATAGCTAAACGAAGCATCTGATACAGCTTTTAGATCCCATTGTATTTCTCAGTTGCTAAATAATATGCCCAGTAGGCTAATAGCAGTCTGTGCAAGGTCTGATCCCGTGGGATTTTGCCATCCAAAATCTGCCAGCCTCTAGATCTGTATTTCTATGACTGTGAAGGCAGCTCCCCGTAAGGAGACATGGTTTGTGCAAGAAGTAGGAGGATTTTGTACACCACACAAGTTCTTCATGTTCCACAGTCCAAAATAGACTTATCTGGAGCCAATTTACTGAATGTAATTTATACCAGACCCTTGCTGGAATGACTTGCACTCTTGCGGCTCTTCAGATGTATATCCAATAGGGAGCTATCACTCTGCATGAGTTTTAATACAGAGGTCCAAGTACAAAATCCAGTACCCTGAGACACCATGTGGCTTTGGAGCTTTCCTTGAGAGAAGCAGAGCCAATAGCTCAGCAGCCAGGTTATATACACTACGGAGTTCTTCTACTTGTAACAGGTATGATATGGGTTGTTTTCTTTTTAGGATTTGACAGTCTTCTCCAACAAATAACGAGGTCAAATAGTTAATCACTTTTTCAGCCTAGAAAGTTTTCAACTCAGCTATTATTTCAGAAAGACAGGCCTAGTCCTTAGAGATGCTGAGCATTGGCTATGCTATTGGAACAAATGCATAAGGAATATACAATTTTCTTCTGAATCTGTACAGCCCTCATAGCCTTTTTCACAGTGCTTATAAGCATGAAATGCCAAAGACGCTATACAAGTCTGGTGCAGAACTGGACATGAGATGTATAGATTACATGCATGTAACCTGAACAACAGTTTGTACATAATTAAATACTCCAAACTTGAAATCTCATTCTACAGAGTTTTGTACTACAGAAAGGTCTTCTGCATATAATCTGCAACAACAGGCAGCCAAACAACTACATTGTACTCACCACCATGAGCTGTGCATTCTTCAAGTTTATTTCTCAGTCAATTTCAATACCAATCCATTCTGCAGCTGAAAAATGAGGAAGTGAGAAATCACTTTTGATGTAAACCACCAGCATGAAGCAAGAATAGTCAGTAAAGAACATCCACTGTCTTTGAAAGAGCAGTGCTTCGGAAAGCATACACTGAAGGTATGTCTTTACTGCACCCTGCAATGCAGTGAAGCTTTTAGGGAACCAACTCCCACCCATACCAGAAGCAGCCCGGGCAAGGCAGCATGAAGCTCAGCAGGTGACCTCCTGATACTCACTGAAAGAGACCCACCATAAGCAGAATTTAGTTAATTTAGTTGCAACTGCAGCACCTAGAAGTCCTTAACATGAAGTGTGACATTCTCATTACTTTTTCTTTCAGGTTGATAGGATCAGCCTTTGTGCAACACTTTCCGAATATTAATATATAGAAATTAGATTATATTCACCTGCATGTACACCTTAGAACATACCACTGCTGTACTATCAAAAGGCAACTTTTAGCAGCCTCACAATAGCACCGTGTCTTCATTATATGCCTGTATTTCAGCAGGGGGATGAGATGCTTTGAACCTAATGCTACAAAGTCAGTCAGCGAGGGAGCAAAGAGGTGAACTTACACCTGCAACATCATAGGTCACAACCCTGATTTCTACAGCAACCATTTTCCTTGGCCACAGGGAAGGAGTTCCCCTGTGCTTTGGTGCCCGCAGTCCCTAAACTGCAAAGGGAGGCACGCAGCTTGTGGGGTAGCAGAACAGCAGGAAATACTTCACTGAAATTAAAACAAGTAGATTTTCACTGCTTAAACATGCAAATGGCTTACACATTACTGCAACATGGCAGGATCATATTAATTTTAATAGGCCTGCTCCCCACTGGAAAGCACTAGAGATCTTTCCTGGATATTTTTTTTCTAAAATAGCTCAAATTGTTACACTGTCAGGCATGGTATCAGTGTTTAAGGCTCTCCTGTTGCAAACACTCACTCACAAGCAGCAGTCTCACCTGCTTTGATATTTATCAATGATAGGAAAGCCCTTTTAAATCCTCACAGCAGAGGAAGCAGTGTAATGACCCTGAAGTCAGGGAAATGTAGTTACTGATTAGCAACAGCCCAAGAAAAATAAGTGTCTGCAGGAGGGAAGAAAAAAAAAAAAAAGGCAGTCTGGGGACCTTCAGAAGTTTATCTCAAAGACATCTGAAAGCCCAGAGAGTATTTTTGTTTGCTAACAGTGCAGCTATGAATGTGTTTTCCTCAAATGCCTGTGCACCAGGCCCACAACTCCGTCTCTGCCTCTCATGAGGAGACTCAAAGCAACCACGTCCTACCTGCCCTCACCAGGCACCTACCAACCACCCTCCTCCAGAGTCTGCCACACGGAAGGAATAACATCCCACCCCAGGACAGCAAAGCTGGGGGGGCAAGGAGGATTTCAGACATTTCCTGCTGCTTTTTGCTGTGCTCACACAGCTCCCTCACTCCCTCAGCAGCACACCTCAGGCCAACACCAGGCAGCTATTACCAGCTCTAGGCCAGTCACAGCTGGTTCAGTCAGCAGCAGGAGAACCCTGCTACACACCAAAACCTGACCATTGCCCCCCAAAATCATCACAGCCTGCATCCTTTCATCCCTTCCCAGACCTTTTTACCAAAAATTTTTACCAAAAATTTAGCAGTCACAGGGTAGGAGACACTCCTTGCTCCCCCACTTCCAAATGAGCAGATCCTTCTGGAGGCTGCTGGGTTGGTGGGACTGTTTCTAGGCTATTAAGTTTGTGTAAGTATTTGAACAGCATTTTTTATTTCAGCTGCCACATCTCTTTTATTGGCAGTAATTTCCACTTAGTAGCTATTATTTACACATTGTTTTAAATATATTTAAGATCATCCCCATGCTTCCTAGCTTCATAATGGGTTCCCTTTCATAACTACCAAGGCTCTCACAACAGCTGATTCAGTAGTAGGACATCATAGGCTACATCAACATCAGATTCATCTCAGGCAGATATATTTTGGCTTTATTCCCCCACACTGCATCTAAGGTGTGTAAACTGTCAGGAATATCAGCTTCAGGAAAGTGACAAATATTACTCTCACAGAACCACACGTTGAAATATGAGATGGCTACAAAGAACACGAGCTTGTTGTAGACCATTGATACTTTGAATAAGTTAAAATAATAACATCCATTCAACATGATAGCCTGTCTCTAACAGCAAACCTACTTGGCACCAAACAGTTATAAGAGTCAAGAACCATATCTCAAAAGCCTTGCAGTTAAAAATAATTATATATATATATTTCTCAAAGCAATCTTGTAGGATCAGTAAATATTATGCTCTCACTTCATAGACAGATAGACTTCTCTGTGCCTTTTTAAACAGGCACAGACAAGGCCTGCAAAGTTAGAAAGTAAAAGCTCTAGCAAGGCTGGGGATTAAAGTAAGAAAATATGGAGAGTTTGCCTCAGTCTTTCAACTAAGCATTTAATCAAAAAATAGTATTTCTATTCAAAAGCAGCTTAAACAGCTCAGACGTTTCTTAACCTCTCCTCCATCATAGCCCCAACTTGCCTCCATGGTGCAACATCTTCTCCCTTAGCAAGGAGGCAGCAACCACGCACAGCACAGCAGGAAAGATATCTAGCTTCCCAGCCACTCTTTTAAAGTTTCTTTTGCCACCTGATGTGAGAGACAGCTGGGATGAATCTTCCAGAATTGCTCCACCCAAAAAACTAGGCTGAATATTTGATGTAGGCCTAATGACTGTCAGAGTGGCACCAAGAGGCAATCAGTCTTCCAATGTAGCAGCAGTTTTGCCTGCTAAATGGAGCAGTAAAGTTTTGCATAAGGCCTAAAAGAGAACTGTAGCAAGCTCGTTGCAAGGTATCTGTAGAAACCTGTCCAATATTCAGCAAAAAATAAAAATATAAAATATAACAAAATAAAAAATAAAAATTGCTCCCTCTCCTCCATTGGAAACACCTTCCCAATTTTGTGCTGCTTGCAGTCAAAATGATGTTGGTACTTTGTTGACACAGATCTTTCCTGAACAAACAAAGATCATGAAAACAGTCAAGAGTTGTCAGATGATAGGGAAGAGCGAACATTTCCCCATGGCAAGGAAAAAAAGCTATCATCATCAGCCTAAAGAGACAAGGGTTGATTTTTGTTTACAATACTTGAATGTGAGAGCAAACTGGGCCACCCATTTAGAGATGGATTCTGCTCCTTGATTGCACAGTTATTTTTAACTTCTGTGTTTTTATAACAAGTCTGGCTATGAACTTTGCTACAGTTCCTCATACAAAGAGAATTCACAGACTTTCAGCAAGACTGCTGTATTTTAGATTAGATGGCAATTTTATTTGAAAAGTGACAAAGAAAAAAGTGGCTTCTCTAGCTTGGCAGATCTGTGCCCTGTGTGTATTCAGTTATAATTTATTCATGCTGGTGATGAAATACATTCCCCTGGTTTTTAGTCACTCAGCCCTGCAGAGCTGGTGGAGCTCAGAGAGACAAGAGCAACTGTGTTTAAGGGCTTCCCAGAACGTATCAGCGTGAAACTTGAATGTTTTTTATTTATTGGTTGGGTTTTTTTTCTTTGTTTCTAATGTGGTTGTGATTTCTGTAGGTAGCAAGTACAGGTGGATGTCCCCTACATCAACCCAACAGAGCTAATATGCATCCAGATGTTTGTGCCATTAAGGCACATCCAAAGACTGTGATGGGCTCCACAGAAATCCCCAAGCCCCCTAGTTCCTGGGAGGCACCAGGCAGAGCAGCTGAGTGCGTACATATCAACTTGGCAGAGCATTGTGCACCACCATCAAGGCACAGTGGTGTGGCTGTCATCAGCCTGGTGTCCCTCAGAAGGGTGGCCCCACTGCAAAGGCTCTGTGGGCTGCATGCATGTGTAGTGCTACCCAGGAAATCACAGGAAAAAAAAAGAAAAGAAAAAAAAAAAAAAAAAAAAAAGGAAGCTTTGATGTTCTTTGGTCTGATTTCCTCAAGTAACAGCAGAATTGCTTGTAGTACGAAGTGGTGAAAAATTCATGGCTCAGACTTTTCACCCTGAAAGCTGCAAGACCTGGTTTCTACCAGGTGATTTTGAAAATAATAATAATGCATTGGAGGTGTTCTCATTTCTGACCCTTAGGATGTATGCCAGTTATCTTGCCAAGCCTCTTCTGTTGCAAACCTGGAGGCTAGAAATTTAGTTTTAAGGAAGACCTATTCAACTAGCAGTAGGCAACACACTATGAGATTCGCCATGAAGAAAAATCTATGAGATTCTGACATAAATCCCTTGTCTCCAAAACCAAAGGCTTTGAACAAAAGTTGTGAGATTTATGACAAAAAGCACCAGGGCTGTCAGCAAGGCATATAAAAATGCTGTTGTTTAAGCAAAGGCTTTAGAAGACGTAGGTCTGCAAAGTAAGCAAGGCTAGATTTTGGCCATAGAACCACCTCTGCCATTCAGCCCTTTGACACAACAGTCAGCTCTGCCTCTTCCATGACAAGCAAACTTGTCATGGAGGTCACAATTTCAACCAGTTACCATGTAGGTCATGTAATGCTTAGGCCTCCCTCATTTCACACAATTTGGGTCAATTCCTCCATCTGTTACGTCACAGGAGGAAGTCATAGAATCATAGAAGCACAAGGTTGAAAAGGACCTACAAGATCATCTAGACCAAACGTCCTCCTATCACCAATACTACCCACTGAGCTACTAAAGCATATCTCGTAGCACCTTGTCCAGGAGCTTCTTGAACACTGTGAGGGACGGTGACTCCACCAACCCCCGGGGCAGGCCATTCCAGCACCTGACCACTCTTTTTTTTTTCCTGATATCTACTCTAAATGTCCTCAGGCACAACTTGTGGCCATTTCCTCGAGTCTTATCATTAGTTATCTGAGAGAAGAGGCCAGCCCCCAGCTCCCCACCCCTTCCCTTCAGGCAGTTGCAGAGAGCAATGAGGCCTGTTCCGA
The DNA here is from genome assembly GCF_963932015.1 of Anas acuta. NCBI lineage: Eukaryota > Metazoa > Chordata > Aves > Anseriformes > Anatidae > Anas > Anas acuta. Next base: position 71,615,984 of record NC_088982.1, on the reverse strand, counting down.
GCCTCCCCTTCCCCAGCCCAAACCCCCCCTGCTCCCTCAGCCGCCCCTCACAGGCCTTGTGCTCCAGGCCCCTCACCAGCTTCATAGCCCTGCTCTGGACACGTTCCAGCACCTCAATGTCCTTCTTGTAGTGAGGGGCTCAAAACTGAACACAGTACTCAAGGTGTGGCCTCACCAAAGCTGAGTACAGGGGACGATCACCTCCCTGCTCCTGCTGGCTACGCTATTCCTAATACAGGCCAGGATGCCTTTGGCCTTCTTGGCCACCTGAGCACACTGCCGGCTCATGTTCAGCCGAGCATTGATCAACACTCCCAGGTCCCTTTCCTCTTCACAGTCTTCCAGCCCCTCTGCCCCAAGTCTATAGCGCTGCATGGGGTTATTGTGGCCAAAGTGCAGGACCCAGCACTTGGCCTTATTAAACCTCAGCCCATTCACCTCAGCCCAGCAGTCCAGGCTATCCAGATCCCTCTGAAGGGCTACCCTACCCTTAGGCAGATCGACACGACCTCCCAACTTGGTATCATCTGTAAAGTAACTGGGGGTACACTCAGTCCCCTCACCCAGGTCATCAATAAAGATATTAAACAAGATAGGCCCTAGTACCAACCCCTGGGGGACACCCCTTGTAACAGGACACCAGCTGGATTTACCTCCATTAACCACAACCCGCTGGGCACAGCTCTCCAGCCAGTTCTTGACCCAGAGAAGAGTTTATCTGTCCAGGCCATGGGCAGCCAGTTTCCCCAGAATACTGTGGGAAACCATATCAAAGGCTTTGCTGAAGTCTAAGTAGACTACATCAATAGCCCTTCCCTCATCTACCACTCTGGTCACACGATCATAGAAGATGAGGTTGGACAAGCACAAGTCCACTTACTCGAGCAAGGAAGGTCTAAGCTTGTCATTTGTAAGAAAATCTGTAGGTCCAGTCCCAAATTTTAAAAATGCTCCTGCCTAAAAACAGAAAACAGAAGGGAGTGGTCCTTCCTATCCAGAGATGTGTGGGACAGCCTGCTTTTAGGAGAAGCAATGCTCCTGCAATGTGTTATGTGTATGTGTTTGGGGGTATGAAAAAGTACTGTTCCATCAGGTAAATGGCACAGATGACAAGGATGCAGCAGAAAAATTTCTGCCTTCCCAGTGTCTCCTTCCAGAGTCTAGATTTTAGCTTCCTAAACTTTAGGGGAAAGTTTTACTTGGAAGAGCACAGGGGTGTTGATGGGTTGTTGTTGTTGCTGTTGTTGTTGTTGTGTGGTAATTTTTTCATTGGTACTTAATTTCAGTAGATTCCCTAAGATAGAGAAGTTTAGAAATCAAGCAGCCAAATATATAAATAAAAAGAGAGAGAAAAAAAAATGATGTCACCCTCAAGCAGTTCCATCAAGGGATGACATTTTAAATCACATCATGTCTCACACCCATTTCTTAGTGCAAAATAAATCACTTGAACAGAGTGCAAGCCAATTTTTACTTTAAAAAATGTTGTGTCCTAAGGCTCTCTTCTTGAACTTCAAAAGCATACTTCATAATTACTCTACCTATCAAAGGAAACTCAATATTTCACCTCCAACCTCCCTCTGCTTGTGTTATAATTTTTAATTGTTAATAAATTATATTAATTTTAAACTGGTTATTCTCTCTCAAAATTACATCTTTCAAATGAGTATGGAAAGTTATTTTAAATTAACATATTTACCTTTAAATTATATTTTAGTAATTTGTTTATGACTTTTCTTCCCTATTAATTCCTACATGAGGATTTCAACCTTGGGATACCCCATTTAACTTTATTTGAATACTGCTGTCTCAATTTAAGAGCCTTAAATCTATTTCACGGAGCTTGAGATTTCTAGAAAACAGGTATTTTTGTTTTGTTAGCATAGTTACATACTTGAGTTTGGAGGCATCACTATGCACTGCACGGGCTTCTGTCATCACAAGCTTAAGACACAGGAGGAAAATTTGAAGTCATATTTACCATCTAAAAGCAGCTTTTGCAGGTGTGTACAGCACTTGTAAAGAATACGCATATCAATATTTCTGGTGGGGCTATATTATTTTCTTTAGCTAGCAGCTATATTACTTAACGCTCTATCCTTGCAAATGCATTCAAGAAGGGTAGATGCGGCATCTACTGCAGATGCACTCTTTTCTGTAAAGGTGAGTCTCTAAAGGTGAGGGTGCTTCTGGATAAAGAAAACTAAGTTCCTGTGTGTATTCCAGCCTGGTAATAAAGGCATCATTCTTAATAGTGCCCAACAGCCAGCATTCAGGAGTACTCACTGTTTTTTCAAGGCTGGTCACATGCTTAAATGAGTGAGTAACTACTGCAAAATGGTAGAAAAAAGCCAGCATGCCAATTTTATTACTATATATAGAAATGCTCTTCAAACTCTAGTACATGGCAATTACCCTCATGGCAGGACCAACCAAAATAGGTGGCAGTGTCCTGAGGTGGGACAGAGGCAGAGAAGTTCATGCCCAGGTGATGTTGAGTTTGCCTCGTGGGCTCCAAGAGTCAAGCAGAACTGGAGCACACGGCAAAGAAACAAAATGCACCCAGCTGGTGAACTCAACTTCTTGGCTGAACAAACAATTCCCCCATTAAAAGGAAAATCTTCCCAGATATGCTTTTGGGATTCCTGGGCAGCCCATGGGAAAGAAACACAGAGCAGAGACTGTCTCTGGATAGTAAGTTGTGAACGTAACATTAAGCTCAATGTGGACAGGATGCTGTTCAAGTGCCAAACAGATACCCCTGTAGCCTGCAGTTTTCAAAACTAAATAAACACTGGGACTATCTCAACATCCCTGTGTTACACAGCCACATACAAAAGTATTTTTTTTTCCAATTATCAGTAGACAACTGCAAATTGTCCATGTTCAAAGAACGCTGGCTACCTAAGGTGTGAAGCAGTCGGTACCTCAGAGATTGCTCTGCACCAAACCTGCCACATTTTGTCACCTTTCCCTCATTATTCTGCATACACAATAGTCTTCTCATATGAAAGAAATCCGGGTTTTGCTCGCTCTTCAGTCATTTCTCTGTTCAAAACGAAACCCACAGAGTCAATAACTTTTTGTGAGTCCTCATGACACCCATTGCTGGTGGATCACAGGAAGACTAAATCACAGGAAGAAGTACGAGCAAAGTAAAGCAAAATAGTTTCAGACCAAATTTACACTCTTGCATAAATCTCCGTACACACTCCCAAGTCCCAGCTCGTCGAGATGAAAACGCAGCTCCTAATTCTTCCCATATGCCTCAGACAAAACGTTATGAATGAAGCACAGCTCCCTGTCCCACTTTGTTCCCTTCCAGCGCAACCCACCCAACTCTGGATCAACCCGCTTGGTTCTCGCTCCGTCTCATCCGCCTGGTCGAGGCAGGCTGGGGAGCTGTGCCAGCAAAGACGCTGCACTCCTCCTCGCAAAGAGGACGGGTGCGTGAGGTGGATGGCAGCATGTGCTGGAAGGCTCAGAAGTGCTCGACACATGTGCTCCTCTCCGGCAAAAAGGCAGAGGGAGGGGATGCGAGGAACGGGGCAGCGCAGTTCCGCTCTTTCATGTGACGAGGGCTTCCAGAGGAGCGTGCTGCAGCCAAAGGGAGGCACGGAAAGCTTTCTGGATGTTCTAATTTATTTCTAATAGTTGTCTTCGTTTAAGGAGCAGCGTGTTTTCTCTTGAGTCTGGCATAGCCACTGGCTGAAGCAACAGATGTACCACTCTGATGATCCTGAAGAAGGGAAAAACATCTGTCTGCGGTAGCGTTTTTGGACTCTGAGGACCGAGTGTATAAGCCTATGGGAGCTTCACAGGCACTTGAAGTCCCAATTTATTCATTGTTGATTTATTTATATACCTTTATGCAAGAGCCTTGGTGGCACACAGCAATGTATAGAGAAAAGTTTCAGCATATAAATTAAATTTTAAGACATCGAGTTACAAAAAAAAGAAGAGGCTTTAGGTATGTCTGAAGCAGCATGTCGTTAGATATTTGCGTATTGAGGCGGGCATCTGACGTTTTATAGTATACACAATTGACACATCTGGGAAAATGCATGCACTGCCAGCTAAAATGCCTAATCTCTTCTTTAACACATCTGTGGTTTAATTACAAAACCTAGCGAACAATTAAAATTCAGGTCAGCACACAGCAGCACTACCATCCTTTGATGTGGGGTCAGTGTTGGTCACAGTCCTGTTCTCATTATATAGGTTAATCAACTTAGTGGAGTAACTATGACAGGGCTGACCAGAAATCCATGTAATTACCAATGCTCCGAGAGCGGTGGCAAGCGGGGCTGTTTTATTTGTTCGATACACAAATATTATTTCTTCTAAATAAAAACCAGCTCGAGATCCCAGATCCGGAGCCGTTGCTCTGAAGCAGATTTGTTTATTCGGCGAGTAACTCATTACTGCTGTCGCTCTCCTTATTGCCGTCCATCTGCACGCGCCCACGCGGCGGGGCGTGCACCCCCCCGACACACGTGCGAGCACACACCCACACGGTAGCCTTAATCTTGTAATTAGATTTGTACCGGTGACTACTTCTGCCCCTGCAGCATCCCACTGGCTGCAGTTGCTTGTGCTCTGCACCGACTTGCAAAGCCACCGCTCACAGATCCGCTCGCAGCAAATTTAGGACGAAACGACGCACACGTTGCTTTTGGTCTGGGAAAGAGGAAGGCACCGTGTGACACCGGCACGGAAGGGAGTGGGAATGTAGGTTTGTGACCTGGTCACCTCCACCCATTCGTCCATCTCACAAGAGCTGCTTGTTGTTGTTGCAAATTTGGGGGCAACTTCCATCCAGCACCTATCTCACAGAAGCGGCTCGCTGTGGCCGGATCAGATGTTGCTTTCTCTTGCCCAGATGTAGATTCTCCTTGATACCGAAACAAAGTAAACTCACCCCAAACCTCCAACGGGTAATCCCGAGTCCAGCTTGAGGGATATAACCAAGGCCCAGACATCCAAACCCTCCACACAGGAAAGCAGAAATTCCTGCCGGCTTTCTGGTAGGATGCACAGTGCCCCGAAAGCCAGGAGTTATCAGGCTGCTCAGCCTGGGATTTTCGCAATAGGCACCCAATTCTCCCTGAAATGAGAGTGACAGCTAGGAGGTTTGAGCCGGGATTTTTGCAACAGTCACCAAACTCCCGGGGAAATTCGGTGAGAGCTGAGAGTTTTGATCCCCCACATGAAAGTTGACAGGAAATTAATATGCATTTCAGTGGGGGTAGGACTCGGTCCGGGTGCCACACTCCCATAAGCTCTTTTGAAAAGCACAGCCTTAAAAGGTAATATTCTGATATCCTGACTATGCGAGGTTGGGTCATTTTTTTTCTAAATCTTAAAAATGTCTTAGTTATAATTTTCTCCAGCCCTTCCGTCCCCATGAGATAAAAGGAGCCTGGCTTTACACGCAGCAAGATTTACCAAAGGAGCCTCAGAGAAGTTTGAAACCGCCTCCTAAAACACTTCCAAATCAGTTTCTAGATTTTTCTTCCTGCACATTGAGTGCAACACGGGCAGGCAGCTAGGACTGAGCGAGGTGTCCCGGCTGAGCATTTGCCTGGGCTGAAGCTGGACCATTTGCTAGCGCCGCGATAACCCCAGGGGCACCCTCCCCAAGAGCAGCAAGCCAGACAAAGGGGACGCTGAGCCAACAGAGGAGCCTCTGGACATACGCCGAAGCACAGCCATAAAAGAAATGACAGCACAGTACAGCGTGGCATTGTGGTGGCACGCTGTGTTTTCATTAGGGCGTGTCAAAATTTTAAACTGGGACAATAAAGAAGGAAAATATTTTGGTAATAAACCCTGGGTTGTCCCTTTTTAAGGGAAAAGTTTAACTGCTGTAGGGGGGCAAGGACTGTGTTTTATTAGGTTTGTTGTCGGGTGTCTATCTCGTTGGCTTCCTTACATACTGTACTGGAATAGCAATAAATAAGAGGAGCCTTTAAGTGTTGCCACAGTGCTAATATTTACTACTTGTAACAGGCGTCGATGAGCAGATCTTTACTGCTCCTTTTCTGTTTGAGTCCTACTCCCTGAGACGCTCTGCTCTCTCATTCTCCCCACCCACTACATTTAAACTAACAAACCAGGTTTTCTTTATGTCATCTCCATCCATCCCAAGAGCTTTGATCACCAAAGGGAACATGCCAGCGCTGGCAGTGTTCTCATTTGAGGGGAAACATTGATATTTCCAAGTTATTTTTGTTGTGTGGCTGAATGACAGCAAGCATTTTCAATTGTTTTAGTCTTCCAAGAAGAAAAAAAAAAAAAAAAGAAAAAAAAAAAGAAAGTACTCTGGTCAGGATAGCTTATTTAGATTAAGCTTAAAATATCATTTATACTTTTTCTTCTTTTATTTTTTGAAACGACTTTTTAACTGCTTCCTAAAAAAATAAAAACAAACCTTCAAGAAAAAATTGTTTGGAAACGAAACACTGAAGCTCCTTGTTGTAGCAGGAGTCAAACAGGACATATTCATATTTTGCTTTCTTATGTTCAAATGAAAGTCACTGAAAAGTTCACAAACCCGCTAAACATTCACAGTTTTAATAAAAAATGGCATTTTGGGTAGAAAGAACATTTGGATTGATTTTTCATCGACTAGTGGAAGCTACCAGGGACTAGCACGATGTCTTCTTGCTGTTTCTCACCCCTGATGTTGCAATTTTGCTGCCACCCATTCTGTGGTCTTCATCTGCGTTGGGTCGGTTCACTGTGGAAAAGCACAAATGGAAACTCTTAAGACCCTCTTGAACGGAGCTAGGGGAGTACCAATGTGCCGTTACGGGTTGTGTACGTGTGTGTCTGTAGCAGACTGGGGAGCGTCCAATGCCAGAGCCATCTCTAGCACAACACGCAGCACCAGAGCTGGTCCCACTCGGATTATTTCTCTTTCTCTCAAGAAACCTCCCTTGGCTTCCTTGTTATTCCCAAATCCGAGAAACAAGTCCAAGAGCAGTGCTGTGCTGAGCCAGCAGGAGGTGCTCCTATAGCAAGAAAATCTGCCCAACAGACCAAAACATGGCTATGTGGCACCAAATTTCCTTGCCATTACCATACAAGAAGCCTTTGGCATGCTCAAAAAAGGGGGTTCGGTATGGCAGGGAAACTGGTTTGAGCTATCCTACAGCAGGAGCCTAGACAGACGCAATATTTTTCTTGTTTTTAAGTTATTGTAATCAAGCATATTGCAAAAGAGGAAAAAAAAAAATAATGAAAATATGTTATTAGGTCCTAGTAGACTTGCAATTTCTGAATTTCTTTTACAAATGCCCATAGAGTATTCCGTCTTTATCCTCCCAAGTCACTGAGAATAACACATCAAAGAGCATGTTTGCATTTCTATAATAGATAACAGCATTGACATAAGCTTCAGGGTTCATACAAACTATAAACTGAATTACCAATCTCCTATCTCACATATTTATAAACTGTAAGTCGAGCCTGGAGAAAAAATTCCAACTCCAGGTGAAATAATTATTCTGGGGCTTTTGAAGCGTCACTTCTGAGCTACAGCCCGAATTCCGGTGGACATGAATTATCCTGTTGGCTTGCACCAGCTTCTCTTGGCGTAGCAAGAGGCAGGCAGCAGCCTGGCCTCTGCCGGCCACTGCCATGGCTGAAAGCACAAAGCAAGACACCTTTCTCCTTGTACCTTAAGGAGGAGGAACATAGTTTCCCTGATTTCCAAGAAAGCTCACAGAAAAGGCCCATTTTTGGAGAAACCAGGCACCATACACCCTCCATGGACACCAAAGCATCGATAAAGCCAGGGCACCTTGCCCCAGAGGTGAGTGCAGCAGGCTGAGAGCTTGCAAGAGACCACGGGGAACCATGCAGTGAGTCTGCCCTGGCGTTGTGTCACTGCAAGAAGTCAAGGAAAGGAGCTTTTCACCTCCTGCCATGAGCTGGGCCGTGTGTGACTCACCTAAACCACCGGGTGAGAGCGTGGTTCTCGTGTGAGACAGGCTTGAGTGCAACACCAGGTCTGGAGACGACGTGAGTCACCCTGAGCAACCCTGTTCAGTTTGGGGGCACTGCGTTGTCAGAAAGGAGAGCAAAGCAGGAAGGAAAGCGTTGTCAGAAAGGGTTGTACTGTCACACACGATTACCTTCACCGAGAAACCAAAAACCTGAAGCCAGCGACGTTCGTGGGTCTCAAATACTGGTCCGAGCCATCAGCTCCAAGTCACAGCCCCTCAGAAGGTCTCTGCTGCTGCTGCCACTGTTCAGCAGGCTCAAAAAGAAAGACAAGGTGTTAGAGGAAATAACAGCCTGATGTGTGAGACAGGATGTTCTTGGGTAGTTTTACAAACGGCAACTGGAGTCTAAGCTGGGCGCATCTCTTTGTAGACCTCATACAAGACCTGTAGCCCCGATGGTGTTATGTGAACTCAGCAGGGCACAAAGATCATCTGGTTCTGGACTACATAACAAGGCGTGGGCATTTAAGGCACAAAAAATTACAGGGGACATTTATTACGGTTTTGTGATGAGGGTTCAGACCTCTCCTCTTAAGGTCCTTAAAAAGCATCGTGTCAGAAATAGCTGTCATTTTTCATTTCGTGACTTTCCACTGGATCAGCCCTACAGTTCCTCCAGATGGCACAGATAAGAACAATCAATTTCCTTGCACCATCCCCTGTTGCATTATGCAAACACTGGGAATCCATTAAACGCAAGATTTTTAACTAACTTGCAACTGAAACCAACTAGCTTTTTTTGGTGGTGGTGGTGGTGTGTTGTTTTTTTTTAGCTGTAGGATGAAAAGCTTTTCTCTAATGTGTGGCTAATTCACTGAGCATTTACCAACTTCAAAACCTTCCCAGACAGACAGGACTGCTTCCAAACCAGACCAAACGTAACGTACCTGAAGCTTTGCTGCTCGGTGACAAAACCAGCCTGTAAGCAGCCTGTACTTTTTGGAGAATGCCTCCTTACCCTCGCAAGCCCGATCGATTCATGTTTGCTTGCTACCGCACCAGTAAGAACAAAGTTGGCAATAGGATTTGGGGTCGGATCGGCGAAAGGATTCTCGTGACAATGGCAGCATTCACAAGCTCTGTCAACGCTGCATGGTTTATTTAATTCAGCAAACACTTAGCTTTGGCGGCAGAGAACGGCCAAGCGATGGAGACAGAAATATTAAGGTAGAAGGGCAGAGCAAAAATTTCTCCTGGCTAGACCATGACTAGATTCAAAGGGAGACTGAGGGGGGAGAGGGACTTTTTTGTTGTTGTTTCTGGGTTGTTGGTTTTTTTTTCTGAAACAGAGTCCTGTTCTTGTGCTGCAAGTGGCAGAAACATGAGGTGAGGATCATTAAGCGATGAAGGCTCTGCAGCTGACAGATTACAGGACAGATTTGGCTCAGCCTCTTTAACTTTGCTCCCCTGCGAACCGAAACACTGTTTTATTTTTCTCTTTGGAGACATTATCTAAGAGGATCAATACATGCGAGAGAAGCATGTTCAGCCTTCTGGGAAACCGAGACATGGCACTGAAAAGACGCTCAAAAAAAGGCAGCAGAAAGTACTTGACTCTTGAATAGGTTTGTGTTTAAAAAATTGGACGGCGTAAGTGAAAGATGAAAAACTGTTCCAGTAGAATGTGCAACAAGCCCTTAAAATGGGAGTTTACAAACAAGAGCCCCTTTGTTCAGTGGTGCCATTTCATTTGGGGTTTGGAGTCTTTTTTTTTTTGTTCATTTCTGGCTCCAAATTGCCTTAAGAGAAACTAAAAATAAATCTTGCTCCAAAATCTGGCTGAAACAATATTTTTAGGTTACAACACACAAGAAAGCACGTGAGCATGATGAGAGGGCACATTTGGCCAGCTCCCCTATCAAAAGGTTTCCAAACTTGTTAGCAGGATAGAAATGGGGCAGAGCTTCCCGTGCATCGGGGAGATGCCCACCACCACCCCAAAAGTGAGGCTGGTCAATAACACGGTGCACGGAGGGTTTCACATGCCTCTACATAACGCCTCACTGCCAGTTGCCTTATTTTGATCTCCCAATGACTTGCAGCTTTCCTGCTGGTGCTACCAGCACGGCTGGTGGAGGTGCTGGAGCCAGATCTTACGCTGTTTGAAGGATGAAGGGCTTCGGGGCTTCAGAAGGCACTTACGTCAAGGAGCCCTACAGACTGAGAGAGCTGTCCTTATAGTTTTCGTGTGTGTGTAAGTGAAATAGATGAGTATTCCTGCAAAATTCCTGCCAGTTAAACCTTCCCGTTACATCAACGTGTCTGAAAGGCCAGATTCACTCACCGTTATTAAACCAGTGATGGACCACGCACAGAAACCCTCCTAAGTTAAGTAAGGATGGGTAATTGTATAGCCCCACCACGCAACACACCGGGATCGGCGTCCCACTGTGCTCCTCGCTGTGCAAACACAGAGGGCACCGTGGGCCAGTTCCAAGACCCAAGTCTCCGAAACCACAAGCAAGGATTAATTTTAAGCAACTGCTGCCAAGGCTGCTGGAAGTATGTGCCTGAAAATCCTTTCATTGTCCCTTGTGTTGGAGGCCTTGAGATTAGCAATTAGCAACCGGCCTCCTTTGGCAGTGTTTTCCTTGCTTTGCTGTGGAACAATTGGCATTAAACGCTTGCAGGTCTTGGTCAATATCGTTGTCTTCTTTGCTGGTGTCATGTCCAAGTCCCATAAAAATAAGACTATGGGACAGTAAGGGACCTGGGGGCAAGTTTCAGCCCATCCTGCTGTTGCACATGGCTTTGCAGGCAGAAGGGCCGTGCCCCCACTGCACCAGGCATGGAGGGAAAGACACCTTTCTTCACGTTTTCTGTGGATCCACCTCTCTGGTCTGCCAGAGGATATTTCCCAATGCATCCATAATAGCTCCCAAAGCACCATTTCAACATCCATGCACAAAACCTCCTGACGTGTCAGGTTTTAGAGGACCACGAACTACCTTAAAAACGGGACATAAAATTAAAGAATTAACTGTTCACAGCTCCCGGTAGGGAACTCAGTAATTAATATATAGCTTAATCTACGACTTCTGCTATCCTTACGCAGCTCTAGCACTTTGGCCTGCAGCCCCTGTGTTTTAATTGCTCTCGCTAAAGATAACGCTGCTCTAATGCAAAATAATCTGGTGAATCCTATGCCCGTATCGGGGCCAAATGCCGGGTCTGTTAGACAAAAAGAAGCCAGCTCAGCACAACAAGGTGTTTGCCTGAGTTCGAGGGAAAACAGAAAGGTTTACTGCAAGTCAGAATACTGCATTGAAAATTAAATTAAATGCCACTAAAAGCTAATTTTTATGGTCATTGAATATTGTTTTTTTGTGGTCAACGTTTCACGGATAATCTTTTGTTAACATATAATAGTGAGCCACAACTTGTCTGCATGCCAGTGTTACCCTCTTGAAAGAAATATAAATACCGTGCAACACTTCTGATCTTTCTTATATAAAGATCATTTTTTTTATGAAACACTATTTAGATGCTTCATGGCCGGCAAACATAAATAAATGTTATTAAAAGTAGTCTCGGCTGAGAGAGAGGTCTGAAAGACTGCATTCCTCGAGGGAGAAGCAAATAAACCAGGGAAAGTTTTATTTCATTATCAACGTGGTAGTGGCATGCACACATCAGCTGGTATTAATCTTGGTTATAGCTTGAGGCTAGCGACTGACGGCATGCTGTAAATTCAAATTCGGAAGGGAAAAAAAAAAAAAAAAAAAAAGGTGATCCTCTCCTCCTGATTAATATATTAAAGCTCATTTTAAGTTGGATCAGATTGCAGACATCTGACTTTCACGTCACAGCAAGTGTTTGGGTCGGTTTCCGCTCTTTTGGTTTTTCCAGGCCGCTTTCCTCCGCTGCGTTACGTTCCCTGTGCCGGGACGGGCTTCCTGCGGTTGGAGGTTTAGGGACTTTTCAAGCCGGAGGTTGTATCCAAACGGTCGCGTTTCGTAGCCAAAATGAATTTGCCTAATCCTTTTCAGAATCCATTTCTAATTCAGGCCTCCATAACATCCTATGGCAAGGCGCTTCGTAATTTAATTACACGTCGCGTGAAAAGGTAGTGAAATTAGGAGAAGTTATTAGGGTCTCTCAGCCAAGGAGAGCATTGTTAGCTGGAGCGTCTTATTTTGTTGAAAACCCTTGCTGGCTGGGGAGGAAAGACTGCTCCTGCTGTTCTTGCTTTCGGCCGGGAGCGTGGAGGAGAGGAGGAAAAGCAAAGGCATGAGGGAAAGCAGGGCTTTCTGCTGGGATACGAGCAGCCGGGCCTCACCCCTCACACAGGGCTTATCCCGAGCAGCTCTGGCTGGGCTCAAGAGAAACTGCACGTGGCTTTTGCCCACGTCCAGCCCTTTATTCCCCCGAGCCTTTGGTGGAGTTTCCGAAATATTTGACTGAAACTGCCCACGGAGGCAGCAGCCTGCAGGAGCTGGATGTGGCCCTCTGCGCCCCCGTCCCCATGGAGGTGCACGTCCGTGGACTGCTACCAGAGCCTGAACTATGGGGCTATGGTGCTGAGATAAGAAGCCTCTCGACAGCACCACAGCCTCCTGAAAACTCCTCTCTGACTGCACCACAGGCTCCTGCAAACTCCTTGCTGCGTTTCTCTGTCACCGGCCTAGCAAACCCTGCAGGCCCGGCTGCCCTTCACCCGCCGCCGTTCAGCACCTCAGCCAGGCAAACCGACCTCTGCTGCCTCTCTGGGAGGCGAGAGCCGGCTCTCGACACCAAATCCCAGCTCCAAGCAGCCTCCCCAGCACGCAGGGAAACTCGCCGCCTCCCTGCCAGCTCCCCACGCTTCCCACGGGGGAGCGTTTCCCTGCTCCTCTCCTCCTTCCCCATCCAGCTGCGTGTGCGCGGAGGACACGGTCAGGCAGAGGTCAGGGCGTTGGAAAAAGCAAAAAAAAAAAAAAAAAAAATTAAAAAAAAAAAATCAAAGAGGAGTCACGCACGCGGGGAGCACATTCACCGCATTGCTGAACTGTCTCACCAGCCCGGGAGCAGCCTCCCACACGCCCGCGCCGCCGGTGCGCAGCTGCCGCTGGAGAGCTGCCCGCGGATCCGCCGCCCTCCCACCGATCCCCGGGGACCTTCTCTGGAGCCACCAGGCTTCTGCTGGCCACGGGCGGCCGGGCACGCAGGAATCCTGTGGCCTAAAAGTCAGGCAGGGTCCACAAGGTGCTCCCTCCGAGTGCCTGGGGAGTGCAGGGCAGTGCTTCCGACACCAGAAAAAAAAATAAAAAAAATAATAATAAAAACAAAACCTGCTGGTGCGGTCAGCTCTGTGTCTTAATTCTGTGTTTGGTGGGATACATAAATTGGGTTATGCTGAGCTCCAAAGTAGGCCTAGCTACAGCCAGGCCGAGGGCTTTTGCAGAAGGATGACTTCTCCACAAAGCGCCTCGCGTCCTTCTGGGACCATAAATACTAATTATGCGCCGTGCCAGCGAGCACCGGTAGGAAGAAACCTTTTCAGCCTCGGGCTCCCAAGGATGTGTGCACAAAACCACCAGCAAAAGCCCTTCCGTGGCTTTTCCCTGCTGCAAGCAAGAAGCCACAGCGTGAGGTGCTCACCGAGGTTCCTGGTCAGGGCCCCAGGAGCTGGATGGAGGTGCCGACCTGGCTGGAGGGGCCTCTGGATATCACCCCCTGGCCATGGCACCCTGCCTCTCCAGGACGGGGAAAATTGCCACGTCTGGGCCACAAATAGCTTTTATTTATTTGGGATCAGAATTTCTGCCTCTGAGCAAGGAGATGTCGATGTAAATGGGCAGAAGTGCTACTCTGCCATTAAAAGTCTTTCCTTCGGCTGGCATCTCTCCTAAGTGCCGCATCCAACACAACTCCTAAAGTTTGGGTTTTGGAAGATGCCCTTGGGGATGCGGGACCACGCTCCCTTTGGGTCCTTTTAAAAACCCCGGCCTCAACATCCCAGCTGGGGGGCAGCGAGCTGCTGTGCTCGTCCCGGCTCTCACCTTCCCTCCACCACTCGGTGCGCAGCGCGTCGGGCGCTCGGCGCCGTGCCTCCCAGCCCTGCCTTCCCTTTCATCCGCACGCTGCGGATTATCCCATCTGATGAGTCATCGGAAACAGCCCTGCGGTGGCAGGGCGCGATGCGAGGGGTGACTTCGCACGCTGCTTCGTGTCACCATTCCTGGGATGAAGCCGTGCCGCTTCCCCCTCTCTCTCTCTCTCTCTTCCGCGCTGCGCCGTGCGGAAGAAAGCAGCCCCTGAACCGGCAGCCGTTTAATCTCAGAATAAGATAACCTGAGGCATTCAGGAGAGCTGAGCCACCAGCGCCTTCGTCTAAACAAAAGTTCTTACAGCAAAAAGCACGCCGCTGGGATTTGCCCATTCAAATCTCATAAAGCCCGTGTTGCCGCGCGGGCGAAGGAAACCCGGCTCTTTAAACGAGGTAATTCCGGGCTAAGAACATTAATGGCATCCCAGAACCGGAAAGCTGGATGTGTAAATTAAAAAGCAAAAAAAAAAAAAATAATAAATCACATACACACTCCTAATATCCTAATACCTATTACACGCGATCTCTTTCAAAGTAGCTTTCGGTGAGCAGCGCGGTGATTCCTTGCTGCGGCTGCCAGGCACGCAGCCGGGATGGGATGGGATGGGATGGGATGGGATGGGATGGGATGGGATGGGATGGGATGGGATGGGACGGGACGGGATGGGATGGGATGGGATGGGATGGGATGGGACGGGATGGGACGGGATGGGATGCCCTTTGTTACAGTCCTGAAGTCGCATCCGCATCCCTCAAAGAGTCGGGATCACCCAGTTTCGGCACGGATTAATCCCCTGCTGTCTCTTCCTCTCCCCAAAGCACGGATCTGGGGGAAGCACAGCACCGTCCCCCCCGCTGGGCAGCAACCCTCTGCTTCACCTCCCCAAAACCCGCACCCCAAAGGCTGCCAGCGTTGGGGTCAGCCCACAGCACCCACATCTGCTGGGGAAATAAACCCGAAGGGGGGGGGGGGGGGGGCATGCAGGGGGGGTGGTGTTTCCCTGGAAAACCTCCCTCCAAAGCCCCCCAGCGCCCTGAGGAACACGGGGGGGCCTTCCTGCCTCTCCTCGCCCCGCCGGGGAGGGCACGGAGGGGGCGCAGCCCCCCGGGGGGGGGGCTCAGCCCCGGCCGTAGGGACGCGCCGTCGGGCGGCAGCTGCAGGCGGAGCCGCTCGGCTCCGCTTTGAAACAAAAGGCTTATTTTTTTTTTTTTTTTTTTCCCTTTTAAGAGAAGAACTCCAAACGTACATTTGCAGAAATATACGTTTTGTTTTGCTTTTTTTTTTTTTTTTTTTTTTATCCCTGCGCTCCCCCCCCCCCCCCCCAACCATGTGCGCAGCGCTCCCCCCCTTCCCTCCCCTTTTCTCCCCCCACGCGTCTCCGGGCTGCGTTTTCTTTTTTTTTTTTTATTATCATTCCTTTAATTATTATTATTACTTTTTTTTTTTTTTTTTTGGCTTTCCTTCCCCAACCCCCCCCCCCCCCCTCCCACCCTCCCCCTTCGTTTCCAGCTCCCCAAACTCTTTGATCTCCCCTTGCTGTCTCCTTACCCGGAAGAAAACCCTCGGCCGGCTCAGCTGGGAGCTCGGCGCACACGTGGGCGCCCTGGCGCGCCTCCATGCTCCTGCCAAATTTAGTCGCACAAAGGGCCCGGGGGGGGCTCGGGGGGGGGGATGAAAGGGGCCGCCGGCGGGACATCAAAGGCTCCGCCGCCCCGCCCCGCTCCCGCCCTCCCCTATATACCGGGCGCCGGCGGCTTCGCACGCAAAGGGGGTCCCCCCCCCCTCTCCTCTCCTGGCCGGCCTTGGGGCACCATGGGGGGGGGATTTGGGATTTGGGGAGCCCGTGCGCCCCCCCTCCCCTAACCCTAACCCCCCCCCCGAGCCCGCTCCGGGGTTGGAAACGGGGGTCTCGTCCCCGTCGGTTCGTGTTCCCCCCCCCCATCTCCCCAATTTCCAACCCCGACCCCTCGGATCGGGGCTGAAATTACAAAAATAAATAAAAAAAAAAATAATAATTAAAAAAAATCACCCAACATCACTAAACCGGCGAAAATAACCAAAACGAGCTAAAACGCCCAAAACGGGAAGAAAAAAAAATATATAATAATAATATAAAAAATACAAACCCCAAAGCCACCCCCCCACCCCAAAAGATGCCCGAAGTGCACCGAGAGCAGGCGGCCCCCCCCCCCCCCAAAAAACCCCCCCGGCAGCCGCCAGCTCTGCCTCGTCTCCAGTGAAATCTGGCGTCGGAGCTGAGGTTTCCTGAGTTTATCCCCTTGACATAAATCTTGCCGGTCTCCACCCCCGCCGCCCCCTTCTCCTCCTGCGAAGCCCGAAACCTGCTCCGGGACCGGCCCCAAAGCCCGGGATGGGGGTGCCTGGGGGGGGGGTTCTGGGGGGGGGCTGCCCGGCTCCGGTCCGAACCGCAGCATCCCCGAGGTGCCGCTTGCTCCCCGCTTGCCGCCTCCCCACGGCCCTTTTTGGGCTTTCCACGTCCCCCTTTTCCCTTTCTCCACTCTTTATTTTCGGTTTGCCCGGCTGGACAAGTCCTGGCCCCCCCCGTTTTACCCCCCCCCCAGGTTTCCCACTACCTGCTCCCCGTCCCGGGGCTTGCGGCTCCCAATTCCGCAGCCGCTTTTTAACCGCTCGCTCGTGGGAAACGCGGCTTTTGCACCCAAAAAAACCGGCGTGTTGGGACATTTCCGAGTGTCCCCAAAGCGGAGGGGGGGGGGCAAAAAGGGACAGGCCCCCCCAGGCTCCCCGCAGCCCTGCTGGGCCGATTTGGTGGGAGGCGGGCGGGGGGCGAAGCGGAGCGCCCCGACGCCGAAATCACGGGCAGTGCTTTGCAGCGAAATGCACGGATTTGCTCGCTTACGTTTCCTTACATTTTGGGACAAATACCTATTTTTTTTAAATTATTAGCGTTGTGGGTTTTTTTTTTGTTTTTAACGCGTCCCTACCCCGTCCCACCGCGGAGCTAACGGGGCAGCGCGACTTCCGAAGGGACGGCACGGGGAGGAGAGTTGGGGAGGGGGGGGGGACACACACGGGGACACCCCCCCACGGCTCCCCAAAACGCTGCCCCCCCCCTCGCCCCCCAGATCCCGGTGCCCCCCCGGCGGCTCCTTTCATCCCCGCCCCGACGGCGGAGGCAGCGGGGGAGGGCGGCGGGGGGGGGGGCGGCCGCTTTTTTCCTTTTCCCCCCCGTTTTCCCCTCCCTTTCTCCCCCTTTCCCGGGCCGAGCCGAGCCGTGCCGAGCCGGGAGCCGCCGGACAAAGCCCTGGGGGGTGCCCCCGCCTCGCTTTTTGTCACCCCCCCTCCTTTTTTGTGTGTCCCCCCCCCCCCCCCCCCCCCCGAGCCATTTTAACCCGGGTGGCCGCAAACTTCGGGCGTGGGCACGGCTCGGGCCGGCTCCGCTCCCCTCCGCGACCCCTCAGAGGGAGCCGGGGGCTCGGAGGGGGGGTTGTGGGGAGGACCCTGAGGGTTTGGGGCCTCATTAAAACCAGGGCGAGCCCCCCCCCCACCCACCTTCTTCCCCGGGGGTCAGGACCAGGAGGGAGCGGGGCTCGCTCGGCCCCGAGGGGGCGGGCGGGGGGGCTCCGGCTGGCGAAAGCCACCACCCCGAGGGCTTGCCGGGGCTTTTTTTTTTTTTTCTCCTTCTTCCCTCCTCCTCCTCCTCCTCCTCCTCCTCCTCCTTCGCCTCCTCCCCCCGCTGCTCCTCCCGCTCCCCTTCCCGCGGCGGGCCGGCGGCCGCAGCAGACGCCGCGCTGCCGGGAGGATGCCGCAGCTGCCGGGGGCCGGGGGCGGCGGGGGGGACCCGGAGCTGTGCGCCACCGACGAGATGATCCCCTTCAAGGACGAGGGGGACCCCCAGAAGGAGAAGATCTTCGCCGAGATCAGCCACCCCGAGGAGGAGGGCGACCTGGCCGACATCAAGTCCTCGCTGGTCAACGAGTCCGAGATCGCCCCCGGCGCCAACGGGCACGAGGTGCGGGGAAGAGGGAGGCAGGGAGGGACGGAGCTGCCCCCTTTTTGCCCCTTTTTCCCCCTAGAAAAAAAACAGCCCCGGCCCCTCACCGCCGCTCCCGGTCCCGCCCGGGGCCAGGAGGTGCCCCCGAGCCCCCCGACGGCACCCGGGGCACCCCGAAACGAGCGGCGGGGGCAGCCGCAAACTCTGCGAGGGATTTGCCCCAAAACTGCTCGGGAAGAAATTCCCGACGCTAAAACAACGTGGGGCGAGCCGGGGACCCGTTTGTGGTTGTTGGCTTTTTATTTTGCCATTTCTTTTATTTTTTTTTTCATTCCGTCTTTTTTTTTTTTTCATTCCTTCTTTCTTCATTCCTTCTTCTTTCACCCCTTCTTCTTTCATTTCTTCTTTTTCCTTCTTTTGTATTCCTTCTTTTTCATTTCTTCTTTTTCATTTCTTCTTTCATTTCTTCTTTCATTTCTTCTTTTATTTCTTCTTTCATTTCTTCTTTCATTTCTCCTTTCATTTCTCCTTTCATTTCTCCTTTCATTTCTTCTCTCATTTCTTCTTTCATTTCTTTATTCATTCCTTCTATTCATTTCTTCCATTCATTCCTTCTTTTTTCTTCTTTTTTTAATTTCTTCCTTCTTTTCCTTTTATTTTTTTTTTTCCTAAAGACCTGGCAGCCCGATTCTCCCTGTTATTTTTGGTAACTCCCATGTAGCGAGGGGGTTTCGCCCGCCGAAGCTGGGTGTGTTTTCCAGAAATAAGCCCCTTTGGTTAAGCGCCGGGCGCTGTGGCTCTGTGGCTTCGCACAGCCACGCAGTTGTCGTAAAACAATCGCTTATCCAAACGATGATCCCGGTGCAGTTGCCTTCCAAAGGGCTTAGGAGGCAAAACAAAGATGCTTATCTCTTGCCCTAACTTTCTTCTGTCCCCAAGAAGATGTAAGCCCTGTGGCCGATACGTGAGCATCCACACAATGACTTTTCTTCTTTTCCTTCTTCCTCTCCGGCGGTGGATTCCCCGTGCTCAGGTTTCCAGGCAAACTCAGGCGCAGGATTCCTACCATGACAAAGGCAGAGAGCACCCCGAGGAAGGTGAGAACCGCACGGTCCCGTCGGGATGTATTGGCCCGAGCCCCCGCGGACTGGAATTTGCTTTCTCTGGGGAGGCGTAAATTTAGTATCTTTTGGGGAAGGGGGACGCCGGGGCGCTTTCAAAGCACGTTTGGAAAGGAGATGGATGTACGGCACGTTTATCTCGAGTGACCAAATGGTTCTGCAGTTGTCTAGAAACTGATAAGTAGGCCAAATGGATCCTCGCTGAAGAAATAACTATTTTTAGGATATCAGCTTAAACACATCTATCTCCCCACTCAGACGGTGCGGCCGAGTTGTGTTCAGAAACTGTGTGCTCTCTTCCCCTTAGCCAAAGTCTGTCCCTTAAAGCCCCTCTTCAAATCTGAACACGAACAGACCTCTTGCCATTTTTAATGTACCGGCCGGTTAATTTGGGTCGAGGAGGACAGAGGAAATAACAAAGTTTGTCAAATACCACTTAGGAAGCTGGACACGTGTACAAAGAATGAGTGCTGCGAAGGACGGAAGGCTGTGTTTAAAATGAAATGCTTATGATCATGAGCTAAGCCAGATGATAAATGCCATGTAGGGACGGGCACCGTTCGGTCCTGCTGCTTCCCGGGACTCTGCGGTGATCTGTCACAAAACTGGTCGTTAAAGAGCCTCCGAGCAGTAATGCCCACGCTGCTGGCATTTGGGCAGTTAGGGGGAGGAGATCAGCTCTGCACAGCCTTCCCTTCCGCCTCGCAGCCTCCTAAAAGCTCACCTGTGAGTGGTGCCACTGCCAGCGACCGTCGGGTGGGAGACCTGTTCGCCCCCTCCAGTGCCCATCCCTTTGCAGGGCCTGGGGCCAAATTCTTTATTTTCGTACAAAATCACCTTCCTCGCTTGGCTTCCCCCTCAACTAGAGTGCCATGCCTGTTACACAGCTTCCCCCCGACTCTCCCCCAAAAAATAATTCACCAGGGTCTCCTTAGAAGCCGGCCCTTGCCCTCTAATTGTTCCCGGTTAGCACGGCCAGCATGAATTGTTCCCTGCACACAGCGTCTCGGCAAGAGAAGGAAACAATTATATCTAGTTATCACTGCCCCGTTCCTCCCTTTCCTAACAATGATGTTGAAAACCCATACTGACAATACTTCTGAATCCACAAACCCTAGAGGGAGGTGTAAAATGGGGGAAGGCTGCTACTTGAGAAATGTCATGTCCCTGCTGATGTCTCTGCCTCTCTGACTGGGGGCTTGGCAAAATAAATGGGTTACTCTGAGGGTTTGTCGTATACTGAGTGTAAACTCCTCGCTGAATGCACGCAGCCCTGTAAGGATTAACTCTTCTTCCCCAAAAAATGTTTCTGTGAATTGCTGCAGACTACTTCCTGCTCGAAGTAATTGCCATAAGCGCGGAAGCGTTTGCACGCAGAGCATTTCCACGAATGGTACCTGTTCAAGTGCTCTGACTTACAAGAACTGCATGTGCGGGGAATAATGTAATCGTTGTTTCCTCTTCCACAGGAAAACATCCAGACAGTGGCTTATACAGCAAGGGACCATCCTACTCTGGTTATTCTGGGTATATCATGATGCCAAATATGAATAACGACCCGTACATGCCTAATGGATCTCTGTCGCCACCCATCCCCAGAACAGTGAGTGATCCCTTCCCAAGACGGGTTTTGGTGAGCGGGCTTTCCTCCTGCTCGTCCCGCAGCGTGTTTTCGGGTAGCTTCAGCCCAGGTGAAGGCTGAGCCTCTGGTGCCCGGAGCCTGCAGCCAGCGGGGTTTCAGAGCTCGTGGCGGTGTCGGTCGTGAGCCCGCTGGAAAAAGCTGCAATCGGCGATTAAGCGCAGCCTTTGAACAGGGCCGGGGGCCGGGGGGGGGAGCCCTGGTTTACAACTGTAGGATAATGTATGGCGGAATGATGTAAATGCCGTCTTTGTAGTCACTAGGACAGATGTGAATTTTCTGGCTTTAACTCTTTGTTCGGCGAGGAGCAGCGAGGGCTGGGAGCAGAGCCGCTCGAGTTGCTTGTCAGGGAGATGAAAAGGCTTGGTTCTTTTTTTCCTTCCGCCGTCAGATACGGCACTGCTCCGTGCTGACTGACATTTATTCCTGCCGTCGGCTGCGCCCTGCAAAGGCTTCATGCATCCCTGGGAGCCGTGCTCTGGCACACGCGGGGCGAGTTCCTCCACACGCTGTGAAACGAAACGGTGCTGTAGGGATTCGTGTCCACGGCTTCCCGTTACGTTGTGGTGGGCACCGATCCCTCCAGGCCGGTCCCTCTGATTTCGTTGCTGAAGATGTACCTGGACGGATGGACTTTAAGGCATTCCTAATTAATTTGGGGCAGTGAATTCCTCTGGGTGTGCAGAGAGAGAGGTGACAGGGAGATGATATTAAAACGAGCTGTGGCAACTGTATTAGCAGAGTGAGAGCGGAGTGGGAAACACATTTGCTCGGAGGCATCCTGCTGAGGGGATGTCGCTGCAGCTGTGTGTGCTGCGGTACGAGAAGTTGGGTGCTGCTATTTCCTCGGGATAAAGCAGTTTTCCTCCTTACCGGCTCTCAGATTTTTATTTGGCAGCCTTTTGTCAAACGACTGGCATTATTTTGGTCCCCTGTGTTCTTGATTTGTTCTTCAAGGCCATGGCTTCTGACTTCAAACGCAAAAGGACGGGGCCTAATTAGTGTCGGCGATTTAATGGTAGCGAAGGGTGGTGAAATACCGGGTGTTTGGGCTCGGGAAGGACCGAGCAGCCTGGCAGTCCGAAATTCCCACTTCTGCTGTCGTGACATGTCGGAAAGATGCAGAGCCGTGCGCCACGGCCTGCTTGCCACAGCTCTGCTTTTACACCAGACGGTGCCTGCGCGGGCCTTGCTGCTCAGGGGCCTGCGTTCGTTTAGGCCAAGCTGCAGCGCTGCCAGCCCCCCTGTGCAGTGCCCGTGACTGCTGATACTCGCTGTTGTAAGCTCTGCTCCGTGGAAAACTTCAGCTCTGAGGGGGAAAGGATGCAGCGCTGGGAGGGGGCACCGAGCCCCAGACCCGTCCCCGCAGAGACGGGGGAAGCCGAAGGCCTCTTTCCCCCGCTATGCTCCCAAGAAAGAACCTGGTACTGGCGCGAGGCTCGGAGCCACAAAATCTGGTTTAATTATTCACTTAGGATTTTCTGCATGTATGCGTGTAGCAGGGCTGCTCCTTCTTACTGCTCTGCCATCGGTTTTCAGACGAGCATCAGCTTCTTGCAGATGCACCCTGCTCGGGTAGCTCAGGTACTGGGGGAGCCCACATAGAGGGGTACATGGGAGGGAAGGGGGGCACGCATCTGCTCCCTGCTTTAAAGGCTCCTGCCTGGCATCTGAGGGGCTAATTCAGCCCGGCACTGCTCGTACATGTCGGAGCAGCACCACCAGCTCCATAAAACAGCGCTCGGGGAGCGCTGCAATGTTGACATAAGTCTGGAGCGCCTTCAGTTTAACCGCAAGCCTACACGCTTGAGTTATTAAATAATATTTTTTGTTTAATTGAACTCTAATCTCCGCCGGTCCCGGAGCTGACAGCTGGCTCTTGACGGGCGTCACGTCCAAACTGGGGTCTCCACGCTCTGCCTTTCCCCCCAGCACCCCCAGTCCCACCTCAGCGGGGCATCCTTTGCCGGGGGCCGGGGCAGGGGTCCCCCGCGGTGTACCTGCGCCCTGTCATTTGCATGACAAAGCCGCCGCTTGCTCGCTGCATCTGTGGCCTGGAGGTGTGGGGCAGGATGAAAAAGCAGCCCCGGGGCCCTGAATTTTCTTTATTTTTTTTTTCCCACCCCTCTGGGACACCCCGTGTCCTTCCCAGGGTTGGCGAAGGGGTGGGAAAAAAAAAATGCATCCCCCAGGAAATGGTGGCTGCGCGGGTGGATCTGTGCTGGTTCGCTGGGAGTGTGAGCCAGGAGGAGGAAGGAGTAAGTGGTCATTTTCTCATCAGGCTTCGTGCTGCCCTGCTTCAGCCAGACCTGTAACCGAGGTGGTAGGCCAGCTTTGCTGGGACGGGAAAAAGTTACTTTGACCAATGTGTGCAGAGAAAAAAACGTCCTTTTTCATAAAGAACAGGGAAAGGCTTTACACTCTTGCTCTGTAAAACTAAAAGTACAATTTTAATTGTACTTAGTACACTCGTCAGACATGCTATGCCTAATAAACCATACAAGAAGAAAACTGAGGTGTAATTTCTGGGCAGCTTTTGGAGGGAAGAGGGTAGATGAGGAGGATTTCAAATTTTGATCAATCCGCCGTGGTCAGAGCGGTCTCACTTTCCCTTCTCCACCTCCTTTCTGTATTGGTATGTCTTTTTGTTTTCATTTTACTGGCAACTGCTTTGCCCTTTTCAAGTGGGATTTGCAGGAGAGTTAGCTGCAAGTTCACGCACAAGCCGGCTGCAGCAGTACCTACCCTTATCAGCTAAAATCACTTCTAGCTGGGTGAGTGGAGAGGCGAAGCAGTGCGTTTGGGTAGCTGCAGGAGAGGGGGCACGTGATGACGCCAAAACCGCAGTAACACCTGGTGAATGTGCATCCTGTCTGCTCGAGATATCTTTCGGTGGTTTCTCAACATCACCGGCGTGCTGAAGATGGGAGACAGAGACAGCTGTTTGTTTTCTAGCATCTGTGGGTTGCTCGTACGTTTTCGTTAGTTTTGGGGCAGCAAACCTTTCTCATCTGTGTGATGGGAATGTGGAGGCAAAGGAGCCATGGCTGTTTCTTAAAATCACACAGAAAATTGTTTTGTCTTTGTTGCCCCTCCCCACCCCCCCCTTTCCCAGTGAATTAAACTTTGTGCTGGAAGGTGCAGGATTTCTGCAACCTCCCTTTTGTCCCTTCTCCTCTGTTCTTGGGCTCCGGGTTTATTACTTTGTGGCTAAACTGTGTGTATGTTAGCAGCTGGAGGTGTTAAATAGGTTGGAGGATACAATCTATAAACACCTTACAGTGACTTGCAAAGCACAGCACATCCGTTTGACAGTGAAGAGGAATTCTGCTAGAAGAGTTCGAACGCAAAGAGCAACACTTATTCACAGGGCCCCCCTCCCTGCCCAAATTTTGGGTGTTCCTCGTGTGCATCTGCGTGGTGATGAGCACGGAGGTGGCCCCTGTCCTGAAGAGGACATCCCAGGAGAAAAGTGCAGGTAGCAAGGACAGGAGATTCCCCAGCTGTATCGTGCTGTCCCTCAGGAAACACTGGCTTGTGGAAGGTTTTGGGGACCTTCAGAAGAATGTACTGGGGTGTTAGTGCTAGCGTATCCAGCCTGGAAAGCAGTGCCTGGCGGAGCTGCAGAAGGCTATGAACGTGGTTTTTCATAATGCTGTCTTCCCGTCCCCCTTGGTACCTTGCTGCAATGGCAGGCATTGCAGGGATTGCAAATTCTCCTTTTGGGAAAGGGAGGGCAGGAGCTTCTGTGGTGCCTCTGGGTGGGCTTTTGTTCAGAGCCTGGTCTCGTCGATGACCCAAGCAGAGTCCTCGTGCATACACATGCTTGTGTCCATCCGTCTGTGTGCTTTTGTATCTATGTTCGTGGCCTTTCAGCACATCCTGGTGAAGAAAACGACCTTTCTGCTTTCGCTGCCTTCTCCCCTTCAGGGTGGTGCCGTTGGTAAATCTGGCTAACTGTGAACGGGGAAAGGGGAAAGAAAATATTCCCCTTGTGGCTTGGTCCAGAGGTGGGTTTCGCGTGTGTGTGACTTCAGCTGAGGCGTGACCAAAAACCCCACCCACTGCAAATAATCAAAGCTGGAGCTTTGGTGTATCAACATGTGTATGTACGTGCCCTAAATCTCATTTCTCTGTATATCTAGGAGCGCATTCAAGGTAACCCGTAAAAGGTGGGGCTGCTGCTTTCATTTTCAGGTGGTGTACAAGCGAAATGTCATTCTTCTTGTTTTGGTGCTGTGCTACCTCTTCTCCAACTTAATCCCCGTCCAGAAAAAGGTGTTAATAAGAACAGCTTGTTATGGGCTTCGAGTGCCAGACAGGATAGGGTTCAAGAAGGCCTGAAGCTCTACAGGTTCAGGAATTAGAAGAGGAAAAGACTTTCTCCAGATCCTTGCAGTGCTGCGTGGCTGCAGGCACTGAAGAGCTGGGTGCTGCCGGCCTGGCTCCTCCAGAGTGCTGAACTTCTGTTTATGGTTAGGGAAAGCTCTCCTGATACGGGAAGGAAATAACCCACACAAAAGCATTTTACTGCTGCTGTAATATTTCTGAAGTCCTATTAGAGGCATGCGCCTTCCTTTTTTTTTTATTTTTTTTTTTTTTTGAGCCATAAAACAGTGCCCGTATCTCTCAGAAAGAGACATATGTGCAAGAATATGCTGCGGAAGGAACACTGAACAATTTGCAGCCCGAGGTGTGTCAAATCCCCAGCTGCTGCCCCATGCACAGCACGATGCGCTGGGATCTTCCAGGCAGCCCCGTCTTAGCTGGGGGGCAGCTATCGCCGAGCTGGGGGTGGCACGTGGGGTGTGAAGACCCTTCCCACCTTCCCATTGGGTTTAGTCCCATTTCGTAGGCCCCTGGGGAAGGCAGCACAGCTGCTTTGCATGCTGTCCCTGTCCTGGCAGCCGGGGATTAGCATCTCTGTCACTCCGGCCCTTCCTAAGCATTGGATTCACTTAAGAAAATTGCATTCAGAATAACTTAATCTAGCAAGCCAACGGCTTCTATTTTAAGACTTGGATCTTGTGGATGTGTTTATTTAGTTTGGGTTTCCCACTTCAAAGGAATCTGTCCTGTCAGCAAGAAAGTGATTGAGCACTTAAATAAAAACGTATTCATTGAATCTTTGGGGCTGAACGAAAAGTATGGTAGGGAGTTAACTTGCGCGCCAACTGTGATGATCGGCCAGGGACTGTCCTCGTAAGGGGGAAGAGACACAGTCTGAACCATGCCAGGAGGAAATCTGTCCACTGGCCTGTGCTGGTGGTGTTGCCAGCTGGCACTTGAGGGGATGAGGAAGGACCTCGAGTATCTTTGTCTGTGATCTTCAAAGTTACCAAATCCCTCATGCAAAAGAGCATTTTTGTGGAGCTGAAAGGTTCGACTTGATGTTCGTCTGTTTTCTTTGAGTGGCTGTGAGTGTTGGTGAGATTGGGGCATAAAATCAATAGGAGGACCTTAGTCAGCAAGCATTACAAGTGTAAAGTTACGAGGCTTTGATCGAATATTCATAATATGGGCAGTTTAACAGAAGTAGGCGCACTATTGACACCAGTGGTAACACTTAGGGACAGAGCATCACTTTGGCCAGGTGCTGCTGGGCAAAATCACAAATGCACCTGCCTGCCCGAGCACTCTCTGCAGTCTGGCTCCTTCCTTTCCACCATGCCACACAAGCTGGCAGGCAGCACCAATGTACTGTAATGTCCCAATAATGTAATGTACCAACGGCCCTTAGGAGCCTGATTTTGTGCATGCTTTTGTCATGCAGCACCTTCTGAAAGCACTGGCACTTGGAGTGAGCACGTGTGTGCGTGTGCTCCTGTTTGCAAGGGAACTCCAGTCATGCTGCCTTGGCAAAGAACAAAAGAAGTCTATTTGTTAGACAATTTGTTTTTCTGCTTGCTTTCTGAGGAGGAAAGCTTTAAAGTGAATCGAAGCAGACAGCTGAACATCCAGCCTGGTGCTGGGCACTGTATGTACTTGAAGCTTGCAATTGTGACCCTTGGGAACCATGACAAACCCTGCAGGGACAGCACCGGGCATGAGGTATAGCAGAATTCAAAGTCCTTTGCTGAAATCCCATTGATACTGATGGCAGCTCAGCCTCCCTCTTAGCTGACCAGAGCAGAACTCTGAATGGGAGGGCACAGTGGTTGTCTGGAGAAATGTCTGGAAATGGTCTGACTGGTCGGGTGCATCCAGAAGGAGACACAAACAGGGAAAGGGGCATGGGGCTTTTTTGGGGCAATTTTGTTGGCTCAGAGGTGGAGAGTGATGAAATCTAACAAGCTGTCCCTGTAGTCTGTGTGTTTTCAGTCTAGAGTTTGAGCTCCCAGTGACACTACCTGCTCAGAAGTAACTTTTTTTTTCAGTCACCTAGCTATGCTATGAAGCTCTGTTTCTACTATTTTCTGCCTCTTTCTATATTTCATAGAGTCACGGGATGATAGAATGGCTTGGGTTGGAAGGGATCTTAAAGATTATCTAATTTCAACCCCCCTGCCATGGGCAGAGACACCTTCTACTAGAGCTGGTTGCCCAAAGCCCCATCCAACCTGGCCTTGAACACCTCCAGGGATGGGGCATCCACAGCTTCTCTGGGCAACCTCACCACCCTCATAATTTCTTCCTAATATCTCATCTAAATCTAATTTTAGTTTAAAACTATTACCCCTTGTCTGATCACTATACTACTTGACAAAGAGTCCCTCCCCAGCTTTCCTGTAGGCCCCTTTTAGGTACTGAAAAGCCACCATTGACATTTAGTACCACCAGTACATTGAGGTACTGCAGGCCCTGGAGCCTTCTCTTCTCCAGGCTGAGCAACCCCAACTCCCTCAGCCTTTATTCATAGGCAAGGTGCTCCAGCCCTCTGATCATCCTCGTAGCCCTCCTCTGGACTTGTTCCAACAGGTCCACGTCCTTCCTGTGCTTTGGGTCCCAGATCTGAACCTGGTACTCCAGATGCAGGGCCTTGCCCTTGCCCTTGTTGAATCTCGTGAGGTTCAACACCTCTCGAGCCTGCCCAGGCCCCTCTGGCTGCCATCCCTTCCCTCCAGTGTGTCGACCACATCACACAGCTTGGTGTCATCAGCAAACTTGATCCCACTGCCCATGTCTCCGACAAGAACGTTTAACAATGCCAGTCCCAAGTTTCAAAACCGCCTCCGAGATTTTTCTTTGTGATTGTTTGTTTTCTCTCCACAGTCTCGGCCTATCTTCATGCCTTGATCTTTCTGCCTTCCCTCCAAATCTTACACTCATCTACCATAAAAAT
The DNA here is from genome assembly GCF_963932015.1 of Anas acuta. Taxonomy (NCBI): domain Eukaryota; kingdom Metazoa; phylum Chordata; class Aves; order Anseriformes; family Anatidae; genus Anas; species Anas acuta. The sequence goes on along the minus strand of NC_088982.1, from coordinate 71,587,928 downwards.
GCATTATAGGGCACAAAATTAAAAGCATCAACACTTCTCAAAGTGGGCGGTGACAGCATGGCAATGTGGTGGCAGGCCTCGCTGCGCCCTGCCTCCCTCCCGCCTCTCTGCCCTCTCCCCAGGCCGTCGGTGCCATTTCTGTGTCCTGAAACACAAACGATGAGGTGAAGCAGGACTGCAGCACACCCAGGGCACATTTGGGATGCTTGGGATTGACAAGGAAAGGAAGAGTGGCTGAACCAAGCTGGTGCTTGCAGGGCTTTTGCTGCCTGAGCTTCATGGAATAATGTCTTGCAAACTTTCAAATTCGTGTAGGTTTTGGAAAGGTGGTTCACTTAACCGTGTTCAGCCCTGCGTTACTTTGCCAACAGTGCAAAAAGGAGATAAACCATACATTGCACACACTAAAATACACTGTGAAAAACATTAGCAATTGAAAAACTTAGTCTATGAAGTGCTCCTTTTGGTTTTGCTGCCCTCTGACACTGCAGCACTGAGTTACATTTGTGTGCTCCTCACTGCCGGGCTCTCTCCTGCAAAGTAAATTTGAACTGAGCATGTTGGGTTTAAAAAATAAATGTTTCTAAGTCCACTCTCCCTCACAAATTACTCCATGTCTTAAATATCCATGGTACAGGGAGAAGAGCAAGCTGTGATGGATCTCTAAGGGGGAAAAAAAGAAAGAAATGTGAAGAAAAAAATAGCTTTTGAGTGTGTGGAATTTTCTGATTTTGTTGTGACTTTTCGTTGTGGCTTTTTTCTTCTCTCTGTTATTTTAGGAATATTTCTAAGCTAGTAGCTCAGAGATCCTGTTTGAGATGTAAATCTTCAGAAAGAAAACTCGTAATAGGAGAACTGGAAAAAAAAGAAAAAAAAAAAAAGCCAGTTATTAGGCAGCTCCCCCAACAGTTTGACAGCACTGTTACTAACACGTTTTTTTTTAACTGGCAGCTACTAGGCTTCTTATCAGAGTGACCTGTAACAGATGACTTCATACTTTGTAATAAGGAAATATTCAGGCAGTCTAGGAAAGGTGGTCAAAATGCTGTTTTGTTCAAAGATTTCTTGAATGAAAGGGCCTTCCCAAAACAGCCTGTGCAGAAAGCTTTCCCTCTTTCTTTGAAACTTTAAATTTTTCCTTTTTTTAATTTTTATTTTTTAGAGGTTTATATAAATGAGAATATTACAGGCTAATGGGGCGGAATCAGAAATATTGCATCAGCAAATCTGGCTTAGCCGAAGCTGGTTTGATGACTCTTGCATTTGGGAAGCGGGCAGGCTTTTTAAGGCAGAGCGATCGCAGAGGGGTTTTGTGGAACTTGTCTTCCAGCTCCAGCTGCGCCGCAGCAGGTAAATATGTCCTGTTTGTTAAAGAGTTTTTTTGGTCGCTGTCCAAAAAAATGCCCTGCTCTGCTAAATGAACGTTTCTGGCTGATATCTTCCGGACAAAGCATTTTTCCAGGTTCAGTCCTGCTCTGGAGGCAGCACTTCCCAGCCACAAAGCCCTTAACGCATACGCTTGCTGTGGGCTGACTTTGATCTGTCCTGTGTCACCTGCGCTGGGTCTCAATTTCAGTGCCGGCTGATTTCTCACCGGAGGGCTCGTCTGGCTGAGGTGCTGGCTGGGATTTGAGCCTAGGGGGCAAAGCCAGGGCTGCGGCAGCTGCCTGTAGCAATGCAAGTTGTTAGGCTATGGCTGTTCTGAGGGTGGAGCAAAAGTTTTTGCTTGTGCAATTAAGCATGAAATAGGTAAATTCTGGGTATAATTACTCAGCACCGAGTTGAGCGCGAGGACGTGACCCATGGAAAGGGCTGCGGGGCAGTGGCTGTGGGCAGATGCCGGGAAGGTGTCTGGCACCCTGCCCGAGGGGCACTGTCTCGCCTCCCCCCACCCAAAAGCAGGGCTATGAGCCAAGAGGATGGGGCTGCAAACAGGGAGCCCGACAAGCAGCGTTTGTTTGGAAGGTGAGGGCAAAGGCAGGAACAAAATCCATGCTTCCTGAGCATCCTTCAGGAACCCACCTGGAAGACAACTCCTTTATAAAGATATGGTTTTGTGGGTTTGTGATTTTATTTTATTTTATTTTGCCTTTTTATTTTATTTTTTTTCCCTACGACAGCGAAACAGAGTTCTGAGAACGTAAAAACTGGCATGTGTGTGGAGGGGGTGCTAAGAGGATTTCCCAACATCTCCATCTGATTACAGGCAATACAGATAAGAAAGTTCCTGGCAGCACTGGCGTGGCTGTTTCATAGCCAGCCTTTCCGCTAAGGACCAGAGAATCCTGATAAAGTTTTTCAGAAAAAAAAAAAAAAAAAAAAAAAAAGAAAGGAGGGACTTAAAAAATTACCTTGGAAACTTTTTGGCAAAAAGCACACTTGGCTTTTTTCCCCTTCTCCCTGCCCACCACCTCAGCAGCACCAGCGTCTTCCCCCTCTTTTATGCTTGCCATCACTACTCCAATGGCAGGGGGCAGACCGCTTGCCCCTCTCTCCAAAATCCGGCATAAATGGGGCCAGGGAATGAGCACAGTGTGCTCCCTGCCCCCAGAAACTGCCATCCATCCTGGGCTCCTCCAGCTCCAGCTCCTGGGGTCAGGGGGCCAGCCGTGCCGTGCAGAAGGCTGGCTGGAAGCCTCTCCTGGGCTGGGGAGGGTCTCTTCAGTTCCAGCTGCAAGAAAGGAGCAAGCTTTCAAGCACAAGGATCAAGTGGATCCTCTGTAAATGAAGAAAAAATGTCCCTGGAAGGGAAAATAAGCAGTAATTACAGAGAAAAATACTTTCTCGTCACAATAATGGCTTGATGCTGAAAGGTAGGGTTGCAGCATCGTACGGCCGTGACTCCCCGGCGCTGTTTCGGAGACCTTTGCGATGCTGTGCGTGTTGGGTTGCTGGGGGCTGGCGTTCACGTGCCGAGACCTGGGGCTCCCCATGGGATGTGGAGATGGCTGTGCCACCAGCCCAGCAGCTGGCTGCTCCGGCTCTCCTTCCTCAGCACCGCTTGATGAGGATCCCTCCAGGCCGCCTAGCTGGTGTTGGAGACGCAAAGAAGGAGGCTCAGTTTAAGAAAACAGGAGCGCAGAGGAAGCAGTAAATTTTCAGGGGGTGAGGGAAGAGTTGGGGACAAAATGAAAAAAAAAAATGGACACCTTGGCTTAATGTTGTAAAGACTTCTTGATGCTGTTAAGAAATCAGGCATCTTGGTAGAGAGATCGCGTGCTGCAGTTGGCATCAGTTTGAGCCTCAGCACGGCTGTGTGCGCGCTAAGGAAGAGCCAAAGTAAAACCGAGGCAGTTTCCCAGCCTTGAAATGACAAGGACATTGGCGCTGTGTCCGCGGGGAGGGAGGGCAGATCCTGTGCAGTTGTCTCTGAGCGGGGTTTTAATGACTACAGGGAGAGAAGGAGCACCAGAACGGCAGAAGGAAAATGCTACAGCTAGGAGGAAATTATTTTTATTGCTAATACATGGGTGCTCATAATGTCTAATTCTTTACAGCTTATAATGTTTAATTCTTTACAGCTTTTGCTTTATTTGCACATTCTTCGCTCCTCGCCGCTCTGCACGCTGTAGTGGCAGCGAGCATATTTCAGAATTACTGCTCTCAAAAGCCTCTGCTCAGTGGTTTTGAATGAATAAAAATGTTTGTTGAAGCAGCAGCGCTGCTCGGAGCGGTCAGTGCCCGGACCAGGGCTGTGGCATGGCCCTGGCTCTGCCCTCCCCACGCCGTCTCCTTCCCAGCGCTTACTTTTAAGACTTCCCTGGAAAGATTTTCTTGGGACAGTGTAGGCATGCGTTCAGTCAAAGCCCAGGGCCGCCTCTCTTGGTGGAGATTTGCCTTTGTGTTCGCTCCTGAAGCCAGAGGAGGAGAGGGGAGGAGGGTGGGAGCATCTGACACCCCCCGGAGTGGTGCTGTGGCAAAGCCAAATTTTAGGGCAGCACCACGGCCGTCCGTGTGGCTGGGGGAGAGGGAATCTGAGCGGCAGCTTTGCGGTGCTTTATGCTTTTAGATCACCGGTTATCTTTCAGATAACTAATGGGGATTTAATGTTCCCTCGCCACGTGCTGGGTCTGGTTCAGGATAAGCGAACCACTGTCAGTTTGCTGCAGAGGGGAGGCAACACCCAAGGCATCTGTATTATTTTGCCTTGCATCAGGTGCTAAAAGTCACTAAACGCACCGTGAGTCACAATATTTTTCCCCAATTTGACTCGCTTACCCAATCATATTTTTACTCCAGCCTTCAGGCCTGAAAAAGCATGTGCATAATCAGTTCATTTTGTGTGGTCTAGGCTATAAAAATGCCCCCTCTGTTCTTTCCATATGAAAAACGTGTTTTTAATTTTGGGAAACTTATATAATTTTCTGTGCTTTCTTTTGTATTTCAGATTGAAAACAAATGCTGCCTTCCCCTAACTTTGCATGTTCCAATTACGGAGTTGTGAAAATAAGTCATCCCTCAGCTTTTGTTACTTTAAAACAGCTATCGGTGATGTCAGAGTCAATACTAAAAGCATTAAGAATGCTGGCAGAATGTAATGCAGCTGCAATCCAACATGATGTTGGAAATGGGGTTGAGAGCATAAAGGCTTTCCATATTCCCAGGGCGCACAACTGCTCGCGGCCTTGGCTTTGATCTCTTCAAAGGCTGCTGCCTCCTCCTCGATGGAGAGACTTGGCTGCCACTCGCTCGCATTGAAAAAAGGCAGAGGTCTCTATTCAGGCAGAAATCAATCAGTGTGCAGGAACAATTATGTGTAATTCAACCATCATGAAAACAGGACGAGATTATGGGTTTGTTACCTGAGTGACTGCGTGGAGATGGGGAGCAGCGGACGCCGGCGTCCCGCTGACACGCCGCATCTCGGTGACAATTAGGGACGTGCGAGCGGGGCGGCGGGCGGGGGCGGCGGGATGACAAATGCTGGTCACGCTGTCCAGCAGAGCAGAAAATGAGGTTACAATTGGGAGATAATGTTTGCATATGTAACCATATTTCAGCAAGCTGGGCAACTCGAGGGAACAGAGGCGACGGGCTATCGTAAACAACGGCGCTGCGTGCCGCGGCCGGCAGCTCCCCGCCAGACAGCGCGACCTCGGTGTGAGAAACCCGGGCGCCGCGTCCTAATGAGCAGCTCGTGGGACGCAGCCTGTCGGCGCTCGGGGCTGAGAATTTCCCAGGAAGAGGAGAAAAACCCTTGGTTTTGGTCCCAAGGGGGGGCAAAGGGAGCAAACAGGAGCGCGGGCGGCTCGCTGCGGATGTGCCCGTCCCCTCTCGGTGGGGATCGGCTTGGCCCCGCGGAAGCGTGTCCCCGAGCGGGAGCGCCTTTCGATTTGCATGGTAACGTTTTGGCTGTAGTAGGCTGCCGGGGGTGTGACGTGATGCTCAAAACATCTTCTGATGTATAATGGCCTCCTTTAATTAGGAACTTGCTTTCTTTCCCCCCCCCCCCCTCCGCCTCCCTGCCCCGAGCAGGGAGCGAGAGCGCGCGGGCTTGAAAAAGAGAAGGAGAAACCTGCGTGCGTAGTGTCAGCCACGAGGATATTTATTTAAAGTGTTATTGCCTATAAAGTCTTAAAATAGTTTTCCTCCCAAAAAGGCAAAATAAAACACAGATGACTGATTATAAAATGGGATCCCTGCTCGGTGTGGTACACAGGACGAGCTTCACCTTTTATACAGCTCAGGCTTAGACATCAGAGGCGCAAGAAGCTGCTTTGAGTTACAGATCTTCAAACAATAAGTCAAAACAAAAAATCAATCCCTCCAGTCCCTGGGTGCAGTTAGCTCAAGATAAAAGAGAAAAATAAAGTTATGCGAAAGCAGGTAGAGGAAAGGAACGGATATGCCAAGGAAACACAGAGGACAAGTGCAGAGCTGAAGCGGGCCCGGCGCGAGCCAACATCAATGAATTTTTCTCTCATCAAAAACTTTTAGGGGTGCCAATTCTTTTCAGACTGGATCCACTCTGCTCCAGGACCGCCTGGAGCCTTGCCTGCCGTAAGGGCTGCTCTCCCCACCCTCCTTGGTGCCCTTCAGTTTGATGGCACCGGGGCTAGGCAGCGTCTCGCACACGTGTGAGATGGCAGCAGGGAATTAAGGGCTCGGGTAATCCCTCGTCGTTACAAATGCAAACTGAGACTTCTCTTCAAATGTTTGGTGGAAGATGCACAATCTCCAAAAAAAAAAAAACAAAACAAAACAAAAAAAAACAAAACAAAACAAAAAAAAAAAAAAAAAACAACACAGCAAAGCCATTTCCCTCTGGTGATGCGTCCCCCTCCCCTTCCTCTGCCTCCCAATAAATGTAGATGGCAAAGGAATGTTTTTAATGTAGAAAAAAAGAAGTTCGGGAACAATGTGATTTATGCTTTTTGGCAGCCGATTCGTGATACTTTTGATGCCGGCTAGCTGTCTTGACTCAATCAAGCACTTCTCTTAAGCCAGAGCCTGCAAGGAAGCGAGCACTGCGCCCCGCAGCCACGGTGCGCCCCTGAACTCCTCCTGGTTCGGGGAGGAGGTGGAGAAGTTTAGCTGGTGCCCACCACGTCCACGGCTGGGACTACAGAGCAGAAAGGGACGTGTGGTGGCCCTAAGTAAAAGGTTGGGGATCTGCAGGTGAACATGAAGCAGGGTGAGGGTGCTGGCGCTGGGTGTTGCTCGTCGCTGAGGTCTGAGGAGGGGATTTCAGGCAGCCTGGTGCTGGTTCTTCTCACTTCGGGCTGCCTAACCGCTGCCTTCCCTGCTCTGAGAAAAACATAAATCACCCTTTTCTCTTGTCAACAAAGACATCAGCCACTACAAAGATGTTTATGGGATTGCAAGCTGAACAGGAAAAGGGTTAATGAGCGGAGATGTGACTGCCAGATAGGGTGTGGGGGACGTGCCCCACGGTGCGAACAAAACGGCACCTTCGGTCTCGCGTTTCGGGGAGCTGGAAGTCACCGTCGGTAACCCTGCTCAGGAGAAATGCTCAGCCTTCAAAGGAAAAAGAAAAACCGCCACCGCAAAACAAAAAAACTGCAGCGTGATAACTATTGCCATTCATCCCTGGGCGGACGGGACGGCACCTTAAAGGCGCAATTTTTGATTGCTCTCCCCAGGGCTGCTGGCCGCGGGGTCGAGCTGGGGCTGGAGCTGCCCTGCTGCACGCAGCAAGGCGCCGGGTTCATCTCGTCCCACCTGGAGGTGGCATCTCCTCAGCAGCAGCCCCCGGCCTCTCTGAAGAAATATTTTGGGTTTTGCAGGAGCCAGCAGGAGGTCACTATAAAATAACTTCTGTAAGAGGGCACCTGGTGCCTTCTGATCTCCGCTGCTTCCTTCCTGAAGGGTGCCAGGCGCGAGCTCCAAAATACTTTGGTGTGAAGCAGGATGAGCCGGGAGGCTTTCTGCCAAGCACGGGCCTTGAACAACCGAAGCTGAAGCAGAAAGTGCCTCGGCTGACCTCGCGGCGCGTTTTGCTTGGTTTTTGTGTTGAATGGACACAGAGGAGGGAGCGGAGGCGCATGGGGTTGTGCCTCTCCTTCCCCAGCCCTCTGTAGACGTGCCACCCTAAAGGCCCCACTGTCCCCAGCCCCAGGGGACGGAGCAGCAAGGATGGGGTTGTGCAGCTGCTGATTTGCATGTCTGCCAGCCCGGAGCAGCTCTGGTGGCACCCTGCTGTCCCCCCCAACCACGTGGCAATGGTTTTTGGGTGTCTTCTGCTCTCCTCCCGGCAGCCCGAGCAGCTGGACCTGGAGAAGTCTCGAATTAGCTTTATTATGCCGCTGAGCCGAAGTCATTACTGGTGTAAGCCGATGCAGTCCCATTATTGTTGATGGGATTGTGGCTCTTCATGTCACAGGTGAATTGGGCTCAATTAAGCGGAGCCGGTTGCTCTTAATTAGAAGCTCGGCTCCTCCCGGAGGTGGGACACCCCGGCCCTGCCTGGCCACCCCGGGGGGGGGGCTCCTGCTGGATGCCACCCCCTGCAGCCTGCCTTCCCCTGCTCCCAACAAAACCACCTTCACCCCTGCAGGCGGGACATCCCGAGGCCCTTCCCTCTGCCTCCCGCTAAATATAGTGCCCACCCAGGCTCTATTTCGGGCACCCCATTTAAAGCAGGCGCCTCGCTGCGAGCCCTGCAGGACTCCGGGGGCAAAACCCTGCAGGAGAAGCCAGGAGGAGCCAGGAGGAGAAGAGAGGAGAGGAGAAGAGAGGAGAGGAGCTGCAGCCGCCGCTCGGCTTCCTGAGGGCTCGTGCCCTTCCCTGGCCAGGAAGGATGTGCCGGGGACGGAAAGCTCGCGTGGGGCTGCCGCGAAACAGGCGGTGCGACAGCTGACTGCTGCCTCCTCCCTGGCTCGCTAAGAGCTCCTTCCTCTGCCCGCTCGTAGCTTTTTAATTTTTTTATTCTATTTTTTTTCTGAAAGCTCGTGGGAACGCGGCCCTCGGAGGCCTCTGCCCCCGGCAAGGTGGGGCTGAGGGTGGCCGGGGGGACGGGGTCGTCCGTGTGGGCGAAGGCTGGCTTGGTGCTGATCCCATTCAGGCCACGTCCCCCCAAGGGCTTTAGGATTTGGTAGGGCTGTTCTCGCGACCCGGTGCCTCGTCCCGCGGGCCGGAAAGCGGCTGCAGAGAGCCAGGAAGGGGGCGAGCAGCTGGAGGCGCTGGCGGCACTCGGAGGCGGTGGAAGTCACGCTTTCTCACGACCCCGCTGGGGTCTTGCCCTTCCCTGTGCACGTCTCACCCACAGCGGGGGACAGGGGCTCAAGGGGAGCGATTTGGGTCAGTTTGGGTCAGTTTGGGTCAACAGGGAGCTGGCTGGGGCACGGGCTGCCTGTCCATGTCTGGGATCTCCAGGCGTGGTCCATGCTGTGCCCTGTATTTTATGTGGATGCTCAACCTGGTTGTACCGTGGAGGCTTCCTGGGCCATCCTGCCCGTTATCTCCACAGCCTTAACGAAGGACCCCTCGTTTCCCGAGCCGAACACCCCTGCAGCTGCTCGAGAGGAAGGTGCTGCTATTTCGGTTCCCCCGGTGGCTTGCAGTGGGTGCCGAGATAAGATGCGGTGGGTGGCACTCCCATCAGACAGCTGCCCCACTCCCCCCGAAACAGAAAACAAACAGAAAGGGAGATAAGCCCTGCTTTTAAGGGAGATCAAAAACTCGCCTGCGTGGTTCTTCTCCCCGGGAGAACCGGTGGCCCGAGCGCCAGATCAAACGCAGGGCGAGGTGGGCACCTTCGGGGCGCCGCCGAAGCAAAGCAGCGGCTGAGCACGGCTGCCAGGAGGATGTGACAGCTTCGGCGTGAATCACCACACGGGCGCACCGAAAAAGCTTTCTCTGAAGAAGTTATTTTCGTTCTGGCGGAGGTGCTCAGCCATCCCTGCATCCTCCCCTGAAGATGCACACCACGCCTCGGAGATGTCCTTAGGGCGCCTGGTGGCACCCAGCCGTGCCCCCCTGGGTGTCCCCCCGCCGGTGGCCACGCGGGAGCTGCTGGTGGGGAGGGCACGGAGCCGGCTCTCCCGTCTCAGCGAGCTCCCGTGCCAGCTGGGTAAACGGGGAGAGATTAATGACTGCCTTGCAAGCCAGTTTTCCAGCGCGCCGGCCGGAGGGCAAGCATCCTGATAGTTGCAGCAGCTGGCTTGGAGAGGAGGGAAATGAGGGGAAGATAAAATTGCACGCCCCGAATGCCAGGGTAGCCTGTGTCCATGCTTTGATGTCTTCTCCCTCCACACCCTCCTGTGGGTTAAAAATGAAACTAGACTGCATTTATCATGGGTGTGTGAAGCTCTGGATTTAGCTCCAGCCAGCCAGCTCCTGGGCTGGATCCTCGCGTGTGCAGCTGGGCCAAACGCGGGGAGGGAGGGGAGCTCGCTGCGCCCTGCTTTTTGGGGCACCCTGCCCCTCGTCGTGGGGTGCCAAGGCAGAAGAAGGGGCTCCTCCAAATTGCCGGGTGGCTGCGGGAAGGCAGCTCGGGGGAACGGAGCCTGGCTCCTGCCATCGTGCCACGCCGCTGCATCCACGGCTGCTTTAATCAGCAGCCCTCCCCCCCCCCCCCCATCTTGGCCCCCGGGCCTCGAAATTCCACAAAACCCAATTAAGAGAGATGAGAGAGCTCCAGCGTGTATACATATGAAATTTCAGGAGGCTAAAAAAGAGACTCCTAATACCATAAAGCCTGCCCTAAAGTCAAATTTGCATCTGAAATCTACATAGCCAAGCCCCGCGAGGAAGGCGGCACCGCCGAGCACGCCGCCTTTTCCCCCCCAGCGGGGAGAAACGTGGCCAGCTCTGGCTGGGTTTGGCTGCGGCTGGGGGAACCTGTGTGGGGTGGCTGCAGGGACCCCGCCACGGCCACCCCCAGGGCCAGGAGAACCTCCCTGGGCCCAAAGCAGCCGGGTGGATGCGGTTCATTAGGGGAAGTGCTGGAGACTCGGCTAATTAGCGCCCGCCGACTCAGCCCAGGTGTTTCATGCTTTGCTGCCCCTGCACCTCGCTGCCTTGTTCCAGTCGCCCGTCCTGGGCTGCTCGGAGAAAGACACCCCCCCCCCCTTCAAAATTATTAAAACCAAAAAAAAAATCAGCAAAACCAGTCCTTTAGGTGCAGGTTGGGCACTCGGGGGGAACGGGAGGGGGGAAAAAAAGCTTCATCCCCTTCTGCTCTTGGTTTTACGGTGTGGTTTGTGTCAGGTACACGCGTTCTCCTCCCATTATCCTACCTGCAGCTTAATTGCGGATTAATTGGAGGCCGTGCCTCTGTGGCTCTGCGTGTTTCGGAGCCTCTCCGTGCGTGCCTCCCCTCCAAGCCACACACAACGAGGGGAAACGGAGCCCAAGCCTCTGGCCCAAATTCCCCCAGCGGTTCCCCGGCAGGGCAGGGGGGAGCTGGCAGCACAGGTAAGCATTTCACTGCCAAAACACGAGGCCTCAAAGCTGCCTTTTTTTTTTATTACCTCCGGATTCTGCAGAGGGCTCGTTATCTCACGCCGCGAGCCAGCATGATCAAAGCCCCAGGAAAGGTCAGGCATTCCTGCAGGAGCCACGCTCAGCCAGCGCTCCCCCAACCCACGGCACCTCCCCAAATCCTTTATCTCCCTAAACGAGCCGGCCTCCAGATTAGCCAGCTTGATGGCGAGAGCACCCAACACCTGGCCTTGGTTTTCTGAAGAGGAGAGGGTGCTTTTTTTTTTGTCTTTTTTTGTCTTGACGTTCTGTTTTGTTTTTTTGTCTCGTGGGGGAGGCAGCGTTTCCTTCCTCTCGCCGAGCGCCAGGCAGCTCGATGCTGAGAGCAGGGCGCACCTCTGACGGAGCTGCCCCTCTCGCAGCGTCGGCTCCCAGCTCGAGCCCAAGTGATGCACACGGTGAGTTGCCAAATTTCCCGCACCTGAGAAGCCATCCGCGGCGCCTTCCAGCGCTGTTGTCTCTTTGCTTTGCTAGACTGGCAATTCGTTGCTCTCCTGGGGCCTGTTTCTGCGCCGAGAAGCGCCGAGGAGGAGCGTGGCTGTGGTCAGAAATTGCCCACACCTCTGCCGTGCTGTGGGAGGAGGTAATTGTGCAGGGGAGCGGTAATTGCCTGGAAAATCAAGCCGGCCCTAATGACGGGGCGCTGGAGAAGTTCGGAAGTGCCTCTTGACCCAAGGAAGGCGTAACTGGCTTGGGGTTTGGTCGGGTTGAGGTGTGACTGCAGGGCGACCCCGTGCCACGGGCAGGGCGCTGCGTGCAGCCCCAGGACCATCTGGAGGGGTGATTTACCAGGGGCTCCGGCACTTCAGGCTCTCTTTTTATGATGTTTAGGCTTTTACCCACGTTATAAAGCGCAGTCCAGGCTTTTTACGAGGACGGAGGTGCCTGCTGCACAAAACTCAGGCTGTGGGCTGGGTGTTGTTTTTTCTTTTAAGAGTGATTTTAAAGGGCAGCTCTTGAATTAAAAAAAAAAAAATCAAGTCTAGCAGCAGGCAGGAGTATCCCACGCAGGATTTAAAGGGCATCACGTGCGCCGTGCATACCGACAGCGTTTTATTTAAGCCCTCTGGCACCTTCCTGGGGCGAGCGCAGAGGCTGGAACAAAGCCAGAGCAGATCTGGTGCCACCACTGGTGGGAAAGTCACATTTTGGGTACCCCCTGCATGATGAGGCTGCGTTTTGGCAGGCGCAGGGCAGCTCTCAGAGACTGACCTAGCACCAAAGCCGATGCAGGAGCATCCCCAGAAGACTTCCTTGTTGGCTCCTCGTGATGCTCTGGGTCTGGTACCTGGTGCTGAGCATCCGTGCCTGGTCCATAGGAGGGGCACGAGTGTGAGGTTTAATTTTGACAGCTCCCTGACCTGAGCCACCTCCTTTTTTACATCTTCTGAGACAGTGAGATTGGGCAGCTGGGGATGCTGGCATCCACGGTATGGGCCAGAAACAGTGAAGCCCGGCTTCTTTGAGCCCAATTCACTCTCTGCTCGTGCTGAGCTGTGTGCTGTGACAGCTGTACCTTTAGCTACATGTAAGTGTCATTTCGGGGCGTGATTTTGTGTCTCACAACTGTTACAACCCCTCGTGGGGCTGATCCATGACATTAAGCTAGCAGCTTTTCATCACTTTTGTTTGTACTGAAGTCATCTTGCACAATGTGGCGGAGAAATAATTCCTGTTATGACCTTCTACGGATGGTTCAAATAACCTGTCTAAGAGACATCCTGTTTCTGGAGGGCCCTATTGCTTTAATTCCTATTAAAATTGGTTTTGCCTTCTGTGGAACAGTGCTGCAGAAATTAAGTACTTGCAAATGCGTTTTACCTCCAGATATATGTTGCAGTTTGCATTTTCAATCCCGGCGAAGCTTTAGCAGACTGCTGCTTTTGGCCTAATCATTTGTACGTTTTTAGGGATTTTTTTTTTCCTGAGTTTAAAAATGAATATTTTATTTTAAGCCTTCGGACCATCTTGCCCACATCCAGTGATGGATGTCTAATGAGATGACTTTTTACCTCCGCTAAATGGTTACATTGTTTGCACTGATGTATGCTAAGACTTGGTGCATTAAATCTTTGGTCATTAGCAGATGCCATTAGCGGAAAAGTCCAAATCACTTAGAGCTGTGACTTAAGACTTTTCATTAAAACCCAAATTTGCATGTTATTGGATAAATCTGCTAATACGGTTTAGCTGGACTCAGAGAAGTTACTCGAAAACTTTTTCCAGTGGGTATGCGGGGTCAGCAGTGCCTGGGAGCCTTGGATTTCGAGGAAGCGACCCCTCATGTGCTTGCTCTACGCCCTGCTGGGTGCCCTACGTGTGCTGGGTGACCTCTGTGTTAATCCCACTGTGTGCTGCCAGCCCCCAGGCTCTTAACTCCATGGCTCAAAGCTCCTGGACAGTGCACGGATGGCCCTTCCCATGACTTTGGTGCCAGGCAAAGCTTTCCCCGTGGCAGCATTTGGGGCTGGAGTCCTTGCCTTGATGGGACAGAGCTAAGGTGTGTTCCCCATGCATGCGTGCTGAACTTGAACATCTGAACCAAAACCGTGTGTGTTCCCTGAACCAAGAACATCTCCATTGAGTTCACCTCAAAAAAATCCCTACTCAGCGAGAAGCTGACGGTTTTCAGCCTTCTTGCTCCCAGCTGGCCTCTGTTATGGCACGTGACAGCGAGCAGGCGGTGTGGCACGGACACCACGTAGATATATACTTGGGAGCGGTCCTATTTTAAGCGCTTTCATCACGCTGCCAGGCACCGCCGCTGCACGGGATGGGGCTTTCTGGGTTCGCCCCAGGATCCTCGGCCTGCATCCTGTGGGACGCGAGGAGGCCGACGAGGAAGAGTCGCCTCATCCTGTGACGCACGGCGGCGGCCCAAACAGGAACACGCCGGAGCACCAGGCACACGCAGGAGCACCGGCCTTCAGGGGATGCCCTCAGGCCGCTCGCTCCTGTACCACATTTCGGTATTTATCCACCCGACGGCCTCTCGTTTGCCCGAACAGTTCCCAGGCTTGGTTTGGAAACTCCCCGGGCTGAGTGTTGGACCAAAGCGCATCCCCTTCTGCAGGAGCGTGGCACCAGCTCGGGCTTGTGAAAACCGTGGCTCTTGTGTTCCCCCAGGAACAGGAAGGGCTGCGGGCAGGTGGGAAAAAACAGGGGGAAAACACCTTTGTGGCTGGTGGATGGTGAGGGAACGGCAGGCTGCGTGGGCAGAAGAGCCTTTGCTTAACCCCACAGAGCTGCGTATTCCCAGTGCTGGATGAACCGTTCAGGATGGGCAAAGTTAAAGGACCTTCAACTTAAACGGAGCTTCAAATGAGCGCCAGCTGTTAAAATGTGGAGCATTTCCTAGGAACTGATGGCCGTCAGGAGGACCCGGTGCTGTGTTGGGAGAGCGACATAAAACATTGCAAAATACTTCAAGAGAAAAGGCTTTCCGTGCGGGTGTGCGGCTTTGCTGGTGATTTAATGCCCTATCAGTCATCAGCGCGTATTTCTAAAACTAATGGGCTGTGTGACATTAAACGTAATCTGCACACACGTGCTCTGGCAGCACGTAAATAGCAGCGGGCTTGTCCTCTCCCCGATAGCAGCCTTGAAAGAGCTGCCCGGCTCCCCGCGCGGTGCCGCAGCATCTCGGGTCTCCCGACAGCCTTCCCGAGAAGGCGAGAACAAACAAATTAAGGAGTCACGAGAGAGTAGAAAACTCAGATAGCAGGGGATTTCTAATCAAGCTATTTTAATACGGGGTGTGCTTTAATCACTCGCTTAATGGCGGTGCTTAATGAACACTTGAAATAAAGCCTGTTTCTGTCGGAGATTCAACAGCCATGTTTTTAAAGCTGTCTTGAGGGAACTCAAATGTTTATTACAACTTTTCAGCAAAAAAAAAAAAAAAAACAGTCACAGTTGTGCTATATTAATTTCCAAGATAGAAGGAAGGAAAGAAAAAAAAAAAAGTTGCAAAAAGAACAAGGTAGACCCGCCGTTAGGACAGTGTTTTCTCACTAACGTCGCAATTAACCTGAATCCAGTTACTTCTTGTAATCCGTCTAGATAGATGCTTATCCCGGGCTTTATCAAATCCCATTCACTCTTTTCTTTGCAGTGCTCCCCTGGCTGCTGCACTCGGGTTTTTATTGTGCACTGATGCTTCAGGCTTCAAGCAGAGCAGTTTGCCCTTCCTCTGCTGGCATCCCTGTACGCTGTCTTGTGTTGCCAGGCTTGACACCCTGTGGAAGAAGTGTTGCAAGATCTGGTCCAAAAAAGAGCCCAGCAGTGTTGCTGCATGGCTTGAGCTCTCAGAGAGGAGGCTGAGCACCTGAGAAACTGCCTCTCCCATCTCTCCCATGCATTGCAGCACTGCTGCCAGGCTGTCTGAAAAGGAAGGGGGTCTTGGTGGCTCAGAAATGGGCACAAACTTCTGCTGCTCCCAAATAACCACATGAGGCTCTGGCAAGGATCTCAAGGGAGCACCCTTTGCACTCCGGTGGCTTCTCCACAACTCCTGGGGGTCTCTGGGTTGCGGCATCTCCACATCCACTGGCACGAGGTGTCCCAGGGAAGGGGGAAGCGTACAATGACTTACAGTAATTTTCTTGTTCTCCCCTTCCCTGGCTCCCAGCACTGAATCCAACTTAATTATCTGGCCATGCACTGAAACAAAGGACTTGAGGACAAGGGGGACTGGGTGCAGTTTTCTTCTTTGCTAGCGACCGGTTTACTCCCTGAAGCATGCAGTTTTGAGGATAGTTTTGTTCTGAATAAGTGTTACCAGTTGCAAAGCTTCAAAATGTGATGTCAGAAGGGACACAGGGCTTGGCTTTGCCATCTTACTGTGGCAAGTCCCATGGGTGTCACCCCTGCCTGGCGTTTCCAAACAGGAAGGGTCAGCAACATAAATGGCCCTGTGCTGCCATGCTGGGAAGCAGCATATAAAGAACTTGACTCTTTTTTTTGTCTTTTATAATTCAAAAGATTGCTGCACCTCTGTTTCTGAGGGGGTGAGTGGGGTGGTCCCTGTGGGCGTGCTTTCAAGGTGAGGTCAAAAGTAAGGCTTCAAACCCACCACCTCCGTACCTGCTATGTCATTTTCTCAGCTGCACTGCCTAGCGATTGGAGAAGGTTTTGAAAGTTAAACATAAAGTGATCTCTGCCGTCAAGAGCTTGTAAGGAGGTTGGCTTTATACATAAAAACCATTTGCTATAATTTGCACCTCTGCAGATCTGCCTATGGAAAGGGATGGTATGACAGCTCCCAGGAAGACAGAAAATTGTAATTGCAATTGTAATTGCAATTATTGCTAGTGTTGATTACCTGTTTCATCTACTGGTAACTAGACACCTTACTTTACTTTACCAGTCCCCTGTGCTAAAGCTTGCATGACAGCGGGCCTTCATACACAGGCCTGGTTTTCACATTGCTCCAAAACTATGCTCTCCTGGCCCTTGCATTCCTATTGCAACAGCTGGTCATCAAAGGCATAAATCCAGAGTTGGGTTAGCCATTAAAATGCTATCGCTATTTTGAGATGGCAACTGAAATGTCGGTCTCCTCCGTTTGCCAAGTCCTTCTGCCTAAAACGATTTCAGGGCCCTCGAAACTAGGAGTTAAACAGGCTAAAAAAGGGACAGATTTCCCTTGTCTTTGCAGGCCAAGGTATCCTGAAGTCCTTCAACAAGTCATTGGTCATTGTCCTTTTTTTATTATTATTTTTTTTGAGGTAGACCCACAGCAGTAGTGGACGGGGTTGGGTTTTTTTGGTGGTGTATGTTTGGAGGAGCTGTCTGCTGTTGTGTTTTCCCCTCTCAATTCAACATTTGCTGTCAAAAACTTGCAGCCATGCTTCTCAAAATGACCCTTCCTCTCAGGAACAGAGGGAACGCTTGCATTTGGCCACACAGGTCTGGTTTTCTCTTTCCTTAAGGTGTTTGCTGGTTTGTTTTGTAAATCTGTTTATTTTCATTTTGATTGAGAAGACTGTCCGCTAGTGCTTGTACCCAAGGTACCACTTACTGACAGGAGACAAGTAAGGAGGCTGCAGCATTTCTTCTAGAAGCAGACAAATGTTTAAAGGGGGGGGGGTGGGGGGGGGGGATCAGAGCACTGTTTTGGGTGTTGCTTTTAGCTTTTGGCTCCAGGATCTGGCTGGAGCACGAAATATTTCTTCATTTGTGTGACCTGGTGCTGGGGAGCCATGGCAGGCCTCAGGCCAGGCCCTGCAGCCTGCTGCTCACAAGGCCACCTCCCTGCTCCGTGCTCCTTTAATGTCTTTCTCTGGGACAAATGCTCCCCTCCAGCTCCAGCCTGCCTGCCCAGTGCTGACCGACAGGCATTTTTGCTGGCTTTTTATAGTTTTTGCACACTTGTTGCATATAGGACACCATATAGGTGCAGGCCGAAGCTTTTCGCTAGCTGTTAGTTTAAGATCCTCACGTAGGACAACAAGTAATCCTGTAATATTGAAGGCGTAGGGTCTGATAGGGATTTGCAGATTTTAACATTGTATTGAGGGAAAAAGGTGCTCAGTGAATCATGACTATACAAAATGTCTATCTTGTCAATGTGACAGGGACTGAGGGACCATATTCCCCTCGTGTGGAGCTCAGTGTGGTCAAGGTCAGCAGCCCCTGCTTTGGGCCTGACAAACAGCCTGAGCTTTCCTAAAGTACTGTGTTCAGAGACAAATTTGGGGAGAATTTGGGGAAACAAATGCACACAGCCCATGCTGCATGGGCAGCATGCTTGTGGGAGGAGGAGGAAGCCCACTGATAAAGAAAACATGACTTAATGGACTGCAGTAAGAGAAATCTTACTGCAGAAAGAGAAATCGTGTGTTTTCTGCCCATCACACACGGTGACTGTCATGGTGGGACCAGCAGGGAACACGGTGCTCAGCCTGACCACCAAGCCCCTGTCTGGTGGTGGATGTGGGTGCCCAAAGCACTGTGAGACAGGCCAGAGCACCTGTATTATCATCATCATCATCATCATCATCATTATTTTCATTATTATTATTGTAGTTATTAATTTATTTTGCCAGTTCAGGCTCTGCAGAAGGACCTCCAAATGCTGTTAATGGAGATCCACCCTGTTTATATGTTAATTTTAAGCCCGCTGACAAGCGGTTTGCTTTTCTCCTCACTTCTCACAGTTCCTTCACCCATTGAAAACCACTGCCATGGGCTTAGGGGATAAGGTGCTGAGAATTAGAAAATAAAATCGAATCTGCAGGATGCTGAGGAGCGAGGGGGTACATGGATTGGCTGACTGAAAGTAGGAATGGATGATTTCTAAAAGCAAGCAGCCCTGATACCACGGGCGTGCATGACAATTACATCCAGTATAATACAAAATGTTAATTACTAAATTTTGAGAAATTAATGCTGATTAGCAGCTGCGTGTGTGACCTAAATACATCTATTCCTTGATCTTTATTCATAATGTACAGTTTATTGTTGATAAAGTAATTGCTGAATGGTGGGCTGGCCCGCACGTCTTGTAGCTAAAGACTGAGGCCTGATTTGTAAATCATCTGAAATTTGTTGGCATCTGTTTTTGTTGAATATATACAGATTGGGAAGATGAATAGCAGCCTGTGCTATCGCCTTTACAACTCAACTCATACATATTCTTGAGAATTCATATTGCTTTTATTATTTGGTCACAAAAATGGACCTAATGCTTGTTGGCTTTAAAACACCTACTAGTGCTGCTTTCTCTCTCCATCTTGCAAAATATAAGACAAGGCCAAAGCTTAAATTAAAATCCTCAGGTTCTTATCTCTTTCCCACAGGAAAGCAAATCTGTGTTGAAAACCGTAAAATTAAGAGGAGAGCAAGGATAGCATAATTTAGCAAAAATTCATGGCACCAGATTCTGAGCTATATGACTGGAGGGATAGGTCAGACATTAAGAAGATACTGCCTGCTAATGCAAGTTCCTTAAGGTGGTGCTCTGAAAACAAGGAAAGCAGAAAACGCTGCACTGGTTCCCATTTGCTCCTTTTTCCTCTGCTCCCACCAGCCTTAACAATAAATTGAGTTGTCCATTTAATAGCCCTCCTGGTTCTAGAAGTCCAGAGAAATCCTTGATTTGTACTTGGAGTATTGTCGTAATGTCTATTTGTGCCAAGACTTGAATAGTGAGACTCAAAATTAATTTCATTGGGTTCCTAAATGATTTTTTACTTCTCTTAATTCCTGGCATTTGACAGGCTGTTCTTGCTGCGATTTATCAGCATTTTTGTCTGAAGGCCTATTGCTTTTTTTTTTTCCTCCTTTTCTTTTTTATTTTATTAAAAATCTGCTCGTTGCATAATTATTTTTGCCTCAGGGCAGGGTGCAGGGTGGTGGGGTAGAAGCTCAGAGCGCCTCTTACATGCTGGGATGGTCGCTGCGGTTCTTCCCACCATGGGAAAAGTGACATTTGTTTCGAGCAGTGTGAGCATGGAAGTGTTGCGTTGGCATGGACGAGTCCCATTGCCTTGCAGCCTTCATTCAAGAGCGTGGTTTGTGGGAACATCGCTTGACAGCACCCCTTTCGGGACCCTGTTGGGTGTTTTCAGCACTTTGATTCCTCCCTGGGGTGACATGGCAAAGCTCCCAGCCATCTCCGCGTCTCCT
Source organism: Anas acuta (assembly GCF_963932015.1). NCBI lineage: Eukaryota > Metazoa > Chordata > Aves > Anseriformes > Anatidae > Anas > Anas acuta. Next base: position 71,568,353 of record NC_088982.1, on the reverse strand, counting down.
TCCCAGCTGGCCCCTCCAAAAATGCCGCTGCCAACATGTGAAATCAGGCTCTTAAGGGTGACTTTGTAGATAGCTGCTGCACAGACTGAGAGATTTCAACCCGAGTTTATAAAATTGCAAGGGGAAAAGCCCGATGTACAAGCCAGCTTTGTCGGGCACTCGTCTTTGCTGCGCTGCGGTCCTGCAGAAAAGCAGGAACGTGATGGAGAGGAGGAGCAAAGTTGATAAAGCTGATGTTGCGTGAGCCGGAGATGTGGCAAATCTTCGCTTTAAACCTTTTGCCTTCAGTAACATGAATATATTAAAACCATATTTTGTTATTGCGTTTTTATTATTATTAAATTTTTAAATGCAGAAGCTACATTTCACTAATGATATTTTTTTTCCCCGTCTCTTGCAGTCCAACAAGGTGCCAGTGGTACAGCCTTCTCATGCGGTTCACCCCCTCACCCCTCTTATCACCTACAGCGATGAGCACTTTTCCCCGGGGTCACACCCGTCTCACATCCCCTCCGACGTCAGCTCCAAGCAAGGTGAGCCCGTCCCAGTGCCCCCCATGCTGCTGATGGCTTTGCTTGTCATATTTTGGGGGGAGAGCTCTGGCCATGCATGCCTGCTTCCAGAGACAGCTGTTCTGCCGTGATGCTGGTATTTAACTTGGCTTTTTAAATCTTCGTGCTCTTCCTAATGTGATAATTCTGGCTTGTTTTACTCATCAGAGCCTTTTAAAATCTCAATAAGCAGCAGCCAGCCCTCACCGCCCCCTGTTGTGCCTGAGGCTTGCAACGCACAGACACAGAAACAGCAATCATCCCTCACTTTCCCAAAAACCAGGGAAGAGCACTTCAGTGCTGCGGTTATCAAAGTACTGCTGTGTTTCCCTTTTAATCAAAGCTGAATTCTCATATTCTGAATTCTGTCTGAATTCCTCCACACAGTAGCTGGCAGAACTGGAGCGTAGTCCCTAAAATACAGGGGGACAGTCTAGTGCCTGCACAAGTTAAGGCTTTGCAAACGTGACTTATTTTTTTTAACCTTCTTGCACCTGCTGCCTTCTGCAGAAAGCATCATTTTACATGTCCGAGTCACAGGTGTCCATTTTCTGCATGCCCCTGGGACTTCTAAAAACCAACAAACAAACAAACAAACAAGCCCAGATCCCCGTCTGGTGTCCTTAGGGCTGCCCTGCTGCTGGGGGCAGGCTGGGCTTCCTGAGGAAGCACCAAGCCTGGGACTTGCACCCAGTGCTCCCTCTGGGTGATCCCAGGGGTTTGGTGCTGCCTTTGTTTGTGCTGGGGTGAGATAAAGGAGCTGGAAAGGCTGGGCTGAGGGGAGATGTGGTGGTTCGGGGGCTGCAGGGGGAGGACTGACTCCATCCAACATGGGTTTGGGTGAGCAGTCCAAGGAGAAGCCTCTGTGGGAGAGCTGATGGTGAGGAGGGAAGGAGGGGAACAGAGGGCGGATGAAGCTGTTCGCCGTAGTCAGGATGTAGCTGCTGGTATGAGGGGTTTTGGCTGGTCCTGGAGGGGTTTCTTCTGCATGCACATGTCCCACAACAGCTGGCTGAAAAGTTGGTGAAGCTCTGCCTTACCTGGACACACGTCCTCACACAGAATTGTCCTGTTTATTTGGAGCAGTGTTTGGCCACCATCACCCAAGGAGAGAGACTTTTTGAGTTCTGACTTTCCCTGAATGCTTTATTTTTACATTGGCCTTGCTATGCCGATAATAACATGGGCTATATCCAGAGAATGCCATGGCCTTGTGGCCATGTGGTGTTTGCTTGTTTTTTAATTTACTCTGGCCTGTAAGTGCATGTAGAATATATTTTTTTTCAGAGCAGCGGAAGCAAACACAGCCCCCTTGTCCTCATTTGTCTTCCTTCGTCGCACGAGTGCCCAGGAGGAGGATATTTCTGCTCATTCCTTGAAGCCCCAGGGGTGCCGTGCGTGTTGGAGTGGGGATTTGCACCCCTTGCCAAAGCCAGCTGCGGCTGGCGGGGCACATCCCAATGCCACAGCCCTGAGCTCAGAAGGCTTTGGCTTTCCGTGATGGCAAGTTATTTTTCTCCTCATCTCCTGCAGACCCAGCCTGGACATGACACCTTGTTTGTGTTTGCTGCCCGTCCTCCCTCCCCGCCTCGTTTCTGTCTCTTCCCTGCGCAGCCCATCCCTCACGCAGAGCTCTGATATTTCTGAGCGGGCTCCTGACTCCTGCACTCAGCGTCTGGCGAAGATGCCGACGGACAATGTGGGCTGGAGGCTTCTTTTTTTTTTTTTTTTTTTTTTTTTTTTTTTCTGTGACGGTCTCCTTGATGTGTGTGGTCTTCCCATGCTCCCCATTCCAGCGCCGCGAGCGTGTCAGAGCAGCCCCAGTGAAGTGGCCCGTGCAGTTGCTGCTAAGGGAAAATTTTCCCTCAGGTCCTCTGCCAAATGCCTCCGACCATTGTTTCTGTCCTCGCCTCCCAGCGTGGGGCTGGAGCGCCGGGGTGCCCTCCTCCTCCGAAACCCCTCAGCAGGAAGGCGCCGAGGGGTCCCAGGGCGGCTTGCCCCCAGCATCCCCTCCCGCACCCCGGGCACCTCAGGATGGCCACATGGCCAGCGCCTTCCTCCAGGCAGTCAGCTCATCCTTCCCTTTAATTCGTGTTGTTTTTAACCCTCCCATGAGCACAAGCTGGCCTCCCTGTGGGTCAGAACAGGCCGGCTCCTCACACGCAGCTCGGCCTGGCAGGAGTGAGGTGGTGTCATGGCTCCCCGGGAGGATCAGCTGTCACCAGAGAGGAGAGGCCGGGCTTGTTTTTCACCCTTTTATAACCGCACTGAAAGAGCCTTCCCTCACTGTTAAAAACCCTGGGATACACAAAATGTTCTCTCTCCTGTCAGCCGCCAGCTGTTTTTACGCCTCTGAAGAGACAACTGGCCAGAGATCCGATCCTCGGGCTGTGGTGCGAGGTCTGAGAACTGAGCTTTTCTGAGGCACCAAAAGAGACAGAGTTAGCAGTACCGCCACCCCTGTTGTTTTCCATCCTTTCCTCCACACAATCCCGAAAGATATTCCTCAAATCTTATAATTAAATTCAGAAGATTTAAATGCAAACTGTGGGGTGGGGAGGAATCAGTAGCGTCAATCTATAAAACCAAGTCTCAAGGTAGCGCACTCAGTCTTGGACCTTTGGAGTGTCACTACATAAATATTTAATACCCTTTTAAAGCAGCTGATTTAACATGTGAAGTAGACTTAACAATTCCTTCTGCTTCAGCCTCCTCTTCCCCAAACACATTTAAATAAACCGATGTCTTTGTGGCCTCTGCAACTGTAATTCCACGTCCCTTGGGGGAGCGAGTTTGAGGTGAAGAATGGAGACCAGGGGCCCTTTGGGGGCTGGGATTAGCTTTAATCTTGAGGTGATTCTTACAATTGTAGGACTCTGTGTTCTGGGGAACGAGGGCTGATGGATCGTTTCTGATGGGACTCTTTATTTTTCCATGAAACACTACCAATGCAAAACAGATTGACCTTGGAGCCCACAGGAGTCAACTTGATGAAGAGCTTAGTTGGAGCTGGAGTGACAATTGGAAGCCAAATGAATCATATCAAGTGTGACCATTACAGGCCTGAAAATGATTCTTAATTAACCACTGATCCTCTGTGGTAGCAAGTTTCCAAAATCTGTGAATCCGTAAGGGAGCCAGTGAGAACATACAAGTAGCAATTTACCTAATCTAAGAGCTGGGCTGTGCTGCCTCTTTGGCAATGCTTTATTTTCCTCTTGCTTCGCGCTGTGTGTTAGAGCAGTTCCTCGGGATTCGGTTGGGTTTGGTGACAACACTTAGAGGATGGTATTGCCTAAAGCACCTGACAGGAAATCTGAACTTGTGCAGGTCCTTAACTGAGATGTTTATTGCACCTTTCCTCCCTGTGTTTCCATTTGAATCACAACACCGTACGCAAGGTATTTAATATTTGGAAGGGGGCATGGGTGGCCTTTTGCTTCAGTACTGGCCATAAAGGTGGTTAATTCCAGGGCACTAATTCCATCATAGTGCTGGCTGCGTTAGCTCTGAACTGTAGCTCGCATTTGCAATATTTTGAGGGGAAAGTCATTCATTCTTCTGTACTCTTTAACAGGCATGTCCAGACATCCTCCAGCTCCTGATATCCCTACCTTCTATCCCTTGTCTCCAGGGGGGGTTGGACAGATAACACCACCTCTCGGCTGGTAAGATCTTTTAGCTTCTTTTCAGACAAGGTGCATGTTTGTACCCTCCGCTGTTGTTGAATCAGTCGCAGCATTGACAAAATAAGAATGTCGCTGCAGTAAGAAATGGCTATGTTATTTAAGTTTAAAAGATCAAAAAATGTTGATCTTTGAAATGAATTGAATCTGGTTTTTGAACACGTACAGAAATTGAAGTGTGTAGATTTCACTTTGAAGTCTATATATTTCTTATGGCTCAGATTTGTGGCTCTTGGCATTTGGAAAGATAGCACAAAACAGTTCTCAAGGAATTAAATGTAAATTTTTAATAAACAAAATTGCAATTACTGAGGGGAGGGGAGGTAAGAAAGAACTTTGAAGTGTGTGGGGGGGGAAGGCTTGAAACTGCACCAGAATGGAGAACAAACTTTTGCAGCTTTTTACAGTTTCTGTACAGAGAGATGCCTCAGTTACTGGGAGATTTTGCTCTTCTTGCTAACATTAGCACTCAAAGGATCTTTCTCTGCCATTGAAGGTGTCATCTTCCTTTTGGAGGAAACGTGGTACTTTCAGAATGCAATCAATATGACCAGGTGCCTCACGTCTGCTAGGGGTAGATTGGTACTAGCCCCCGGTTCTGTCAGAGCAGGGAGCAAGTAAACTCAGCAACAGTTTCAGTGCTTTAGAAGCTGTGTCTTGACTAATCTGTGCCCACACAACGAGAGATGTAGATTTTTTTCATGTGTCTGTGTATGGGAGGAAAACATAATCCAGATGACAACAGGCAGAGAGAAAGTAGAGCCCAGAAGATGGTGAAATGCTTCATTGCTGGCAAATCTTTCAGGAAGGGCCACATGCCTTTTTGTAGCAAATTATTATCAGATACAAAGCTAAAATATGGAAGCATCTGACTTCCCCCCCTTCCCCCCTCATTGCTGCTAGGCTGACTCACCACCTCCACCACCACCAGGCAGTTCCTGGCATTCATTTTCCAGATGTGGTCAATCGTTTCTTTTGAATGGTTTCTCAATGCAGAGGCTGGCGGGGAGGGGACTGGGAAGGAGGCTTAACCGGCATGAGAAAGAGGAGAGATGAGCTGAGATTTTACAAGGTTTGGGAGTGTGTTCGGTGCTGCTCATTGACAACTGGATGTAGCCAGCCTCCTGTGTGGTAGTGCTGCTGAGACTTCCTCCCCCCCTTTTTTTTTTATTCCTCTTCCCTTTGAGCATTACTCATTGCCAATAACTTACTCCAAGTGTGAAACCCGTATCCTGAACCCTACAAAAGCCACTCTCCCTTTTTCCCCCAGCCCTGAAAAGCTGCTCTGCCCTTCAATAAGTAATTCTTGGAACCAAATTGATGTGTGTGGTGGCCTTGCTGGACTGGTTCAGGTATTTGGGCTGAATTTGCGAAGGTTGAACTTTTAAGTAAAGATGCACTAAGACGTACTTGTGTTGTTGTGGGCTTTTAGGTTGTTATTTGCTTGTTTTTTTTTTTTTTATCAAACAAAATTTGAGTTTCTTAGAAAAGCTGGCCACTCGTTCCACACTGGAGAAGGTACAAATGAAGAGAGCCCTAAGTCTTCACAGACTGAATAAAACTGTTCAAGAGGTTTTCTAGCTTGGTAATTCACACTCTGGTGTTCTTGCACTGAGCTACAGTGGAATAAAATGCCTCTTTTGTAAGAGCTAGTTAACCAAATCCGACTGCAGTGCATTTATATCTAGGTGAGGGAGTGTGTGTACACGCATGTGTGCTGTACAGGAGGAAGGCTGGTTGTTTTTCTTTCCTCCCCAGTGGCAACCTAGATTTGGGAATCTCTCAATAGCGAGGGAGGAAGTTCCTAAGTGCTCAAGCATTTGTTAGCTTTGAATACAGCCAAACTCTCGAAAATTTTACCTATTACTATTTTTGTTTCACCCTGAGCTCCCATCAAGTGCTAACAGCTCTAGAGTAACTATTGAATACCGTATCATGTGATTGATGGGTTCCTTTCTTCTGTGACCTCAGGCAAGGTCAGCCTGTATATCCCATCTCGAGTGGATTCAGGCAGCCCTACCCATCCTCACTCTCAGTCGACCCTTCCATGTCCAGGTAGGTGTAGGAGGTGAATGACTGACTGGGGAGTAACTGCTGGCACTAGAGGGCAAGTTGCTCTTCTGCTTGCATCTTGGTCTGCCTTTGCTTGCTTTTCAGTCAGCTAAAACTTTATGCGTACATTTTTTATTTAACGTATATGTGTATATACAGTTTGCCTGGATCCCACACTGGTTTCACTCAGCATTTTCTTGGCAGTCTCCGAAGCATCGCAATTAGGAGCACCGGCAAATTGTCAGCAGCTAATTGATCTGTTTCATCTGAAATGAGTCACTCGTTCCTTCCTCGGTGCAACGGCTAACACGCATACTTTGTTTTTACTTACACGAGTACGAAACCAGGTGGATTGTCACTCTCGTCTGCGCTCTGTAGTTGTAATTTCCAAGTTGCTGGTAATTAGGCTCGAATCATTTAGGTATCACTCCATGTAGAAACTTGCTCGCAGGTAGATATTGCACAGCCCCAGGCCACTAATGGCGAGGGATGCCAACACGGCGTATCCGCACTGGTGTGTGACTCAGGCACTGTCTTTATGTCTAAGTGCAAGCGAGCGATGCTAACTGAGACTTGGCCGTGACACACTCCAGACTCCTCTCCTCTGCTTCTGCACTCTAAAGACAGCTTCTGCATCCTGTGCTTGGTGTACACAAGGTTGCAATGTACTGTTCTTGTTTTTTTTTTGTTTTTTTTTGTGTGTGTGTGTGATCTGTAGAAGACACATCCTCTTGCACGGGGAATTAAGACAGGCCACTTGCTAAGTGGTAGGTCCTCTTGCCTCTGTTTGCGTGGGTGCCTTTGGGTTATCGCTATCCCTTCACTTCTTTGCAGGGGAATGACAAGCATGTGCCTGGCAGGGTGACTGGGAAGAGAAGCCGTGCTTTCTGTACAATTAAATCACCCAGCTGGTTACAGGGCTTCGTGTTTGCTTTATTTTGATGGAGTGGAGGAGCAGGCCAAAGGGACTAGGGAATGGAGAAGGAGAGGCTGAATGCAGTTCCTTAATCAGTGCTCATTCAGCAAACCTTTAGCTTGCTGGTGCTATTACTGGGGGATTCCACCAGCTCAAAGCAAAGCGTGCAGCTTCTCCTGAGCACCTGGGCTCGCAGCGCTCAGCACCCCGAAGGTCCCTCTCAGCTGTCCTCGAGGATGAGCTGGGTTAGCAGGGTGGGATGGTGGAGTTAGTGGTGCTGTTTTGTTTTCTATTTTCCTTCTCGTACAGATGGAAGGAAGTTTTACTTAGGGCAAGTCTTTCTTTTTTTAATTCCTTCTTCCAAGATGCAGGAATTTTTCATCGTAATTAGTGTAAGCATTTGAGGGGAGGATAGTGAGCTTAGGTGATGCTAAAATCTTTTTCTTTAAGTACCTCGAAAAGTAAGAGATTCCATACAGAGCTCTCAGGGACTTCTTGAAGAGACTTCTTCTTTTATTTTATTTGTTTCTGCATGGCAGTTCCCTCCTTTGCATTGGCTGGTGGTGGATATTTTAAGAATGTTTATATCTTGGTGTGGAAATACAGTTTTTGGTTAAGAAATGTGTATTTCTATTGCTAGTCAGTGCAACAGTACGACCACTAAATGTTTCTCCTGTGCATTGATAAAACTATTTGCCCGAAAGGTAATAAAATAACTTCTTCAAAACCAAAACATTGACAGATTTTTGTTTTTCTTGAATAAAACCGGCTACAATGCACGAATCTTAGCCAAATATTTTTCATGCACTCTTAAAGAATTGCCTTTCCCTTGCAAGCTCCATGGTATTTGCCTTCTTGGGGCGTCCTCCTGCTGTCATATTTGTTTGATGCCTGCCTTCAGTAGGGTTATAGACCTTCCTTTGTTTTTTTTCTTTTAGGTTTTCACATCACATGATTCCTGGTCCTCCAGGCCCTCACACAACTGGAATCCCTCACCCAGCTATTGTAACACCTCAAGTAAAACAAGAACATCCGCACAACGACAGTGAGCTAATGCATGTGTGAGTCTGCCTTTCCGCACCGAGCCCCCTCTCAATAAATGTTTGAGAACTAATGCTGTCTGAAGACATGGCAAGGTCTAAAACGAACGAAAAAAAAGAAATACCTCTCGTGACCTCTCTGAATTTTGACCCCTTATGTAACTAAAAAAGGAGATAAGGGCGACTTTTTAGAAGAGTAATGAAACATGAAGCCCTTGCTCATTCCAGTCCAGCACTTTTTAGCTATCAGCAGCAATCATCTCAATTCCAACATAACCATGGACCGGTCTACCCAAGGATGCTGCTTGAGGGTGAACTCATGAGCTTCTACTGGAAAAAGTCTTAGCTGCAAAACCTACCAGTAGAAAGCAACGTTGCTGCTTAGTGCTTGGAGGCAAGAGGCCCAAGAAAGAAGTAGATGAGGGGCTATCCTCCTGGCTGTAGCAGGGTACTGCAGATAACCATTCAAAAAGAGAATAGGTGAGATAGGGATGAATCTGGAGCAGAGCCACAGATCAAATGTTATGTGCCCATCAGCCGGACACCTTGCATTAAATCAGGTCTCTGAAAAGCTGTGAAAGGGGATGGGACATAACCACTGAAATTCACGTCCTCAGGAGCTATTTCACTGTAACCACTGATTGGAAATTCTCATTTGGGTGGGGTTTTTTTAGGCTGAAGGTAAATAGATGCTTTTCTTTCCTCCTTCCCCCTTCCCCCACCACGTTTTAGGAAGCCTCAGCACGAACAGAGAAAAGAACAAGAGCCAAAAAGACCTCATATTAAGAAACCTCTGAATGCTTTCATGTTGTACATGAAAGAAATGAGAGCGAACGTTGTAGCAGAGTGTACTCTGAAAGAAAGCGCAGCTATCAACCAGATTCTTGGCAGAAGGGTATGTACAGAAGGGTGTGTGTGTGTGTGTGCTCACGTGTGCTGCTAATTTGTGTGTTTCCCTTTAGTGGGTGTGATGGCTCACTTTCTGCTTGAGGTGCTAACTAATGTGCAACTATCGAATTAGCTATAGAAGATAAAACATGCGACTAAAAATAAAAGCAAGGTCTTGATTTTTTTTTCCTCCCCATCAAACTGGCGTCTGTTCCGTTCATGTCAGCGCCTCAGGCAGGAAATATTCTCATCCACACGTGGAAGGAGCATTCGAATCGCCCTCTGTGTCCTCCCGTAGGCTGGGATCCAGTCAAAGATGAACTCTAGACGTCAACGGAGATGGAACTGAGAAGTAAATACAACCAGGGTCTGACTGTAAAATCACGTAGACTGGCAGGGACCTGTGCAGGTGGTTCAGCCCAGCACCTGCTCAAAGCGGGTCCAGTGACCTCAGCTTGCTCAGGGACCTGTCAAGGTTTGAATACCTCTCAAGGAACCAGCTGAGTACTGGTGATCCCAGAGCACATCCCAGAGCCTCTCAATTGCTGAGAGATGTGTGGTTCTGTGGCATCGCAGGCATGTTCTTTTCTTTCCATGCTCTCAAAAATCGCAGGCCAACCCACAGTTACAAACCTCGTGCTCACTGTCAGCATTGTTCCTCCAGGGAATGCAGCAGAGATATGTACCCGTTTTTAATTTGATTGACCCACAAATTAAAAAGGGGTGACATTTGTAGCACGTGGAGTACGGATTCTTGCAATCCCCTTACCCAGTGAACCCCAGTTTTGACTCCTGGCTAAGTCAGTTTCAGGAGGCACTACAGCTCTCTGAAAAAAATGTGCTTTGAAGTGGGAAGTCAGTGCACAACTTTAGCTGCTTCTCGTCTGAAGACCTATTTTACCCCCTTAAACGGTGCAGGAATCTCTTGTTGCTTGTCCCGGTTCCTTTAGCCCTCTTCTTTCTCTCTGATGTTCTTGTTGCTTGCTCTTAAAGGACACCTTGCTGCTTGCATTTTCCGTCCTTGCATGCAGGTCTCTGTGATCATGTTTTACATTCTCACCCCCTCAGTAATTTGTCTTAGTTGCTGAGTACATCAGTCTTGTTTTCTTGACTTGAACGATGGCAGTGGCTCGTTTAACTCCATTTTGCTAATGAATCAGTGCTCTGCTCCATGCTTTTTCTACTGCTCTGACTTCTATTTCCAAGCAAAAGTACCTCAGGTTCCTCTTTCCTGTGGTACAAACAACGCATGAGTTATCCCATATAATTGCAGGGAGATTAATTATTATCAAACGTTTTGTGTTCAGCCATCCTGGCCACTATTTGCTATGCTCTCTGCCACTTTGGAACAGGAGCCTCTGTTCCCGAGAGCTGACGCTCTGCATGCTGCTGGGCTCTCTGATGCTACCGCTTAATCCGGAAGCCCAAGGCTGGAAATCCTCTGCTTTAACTAAGGAGAGCTTTTTCCTCTCCTTCCCGCCCACCCTTGTGCCTCCGTGGGCTCTAGGTTTAAATCATCACTTCTTCACACCCAGCAAGCAAGGGTCAAAGCATAAAAACACCTCTCAGGGAAACGGCAGCCTTAGGGACCTTCCAGGTCTGCAGCGGGGAAGGATGCCAACTTCTAAGAAAAAAAAAACTTCTAATCCAGAGCTTTCTCTGCATGGTTTGGAGTCCCAGTTTTGCTCTTTTCGAGCTCAGAGAGTTTTAAATGCGGGCACTGAAGCCAGCGAGAAACACAAGTCCAGTGGCACCGCCACACAAGGACCAGTTTTGTAACTCTGAGTCCAGGTGACACTAGGAAATGAGGCAGAAAGTGTCAGCTACAGGAAAGCTCTATATAATTTGTAAAAAAAAAAAAAAAAAAAAAAATCTAATAATGTTCTGAGTGGAAAAATAACTTTCAATTCTTAGATTTTTTACCTTCATATTTCTGGTAAGGCAGCTGTTCTCCGTCTGTCCTCCTGTTAGCAGCAAATAATGTCTGCAGAGAAATGGGCCGTCCCCTTATCGTATTTTCTTAAGGTTTCTCACTCCATTTGCACTGAACCAGAAATGTTCCACCTGTCACTGAGGCGGCCTGACCCTTCCTGTCCTGCCTCTTGCTGTACTGAAATTTGGCTGCCTCAGTTGCTCATGTGGAATTTTTTTTGTCCACAGTTGTAACTTTGCCTTTATCAGCTTACTTGCTGTTGCAAATGAAAAATGCTCATTCCTTGGATGCTCGGGACCTTCCAGTCCTGGAATGCGTGCGTGGAACCCGAGAGCTGCAAACAGGCTGGGAGCTGCTGTGCGCTCACTAACACATCCAACTTGTCGAGGCAGACAAGCTCACATCTTCCACCATGTAACAAAACAACGTATTAAATCAAATGTGATTTGACCTGAAAGCCTAGTTCTGTGAATTACTCGTGCATGAGCTTCTCACTGATTTCATGGTTCTGTGTTTCTAACATCCTCCTTCCTTTTGTCGTGGCCCCCCTGTCGTCGTCATCCCTCTCTCCCCCAGTGCACGTGGTCAAACAAGAAGGCACATCTAAAGCCTCAGCAGTGGACCCAATTCTAAATAAAACTCCTTTTCTCTTCCTGGTAAAGGTCTAGTAGATGTTCCCCCAACTACAGAATTATTAGATACCGAGGTAGATGGTGCCTTTTCATCTCTGCACGTCTTTGGTTTCGTTTGGTGTTTAAATGAGATAAAGAAAGCAGGAAATTTATCCTTCCTTGGCCACCCAGGTCAGCTCCCGTAATTTGGAAGACTGCAGCGCTGTGGGTTTTGTACCTTAGAAACTTTCTGCAGTTGCCATTTTCTTTTCCTTTGTTACAACAAGAACTCAGAAGGCGGGTGCCTTGGAGCTCGATACGTAGAGGTTGATCTTGGAACAGGAGCCTGCCAGAGAGCAGGATTTTGGAACAGGAGCCTGAGAGCCCTCCGTGTTGGCACTGCAACCCTGTGTGTAGCTGCTGCTCAAAAGCAAGACAGCAATCCCTTCTGTGGTGGGCAGCTCTCCGCCCTTCAAAGGCAGCACAAACCATTCCGTTTTGTCAGGAGCTGGAGTGCTTCTTTTTAAGCTTTTTTTTTTTATGTCATGTTGGGAAAGCGCGGTTCTGTGAGCGGATTATATGGTGAGCCCTGTTTCCATAAATGATTTTTGTCTTGCTCAAGGCACTTGGCAGTTACAGAGCTGACAAATGCCTGAAAGTTGTTTAATAAACACGGGTGCTTGTAACTGCTAATGAATTTCATTTTTGCAATGGAGGACTGAATCAAAGTCACAAAAACACTTGCTCATGTCATCTGTTGCCTAGGTATGAGTTATTTCCAGGTCTAATGCGATGTTTATTTTGTTTGCAGTGGCACGCTCTCTCCCGTGAAGAACAAGCGAAATATTATGAACTAGCTCGTAAAGAAAGGCAGCTACACATGCAGCTTTATCCAGGCTGGTCTGCAAGAGACAACTATGTAAGTCGCTCAGTTGAAGGTTCCTTCACCTAACAGGTTTTTTTTTCTTTATTTTTTTTTTCGCTTCTAGCTTGTGGAAATACCTGCTAGGAGGGATGGTGAACAAATATACAACATAAGCCTTATATTTGTTTGTACTTCAAACATCCAGAAAATTTAAGATTTTGTTGATGTTGAGATGCATCTTACGAAGGTCACAGTTTTCGAGGGAAAAATAGCACAGAAACTTTTTCGTAGGCAGTCATCAGCACTGTCTGAAAGGTTATGTCCTACTGCACAGCTGTGAATTTTCCATTATTTCTATTTGATCACCTGCTCTCCAGAAATCTTGTATAGACCTGAGCAAAAAAATAAAAGGGGTGCCTCCCTTGCAGGAGAACCTAAAGCCCGGGGTAGTGGTGGAAGCTGAACTTCAGTTGGAGGTAATTCTGGATGCTCCACCCCTGAAATAAAGCCTGCAAAATGTGTACAGATAAACCTTATGATAAATTCTGCTTTTATAGTTTGGCGAGGCTGAGAAATTTAGCTCAGATTTTTTTTTTTACGATGGCTCATATTTTATAATCAAATATCAAACCCCATTCCCGTGTTGCACAGCTTGCACTGCACAGTTGTAGTAGCGTGCTCGCTCCGAGCAGTCGGTGTAGCTGTACGTTAGGTAATGAAGCCCAAAACCTTTCTGTCCCCCATCAGGTGTAACATTATTCACTGCGTTTCGAAGTGTGCATGCCACGTCTGGCTCGGTTTCCCATCTGCATTAGGCTGACTGTGGCATTTCTTGAGTTGTGTCTCGTGGACACTGAGGATTGGGGAGCGCCTGAACGCGGCGTTAACAGAGCCTGCAGAAGCACTCAGCATTTCCAGCCCAGCACAGCTCCCGTTCAGTTCAAACACATTTTTTTCTTGTAAGCCAGAGTCTCCGAGGGAGATTTTTGGCACGGGAGGTGTTGACACAGAAACCATGTGATCATCTCCGAAGCGAATGCCTTGGTCTTGCTGACATCCGTGCCCGGTTGTGTAAGCACAAATACTACTGGAAGCCCTGGCAGCCTGTTTCAGCCTGTTGCTGCCTGTTTTACACGGCCGTCTTCCCTAGCAGATGGGCTGTCGTGACCTTATGCAGGTAGGGTTTATTTCCAGTAACCAGACGGTGTCAACAGAGCTGTCTTGAAACACACCTGGGAACAAGCAGGGCCTTGGAGGCGCGTTCCCTGGAAGTAAGGGGTCTTAAATTATTGTGAACTTGCTGGAAAATCAGACTGTGTTAGCTCAGGCTTACCAGCACCAGCCTTGCGCATTGTGGCTGGCTTTTAAAGTAGCAGGAAAAAAAAAGGTGTCCTTCAGCAGCTTACTTCACCCGTGGGGCACTGCCCGGTGACACTCAGACGTGTTGACTTCGTGAACCTGATGTGTTTTGCCACAGCCTGCTGCCATACGGCACAAGCAGCAGACCTGTGGTTTCCTAAATGCCTCGATAAGACGCTGCCTGCATCAGGTGGCACGTGAGACCTCTCTCTCAGACCTGCTTCCCACTAACATCCTGTGAAGCTCTGACGTGCTCCAGCCCTGTGTTGCACCAGAGGATCCTCCTGAGCACAGCACTGCTGAGAAGGCGGTCATAGGAGACCACAGGTTATCACTGAAACCTTTTCAGGTCCAAGTCGTCCTTTTTTTTCCTTCATTTTTGCTAACTGGCCGTCAAAAATGAAACTATGCATTTAGCGAAGGGATTGCTGCAATATTTTGGGGTTGGAAGTGAATTAGAGAGGCCCTGTTTCCTGCAGCTGATCTGACAAAACAGTGACTTTTAAGAAAATGTACTGCTTGGTTTTAATTCTTCTGCTTTGGTTTGCCCTGTTACTCAGGAGTGCAGAAATTCCAAGAAAATGTTAAGCGTTGTTAAACTGCTGACAATATCTGGGCACTTTTCATTGTGTTTTTTATTACTGACACCCAGAGAAGTCCTTCAGAGGTGTGCGACAGGCATGAGAGCAGTGTTTCCATACCGTGGCGGTGTTGCCAGAAGCTAGTTTCAGCCCAGCTTTTTCCTTCTTTTCTTCCACTTCTGGTACCCACAGGTGGATCTCAGATCAGTATGTTTCAGCTGAAGCCAGCCAGACTCAGAGAATAAAAATTGCTGAAAATTGTGGGACTAAAGCGAGCCTTTGCTTTCCGAGCTCGGGCCTTCTCCACAGCAGGGGGCACGGGAGGAGGCTGACTGTGGGTTGGCACGGCGAGCCCGTGCTGCCACGCTGGTGCCAGCGTGGTGTCCAGCACAGACAGCTGCCCCAGGGCCCTTTCTGGCCAGCCCCTCGGTCACACCAAGGTTACCACACCGCACTGAGAGCTCTCCAGGCACGGCCACGCAGCCTTTGCTCAGCCACGGGCGTTATCAGCACAGTTTTAGCTTGGCTGGCACCCTGGGGCCAAGCCGTGGTTGTCCTAGGTACTTTCAACACCCTGTCTGCTGCTGCTGTAAGTATCCGAATGTGTGAAGGGCCCTTGTAAGAGCCATAAATTCGGATATCAACTTTTGTGTCATCGGGTTATGAAGCTCGAGAAGTCTCCCGGGTGCTCGTGGCTGCGAGCGTTCGCTGAGGAACTGCCAGAAATTGTATTTCAATTTGGATACAAAAATCTGTATTGCTCATGTGCATGGTTCTTCGTAGATGCTGAGGGCAAACCTTGTTAGCACTGAAAGAGCTGGAAGTAGGTTAGAAAGGGCTTTAACTGCTCCGAAAAATATGTGTTTTTTGTTGTTTTTTTTTTTCCTAACCGCTTTCTCCGTGTCCAGCTGGCTTTCATTTCAATGTCGTGAGGCAGGGAGGGATAAAAGACGTTGTGTGTGTGTAATGGGATGGTAAAGTTGCCTGTTTTGCAGGGGAAGAAAAAGAAGAGGAAGAGAGAAAAGTTGCAGGAATCAGCATCAGGTAGGCCATGACCGACTCTTCCTTAGCACTCACTTCAGAGGTGTTTCAGAAACCAGGGCTCGTGCTATTAATTTTTACATGCTGTGCTCTAACAATTTGCTGCTGACTGATGTTTTAAGATACTTCACGCTGAATGCAAGCTTGTAAAAACGCACACAAGACTTGTTTCCTCTCCCTCACCCCTCTCCCTATAACTCTCCTGACCGCATCAACATCTTTGGCTGAACTGACGCCTTGCTGCACTCACTCTCCTGCTTTACCTTTGCTTTTCTTCCCCGCCAGTTGTATCATCCTTAGACTTCATCTCAAGTGCTGTGTGGGACCATTGGACACTGGAAAGTTTACACTGACCTTTTTTGTAGCCACTTTAGTTTTTAGCACTGTATTTTACGTTTCCATCTACACTAACAGCTGCCAGTAGGCTGGCTAAAAGCATCAGTGAGGTCTCCTCTTTGCCTTTAAAACACATAAAAAGAAACACTGTTTTCCCCAACACGAATGGCTGGTATAAGAACCATAAGGATTAAAACCCAAAACCAAAACCACAAAAAAATAAAAATAAAAATAAAAATCCATGTAATGCTGTAGCAAACAGACTTACTTGGAATGTGCAAAAACTCTGTAACAGAAATTTGTTAAAGGAAAACAATTTTCTACAGGTACAGGCCCCAGAATGACAGCTGCCTACATCTGAAGCATGGTAAGAACATCTCTAAAGCTTTCCTGATAAAACTGAATTGTAAGCTAAGCTTTCTTATAAATTTTATGCCATAATATGAATTTAGCAAAAATTGCAGAAGTTTCATATCCCAAAGTGAATGTTGCTTTGACTACTGATGGTTTTTATACCGGCTATCTCCTAGGCGTCCACCATTTCACTTCTTAACCTTAATACCTCCAAACTGACCATACCTCACTGACTCGCTGCAAGTCTGCCTGTGAAGCACAAGGACGGGTTTACGTTAAGCAGTGCAAGCCCTCCCAGCCAGAAAATGCCACAGCTCAGAAAGAGCAGGCTGGAAGCTGGCTTTGGAGCACATTTTATGTGCCGACACTGGCTGGCGGGGTACACTTTATTTAAAAAAAAATTGTTTATTCACCTGTATACTAACAAACCATCTGCTGAGAAAACGGGACTGTATTTCAGCTGTATCAGAGTTGCTCCCCTCGGCTGTATGGTGCTGTGTTGTGTGCAGCGTGGGGTTTTCTTTGTTGCAGTTCCAGCCTGTGTTTTCTCTCTCCACACCACCTCCAGGAGGTGGACCCACACCGGCTATCGCACACACCCAGCAGCACCACCCCGCCGGGCTGTCAGATCCTCCCTTCTCATTGCTTTCTCCCCTCTCCCCCTGACTCATTCGGCCACACGAGCCCCTTGGCACTCGGTAGGCAGCGAAGCGACCTCCTCTGGGCTGTCCCCTCTGCTCTGACTTGCAGCTGGAGAGAGCCAAGTGGAGTTTGTTCCGTGTCGTCAGCCGGCCAGCACGGCCCAGGCCTCTCCTCTACGAGTCTATGCCAGACTCGTGCTGGTTTTGGGTGTGGATTGCAGCATTTGGGTTCTGTAGGTGATACTACAAATGTAGCTGTGAAGCGTGGCTCCAGCAACTGTCCCAGGTGTTATACCTATAAAGCAACAAAAAAGGGCAAGTGCTTTAACCTTGACTTTTCTAACTGATACTTCGCTGCCCAGGCCCCCGATTGCTGTGCGTACTTTTCCCTTTGATGTTAACACAGCACCAGCAAACAACACACGGCTGATACAGGAGCTACATGATTTAACATTGTGCTCTGGCATATCTTTTGGCATATCTAAGTTAGTGCGCAGAACTTAATTAGGAATGGGATATGATTAGGGTACATGTGACAGTTAAAAGCTGGGGAATGTTTGGTCTCTTGGATGCGTTACGCTCCGAGGATGGCTGCCTTGCCTACACCCCAGTGCTTTCGTTGGAGTTTCTGTTTGCATTTCCCATAGCAGAGAATCAGTTGAAATAGATGATGAAGATGTGGGTTTTCTCTTTCTCTTCTACCTCTAGATCCCTTCTCCCCTTCTCTTAAGGTCCGTAACAGTGTGGAAACTGTTGTAATATCCTCGTCTCTGTCCTCGTGCAATTTATACCACGAAGGGTGAGAAAGGGAGGCATCGCCTTCCTCTGAAGGGGACGTGTGCTGCTGGCTCCACGTGGGCACGCGTCGGCAGCTTCACCAGGCGCTGCGTGCCGAGTGAGTGCTCTCCTCTGAGCCATACAGATGTGCCCTAGCTGGAAGTAAAGGCACGGGATGATTTAGGGAACCCGAATCAGCCAGACTTCAAAGTAAACTTCTGAAGGTTAAGACTCCTGCCCTTTGCAAGCCTACTCCAAGGAATGTTTTGCCCACGAGCGTAATATTTTAGCAGGCCCGCAGCAGAGCTGTTGCAGTCTTTACTGGATGGAGATGACAAGTTTGGGAATGCCTTTCGGTGAGCTCGTGAAGACAGGAAAACACTGGCTTCCCTGCTCGCATGGCTGGTGCGAGGCAGAGGGGGAAGGAGGGTGGGAGGTCTGGGAAGGAGACAGGCATTCTGTTATCTGAGAGGAATCAGAAACGAGTAGGTGGCAAGACCAAAGAAAGAATCTCGAGATCAGCACAAAGGCGATCAGCCAGGGCTGTAATTAGGGTGATGTAAGTGAGAAGGATGAAATGGTGGGAGGGTTGCGTGGTGGGATGTTCAGAGGAAAGTAACGGAAGAGATATGGAGACATGCAAACAGAAATGATTTAAGAGACTGTGAAAGTGTTTTTTTTTCTTTCTCCATGAACACTTCAGAACATAACTGATCTTTAAGACAGACTTCTGGCCAGGTTCTTGGCTTGCTCTTCATTTGAGCGGTGAAATCAAGACGGTAGCATGAAGGTGCTCCTCTTCCCAGCGCTGTACACACCAGGACGCTCCTCGTGGCTTCCCTGCTTAGGATGTAGCCGAGCTCCTCTAAGCCCTCCTGCCTACTGAGCTGCCAATTTGTAAAAACACTTTAATATTAGAGAGTTTTAGGAATGCTGTGACCCAGTACTCCAGTCCTTGATAAATTACCCAGGGATACTCTTGAAGAGCTGCAGAACGGCCTCCAGGTGGGATTTTGTCTTCGGTTCCTATGGCCCAACACCGTGCTTCAATTAGCTTGCATTTGCTGAAGAAGTAACTCCTGTTTGTTACTCTCTCCTTTGAAATCAACTGAGAGCGGTGCAAGACCAGATAATGACAAAAAATGGGTTTGGAAAAAGCCAGGAGGAAGGGGAAATGAGGAGAGCTAAGATCAAGGACAATGCAAAGACTGCCTGTTGAATACCTTTCAGAAAGACTTCTTTTATTTTTTCAGAAAGACTTCTTCCTGAAGATTTCTAAACGGGAGCAGTTCTATGACCGAAGTGGTGATTACTAATTTCCTACCCGATTTGACTTCTGTGAGGAAAAACCAATATTTTAGCATCTCACGAGTGTTTTTAAATCATTGAGGTAGTAGAAGGGTGCTACCAAAAGTGCCCCGATCATTCCGCAACACGGAAATAGTTAACTTTTTGTGCCTTGCTATGTGTGGCAATTGCAAAAGGCACATCGTTTGACATACGGCAGGAAGCAATTGGGAAGTCCTCACAAGCTACATAATTTAACATTGTGTTTTGGCATGTCTTCAAGGGCTAAAAAGAGTGATAGAGAAGTGTTATAGACATTTGAAAACCTGTGAGAAGTGAATTTGTGGCTTGCAAATACTCCGTGACAATTAGCATCCAGATTAGCAGAGTTTTCAAAACTAAGGAAACTTGACTAATACTGATTTACAATCAGAAGCACTTAAAGGGATCACATTAAGACTGCTTGACTTTAAGCAAGGAATAATCTGTAATGTTTCAAAACCCCCTAGATGGAAATTCGGCGAAGAAGAAACTTTGGATAGCGCTGCAACAAGAAATCTGTGCCTGGATTATCTTCTGCTCATTACTTAGACAGAAAATGGAGTTAGGCTGTGAAAGCAGAATATGAAGTGGGTGGAAAAGAACCAGCTGATGACCACGCTCATAGCTGACCCTGGCTCTCTGGCCAGTGTCCTAGAAAGGAGATGCAAAGGGGATGACGGTGGTGTAGGGACGTGTCCTGACTGAAGAGAAATGCTTCCTCTGTGTCCCGTGTTTCCCCGTTCCCTCTCCTGCCTGAGTAAAAAATGAAGTACAAAATGAGGAGCATTTGATGGATTGAAGTATTTCTGTGATCCAAATAGTTACTGACTTCAGTTAGCCTCAGCCTTTTTCAGACAGGCACGGGAACTTGCACAGAGGAGGGGTGTAGCCCTCACGCAGACCCCCTCCTGCAGCCAGCCCTAACCCAACGCTGAGCCTTCGGGGCGGCAGATGGGGAAGCTGCATTCTGTCGGGCTCTCCGACATCAAGGAAAACATCAAAGGAGCAAACGTGAAGGGAAGCCGGCTCCTGTTTAGGCGGCAGGTACAGAAGGGCACTGACACCTGCTGGGAGAGATGCAGCAGAGCATGTGGAGATCCCCATTTCCCTGTTGCAGCCCGCGACGTGCGGGTGGGAAGGAGGCACGGAAGCAATTTTGGGTGCAGTCAGCGACTATGGGAGGCATAAGGGCAAGGCAAGGTAGGGGCCGAGCACAGGTTTGCTCAATAAGAAGCAGAACGCTCTGAGCCAGGCAGTCAGCATAGGCACGGGAGGGACAAAACAAGGAGACTGCCGGTGTTTACAAAATGTTGGGTTTTGCAACCAAAGTCTTTGAGAAGGTCAGCAATGAAGGCAGCACTTCCAGACTTCAGTGGCAAAGGACAAAACGTGGTAACTCGGCAGGAGGACACCTAAAACCTGTGATGCTTGAGCTGCAGATGCTGCTGTAGAAATTAAAAGCGGCGTCGGATCATTTCTAAGGTGTTAGCAGCAGGAGGCTTGGGCCAGAGAGAAGGAGCAGCATTGTTCTGCCACCCTTCCTGTGGGACAGGGTGGGGACAGGGAGCGGGCTGCCGCGGCACCATTCTCTTCTGGCTGAGGGCTGTGTGTGTCGGTGAGTTTAGTAAGCTTCACACCAGACCGAGGACTCGAAGGTCATGAGGAAACTGTGGAAACAAACGGTTTCAGAAGGAAAACCGTGAGACTTCGGAGTGCGGTTTCACTCCAAACTGGGACAAAACCTGAGCGTTTCAGCGCCCATCCCATGTCTGCGTTGTGTTTTCTTTTTGTAGTGGCACAAAGTTCAAAGTGGGAGGCTGAGGTGTGGTTGTGCCATTGTCACAAGTCCTCCCACTTGTTTGTGGAGCCCAAGCTTGGGTGAAGGCTGTCCTCTAAGGCCAACAGCGTTGCGTGTAAGGGCAGTTCTGTCACAGCTCGCCCAGCAAACCAGCACTGTTTAGTTTCTGTCGCTTTCAGAGGTTGTGACTGAATTTCAGAGGTCTTCTGGCACATGAATGCGAAGCCAGCCATCCTGATGACAAAACCAAAAACCAAAAACAAGCCGAAACCAACGACTCACTGGTTCGGATGTTGCAGAAGTCACTGCAGGTAGAGCCAATCTTCTACAACACCAGCTTTAAGCCCAAATTGCATCAAACACACGCGGTGTGTGTGAGCTCGGCGGTGCTTTCTGCGCACAGCTCCCACACCAGCAGTGCTGCTCGATGGGTACGTGGAGGTAGGAAAGTTGGAAGAGCTCTCAGACATGCTCTGCTTACACCTCTCACCTTCGGGTGCAGAAAATCACTCATTTCAATGACTCTATCCATATATTAGCAGATGGAAACACAGCCCATCTTTCCAAGCGCAGGAAAAACACTAGCTTTTGTTTAATTGTGGCAGAAAAGGTGATCTACAAAGAAAACTTTACGTATGTTGCTTCTTTTCAAAAATTTCCACTTACTCCTTTACCAGTCCCTCGCATCTCTTCTGTTACCGGAGGTTAAAACTGCAGCAGCAATCCCGGTGCCCCCAGGAACAGCCAGATCTCTCTGCCAATCTCTCAGTCTATCAAACAAACAGGGCGTGGAGTTTTGTTGCTGTTTTTAAATTAAAAAAAAATAAAGTAAGTCACAGGCATGGAGTCCTGGCTAAACATCTGTCCCCTTCCTTAGTGCTTTAACACTTATGATTTTGTCATTATTTTTAAGAGGAATGGGACGTGAGGGGTTCATTTAATTATTTCAGAAAGCAGAGAGACTTCGTCTTGGTCTTCCCAGTATTTACTGTAGGCACTAAAGGGGCACAAGCCTATTTTTTCTTCCCTTGCAGATCGCTCTTAGCACATTTTTCTCCTTTAAGAAGCTGCTGGAGATCGCTGTCTAGAGGTAATCTGGTTTTTATTACAAACACGGAGCCTTCCCCCCCAACAGGAAAAACATGTCGTGGGCCTTCCAGCCTTCCAGATCGCGGCGCGGGGCGCGAGGCTCACGCTGCCCACCCCGGGGGCTTTTGATAAGAGCCACACCTGCTTTGGCACCGCCGGCTGGCGCTCTGCAAAGCGGGAGCCCGAAAACACCGGGGCGTTCCCAGTGCGGCTCCCGGCCTGCCCTGGGCTCCCTGCAGGAGGGTGGCGATGGTGTGAGCAGCTCCTCACCACCCTGCACCCAAGGCTCGGGGGTGTTTTTGGTGCTGGAGGCTCCGCTCACAGCCCCCAGCAGCACGGCTGGGGGAAAACCCCTCTCCCCGCTGACGTAGCCCCAACACGGCGGTATCTGTTACAGTTTGAGGGTGCAATTTTCGGTAATTTCTTTGGCAACAAAGGCAGCTTAAAAGGTTTCCTCTGCTGGGCTCCAGCTCTCGCAGCGAGGGTTTGTTGCTGTCTCCCGTAGGTCTCTCCAGCCCTGTGCCCGGAACAGCTTGCGGGACCCTGCGGCAAATCGGCTTACTGAGCCCGCCGGGGTTTTGCTGGGAGGTGGCTCTTTGTTTAGAAACAACAAAGGTTGCGGAGCGGGTGTTTGTGTTTGCCCAGCACGATCCCGGGATCTGGTTTGGGCTCACCCCACACGCCGTGGCACAGCTGGGCAGGAAGAGGAGCAGACGGCAGCGCCGGCATCGCTCCGCTCGGTCTTCAGCCCCGCTGCTAAAGAGCCTCTGTGCGCCCAGAGGGAGCCGTGCTGGTAAATCATCACCTGGTTTTGCGTCCTCACCTTTCCAGAGCATTGGATGAACGCTGGCAAAAGGTCGAACGTGTTCGTTTGGGACTTCAAAAGAGAAAGGACAGCGTCTGCCGTCGGGTCGCTGAGTTGGCCCCGCTGTTTAAAGCGCTGGATTCAAACCCAGGGCTGGAGACCGGTGCCTTTTTAAAAATTTATTATTTTATTTTAAATACACGTAACTGCTGTCATCTTGCATCTTTTTACGACTGTATAAATATAAACAACCTGCGGTGAGGGAAGGTGTAGAGAAAAAGCGCCTGGCTTACATTTTTAGCTTTCTCTTGCCTTCTGTGAAGAGTCAGAGATTCCCTTTCCCCATCCTTACTCCTGGAGTGACCCAGACCCTCAGCCTTCCCCCGTAACTTCTCCTGATCAGCGTGACGTGGACGAGGCTGCCTAATCCCCTCTCCCTTGTTGGAGCAGGACAGAGATGAGCCAAGGGCTCCAGGAGAAGCACGGGGAGCACAAGGCGCTCGCAGACCCACCCTCCGGTCCGTCGCCTTCCCAAGAGCGGGGAGGAATTTTGATCTCCCTCCAGTGCCCTTGCCCTCAGCCTCTGAGCCCAGGCTTTTTCAAAGGCTTCATATTTATGGTGGAGATTCCTAAAGTGCAGTTTTACCATTTCAGGAGTAACGCTTCCCTTGTTACTCCGACTTATTGTTGAATTTTATTTCTGTTCCTTACTCGAGGTAGTTTTTTTTTCCCTTTTTTTTTTTTTTCCCTCTTTCCTCCTGCAGTCAGATGCACGCTGCAAATGGCACAGACAGTGCCTCCTATTGTGGCTCAGGCTCAAGACTTCACATATGTAAAATGTGACTTGCAGCACTTTCTTTGAAGCCTAACCACAGCCAGGGAGCTGTAATTGCAGTCTTTGATTGCGCCGACTTCACTTGTGGATTGGGCTTTGCTAGGGCATGCCTTGCTTGGCCAGACTTCAGCTACAGCCCCCCAGTGAAGCCTTAGATGTGGGAAGTCTTCAGTCTCCTTCGCTCATGCCTGTGGTTTCTTGAAAAGAATCCTGATTTGACCTGTTTTATATCTGTAAGGCAACACTACCGTCAGCCTTATTTTTTTTAGGTATTATTGGGTTTATCAGCAGCGGGAGCAAGTCGTGCGGCTGGGGAAAGGCTGGGTTCTAGGTGCTGGTTTCGGGACAGCCGCCGTGTAATTTTCTGTGCTGCACTATCCTCTTAGAAAAAAAATATATATATATGGGGGGGGCTTTGCTGTGCCTGACCCCTCGCAGAATTAGAGCAGAATCTGCAGCCTCGCTATCGGGGAGAGCTTGTGGAGAGCAGGCAGCTGCTGCGAGCGCTGCTCTGGCCCCTGTCCGAAAAAGCTGAGGGCCAGAGCAAGGCCGCGGTGGTTATTTTAACCTCCTGACTTCAAAGGCAGCTCGCTGGTAGGGGAAGGGGGGAGGAGGCAGGGAACCATCTCAACAGAAGAGCATTTCATTTCCTTGGGTGCAGGAGACATTCCTGGCTGCTAATGGGGAGTAGCTCTGAATCACGGCGCTTGTATCGGGCGGCTGTGAACTACTGGCCTGGCGCCTCAAGGCCATTCCTCAACAGGAAGCTGAATGTTTTCATGTAAGGCTGAGAGGAAAACCTTCCCAGGAAGAGCAACCTGGACCAAACCTTTGAAAAGCCAGGATGAAAAGGCACAAAATAAATATAAAGCTGCAGGGTGCTCTCCCCAGTGTTCCTCTGCTGTTTGCTTGGCCTCTCTTTTCGTGCTCCTTGGAAAGGTAGAGCCCTTCGTGGCGCTTTGATCCGCATGTGTTACGGAGCACTGGGCTTTTTTTTTTTTTTCCCAAAAAAAAAAGAAGCAGGAAGCTAAGAAGGCTTTTTTTAGTCGGGACTTGGGCTGGTTTTATGAGGAAATAGGAACTGAATTAGTCAATACAGACCACCTCTGTTGAAACCGCTGGGTTTCCAGCGGACTTTCAGCTGCGAGGCCGCAGTGGCTTTAAATGTCCTTTTGTGGCTACGGGCAGCAGGTGAAAATCATTTGTGATGTGCCAGGGGACGGTGGTGGCTGGGGCAGGGAGCATGTCCTTGGAGCTGAAGCTCTGCAGTACGCTCCTGCAAGCCTCAGCATCCTCAGCTTTCCCTTCCACGGCCACGGAGGCCACCCCTGCCGAGGAGTTAGCGCGATTGGGAGCAGCATGGGCGCTCAGATCTCGTGTCCAGTAGTTTGTGTTTCTTCTGGTGAAAAGTTCTCTCACCTTCACCACCAAATTGCATTCACCTGCTGATTGCGGTCATTCCTCCAAGCTCTGCTCCTCGAAGCCTCTCTGCTTGTTGGGCAGTTGAGCAGTACCTGGAGGTTAGCGTAGGGTTTTGGGGCTTCCACTAATCCTGAGCCCAGCACTGGAGACCGGTGTCCAGCCATGCAAAAAGCCCGACTCGTGGGGCAGCGGTGGGGAGCAGCCCCTGCTCCAGCCCGGTCAGCGTTTGGTGAAGGCACCTGAGGAGCTGTTCCCCCTGGGGAGAGGAAGATCAGTAGCTGTAGGCTCGCACCATTGGCCTTTCCACATGCTGTAAGAACATAAATCCTCCCGAGATCCCAGCAGGCTGGGGGAAGAGCCCTGCTTCTGGAAGATGGGCCGTACCAGATCAGGCTGACTCCTGCTCAGTCGCGGGGTAGGGTCCGTGATCACAAAAGCCTCTCCCACCAGATTCCTCTGCCCAGCTGCTCGCAGAAGACAGCATTTCTGTGTTTCCAGTGTGGAGTTGGAGGCACTGAGCTGGAGGTTTAATTGACCTTAACAGCTGCAGTGAAAAAGCCCGAGGATGGCTAATTTTGTAGCAGGTAGATGGGTCAAATGGTGTAGATAGACAACTTAAATCCACTACGAAAAGGAATTACTTCTGTAATATGCTGAAGGTCTAAGTAGCTTTAAAAGCACTAGCTACGAGCTGTAGCAGTGCAAGCTGCCCCTGCAGAGAAGGTGAAAATATGGTACTCTGAGTATTCCAGAAATATTCAATATCTTGGAGAGCTATTGTGACAAGCTCAGGGGATAAGAGGGTGGTGAAGGAGGAAGGCAGAGTGACCCAGGAGGATACAGGGGTGGTGAAGGAGAAAGGGAGAGTAAGCAAGTAAGGAAAAATATCCTCCCCTTTCCCCTCCACAGATTGACTCCCTAATGGAAAAAAACAATAGGTATAATTGCTAACAGTTTCCAAGATACTGTTTCCAAAGTACAGAGTCGACGATGTTACTGAATACAAATAACAAGTTAGAGTCATGACCAGGTATCTTATCGTCTCATAAGCCATTGCTACAACACACAGCACCATAATGATCTGAAACCAGGGCCCGGAGAGGATAAACAACACGACAGAGAGCAAATACGGAAAATAATGTACTATAATACTCAATTTGGAAAACAGGCGCAGCAGAGTTGAGATTAAAGCAATCAGCATCATGACAAGTGACTATTAAGCAGGTCTAATCCTTACACCAATTTTAGTTTAACACACTCTGGTCAGATCTGCCGTTATCTCAACCTTTCGGGCCCCACGTTGGGCGCCAAAAAGACTGTCGTGGTTTAACCCGGCTGGCAGCTAAACACCACGCAGCCGTTCGCTCACCCTCCCCCCTCCCTCTCTGGGACGGGGGAGAGAAATGGAAAGTGAAGCCCGTGAGTTGAGATAAAGACAGTTTAATAAGACAGGAAAATAATAATAACAAAATAATAATAAAAATAATAACAATAATAATACAATGGTGATAATAGGAAAGTAATAATAGTATGTACAAACAAGTGATGCACAATGCAATTGCTCACCACTCGCTGACCGATGCCCAGCCTAACCCCGAGCAGTCCGGCCCCTTCCCCCCAGCTAGCCACCCCTATATATTGTTTAGCATGACGTCAGATGGTATGGAATACCCCTTTGGCTAGTTTGGGTCACCTGTCCTGGGTCTGTCCCCTCCCAGCTCTTACTGCACCCCCAGCCTGCCCGTTGGCAGGACAGAGCAAAAGGCTGAGATGTCCTTGGCTTGGTGTAAGCACTGCTCTGCAACAATTAAAGCATCGGGGTGTTATCAGCACTCTTCTCATCCTAAGCCAAAACACAGCATTCCACCAGCTACTAGGAAGAAAATTAATTCTGTGCTAACTGAAACCAGGACAGCACTTTTTAGTTGTTGTGGACATCTATTTACAATCCAAAGCACTCCAGTGTGAAACAAAGCCATGAATATTCTTGGAAACTTCAGGTGAGAGCAAATAATGATGCACCACACTTAACTCAGCCATTGCAAGCCCGTCTTCCACTCCCTGCTGTCAGAGTTACGGGGACCCATCACCACATTTCCCAGAGGACAGCTTCTTTGAATGGCTTAATTTAAAAAGAAAAAAAGAAAAAAAGAAAAAAAAAACACAGGTTTCAAATCATCTTTATATCTGTCTCTGTCTCTCTCCCGTCCCTGTAGGTGGGAAAAGAAACGCTTTCTCAACTTGCAAAGCAAAGGCGGCGACACCAGGACCCCTGCTGGAGATGGAAGCTTGTTAAACCCTAGGTGTGTCCTTCATCCACACAGACCACCCCCAAGGAGTCTGTCTAGGATGTCATTCACCCTGATGTCACTGCTAGAGACACTGAATCATAAAGACAATCACTGCCAAAATCCTTCACTATCACAAGGTCCAGCCCCGATAGAAATCGAGCAAACGAGCTCCTGGGTCAAGCAGAGCAGCTTTTGTCTCCACTCCACCTCTGCCTTGCACTCTTAAGCCCTCGTCTCATCTGTGTCCATGTCGAGTCAGCAAACAAAGTAGCATGGCTGGCTCTGCCTGCTTCAGCCAACAGAGTCACCTAGACCACCGCTGCCCCATACAGCACGTCGAGGAACGGAGTCTGCCTGGACCAGGACGACACACTCAAAACTTCTTTTTATTTAATGGTGCGACAGGATCAATTTCGGTTTTAGCTTTTTTAAGAAACTTGAATGCTTTTATATTTTAACTTTTAGTTTGTAATTTCCTTGGTGTATATTTTACTAGGTATGAGCTTTTAAACAAGTGTCAAAAATCTGAACTACTTTTTAAATAAAAGGGTTTTTTCTTTTTTTTTTTCCTTTTTTTTTTTTTTTCCTGCCAGAGGAAAAGCCTGTATGGAAAAAAAAAAGGTGGCTTTTTTGTTAAACTATTTGTAACAAATAGTGGCCTCTCAGTCTATATAGTACGGTGTCATATAGAACTAAATAAATGTAACAACAGTCAGCTGGTCAGTAGACACGTCAGTCTTGCATCACCTACTCTGTAAACATAAGCAATACATCCAGCAAATCTGACTGCAGTGAGTTCTCCTTCTCACCCATTCCCCTTCTCCTTGTAAAAAGCCCAGCACTTGAATTATTACTTCAATTGTTCTGTATTTGTATCTGTTTTTGTTAGCCTGTTAGTGGGATTTTATGCCAGTTGTTGAAATGAGCATTGATGTACCCATTTTTTAAAATAGTAAGGCACAGCCTTTGCCAAAAATACTGTCAACCAATTTTATTTTTTTTTTTGTCATTCCAGTTTGAGTTAATGTGCTGAGCATTTGTTTTTTAATAAAAGCTTTGTAATAAAACTAAAGTCAATTGTCTGGCTTCAGAAAAAAATAACAAAAACTACTCACACTTGAGGGAACTGAATCCCTAGAAAGTAGCTGCGAGCCCCCAAAGGTGCAGGCACCTCGAAGGCTGCAGGCTTTTGGCTGAGGGGCCCCTTGGAGGAAATGCAGTGCGTTTGGCTGCTTGCTCACCTGAAGCCGAGTCAATTTGGAAGATGTGGAACTTTTTTCTTCCTAAAGGGATAAGAAATCTTTTGTTTTCATCCCAGGAGTAAGGAATCAGCAAGCCCAGTGCTCCCTTATGCTTCTCAGATAGAATTGGCCCAGCTCTACGTTCAGTTTCCTACTGAAATCTCATGGGTTTTAAGCCCATGATCAACTCCCTTCCTTCTGGATGCCATCCATGCCCACATAAGGAGCAAGAGCCTCCACTTGCATTTCTTATGGCCCTATAAATTCTCCAGCAATCAGGGACTGGAGCCAGCTGCACGATCAGCTGCTGAGGGCCTGGTTTCACGCTGCCAGACCCAGAGCAGCAGCAGCACAGCCTGCCTGCTGCTGGTGGTGCCCACAAGGCATTCCTGCGAGAGCAAGCAGCTCCTCTGCACTCTCCAAACCTGAAAGCACAAGCGTTTGAGTCTGTCCAGCCCCAAACCCTACCAGCGACTGCACTGCTACCTTTCCCCTTTTGTTCAGGGACTGGTGTTTCACAGCTCTGACAAACAGGTACAGCTGCCTGACTTCTACGACAAGACTTCACGTGGGGGAAAAGGAAAAAAAGCCACTGTAGCCATGGGTAAATTGTTTCAATGGCTTGTGAGCATCACTGCAAAAGACATTATGGACTATAAACTGAATGAGCATACCTTGTGTGGCGTGGGACTGGCCTGAGTCAAGCTCAAGCCACCAGAAGTGGCACAGGTGTGTCAGTCCCGAAGGAAGCTCCGTGCTTAGGCTGCTTGCAGCTGACCCTGAAACTCGGTTGCATAAGAAGAAATTTCATAATTAAAAATGTTATATCACAGCTTCCTTTCAAACTAGCGCGCACTGCACACAAACGCCATTGTAAGAATGCGGCCAGCCTGTCAGTCCCTGCCATGTTTATTTCTAGCAACTGGTGATTACTTAAAAAAAAAATAAAAAAAAAAATTCTAAAAAGTGACCCAGCAAAGGAATGCTTTCAGCCAGCAGGAGGAAAGCCCTCTCAAAGAGCAGCAGCTACATGCTGGAGTTTTGCAAGACCTGGCTTTATTTCCATTCTTGTCAGTTAGCCTAGCTTTTGCTGGAAACCTGTTTGGGTTTTGTTTCGAGGGCTGTTTTTGTGACCTTTTAGAAAAGAAATAAATAAATACATAAATAAAGGGGGAAAAGCAAACGCTTCAGTGCAGGAATTGTTTTAAATCAGGGATTACTGCAGCGAGGTCTGTAGATGACATGCTCCAAAGATAACAGTCCTCTTTGAAAACACAGCTACTTTCGTTGTTTGGAACTTTTTTTTTTTTTTTTAAGGCTATTTAAAAAGCCACTTATTCGTTTTAGGGAAAAAAAAAAGAGTTCCCAACAGAAGCATTAGCTTTAGGTAGCAAGGTATCCCAAGCACACTCCGAAGTCAGGTTGCCTGTCCTAGGGTTGAGAGGTCCTTCAGCAGTAATAGCGAAGGAGAAAAAGAATTCGGGAGCTAAAAATAACACCTCTGCTGTTCCCGTGCAATGAGCAAGCGCCATGTGTTGGACTCGTTCACAGATCAAAGACCTTTCACGTAAGAGCAGCTGTGGAAAAGGTTAACTGATAGACAAGGCTTCGGATGCTGCCCTGAGAGCACCTGCAAGAGGCCAATGCCTCTGTGGTTTGGGTCAGGGTCTGCTCCTGCCCTGCCGCACCAAAATCCAACAGCCCTGAGCCCTCCCTGAGCTGCAGCACAAGGCACAGGAGCTGGTAAAGACAGCCCAGTGCTGATGGTGTCAGACTGGCAGTAAAACCAGGCCTAAACCCTTGGCGGACTGAGTAAGTTACTCCAGGTGAGACCCAAACCCGACAGCTGAATTCCTGAGGAGCAATTTAGCAATTCACCATTTCTCTCTTGGGTGCCTACGGAGACAAAACCCACTCGTTTTGCACAGAAATCACCTTTAAGGATTTAAACGTTCCTGTCGAATGGCCAACCTAACTCTACAAATGCTTCTGTAGAGGTGGTTATAAGCCCAGTCTCTCCCTGCACGCTCTGTGCCATGCACTGCATGCCTAGCACACCCCAAAAAGCTCTGCACAGGTCTCAGTACAGGTTCTGTGCTCATAAACACAGAAGATGCCCTGCTAGCTGGGGAACACGCGTCCCCTCCTCTCCTCACTGAAGAAAACAGCAAAGGGGAAAGACCCAGAAGAGGGCAGCAGGGCCAGAATTATTTATGGCCAACCCCACCGGATGAGGTGGCTCCTCGGGCTCCTGGATCACCTGGACCAGAGCCATTTCCCCTTTGTTATATAAAAGAACAATGCCCCGGGCTAACTTCGGCTTCTTACACAGCAAGTGGTGACAGATTCACTAGGTAGGCTTACGGGGACTCTCCAGCTCTAGAGAATTTGCTGTTACAGCTCCTGCTTGGCGCTAATAAATAGCAGAGGCAGTAGGTTAGTTAGCTAACCTGGCTGGTTAGGGGAATCTCAGTGAGCATGGGAGCTGGAGGATTGTTCGAGGCTGTACGAGAGCAGAATCCAGAGCATCAGCCATCTGCACGCCTCCGAAAGCTCTGCAGCACACGAGGCTTTGAAGCAAGCAGCCCCTGGTTTTTGATGCCTCCCCCTCTGATCCACGCAGCAGCTAATTGCGCTAAAGCAAGACAGGCAGAAAATGAGGGACACTGCAGGGACGGGGAAGTGCCCAGCAGCCCCTCTAATCACGTAATTGCAGTTTGCTCCCTGGCACTCACAGGGGGGGCGAGGGGTCAGGCAGCCTCCCCTCCAGCCAACTGCACAGCGCCGAGAAGAAGATTACGAGGGGAAGCAGCAGCTCCACAAACGGATCGGCTGCAGGCCGCCAGCTCTGAGCGCATCCCTCCTCGGTCAGGTCAGTGGCACAACTGCTGGGCTAACGAGGGAGGTGGCCAGAAGAAGAGCAGCTCTAACAGGGAAACTGTAAGCAGACATCCTGAGAGGAAGCCAGCAAGCTAGAAAGTGCACGCTCATTTCTCTACGTGACAGGCCAGGAAGAGAGTCTCTGCATCCAAGCACGAATTTACGCCGCGAGTCTCCTCGCAGATACAAAAATCATTTTTAGAAAGAAAGAAAGAGCCTGCAGCCCCAGTAATGGAGATGTATCTGCCACAAATTTGGGAAGTGAACCTCTTAAGCAGCAGCTTTCAGCCAGGTCAAAGAAAGAACTAAAATTCTGCTCTCCATCCTCCCAGGTAAATACTCCTACCTTGACTCCACGGGCTTTAGATGCCATCTTCTCTCTGGCTCCTCCTGCAGCAACCGTAACTTCACTGAGCCACAGAAACGAGGAGGAGATAACAGCCACTGCTTACCTGACCTGGAATACTGAGTTTTCTTACTGTGAACGACGTGCTCTAAAACACAATATGATAAACTCGCTGGTCCTGCTTCAAGGAAACCCACCATACCCAAACGAGTGACAGGTTTGTTCGTCCCTCTCAGCCTTGGAATACCAAGGTGAGGTGCTGGGTAACAAACGAGGAGACAGCATGCGCCAGAGCATGCCAGTGGCTACAATGCTTGATTCATACAAAGTTTCAAAGCCTGAGATGGACAAAATTCTTAAAATCCAGTTGCTTCTTTTGCTACCATGAAATATGTTTCCTTATTCTCTCCTCCTGTGACACCTGTTTTGTTTTGCCATGAGTAAAATCACCGGGGGTAACTTCTTCCTCTCCCCCGCAATCCTAAATGACACAGGTAGTAATTGTATTTGCAAACAAACCGCGCCTGAGGAATCACAGACTGCCCACTGCTTTATTCAGGCCTGTAGGAAACCTGCTAGCTCAAACTCTACCCAACTTTTTAGCACAATGTCCTGAAAGAATTCGTAGTGAAAACATCTTAACCCAAGGTCCCTCAGCAGAGTTAACAATCAGTGTTTGCAGTCACCGTATGAAAGTTCAGATTTTGTAAGGCACATTTTGACATATGGCTTAAAAGTTTCCATTTGTGTGAGCCTGGTGTAACTGCATGACTCAGAGCTAACACCACTCACACCACTCAGTTAACCACTAAGCTTTCTCATTCTGCCTGTGCTGGTACTCTCAGGCAGTTACTCTGTGATTTTATTTTTTTTTTTTAAGTGTAAATTTGCTGAAATTACTTACTGAAATAGAACGGCAAATAGATTTCTCAATATCCAAGCACTTGATTCTCTCTTTCTTCTGGTCCACTCCATTTCCCTCCTGCTCTAGGGTTTCTCTGTCCTCCCACTTTTCTCTCACCTTTTGCTCTGCTCCTGCCCTATCTTCACGGGGACTTCTCTGCTGACAGAACACACTGCTGAGTGCTTCTTCCACTGGGAAGCAGTCTTCCCTTTCCAGTGACCTGACGCTCTGTTTCCTATGAGCATAAAGAGACGGACTTCAAATCTAGCACAGGTCTAACACCTATTCTATATCTTCATCCAGTCCAGTTTGGAAATAAATACCATTTGATGACAGAATAGATAAAAATGCTATTTTCTATTCAAGTCAGTTTAAGAAAAAACTCCTTGCATATCCGTTCCTCAAATTCATTTTAGGAATGACACTCCCTCAGCTTACAGATACGTTGTGAGGATCAGATATGATTATATACAACTACATAAACTGCAGATGGAAGAATGACAGAATACCATAAATGTGATGCATACAACTGCACTAAAGAGGTA
Organism: Anas acuta; assembly: GCF_963932015.1. Taxonomy (NCBI): domain Eukaryota; kingdom Metazoa; phylum Chordata; class Aves; order Anseriformes; family Anatidae; genus Anas; species Anas acuta. Next base: position 71,535,237 of record NC_088982.1, on the reverse strand, counting down.
GTTATAACTGCTACCACACACTTACATAAACATGGAATATATTATATTAATTACCCTACATTCAAAGAATTCTTCAGATCACCCAACTTCAACAGCTGTCTTGCTAGCTTAACCTGCCATCGTTTTTGTTTGGGAGTTACCTCACTTTTAGAGGCAATGGTGGCAACTCAGGGAACAGTAAGAGAACAGAGTAATACTAGGGGAAATACTGAAATCCACAGCCATAATGTATTTTCTGTTGTAGCATTACTCTTCCATGAACCCAGGGAAGTGTGAAGATACTTTGGTTGTGGGTTGTAACTAAGCAGAAGTAACATCCAGCAGAAAAGAAGAATGGGATAAATGTACCATCAGTGACTGCTACCTGTTCCTACTATGACTGCTGAACATGAAGGACCAGGCAGCATGTTTTCACCTGCACCTTTACTGTATTAATACAATTTTTGGTAGGCACTACTGCCAGTATTTGGCTAATTTGTCTAGTTTATATATGTGACAAATCTTAAACAGGACAGGAAAACCCACAAAGGTCTTTGGACCGTACACAGTTGGGGCTGACTGACATCCTTGTTAATTCACACCTTGAAATCAGTTCTAGCTGAAGGTATCTAAAATCCTTTACCAAATGCCAGATTTCCATCTGCCTTGTCAAAGTTCGAATTTTGTTACCTCTTTCAGCAGATCCAGCAGCATCTCCAGAGTAACTCCCTCCCCTGCACAAAAGTTAGCTGCCACTGAAGAAAACCTCTGTCCTTTGCCAAAAAGCACTGAACCTGCAGGTGAAGATCATGTCTATTATATGATCATTTGATGTATTTTAGGACCAGTTCTCATTAATGCTTTCAGAAATGACTTGGATGCAGGACTTGAAGGTATGCTGAGCAAGTCTGGGGACAAAACTAAATCGGGAGGAGCTGTTGGCTCTCTTGAGGGTAGACAGACCTTGCAGAGAGGCCGTGATGAATTCTGCACCTGGGATGTGGTAACCCCAGCCTTATGTACAGACTAGGGGACAGAAGGCTGGAGAGCAGCCCCACAGAGAGGGATCTGGGGTTCTGCCCAGCGCTGCCAGCCGGGCGAGGGGAGGGATTGACCCGCTCTGCTCTGCGCTGTGCAGCCTCACCTCCAGCACTGTGTGAGGTTTGGGGTTCCACAGTGCAAGAAGGATGTAAAACTACCAGAATGTGTCCAAAGGCTACAAAGATGTTGAAGGGCCTAGAAGGGAAGGTGTGTGAGGAGCAGCTGAGGTGACGTGGTCTGTTCAGCCCCAAGCAGAGCAGGCTGAGGGGAGGCCTCATGGCGGCCTGCAGCTCCCTCACAGGGGAGCAGAGGGGCAGGCGCTGAGCTCTGCTCTTTGGGGACAGCGACAGGACCCGAGGGAACGGCATGGAGCTGGGACAGGAGAGGGTCAGGCTGGGGGTTAGGGAAAGGTTCTGCACCCAGAGGTGGTCGGGCACTGGGACAGGCTCCCCAGGGCAGTGGTCACAGCACCGAGCCTGATGGAGTTCAAGAAGTGCTCAGACAAAGCTCTCAGACACAGGGTCTGATTTTGGGGTGGTCCTGTGTGGAGCCAGGAGTTGGACCTGATGATCCTTCTGGGTCCCCTCCAACTCAGGATATTCTGTGATTCTCTATTTCTCACTATTTACCATTACTCTTCCCTTCCACCACCATGCTACTTCAAATGCCACATGCCAATAAGCTAAACAATTTTTTTTCAGCTACAAATCTGTCAAATAATTTTGTGGAGCGTAACACCGGTCTTGAGGTAAACTACACATTCAAATTTTTATTCTAAGACAACTGAACCTCCTTACAAATTTAGATCCAAGTAACAATACTGGCTTCAGTTCATAGATTTGCCAGTTCAGTGTCAACTTAGGCAACAATAGCTTTTAGCCTTAGCCAAAAATAAAACGCAATGTCTCTAAGAAAGACAAACACTTCCTCCTCAGTCCCAATTAATGTTTTTGTTTTAAAAAAATAATAATAAAAAAAAAGGAGATGGTATCAGGAAAACCACTTCTGTGAAATTAACAGCATCTTTTTCCCCACTCTCGTATTATCTCTCATTTTTAAAAGGAAATTTTACCACTTTAAAAAACCTCACCTCTAGTGCTGAAGGAATTAACTTCGGTATCTTGTCTCCTAAAGTAAGCTGTTTAAATGCTTATCACAGATCTCTCTTCACAGACACTGCCATTTCCCCAAAAGCACCCAGACTGTGATTCAGAACCAACAGCCTCATGCAAATCAGCTCTCAGCGAAGCATCTACCCCTTTGTAGCTTACTTTACCACACTCTTTCTTCAAATAATACCTACACAAACTTTTTTAGGCACTTAAAACATTATTTGTGTGCTAAACTTTCGCTGCTTTCCCTCTGATGCTTCATAATAGCATCCTGAACTTAATCCATTAGGAGTAGTGACAACCCTTTGGCTCAAAAGAAAGTGAAGAAATCAGGAGGAAGTATTTTTTCTGACTGTTAGATGCAAGTTCTGATTGCTACTGTCTGAAATTATTAATTAGCAGCCTGAGAGGAGTTCTGTTCCTGTAACTGACTCTGTTCAAGAAAGTAGATAAGCAGCAAACAGAGGAGGAAAAGGCTGAAAATTGCTGGTTTCTTTTACATTCTCTCAACAACTAGGGCAGGGGTGGGGTGGGCAAACATAGAAATCCACGCCAGTTCTAGTATTCCACATTCTTTTGAGGATTAAGATCAAGATTTAAATAATACCAAGACCCCCAAAATCAGACTCTTAACTAAATACTTCTTGAAGTTCTGAGAGACATTTCAGTGCTTAAAAGAAAAATCACTGGAAACTGGAGGCCTCACCTGCTTAGACATTCTCGAAAACATCGCTGGGCTTCCAACTGACACAAAAGGCTTTCGGAAATCTCACCCTAAATTGCAAAGAAAAAAAACCTGCAACATCAGCTGAAAGGAACCCATTAGTCCTCCTGTTATCTTCAGAGAAATACGTGTCAGAAACATTTTACCTTTTACAAGCTCTTTAGAGAAAGCCAACAATTAGAAAGGCCTGTGAAATACAAGTGCAGTATATCTTACACCTGCTTATGTTTGCGGCTTTGTAGGATTCAAAACAGCAGGTCACAAAGTTAATGTAAAGTAGATGAAGATTCAGAGTAGAAGCAAGTGTTTCCAGTGGCTGGAGTGCTTCAATCCAACTCAGGGCATGGCTGCATGGGGAGGAGGAGTCGGGGAGCAGAGCACTCCCTTCCTCAGGTCGCAGATCCTTACGTTACTTGCACGGACCCTGCCAGCAGCAGAGCAGACAAATCTCAGTCTGCGCGCAATCAGGAACCCACTTACTGTAAATGTGTGGTTTTACCAATTTCTGTTGCACAAACATTTAATAGATTTATTTGAGGATGCAAGAATAATTAAGCAAAAAAAAAAAAGAGGGGGGGGTTTACTTGGTGCTAATTCACCACATGCAAATTCCAGCTGTTTACTGGGGACCTACCGCCAAGCATACACATCTTCCCACAGCTCATCAGAAAGCCTCTTGCTGGTGAAAGTGGTTAATCCACAAGATTTTTGTTGCCGAAGCCAAGACTCCAAATGGGGGGTTTAGGTTACTAATGACAAAAAATGTTGCATTCTTTAACTAGCAAATACTGTAAGGGTTTGTGCATTTACAGAAAACCACCCTAGAAGTGGTTGCTGGCAGGAAAACGGGACCAGAATAGCAGAAGCTGTTACCAGGCAGGACAGAGATGCACCAAACAAAGCAGCAGTGAACAACAGGCTCGGAAAAAATCCTGTTATCTGGCAGCCTGAAACAGCCAAAGTAAGCGACAAGTTCCTTAGTGCCCGCCAAGCAAAAGCCTCATGCTAAAATATCCTCCTGTGCCCTGGCCAACCTACAGCATCTGACCAAGGCTGGAAACAAAACCTGGCATCATGCCTCATTTCGATGCCTTGTGCAAAAAGGCACCCGCACGGCCAAAGAAACGGCTCCTTTAATAACTAGGTTTGGGGCTTTGTATTGTTCCTACCCCAGAAGCAACCAAAAAAAAAAATCCAGCCTGCTTCCACAGCTTTATGGTGCTGGCTTCTGTGCAAAGAATGCATTGCTGGGAGTTACTTGCAATCTACAGAAAATAAAACAGAAAACTTCTAACAGAGTAAAACAGAAGCAGAAACTGAACAAGTGCAAAGCTGCTCTGTGGGCATAAAAACCTAAATCTGATTAATATAATATCAGGAACAACCCCAGACCTCATTACATACCATCCTGAGATTCTGTGAACACGTACGTTTAATTTCACACTCTGCATAGCACTGCATTTATAAATGGGGAAATATGGTGGGTAAGAAAATGGTACATAAAAGGGAATTTCAGTTTTATCATGAACTTTTGAGCATATCATCAAAATCAACAGAGATCTTTCTACAAATCATCTTTGATGATTTTTTTAAATTACCAGATTGTGCCTCCGCTTAACCCTTCTCTAACAAAATTCAGCAGAAGGCTAAATGCCACTTCCCTCTGGCTATGAGCAACAGGAAAAGCTACAGAAGAACACACAACAGAAGAGATCTCGCTCTCAAAAGCACTCACAGCATCTGCTTTTGTTGCTGTTCTCAGCTCTTCCAAAAAGCACAGAGAAACAGGAATCATTCAGATCAATTTCATAATTGCTCACGTGGTCGCAAACTGTAGTGAATAAAAGTACCGAGTTGTGAGTTGCTGCTGTGGTACTCGTTAGAAAAGTAAAGCCACCTGTACCATAGCCACAGGGGCAAGAAGACTACTGCCCCTCTGCCTCTTTTGAAAATTCCTGGGCAGGAACACTTAAAACGTTTAGTTTTCAAATTCCCTTCTAATTCTAACAGCGAGTACAGATTTAACCTGACAATTATATCACAATTATATCTCTACGCTTAGCTGCATACAAAGATTTTTGCTTGTTCTTCTCCAGCCTGATAAACATCTAGTAATTTATAGCTCCTGAAGAGGCTGATTGACAAACCTCAAGCTTTCAGAGGTACCTGAAAGTGGGAAAAGAGCCTTAACCACAGAACAAACATTGCGAGAAGAACCAAACAGGGCATTGAGAAATAAGTGAAAACAAAACAAGAACTCTGAATCTCGATTTCAAGCCACCACCCGTGTTCCGCAGAGGCCTGATTCACTGTTGGAGCTCCGGACTCTGGCAGAGGTGAAGATCCGCTGCTAGGTGCTGGAGTTAACTCCAGGCCTGTCAACAGCCTGCCATTTGTAACAGCTGGTTTCTGAAGGACATTTGCATTGACACTCCAAAACCCTTGGGTCAGATGGTCCGGGAAAAAATCCCACTTGTCTAGGAAGGAAAAAGGATACCTTTCCACGTCGTTTCCTCTAGTTGCTGTCAGCACTTCTTCCTACTGTGTAAAACGAGGCATCGGCTCACAAAGCTCCCACGTGGACAGAGCTGGGCGACTCACTTCAAGGCAGCTACTCATTTCTGGGGGCTAAACTATATCAGGAAACAGTTATCATACAATAAATGCTTGGGCAGTGCTGTTTGCCCAACTAAATTCTTACCCAGGTGATGTTCTCTGCACGTCCCCCCAGCAGAGGATGGAGGAAGCAACAACCTGTGATCATTTCTACCGCGATCCACCCAGTTTAGCAGGCATCCACGTGTCTATTCCACATTCACATCCATACTGAAAGTTCATATTTGTGTCTTCTAATAAAATTAGTCTTCTACAGCAAGAGAAGGGGCAAACAGACTCGGATTTAAGACTTCAGGACGTCTGCACTCAGCAAATAGGCATCTGTCACTGCTGTCCCACGCACAAGTAGTACTGTGCTCAGTGCCATCAATGCAGAGTATTTCATTTTTTAGACCATAGCCAAATTTGAACTTCTAAACCACGCTTAATTCCTCTTTGGATCCAACTTTACTGCTGCCTCTTGCACTTTATACTCCGTAAGTCCCTCAAGCAGAGCATTCTCCTCCAGTCCAACTAGGATTCCGCTTTCAGCCCTTTCTGTAAAGTTTGCTGTGCTCCCATTTTCTCCCCAACTGTGCCAGCAGCAAGAATGACCATAGATGGAGCACGTTTGGCAGCTGACGTGACCCAGATGCTGAATCTGGAGCCATCTTCCCAGCTGCAGTAGCTGGGCTCACATCCGACTCCTCAGCTGTTGCCTGTCAAGCTGCTCCCAAGCTGTGCCAGGCATCCATCTCAAAGCTTTGATGGAAGTGGGGCAAATGCTCTAAATCTGTGAGGCCTGCTGACAAAAAGGATAAGGAAGACTAAAGGTTTTAAAAGCGGGCCGTGAGGGAAACCAAACACCCGTTTCCTTCTTTTGTTATCCTCATTTTTTTTCCACAATCTGGTTTTCCCCTATTAATACAAAAAATCAGGAAGAGCTGAGTGGTGAGAGCAGAAATAAACTCCCATGTTCTAGTCTATGTACTGCCCAGCCAGGAGATCATCACATATACATGCACTCAGTTTACAGGTCCAAAAGGCAGAGTAAAAGAAGGCTACGACCCAGCTGAACTGGAACTCCAACCTTCGTGCCCACCTGGCTCTGCAGAAAAGGCATGCTTCCCAGCACTCCTAGCAAGAACAAATCCAGGCTTTGCTAAGCCCCAAGGAAAAAGCTGCAAAGCAGAAGGTGCCTGCCACACCGATCTGTTTACACAGCACAGCCTCTAATTTCAATCCCTTGAAGTACTCAACTACAGTAGTAGTGCAGTGCATGAAAAATGACACTTAAAATAAAGTGCCAGTAAGTAAAGCCAATTTATAGCACTCTAGAAAGCGTCCGGAAGCTTTCACAAGCTTCCTAGCCTAAACAAAACAAAACAACTCTATTTACTAAGCTCTTCAGAATAGGAGCCACCTCTTCAGTATGTTTCTACAGCATCTAGCAAAAGGAGGCCCTTGACCAGGAATTGTAAATGCCAAAAAATCCCAACACAAATCATGATTTCTGCTTTTAAATGCTGGCATTGGGACCATTTGGTGCAAGTGACAGCCTGCCACCGCAGGATTTTATTTTCATTTTAAACAATACGACATTCAAAAAGCCTGTTCAAGGCACTGTTTATACCTACAGATTAGCACTGCACTTAAGGAAAACCCTAACGAAACAGCTTGCTGCCTTTCCACCACTACGTTGCCAGAGTGAAAAGAGACTGCCCCCCAGTGGGCTACAACCACGTACATCAACTGCAAGCCACAGCGTTCAATAAAGAATTGTTGAAAATTTTATTTTTAAGAAAGTGTGGTTATTTTTTGGATTTTTTTTCCCATTAATATAACGTCTTTGAATACATAAATTCACTTGTCATTCTGTCTTGCACCTGAAAAATCAACGTCTGCATGAAGGCACTGTACATATAAAGCTTTTCGGAATTACAAGAAAAAATAATCTACCAAATCAAGCTTTCAGCAGAGAAATAGGTAACTAGTGCAATCACTCTTCAGAGGTGGGTTATGTTCTAAACGCAGCTCGTGCCGTCCTTGGGAAGGTTTAAACAGAATTCACCTGTAGTTTGGCAATGCTGAATACAAAGATAGTTTAACACCTCTCGAGGTTTGGAGTTCATTTGTATTTGTAGAATCCTTCTCCAGTCTTCTTACCCAGCTTCTTCTCTGCCACCAGTTTATCCAGAAGGGGGCTGGGTGCAAAAAGAGGATTGTTGGGCTCTAGCACGTGCCATCCTGGTGGGAGAAAAGAAGGGGATGAATGAAAAATATTCCTGTTTACATGTCAAGATAACTGAGATCTCTATCTCTTTAGACAAATATTAAGAGCTTAGCAAACTGAAGAAGGTTTGAAACTTATTCTAGATTCTCCAGGACCCTCCAGTACACCCTTCCCAAAGGCCTTGTCAGTTATATGCAAGTCTAGCAGTTACTCCGTAGGAGTGGTTTGCTCAGAACACTTTATAATCCCTTGATCTTCATAACTGATGATTATTAATACCTAAAAAAAACATTAAGGAGAACTTTTAAAATAGTAGAAAACAAAAGGCAAAGTACAAGGAAATAAAAGAAAGGCTAGACTGAAAAGAAATTCAAGGAGAAAGAACTTCCAAGTTTCACTTCTACCTGTGAAAGGCACAGTCAGCAGAACAAAGTAGCACTGCCCAACAGTGCTGCCTAAAAGCAGAAGGGACTTCACTGAAGATCTGGTTTTGAAAGTGATATTCTGCCTAGAGAATTTACGCTGCTCATTCAAAACAAGACAACGACCATCAACAAGCTGTCACCAACTGCACCTCCTTTTGCTGTCATACCGACATTTACCCACTTACTGACTGAAATGAAAGGGAGACGGGACACCTGCACCCTTTAAACTATTTACTGGTTCCCTAATAACTGAAGATGAAAACATGGCAGGCAAAAAAAACAGTAGGGAGCCTCAACTTTTGTTGCTTTTTATAAAAATATCTTACCTCCGTTACTCTCCCCACTGACTCTTTTTTAATTATACAAAGTCCCATTGACATTATTAATATTTTCCACAGGAACTTGATGCATTAAGCACAACAACCACTGTCAGGTCCCCATCAATAAGGTGGGGTGTGGTACAAATGCTGCGCTCAGGTAGCACGCTGAGCTGCATTCTCATTCCTTTCTCCTCTACAGTTAAAAGGCCTGTGCCATAATTGACTCCTAATTAGCTTAAACATGCAGTTTAAGCTAATTCGGAATCATATTTTCCTTACAACGTTCATCTACAATTTATCTAAAAAGGGCAAAAAAAGAAAAGGAAAATAAGCATGCAGTACCATCTATAATGTATTTACTGGTATCCAACCCAACGTAGTCCAGGAGTTCAAATGGCCCCATGGGATAGCCAGCCCCGAGCTTCATAGCAACATCAATATCTTCCTTTGATGCGTCTCCTAGAGAAAAGATTGACAGTTTGATGAACAGAGAGGATTCTGCATCTGCTTGGCACCACCTATAAATAATTAACAGGGTGTTATTTCACACTGGTGCAGCTCTTCACAAAAATCTCTGCACGTTTCAGAACCACAAAACCTGGAGTCAGCATACACAAAAATACACGCTGGAATACAAAGTTGAATCCCTCACACACACACACAATAAAAAAAAAAAACAAAACCTGCAGGCCTGCTTTCTATTTTCTCATCTTCCTCTTGCGTTTCAATATAGATTACCATGTTTTTGGTGGAACCAAAGCTACTGCGCTCAACCTAACAGAAAGACTAGAGGAAGAATCAGTCATGAAGAATCGAGAGCTTCTTTTAGAGGCAGCTGAATGTTGTTAAGGAGAGGGCTCAATTTCAATTTTGTGGTGTCAGCAACACCTTTGGGATCCGGCACAGGACAGAGCTGCCCTTCCTCTAATGCAGTCAGAAGGCAAGGTCTAATACTGGACACAACGACTGCTTTTGACAGCAGCTCCTGAGGTCAGGGATACAGCCAGGTGAGCTGGCAGGCAGCACGCTCCATCCTGCTGCATCAGTTCATGCTTTAGCAAATGCAGCTTTCTGTTGAGACGCCAGCCTTGTGCACCTGGAGGTGCCCATTCCCACCTGCTTCTCCTGCTACAGGCGTCAGCGATAGCCAGCAGGTGGACAAGGCAGGAACGGGGGGAGTGGCTGCAGCTGATTCACATGCTCAATTTCAACAACTTTCAGCAGAGGATAGCTACCAGAGATGGCAGAGAGGAGCAATGACCTGAAGAGACTGCGCAGCTGTAGTAAAATTATTGATTTCCAAGATTATTAAAGAAAATCAAAATGATTTGTAACATCTACTTCAGTCTGTGCCTACAAAAACAGGAATCCAGATTTTCAATTGTCACAGTTAATCTTCACCTTGTTCTTTCGCTGTGAATGTCTGTTTATACTGTCATGAAAGCAGATGCACCTTTACTGCTTATTTTTACCACGTCTTTTGATAAAGGCAGTGTACTTCTTTGCAGATCTTATAAGGAAAAAAAAAAAAAGATGAAGATAACAAGTACCTGTTGTTGGTTTTTTTAAGCATGCTCCATGCTCAGTTCAGGCTATCCAGAATCTTAGAGGATCATAGCCAATGCAATTTATGCACCCAAAATAAGACAATCTTAGAAATGATTTTTCAGCAATTTCCCAAAAAGGCAACAACTTGAATAAAATAGTCTTGTACGAAATCATAGAATCATTTAGGTTGGAAAAGACCCTTAAGAGATCAAGTCCAACCATCAAACTCACCCAGCAAGTCCCATCACTAAATGATGTCCCTTACTGGCACATCATCAGGTAATATTTTTTTTATATTATGGAATGGCTTGGGTCAGAAGGGACCTCTTGGACCCCTCTGTGTATCGGGCATCCACAGCTGGCCTTCTGGGCTGCAAGTGCACACTGCTGGCTGATGTCACGTCTCTCTTTTTGTTCTTTAAGGCTAACAACTCTTTTATTTTTCTTTCTTTTTTTTTTTTTTTTGAACTTTTTATTTTTGAGCAGCTGGGAAATTAGCCTTACTTAATTCCAAGAAAAGTTCCCCGGATTCAAATACACAGAAGCCTTCAGCTCATTTGAAGCTGATGCAGGTGTACTTACTTCTCCTATCGACAGATTCAATCCACTTTGTCAGAATTGGCACTTTGCTACCTGACAGTACAAACCGGGCAATACAGACCATCACATGCTAATATTTCCAACGCGCCTCTGTTTAAATTACTGTTGATATCCTACAGGGATTTTGGCTGTGTAAAAGTATGGAAGTCCTTCCCCACTTAACCCACAGAGACTTTGCATAAGTAAAGAATGAAGGACTGACCAATAAAATGGTATTTCAGTGCCTGTGGTTGCCAGGGAAGAGACCCAAATTCCTTACGACTGTGGCTGACAATCTGGTTCAAGTGTCTGCTCTAAGAATTAATGCAAAAGGTGTGATAAAAATTTAACACGACTCAGTAAGAAGTATGAATCAGAAGACAAGCATCAGGCTTTTCAAAACATTAATCAGGTTTTTACATCAATGCCTTCAGAGTTAAAAATTCATAAATGGACTTTAAGAAGTTTGGAAATATCATGCTGTTGAACAAAACACAAACAGAATAAAGATGAAATCAAAATACTGTTTTGCCTAGGCAGAGAGCCCTCAATTTTAACGCGCAATCTCAGTGACTGTTTTCTTCTACATTTAATTAAAAGTTCCCTCATCTCCTGAAATATACATAATGACAGACGCCACTCACCAAAGGCACCCCTTTTACACCCATTACAACACCCATGCACTATTTAAAACTGTGACTTTTTCTAAAAGAATAATGTCCCTTTGCATTCAAGCCTTTGTTTTTCCAGTCACTAAAATCTGCTCTTCTCTCTGTTTGAGATGTAATTAGGTACATCTGTTGATAGATAAACAAGCAGTGCTGGTTTATATTTGTTTCTGGAGATCAAACCATCCCTTCCGTGTGCTATAAAACAGATTTTTAATATTTAAAGCATATTTGGTGGAATCCTGATAATGCGATGCTTTCATCTGTAAAAAGGGGTGCTTTCAAAAACAAAATGTTTCAAATGACATTCTTCAGTAGCACGCAGCTACAAGCAGAACATTTGAAATAAAGGCAATTATCCTCAAAATTTCCTCTTTAACCACTCACGTTATTGGCTTGTTTCCTTTCCAAAACAATTATCAATGCTTTCAAAGCTGTATGGAACTCCAGATTACTTCCACCTGCCCTCAGCATCAATGTCAAAAAGACCAAAACTAAGATGGGAGGTCCTAAGGAAGGTATGCTTTAAAAAGGACCTGGAAGAGGAGCAGGAGGTTTTACAGAGCAAAGGTTGAGCCCAAATCACTTGTGTGCCAGTACCGTAGTAAGATACTGAGTATTGTAGCTTATTCTACCTGAATATTGGTGTTTTCAGGTAGAAGCCCAGAGTATGGAACCTCAGAAGAACTTTCCTAATGGACCCCCACAATGGGATTTTTAGGAATTTTCATAATGGCCTCTTGGGCTGCAAAGAGGGTTCCTGCTCAGCTGGCAGAGGCTATTTTTACAGCGGTACCACACTCACCTTTCCAAACCAGAAACATTTTCCACCAGCAGGAGTTTCCCACACAGGTAATCAGTAACTTCCCACTCTGCATGCCCTGGCATTTCAAAGGGAAGACAAGTGCTTTCCAGCTACACAGACTGGTTCGTGCCTGATGTGCACGACCCACCTCCAGCCTTTAAGGCGTGAAGGTTTTAAGGGAATCACAACACCTTTCTGAATGGATTTAACACTTCGCAGCACAGTATGATGCCAGCATCCCCTGAAGTCAATAACCCAGCAAGTACCTCTCTCAAAAAGTCGAACGGCTTCCATCATATATGGCACCAAGAGACGGTTTACAATGAAGCCAGGAGTGTCCTATGAAAATTAACAAAAGAAACAAAAAGGGATTCTAAATAAACATTCATAACTACTACACTCAGACAACACATAAATTAAACAAGTGGATGAAGACACTTATTGAATCATCAACTTCTGGTGTGCTCTGAACTGTATTTTCATCTGATTTATCTGCTCGCTATTCAAACACAAAAGATGAGTTTCACAAACCAGGCATGGCACACAAACATTCATCATGATTAAGAGCAATTAAGACTACTACAAGTCCAACTCATCAATCTTAAAACGATGTAATGTGGCCCATTGGAAAATGCCTTCTCTTTAGCAAAATTCTGCTGACACAATTTCCTGAAGGATATGAAGAGTTTTTCTGTGTGTGTGTTGTTCACTACTGGAGTTCCTGGCTCAACGTTCTACCTCTCCCCCACTGCTCACTGCTAAACCAAGCTTTAATCAAAGTCAAAAATACAAAGAAAAGAGAAAGAGCTTTGCAAATACAGTATTATTTCAAATATTACTACAACTGTTTCAGGTCTTTATTGATCCGTTGCATTTCATCTCAGTATTTAAACCAGAGAATTTCAAGCAAACAATTGCAATTTCTTCTGCAAACAGGAAAAAAAAAATCAAACATGGAGACTGACCATTATTTCTGCATTACCCTCTACCCAAGCTGATTTATAAACAATATCGAATCATATATTTGCCACATTCCACCCTGGAAAACTGTGACAGAAACAGGAAAAAGAAGTCACCTAAGGCCACACAGCAATGTAGCAGCACAGCCAAAATCTGAGTGCAGCATTCAGATGCTGAATTACTGGTAACCACCAGATCGCAGGCCCTTCTTTTTATGACCAAAACTCTCCTGGGGGTTGTGAAACTTTAGGCAATAGCTTGCACAAAGCTTCCCAGACCACAGCTTAATGGATTTGGAAAAAGTGTGCTTAGGACGCGGGGCGTTCCTCTGGAAAAAAAAAAACAACTGCGAAACCATGAAGATTAATATGGGCGTAGTTACTGCAAATCTTGTGATGAGCACACACCATGGAGGACGCATCCAACAGCTTCACGGTACAAGAGGTAGCAGTCTTGCCTTTCACATAGCTAAAGATAAGCTCCTGTGCAAGCTTTTCAGCCCAGGACTGGAAAAGGCAAAACAGGGGGGTATGCTCTGACCTTGTAAGTTTTGCTGCTTTTCAGAGGATGTCTAGAGTCCCTATACTTTGAGGAATTTGTGGTAAATGTGGGCATTTTCTTTGTCAAAATGTTTTTAATATGGAAGTGAATCTGGAAAAAAAATTGCCTGGAAATTCCAGAAATGCTCTTATAATCTCCTGAAAACCACTTTCTTAATACTAAGTTTTCAAGGAAAACAAGTTTTCTGGACGTTGTACAATCCAAACTGTACTCACCTTACAACTGACAGGACTTTTTCCTACCGCTTTGCTGAAGTCCATAAGTGACTCAAAAGTCTTTTGGCTAGTCATTGGAGTCTTGATGACCTGGAAAACAGGAAGGAAGGGAGAGATAAGCACATTTCTGAGCAGAATTTCCCAACACAGAGATGATTAAACCAAATTTCAGAACACTTACAGAAATTCATATGACATTTGTTTTGAAAAAAAGAAAAAAGTAGTAGATATATATATATAACAGACACAGAAGTCTATTTTAAAGACAAGTATATTGTGTTTTACATGTTCTCAAGTTATGTTTCCTTGAGATAGGTAAAAAGGTCTATCTTTTTAGAATCCTGTGTAGAGGTAATAGTATAACAGACCTGCTTTAAAAGCCACATAGTCTCTGTCTTGGGAAACACACTGGCACTACTCTAGAAAACCATATTATAAAATTAATAAACCATATTAAACCTGATATAAACGATGAAACATCTGTTCTGTGCCAAGGGTACACGTGAGACAGACATGTAATTCTAAAGAAAATTTAAAATCTTTCAGATATGCAACAGCCCCTTAGCATTTTAGTATATTCCCATGTTGATTTTCTTCACAAATGAGTCTTCTTCTTTTGTCACATGTAGTATTTTCTCGACTCCCCTGGAGTTGGGATGCAGTGTGTTATTTATTACACTGTATTTGTTCTTTATTAGCGACCTACCCCCCACCACACACAGAATGACTTGCAGAAGCTGAACTGGTTGCAATATTTGTGTTGAAACTGGCCTTCATGGGTGGTAACTGAAAGCTGCTACGTGTAAGCGGTTAAGGCTGACCTCTTTATTCATACGATCTTAAGTCACTCAGATTTCCATGCCCCAGACACCCTAATAACTGATGATAAGGCCAACACACAAAAAAACAACATTGTTAGGACTGAGGAGAAGGCTTATTTTTCGGCAGAAAAAAGAGTGTTTTTTTAACTTCATTATTAGATAAAAATCTCCAAAATATTTATGTAAGACTGTGACAGTTTCAAGAACGAGTTTTTAGTACACACTTGAGAGTTTTTAAACATTATCACCAGTCTTTTGAATTATTAGAGAAAGAAGTCCTCTCATAGCTATGCTCTTCTGAGCACAAGATCAACAATCTATGGAAATCGCAGATAAGATGCAAAGCTACTGCAGAGTTGTGACAGGTATGGAGGACAGCTTCCATGACAGATGCCTGGCAATTTCAGTAATATCTTTTATAGTTAGGGCAATTCCCTTAATTTTTTACCCCTTTATTTCAAATGGAAACAACTGTTTTGCATAGAAGATGTTATACAGTGTTCTTCAATGCCAGTCCTGATTTAGAGCAGCAGATCTGAAACAAAAGCAAACCCTTTAAAAAGCATATTTATTTATTAATTAATAATAAGCACAGCTTTTGTGTTCTAAAGACCTTCAAAGCGGAGTGACTTTGGGCAAGGGCATTCATAAATCTGGTGAAAAAAACACCAATTACAATGTTGCCCACAGCAGTCATAAAGGGGTTGCTCTGTTTTGTCTTTTTTATGAATACTGATAGATAATCCTCAGTAGTTTTCAAACCTCGCAGAAGTTTAGTTCAGATATCTAAAGTCTATCATTCGTTTTAGGCTCAAGACAACGCACAGGACATTTCAACCTCACAAATAAGTTACTGGAGACAAGTAGTTCTTAGTACAGAAACCAGTACAGCCCGTGCCAGCCTAAGGAACTATGCTAAGATTTCTGTCATCTCTGACACCACCTATAAAATTTCTCCCTTTCCTCCTTACATTTCCCCAGACCATTTAATCACAATACAGAGATTAAACTAAAACATTTCACATGGGTACAGAACTTAGGGAAAGGGAATTTTCAAGTGGTTGAGTCCTTGCCAGATGACTGTACTCTGAATCACATTTGTCCATTTCAGCTATAAGGTTCAAACATTTTTTTTTTGGGGGGGGGGGATGCAGTCAAAGACACAGAGCAAGGAAGTGCATGGCATGTATTTTAATGTGAAACAAGTGAAATTCAGGAGTTCCAAAGCAAGGCACAACTTATTCAGAGTGTTTGTCACCAAAGCACTACTAGAATTAATCACTTACGGGACAGAGGAAAAAGATTTACAGCATTTAAGTGCATGAAGTACGTGAAATTTTGTGGCAAGCTGGCCAAGACACAACGTTCATTTTCACTAAAGGTCTTGTAAATTGTAGCCAACCAAGATGAGCTGTAACAATCACACGATCTCCAGACAAGCACATTCTTTTGTAGTTTAGCTCATCTCCTGTGCTATTGCACAGCCACCTTAAGGTGCCCTTTTTCTTTTTTTTTTTTCTTATTTTTGGGGGGAGCGGGAGGAGAACAGGCAGAGGAAAAAAGCCCTGGCAGTTGTACTTTGGAGTCTCAGACCCTTATATCAGATTGTTTCTTATTCTGCTCTGCATTTCAGCATTATTAGAAGGTGCAAGATGTAGCCAACGAGAGTGTACTTAGAAAAAGTTCTGAAGACTTAGTAAAGGCTGCTCTTCACATATTTCCCAACCTTTAAGGACCTCTAATGTTAATGTTAAGACACGCAGCTTCAACCCTTCCAGACAAATCATCTGGAAGACTGAATAAACACGACTTACTTTGCGTCTCAAAAGTCACAAGGCAGTACGAGTTCCTCTGCACATCACCTCCTATCAAGCCCAGACTGTTAATAATCAAATCCCTCTGTCAGTCATTGGATGGTTTTGTTTCGGCTGCCAATTGTTCGTAATCAGCTAGCCTGCGGGACTGAAACAGTCACTGTAAAGGGCACGTCGGCTGGCAGCTCACCAGGGAACTTTGGAGCCTGGAGGCAGGAGTAACCTCCGTGGTCAACCTGCCCCTCGACAGACCGTCACCAGAGATGGCTCATTCTGCATCAGAGGAGCTGCAAACCCACACTGACCCTTTCACCAGACTGAATTCCCAGTGATAACAACCGCGCTGCTGTGATTACTACGTGGTTGTAATTAAGATGGTGTAAGACTCTTACCTCCACGAGCTTCATCATCGGCACGGGATTGAAGAAATGGAGGCCACCGAATCGGTCCTGCCTGGTGGTGGAGTTGGCCAACTGCGTGATCTGCAGGGACGAGGTGTTGCTTGCAAATATTGTATGCCTGGAAAAAGAAACACATGGGCTGTGCTATCTTCCTGACAGCAGGAGGCTGGTGCACCACGCAGAAACAGACATCCACTGGCTAGCCATCCACACAACTCCTAAAAATACCCCTGCAGATTATCACCTTCCTTTTGCTGAGGTATAAATAGAGCAACGAAGGAATAACCAGAGGAAGAGCTGTGTGAGCTTCTGACTCCCAAGACTGCATGTTGAATACTGTGTCAGGTCAAAGACGAAAGATTCTCAAGCAGAACATTTTTGTTACAGCCCCAGATCTATTGCAAGTAATTCCTTCAGCAATCCTGAAAATCAAATGGAATTTTTTTTACACATCTATGGAAAGCCAATCACGTGACATATCAAGTATGTATTTTGGAGCTCAAAAAAACAGTAATTTTTTTTTTTTTTATAATGATCAGTGGAGGACACGGTAAGTAAACTTTGTACCAGAGCAAAGAGGTGATGAGAAAAAGAAGAAGGGACACTGCAAAGGTTACACAAAATTACACAATTTTCAAGGCATATTTCAAAGATCTTGTCAAAGACATAAAACACATTTACTAATTCCAATTTGTAATGATTTTTTTCAGAGACATCTCAGAGCCTCAGCAGCCCTGCCATATTGACATCACACAGAAAACTTAAATGGCTTTTTCTTCAAACCACAAAATCAAAAACTAAATTAGAAATGAAACCCTACCTTCTATTCCAGACTGCCTCAATCTACCTTTCAAGAAGTTATCCTCCTGGACTCGTCAAATGTTAATCTAGATTGGTAGTTTGCTTATATTTCACTAAGATATAATTGAGCTTCCAAACACAGCTTTCAGAAGTTACGTCTACGTCATGGGGACATCTTATAGATGCATTAGAAGAAAACATTACAGAAAAAAAAATATATATATATGTTTTCTCAGTGTTGAAAACTTGTTAAGGAGAAGGAAACAAAATATCCTGAGAATTCCTGCTTATATTTCTCATAAATGTTCTTTTGTTTTTCCCCCACCATAAAGTGGGCCTTACATTGTTCTTAGACAGGGTACTAAAAATAGTATTTCACACTTCATCATTTTGATCTTGCAAGGTCAATGAATCCAAAGGACACTAATCTTCCCCCAAAACCTGTCACTGTATAGAAATAATTCAAATATTCATTAAAAAAAGCTTCGTGAACCCACGTGTAAAACAGCAACAATTACATCTCACAGAATAGTGGTCTTAGAGCAAGAGGTTTGAATTCAGCATCACCTCTGCAGGTAAATCCTATAAACTCTCACAATATAAAGCTTTGGTTAAAAAAAAAAAAAAAGGCATTACTTTGGTGCTGTGTACAAGGGCATTTTATTTACACTTTCTGCTCTGACCAACAAATTGACTTAAACTGAGGTTAAAATAGAACTGAGATGCCTCTGTGACACAGAGTACATTATCTGTGTTTCAGGTGACAGCACGGTCTGAAGGCTTTTAAAAGCAGCAAGAGGAGTGAAGCCCCAAGGATGATTTTTCCAGCCATCAGTGTGCTTTTCACTTGGTGCCATCTAGTGGGCCACAGGAAGAAATTAAAAGCAAAGTCAAACACAACAGAAACACACTGTTTCGGTAAGACTTTTACAGTCCAGCTCTTTAAGCAGGGAAAAAACCTCTTTCACAGCGCTTTTATAACGCACTGCTTCTGAACACCCTGACCTGTCCCAAAACACTGGCCTGTTCCCAGCTGAGTTTCCGTTTCTAAAGACCGATCCTAAACCAAGAGATGCTGATAGGCATTCCCACTAGCCAGAGATTAATAGAAGGCAAGAGTTCTTAGGACAGTAGACACTCCAAAATTCTTTTGACATCATTACCATCCTTCTTGGAAAGTGCTGCATTGTATAAACGACCCAAAGATCATGAAAAATGCAGAGGTATTATTAAAAAAAATAAAAAATAAAAAAAAAATAGCCTGACCTTTTTCAGAACAGGAGCACGAGGACTGATACAACAGAGGAAAAGGAAAACAGAAGTGGGTAGCAATGCTTTATCACCCATTCTGAAGATGATAACCATACAACAGTTACTATATGAGAGAGGTAACACACCTGGAGGTGTGTTTAATATATATATATATATATATAATATTATATATATATATAAATATTTAATATATATATATTAAATATAATATATATATATATATATACATATACACACACACACACTACACTTTGCACTCTTGCAAAGCACTGCTAAGAACAAAAACCAGGATGCGTTCAGACTGATGTCCTAAGACCAAGCAATGGCCCTCACTGTTTTACCTTTTTACCTGCTCAGTTACCCAGGTGAGGAATATCCCAAGTTCTCAGTGCCCTCTGGGGCTGCCAACCTCTCCTCATTCATTGCATTTTCTCTGAAAACTTAAGAGCAATTTGCTCTCCACCCAACCACCAAATAAAACCTGTCTCAGTAAAGAACAGCTTTCTCATCCCCCTCCATTTATGGATTCCCTCTCAGAGGAATGATGGTTCCTACATAGAAAAAAAAAAAAAAAAAGGAAGAGGAAAGAATGTGTGCTATTTTTTCATGAGATGCTTTGGCTTTGTTCTGTCACCAGGTTTATGTTCGTTGGAGAGGTCATCACAGAACAAATACATGAGGGGGCATGTAGTGCTGCACCTGAGGAAAGAAACGAAACCCAGGATACAACATAAACGAAGAAATAGGCATATGTACAGTTTATGTTTCAAAACCAGGATTAATCATCTTGTCTGATCAACTGTAACACACAGCCCCTTACATTTCAGTCAGCTATCAGCTCACTGTTATCAGGGTAAGACCGAAGATTTGCATTAGTAAAAGCCCTTCCTTCTCAGAAGGCTGGCCTTTCATACTCACTGCCTGTAACACAAAGTGCCACCAAAGCCCCAGGCCCCACAGAATTAAAACTTCTCCCAGGCCTCGAGCTCTCTCTAAACAAATCTTGCCTTTGTTACAGCTGCAAGACCCACGCTGAACTGATGCAACAGTGAGGTGGCTCAAGAAGTAATTCTACTGCATTTTGAAACATCTGATCTAGCGAAGGCTGCACGGCACCTGTGCTGACAGGCACAGCCTTCCCTCCCATCACAGAGCCACACAGGGGAAGCAAAGCCTCCTGCTCCATTCAAGCACAAAAACCCACCGACTAGACAGTTCTGCCTTTCCCCACAACACCCACATGATAGGCAAATCATGGATATTCCCAAAAAATAGTTACAAACTACCATTTGCATCTAATAGCTGGTAGTTTAAGCACTCGGCTACTAAGCTTCACTGTTTCACTAGCTTTTCTTTGTTTCCACCCAGACCTTCCATACTGCAACTGGTATTCTTCACCATTCACTACCCTTTTCTTCAACCTCTACATCTTTATCACCATCTCCAATTGTCCTCTTAAAAAGGAAGGCTTCTTGTCTAATTTTTCCCAGCCCTGCAGAATCACGCTTTAGGCAGCACAAAGGAGCATACCTGAACCTTTACCTACCCCTACCTTTAACGCTCCGTAATGTAAAACTTGTTGTTTCAAGGCAGCTTTATGTATAAACCACTCAGTCTTAGCAAAAACAGCCTCAAGTGTTCCAAACGTGTGTCGTATTACACAAGGCTCCGAGTCCCTACTTTTCCTTGTGCCTTTTCCAAATGTTTAGTTTCCCTTGCTGGCTGGTTCTAGATGGTTTGCCATTTCGTACACTCTAGTTTGCTCATCAGCTTTCTCTGTTAAAAACAGAGACCAGTTGCCTGAGTCTTTCTCTGTTTTTAACAGAAGCAGCCAGTGGTCTGTTTTCACAAAATTAGGATAACCTAACCATGATGAGGTATCCTAGTAATTGCCAAAGGCAGCTACTTAATTTTCTTTGCCTGTGAGACTGCGGCTAAGAGCAAGTTACCCTGTCCTCAATGCAAGGCTTCTTGCGACCATTTATCATTCTCAGAAACGCCAGGCAATTCTGAACACTAACCATATGAGGCAGCCTGAAAACCTCCCCGGGCTGAAGTCAATTAATGATAACATCTTTCCTCCCTTGACATTATATTCAAGCTGCAGCCTGCTTAGCTCTTAGTTAAACAATCTGGAAGACCTCTTAGCCAATACCCCCAGATTCAGCTGCACCAGTTAGAAGTTCAATCTGTGAGCAGTCAAGGTCTTGTGATTCTGAGTCATCCGTTACAAGGATCAGGCTCCCGAGACTGCATGCTCAGCTTAACAGCATTTTGAGTTTTGGATAGAATTGAACAGTAACTTCAAACAGTTATCAAATATAGGTCAAGGCAAGCTCCACAGACTGTAACTGAGTGTGTGGTAAGAAAGGACAGAAACTGCTACCGCAAACATCATAACTGACAATGATCTATGTCCAAAACCTTGCAATATACAAGTTTATCTCGCTTAAGCTATGACTTGCAGCTTAGAAGCTGAAACTTCTGAAAATTTATTCGTGCGAGGCACACTAAAACCAAATATTTCACCATTCAAATTCCCTATTTAACTATGGGAATGCATGTTAACCATACCCGATCTGTACCAGGATAAGCTTATGCTACAGCTGCGCATTTGCATTTAGATCTGACTTGGAAAAAGCAGGCTTTTAACTTGTTGAGTAGATGGACAAACCTCCTCGTCTAATCATGCCATGAAGCACATCCAATAATGCAATGCAACAAGTAAATAAAGCAGATGAATGTACCTGAATGTGTTTGTAACACATGTACCTGGCAGGTACGTGTTACATGTGACAGTCTGGAGCAAGTCTAAGGAGAAAACCTCCTGTTTTTAAGAAAAACAGCTAAGAAAATGCAGAATTAATGGTGCAAGAGAAAAAAAATAATTAAAGGTGCAAGTTTCAAAATGAAAGAGAAGAAATACACATACTCTGGAGCAAATTTATCCAGCCTCTTGAAGAGTTCATTTTTAATTTCCTGGTTCTCCACGATGGCTTCTATCACCAGATCCGTGCTGTGGACCACTGCTACCGCATCTGTGCTTGTTGTGAGGTTCTTTAAGGTCTTCTCAATAAATTCTGCACCAGCCTGAAACATCACAAGAATTTGCAACAATGATTTCATTTCTTTTTACATGAAAACCCACATAAGCGCTGTAATGTATTTTTGAGCCCCCCAAACCTCAGGATCAATTATTTGGCACCATTTTGCATTTAACATTTGTTTCAAAAAGTCACCAAGCTATTTAAATCTTTACCTAGAGGCTGAAGGAACAAAAATCAGGGAAGGCATCCATCTTTCAGCCTCCCTGAATTGCAAAAAGAAAACCCAAGCTCTTCATCGTACTGAAAAAAAAATCCTATTTTTTTAAACCAGCATATTAGTATGCTCTGTAACACATAACTGCAAAACATCAGAACTCCAGTACAGGAATTTTATTATCCTAGGTTCTCCTAATGGTATAAATAAAAAGATGCCAACCTCAGGCTTATCCGCAAACTTCTTCTTTGTCACTCTCTTCAAACTCTCTTCAATTCCCTTTGTAGACTTCTTGAGGATTTCATCTGACTGGTCTACCAACACCACCGTGTGACCACTGGCTGCTGCAATCTGAAAGTTAAAATACGATTCAACATCAAGATCATGAACAACCAGACTGATGTGGGTTGGGGCAGACAACTGACCAGAATTAGGCAAAAGACTGCTAAAGGACCTAGAATCAAGAATCATGCACTTTAATAGAAAAAAATCATTAAAATGCTCAAATATTTGGGGTGGAGGAGAAGGGAGAAAGGACTCAACTTGAGAGAAAAGGAAAGAGAAATCCCTTTTTCCCCCGAGCTGTCTGCAGAACTGCACTTGGAGGCAGCTGGATTCTGCAGCTCTGACAAGTGAAAGAAATCTGTCTTGAAAAGAGGAAGCGACTTAGCCGTGAGCCTCGGATCTTTGAAGCAAAAAGGGCTGTGGAGACCAAAAGTGGAAGGCTGGCAGGGTGAACAGGTGCCGTAAGGGATGGCTGGCCCTGTGATCCCGGGGCGTAACGTAACACAACGCTTCTGTTTGACCATGAGCGTGTGCCTGGAACAACGGGAAGGTGACAGTGGAACTGGGAGCAGAAATGAGGCTTTTGCCCCAGCAGGGCTCTGTGCAGATCCAAACTGCTAGCAAACTCTCCTTCCTACGTACTCGGTACAAACACTGGCTCAGCCTCTTAAAAACCAGCTTGCCATTACCTGTTACTTTGCTATTCATTAATTTACATTTCTTGTGTTAGCTAGCAACAGTCTATCTTCATTTTCAGAACTCCTGAACAAAGTTGCAATATAATAACTACAGAAAATAACATATGTTGAAACATGTTTCCACTTTTTTTTTTTTTTTTTGGTGAGTGACACCTTAGAAGTTAACATTCTGCAAACTTTCCCTTTACACCTAACTCGCACCTGGAGTTTAAAGAACCTCCTGTGCCCACAAGACCTACCCCAACAAAGCTAGCTGAAATGAAAAACACAGACCTGAAGAAAAGCGTGGCACTATTCTCATTCAAGGTTCCTCACAAATCGAGCAAATAAAGAAATGCCAGGCTGGTTCCAGACAGAAGCACTGCAGAATTAACAAGGTGTCAGCCTGCAGCTGGACATTTCTTCATCCAATTTTTTTTATTATTTTCATTATGGCCATTTCATAAAATCAGTTGTATCATAAGAAATGTTTAAATTAAGATTGGACTTCCATTTCTAATACTTCATTTGCTGCTATCATTTGCAACGGCAAAGCAAGGTCCTCTACTCTTCAGAAAAAAAACTCATTACCAAGCACATTCATAAGACATGCTTCAGCGATTATCCATTTACAATTGTACCAGAACATCACTGAGCAGTTGGCAAAGAATCATAGAGAAGCTAAGAGCTCCCTTTTTCCAGTTCATTCTTAACATATGTGTGTTTATAGGAAAGAAGAAAAATGTCAAGAAATCACATCATCGCCTTGCAATTCAAACACACACTTGCACAGACTCTTCTCTCCAGTATCTTTATGAATATTACATATGAAACACAACAGTGCTGGGGAGTCAGTTAATGCTTCTCTCACACTGTTCGTGTGGCTGAATGAGAAATTGTAATCTCCTGGCTTTCAGCCATGCACTGATTAGCTTCTCCTGACTGTATGAGAAAGAAGGAAGATGATTTCTGAAGTGTTCAAAGCAGGAGGAAAATCTTTACTACCAGGGTGCAGAGGAGACCTTGCTCTGTCACAATCATCTCTGCTTTGGGATAATTCTGGATTGATAAATCGGAGGCAGATGGTCAGCAAAACACTCCTAGGTCCTTAACAGTGGTAGAACACTACAACTGCTGTTACTGCCAAATACCACACCTGTTTCTCTTGGTAAACTTCTCCCTAAAACATGCGATCTAACAGAATATGCATATTAAGTCACTTACTCTACAGAATTACAACCTTTGCATAGTGTGCATGCTCCTTAAGCATGCGAACAGCTTGCTGCAAAGTTGTTATTTGAAGATTCCTTCAGTGGGAATCTCAAATTCTAGTATCAAGGTGCAGAAAGGTGTTTGTTACCAGACAAGTTAATAAACAACTAGTTTATTCCTCACCAAAAAAAAAAAAAAAAAGCCAAAAACCACACAGGCCCAGTATGCCTCCTACTAGAAATTTGCAATTTGCCAAGAATGTGAAAAATCTTCACTTCTGAGAAGGTCATCCATTAATAAAAAAAAAAAAAAAAAAAAAAAAAAAAGAAGGAACATTGCTATTTATGTACTGCTGGCTTCCACCTGGGGAAAGCAGTGCCAACCTGGAGGATGCTGGATGCTCCAGTTACTGTCTGTGAAGCACCCAGTACCTTTGACAACAAGCTCTGTCTGTGAATGAGGTAAATAACTGAATTTTAAATCACTGGCAAGACTGTTCAGTCACAAAGCAATCAGGTTAAAGATGAACTTGAAAGCCAAAGGCCAGAGATTAAACACTGGGAAAATAAGTGCTATTTAAATATTAACCGCTCCATAACTCTATAGATGACTGACAGCCTAATGTTCGTTTTAGCTGCTATACGGTATTTAAATAACTGGTAATAATGTCACTTGATCCGCTCCCTTGGCAAGACAGAAGAAGCTTCTTTCTTAGCCCTACATTTTCCAAATATTTATTACACACTGCCTGGTTTTATAAATAGCCCACACGCTGTCATAAGAACCATCCTAAATAATTTAGGACATTAACCTCAGTTCCTCTTGCCTACCTGTCTGACCTGAAGATCTGTGGCTTAACAAGAGAAAAGTTTTAAAGTTGAGCAACCGGACAGCAGCGGCGCGGCAGTGCTTTCTACTCTGAAACAATAAAACCGAAGATTGCAGAAGTCTGCTAACACAGCAGCTCAGGTGTGCCCCTTCACTGGCAGCCCCAAATCCTCGTCCTGAGGGTAAGATGCCTGTGTGCTGCCCACCCTAGGTCGCCTGTGTGCCTTGTATGCTACATGCTGAAATAGGCATCGCATTAAATCGTTTGAGTGCAAACCGTGGTATATTCAGACAAGTGATTTGAGGCCCTGGAGCGTGTCCAGAGCAGGGCTATGGAGCTGGTGAGGGGCCTGGAGCACAAGTCCTGTGAGGGGCGGCTGAGGGAGCTGGGGGGGTTTGGGCTGGGGAAGGGGAGGCTCAGGGGAGACCTCATTGCTCTCTGTGACTGCCTGAAAGGGAGATGTGGGGAGCTGGGGGCCGGCCTCTGCTCACAGATAACTACTGATAGGACCAGAGGGAATGGCCAGGGGAGGTTTAGGTTAGAAATTAGGAGAATTTTCCTCTCAGAAAGAGCAGTCAGGCGCTGGGTTGCCCAGGGAGGTGGCGGAGTCCCCGTCCCTGGGGGTGCTCAAGGCAAGGTTGGACGTGGTGCTTGGGGACACGGTTAGCGGGTGACACTGGTGGTAGGGGACGTTTGGACCAGCTGATACTGGAGACCCCTCCCAACCTTAATGATTCTTTGATTCTCGACCAGCCCCGAGAGAACCCCCGCGGGGCCATCAGCTCCCCAACATGGCGCCCCCCCCCCTCCCGCCCCGCTCCCCGTCATGGCGGCGGCGCCGCCCCCGCTGCCGCTCGGCTCCCGCCCCGGCCGCGCTCACCTGGGCGATGCCGGCGCCCATGAGCCCGCCGCCGATGACGGTGACATGTTTGACCAGCAGCTTCTTGGCGGCCGCCGTGGCGGCGGCGGCGGCAGCAGCAGCGGCGGCGGAGGACGAGGAGGAGGAGGAGGCGGCTCGCACGAAGCGTCGGGTGGCGAAAGCCATGGCGGAGGCGGGCAGGCGGCAGCAAGGAGCCTGCGGCCGCTCGGCGGCGGGGCCGGGCCGGGCCGGGCCAGGCGGGGCGAGAGCCGCGCTCCGCCCCGGGGAGCCGGGGCCGCCTGAGGGGGAGAGGCGCCCGGCGGGGGCTGCCCGTCCCTCAGTGGGTTTGGGGCCGCTCCTCGGCCGCTGGCACCCTCCCCGGTGTCCCCAAGGTCAACCCGATAATGGCGAGGGGCTGGCTCCCTGTGGGGGCTGCCTTGGTGCCCGTCCTTCACGCCGCGCTTCACTCCAGCTGGTGGCGTGGCAGCGGGTTATTTCACAGAATCACAGAATTTCTAGGTTGGAAGAGACCTCAAGATCATGGAGTCCAACCTCTGACCTAACGCTAACAGTCCTCCACTAAACCCTCAAAATCAGGCCTGCTGTGCAATGTACCATCAGCACACATCCTAACTAGACGGACATTTCGTTTTCAAGCCTACACAAACTATAGGAATCCCCCCGAATCTAAACCTTCCTTCACAAACACTAACACTAACTGATCAGGCACCCCCTGCCGCCCTTTTCCACCTAATTCCTCCAAAACCTGAAGGACCAGCGCTTCAAGCCAGCAACAGCTGACAACGCCGCAACCATAGCACATTTCACTTGAGTCAGCACGGAGGTAACCATTAAGCAACTTGTTTTCTTCAAAAGAGCTGAAGTATTTTTGGATCCGTGCACTTTTGAGTACAAAGTGTAATGAGAAAATTTTCTGTGCCGCGCCTCATCTGGCTTGAGTCAGGAACGGTAGCAGGCTGCTGGGAACAGCTTCACCCAAGCAAGCAGGCTCAGTCACCGTTCCCTGCGTACACAAATGACTGAGTGGGTAATTAACACCGTCCTCTAAAACCAAGTTCCCTGTGCCAAGCTACTTGCAGCATAACTCCAGGTTTAAAACCCAGGACTTCCCCAGAGAGCAGCCAACCCTCTGCCGAGCTCTCCAAGTGCAGCAGGCAGGGCTCCAATCCATTTCTCCCCAACAAGCACTTCACTTATGGCCCACTCATCCCTTCCCCTTCTGCATTCAGGGGCCTCCTGCCTCTCTTTGCCCCCCTCAGGCCCCAGCACCTCTGCCCTCAGACTCCTCTGCACCAGGGGTCCAACAAAACTACACCTCAGCTCCTCAGACCATCCATCTCCTCTTAGCACCTTCTCCCTTTTACCTCCTCCATCTCCACGCCTCTCTCCTCCTTTTATTCTTTCGGAGTAACAGGGTTTGTAAAACTGCATGGAGAGAACGAAGAGACATACTCTATTACTTGCTCATAACATCCTGCTATTATATTTTCCCAGTTTCACCCCACCACCACCCTCCCACTACTTCCTTGACTCCCCATCCAAAACATTCTGTAACATCTTCTCACTCAAAAGCTTTTTGTTTTACATAACATGTAAAATGCCAAATATCGCAAGCTTAGCCAGCAAATGGAATTCATTAAAATAACTGTGCAAAGCTGTCAAGCACTTACTTAGGAATGACTTTATTAAAAATAAAATTACATTGAAGCAAATTCTGAAGTAATTTTTAGAAATAAAGACATTTTCATCATTCAGAAATAGCCATCCATTTATATAAACGTACGTTTTTCAATAAGGCATTTGAGATGCTTCCTTCTCCAATAAAAAAAAAAAAGGAAGGGAAGGATAAATTTACAATACAAACCAGATCTGCTGCCACTTTATTTACAGTTTACCAAAGATGGCAACACGGTTTTGAAAACACAAACATTGCATTGCTATTGTTTAGTTACTTTTGTGGCATCCTACACCAATGTCAGTGCATCTGGAAGCGATGAGAGGCAGGTCTGTATTGTCACTTCCAACAGCATCTTGGATTCAGGCAGACACTGACACGGCTGCACCGCCACATCGCTATTTTGAGCTTGTCACAATACACGGTGTTTGATTATAGGTATCACCAGAAATCACACCTTTAAAGTGCTATTTGTAGGAGGGTAATTTTCAAAGCTGACATTTTAAACTAAATCCAGCAGGCAAGACACGCACAGATATATACAATTCCCCATACTAGGAGATTATGTGAATCATCTCTTCTTTGGAATCTTTAAAAAAATAACAATAAAATACTAAAGTGCTTTTCAAATATGTCCTCATGATTAAAAGGACAGATATTTTATAAGTCATTATTTGCACACTAACATCATTATGTGTTTATAGAGGCATTTCAACAGAAAGATAAATATTATCAGCATTTCACTTTAGCTTTCAAATTAAGCATTTAAGGATTTCCAGTCAAAAATCCCAACCGTATATTATTCATTAGAAAATATAAAGCTAAAGAAATGTATGTTTATCACTCCAATGAAGTCAGCTTTTAGTGCAAGTTAATTAGCAATGGTAGCAAACTCAACTTCTTATTGTGCAATCTGGTTTTCAAAAATTTCATACCAACAAACAAACAAACAAACAAACATCCACCAGCATGGGCTAACCTATACAGTAAAAACTTAGATTTTGTAAGAACTGGAAGTTCTCACAAAAAACAGAGGGGTACCAGACCAACCAAATTCATTATTCAGAAACTAAGCCATTGTGTTACTTGCAACAGCTAAGGAAAAGCTTAATTGAAACCCAAAGTATCTTACAGTTTTTGCTAGGCACAAGTTGGCTTTAAAACTTTGAGTTAAAAAGTGACAGAAACAGAGCTAATTTAAAGCTTACGGACTGAATTTTCTTTTGCAGTTTAGGTTTCATGCTACAGAATTCCCAATTTCACTTTACAGTCTATTTCACATTCCAGTCTTGTAAACTTGACATCAGGAGCACTGCTAGTATTTTCTGTATTTCCAATAAGGACAAAAATTCCTTAGAAGAATACATACGTATTTATTTTATCTAATACGAAATTGATAGCTCAAAAGGTATATAAAGAGATCTAAGGATTGTTAAGAAAATTATGTAAAGGTTAATTGTTACACATCTCTCAAAGACTACTTCAGACATTTGAGAGATCTTTTTATTTAAATGGCTTTACTGAGTGCCCCATTCTGAAATACCTAACAGGTTTCCCTGACGCTCGTTCTGACAAAGGTCAACAGCACCAAAATTCTGCATGAGAAAAGAGTAAGGTCCTGTCATATTACTTTTATACATACGGCAGATCTTTTTACAGCATTTGGGAGATACCAAAGAAACATCCTCTATAGTCAGACCTCAAGTTTGTCAGATTCCTCATTTTATATGCCTAAGACCTATGTCCATAGTGTCATTTTGATGCACATTTGACGCAAGACTCCAGTTCTCAAAGCCAAAAAGGTTGTGGCAGTACTATCCTCACTGCCCGTACAGGAAAATCCTGAGTGCAAGCCCCAGCTTCAGGATTATCCACGCGGAGGTCTCCCTGGCTGTTGGTCTCACCCAGGCTGCAGCCAGACAACAAACCATCACTTCTGACTCGGGGAAAACAGCGAATGCAAAGCACAGATGTAGTCTTGAGTATCTGTTTGGCACCAGAGAAAACAGGCTTCTGCTTTGTGTTAGGGAAATCAGCCCTGATGTTTAGGAATAAAACATCTGTGCCCAGAGGCTGCGCACTCCTTTTACACCCCCAGGTTAAGAACGTGGCATGTCCAGATTTGTCTGACCTCCAAGTGAGCCTGGCATGTGCATTATTATTATTATTTTTTGATTTGGTACATGCATATCGTGTTTACAGTGAGCCCTGATAGTCAAGGAAGTTTGGATCCGAGAATTGGGACTGATTTGATCCAGTCTACACCTATGACTTTCTCACAAGAAAGAATGCTCCAAGGTTAAAGCAAGTGTCATTTAGTCCTTTGAAGCAAAGATTTGTTGTTATTTAGGCTCTGCTAGAATGTTTCTTTATACAGAAGAGGCTAATACCCTGTTAATCGTTAATTCTTCTGATATTAGACAATGTCCTTCACATGTTGGGTGGGTTAAATGTTCACATTCTGCTTTTACCAAAATAATAATCATTATTCATTAAAGTAGCAACAGATGTTTTGGACCATTCTTCCATAATTAACATCTGACAAATGGACAGCATTAGCTTAACAGACAGAGGGCTCAAGCCCAGCAAGTTTTAATATCAAATTACAAACTATACAGTCAGTTCCTCTGTGGAATGCAACAGCTAACCAAAAGAATGTTTTCTATCCAGAACTGTAAATGGATCTTTCTCACTGATATGAAATGAAAGCCTACACAGTCACCGTTTTTCTGGTAAGAAATTACCAAAATAAGCTGGAAAGAAAATAAAGCTGGAATTAAAAAGTGCAGTATTTCTTTGTTTCATCGTTTGTGATGCTGTATCATCTCTTCAAAGCTATTATTTTGAACGGACACGGAGCTAACGTTAGACCAAACCTTCCCTCCATAGATGGTTTTGTAGCATTTTCAGGATACACAAAGGTAAAACTTTGCATTAGACTTGCAAAAATTAAGAACAGCTCCATTTTCGCCAACTGCTCTCCCATGCACACACGTTTACCTGAAGAACAGTTAGAAAGAGATGTGTTACTGTTTGACACTGCTGATCCAGCCGTTAACACACATGCAACTCCTAGTCTAGCATATCCCAAACACAGAATTGCTCAAGCTCTGAGTAAATTACAGACTTCCAAAGCTTTGGTCTCCAGTATTTGAGCCTGAATTTTGCTCAGGTTTACTGCCTGGTATAAACAGCATTTACATCTGTAGGAAAAGTGGTGTCAAAGTAAGATTCATCACTTCCCATTTCTGCCTGGCAACTGGAGCTCTGAGGAACACGACCCATTTTGCAAGCCACCAAATGAAATAATAAAACAAGCTCTGCAGAAAGTCCCGTGAGTCCTTGTCAATCTCGTGCCTCTGAGGCCCTCTGCTTGAAAAACGCCACCACCCCCAAGCAGCTCATGAGTGCGTGTGGATATCTTACCCATTCCAAAAGGAATGAAAGCCTCTTTCTTAATTAGCTGGCCATTTTCATCCAGAAATCTTGTTGGCTGAAAGTCATCCGGGTTCTCCCAAATGTTAGGATCTCTGTGCACTGCCCACAAGTTGGGCACGATCACGCTGCCCTTAGGAATAGTGTATCCCTGCAGCACTTGGAACAAAAGCACAAAGACAGAGGATCTGACAAACTGCCAGGAGCAAACACAGACGACTTATTAAAGAATGAAGCCTGGAAACCACCACGACAATTAGACAGAACCCCAGCTGTGGGTTGCAAACGTAGCAGGAGCTTGAGGCAAAGGTGACTGCTGCTGGCCTCGCCAGGTCAGCATCACGCAGGCCAGAGCAGCTAGAGAGACACCAAGCCAGGGCAACAGCTCCCTGCAGGGAAAAGGCAGTAGAGAAGCCTCAGCCACGTTACTCTTCGAGGCCTCCCTGAGCGTGCCAGCAGGACAGCTGCAGCAGCAGTCAGAAAGGCACGCTGCTGCATGGAGGCGTTGTGACCCAGTTTCCTCCCGATCCTGTGCTGCCACAGAGCCCCAGCACAGCGAAGGCGGAGATAAGGAAGAGGGGTGGGTTTTGAACTGTAAGCACAAAAGGGTTTTGAAGTGACTAGCCTCATTGCAGCCTGCTGCACCTCACCGTCCTGCAAGCAAAAACATTAGAAAAGCAAATCAATTCGGTGCTGGAGCTGAAAGCCAAGTGCTGCTACCTCCCGCTGACTTCAACCAGTTCTCAGCTATGTTTACAGAAACACAGCCAACAAAGAGACTTTGAAAAGAATATTTATTGTAGTGTTCTCTGTGGCACATGCCTTTCAGCAAAGCAAAGCAGCTACTTGAAATTAGTATTTTCAGAGTTTTGTGTCTGATAGCCAAAACCAGCTCTGCTGTTCGATGCAAAGGTGGCCTCTCAGCTTTTAACTACCACTACGCACATGAGTTAACACAAACTGACCTCTGGGAAAGAGACTCTACATTAGAAAACTTCTGGATGTTAGGTCAGGCGTGCTGCTTACCTAGGTGGATATCTTGAGCCCACCCGCTCTCTGAATGGCATTTCCCATGCTGAAGTTACATGTCCCAGTGCATAAATGAGGCCTTTGTAAATTCTCACCAGATGTCCCATCAGATTTTCACCCACCAAGGAAACACTGTATGAACAAGTCTCTGCAAATGCTTACCAGTGGTTTCTGAAGCCATTCGAGGAATGGAAAGGGGAACCACTGCCGTCATCCTCTGCACTTCCAAAATGGTTGCCTCTGTGAAGGGCATTTGAGCCTTGTGGGTGAGAGAGGGAACCTTGTCACGTCCCAGAACTGCTTCAATTTCTGCATGAACCTTCTCTATTCAAAGGGAGTGAGAAAAATGAAAGAGATGCACAATATGTGAGAAGGCATGACCTTAATTTCACTTGTCTATGCTTCATTGTTTACACAGATTTGTCAAAAACGACTGCGAGACATGATTTCCTAGCAGAAATAGCTATCCTAGCAGAAGCTTACAGAACAGCCTCATTTAAGAAAAAAACAACCAAGCACAATCTTGACAACTGTCCAGAGGAAAGCCACCGGCAGGACAGACACTGACAGCACCGCTGCATTGCTTAAGTACAGGAAAAGTTCTGCTCCAGATCCAACCTCAGTTTGCCATTTAACTATATGGTAACTTGAATGGTGAAAGCATCAAGTTTCTGGCCAGAATTAAAAAAGAACAAAGCCAGACTGCATGCACTGCATGCTCCAGCTGGTCTCTGGTCCCTGAAATAAAAAAGTCAGTTCTCTAAACTGGAAAAGGTGGTGAAGAGATGGGAAAGATGTCAAGGTAGCTGCTTTGGGAACTTCTGGCGCTGTTACTGCATGCACTACAGACACGCAACTCGCTCTTGCTGTTTCCTGCTTTCTGCTCACAGAACCCAAACTCAGCTACTTCCCAGATCCCCAGGAAGGATGTTCCTTCCCCCATACAGCCCTTCTGCAAAGAGAAAACATAAATTAGTGAGCTGATCTCCACTCAAAGTATTTGTTTGTCCCTTTCTTCTCTCTGAAGGCTCAGCACAAGAAGTTCTATTAAACAAGTTTCCAAGCTGCAAGATTTCCCTCGCCCTTGGACTGGATTCTGCTGCTTTTATTCCAGGGCACTTGGAATGTGGATACACAGCAAAAGATAACCTTGAAAGAGAAGACACCACAATCAGCCTTTCATCCAAAATAAAAAGTCAGTTTTCAGGTTCCACCCTTGATATCCTGAATATTTTGTGGTGGTCCAGCTTCCCTTTTCCAAGATGTGGAAGCCAGGCTTCTGAGAGTTCAAAGTTTTTGCTCTTCTCTCTCCCTAGTGCCGACTCCAGATTAAACAAAAGCCCAATGCAAAAAGTTTCCTGGTTTCAGAGGCAGAGAAGCACCCCAAAATGCAGTATGGGCTGTGTTCAATGAACATTTGCTGCCACCTATTGGGTTTGCTAGGAAAACAAGTTCTCCTATGAAGAACACACAACAAAAACTACCTGAACGGTAGGAGGTCTGTTAATGCTGTGGCCCTTGGGTACCTGCTCCACTACGCTTCTTTCCCATGTAAAAATGAAAACTGCCTTCAGCAGACAAATACAT
Source organism: Anas acuta (assembly GCF_963932015.1). Classification (NCBI taxonomy): domain Eukaryota; kingdom Metazoa; phylum Chordata; class Aves; order Anseriformes; family Anatidae; genus Anas; species Anas acuta. The sequence continues at coordinate 71,501,493 of NC_088982.1, read as the reverse complement.
ACTCCCTGATTTCCCCCACCCCAAACAGCCCTTCGTCTGCCTTTCCAGAAAGTATCTGTCTGCACCATTTGCTACTGCTGGAAGTTATGCATTTATTGTATCTCCTGTAGGAAACAAGACAAATATATTGACAGGGATTAAAAAAAAAAAAAACACCAACACAAAACCCTTCCAGATATCACTTGTGTAATTTAGAACATATCTCATTCTTGTACCTGCCTATCAAGTCAAGCAGTGATAACCCAGGATCATTAAAAAAACAGAAGAATGAGCCCATGCGATACTGTTTCAAATCTGTCCTTTGTGAACCTTTGCTGAAGTGATACCCTACTTTGCAACCTTTGCTCAACAACCTGTGTTGACACAGATTATTTGGACAATAAACTATGATCTTGACCTATTTAAACAGATTATTCCAGACAGATAGGGGCTGTAAACACTATCTATTTGCTAACTTGTAAAGCAGCTGAAGTACCTGAAAACCTCAAAATCTCAGGTACTTGATGAAAGTATTCCTGGTTTATATTTGTTGCACGTGCATGTGTAGTAGCAGCACTCCTAATGACTTCTATAGTGCAGCTGTTTGCTTCTGCTTCTGAAAATCCATCTGGAGTTTTTTAGTCTGGAATAAAACCCCTAGAATGAACTTAGTCTTACCTTGCACATCTGGATAGATGGACATGTAGAGCAGGCACCACAAGATCGTGTTGGAAGTTGTGTCTGTGCCTGCGATGAACAGGTCACCAATGATAAAAAAGAGGTAGTCTTCATTAAAACTGCTCTCCTTGTTGTTCTTCTGCTCTTCCGCGTGGAGGAAGTACATATCAATGAAGTCCCTGGGATTTGCTGCATCCAGCGTATCCCTGTGCTGTGCAATTATTTTTTTTAGAAAAGCAGTCATGTCTAACTCTGTTTTCCTCAGTTCCCTGAAAGGCCCGAAGGGGAGGTAGTACAGCCACGGGCAGATGTTGACCAGGATCATGTAGCTGTTCACACTTAGCTCTAGTGCGCGGGCCATGTTCTTCAGCATCGTCTTGAACTCGACATCCTCGTAGTTGAAACGCCTGCCGAAGGCCATGGAGCAGATAACGTTGGACACCGCGTTGCGAATAATCGGGAAAGGACTAAAGGCATCCTTCCCGTGCTTCAGCATTTCCTCCTTTATGAACTTCAGCTCCTCTATGATCTTGGGCTCTAAACTGTGCCTTCCCACTCCAAAATGCCGCAGCGTTGACAGAGAGAATTTCCTTTGTTGCTTCCAGACAGGGCCGTAAGGTGCAAAAATAACACCTGGAAGAGAAAGAAACAGTCTGAAACCACTCCGCTCTGTTTGCAAGAGGAAACAGTTACCCAGGCCTGCAACCCCTAAACCAGAAGAGAAGAAAAAGTTACAGGGCAACTCTGTCCCAAGCGTTGGGCTAGGAGCTAGAGGAGGCACACAGCTCCCCCAAAACTTCTTCACAGCAGCCCTGGGAGGCCCACGGGTCCCACACGGAGCAGATCTCCACGCTGCAGCCCATGGAGGAGCTCCCGGTGGAGCAGGAGGGCTGGGGGGAGCTGCTGCCCACCCGTGGGGGACCCGTGTTGGAGCAGTTTGCTCCTGGGGGATGGATGGACCCCGTGGGACGAAGCCGTGTGGGAGCAGTGCTTGAAGAGCTGCTGCCTGTGGGCAGCCCCCGCAGGCTCAGTTTGGGAAGGACTGCTGGGCAGAGAGCTGTTGTGGCAGAGTTCAGCTGCCCAGCTGGCTGGAAGCACCACGTATTTATCATAACCGATGCTTTTTCTTTAGCTATAATCTATATAAGTAAGGGATACGCGTGCTGCAAATACCCAGGGAAGGTGAAGCCAGATTCAGAGCCAACCTGACTTGCATCTCCACAATTCTGCTGCCTCTAGGCACGCGTTCTGTGTAATTATATCATTACGAAACACTATTCAACTCCTTCCCTTCGTGTAAATATTGCTCACTTACAAACAGAAACATCTCCTGTTAACCTAACAGACCACACCAGAGGTACCACCGCAAAACCAAAATGCACTGCCAGCTACTTCTGATGGACTCCTTGGTCAACCCGATAATGTTTGAAGTCACCAAAACAAGGGAGAGTTTTGCTGTTGTTCTCCTAATGTAGTGACATCATCAGTTTGTTTTTTTTTAATTTCTTTTCCAGAAATAAAACGTTACTTTATAAAAGCAACATCAATTCTTCTGTCAACTGCAAATCTTACTGCTAAGTTTAAATGGGAGAGAAATGGCCACAAGAAATTGGCAACAGGAAGACACACCATTTTTCAACACTTAATGTCACCTACATTTCTGTTAAGGCTTCACGTTCATAACCCCTAAGACAAAAAGGAGAATAAACAAATAAGAAATCTGTAGATAGAAACACAGAAATTTGCAGGAACGCGAGACAGCTGTACCCTGAAGGGTCTGCAATCCCAGAGGTGTAATAGCTCAATATAACACAGAGCTGGAAATCTTTAAAGCCACGTCGTCTGATTACATTATTCCTAGTATTAACAATGGACTGAAAAATATAAACACATGACACAGTTCCAAAAGTCCTAAAGCAGGACGTTGGGATGAGTTGGTACAGGCTGCGAATCAGCTGCATTTCCCCCTCTCTGTACAAACAGAAAACCTACTCAAATGTCCATTATCTGGCACTTTAAAAACAGAACCAAAAACTTTTCAAATCCCCTTTTTCCTGTAAAGTTTCCAGGCAGCACTGCTGTCATCAGACACGTGGAAGGGCTGTGCGGGAACGGGTTTATTTGGGGCTGAATTTGCCGTGTCAATAACCAACCTGGCTTTCCAGGGATTGGGGCTGGGGTGGTTTTGTTTGCTTACAGCAGCAGCACAGCTCAAATTGCTCCAGTGTCTAGCTGCTCATCCCTTTTCTTCCCTCGGTCCTTGCTGAATTTATGGGACCTGGCAATATTCATGCCCTGTAAGAATTGCACAGCAGTAAGATGTTATATTGCTAAATATAAATAGTCTATCCCTTTTTAAAATTAATTTAAAAAACCGCAGCTATGCTAGCTGGTTGCTTTTTAATCAATACAGCCTAGGTCCCTCTGATCTTAATTGATCCACGCTAAATGTCAGCGCGCTCATTAAGCGGTGGGCGCTGCAATTAAAGGCAGCCTCATTCCGCCCCATCCGTTAGATGCCCCCGATGTCGCTCGGGAGCCTTATTTCTGCCTGAATTTCCCCAAATCAGGGCCTCCCCCGGCCCCTTACCCTTCTTTCTGGTGATCATCAGGACGATGGGGACGGAGGGGCGGTCGCTGAACACCTCCGCCTGCTGCACCAGCGCCTCCCGCACCGCCCCGAAGGTGTTGAGGACGATGAAGGGGCGGCTGCCCACGAAGAGGCGGAAGATGCCGCCGTACATCTTGGTGAGCCCGGTGAGGAAGACGTGCGGGGAGAAGACGGGGGAGCCCCGGCCGCGGCCCCACACCTCCACCCCCCACCTCCGCAGCAGGGGCGGCGGCAGCAGGGCGAAGGCGAAGTTGCCCACCAGCGGCCAGGGCGCGGGGCCCGGCGGCAGCCCCTGCGGCTCCTCCCTTCGCCTCCTCCGCAGCAGCCAGCAGCAGCCCAGCCAGCACACGGCCGCCAGCAGCAGCTCGGTGGCGCTGGGCACCCGCAGCAGCCACGGCCCCGCCGCCATCCCTTCGAGAGGCGCCCGCGCTCGGCTCCCCCCTAAGATGGCGGAGGCGAGGCCTGAGGCGGCGCGGCCGCCCCCAGCGCCCTCACAGCGCCCGCCCCGGGGCCGGGCTGCGCCGCCGTGCGCTGACAGTAAAGCCCCCAAAGGACGGGAATGGGGCCGAGGGGTTAGGATTTGGCGGCTGGGATGGGGATTTTGGGGGAAAAGGGTGTGTAAAGGCGCCCCCGAGGTTGGATGGGGAGCGCAGCAGCTGGCCCGCTTCACAAGTCAAAGGGGGGTGCGGCGCGCTGCGCTGAGGGGGGTGGCTGCAAAAGCGTTTAGGAGAATAAAACCAAAATCTCCCCCAGGAGGTTCAGGGCAGCTATTGCAATGGAGTAGCTCCCCTCTTGTTTTCCTCCTCCACCGCTGTTATAATTTAAGTCAGGTTTGAATAAATGGCGGCAGGTCTGTCACAAACATGCAGTGACTTTCCGCAGCTGTGAGAAGGGAGTTGCTGTTACTCACATCCAAACACCATTTATCCAAAGTGGCATTTTTTTAAAATCTATTTTTTATGGGGATTTAGCTGAAAATGTGGAAGTATACATCATCCTTCTTTCCCTCACCAGATACTAAAGGTTGTAGGTCCTGTGCAATACACCACATTTTTCCTGTGTTTGTATAGCCAAGGACTACAAGGAGCACAGCTCCAAAAAACTGCTCTTGATGGACGCAGACCCACACAGAAAGGCTCCATGGTCCTACACAGTCCTCTTAGAGGGAAGGTGCCTTTAGTTCTCAGCCTTCCCCACAAGAAGAACCTGGGTTTTAGGGGAACGGAAAGGGGACAGTGCCCTTGTCCCCCTGATGTTACACCTCAATCCAATTTCTTCCCCAAACTAAAACTTAGTACCTACAAAGGGAGGTGGGTGTTGAAAGGTGCTAATGCATGCTCTCCAAAACCATTTGCAGGAGCATCAGTGATTTTAGGAAGTGGTCTTCATTCTCCCTTACGAGAAGGAGGAAAACACAGGGCAAAATGCAAGTACACCACCTTTAAAAGTGACTAGCACCACCAAAAAAAAAGCAGTGCTTGCCCTCGATTTTTTTTTTTTTTTTAAATAGTTGAACATTTGAGAAAAGATGACAAGCAGCTCTTGGCCAACAGCTGGACTATATTAAAAAGGTTTTATTGCAATAATACAGAAGTTACAGGAGTTTTGGACATACGTAAAGCTTCAAAGGGTCAAGGTCAGGTTTTCTCCCAGCAATTAAGGCAAGTGGATGTAATCTCTTTAATATCAACAGCAAGCATATGTTTTACTAGCCACTGAGGAAACAAAGTGGAAACTAAGATCACATTTAAATTAGCAAAAAGCAGAACAGAATGCAGACTTTTTTCATCTGTACTTGGCAGAAATTCAGTGGTTAGTTACAACATTCACAAAACGAAAAGGTCATCTATTAGAAAGATACAGCATGAGGTAACATGAAAATTTAGCTGAATTAAGGAAATTTGAATCGGTCTCAAGAAAAGCTTTATGTTCTGCAGTCTGAAAATAAACTAAGCTATTCAGCATAGTTGAAAAAACATTTGTTTACTTTACATTAGTTTTCTTCACATAAAAATAATCTAGTCTCACTTCCTTCTCAGCCTTCTCATTCAAGAAGCGACTAAAGAAATTCTCCTTCACCCCATATGCAATTGAAAGATTGGTTTCAGTAGCACACGGCTACTTCTAGCTTGCTCAGAGGTTACATTTTATATGAGTTTTGATAAAGCATATTTGTAATTTCAAGGGACTTTACTAATCAAATGTAAACTTTACTCTGAAATATTAAATGGATGTAGAATACTTAAAAATAACAATTGTTGGAACAATAAAGTCAAAGTTGTTCCAAATAAGATTAGAACCAAATAGCCTCATTTTAAAACAAAATTAACAGCAAAATATAACTGATTACTTTCTTAATAACCTATTATACCCCTACAAACTACATGTACAAGCTTTATCACTATAATGCTTTCCTTGGAAATCAATCCTCCCCAGTCCCACTATGAGTGGGATAAAAAAAAAATAAACTCCCATGTGCTTATATGCTTAAAGAAAAAATCCGTTCCTCAAACTGTTGTGCCCTCGATTGAGTAAATCAAAGCATTTGCTGATTCTATTTTTAACAGGCAAAAATCTCTCTGAAACAAGCAAACAACCTCACCAGAGTAAAAAAAAAAAAAAAAAAAAAAAAAATCATTAAGTACTTAAAAGAAATATGAATTGTTTTGAACTAAAGATAACCAAACTACAGAATTAATGCCAAAGCAGAACTGGAAGTTTAAAGTAAGCCCTCAAAACCAATATAATATTCCTTTCCCAAACTTTATCTTAGCCTTTGAATCCTATCAACGCTTAGTAGATGACTATATAACAGTCAACAGCCTACGTTGTCAACAGCTATGTAGTTGCTGTCTTAACACCTATTTTCTTTAAGTCTGGGCTGTGTTTTCATATGCTTCATTTCAGCTTGTAGGCAACCTTTGGATGTTTATTTTTATAGGCACTTTATTTGCAAAAACCTTTGTTAAAAGCGCATTGAAGATACTGGAAAGTTCTCTGAGTAAGACTGGTGCACTGGCAAATATTCCTGTAACCCACAGCAGGTGCTAACACTAAAAGTCTGCACTAACTCGTCAAGTACATGTCACTTGCTCACAAAGGCTTCATTTTGCAGGGTGTTTATATATGCAGCCATTTATTTGTTAGTATATTTAAAATATTGCACTTGTTTTAGTAAATGAAAAAGATAACTAATTTTATCTGAGGCATCCTGTAGTTAAGATAAGAAAGTTATATTCCACTGCGGCTTAAAACTGTTGCAGATGACTTCGTTCTCTCTTTGGCTCTTCCCGATTTCCTACTACTAAAGCAAGCCCTGAGGGAAGTGGTGAGACAGTGCAGATTCCTGTCACTAGGTCACCCATCTTACCCTGCTTTTATCCTAAATTGTTTGTTTCAGCTTTAAGTGAAATTGCTGGAACATTCTTCGGAAAGACACAGAAGTCCCTTAAAATAAATCTTAGAGAAGCTTGTTTGTTTCCTCAAGTAACAAAAGGAAATTATTCAAGAGAACTTATGCCAGTATATAAGAGAGAGCAGTTCATTAAGACCTTATGGCACAACCTTCACGCACATTGCGGATGACATTTTTAGCCAGTCTGTATGTTCAAGCATCCAGAAGTGGAATGATTATTCCATACTTTCCCATACGTAAATCTCACTTATTTCAGAGTTGGCTATAGTAAAGTTCCCAAATATTACAGGCAGTGCTTTCACTACTGCGAGTTGGAAAGTAAGGAGCTTTTGACAAGAGCTAAAGGGTTTGATTTCTCTCAGAGAGAAAACATAGATACTGCTGCCTGAAGACTAAATGGAAAGTGATTAGGAAGCACATTACCCTTCATTATATGCAACAAAACAATAACAAAGAAATATTCTGCAACAGAAGGCACAAGAAGTTTCTCTTTAAAATTTTAATTTTAATCTTAAAAGGTTGCTCGTGAAGTTTTAAAATAAAGTGACTTGACTTTTCCGTAGTCTCAACAGTCTTAGTTTAAGACTTTCTCACCTTTATTCATAAAGTCTGACTATAAATTGCCCTGATAATTTTGTCAAGCTACATTTCTGCTCTTTAGATATGGCTACATGGTCATCTCCCTTCACAAATATTTTTCAAAACCTTCAGCAAGAGATGCACCTATGCTAGAGAGTAATCCGTATTCTTCTCGTACAGTTTTGTCCATTTCATATTCTTTTTCTGTCTTCAAAGCTTCAACAATAGTGATGAAACCAGAGAACATTTTTCTTAAATTATTAGCCTATGCCTTAACCCGACCCAATAGTTTTTAGATTTTAGACCAAGCTTCAAAAGATTAACCATCCTAAGTACATATGAAAATTCAGTCTCAGACCTCTAGTCTATACCCATATACACTCCTAACTTCTTCCTGCCTTTAAAATATTTACAATTATTTTTTATTTATATAAAATAAATAGAAAAGGGTCATATTTGTATAAAAAGCATTTGGAACAAGCTTAAAATATAGATAAATTGCTTTATTGAAAAAGGTGTCAAAACAGCTTTGCTTAATGTTCATGGGTGAGAAGAGAATACCAGCTCTTGATAATTTTCTTGATAAGAGATTATTAGCACCATAAATGGACATAGATTTTTGATTTTAAAAGATGTGTGTTCATGTAAGTAGTCCAAAGTATTGCATTTGTTTTGTACATAGGCTGACCATAAAAAGTTTCAACTCTTACGTGCCAAGTGAATAAACCACAATGGACAAATTTCTTCAACATTTTTACCAAATTCATGGTCAACAGTGCAAGTGATCATGACAGATAGCACCTTTTCAGATAAGCTATAAGATGCTTACATTATTGCTATTTTTTTTAAAGTACAGCTAGTGCAACAGTTTTTTATACAGTGAACATAGATCGCAGCGTCTTACAAATCACAACTCTAGTATCTCATGGCATACAGCAAACTATAACACTGAGTTGTCACCCACTTAACCTGAATTGCTGACATGCTAGAAAGTGTCACAATATCCTGAAAATTTTACAGTTTGAGAGCTAACTCTTGCTAGTTCGAAATAACTTGCATAAAAAAGGATGCCCAGTTTGCAGACATCAGTAGAAATTGCAGCACAGAAGGCCTAAAGTAGTACCATATTTTAAAATAGGGTTATGCTGCACATGTTTGTAGAACTGGATCCCAAAGCCATAAAAAAAAGACAATTGAAAGTGGCCATATATTGGTATGTAAGCATGCACACCCCACAGCATTCCTGTATTACCACCTCTGGTTCCTCAGCAGCCAACGACACTTCTGGCATAGGTTTTCCTAGGCTGGATACATAGCTCCAATTAACAAAGCTAGGAATTCAACCTAGGAGAAGCAATACAAGAAAAGCTGTTGGCTGGTGACAACAGAACCATATCGCAGTCAGAAGTGATGTCCTGTGTTGTTTTTAAACAGAAACCTCTGGACTTCTCCACAGTTCTCCTTAAAGTCAGATGGAAATGGTAAGATCTGCAGCCCACAGATCATTATTTCCTCTTTCTTTCAGGTTCCTGGGTGCCTTACGAAACAGCCAGAACTCATCTTTACCACACTCAGACATGCCCTCCTGGATCAGTCAGTAAACCAAAATGAACGTACTAAACATTCACAGAGCAAGAATTTCTCAAAGCAATTGATTTCTGACAAAGAAGCATGCCCCAGGATGATAGGTTTTGTACTTGAAGATAATTTCAGGTTGAAAGTAGTGCAAAGATGTGTCCAGCAAAGATAGCTTCAAAATTACGAATCAAGCCAAAAGGTTTCTTGAATGTAAATCAGTCTTCTGCACCACACCACTTAGAGGGTAATTAATAGAAGCAAGTGAATAAAGATAGAAGCTCAAGGCAGCTTATGCTAAACGTAGGCAGCATTTTGAATGGCCACAAACTATGAAAAATTGGAATGTAAATCCAGCTTTTACAGTAATAAAGAAGCCCTGATAACAAGTTAACCAAAGTAGAGGAGAGGCTGAAGTTCAGCTGTATTGTATAAGGTCCATACAGTTATAATTCACTGGGTGGAAGATGCAAGCAAGCAGGGAGATAAATTTCCCCGCCACATTCTTAGCACTCCCGCTGTCCCCTAATAACTTAAGAAGTATGCAAACAGACCCACTCGCTTCAAGTGCGGCTCACACGCTGGACGTAATACCAGCTTACATACGCTGCAGACTTAAAACACAGCTCTCCGATAACTGGCTTTACAGTGGGCTGCCTTTTACAGAAGAGAAAAGCATGGAAAGGACAGAAGCGATCTTTGCTAGGCTTTCTAACTGCTGCTACTTCTGGTGCTGGGCCCTTGGTCTGAAAGAATCCCCAAAGAACAAGCAAAGATGGCTCAGCCTGTTATGCAAGTAAAACCCAGACTTTTTCCCCAGTGAAAAGATAAGGCTGTGTTCCACCTACAGTATCATGTATGCAGAACAGAGCACCCTGCACCGGCGTGCTTGGTGCCTGCGTGACGTTTCCACCTTGAGTTCAGAATTTTTTCTGACCACATTTGATAGAAAAGTCATCTTCAGATATATTTTGGCAAAGATCTTTCTGAAAATTAATCTCAGTTGGCACAAAGTAGATTCCCCTGTAAAGTCTTCCTAGTTTCACCAACACTAAAAGACCTCATCATAGAGAAGGCAAATACAAGACCTGAAATTAACCTTATACAGCCATGGCTTGAAGGATGAGCATTTCTGCTAGAGGAAACTCACACAGAGACTTTATAAAATACCTCAGGCACTGTAGATATAATAGAGCCACATTTTTTCCATTGACATTTACCAGAACTAAACTCCCTTAGGAACAACCATACAGCAAGTAAAGGACAAAATACTCACTGCTCATCTAGAGGAAAGGCAGTGCCAAGCAGTAGAGCATCATTTGAGAACGCCACATTTGAACATAGCTAAGCATAATAGTATAAATACAGCATTTTTCTACTATGGTATAGTTAAGACTACCTGCAGCATGCAACCAAAGAGTCACCTGAATTGAAAATGTTCTTCCAGCAACAGCTGTTTTGCCCTGTCCTCCTTTAATGGGTTGCATCTTTAAGTGCTAGCCCACAGCAGCTAACCACAGAAAGTGAGCTTCAAGTATTTGCTAAGTTCCAAGTCCTAGGAATTAAAACACTTCCACTAAAAATGAGTTGTCTTCTGGTTTTAAGCAATAATATTCATCAGGAGAGAAAGCATCCTCAACACCAAGAATTATTTCAGAGCCATGCTAGAAGCAGCATAATTTACTGCATCTTAAAAAACATTGAGTGTTTTATAACTGAAAGATTGGTTAGTGAAATAAAAGATGAGTTCAGAAGCACAACTGCTCTCCTGCAGCATTTTGTGATTATTTCAGGCTAGGCAGAGATAGCTTACATACTTTCTAGGTTAATAAGGTTTAAACAAATAGTTAAATCCGGAGAAACTTGAGCCAACTAGGACAAGGTTCAGTATATGGTAAGTATCACAGCACTTCGTTCTTGTTTCTAGAACTACTAGCAACAGCTTGGAGGAACTGCTCACAAAAATTATTATTATTTTTTTTTTTAGATCTCCAAGCATCTCTTATCCCCATGCTTTTCTTATAGGGGATATTACGGATGAGAACCAGTACAGCTGACAGCAGACACGCATCTCTACTGTTAAGCACTTCACTTTATAGTGCCTGTTACTTCCCAGTCATACATTCTTCACAGCACTATTGCATATAATTCTACCTTACTTGGAAGTTAGTTGTAGTGGTAGCTCAATTTCTTGTAAAAAAGCAATAATACGGTCACTCCAATGTATTCATCTTCCTTACTTTTTCTTTTTAAATACTAAAACGCAAAGGCTTTCTGTTCAGTCTCAGTGCCTTGGCACTCTCCCTTGCACTGGAAAGCATCATAAAGTAACATAAGAAGCTTAACTTACAAGCAGAATTACTTCGGTGGCATGCTGGGACATTTTTATGTGCACTTAACCAGCAACGCATTTGAATAGTGGCCAACAGAAGTATTTATTTTAAGATCCTTTTTTTCAGTAACAGAATTTAAGTCCCATTAATTTTAGTGCCCAGTATGGAGAGCACTTTGACTTGGAATTGTTCAGTCTTACAGTAATCATTTTAGTGTTGTGCACCTACAGAAGCCTCCTAAGCAAGTCCAAAACATTTTGTATGGATAAAGATGCCAATGGAGCTTTACAGCTCTGAAGTCAGCCAGAAATGAAGACTAGTTCCAAAGATTTGTTCAGTACACCCGTTAGATTGAGCAGGTTTCTAAAGTTACCCCATGAATCTTTAAGATAATTTTGGTAAGTTAAGAAAAAGATGTGGGGAAAGTTCCTTTAATAGTAAATGGGCTGACTTCATCTTGCCCTGAAATTAATGGAGCTGATCTCCACAGCCATAAGTCATATTTCACGTCTGCTGAAAAGAGACAAGCGATTTGGTTCAGTACCAAACTCAGACAGGGTAAGTTATCTACCCCGATACTAGTGATGGGAGAAAGTCAGAGTTCGAACAGATTGAGATTTAAGATGTGGGTAAGAGGATTTGCAATGATCTAATTAACAGAATTCTCTCTCATGTCTTAGAAGTATTCCAGAACTCACAAGTATTTTATTACTGAGCTTTGTTTCTCAGTTATTTGAAGGCTGTATTTTCTTAAAATAAGAGTCTTGATTTTCCTCCCTCCTTTACAAAAAAAAAAATCCAGTGCTACAGTTGATAGCAAATGTTTGGCACAGCTTTTTGCTACTACCCCAACTGTAGCTATCTTTCCAAGAACAGCGGAGAATGATTAGCATCTAGTACCGTTTATATCCACAAGGGAGTGCTAAGCACCTAGCAGACATCTCAATTTACAAGGCTTTCAAGCGTTACTCATTTCTGACATCGGAACTAAGCATCTGCAGCATGACAGTGTAGCAGCACACTTGAAACGCTGAGGTTAAGCTGTTAAATGCAGTCTGGCATTTGAATTCCCAATAAACTTTGGTTAACTTTAGTTAGGCAATGCAGAGCACCCAGCAGCATTCAAAGCATGCTGATAAGCCAGGTGTTCAAGTGTAGCTTTTTTTTTTTTTAAGTGCCTAGAAAGTTCAACATGTAGATGCTCTTCAGTAGAGAGAAGGAGCGTTTTATTTATAGCCATAGTACAGGTGTAGCTCATGACATCTCTAAGATTATCATAACCCCAGGAAAAATAAACAACATACTGCTAATCAGCAGGGCATACGAAGCCCAAATCTGCCTACAATCAAGTGACCAGTAAATTACATGGATCCCAAGACCCTCCTGTTCTTCTCACCCACTGCAATCCCCTTCCCTCTTAGAAACTGTTTTCAGCTTTACAGTTCATGTGCAATGATCACTATGTTCTTGAAGTTACATACCAGCTGTGTTTTGGATTGGATAGACTACTACAGCAGTAAGCACTATCATGTAGCATTACTTACTTACCCCATTTCATCACCATATATATAGGCCCCAAAAGTCTTCAAGCACATCTGTGTTAAGTTTGCAAGAACAATTTAAAGCCATAGAGGATTTTTTTTTTTTTTTTTGTAAAGTTAACACACACCCTTGTGAGGTGTTTGATATAGTGGAGAAAAGTTGAGCACTTAAGGTGGGATTGAGCCAGAACAGGAACCAAGTATTTTGCGCTAGGGCTGCCACTTACTTTCCTTCCGCATTACCATAGAAGTTTCTATCAGATTGAGCAGCAGAATGAAAGCTCACATTGACCAATAAAAGCAAATCCTTTTCATTGTATTATGTTTTCTCCTTCCATCAATAGGAGTTTCCTGTGCAAAAAAAGAAACCTAACCCTGCATGAAGAAATTCTACTCAGCAGATATTTTACAGAAAACTCAGAGATATAGTAGTGGCTATGCAGATGATTAGTTACCTGTTATCAAAGCATTTTATTATTCAGCCACCAGATGAAAGCCACTGTTTAAGCTCCTTATTGGAACGTTTGCATCGTGTTATTTTCAAGGCATGGTTAACACTAGTGAAATTCATTCACGATTTTCTAGAAGATAGTATTACTAGTAGTGGCTGATCATGAACATATTTGAGATATCAAAGCCTAGAGTTCAGTTTCAAAGAGGTATTATGCTCTATGAAGTTATAGTGATCCAACAAGCATCTTGGGAGATTTACAGACTGTCATTGAACTAAGTACAATAAAGGACTTTTATGCAACTGTTTTGATTCCAGCCTTTTAGCAGCTCAAGATCTATAAGGAGCAAGCAAATGACTGCGTAGGTATGTCCATACACACATAACTTCCAGGGGCATGTTAGAAAATTCTGAGAAGCTTATTTAAAATAAAACCAAAACAGCAGAATTTCTTTCTTAGCTAAGTTTTGCCAAGAATATATTGTAAGGAACATTGTTTATTGTATTTTACTTCAATAACGCACAAAAATATTTGAAATGCACATTAATTCTCATATACAACTTAGTTATTGATCCCCTTAACTAAAAAAATCGTATTTGAATACTCTGTATTGCATTTTAATACTTTAACTGGACTCTTTTTAAAGAAGTTGTCATTATTTAAACTATGTTCACACTTGTTACTCAGTTCAAGACATTCTTAAAATAAACACCATTTCCACCTCAACTCTTAACGCAGTTTTTGCTTTGCCATCAGGATTAACTGAAGACTTGGAAATGAAACTGAGTTAACTGCAGAAATGAATACAGACAATGGGTTGTTAAGCATGGCATGCCAATTTCCTACTTTTTTTTTCCCCCAACAATACAAAACAAAAAAGCAACAAGAACCAGGTAGCTGTCAATTTGTATTTTTGTTACATGTTCACGCCATGGTAGTTTCCTACATTCTCAGCCAACTGGCTCATACACCCATTTTAGTTTGACTAAAACCCCAGGGGGAAAACCACAGAATTTGCATGAGTTATACCCCAGTGAAGTTTATTATGAAATGTTTTTAGGTAGTAATTGAAGAAAGGCTACTGTTGTTTTTTATTTACTTTGTGTTTTTCTCCAATTAAGTCACAGAAATATGTGCCAACAGGTAAAAAAAAAAATAAGTTTGATGCAGAACTATGGCTCCCAAGCAAACTTGCTACATAGTTTCAGCAGAAAATAGCTACTAAAATTAAAAGTTCACTTTAAATATAGCCCCATTTCAAACCCGGTCTCTCAAGCAGGTGAGATCAACAGGACTTTGCCTGAATTATCAACAGTACGATCACTCTCCAGATGAGTAGGTTTGGTTAACATGTTTAACTACACAGTGTGTGCTTTTGTGTATATGCAAATACATACACCAACAGTCACTGTATAGCTCTATAGACAAGGCCAAACTGCAGATAGAGACTTAGACTTTGAAATTGTGTCCTTTTTAAAAAATAATGTTTTAGGCTCCTTGAGCTCTGATGGTAGCAGCTATTCCTAATTTGCAAAGTTATCCAGTAGCACAACAGTTTAAATATAAAATATTAATAAAAATGTAAAAATTGATATATAGTAGAGTATATGGAAGATAGTAGGGGTAGTAGTATTTTAGGGTCATAAGATATTCATGCCCACAGCATGTAGAAAATATTCAAGACTTGCCTCCAGCTCTACTAGTCATGTAAAGGTCTTACCTTCATTAGCAAGGATAGTGCAACAAACCACTTCCCACAATTGTATTATTATTTGTGTACTTCAATACACTGATATCGTGCTTTTACAGCTTAGCATGTCTGCCCTTACACTCCAGATCTCTGAAGATGACATTTTTGGGTGCTTCTGTGGATGAGCAATAGTTAGTAACGAAAGTGTTAATGGGGTCTTTGGCACCTCTATCTCATTAGTAAAGCAAAGTCCTGCTCCATTTTCTTTCAGGAAAAGTCCCATCAGTGGTGCATTCTACTAGCACTGAAGAGTAGAATAGGTCTGTACAGTATGATGATAGGAAAACATTACGAAACAGCAATATATTCATCTACAATTGTCTTTCCAATCAATTGCACAGAAGTTTGGTCCACTTCTTCAGTTAGCATAGTCCTCTTAAGAACTTTGGTTACAGCATTAACGTTTTGGTAAAAAAAAAAAAGAGCAGATGCTTTTCTTCAAGTAGATTTTTCATTGTCTTCTCCCATCTTCTGAACCCGTGAATACTTTTTGCATGAAGATTTGAAGCAGCTAGGAGGCCAAGATATTGGCCAGGAGAAGCTGCAAGGGACAGAGCCTTGCACGTTCTTCTCGAAGAAATAAAATATTGGGTACCACCATGCTCGAGAAAGAAAGTTCGTCTGCGAAGAGACCTTCAGAGTCTGTATTGACAAAAGTAGGTAAGGAGAAAAAGAACACAAAGAGACAATCAGTTTAAAGCACTAATAACCATTTAAGACCAAAAGAAGCAATATTCACATGCATGTCTGCAAAGGCATGTTGTCTTGCAAAAATGCAGGTAAATACATTGCATTTAGCATGGAAAAAAGACTGATGAGTACTCAAGTAGGCTACAATACAAACATATACTACAAACTGAGCACCCTACAGAAAGGGATACTCTAAGCACTCCAGGGAGATAAAGCACTCAAGCCTTTTTGAAGGAGAGTCTTTTCAGGCATGTCGTGTTTCCATTAATGACTAGTAGTTGAAAACGAGAATAAAATGTCAGTTCTCAAGCTCTTTTATGTTCCTACTTGAAAATACTGAAGTAAATGAAAATATCTTCTGAATAATATATTTTTAAGTGACTTTTACAGCAGAACTGCCAATAGAATTTCAAGATGGTGAGAAATTTACCTAGAGCAACCTAAATTATCTACCGTTGATTCATAAACTTACATAATCAAGGGCTATTCTGCACATCCACAACAGCAACAGAACATTGAAGTTCAAAAAAAGTGTTTTTATGCCAAGATATCAGAGATGTTTTTTAGAACTTAAACCCCAGATTAAGAAGAGATTATCAAAGCATTAAACATTTACTTAAACCATAGTAAAGTCAAGCTCCTTGACAAACTCAACTAAAACTTCAATACTGACCTTCTAATTTTTATTTCAAAATTAAGAACTAATTTTGGCCAGTGAGCAGAATTCACAAATGCAGGCAATACATTGATTCTAAACTTCTTTGCGACTCACCTTTTCATTAGCCATCGAGTGGTACCACCAGAAGAGCCGTGTGGTGATGTAGTAAGCAATGATGACATCTACAGTGTAGTGTTCATGAGCAACAAGTATACAAATTATGCCAGCAGCACTCATCAGCCAGCAGATTAAGTGGTACCACCAGAAATGACGTGGTGAATCTGTAAGAACAGGGAGGTAAAGGGAATACAAAAGCAAACATATTACTATAGCAATCCACAGTGGGTTAAGTAGGAAATTTTAAAAAATGATGTAAGACTACTAAATTTTAAAGCATAAAACATCTATGATGAACCCAAGCAAACCAAATATAAGCTGCCACTAGAGGCAGACAGACCATCACCTGTTTTGTAGTCAATTTAAATTTTCCAGTTAACACCAATTCTATTTTCCACGTATCCTATAAAAAGTTATTTTACTTGGCTGCTCTGAATCTTCCGTTCTTTATTCTATACTTGAGGTAGCTTTCATTCAAGTCCAATGTCTAGAACTGACGTAAACTGAGCACAAAATCAGATGAAACAGGAAAAAGACACATGTACTTTAAGCTCCTAGGTTTTAGCTACTTCACAGAGATCTCTACTCTGCAAAACACTACACTGTATGGGGAAGAACAGTGCAAATTTACTCATCTTAACAAAAAAGTCTAAGTGGGAGCAAAGCTATTCTTCAAAATGTATTTAAGCCACTTCAGCAGCACAGTTCCCTTCGCTTTCTCTCCCCATTGAAAAATGTCTTGGGTGTCACAAAGACCATTCATAACTTCTGATGGGCTAACAGGCTTCATTTCACTTGCAGTGGGAGGTTTTGGCACCCTTTCCCTTGTGGAACTATGGTCAGCTTTTAATTTTACACACCAGCAGACAAGTTACTGATCTCAAACCTACCCAGCTAGTTTCATATAGGCCTGTGCAAAACAGCGGCTGTAAGACTTCAATTTCAGTGCATATGCCAGAAAAGTAAGCTTTCATGTTCCCCTAAACATTACAAATTCATATTTACTGGTTAAAAAAAAGAATCGGAAGCCAAGTCATTTCAATAAGTTGAAACCAACCCCAAGCAATACGCACAAGGCTAGAAATACAAATTACTACTCTAGGCAAAAAAGTTGGAGTATGAGAGAAATAAATGAGGCAACAGACAAATCCAGTAAACTGGAAATAAAAACCTCATAATGCATATGATACTGAAGTTTGTCATATCAGAAGAATGAGAGAGCATCTCGTCGAGAGAGAATCAGTTATAGAGCACACTACTACAGAAATGTGTGCTTAATAATTAGGCAGCAAAAGACTCATTACAAGAATCTGTATGATACAAGTCTTCCAGCCCTTTGTGATAAAAGGGCAAGAATTATACTATCACTAAATAATGTGTTACCTGCATCTGTCCTTGTACTAAATACACTGAAGAGTATGTGAACAGCATTAAGCTGCAGTTACAGCCACAAACTAAGACATAATTTTGGCTTTAGGCCCTTTTCCTAATACTTTACTGGTAATTTTGATGAGTTGCATATGCCATTCCCTCAGTACTATTCACTTTACACAGATGACCAAGGCCTAAGAGTCAGGAGACGAATTAGTTATCTTAAACCTCTATTATAAAAGCTTATGAAATCTGCAGGTGCAAGACGGTTTTAGGTTTACAATATTAAAGAGGCATTTTCAGATGTTTTTGAAGGCAGAACACAGCATTGCGACACACCTCTCCCTCAGCATTTTAACAGAGGGAGGCATTCAACTGATGCTAGTTAGTCCTATTTGTTTCAGTGAAAAGTCATACATTTCCATGAGCTACACTAGCATTTGCGTAGTTTGGGATGTAACACTAAGAAGATTCCAGTTCCAAACATGCCAACTGAAAAGGAAACTCCTCACTCCTCATTTATAAGCAGACAAGTTACAAGGACAGAAGCACTGCTTACCATATATCAGACTCCAAAGCTGGCAATCCGTTCTGCAGAACTTCAGCTGATGCTGTGTGGGCAGCACAGACAGATTCCTCACCCTCCCCACACCCAATAACACTATAAAGCAGAAGGGGAAGCTGTAACCCCATTATCTCCTGTGTGCTTACCAAACTCTTAAAAGTCCCAAGGAAGAGACTCTAGAAGAAGACATCCGAGGAGTAAAAAAAAAAACCCACATCACTTTCCACTGTTTGATGTAACTAACATACTACATGTTTAGAAGAACATTGCTTCTGTACGTAGAAACAGTGTGCAATGACTGTACGTTCAAGCCATAAAAATCGCTTCAAACCTAAAGCAGTCAGCCTGCACAGAGCTAGTCTGCAGTGTGTTTTAGCCAAAATTTGAATAACCTATCAATGAATAATTAAATGCTGGCTTGCTTCAACCAATCACTTCATATAAAGCTAGAAGTGAACCGTCTAGTCACATCAAGCCCTAAAAATCCACACCACTTTTACTATACCTATGTTCCATTTTCATTCTGCAAAGTCATGACTCGTATTTTCAAGCATCTAAGCACACAATCTGTGTGGAGTTGTTCAATAACTTTTGGAGGGCAGTTTTACATGTACTCCTATCACATGCTTTCCCGGTGCAACAGATACAAACGGGAATGTATTAAATACACCATAACTTACACTCTTTGATGAACAGGTAGATCAATGTTAGCACTACAGTGTGACCACTAAACAGGAAGTCTCCACAGAGGATGTGAGATCCAGTTATGGACAGACCACCACCAGAGATCAGTCGCAGGATCCTCTGCAACTTTGCCTGAGAATCTCCATTCAACTAGACCACCAAAAAAAAAAAAAAGTAAAACAAAAATTAAGATAGAGTGTAAATTACCTGAAAACACTTGTTGATAAAATTCTTATGCAAACTTATGTGGGGGAGACAGGAAGAAAAAGGACACATTTATCTTTATTTTCTTTGTGTTCTACCCCCCCCAAAAAAGTCTCTAAACTTAGCAAATATAAAGTTGTTTGAGTTACAATCTCAGTCACAACTTACTCAGATTTAGAGGCTTTTTTTTTTTTTAAATGCATTCAGATCAGGTCTTTATTTCAGACAAATGTTTGGCAAATACTCACTTTTACTCAGTTTCACCTAAAGTAAAGGTTAATTCTAGGGGAAAAAATGATAAAATGTCTCGGGCTGAAAAATACCTGAAAGATTATCTAGTTCCAACCAATAGCATCATAAAGATAAAGGGATTTTTTCGTTTTTCAGAATCAGAGAAATATTCACCTGGACAAAAAGATCCTGAAGAGCTATCAAGTTTCTCAGAGTTTGAGTGAACCCTCTTGTTTTAATGGCAGCAAAGTGTCTGCTAAAAGGACGTTTAAGATTCCCTTTGTTTGCCTCTTCTCACCCTTTGATAAAGCCTGCAGGCAAAGCAATCCTGCAAGCTATTAAAGCAAAATAGTTGAGGGACTCTACAACAGTGATGTAAATGAAGCTTTCTTCCGTAACAAAAGAACATAGTGGATGAACTATTTAAGTCAAGTTCTCCCAACTGGAAAGCATAGAACTGAATAGACATGTTTAAGGTTGATGAGATCCTACCCAAAAAGGTGACAAATTCACTTTAGTATTTGCTTTAATGAGCCATAATGACTCAGGCAGAGATTAAGACAAGAATTAGGAAGTAAGAGCTCTTACCTTTGGCGCACACTGAAAATGCATTCCAGGCACAGGTAAAGTTGTAACATACATAGTAATACAGCGGTACAGGTACAAAGTTCCTATTATAAAAAAAAACCTGCGTCCCACTATTGATCTGAAAGGAAGGGAAGAGGGAAAAAAGGATTATGTACAAAGGTCACATGCAGGATACACACGTAAGAGTTACAGAGCTCTAGCTTCATTAGATAGCTAAATACACAGAATTAAAGAGCAGCTCCACCCACTGCTCCTTGCCTCAACACTTCTCTACAGCACTACTTTAAGTCAAATACTAAAAAGCCTTCCTTGATCATAGTAGGATACAGCAACTACCACAAAGGTCCCAGCAAAGCTATCTTCACATGGCCTCAGTCTGATTTAGGCACGAAATTCGGGCATGCTGTCAGGTACAGTTTCCCTTGACTCAGTGACTTTTCTCATATTTGGAAGTGAAGTACATGTTTATCTTACACAAATTAACACAAGAGAACAAGCTTCTATTCCAGCTGTAGAAGACAGTGGCTTCTTCCTCAGATGCATAAAAGTTTTTTTGTTTTGTTTTTTAAAGTATCGCTGATTTCCTGTTTAAATGTAGCCATTTCAGTAATCACAACTCTGGAATGCCCAATCCCATAGTAAATTGGAGGAGTGAAAGTGCATATCAAATTCCAATTCAAAAACACTACATGATAAACAGGAGAAAGCCACATCTCTGTACCCAGTATGGACACCAGAGCATTTTCTAATAGCCATCCCTTCATCATTTTCTGCCAGACCTGAGAGTCTTTTCAACCATAAAGCTACAGATCGTACTGTAAGCTTTCTTCTACTACCCAAGTTAAGTGACAGAAACCAACGCTTTGGAAACAGAAAAAAACAGTTACTTACTTATATCTAAGAAATAACCACTGGAATATCCATAATCCAACTAGTATCATTCCGTTTATTTCGGATACGGAAAAAGCCCATTTCACACGATCAACATAATCAAAAAATTTATCAGGCAAGGGAGGGCTAAGCTCCTTCGGAGGTACTCTCTCATGGACCACAGTGATCATGACAGTTGTTAGAATCAAGTTGAAGAGAGCATAGACAAAGGCAATGCCTGTTTTCCACCATTCCAGAGGAAATTTGTTCCTTGTCTCAGCAGGCATAGCAATCTGGATGTAATCAGGATATTTCTTTGCTGTTTTTCGCAAGCCATTGGACAAGCCCTTGGGTTTGCTATTGCCATTTTTGTTCTCCTCACTGACTGAGAGAGTAGGTCGGGTGTAGCCATTAGAAGCATCATTGTTTTGACCCTCCATATGTTCTTCAAGCTTCGCTGTCTCAATGGTATTCATTCCCAAGCTGTACGGCCCAAACCAGGTGAGTTTCAGTGACTGTTTTCCAGGCTCTCTTTGAAGTCTCTTGCTCCTCAAAGTCCAGTGTTCTCGTTCCTAGATGATTTTTGATTACTGGTAAAATTCTTAAGATGAGTCCATTGTGCTGAAAGATACTGTGAAGCGAGTTGTGGAGACAACTTTTTCTCTAGAGCTGCATCATCTGCAAAAAAAAAAAAGAATATTCAGGACCTTCAGAACTATTAATGTGACAATGAACAAATCTTAGAAAGGCTTATTATATATGTTTACATCCATTTTACATATACATATAAAAAGAAACTAAAGGTGATACTGTAAAATAATTCAAGATTAGAGACTTATCAAGCTACAGATTAGGCTTTTTCTTTTTTAAAAGGAGAAGATGCACAGCCTTTTATCATCACAGCTCTCACTGCAGTTGTCAGAACTAAGACTAATCCACATGTGCAGCAATTCTGAGGTTTATCACTCCAGGGCATTTTGTACAAAATAATCACTCCTGTTTGACAATACAGTTACTGTATATTAACGTGGTTTATCCATATAGATCGGTCAGCCAATCTTGTTAGTTGAGGTGATGAGACAAAAGAGAAAGCCACTACAGGATTTCATCTAGTAAGGCATAAAATCAGATTATCTAGGAAATTCACTCATGGATAGCTCAATTAAATATCCTTGGAACTAGAAGTATGTCAACCACAGCTGTTGTAGTACCCACTAAACATCTGGATTTTCAGAGAACTGAGAAATACTTCTGGATTAGATTCTTAGTTACAGTAACCTATATGTAGAATAAAGTATGAGTGGTCTATTTTTCCATTGGTTTACATAGAAGGGGGTCTAAATAGATGTTTTAAACATAAATGAGTAGCAAGACTCTGTGCAGGATTTATTTCAGGCTGTATTTATCAATTCAGGAAAATCCGTCAGTTAAAGGCACCCATTAAAGTTTTCACTAGGTAAGTAAAAGCCATTTTCTATACTATGCTCTACAGAGAAAGAAAGTGTAGTTCACCTCTGCAGAGCCAAAGTAGTTCTAGTTGAATCAATAGCCAAGTTTTGTCTTTAAAGTTCTGTGATATTGCTTGTAGTTGTAGCATGCAGTTTTTATTCTGTTCAATTCCCATTACAAAAAAAATAATATACAAAGTGTTCACTGTCTACCTGCTAATTTTTTTTTTTATTGCTTCTCTAAGAGGAGAGCCCAACACCACCACCACCTCACACCTGCATGCCAAAACAGGCTGCTGCTGTAATGCTGTGCTGTGATGAGGATGGTAACTGGAGCTGCCCATCTCCCCGCTCCATCATAGACCTTGTTTAGGAGAAAACAGGCTGTTTAGGAAAAGCTTGTTTAATAATTTATCTCTTTATAGCAAAGAACCTAAACTCAAGACAGTCTGGAAACTTTTGGTTTGATGTTTGTGTCTTTTTTAAAGAAAGGTATTTAACATGGTCAGCACATAAATCCTACTGATATTCTATCTACACTTCTTACAGCCTAACAACAAAATGGCTAATTAATTGGTGCCAGATAAGATTCATACAATTAATCCCAAAATATTCAAAAAGTATTCAAGAGGTATTTCTAAATTAACTTCTCAGTGGCGTCTCCAGAATTCACTGCCACTGGTTGGCTTTTTCTAAATCCCTGTTAAGAGCATGAGAAGCTACACGCGAAGCAAACTCCCCCACCTGCAGAAGCAACAACCTGGAGAAGACAAGTGATGGTTTCTGATGCTTTTTTCCTCCCTCTTATTCTGACAAGAAGTTCTGCTTTCCTAAGAGAAGGGGATGCTTAAGCCAACAGCTGGGCAACAACTTCATTATGGCGCTTGTCAAAACTAAGACTATTCTTTCAGAGCAGATGTTAAATCAGTCATACTAGAGTAGGAGAGCATTTCAACTTCCATGTGTACTCATCTTGACACATTCCTTTCCCTGCCTGCTAAAGACAAGGATAAGACCCAGGACTTCGATGACAATACAGAAAAAACACTTCTGCTGTAGTGTCACATCTACACACAGATAAATGGAGATACAGCTAGACTTAAACCTTTGCTACTTCAGTGTTCAGAAGTCTTATGCCATTAGTAATTAAAAGATACCTAGAAAGTAGTACCCTTGCATAACTATTTCTTTAGACTGGTCAAATCTGCATGCATATGCATGTAACGGTATAGAAACGTGCTGATGTCTTATCACAGCCACACAAGCACACAAAGAAGCTCTTTCCTCAGTTCAGCTGTTTCCAAGAACAAGGCAAAGAGACATTTCACTCTTAACATTTCTGTGTAAGGCTTGTACTCTTCTGTATTCAAATCCAAATTCCAAGCAGAAAAAAAGTTTTCCCAGGTTTTTGGAACCACGGGTGAGCATTTGAAAGGAAGGAACAAAACCTGGTCTTCACACACAGTCCGAATCTCAAATTGTAAGAGCAAGCTCACTAGGGAGGAATCTGTGAGAGCATGCTACAACTTCCCCCTGTTTAAAGTTCACACTGTATGTGTATTCTGATCAAAACACATATCGCCTGTTATGAATCATTAAGTTTACAGGAACCAGCTGCAGTAAAAAGAAATTAAAATCAAGCTTGAGAGGACAAGGGAAAAAACCAGCCTACTTGATGCCTGTTTCAAGTTTATCATTGTTGCTTTCCTGGTTTTAATGAGATCTGATTCCAGAAGCAAAGAAGCCTAGCTCCAATTAGGCTGGTCATCATCCAGCAGGTTCCTTTACGTTCACCTCCTACATATCTGCCCTCTAATTAAACAGGTTAGAGAGAGCAGTCCATTTCCAATGGCTAACATCAGAAGACCAGCAAGAAAAACAAGCTTTTATATGCTCTGCTCCAAAAAGCCTTATTTCATAGAAAAAGCAGTTTGAGTTTCATTAAGTAAAATTACTGGGGGATAGACATGGTGACGTTTTGCTCCTGTGTGATTCTTGATTTAATTGCAAGCATCACAGCCCAAGCAATGATTTCTGTTGTGTTCCCAGAAAATGGATGGGGGAAAACAAGAAATCATATGCCAACTGTTGCCCTCCATACCAAAAGCAATAAAAAACATCTTCCCTTTTAATGAGGAGAGATCATAGATCTCCCAGGCTCACACAATTTTTACTAATAGCAGAAGTATAAGGCATGATAGACTTATTCTATTGACAGAAGAGTTAGAGCCTAAGCCTCATTTATGAAATCTTAAAAGCGGTTCCTTCCTGATTCCCAACAGATGCGTGTACATCTCTGAAAAGCACGCACATCCCCAACCCAAAGATACAAAGCATACATCAGTATTCATTTAAGACCATACAACATGCGTGGGAAGACTGCGTTCCCCCCAAAACACCAATTTTAATCCCCAAAATAAAACATTAGATTACGCTTCTTAAAAAGCTTTGTCAGTCATTCAGCACCAGCTTTTCCCTTCAGAGCTTTAAGGTAACACCAGGCATTAGCGGAGCATTACACTAATGCAGTATTCATAAGTGAAGTCACCCTTTTGTTTCCTAACATTTAATCTTCATCTCATATACCTGTTTCAAGGATCACTAAATCACTGCACACAACCTACTCTGCAAGCTGCAAGAAGTCACGCTCCTTTTGATCACTGAAGATTAGAAAGAACAGAATGTCTCAAACTCAACACATTGAAGAGAAAAATGAAGAGTCATAGGTCACAGAACTGAAAATTTACCTTGGCAGGTTCACTTCAGAAGCTATCCTACGATGGAAGCAGTCAGTTTAATAGGAAAATCTGTCATATCACAAAATTCTTAGAACTGAAAAAAGCACTCCCTGACTCAGCTAAGGAAACACAAGCAACCTGTTTCATGGTACCTCTTCAGTGCTTGCAGCAAGGGCGACAAGCAGCATGAAGTGGCTGGACTCCTCGTTCCTCCCCAGCACACTGGTCAGCCAGCCTTGAAGCCCACCTCCAAACACTTCTTGCTTCCCCAGAAGGGGTTAGGACAAGCAGGAAGCACTTGTTCAGACGTTCCTGTTAAACCTGTCTTGGGATTTCTCTTAACTAGCACCGTGGCGCAATAGGATCCCCCAGTGGGAAGGGTACAGGGATCCTCAAGAAGCTTCTCAGTTAAAAGCAGGGGAAAAAAAAAGTTCTGCCTTGGCTTCCTGTAACTACAGGGTGAGCTGCAGCACACTTTCTCAAAGTTCAAAGCAGTGACTGCACGGTTGCTAACCCAAGTCCTCCTTGTTTGTTTACTTTATGGATTAAAAACCTATTATCACCGAAATAGTCCCTGAGTCAGGCAAAGTCCAGCTCCAGCCAGCCCAACAGACACCTGCAGTTTCACTCCATGACCCTCACTTCCTGCAGAGACCAAACGAAACTGTTGCACAAGTCATTTTCGCCAGTGAATTACACGCATTTGGGGACTCTACAAGGAAGAGAATTTTTTTTTTAAAGAAGGAACCATCAGTTCCACTTCACTGAAAGAGAAGATAGAGTCAAAATATTCCACTGCCATGCCAGCAAAGGTTCTGATTTGTATCTTCTTTCAAACATAACTTCTTGAAGCATCTTTCAACATCAGAAGTATCTGAACATAGGCAACATTATGACTCCCAGGTTCAAGTCCACACAAACCACCCCATTCTTTGTAGGCCTCCAGGTTTTGAAAATGCTTATCCTTGTTGTCAGCTGACACGATGTAAATATTATGCTAGAACAGAAGACACTGAGAAAAATGTTCCTATTTCTGTCACGTTTGGGGTTTATTTTCATCTCTTCTCCCAGTTTCAAGCTTGCTTCGTGTTGTGCCCGATGTTGCAGAACAGTTTACAAAGGAGGGTTTGTTTTCCATTTCTCCTCCAACTCAGATTTTAGCTTCACCCCTCCAACCAGGGGTGAAGAGATTTAGAGAGACACAATGCTCAAGGGTTTCTTTTAAAAATCTCATGCAAAATACCCAGTCTTGGAGAGTACCTAGTTCTGTTCTCTTACCACATACCTACCCTCAGCTTTTTCTTTTAATTTTTATACTTATACAAATTATTTTTTCAATTCGTAAAAAAAAAAGTCACTTCAATGAGAATGCATTGAAATGAAAAGATCAATTTTCTCCCAAATAGAGAGATTGATTTCCACTGGATGGACAAGAGCCCCAGTTTAATTTTTGTATCTATAGACTTCCACAGAACTGGTTCATAATCACCTAAGCTCGTGCAGCCCTTCTCAACACGTGTCACAGCAGTCACTGATGGGGAGATCAGCAATCAAATCCAGATGCATTTTGTACCCTTAACAGTTGGAACATCTGAAGAATAATGCATTTAATGAAAAATATCAAGTGCTTCACAGTATGCAGTTGACTTATTTGTGGGCAAGAGGAGGAAACTAGTTACTACCACTAGTAATTTAAATAAAGGAAGACTGTTTTCAAACATTTAATGACATCCACATAAGCCTTAAATATCAAACAGCATCTGAATAACAAGAGAACGATAACATAACAACCTAGCAGCAGAACAGCCTCCAGGTTTTTGTATTAACTTATTAAGCAAAAGCAATTATACCTACAGCTTGCAGGAAAGAGCGGTGTTCCTTCCTGGTACTCTGACAGGACTGCAAGGTTTATTGATCCACCATTTCTGATGTCTCATCAGGATTATTTCCAGCTGAGTGCATGCTGTGGTCAAAACTTTGTTTGCACTGAAAGCTCAAGGTGCTATGTCATCTGGTCTGTAGGAACTCAAAGGCTTTCTTTCCCTCCTAGTGCCTTCTCAAGCTATTTTTCTCATATTCTGAAAGAATATAGAAGTATTCTGTACTCATATTCTGTATCGATGAGGGAAACAAGAAACAAAACCAAAACCCACCCTTGCTAGATGCTTTTGCTCCCTTTCTGCCAAGCTGACAGCCCAGAGAAGTGACAGTGAGGACTAAGTGTAATCATTCTCTGATACGAGCTGTGAAAGGAACTCCCCAGAGCTACATACTTTTTCTAGTCCAAAAGAAAACAAACACCATTAGCCCCCTTCCCGCAACTCATATCCACAACTCCCCCAAAAGGGGATATTCCTTTTGGCTTCTGCCTTGCCCTTATACTAATTTAATACCCTATTCCTTCTATTGTGGAACCTGAGACTCTCCCCATCAAGAAATAGAAGGTGCCCATAAACCACCTAGGGGTAGACTTAAGACGACTTCAGTAGCTAAGCAGCAAACACCTGCTTAGCTACAGGGTCATCCTGAAAATATTCAGGGTTTGGAGAAATCATTTAAAAAAAATTAAACAGTTACTCAAAGCTACCGAACATTTGCTGGGAGCGGAGGGGACATGACTCAGACTTGAAGACAGCCGAGTAACCCGAACGGATAACTGGAATTCCTGTGAGGCACACACCCAGGTCCTAAGAACAAGGTTTCTTTTTGGAACCAGTTTAATATCTTCTAAAGATAGACACATACCATCATCAAGAAGCACAGCTTTTCAACCAGCATGTTAGAACAGAAGTAGCAATTGCTAGAGTGAATAAAATATTGAGTGCACCGTCAATAAGTTTACAGATGACACCAAGCTAGGTGCGTGTGTCGATCTGCTCAAGGGTAGGAAAGCTCTGCAGGAGGATCTGGATAGGCTGCACCGATGGGCTGAGGTCAACTGCATGAAGTTCAACAAGGCCAAGTGCCGGGTCCTGCACCCACGGCGCAATAACCCCAAGCAGAGCTACAGGCTGGGAGAGGAGTGGTTGGAGAGCTGCCAGGCAGAGAAGGACCTGGGAGTGATGGTGGACAGTCGGCTGAATATGAGCCAGCAGTGTGCTCAGGTGGCCAAGAAGGCCAACAGCATCCTGGCTTGTATCAGAAACAGTGTGGCCAGCAGGGCTAGGGAGGTGATCGTCCCCCTGTACTTGGCTCTGGTGAGGCCGCACCTCGAGTACTGTGTTCAGTTTTGGGCCCCTCGCTACAAGAAGGACATGGAGGTGCTTGAGTGGGTCCAGAGAAGGGCGACGAAGCTGGTGAGGGGCCTGGAGAACAAGTCCTACGAGGAGCGGCTGAAGGAGCTGGGCTTGTTCAGCCTGGAGAAGAGGAGGCTCAGGGGCGACCTTATTACTCTCTACAGGTACCTCAAAGGAGGCTGTAGCGAGGTGGGGATTGGCCTGTTCTCCCACGTGCCTGGTGACAGGACGAGGGGGAATGGGCTAAAGTTTCGCCAGGGGAGTTTTAGGTTAGATGTTAGGAAGAATTTCTTTACTGAAAGGGTTGTTAGGCACTGGAACAGGCTGCCCAGGGAGGTGGTGGAGTCACCATCCCTGGAGGTCTTTAAAAGACGTTTAGATGTAGAGCTTAGGGATATGGTTTAGTGGAGGACTGGTTAGTGTTAGGTCAAAGGTTCGACTCTGATCTCGGAGGTCTCTTCCGACCTGGATGATTCTGTAATACACTGAGGAAAAATATAAATGGGAAAAAACACAGAGAGCAGGGAATCTTAATGAGTTTTCTTCCTGGGCTTCTAATTGTTCCCATACCAACATCTCCTTTAGTTTTCTGCACCACTCCTTCCCCCCACAATCTTCAATTATTATTTAAAGAAATTATTGGACTGAGCGTACAGCTTTAAGACAAGTGTAAGAAGGCTTGTCTACATTGGGCTCTTCCTGGTAGAGCTTAACAGGTAGTTTTATTTAGGTTGTTAGTCACATGATTTTCACATAAAGATCATTTTCACATAAAGTTAGCTCACAATTACTATCTCTCACCCAATATTTGGAACTTTTATAACATCCATCAAAATATTTTAGCTTCTGGGATTTATCAAGGACTTATTTGTCACAATTTCAGCAGGCTCTCCAAATAAGTAGTTCTTAACATGCTGTTCCAAAACTGAATGCTCATACTGAACAGAAGTGTTCAAAATAATAAGATTGATATATTCTATCATTAAAGATACACACACTCACGTACAAGATGCCAGTTTCTAGGTAGCAGTAGTTTTAAGCTTCATTCACTTTTATTAGGTTTGGCTCAAACATTTGATACAACTGGAATACATTCTTGTCTTTGGTAGTCACCATAGGAGGATCAGGAAGTAAATTACTCCGGAAGTAAATTAAGCAGCTGGAGATAACACAGGTTATTATATCACATTATTACCTATATCACAGTTAGCAGGAAACAAGTGTTAGTAGTTGATACTGTCTTTGGTCAACTAAGTTTTTAGGATTACCTTTGGGGATCAGAACAAGTAAAGAAGCTGGGTATTCTCTGCTATCTTGATAGCAGTAATTTAAGATTTGACTTAATTTTAAGTATTCCAGGTCTCCAGATTTACAGTAGCACTTTCTCCATCCTTTATGTATGCCTCAAACTGCACATAGATCACAGAAAACACTGCTAAACCAGATCTGAGCAAAGTACACTTTGGTATGAAAAACAGGACTGAGCTTAATAGATTAGCTTATTATACCTATTTTGCTACAGTAAAAAATATTCCCAGAGCCAAGCTCATCTTTCAGATGTACAATGTTTATGCTTGCACTACATAAACACATGCAAGAAGTGGATTGCAGTTTGACTATCTGGAAGTCGGAAGCTTATCTACATTCTCTGATAGGCTGCCAACACACTTGTCACTCGTGATTCTGAAGAAGCAGGAGATAAAGCTGTACTACAGAAGTACTGCTCATTCAAACACTCTCAGAACAGATTATCATATTGTCACTTGCGAGTCTATATTGGTTTTTCCTTAGAAGCACTTACCAGGACCCCAATGGCAACGCGAACAAAGGAAAAACATCTGAGCTCTATCGTTCTGAACATCACTGAGTAAGTTTGCCTTAATCATTTGAAGGCATCTTCAAGATCTTCAGCTGTTTGGTCCCCAGACTCCAAAGGATCCTATTTGCTGACCAAGAGCTTGTTGCCCTTTAATGGATGCTTCTGGACAGAACAGCATGCTAAGCTGAGTTGATATTTAAGCTCCCAATCAGCTGCTTTTGAATAAATACAAAAAGGTACTGAACGACTGCCTATTTTGTAACATTGCAAAGCGGCACTGGGCTTGCATCTTTTTTTCCCCGCTCGTTAAAGGAAAACTTATTATAAACACTCCATAAAGAGTAGAAGTCACTGTACTACCTCTGTCTTACCAGGCAAAAGATAACGTAGGAAAAAATAACAAAATAAGGCTCAGGATCATCATGCTGTTATGTACATGTAGTTCACTGTCTGAGTGTTTCAGCGTTCTCTGCACTGATCACTTTTATTTTGCTCTAGCCTCTTGATGCTGTCAAGGTACTACTACCCAAAGAAAGATCCTTCCCCAAAGGACACAATAAAGACTTGCTGGCAGCCTAGCCCACGTCTTCTCTAGATCACAGGAAAGTTGCAGTTACCAGCCACCGGGAGCGGCACAGGAGGCAGCAATGTTTCATAATGTTTTATAAAATCCTCCACCCAGTTACCGAGGGTAAAAGGTTGTGCTTCACCATGGAAAGTCAGAGAGAGAGGTTAGTCACCACTTTCATCACAGGGTGGTGAGCAATTGCACTGACTAATGTGTGCTTTAAAGAGACTCTGCTACAGCTTATCAGGCAAGAGGCAGCTAGAAAGCCACACACTTAGGGGAAACTTATCAGTGATACATCCTAAAAATATTTCGGCAACTACTAAAGAGATAACGCCTGGCAAGTTTTTCCCTTGTGCTACTCCCAAATAGAAGCATAGCACCAGCTGCAAAGTAAGAGGTCACATTTATGAGAACATTCCCAAATATTCCCTGAGGCAATAAAAAACCCTCTTCCTAAGTTTAAAGAGGATAGCAGTTGCCTAAATCCACAGAGCACTTTACAGTGTTAGCAGGTAATAAGCCAGAAGTACATGCACAAGTTGTACAGCCCAGACAAAAGCTATTTTAGCGCCTCAGTATACACAGAGCCTCATCCCTCACAGGTCATGTTTAACAAAGATGCAGTACAGACATTAGTCCTTGCAAGACATATGACTGGAAAGATATCCAGTAACTACAGTCCTCATCCAGAGAGAGCAGAAAGACTCCACATCTGAGGACAGGAGACATTTAAAAGTGGTTAGCTTCATACCTTAAGTTAGTTTCACATATCCCTCAGTTCTTGTCACAACCCCACATTACTAATTAGAGACGCCTCCATAGGAGCAACACTTGTAAAGTCCCAAGCAATGAAAACATCCTTTTTCAGAAACAGAAACATCCCACCTCTTTTTCCTTCCCTATTTGAGGGTATCCCACACATGCATCCTGACACATTGTACCCTATGTGATATACACACCAGTGTGAAACAAATCTGGAAGGGTGTGTGAGTGTGTTATGGAATACCCTGAACACCTTCTCTTTCCCCTCTCCCACACCCATATCCTAAATAGCTTTCAATGTGATCAGCTCTGGTCCAGCTGCCTAGAAAGCCTCATGAGTAGTATCCAGGAGGGATGACATCCACAGCACATCCTGTCACTAACAGTAAACATGGAGATCAGATGGCACAGATGATGAGCCACAACCTGCTCCCTGCTGCAGTCCCCACCTCTGTCTCCTCACCTTGCCCTTACCACCAGGGGCTCCCAACCCCACCTGCCATCAGCAACTCGAGGCTCCTGCAGCACAACCAAAGCTCCAGTGAGAGCCGGGAATTCTCAGCCCTCTTTGTCAAGCCGGGTCACACACACCAGATAGAATCATAGAACCATTAAGATCGGAGACCTTCAAGATCATCTGGTCCAACCATCGCCCTACCACCACCATCACCCAATTAACTCTGGACAAGAGGGCTTTGCCCTCACAGCAGCCCTCGCCTCCCTTGCACACAGGTCTCGCTTCCCAGCCCGCCTCAGGGGCACAGCCGCCATTACACGACACCTCCTCCCTCACGCAGCCGCCATTACGCGACACCCAGCCCCTCACGTGGCCGCCATTACGCGACATGGCCGCGCTCCCGTTGGCTTCCCCACCACCATTTTCCTCTCATGTTCACAGCTTCCCTTGCCCTGGTATTTCAGCAGTTATCTGGTTTTATTTCTAACACAGACATTAAGACTACTGAACAACTAATACCACGATTAATACACAAATGGTTATGTAGGAAATTCACAGGAATCTGTGCTGTTGTGCTGATTTGTTTTTCTAGCTGCCAGTTTGTCATAACTGAAGTTGTAACTGCCATAATTGTTTTTTCCTCCCTACCAAAATGCTACCCATCATGTTTAAGTACTGTAGAGTTAAAACTTAAAGTCATCACGATTTAAATTTTTAACCCAATCCCATGGTCTTCCTTAAACTTGTTCAACTGTTCCACTAGCTCAAGGTTTTCTATTAATAGAAGAACATACTTTCCACATTATGCTGACAAGAAAAAATAATTCCTTTTAATATTTAGTCATGGAAAATGACACTGTTTGGCTTTAAACGCTTAGAAGTGCTATGTACTTCAACACTTCCTTCTTCATTTTTGTTTCCTCTACAGATTGATGAGCACAACATGCTTCCTTTGGGCTATCTGTTCTTCTGCCTGTCACACATCTCCCCACAGCACGGGGTAGTAGCGAAAAATAAGGTTTCTAATGGATGGTAGGAGTGGGGCAGCAATCACAAGTACCACTGAAATCTTTCTGCAATACCTTTCCCAGACATTTCGCCATCTCCTTTTGAGGCACCACCCTAGAGGTGGGCAGGTGTTGAGTGAGAAGGCTGAGAGTACTATTAACGTGTTTTTACTGCCCCTCAGAGCTGTTTGCCTAAGTAATTAAACATCTCCAAAATAATACAAACCTCTCTCCATTATTTCTTGCTATACTGCAGCCTTTGATAAGAAGTATTTTCTGTCTTCTAGCATTTAACAACCCCACACTGAACATCACTGCAGTAATGAAATCTTTCTATGTCAAGCCCCTCGTGAGACTTTCATTTCATCCTTTCATTTATTTTCCTTCCCCTTCTCACCTAATAGTTTGAGAAGTTTACTGCCTAAAGCTCTTAGAAAGGATTGAAAGAACCACATTCGTGATGCTCACTCTGAATCCCTGTTTACTAAATGTGTATATTGTTCATTTTCCGCTTCTTTGTTTAAAGACCTGGCCAGTAACGTGACTGTCACTAACTTGAGTCAAGATAGTATTTCCACAGTAGGAAACAAAACCAAGCTGGAACCCAAGTCTAGTTCCGACATTCATCTTACTAACTATGAAGAATACTCCCAGTTCTGGCCAAAGAAAAATAGCAAGGTCAAGATAAAGAAATCTGTGACTGAGCAAACAAAAATTTGAGAAAACAAACTTGGAGAAGTATATTTACAACTACATCTCACAGTTCAGCCACATTCTCATGTGTGGTCCTGGAGCTCTCAAACTTCCTTCTGGATAGAAAGCATTTTATGAAAGTGATTCAAAAAGCATCCTATCCCATGACCCACCAGACATCTAAATGTGCATTGAGTTGGGAAGAAGAGAAGACTTGAAGGATTTATGCAGACTAGCTGAAACATGGAAAGACAGTAACTATAAACAAGGTGACAAACATGGTTCTGGAAAAAGTTATCCCCCAGAAGAGGCACTGCAGCAGCCAGAGCTCCAGCTGACAAAAACTGTGTGTCATCTCCAGACTCACCAAGACAAGTGATGTTGTGCATGTGAGCCAAGTAACCACAGCGGATAGTAAATAAGTGGTGAATCTCAGCTGTGTAACAAGAGAAAGAACTCAGTGTTCAACTGGAAATTATTGAATCACTTCTTCTAAAGAAGAGAAAGTACTTCAGCAAGATTAGGACACATTAAAAAAAACAATTATTCTGGTCTCCCAGCTGGTGTCTTCTCATGAGGAAGGACATCTGACCACATACTAGCATTTCTGTTGTGCTCCTGCACATCTTCCTCAAAAATCTCAATTATGGCAAAATATTTCCATGCATCAGCAAGGGCAGTCCACACGCTGCCTTACAACTGGCCTTATAACTTTAGGGCAAGTCAAAATAATAAGTTACTGTCTGGAGAAGAACCTGAAAGCTAGACCTTGTAATAGTTTCCATTTCAGGATCTGTTGTCAACATAGCACTACAGCAACCCAGCCCACTTGCTAAGGTACCTACCTACACCTAACACGGAGGCTTGATGCTACGCACCCTTGTGCTGGCCTACTAAAAGATCAGCTGTTCTACAGCCGTTTTGTAGCTACATACAGCCACTGCACATACCTCTGCTCTTACTTAATCTCCTCAGGCAGGATAACTTGCTACAGGCAGGCCAGTGCATCCAAATATCAGTGAAGCCAAAGCTACATTAGGCACACACACCTGTTCTGGAGAGGTAGCAAACGGTATGAAGGAAGTCTCACATAGACTTGATCTAAAAGGTGAATTGGGATGACTTCACCTGACAGTCACCATTTCAAGAAGTTGATAGCTTGTCAAATTTGTCTTTTGTGTTCCAGTTGTGTAGCCATAACACAACCTGGCAAGGATAACAACAAATGTGTTAACACCAACTGCCTTTCCAGGACAGGCATTAAAAATAAGAAGCACCTCCCCAGTAGCAGTTACAGTACCACAAAGTCTAGAGGCAGAAGCTCTCAGACTAGAAGAAACAAATCGGGAAGAAAACAAGACCCATGCACATTGGACTGCAATGCTAGCATTTCAGAGTTGTACCAAGATGTTAACAACTGCTGGGCAGCCCAAAATGACAGCCTAAAGCATTCTGCACTAATCCCTGCTCATGCTCTCTTAAAACTGTTTCATCAAGACAAGATACAAACATGGACTGGTTCAGGACTTGTCATACAAGCTGCCACCCACAAGAGCATCTTTTATTTAGCTGGAAGCAGAAGTCAGGCTGGGATAATAGCAAGTTCCACCCTGTGTTATGCTGCTCCACTCCTTCCAAAGCAGTAGTAATAGAGTTAGTTCCTGCAGGAAGTCTAGGTTATGTAAATTGAACTCATTGCAGGTCAGTGTTGATTTCATTCAACTGCATGAGGTACAGTTATCTCTGCCCTAAGTCTGTACAAAGATAGTTGAACACAAACTACTCATGTGTAGGGTCATTGGGTGGTTTTTTTTTTTTTTTTTTAAATAGAATCATCTAAAAGGCACAGACCCAATCTATTTTTCCCCTTCCTAATACTTTGACTTTTAATAAGTCAGAGAATCTGTTTTTATATACATAAAATAACCAGAAGATCTTTTAATAGCATGCACATATGAAAAAAAAGTTTAAAGAAGCCATCTAAAAAAAGTCTTCATACCACAAGGAATGCAAAATGCTGCACAGGCACAAGATACAAATTGAGTTAGAGTTAAGTAGCTTAGGTCCTCTAGAAAGCAGGCTCCAAGCTCTACAGCAGCTAGATAATCTATTCTTAAAGCTTCCCAGATGACTTCCCATCTTTCGGTGTCCCATTCAAGAGGGAAAAATACACAAGAAACAGCAATGTCAGCATTCCAGCAAATACTGGCAAGCAAGTCAGGCCTGAAAATCATCTCCATCCCCTGAGCGAGACTGATTTCCTTTTATTTGGAATAATGCACATTGTGAGCTGCCTTAATTATTAGAGTAGACTCAGCTGTGCTGGTCATACACAGAAAAGAAGCATCCCATTTTTTGATGAAAGACATCTTCCAAAGCCAAGAGTCCTTCCTACATTCCTAGTACAGTTATGCTAAAACATAACTCAAAAGAGTAGTAGCATCTTCAACACTGAAACAGTCCCATTCCAACAGAGTAATTAGCTGTCTAAAAAGGGACTGCTCAGAGAAAGCTTTAGGAAGCTGAAAGCTCTCATGTCTGTCAGTAAGACTTATGAAACTGAGCTGGGCAGAATAGAGGCCTGTTCACCTCTGCTTCTATGGGGCAAAAGCATAAGCACCAAGATCACACAGGCTGCTCTCTTATTCTGCAAGAAGTTGAGGCAGTCATCCCAAGGGCCTGGGTCACAATTCACAGTAAGGTTTCTTGAGCACATTCAGACACCAGAGCATTGAATGCCCTACACACACACAGAGATATTCCCCAGCAAGAACTCCAGTTACTACTAAGCCTCAACATTTGAGCTGAAACGTGGACTTCAGTGACAACTTGGTCTAGGAAACAGGTCACTAGTCTGTTTAACTACAGGGCATCAGCACACATTCAGGAGGCAGCACAGCACAGGACAAGGCATTCACACACTTACATGCTTTCCCTAAGGCATGAATCCATCCTGAACTGCTTGGTAAGAGGCTAGTTGTTTCACATATACTAATGTGAAAACAGTGCGTGTTAAAGCCCTAGTCATAACAGCAACAGGACAAACACAAGCCATTTAACAATACATTTTTTACGCACTACGACTGGCTTTCACCTGCTGCATCACACTACTGCAAATATCCAATAAAAATGCTGTCCTATAGTTTACAGGCCTTTTGATGAAAAGAGAAATGATTATAACTGAAAACACTGTAGATTATCACTATAAATGCACATGTAAGCAGATTTTTTTCGTGTTTCATTTTTAGCAACAAGTAACGAAAGCATAAGCTACATAATATCAGCGCAACACCTGCTGAGTAATGCAACCTATTAAAACTGGATTAACTATTTTTTATAAGTGTTATGGAAGATTAATTGAGGTAGCACTTACTTCAGCCCCAATTACAACATTCCTCCTGCATCTGCCCTAGTAGTTGCAATAGTTATCAACTACTCAATGTACAATTACTTCCATAATTAACAGCTCTTTCCTGTGCATTACACACATCAATCATGTTTTGAACAAACTGTGTTGCCTTAAACACATATTCTAAAAAGGCTTGCAGTGCTAAAGGATTTGTGCTTGATTTCACTGGTGTAGGGGGAGAACAGGAATAAATACGCATACTTCAAGTCATAAATAAGGAAAAAACACAAGGCTCAGGAGTTTGTCCTTAATGCACCAAGATGGAACAGGGCGCTCATGCTTTCCTACAGCACCTCTCCCCGCTACATTCCTCCACTCCCCCTCCAGAATCTCCTGCTGATGTCTCAGTTTAGCTAACGCCACTCAGATGGAAGAGAGTTAAAGTGTTCAGTCTGAAACCAAAGATGTCAAAGACTTTACTTGAAGCTTTCTCTAAGTCCAAGTTAAAGAAATAAAAATCAGAAACCACTTGTGGAAGCATTCATACTGCAGAGTAAAACTAAGCCAGACAGCTACTTATCTTGTTCGGACCACCCAGTGACTAGTGTGATGTACACTGGAAAGCGTAAGCTGCCTGTAATCAGTAGAATAATAACTCTTTTTTAAAAAAGAAGCCCTATATATAAGTGAAAAATATTTTTAGAGCAAGAACTGTATTTATCTATCTTTATCAATAGAGCTCCTTTAGTCTAACTACTTTAGCTTTGGCATTTGACAAGCATCATGCCTTGCCCTGTGACTATCAGCTGAGGTGTAATTTTATTCATCTTCAACTTTTAGAAATCACTAAAAGTTACTTTAACTTTTACCATACATGAATACATTACTCCATCTTACTTTACACTGACCAGTACTACACTGAGGAAGCAACTTAGTCATAGTTACGTCTTCTCATGCATATAAGAACAGCTTATTCAATTTTTAGGAACTGCATAGATGAAACTAGCCACCATGGTTACCACAAAAAAGCTACCCTCAGTTAGAAGGGCTTTCTGTGCAGCTATGTAGGTTGTGTAGTATTCAGTTTCAGTTGTTTGGTAAACACCACTGAAAACAATGAATTTTAGAAGGGTCTGCCAAATCATGATCCAGTCACTGCAGGGTACAGCAGCATACATCTGTAACACTCAGCTCTTCTGGAAATTGTCTTCATACTGACATCTAAGTCTGCTACGGCACCTTAGGAGGAGCAGTGTGTTTAATACCCCTTGCTTCATACCCAAAGGGGACGGCGCGGCCCTTCCTCTCAAGGAAGAAGTTCTTCATGGACGTTCACATATTTCTGGGAAAAACAAGACACTGAGAAGTTCCCCCTCCATTTTAGTACCTGACTGCTTTTACTAGGATTCTGACTGCTTCAGTCACTGTTCTTTCCTCACAGGACAGGAAGACACACAGCTCTACTTTGGAGGACCAGCTTTAGCATGCTGGCATGTTTCCTACATCGTGCAGAGTTGTTTTTTCAAACACTTTCCAAATCACTTATAGCTGTGTGCACAGTACACATCAGGACTGTAACACCACCATTCTGTGAAGATAGAGCAGACTGAGCATCTGCACTTCTGCAGTAACTGCCACTGAAGAAGCATCTTAAGCCAGCCTTGTTACTTGTCAAGTAAGGCCAAATTTTGTGCTCATAATGAGCCTCTACAAGGCCAAGGTGGTACGCCAGAAGACATAAGTTAATTCTTGTCAAATGACACACTCAAAACAATGTACAGAATCAGACTGAAATCAAATGAAGACAAGGTTGTGTCCAAGAAAGGCACTGCAGAAGAAGGGTAAGTTACAACACTCTTACACAGTCTCCTCACAGATTAGTGCAGTATTATGAAAATAGGAAATAAACTTGGATAGGGATTTTGTCAGGCTCCTAATACACAGCAACTAAAAGAACACATTAACTTTTTAAGCTAAGTGCAAGTACCAGTGTAAGATACTGAGAGCTTCTATATACACCTGAAGCAGATAAGTTACCAAAAATACGAAGTACAAACTAATCCAAAATAGGTCTATAGCAGTGAATTTCTCTCAACGTTGAGCAACAACAGCTGTCTTCAAATTTTCAGTTTAAGGGCTTCTTTTTGTGCATTATAATTTCAATATAAATTCAAACCAGAATAACTGGCAGAGGATCAGATGACAGAATCCTACAATACTACATCAAGTATGTTTTCAACACTGCTAAGACAGTAACACAGCATTCCAGCTTTTAAAGCGTCCTTTAGAGGCAGCAGCAGTGATGGGAACAGTTTGCCTCAATACAGTCTGTGTTCAGTCTCAAACTGAAACATGGGCAGTGGTATTTGGCACTTTTATAAAGCATCTACAAACAGCAAGTGCTGTTTCCCATTTACAAGGTTGATGCGGGGGAAGGACGAGAATCAGATGAGCTGTAATTGCTGTAGAAATGTATTAGAACTACCAACCAGATATACAACGTATCATGCCCTCTGTAATTAAACAATTAACAGCTATGAGGTATGAGCTTCACTACTGCTGTTTCTCTTCACCAAAGTTTGTTACTTTAAACAAGGAGAATCAGTACAACTGCTGCACTAGGCAACTGCTCAGCACTCGAGTAAGCATAAGCAGGAACTGGGGTGTGTGCATAAGCAAACATTTTGTCACCGTTAGGTACGGTTCACATTGCTTTCTGTGAGAAGTGAGTCACTCACCACACAACAGCTTAAGGTCTTAAGAGACTTAGTGTAGTCACACTGTGCTGCATGTAGTTGTAAAAGTAACTCAAACTAATGTTTGAACTCAGAAACAGTAAAAAGCAGATGACTTCTACACACAGGTGTTTTACTGAAGATACATTGGGGAGGCAACGTGGCAAGAGACTTCTAACAGCACTTCAGTAAGAAGATATTACCTTTTGCTGTGGCTTTAAGGTAGAGCTTACAGGATCTGTGTTGTAGGCAATCTCTGCCAGAGGCTTGTTCTTGGAGGCTAGAGGGAATCCCGTGCTGATAGTCACAAAAGCCGTTTAATTTCATAGGTAGCCAAGACTTGAAAAAAAAGCAACCAACCAAATTTAAATTCCACTTAGAGGTAAGAGTGCCACAGATTTGTGACTGAACTCAGAAGAGTTTGAGTCACAAATGCAAACCGCACCAAGTTTTGCTAGGTTTGCAAGTCCTGATGGCAGCGTTGCAGAGAGAAGACTGAATAAGTGCACCTAAAGCACATCTAAAGCATTCTAGTATTTAAAGCTTCAATTTTGGAACATTTGTTCGTGACTGTAGCAAGACTGACCTGGGCCTAAGGTATCAGCAGAGACACTAAGCAAAAAGATCTCCTCTCCCAAAACACTGAAAGTTGCATTGCTTTATCTGGGACAAAATGCTTTACACAGAAGGAACAGGTAAGCCAGCCTCTGCAATTTCATTTTCACCAAGAACATTACTAATCGCCAGGGGAGTTTCTGGAAAGTAGTGATTACAAACTGCTGTAGGCAGCTTGTAAATTCTCAGATGGCGGATTAGAATGAATGATTTAAGAGATTTGTTAGTTTCCTGCTTTTGTTTTGCTCACTTTTCTTTGATTTCTTTCACGATCTCCGCCTCTTTTGCCATTAACGTTACTGTAATTGAAGGCATACGTTGAACCACTACTTGTACTCCCAACTCTCCGTTCAGCCATAACATGCTTGGGTTGTATCTAGGAAACTGAATTCAACCCTACACATTTTATTTCAGTATTGCAGATTTACTATTGCTAAATTAAAAATAATTCTGAATGAATTTAAGTTGACCCATTCTTAAGCAAGCATCCATATATGCTCTGCGCCAGTTCAGTTTAAATCATTTAAGCTGATGCAACTTTCCAAAACATTCAGTGCTGTACCCAAGAGGCTTGGCACCTTTTCTCAAGGCCACACCAGGCCACTTTGTATCAGTAACCATAGACACAAAAACACTGCAAAGCCTTGCTTGAAACTTACTGCATCACCTAGAATTACAGGAAGATTGAGCCTAAGAAAGTCTCAATATAGAAAGAAAACAATACTACAGAAGAGAGCAGCCAGAAATTAGAAGTCAGCAATATTAAGGCATTGTTTTGTGTGCCAATGAAACTCACCCTCTGGAAGTTTCACAGTTCCACTGATAGCAGCAAGTGAGTTTCTGTTTACAAAGTCTATAAAGAATTAGTGGGATGTCCTTGAAGCAGACACTGCTGTGGCAAGTTAACCTACATAAACTGAGGGAAAGCAAGAGATCTGCAATTTTGTTCGGATGCCTTCAAATGAACAGGATGTTCTTGGGAGTTACGCATCTGGGGAAGGGACAGTTATGCTGCTCAATATTATTATTTTTATTTTATTTATTTATTTTTACTATAATGCTGTCTTGCCTAAGCTTCATTATTGCAAGCAGGTTCCCCTCCAAGTAGTCATCCTGAAGCATTTCCTCCTTGGAGGATTTACATCCAAACAGTGTTTTATTAAGAACCTTTCTATTTGCAACGATTAACTCAACAGCTTCAAAACCTCCAACAAACTACTTAACTCCCTCATCCATAGAGCAGACTAAACTTCAATTTTTTCACACCATCAGGCTGCAAACAAGAGGACCCACAACTGACACCGCATATTTTGAAAGGGACTTAGCACAAGGTAAGGCAGGAAGATTAACCCAGCTACAAGCACAGCCTCAAGGCACAGCAATCTCCTTGTTTCAGGCATGTAAATACATTTCCTAGAGGGCAGCAGGTTTTCCTGAGGCTGATTTGGTTTTATAAAGAGGTTTAGTCCTGCTAGAATTCAATAAATACATGACAGACTTCCAAGCTTAACTATATCAGTTGGAAGTACTTGTCTCCCTGTATTACACATCCCCACACAGCAGCTATCTCGGGGAGGAGTAGTGATAACATCAGCAAGCGCCCTGGTACAGGAGAGGCTTGCAGAGCCTTACTAAAACAGCACGGTCCAGTCTGCAGTTAGGAGATGGCATCGGAACAGGTGCAAGTGACATGGACAGAGGGATCTGTGTTACACAAATCCTTCCCTTCAGCAGCTCATAAGGTCCTCAGCATCTGCTGGGACCGCGGTGCCTGCGTGCCCGACACACTGAGCGTCCCGCAGCATCCTCTGGGACAGTGGTGCCCATGGTACAAACAATTCTCCCAGCAGACAGAGAGCTCTGAGGACAGTGGACCTAGTGTTGCACTGGTCTTCCCAGCATCTGCTCAGACCACTGCAGTACCATACCCATACTAAATAAAAGTGTCACAGCATCCGTATTGTCCACTCCCTGCAAACAATATCAAGTAATACTGTAGGCTGACAGCCTATCAAAATTAGAAAGCAAATCCAAATTAAAGAAGTATGCAACATTATTACAAATATCTGCATCTTCAAACTGAGTTTCTATAGTAGAAAAAGTCACGAAGGAAAAGTCATGAAGAGCTATTTCTTTAAAAGCCTTCTTGCATTCCCTGGTCCTTCGCAAGGGAGGAACTACTCCTTTTTTAAAGCCCATTACTTGTTTTAATAACTTTTTCTTTACTAATCCTTAAAAACAAAAATCAATACAATATTTTTCAGTCTTTGTATTTCCATTAGGTATACGAGCACACAGGATTCAAAGAATTAGCTGCTTTTTAGAATTTAAAATACTTTACAGGAAATCTTATTCTGCTCTTCTAGAGACATGGAGGTGAATTTGGTTTTTTATTATTATTATTTATATGGAAATATGAAGTCTTTCATAATACTGCATACATGACATAGTATTTCTGGTGTCTACCTAGAACAGACAGTTTTAATTCAGAGGGAAGCTAGTTAGTTCATGAAAACAGAATTGTTAGACCCTGACAATGACTTTTGTATTTCACAGTTCTACAATCACAAAATGCTTTCACAATCCAGAAAACAGATGCTCAAAGTGCAAGCCATGGCTCATGATTTAAGATATAGGGGTACATAAAGTTACTCTGGATTCAGACTGCCAGCCTCAGAGTTGAAGAAACTCTTTTCCCACTTCAAGTTCTCATTTCTCCATTGTGGGTACGTTCACCACAAGGACAGTACAGAAATCAATCTCATTAGGGACCATTGTCTACATCCCATTGTCATCACCTTACAATTTTACTCGAAGCTCCCCCCCTTTGATTTTTGCACCCATTATACATTGTACCCTTGAACAATGCTTTCCAGAAGGACAGAGACAGTTGTGTTTCTCTCTGTGATCACATTTTGATAACATCTTCTTAATTGAAAAATCAAAGTAAATCCTATCTCGAAGGGAAAAAAAAGGAAGCAATTGCACTGACCTCTAGTAAATCGAATCCTGGATCATTTAAGTAAAAAAAAAAAAAAAAAAAGTTACTGGCTTCATTCAAGAGTAACTAAGGCTATATGGCGTCAAAAAACACCCACCAACAAATAATAAACAAAAGCAACTTCATTAAAAACAAACACCAAACAGCTTGGGTTTTAGACAAACCGATGAATAACTGCAGCAGAG
Source organism: Anas acuta (assembly GCF_963932015.1). Classification (NCBI taxonomy): domain Eukaryota; kingdom Metazoa; phylum Chordata; class Aves; order Anseriformes; family Anatidae; genus Anas; species Anas acuta. Next base: position 71,457,986 of record NC_088982.1, on the reverse strand, counting down.
TAAAGCTTGCCAAAACTTCTGGGAGCCCCTCGATTCAGGAAGGAGCGTAACCAAAACAGGTGTACGTGTGACAGTGCCACCCTGGAGCCATTCTCCTGGGTAACGAGCAGCTACCTGCTTCTAAGTGGTTAGGTAGCTTCAGGACAGATATTTATTTAACTTGCTGAGGTCTCGTAAATAAAAATAAATAAAAGGATTGGAAAGATTAAGCAGAACAACTGCTCACCTATATTGCCTTTTAGGATTTAAGTCTTGCCAGAAGCCCCATTTTCACACGGATCTTGAGCTAGGTTGAAGGCAGAAGCTGTGCGGGGTAGTGGAAAAGTACCTGGTCCCTCAGCAAGAAGTTGAGCTGCACTTCAGAGTTGAAGGCTGGCTTCGAGGAGCGGACCCACGGCAGCACACCTTCACCCCACGACGACCCTCAGCACATCTCCTAACCCCCGGGAGCCTCAGGAGCACTCTGGCAGCCTCCTGCCCGGTGCTGGGGGCAGCATTTAGGCAGGTGCCCCCCTCCCACACCCACACACCCCCCTACCTGCCAGCCAGCCCCAGGCAGCCGCTGCTCTCCTTCACGACGCGGCCTCCTCAGCAGGAAAACGTCTCGGGCTGCCCGCCCACAGCCCCCCAACGGGCGGGCGGCGTCGCCACCTGCACCCTCCCCGCTCCCTTCCTCCTCCTCCTCCTCCGGAGCTTTCCCCGCAGCCTCCCGGAGCGGCCCCGCACTCGGCAGCGGCGCCGCCTCAGCGCCGGCCCTCCCCGGCCGCAGGGCGGCTCCGCGGCGGGGGCGGCGCTGGCTGCGGGCCGCCGCCGCCGGCCTCACGCTCCCCGGCCGCCCCCGCCATCGCCGCGCCGTGACTCACTCACCCCTGTGGCGAGCCGAGGCGAGGCGGGGCCGGGCCGGGCCGGGAGAACCGGCGGGGCCGCCCGCAGCTGTTTAACGGCCGCCCCCGGCCGGTAACGGCAGCCCCCCGGGGCCGCCTCTGCGCGCGCGCGGCGGCAACGGCCATCGGGGTCCCCCCCCCCCCCCCCGCCATGGTGTCCTCAGCTCCCCTCAGCGCCCTGAGGCGGCTGGCGGTGCCCGCTCGGTTCCCCCCCAACACACAGAAACGCGTCTTTTCTCAAAAAAAATATTAAAAGTTATTAATATAAAGATTTATTTCCGTCAAGAAAGAAATAGAGAGCCCGTAACCGGTCACGGGGATGCTTCACGCCACACAGAGGGCTCTGTGGAAGGGGGGTTTGGGTTGCAGGTGTTATGCAAAGGGTAATAATGAGGGGTGGATGGAGGAAGGGTTAATGAGGAGGAGATGCAGCCGTGAGGGAAAGTCTCTCCTACAGGCACACGGCAAGCTGTAGGCAGAGTGCCCCCCACACCCCTTTAAATTCAAAAAAAAAGGGAAAAAGGGAATTATGGCCATTCTGCTAATTACTCCAGACACAACAGCCACCTGAAACACTCTCCTTCCTCTGTTGTTTCTGCAGCACCACGTCTGAGGGCCCACCTGCTCCATATCCATGGCTCAGGCACAGGGTGCCCGGTGGCCTCCAGAGGCTCGCTCATGCAGAGCGGCTTGCAGGAGAGGGTCTGCCCGACATCACTCGTGTTTGCAGGAGTGTTGCTCCCAAAAAGATTGTCACAATGTGAGTGGCACGTTCAGGAAGTCACAAAACTCAGCGAGGAGTCAGCAGCACACATCTCAGCTACGTTGCTTGGCCATAACAGAGTAACCTTCACAGAGCGGTCTTTGGACAGGAATAAGGAGGAAAAGAACTTCATATGGAACAGTTTCATGAGGGAAAAGAAACCTCTTGCACACTAGAAGTCCACGAGGAGAACAACGTTCAGATCACGTCCCTCCTGTCCCCCAGCAGGGTGACGGGAGGGAGGGAAGAGAGGAGTTTTGAGGAAAAAGTTACTGTTTGCCTCAGCTGGAACAAACCCAGCATCTTTTTCATTACTGTTTATTTTTTTTTTCTCCTCTTTCATGAGATCAGCAGGGATATTATTGGAAGCAGTAATTCTATAAACGAACACAGCCAGCCCGTGCATTAAAATTCTCTTTCTAAAGAGACACCCAGGCAGTCCTCAAAGGCAGCTGCCACCAGAACCCTGCTCAGAGCCATGGTGCAGAGCTAAACCTGCAGAAAGGAGTTCATGGAGCCAGGCAGGAGTAAGAACCACTTTGGAATTTCTAGTTCAAGCTAACTTTATAGAGTTTATAGAAAGAGTAAGCACCAGCACAAAAAGAGAAAGCCTACTTGCATACCCAAGCCATGGCAGACATCTACACAGGAGTTAGATATACCAAGCAGGTACCCAGCTCTTCGCTATGGAAGGAAGTTTTGGAACTAGTGAAATGCATGAACACGTACGTACATACTCTGGGTAACCCCGCGCACTGCCTCTGCTGTTGTCCTGTACACCCTGGTTCTCACAGCAAGCTCATGCCTCAGAAAGTACAAGTTGAGACTCCTACCTTGAAACAGGTGAAGAAACTCCAGAATGTTTTTTTTTTTCCTACGCAGTTAGGAATAAATACACAAAAGCCAAGAACATGTAAAATATCAGCGCTCAAAGAGATTCTTCAACAGCACACGCTCACAAAGTACTCAATAGTGCTAAGTAAGTTGCATGGCTCTGGAACTGAACACCTTTCAGCGATGACACAAACCACTTTTTAAAAATCAGTTCACTAGTTCCCATTTATCATCAAGGGGTTTAGAACAAGCAAAAACAAACAACAACAACAAAAAAAACTTTTGCTTCTAGATTCACCATTAATAATATCACTATTTCTGTCAACCAAGCAAGTAGACCGAGAGATAACCCACCAGCAAGATTGTAAGAAGAGTTTTTTCCATCACCACTCACATCAGAGCTCAGAAGCACACCATACCACCCTACAAGCACGGTAAGAAGTAGTTTTTTATCCACTACCGTAGTTATTTACCCATTACCATAGCTGATACAACCAGAAGCTCAGACAACAAGCCCACCCCAACAAGCCAGGAGAGGCTGCTCCCAAGCCCCACAAGGAGCAAGTTACGAGGACAACCAACCACTCCTCACTAACCACACAAGTCCCAGGGACTCCCACCACCTCCCAACAGGGAGCAGAGATCCCCCAAAACTTACAGACAAGCCCCAGCTCCCTCCTGGCACTGCCCTCCCGGCCGTCCCCGGCTTTCAAAGGAGGCGGCCGGTGTCCGCCGGGGGCGGGACCGCGGCCGGCACCGGGACCGCTCCGCCCGCAGGTGTGGGACGGCCCCGGGGCGAATCCGGGGCGAATCCGGAGCGAATCCGGTTCGAGGCCAGTGGGGTCTGCCCGCTGCCCTCAGACGGCGGGGAGCGGCCCCTGGGCAACCTCCCTGGGAAAGCTCAAGTGCTGCAGCTTTGCTGCCCTGCCGAAGCTCATGGGACAGTGAGGAATGCACTGGTTTAGAGGGCAGGGATCTTGTGAGAAAATAAAGCAATTGTCTCACTTTCTATAAACAAGTTTCCCCTATGGCTGAAGCCAAAAATTGATTGTCTATCTAAAAATACGCGCATCTAAAATCACCGGCTCCGGCTTCAGAGCACTTTCTGTACAAAATATCACTTGAAGACACACTTTTTGTGCATGAAAGAGAGCCTTGGAAGAAATAGTATGAGTGCAGGTACTGACTTGATAAAGGGTGTAGAGGAGGAACGGGAGATTGAGGAAAAATAACTCTAGTTTATCTTCTGTATTTGCAAGTCAGAAGATCAAGATGTTTCTAGGAAACTGTGTCAAGCAGAAGCATAGGAAATATTCTCAGCCTCTTTAGGAAAGGAGATAACATTTTTGGAAACAAACAGTACATCAGAGGAATAATGCCAGGCAGCTGAAAAGGCTTATTAATGCTCTTCTCTAGCATCCTAAGAATTTCTGGATATGACATTTAATGCATGAAAACTAGAAGAAGACTGTGTGGCTGTAACAACTACCGCTTAGTCAACAGGCTGCTCCATCAGCCTATTTTCTTCGATACTCAGTCCTATCTACTTTATCTTCTCATCATGCTCCAGAGTGGTTCTCTGGTCTCATCTTTTCCAAGTAAGTTTCTTTTCATTTCTCAGCCTTAGGGTTTTACTTTTTTTCAGCAGGCCCATCTGAAGCAGAACAGTGTTGCTAAAGCTTTCACTGCTAGCAACCGTCCTCTGACAAAAAATAAAAAATACTGGGTTTGTTTGTTTTTTCCCCACAGTAACGCAAAACAAAAAACCTCTACATTTTAATACAAACTAGCGGTAGCTGAACACAGAAGTTGCTATATGGTCTCTTTTTGTCTGCGTGTGTGTGGTTTTTCTATGAAGGACAAATTGTTCTTATTCAACCAGGAAAGGAGAAAAAGAAAAGAGGGAAATGGAAATAAGACTGAACGGTGAATGAGCAATCCAAATGTGCTAAGCTTTACCACACCCCATTGAAGTATATAAGCTGTGTAATTTTTATCTCATTATCTTACGTCTAAGGATTCTATTAGTATGAAGATTATTTTTTTTTAGTCAAAATTATTTTTAAACCCCAGCAGCTGACACAATTGCATGAGGGACAATTGGCCTACTTAAAAAGACGTGACTGCTCTTATCACCTGAATGTAAACCCAGTATGAAACACACAGTGAGAACTATCATACTAGGGCACCCTATCTAATGTGCTGCCCTGGCTCTGATAGCAGGCAATGCACGAAGCTTCAAAAGCTGTACAGTAATATTCTAGCTGCTTATCTATTCTAGCAGCTTATCTGCTTACTTTGTCAGGTACTCAAGTTTTGTTTTCTTTCTGGTTGCAAACCAGATTTTTTTTTTTCCCTTTAAATAAAAGGACCAACAACCACCTTAATGAAGTTATGCACTGAACAGCAGAAGATTGCTGCTCTTTATTATTGTTTTGTGTGTGTGTGTAGAGTGTGATGCTCCTCAAAATGTAAGATGTTAACCCAGTCCTATGCCCATTTCTCCAATAATTTTAAATGATGTGGGGGGGAAATACTGGAAGATATACAAACACTCTGCAATGAAATCTTACTATTAGTTTGGGCAGACCTGTAGCATCAAAACTGAAAGTGAAGTAACGGCTAAAGACATTGTGACAGATATCCTTCAAGTGAGTGAGTCATGAACCACAGAAATATGAAGAAGCAAAAGACAGAGCTGACTCATTTATCAGTTCTGAATTTCAAATATGACATGCTTCTTTTGATGTTATTCTATGGATTAGCAGGCCTTTAGCATGTCTTCTTTTGCCGAGGATTCAAAAGATATGTGAGGTTAGTGAAAAGATGCACGAAAGCCTTTGTTCCACCATATCTGAAACATACCAGAAGTAATTTTGAGCTTATTCTTACGTAGGAGCAAAATGCCCTCGTTCTACTTACAAGAAGTCATGGCCAAGAGATTTGGCATAAAGGCCCCAGCCAAGAAAAAGTTGATTGATAGATGGGCTTCTAGACTGAAAAAAACACTTGCTGAAGAGTCTCTATGCCAATTGGTGTATATCATCACACAGATGTGATGTAACTAGGTGGCTTATGATGGGCATGAAGCCAAAGTAAAGGGATCTGGGTAGTGTTATGTCCTGACAAATGCACATTTACTGTCGTAAAGATGTGTTCTAAAGTGTCCTTTCCTTTGATTCGTATTTTTAAATTGTTTTGAAAGAGGATGCAGAAAGGGTGGGTCATAATACAGGGAGAAGGGTTCTTCCTATAATCTGATGAGAAAAAAGACCAAGAGAAAATTAGCCTGAGAAGAAGGGCAGATCTTAGAAGAGATGAGGGGGCTGACAGTGCTCCATGAAGCCTCTCAATGGAAAACACCACAGCAAAATCTTGACTTCAGGTACTGTGAGTCGATATGTAGGCAGACTTTTGGGATGTCTTCATTGTGAAGAGGGGAGATTCTTGTTCTTCTCCTATAAATAAATCACAAGGAGGCATAAATGGAGATGTCTCCAGGGCCGCACACACCAGGAAAGATAGTAGAAAGTACAATGGCAGTGGAAGACCGTTGTGCAAGCTGAGGCTGATGGGCCTATTGCATCTAGTATTAATATAATCAATACTGATAAATTATGCGCGGAGCTGAATTCGCATTGTGCCAGTTCAGAGATTGGCATAAAAAGTATGAAAGTATGAAAGATCTACAGGGTGATAGGCTTTGCAGAAGGGACCTCACTGGAACCAGGAATATGAGGATTCTTAGCTGCCTTTCATAGTGTGAAGAAAGTTAAAGCACATTATGCTTTGATTGGAGATACTGCTCCTTTCTGACTCAGCAATAATTTATGGCAACACTGCTGATAGGTAACCACCGTGAGAAAGTGCTGGCATCCACGGGCCTGACAACAATATGCCCAGTGAGTTATTGATCAACTGTAATCAATGAAAAGAAGCTTTTTAACATATTTCCTTGAACCAAAATAAGCCTCTTTTCAGTAAAAATAAAAGAAATACTTATGTTTCACATACCATAATTTTTTTTTTTTTTTAAGTGTTAATGACAGTTTTATATATTTTTAGTGTTTTCAATCCAACTTGAAAGATTAATGTGTAATGGATGTTCAGTTGATTGTTCTAAGCATTCGGTTATTAATAATATAATGTTCAGTATTTTTTATCCGTATACATCCAGGCTAGTTTTTAGAAAGGAAGGTATGTACAATCATCTGAGTTATAAAATTAAAAAAAGAATGTACAGTTGGTGACTTCTCCAAGATTCGGCTGCACGTTGGTAACGGGATGAGGATTCCTGACTTCAGATCACTGATCTGTATACCGCAAGCCAAGGTCACACCATTTGCTATCAGTGGGAAGTCTGGAGTGTTTAGAATAAATAAATCTTGAAAATTCAAAATAAGCCCTGAATGCAAACATAGTAGTAGAACAGGGAGTGACTGTGTGAGCACTTGCAAAGATGCAAGATCAGACCTCTGGTACACAGAACAAGAGAAGGAACCTCAGAATCAGAAAGTGCTGGAAAAATCTTTTTAACGTGACCATACTATAACATTGTTCCAAGAATGTTACAAAAGGAAAGAAGGTCACATAAACCCACAGTGTTATGCTAAATTTCATTAGCCTGCCAAAAACACGCAAACCAAACAACAAAAACCAGCCAACCAAACAACTGTATAGACCATTAGGAATGCTGTTTGTTTAGTGTTTATCTTGGGATTTTTAAATAGAAGATGAACTCTATTTCTAGGTCTTCTTTGTGACATTGTGCAAGTTGCTTCTAACTGTATTTTATGGGTTTTCACTGTTTTTTGACAATGCAGTTACAAGGGACCTGAGATCAGCCTCCTCTGTCAAATATTTGGGGGATTTGGGATCATATTTTGAAACCCTTGAAAAAGGTCAAACATATAAAAAAATGCTCTCTTTTATCTGTTATAAATATTTTTCTTAATCTACAGAAATTAACTGTGTATGAAAAACCGCAGAGACCTCTTCACATTTCAACAATAGATCCCCTACAGTTTCTAAAAAAATAAATAATCTTGACATCCCTCATACTAAGTAACAATAGCAGTAATAAGAGGAAAAATGTGGACTAACCCATAGTTTCTTTAGCTATTTAAATATTTCATAGGTTTCCATTTGAAAACTCATGTTGTACAGGTGTTGCACGTGTTTCCTAAAATTATATTGACAGAAGCACTGAAAAAGCAGAGATTCACCTTGCTAATGACCTCTGGTTTTGGCAAGATAGTAAGCATGAGGAAAAGAGAAGATCTGTTCTCACTGTAAACAGGAAAAGAGGCTTTATAACAGCAGCATTTGCTAGCACCTCTAAAATTAACTCTGGGTCAAGCTTTCCATGATAAATGCTTATTTTAGAGTTAATACAGAGCAGCTGAGCCTATAAACACAAAAAATTACATTTCAAACTAGTCAGTTTGGGAACTAAGTTTTAAAATAGTACATGTGGAAACAAAAACATAGATTTATACTGAGCATTCATTTCCTATTATAAATTGTCTGGGCTGCAGTATTTCCACCTCTTCCTGTGATTGAAATGTAAGGTAATTTAGGGCACAGGCAGATAACTGCAAATCATAGCAGAGCTTAGGTTAGGAGGCACCCCTGGAGATCATGCAGTGCAACCCTTTATCAAAGTAAGGCTAAATTCAAGCCCCCATCAGGTTGCTTAGGGCTGGCCAGTCAAGTTTTGAACATCTCTAATGATGTAGAATCCATAACTTTTTTGGTCAAGGAGTACCAGTGTTTAATCACTTCAGTGGGACATTTTTCTCCTTTTATCTATTTGACATTTCCCTCTCCAAATTCTAACTGCCCCTGTGAAAATGTTTATCGCTTTTGATCATAAACTTGTGTTAGACAATATAAAGAATGTTGTCAGGTAGTCAAAGCTGAGAAAACACCTCTGATAGACGTTTCTGACATTTTATAACTCTTGCATTGTCTTATTGAAGTTGAAAATACTTGTTTGGATCCCATGGTTTCCTGAAGTGGTCTCACATCAAACAGCAGGAGAAAATCTTAATAAATGAAAAAAAAAAAAAAAAAAAAAAAAGACACTGAAAGCAAGTATACACAAAGCTTTGTGCATTTAGTGTTTAATTTGCATACAGGTAGTACAGGCAGAGAAAGGCAATTTACCGTCCAAAATTGTTCAGTTTTAGCAGTTATTAGATACATTATAAATGTGATCAGTAAGGAGGTCTGCTGGGCTTTGGCAAGTTTCTAAAGTTTTGCCAGTTGCTGAAAATGTTCTCTTCTCTATGAAGGAGATGCAACGTAAAGGTAAAAATAAAAATAGGGGGCTCCTGAGATGCAAATCTTCTTATGGTGATACAGAAACAGCACAGAAAACAGAAATTTCGAAAATGTAGGAAATTATTTCTCCCTAATATTCAAAAAATGACATTCAACACTCTTCTATGCATTGCACATAACTATCTTAGTTGAAGGTGGTTTAGCACACTGTGGTACTAGAAATAGCACATTTTGTAATAGCTCCAGTGAGATATAAGGAACTTCTTGAAGGTCTATCAGACTATGGCAGTGTAAACTGAGTACTCCTCTAGTCTCTTGATATCTCACATTTTAAAATATTTACAGTTAAAAAAAAAAAAAAAATTGGGATTCTTTATTTTGGCACATTGGAAGATGCACTTTCTGCTTTGCCTTAGAACAGGAGTTTCCAATGGCAATTTCTGTGGTATGTGTAGTGCTCTTGGTCAGTGAGCCATTCCCAAATCGTGCACAATGCAGCACAGGGACGAGAGCTGGCACTGCCAGAAGGAGCCTGCCATCGCTGCTGCTGGTTCCACAGCCTCTGGTACCCCTGAACCCCAAGCACTGAAATGGAAGATAAAAAATACCTCCCAAAGCCATATGCTTCTCCGATGACTTTGCAAATGAAACTATTCAGCGTGAAGAGAAGTGGGGTTGGCCTTTTTTTATTTTTCCCTCTGCTGTAGATAATGGGAAGAGTTGAAATTGAAAAATGATTCTAAAGGACATTTTTAAGTTTTAAAGGAAAAAGGACAAGTTAGACACATCACCAAATCCCACCAGTAGCTGTCTAGGTTTTACAGCCCTGCACAGGAGGGTGCTGAGTCATTCCAATATTATACACAGAGCAGTCCCCTGTAAGGGTAGCTGGAGAACATTGGTTTTAATCCAGACTATAAAATGCACTGGAGAATCTCTCAGGAGCAGAAGGAGTGGAGGAATGTAGTTTAAAACACTGAGAGCAGACAGGGTCAAACGAAAGTGTAGGTGCATATTATTTTGTTATTTAAATTTTAACAATAATGGCCAGACCGAGGAAGGGTAAGTTTGTATTATACTCCACATATTGGACATTACACAAAGTGTTTACCCCGAGGGTAAATCCTGTGTTAATTCATCACCCAAAACAAGTTTGCAAACAAAGAACTAGCAGAACCTGTCAGGCTCGGGGAGTCTGGCAAAATTTATGTTTTGATTATAAACTAGGCGTAACTTCTAAATATTTATTTTCTCCAAAATTAAAGAAGGAAAAGAAGATACATTTTATGTTATTTTTAGAACCAGGCAAATCTTGGCTGCTCTGTTATCTTGTACTGGTGGGTGGCAAACTCTGCGTATACATATTCTGGAAAGCAATTTTGAGGTTCCACAGTAAAAACCACAAATGCTGGGTGTATGGAAGATGTTGCTGTTTACAGCAAGTAACCACTTTCACTGGTTTCTGTCCACTTTTTGAGGTTAAGCATCTAGATTCCAGTTAGATATTAATGCCAATTCAATTTTCAGGTTAAACACTGATGTAGTGTAGATTCCCCTCAGTTCTGTTCATGTAAGTTGCCTCAGGTACATAACTTAATTCTGAAATGCACTTTCAGAAAACTTTCAAATCTGACCCATTTCAAATCCTTATAGATGGAGCCGACTATCATAATTACATCAATATTAGCTTCTGAAGCTTACCTATAACAGCATGAAGACTGATTTGTATTTTGCAGAAATTAGATGTTCACAGACAAATGCATTTCTATTAGAAACCGTAGAGCCGAATGAGCATAAGCCAACTAAATAACACCACTTCCTGATGTCTGATTTTTATTTGTGCATAATAAGTTCCTAAAAGCAGAAATATGCTAAAATGTGATAAAATATCAAACACCCTGCTGCCCCCATCTTGGATACACAGGTTCTAACTATCAACGTTGCTCCTTATTTTAGCTTATCCTATTTTTTCCCAGCAGAAACTTTCAGCAGTTAGAGATTTTGTATGCATTTAAAATAGAAATGAATCCTGAGAAAAGAATACCTATTATTGTTACCTATGCTGAGCACTGAAAAGCAACACTTGTGCTTTTTTTCAGCTGTTTTTGGTTTTGTTTTCTTTTTGGGGGTATCTGACTTTGTAATTAGAAGAAATGTAAAAGAACTAAGAATCACTCTTACCTACCAAATTAATGGATAGCTTGTATGATTTCAAGAAAATAATCTGTATTGAATCAGTGTTTATGTTTGCAATTTGTTCTGTGAAAAGAACAGCATGGCATTTTGCAGTAGCTGGCATATACAGTAGTGGGTATGTTTTATATCTGTATCGATCCTTTATAGTGTCTCATAAAAGAAGTCTGTAAATTATTCATATCTAAAACAAATTAGATGCTGGAAAAAAAGCTCTACCGAAATCCATTTTAAGGGCAGCAGAACTCTAAAGTCAGCTGGCTTAGCTGCAGCGATTTCTAACAATCATTCGATTGCTAATAATACCTTAATCACCATGTAAAAAATACCCTCAGACACTACATATAAACGCACTGGTGAAAAGTAAGTTTAGGTAACAGGCCTCAGAAGGCACTTCAGTGGGATATCTGTTAGCCCCAGAAATGCTGGCCTGTTTCTATTGCTCCAGGGCAGGAAACAAAGCCATGTGAATATTAAATGACCAATCCTAGATGTTTGATACTAGCACACTTCAGCACATGGTATAGCATCTTACCACATAGATATTCCCCTGAACTGGGTCTGTGCTATAAAGCGACTTCCTGACATGCTCCAGGTTTGCAGTTTTCAAGAGGAATGGGGTCAGGCCTTCAGTGAACACCCTGAAACAATCCTGCCAAAGCCACAATTCTTCTTGGACTCCTTAGTGTATCAGTGCAGAAACTAAAATGAGCTTGTAAAGTGATCATCTGACTAATTGGATGAATATGTAAACATCATGTTTATGGAAAACATATACCTACAAGTAATATTCCCTGGATACACTGGTTATGACTAGAGTAGTGGGGAGGAAAAGTAACTGAGAGCTCGAGGACGGGCGTAAGCAACTGTTACAGTCTCACACTTTTGACTAAGAGATTACCACACACATGCTTATAAATAGCTAGTATAGTTTTTCATTTCTTTTTCTTTATTTTTTTTTGTTTCACGAGTTCTTCTCAGCCTGTCATGCAAGGCACCAAGCAGCCAACAGGCACAGCACTGCTGTCTTAGGCTGAGGCCTTCCTGAGTGGCACATGAGCTAGCTAACTAGTAGGACTGCTGTAGCACAAGAACGCTGCCAGCAAGTTGTCCAAATATTTACTTACCTTAACAGGCAGATTTTACAGCTGACGCTGAACTGCATGCTGCCATGGCTACGCTGCTTCCAGTAGCTGAGCTAGTTCATTTGAATGTAGCTCTTGTTTCTCTTCAAAACACCACAGATAGCCTATGGCTTGAGCTACCAATATATATACACATACAGATACTTCTGTTTACCTTCCATAGTGTATAAAATATTGGAGGATTTGGCTATGCATATCAAACTTTGCATATAAAACACAATTACTCCATGACAACTGTGGAGGGATCACATGCTGAAGCATATAAAGCCAGCTGGATTTAAAGGTGCTTTTCAAGATGCCTTAACCCCATTAACTTCTCAGGAAACACTCCAGGCATTCCAAGGTTTTCAGTTGTGGGAGTCTTTCAGAGGTTAGAGTCTGCAAGTAAAACCTGCGGGTTTGGTTTGGTTTTGTTTTGTTTTTAATGCACATTCTTGTCATGAATTTCTCCAGGTCTAGCATAACCCTTCCTACTTTTAACACATTACAAATCAGGCTGCTACAAGTAAAGGTGTGCTGTTGAATCACTACATTGATTAGATACTGGAAAATGGAGTTCAGTTTAGACTGTTTGACTTCAGATTGCTACTCTACCAAATCCAGATATATTTACTCAGCCTCCGTTTCAGTGAAGCATGTCTGAAAAGACCTGTAAAGAGGAGACTAATAAAACCTATCTCCATGAATACAATAGAAACCCAACTGTTTTCTGTTTTCCCATAAACTCTAAAGGACTAAGTTATTTTTAAAGCTGTGTTCCAAAATTGTTAATCTTTGTATGACAGAGGTGCAGACAAGTTTCAGATGATGAAATTCATTTTGATTGGTTTAGCTTTTTTAAAACTTTGGTTGGTAATTTATATACATCATGTAGACTTTCTTTAGCTGATCTAAAGACAGAAATTAACATACTAACCAAAAACAAACAAACAACAACAACAACAAAAAAAACAGTTTTGATAAATCACTTCTCTTCTTTATAGCTGTAGAAGACTAGACCACTTAGTTCTCATGTATAAACAACTAAAATTAAATGAGATGAATCTGACCCTATTAGACCATATGGAGTTCTCTGAAGAACATGTTAAAGGTAGTTTATTTTCTGTGTCCTGAAAGAGGCAATGAGGTACAGCTTGAAGTTAAAATAGTCTGACCCTGAAATTAGTGAACAGTAACAAACAAATTTTCACTTCATATTTAGTGAGATTTTTCCTTCCTAATCTGTAGCACTCACTCAATTTTTGGTACATTTTGGGAGGAGACCTATGATCTGGATTGCTGTCAATGGTGTTTTTTGAAGAACCAATGCAAAGCCTTTCTCTTGAGTGTTATTCAAGTGGTGAAGCCCACACGTATACACCACTTAATGTTTTGGTTGCTCTGATGACCAAGTCAAGAAGCTTTTAGACAGTAGTTTTTGGAGGAGTATTAAGTGAAATTCCAAAAAAGCCACCTTATTTGGGCATCTAACAAGGAACATTCATAGACATAAGGATTTTTTTTTTTTTCCTGAAGCCATTCTTTCTACTTTATAGAGCATATTATTTCTTCCAACTTCATTGCTACCATTATAAAAGTTCAAATATTCTTCAACAATTTTAGGCAGTGAACTGACATGCTGCATTAGTCACATGCCATCATTCCATTAAGCCAGTTTTGAGTCTAATATGTGGTGTAGGGAAAGCAATGCTATTGGAAAATTATTACATGCTCTTCTTTTGAACCTTAGAGGTGAGAATATTGAGGGGTATGATGAATCCTATAGCACGTATAAGGCCCAAGTACCCACACTTATGCCCTTGGGTAGTCTCGGTAAATTGCTCAAGTAACTGTAGTTGGCTTTGTGGTTTTAACTGGTTTAGCATTTCTCCCTTCTTGTCTAAAATTACAGAAGGGACAAATTGTGTATTCTTTGCTAACTGCAACTTTCCATTGCAGAAGCACTGGAATTCAGGTTGGCTTGCCTATAAATACTGACTTTCAAAAAATGTTTGTGGTGTGTTCACACAAAGGACACTTTACAGCTTCAGTTATCCCACTTCATACAGCATGCCTGGAGCACACACCTTGCAACACTGCTGCACACCTATCCATAATGCATTAGGATTAAGACTAATTCTTAGGTGCATAATACTTTAATGAAAAACTGCCAGAACTGTTTAAAATGAAATGTCTTAGCTTCTATTAATATTAGGGAGAAATTATTACATAGCACTGTAGAATTATATGCACTAAGAATCCCATCCACCACATAGCATCCACCTGATAGAAACACTTGAAATGCACTGTTAGCACATTTCTGTAGAGACAAGGGTTCAAGAAGGCATTGCCAACCCAGTTGGGTTCCTACCATAATTAAAATATTATCATTTAATGGCAAAATATTTTTGTTCTTGTTCCAAGAACACACCACTGCAATCCAGTTGTTAAACCAAATGTTTTCTTTTAGCTTTCCTCAAAACCGTAGCGGCCAAACTACACACGACTTCAGTGGATTCTGTTCAAGCTTCCTTGTATAAGCTGTATGGCTTTCTTGTAAGTGTAGCAAAGAAGAGAAGCTGCACTACATAGTAAAAATCAGTGTAGTATGTCTATCTGCAACTTTGATTTGGGTGGGAATATCACAGAAAAGTGCAGAAGAGATATACTTTGGAAAAACAGATTAAAACACATGGCAAGCGATAGAAACAGACAGATTCCTAACTCAAAATAAAATAAAATAAAATAAAATAAAATAAAATAAAATAAAATAAAATAAAATAAAATAAAATAAAATAAAATAAAATAAAATAAAATAAAATAAAATAAAATAAAATTAGGTCTTCAGAAATAATTCCATCAGCTGCAGTTACAGAATCTGGTTTTGGAAGGCATGAGATGTTTAGATGATGGAAAACTTAAATAAGGAAGTCATCCTAATCCTAAGTATTGCTTTGTTATATCATTTGGCTAAATTAGATCATCTGTACCAACAGCTGCTTTCTGTGCACTCCCTAATGACCACAAATAACA
Organism: Anas acuta; assembly: GCF_963932015.1. Classification (NCBI taxonomy): domain Eukaryota; kingdom Metazoa; phylum Chordata; class Aves; order Anseriformes; family Anatidae; genus Anas; species Anas acuta. Next base: position 71,442,870 of record NC_088982.1, on the reverse strand, counting down.
ATATTAATCTGTCTTCTTTTGTTTTGTTTTGTTTATTTAATGGGATCCAATGTCAAAACCATTATTTTTTTAAATCTTGCTAGAATCATAGGAAAAACATTCAGTGGGAGGAAAATAATTAAGGAGAAAATAGGTATATGAGATCAAAGATTTCCTTCCCCCCCCCCCAAAAAAAAAAAAAAGATTAAAAGCAGGTCTTGATTTCATCATGTAAGTCTAAGATACATTGTTAACAAGAATTTGCTTTCATTTAATGTTTTTATAGTACAAATATCTTGAAAATACAACTCCCCTTAACCTTATGTACTTCTATGTAGCAAACAAACACATTTAAAAACTTGGTGAGGGAGTGGTAGCTGGCTAAATAAATACATAGAAACTCCAGTGTTTTGTCATGTAACAAACTATAATAACACTTCAAAGTTTTGGACAGATTTCCTTATATTATTGGTTTAGGGTGTAACTGTGTGGAAAATTGTAAATGTTGTCTTTTGGAATTTACTTTACAACCCTTTGTAATCTTCAGCTATATTTATAGCTTTAAGTGGGAAGAAATCAAAATTAAAGAGGCCTGCTTGTGCATCCTTTGTAATCAAATGCTTTTCCCATTTCTCCTTAAAATAAAAGCACAGCCTGCATGTTTGGCTGCCTTAGGAGACCACCCGAAGAGTTTACAAGTCATGACCTAGGGCAAACTATCACTGTGGAAGAGTGTTAGCTTCAGGAACCTGCAGAAAGGAGTCATGGATAAACTGGGCCATTTTTGTGGGGAGAGTGGGGCTACTTCATTTTGAATTGGAGGATTTAACCAAAAAGATGAGGAAAATGGGGAGTTTTTCCGGCCTAGGGATAAAACATGAGCAATCAGTTGATCCTAAGGCACTGGGATTGACACTTTCATGGTTCACCAGTGCACCAGAGCAAGCCACCCTCACAGCCTGCTCCCAGCCAGAGCTTGCAGACCTCCTTCAAGGCCATGGTGGCCCCACGCCTGACTGTCCCCTGCTCCTGGTCCCCCCGCTGGCTCTGCCGTGACCCCTGGGGCTCAAAGCAAAGAAGCAAGATGCTCAAAGCAAAGTTTTATAAAGAAAAGGGGTTTTTATTAGACCAACTGCTCCCATTGGCAAAAGTAGCTAGGCTTCAGGGCACACAAAACCTTCAGGTTTGTGCAGCTGTAGAAAGGTGTCACAGGTACATCAATGACAAGAACTCCGTTCTGCTGAAAACTCTTGGGCTAAGACTTGAAAGCTGTTGCTACCGAGGGAATATCCCTAGGGATCAAAATGGTTTTTGGGGTAGTATAGAGGAGCCTTCCCAAAAGAGGTTCCGGATCTGGTCTTTTGGTATAGTGAAAACCATCATCACCTCATTTGCTGTAATAGAAACAAAAGTAGAAGTGCACAGACAGGACACAGATCTACCTCCCACAGCAGCTTTGGAAATGTCCCAGAAGTACTTGTAAGAGCAGCTGGGTATGCTGCAAAAGAAACAGAATAGGAAAGTTTTCCAGAATTTCAAGTTTATTGCTGGCTAACCTAGGCTGTGTTGATCAGATCACAGCTGCATTTCGTTTAAATTTTATTCCTTTATATTTTGACTGAACTCTCATTGTTGCCTGCTCATCTGTTTTTTCCTAAACAGCACACAGCATCATGGAGTATGGAGTCCAGCTCCTGCCTGAAAGACTTAAACAGGTCATATAATCCCATTTATAAATTTTTCAAGCCTTCATCTTAAAAGAGGTTTTTTTTTTTTTTTTCTTCCTTCCATCCATACTCTTCTAGTGAAGCTATTACAGTACTTAATGTCCCTAACGATTTGAAACTTTTCTCATTTCCACAATAAATTTTCATGGCAATATACTCAGGTGACTGTACCCTGATTTTGAGTTCTTCTTTAAGTAGCTTTCCTTTTGATGTTTTTTGTATCATCCTTTATTCCCAGTGTGTTTGGAGAGCAATGATACACCTTTTCTCAGATTTTCCTCAAATAAAAAAACAAGGTAATAAGCTAAATAAGTTATATCTTTTTAATCTCTTCTATCAAGATTGTCATTTATTTTATATAATTTCAGAAAAGGTCATAACAAATTCTTATATAATATCTTGCACACTTTCCTGTCTGTAGGAAAAGCTAATTTTATTCATAGTTTAATCTCCATGGTAGTACATAATTCAGCTTCAACAGAGGATTTTTTTTTTTTCCACCTAAGTTTCTTTTCTAAACTGTGAACTATTAGTGGCTAGTAAAAATTCCTGTTAGTAATTCCAAAGTGTACAACCTTGCACTTTGTACATTTTAACCTCATCCTCTTGCTGTAACTGAAGTTCAATGACCTTTATGATATTCCAAGCCTTTTCTAGTTTGACATTGCCTCCAAACTTTGTCATCAGAAAATGTCATAAGCACACACTTACGCTGTGCCAAAATTAGCTATGACACTATCCACTATTTTTAGTCCCCATATTAATCCTAGAGAACTCTGCTGGTAACTTGCCTCCAAACATACACTTCCCTTTTTAATGCAACAGGTTGAATCTTTGCGTTTTTGCCCTAGTAACGAAGATAGTACAAACTATCCAAAACAATAGAATTTGTGTTTTTCTTTGCAATTTTGATCTGATTCCATTTCATTTCCCACCTCTAAATTCTTATTTTCTCCTATAGAGTAGGCTTTTTCCCATTCTAGGCTAATTTTTCATAGGCTAATATATCAAATGGTTTAATAAGGTCCATCAAAGTTAGGCCTACAGTGTTTATTTTAACTAGAAAAATAAAGAGCTGTTTTGTATTTGTTTGAAAGAAGGCAGCTAGTTAGTTCTCATACAGTCTGCTTCCCATAACAGGATTTTTCTTAGTCTTCACTTTTTTTTTTTTTTAATATACATTTTCCTTGATGTGTTAATTATTCCTTCCTATGCTGTGTTTTAAAGCCCTGTATACTATCAAAGTCTGTTTAATAGTCTTGTAGTTTACTGGGTTACTTCCTCTTCTCTTCCCATACTATATTTGCTCATCTTTAGTAATATTATACAATACTTGCCTTGTTTGCTTTATTAACCAGCCTTCTGCTTTTCAGTTCACTATTTAAGACACTGCAACACTAGTAGACACTGTAACAGATTTTTTTTTAATTGTTATTCCAAAAATAAGCTCTGAAAGTGGTACTATGCTATTAAGAGAAGAACTGAGCTGCCTAAAGAAACAACTATACAAGCAAATTATGCCAGCTAATACATGAGGAAAGATTACCTCACTCATAGGTGTACATGGCAGGAGAGAGGGAGGAGCAGAGCGATGAGTGATGGGTCTCAGTAAATGTCACTTTTTTGTTGTTTGCATTATCTTATCTTTTTCAGACATGTTTTCTAATTAACACATGCTGGTTTGTCTTGTTTCTACATGAAAACACAGAAGATGATTAAACTGCACAGAAAACAGGAATGGTAATGGCTTAGCTGATTCAGCTTCAACTAAACCCAAGTACTGAATTGCTCTAACATCTTGCTATCTACAAACAGGGGAGGTCTTGCTTTGTCTTCCACCTTTTTCCTTCTTCCCACTGATGCTGTCTTCTCTCCTTCCACCCAGCTGCTCATAGCCAAGCTCTATTAGTCCCTTTCTTGTCCTTGTCCTAGTGCTCATTGGACTCTTTGTGAGCAGGTACTGATCACTAACATGGCACAAATCCATCAAGAACACTTTCTTCTCTGCTGTACTTCTCAAAGTAGCATGTATGCAGTCTGAGATCCAAGAGATTCACCTTCTTTTTATTAAATTAGTTCCTTTTTTTTTTTTTTTTTAAAAAAAAAAAAAAAGGTGAATTAATTTCAAAATTAAATTAGAAAAGCTGGAGAAGACATGTACTTTGAGTTATAAAAACAGTCATTTACATTTTGGTTAAAGGCAGACTCTCTGCCTTTAATGGTAATGACATAAATGGTTTAAAAATGACTGAAACTCCTCTACCTTATTTAAAGCACACTGTTTCTTTCCGAAAAGAACTTAGGAAAGAAGTGTTCTTTTAAAATTAGTTATGGTAGAAAGTTTACTCTCTGTGAGTGGTAATAAGGACATAAATAGGACTCATTTGGCTGCTTGCCTAATGGTCAGCAAACCCACTGGGGCTGTATCTAAACTAGGGAATAAAAAGAGGAGGCTTGCTGTAACTGTATCTCAATTAAGTTAATCGCTGAATGCCCTGAATGCTTGTTTTCTTTGCTGTTGGAGGTCACCGTGATTTACCATAACAATTACTAATCAGCTTAGTTTGAGTCATTCGTCTCTTTCATATGCTATGTTCTTAAAAGATGTCACTTTTTTCAGTCGTTTATATTATCTTGACCTTCTCAGATACATTTCCTAATTAACGCGGGAGGGTTTTTTTTCCCATTATCTACCCCAAAACAAGACAGGAAAGATGCATCAGCTGCACGGTGTTTTACTGAACAACTTTCTGGAGACTGTTGTCAGAATTTGCAAAGAGCACAAGCAAAAACAAAGATCAGGACATTCCCATAAGGAATGGTACAAATCCTACCATGTAGCGGATATTTGGGCTTGAATTTTTCTGTGTTGGCATAGCACCGGAGAACTGAAATCTCTAGGGCATCTTAAACTGTCTCCTGCATATCTAGTATTTTATGTGAAATATAAAACTCGGGCTTTAGATCTTCACAAGATCCAAGCTAATTTTGAAAATACCATTCCAGAGTGAAACAATAAGTTCATTGTTTGTCCTATGCTGGAGAAAGGGATCGTGAAGGAGAACAGCAAAAATTTCAAGAAGGAATCTGAACTCCTGCTCATTGAGAAAGGAACTGGATTTTCCCTTGCTATATCCTCTGTAAATGAAGTCATTTAGCATTCCCCGTAATGAGTTCAGGGGAATCTGGTTTCTGCTTAGCAAAGGAGGCACTTCAAGGTAAAATTGCTGTGAAGCAACCATTTATCTGGAAATATGGAAGGCCTTAATGTTCCCGCTAGGCTCTGACTCTCCCATGACTGTCTTGACATGACTGTCAAAGCCTTGGCCCCAGGTACCTTGGAGCAGTTTCTCCTGAAGCCAGAAGGCCCACAAAGAAAGCTCTTCTTGTCTGATGCCTTCCTTTATAGCAGTATTCAAGGAGATACAGTGACTTATTCTACATCTTTGAAAACAATGTCTCTCGGATGATGTTTTTTGGTTAAATTCCTCCTAAAATGTGAAGAGATAGTCAATGTCTGCTATTTCAGGGACATGCCTATTAAGGCAGGAGAAGGCCTCTCTTTCCAGGGGCATCAGTTAGGCCGATCAAAAGGGCCACAAGCCTGTGAGTTTCCATATTGCCAAAGAATTCATTTTGCTTCAAAGTTGTTTTTTTTTTTTTTTAAACCACAGTGAATCAAGGGCTTCAAATATAAGGTCTGAAGTGAGAGATTACAGATTCTGAAGGGAGGGCTGTCTTGTCTAGATATACCACAAGGGCTGCTGTAAATGTTAGGTCTACTATAGAGTCTTTCAAGCTAATGGCCTGAAAATTGCGGTCTTAGATGGAAAGGGCGAGGCCGAAGAGGGGAGCAAAGAAAATTATCCAAACCTGCTGATTTTTGTACTAAAAAGTACCAAGTGTGGAGAAGTGTGTGTGAGCTACTTTGGATCAGGACTGCTGACCATCACCGTGTCTCCTTCAGTCAGAAGACACGTCGCTCTGCTGCCTCAGAAGAAGATCATCCCGCTTTTAGTTCTCAGCGCTGCAACTCCTCTCCTGTGTGAAGCTGTGGAAAACCACCTGCTGGATCTCGGCTACATTTTTCTGAGTAAACAGCATGAAAAGCTCGCATTGTTTGAAGTGCTGGGGAAGGTGGGAAAGTCTGTGAGAAGTTTGTTTGTGTTCTCCATGTCAAACAAATTGTTCTTCTGTAGGAAAGAACTGGCAGCCAACATTGTGCCTCGAGCCCTCTCATGACACGGTGTCTGTAGGGAAGAAATGACTGGTTTTATAGTTTGGTTGAACACAAAAGTTCAGCTTCTGTATCTACACCTCCCTATACACTTAAACAGTCACAGAGATGTTTAAAAGACGAGCATGTAAGTTACTTATCATGGCTTTCTCTTCACTTTTCTTCTGTTTATGTCAGGTGAGCCCGTCCCTGCTTAGTGACATCTCTGGGAAATTTTCCAAGAAATTGACAAAATTCTCTGAGAAGAATGTGTTCTCTGAGCTAAAAAAGCTGCATTAAACTGTACTTCTACAATTTCCAATTACACAGGAAAATTATGGAGGACATTGTCATATGTCAGATCACAATAAAGCTTTATAGGCTGCTGTGTAAATATACACAGACTGGTTCTTGATGTGGTTTCCCACAATAGTTGCACTAGGCTTTCATCTGGTGTAATTTTCGCTGAGTGCTGTAATGACAGGTTCCACAGAGCTCGCCTCATTCATTTTTAGCTCTGCGAAACCAAACTAGAAAAAAAAAATGAGAAGGGAACAGCCAGTAGCTAAAAATGGACTCTGAAAAAAAAAAAAAAAACAACTTTCGCTACTAAATCCTCTCTCTGCACACTAGGGACTGGTCACTATAGCTCTGCTGTAAAACCATATGTTTAGGATGCAAATAGATGAAGACTGCTCCTGCCACATGAGGCAAGGTGAACCTGAGTGGCAGCAAGAAATGAAGTAGTTTTGTGATATGGGTCAGCTGAAGCAGATCAAAGCTACCAGACACAAAGGCTCCCGATCACATGGAGCCACCCCCACAGCAGGTAGCCAGCTGTTCATACACAGCTTTGAAACCACGCTCTGGATGAAGTCAAGTAGCAGCTTTACCGAGCTAAGGAACTCCAAGCAATGTGAGCTGAAACAGTCTAACGTGTTTGCTATGAAAATACTATTGCTAAATTAAAAAGAATGTAGTAAAACAGTAAAGGTGCTCTAAAGGATAAGTAAAAACTTAACAAGCAGGATTAAAATGATTCATTTAGAAGGAACTTCATTTCCATCTCTGTCTGAATGTATTTTTGGTTAATTAGAGGAGTTTGAGATAATACATAACACAAACAAGAAATAACTTTATTGCCTGTCACGACCCTTCCAGTGATAACTGCAGGATTTTCTGTGAATTTTGCACTTTTGAATTTTGCTCTTTTCTGTGTAAAATTTCCACCCTGTTCCGGTAAAAAGATCACGATCTTCACTCTAGTGCATTGCTAAGCTCCTACAGAGGGAAATTTAAAGCTGCCTTACCTCAGTGTAATCAGTATAGTTATTTAGACACATTATTGGGGTCAGAGCTCAATGTAGAAGCACTTGTTTATTTCCCTAAATCATCAGTGAATATGTTAACACTGGAAGTGTCACAATGATGTTTATGGAGTACTGACACTTGTCTCGAAAATTTAGTTGGGAAGAACAATTTTCCTGAAAAGACAACTATATATGAAAGCCTACAATTCAAGTAGTTTTCTCTTGATCATCTGCTTTGATTTCCAGACTAACAGAAGATTGAGATGGAAGGCTTTTTATAAAGGAAAATTTGGATATGAATACAGTGATGATTCTGCCAGAGGTACACCTCACTTTACAAATTCAAAGCTTTCTTTGTCTTCTACCTTATTTAACTTCTTCCGTTATGCTTCTTTGTCCTTCCTATCCAAATGTTCTCTTTTTTTCCAGTTACTCTGAGCTTAATTTTTCCTTCTCTCATAACATCTTGAAAGATGATTCTGCAGCACACTTCTCTAGAGAACAAAAGCATACTGTTGAAATGTTCTTTTTCTTGCATGGTTGTATTTTTTTCCTATCATTACAATCCAACTCTGAGTAATAGTGTTAATGTGAAAAATTATTCATCACAATAATAAATCTCCTAAAATTTCTCTAATTACTTTTAAACACTCTGCTGCAAACTACTTGAGTCCTTTGTAAATTAACATGTAAATTAATATATTTTAAATGCTGAGCATGGATATTAAAGGCCATACACAAATACAATCTATATAAGGATTTAGAAATGCCAAGTAAAATCCAGTCACATCTGTCAGGACCAACTGAAACACAATGAAATACAGGAGTTAACGCTGCCACAAACCAGGTCAGCCTGCTCCTTGGACACTTACCAGACTGTGCTGTTTGCTCCCAGTCCACTGGGCCTGGTCTGTGTTAGGTTTCTGCAGTCTGAAGAGACTCCAGGTCCTTCACTTGTGTTTGTATTGTGAGGTGCAAAGTAATGCTCCCTTTGAAACTGAACATACAGTTCAGCGAACTGACTCCTGTGCCTATTGTTGACTCTTCAGACTTCTTTGTTGTTTAAACAAACTTTCAAGAAGAATTTGTTTTGCATAGACAATTCTGGGTCGTGTTTTTGTTCTTTGGGCATACACAGATGTGACAGCAAAGTCTAAGTGAGCTACAAAAAGAACTAAAATATGATCTGTCATTACTTGTAAGGTACCAAATTTATTTGTGAGAAGACATTATCTAAATGCAGTGTGCTTTTCTCTTTCCCATAACTAGAAGTCTATCTGTTCATTGTGACTGCACTCCCTCCAGCAACTGCTCTACCTACTTTGGGTCAAAATGCTCATCCAGTAGATTAGTTTCTCCTACTTTTTAATCTCTCAACTTCTCTGTCATAAGACTTTTTGTCTTTTTCATCACCTTCTGCAACCAGGTGATATGTGGTTTAAATGCCCCATCCTTTCCTCCCTTTGCAGACTTGAAAGGGTGTATCGTCATACAAGCCTCTCCTTGTCCAAAAGAGAATAGCCAAAATGTTATGATCTTATGCCAACTCCACTTGGAATTCTGCTTCAAAATGCAGGTAACGAAATGACACGTGGCTTGGAGTTAATGTTTGAAGTCCAAGATAAGCACAGCTCATAAACAGAGAGACTGCTCCAGTCCTTGTAACTGCTACATGAGTACAAACGTGCTCCAAATAGACACTGTACATTCATAGTGATGTGTAACAGTCACCCAGATTATCGGATTGGATTCTTTACTAAAGGAAGCCGAGCTTCTTATTTCAGGCTGTGTACATGCCCAGTGGCTCTAGGTGGACAGTGAAACTGAAACTGAAGTTATCAGGCTCAAGCCTTCGTTATTGTGTCCTTTCTTCTTGGTATGAACCTAAGTTATTGCGTTTTGTGCAAATTGGCAGAACATTTTTGTTTGTTTGTTTTTGGTAAAAATCTGTAAAAAATGATTTGGTAAAATAACCTGAAGGCAATGAACTGAAAAATATGCTGCTTCCTAGGTTCTGAATAGTAAAAAGAACAAAAAAATGAACACGAAAAACATCTCACAGTAGCTGCTGCCTGAATATTCATCAGGAAGCCAGAACTCTGTTCTGAGCGCAGCCAGTGCATAATTTTGCAGCACAGCTCTAACCATTCGATACTGGGGAGAAAGCCTGACAGAATCAGAAGTGGCAGGAAGGTTACAACCACAAAGAAAGGTTCATAATAAGGACACAGCTTACAGTAACGATTCATTCTTACCGAGGTACGTTACAGGCTGACACTTCAGGAAAACTTTCCCACCAGCTATATACCGTATCTCTTAGTTTCTTTGCCTCCTTCTCTCTCCCCATTCTCCACACGGCAATGAAAGGAGCTCTTTTTCCCCTTCTCCCACCTCGCTGTGTTCTGATCTGAAGGTCTCCAAGGCATCATTCCTGGGGCTATGTTTTTCAGGATTGCTTCCCCCCGTTCAAAACTGCAGCTTTGCTGAACAGACAGGTACCAGCCCAGAAACATAATCTGCTGTCACCGAATGAAATGTCAGATTCTGGATGCAATCCCATCTGGTTTGCTCACTGAATAGCTTGCCCAAGAGATTGCTGAATCTATTTCAGACAGTAACAACAACTCTAGACCTTTTTCCAGGGGTCACCCTTGTGATCTTGTTTAGCTCTATGGTGAGGGACCTTTGGTGACTCAAAAGATTATTCCAATGTGATCTCAAAGCTGAAAAGGATTAAAAGGTCTCTGTTTCGGAGACCTGTATAAAACTCTCCCTCCCATTTTTTACCTTGTTTATAGTGGTAAGAGAGAACTTGTAAGGAGACAGAGAGGAGTCTGGGTCACTAGATAAATGGTTTTGACCAAAATTGACTGCGCCCTCAGGAGGAACTGCTAAACTGCTTGTGCTTATATTGTTGTTTTTCTCCAATTTCAGATCTGCTGGTATGTCTGTCAGCATAGCAGCATATTGCTCTTGAACATCAAAAGGAGTAAAAAGATATAGACGATTACTCCAGCATTTAGAGATTGATCCTTAGCTGCTGGGCTGAAAGCCTCTTAAAAAAGGCTAAAACCTTCAGCTCCTTTTGATTTGATTAAGTGCACTAATCATCTAGTCCAACTTCAGTCAGGGAGAAATCTGGGTGCAAATGCTTCACAGGCTGGTCTCTGCCTTCCTCTGACCACAAGCTGAGATGAGAACCTGTCCTGGGCACTGCGATGCAAAAAGTGGGTGTGAAGCAACACCAAAACAGCCTGCAATGGTTCTGCCATAGCCTGGGTTGGTAAAGCACCCTGTTGCAGACTGAAGCGGTTATGTTGGTAAAATATGAGCTCCAAGTTCCCTCGTCTTGAAAAAAGACTTCCAGTTAAAGCTGCTTCAGACTTGCACATCTGGCAAATATATATATATATATTTAACCTTTATGAAAATGTCTGCAGTTTGATAAATATTTTAGAGTACAGGAGAGTTTTGCTTGTTCTTCACTTGAGTCTCTGGGATTAAATGCCTTATGAACTGTATTAGAAATGTGTTTTGAGTCTCTGTTAGCTTGGGCCTTTGGGTGTTCTCCACTGAAATATATTTTATAATTCACTACTGGTAAATGTCATCACAGTTGGATAACTTTATTTCATGCACTTGACATAATAATATTTAGGATATAAAAAAAAATCTCCAATTTCAAAGCATTTTTCTCAAATTAAGGAGTTACAAAGCAGTAAAAAGAATCATTATTCATGTGTTATATGACAGGAAACTAAAACACAGAAAGATAAGCTCAAAACCTTTAGAGTCAAGTAGTAATTTGCAGACCTATTTGAAGTGCTCTGTTTTTCAAGTATGGTTAGCAGCTATGTGGCTTTATAGGTTCTAGATGCTCCTCCAAAATGCATGTCAAAATGCCTGATATTGGACAAAAAATAACGGAGGTGTGATGTATAAATGTCTTTTTCCCTGCAAGTATGCATTCCATAATCTTTGTCCTGTTTTCCCACAAGTTGATCGTGGTCTTCTTGAATCCTTTAATGTATTTTTCAGTGGAGATTGTTACGAAGCTATCTTTCAAAGCTGGGTGGCTCTGTGATAGCTCACCAATCTGTTAGAATCTGTGTGGAGCTGTGAAACTTTCACACAAAATGCTTTTTCAATCTTTTAAAGTTATTATGGGCAATCTTTGATTCTGAATCATTTTGTTTCTTGCTAGTTCCCCTTAGAAACATTAAAGTCTGAAAGTCTGTGTATTTGACAAAACTGCTAAAGACAACTATGATACCTTTCCTTAAAATTTCTTCCAATTAATCATTTTGGGGGTTAATATCAGTTCAGTCACAGTCTTGAATTATGCCATTGTTTCCTTGGCAAACAGTCAGGCTGCTACTGTTGTTTCCAACAGGTGGGTATGGCCGTGACACAGTACTTTATTTAGCAGTCCAAAAATGTTTTCAAGTTGAGATGGAGATTTTGTTCCTAAACGTCTTATACTTAGGGGATGGATTTGCATGCGGAGAGTAATAAATTATTGAAAAGCACTCTAATGGTTCACTTTCCATTTGCAACAAATCAAATGACTGGAGAAGAAATTATATTAAAATGTTCCTGAAAAAGGGCTTTACTCATTAAGAAAATCTGTTTGTATTCTAAAGACAAGAACTATTAGTAAGCTAATGATGCAGGTAGTGAGTAGAAAAGTGGTAGAACTGTTGTAGCTGGTGAGAAAACAACTCAGTAGCACAGAGACATAGGAAATTACTCTGCAATGTACAATTTATTTACTTTAGTTGAAAACCATCTACTAATGGGAGGAACGTCCCTTTCAGCAGTACTGATTTGATGAAACATTCCTAGGGATATTGTGTCCTAGGCTTGTCGGTAAGTGTGGAAGTCCTCTGTGTGTCCTCTTTCCTGTGAAAACAAGCTGTTCAGGTTCACTTTGTTCCTCAGCTCATCTTTCCCCCTAGGCTCAGAGCACAGAAGAGCTGGTCCTTTGGCTTTAGGGTAAGAACCACTGCCTACTTTTTCTTTTGTCTCTTGCTCACCCTTCTCCCACTTTTCTTCCCTAAACACATTCCGATCTGCCCGCCTGATAACCTTTTTTTGCTCCATTTTTAATCATAGAGATCTCACCAGGTCTAGCTTATTTGCAGGATTACCACAAGTTTTTTTTTTTCTTTCTTTCTTTCTTTTTTGTTTGTTTGTTTGTTTTCCCGCATAACATCACATTCAGAGATGTGGAGAAAAAAAGTCAAATTAACTAGCACCCCTTGAAAATGTGAAAATGTCAGCACTCACGACAGAGTACAAGGAAAATCACCTCCAAAGACAGTTATCTTTAGATGTCCATACTTAGCTCTCCTGCAATGTTCTTTCTTTATGTTGTTAACAGCAAAGAACAAAACAAAACAAATAATCCCCAAACCAGAAAATCGCCAAGCAGGACAGCAACAGCCTGAAGTATTTCTTATTCGTTGAATGACCTCTAGTGGTCATTCTCTAGAGGCGTTCAGTATTTTTTTTTTTTTTTTCCAAAATACGGAGCACGAGTATCAACTTTTCAAACCTGTGCACTATGCACTTTTGCTCTACACCTGGAAGGCTTCCTTGTCGTACTGTTAGAATTGCATTTCACCTTTTCACTGCACAAAGAGAGCACTTATCGCCTCGGTGGGAGCTGTAAGGCAGGGTTCTAGTAGCCTCTTGCAAGCCACTACCTCCCACAATCTACCTCTCCTGAACTTTGGGAGAGACGGCCTTCTGTAGGACAGCACAGAGCTGCTGTCTGTCCTCTCACCTTGTGTGCCATCTGTGCAGCTTCTCCTAACATCGCTGCATTACCTGGCACCGGCAGCGGCCGTCATCTCTCACTGCTGGCCAAAACAGATCAAGGCTGACCCCTTCATCCTGAACGCTGATGGCACACGGACTGGGTTTATCTGTCAAAAGAGCAAACTCAGCAGAGGGCATGCTGGCAACATAACTGGGCAGAGAGCTCTAATCCTCTGTATTGTGGGCCATGAAAAGAAATCTCGGTTGAATGTTCAGCAGCACATCGGAAAACAAACGGCATTCTCATCACCAAAGATTTTTATTAGCAATTCTGCTGATCTTTCTGTAGCTTCTTTAAAAAGCCGGGCTGGATTGTTCTTCTGCAGGACATACTCATCAATCCAAATACTAAAGAACTTATTAAAAGCTTTTGATGAAGATAGAGAGTGGGTTCCCAGAAACATCTCTTGTATTACCATCTTTCCCAGATTTGGGAGCTATATGGGACTCCTGCATTTGTGTGTTTTGTATGGAGGTGAACATATGCTGTCTGCAAACACAAGCTGCATTACAGGTGAAGTATCCACACGTTAAGTTGGGTAATCTCAGGTAGCAAGTTAAAGTTGGCTTTGGCTACCATCTTTCCCACTGCACAAACATCGTGGCGGAAGGAAAATAGCACCTCCAACAGGAGACCACTCAATAAGAAGCAATGTGGTTAGGAGCCATTAGAGGTTGCTTCATTGCCCCATTTTCAGTGTTGAAAAATGCTTGAGAAAAGCTTGAGAAAAGCACTTTATCTGTTTAAAAGGCATTCTCACCAGAATGGTGTCAAAAGAAGAAAGGTTTCTGTGAGAAATAAAGCTTGGAAACGATCGCAACAGAACAGCAATAAGTCTTTTCAATGTAGGCAGCATCATCTACATGAAAGGTGATAACTTTCTCAAATAAAATGCAAAACTGCAGTCTGCCTGCAGGACTATTGAGTCACGCTGGAATATAGGCATGTTTCTGTGAACGTCATGTCACTGGAATTTGATCAGAATGCTTACCGGGGGGGGAATTGCAATATTTAAGGATTTTTTGCCCTAATTGCTCGTTTTATTGAAAGTGGCTACAGTAGGTGGATCCACAGAATCCTTCATTAATGCTGTTTTCCTTCTTAGAAATAAGGTAAATATGCATTTTGAAGGTAATACTTCTAGCTAACATATTTCTGGTTTTGTAAATCAGTCATACACAAACAGATGACCAGTCTTTAACAGCAGAATATTTTGACTCTAGGCTGAAGTCAAGTCTAATTCAGACATTCCTTTTATATTATAATTGATGCCTGGAAGCTTCTCAAAACATTTGTCTGTTTCTGGACATCTTAAAGCCTGATTTAGCTGTGTTGCTTCAAGTGACATATTGGGATAGTTTGCCTAGTGAAACACAGTATTAAAAATATCAGACATTGTAATTATAATTCTGCAACATTTTGATCAATTTTTATTTATTTATTTATTTTAATGATTATTTCTCCTGCATTTCTTTGGAATATAACCTAATTGAAAACAACTCACCATTTTCCTAATTTTGTCAGTAGCTCAAATTTCCTGAAGATTAAAACTTTAGGGTACCTACATTTCTGTTACAGTACCACGTATCTCCGTTAGATAACATAGTACACACTGAGACTTATACTATGTGTTTGGGATTGATTGGTGTTAGAGAGTATAACTGCTGGCCATGCAGAACCGGGCTATAGATAATTATTCTCCAAAGTCTTCTTTCCTTCAAAGTCCTTTTGCGGTCTCAGACTGGCCAAAGTTTTAGCCCATATTGTCATTTCTGCCCCTCGTTCTCTTACCAGACAACACTTAGCAAGGACACAGGTGTACTGCACATTAGATCGATAGAGAACAGTTGCAAGAACACCTGTTACCATGAAAACTGTTTTTGAACTCAAGCAGATTAAGAAATAATTTATCAGCAATTTATCAGAGATTGGTTATTAATTTGAATTTCACTAAGCGCTCCCATACAAATTTGCTTTTGAAGTCCTGGAAACACGTGGCTTGCATATCTAAATCAATCCACTGGGAAAGGTTTCGGAGAAGTGGAGCTTGAACTTACAATGTATGCAGAGCTTACACATAACCTAACAAAAAACTCAGATGCTCTGCATTTTCTCCAAATCTTTGTATAAATTATCACGTCTTTACTTCCTACATTTAAAGAATCTTTTTCTCATCTCCCTAACAGTCTAAGAAGGTTTAGATGTTAGAGCCAAAATTCATGGGCCATTCTGGATGGACTTCTATATCTATCTTCTGTACACCAAAAAAAAGTCTACGTTTTCACTGAAACAGTGTTGACAAGAACTGAGGAAACTGGCCCATGCTTGTGCCAGTAGCCTCAGTAAAACATGTAAATATTGGTGATGACCTGATCTACCTAATCTACATGTGTGGCTTTACGATATAGCTCGTATCTTAACACACCATATGCACATACATGGGTATACCTTATTTTACAACGTTAGCATAATCATAAAAGGTGATCTAAGAACTGTTCATAAATGTGTTTTTATTGCTTTCACTATTATGTCATTGCTCTGATCACAAGTGTCTGTAGCTGCAGTCACACCTCATATTTTACTACCATATGGTCCATTCATAAGTTTTCTTGCAATACATTGAGGAAGGGATCATGTAGCTCTCTGCCTTCAGCCTGTCTGAGCAGTATTGTGCATAAAGCCTGATTAATACAACTCCATTTTATTGTCTTGCGATTTTCCAGGCTGCAAATACAGTTGCCTAAAACTTAATCTGTGCTCGAAGCCTCCCTTCAAATCTAATCTAACACAGATTCTTTGTTTCTTTAGAAACTAGCTAGAAAAAAAAATAATAAAAATCCTCTGATAGGATGGAGCTACTTGCCAGCAAACAGCTGGGCAAGGCAAAACCCCTAAGGAGAGCATTTAAAAAAGTTCAGTGTCTTGCTCCCAGTCACTATGTGAGTATTAAAAGGGATCCAAACGTAGCTGTAAGAAGTCATTCACATCGCTAAGTGAGCTGCCTGTGTTTTCTGATTTAATTCACAACTTTTACATACTTCTGTCTTCCCATTAGTGTCTCACAGACTGCAAAATGAACAGTACCAATCTGTACTAAATACAGTTAGAACAAAATAACAGTAGAATCTGAAACAGAAGTGTGTGATTGCAAATAACATGTAGAATTACTCTTAAGCCACAGAAAACAGTATTATGCAAAGCAAAGTTAACCAAGCCTGCCTTAAATACAACTGAATAGTCAACAGGGAGAAGCTCCCAACTCACTGTTCCACAGCACTACGCTAATTCTCTTTCCAAGCTTGGGAGAGCATTGTATGAGAGATTTTGCTAATTAAAATCCAGGCCCCGTCTCTGTCACTGTTTGCCATGGTCTGAATGTTCCTGTACAGGGAGGGATCATCTGTTGAAGGATTATTTGCAGGATAGCATGCTGTACAACCTTCCCACTCAAGTCAAGCCTAAGCAAATAACTGCAATCACCATATATCTTAGTTACGTTGTGATAATTATATCTGACCTTCAAACTACCTGAGAGTATTTTTTCCTTTGGATTTCAGAGAGGTCATTTACCTTGCACAATGATTTTAAGCTTTCAATACACATTTTTTTTTTTAAGTGCTTTAAACCAACACCATAGTATCTTTGGAAAGATGTCTTTCTAATACAGCAGTGGAAACATATTCAACCACAAAGAGGGCCTTTTAATTTCCTGTTTAAAATGTCAAAGAACAAAAAATCTACAGCCTGTAAATGGGCTAATGTTTGTACAGTAAATGCAATTTGTGTTAGTCAGCGCAGCATCGCTCCCACCTTGAGATTAGCACTTAAGTGCTAAAGCAGTTCCTTTCCTGGACTAATACAAATGGGGTAATATTTACACAGTGAATTTCAACTCATGTTAGCACGACATCTTCTCCACCTGAAGCGTCGCGCCTAAGCAGTTCCCTTCCTGAAGGAAGAATCCAAGAACTTGGTGGTTGCCATTTCACATCAGGAACACAGCACAGCAGTGGCCTTTTTCCTTGGGGCATCCCTGTAGGGTGGGAGGTTCAGTCGAAACAATCCTTGCCTTCCAAGTCACTCATGACCACATTGCCACCAGTGCCTACTGCTGCTGCTCGGAGTTTCCTTGACTCCATGCCAAAGCTTTGCAGCAAAGCCGTCTTTCTTCAAAGGAAAGGAAAGGAAGGTGTGGGGAGCTGGGGTTGGCCTCTTCTTGCAGATAACCAGCGATAGGACTAGAGGGAATGGCCTCAAGTTGCACCAGGGGAGGTTTAGGTTGGAAATTAGGAGACATTTCTTCTCAGAAAGAGCAGTCAGGCACTGGGACGGGTTGCCCAGGGAGGTGGTGGAGTCACCGTCCCTGGGGGTGCTCAAGGCAAGGTTGGACGTGGTGCTTGGGGACATGGTTTAGTGGGTGACATTGGTGATGACCAGATGATCTTGAAGGGCTTTTCCAACCTTAATGACTCTGTGATTCTATGAAAGACAACAGACAGATGACACCACCTTGTGCCCGCTTTTCCTGACGGCTTTGGGGGGCTCCCACCCCCTTTGGCCACCGGAGAAGACGGGAAGCTCTGGGTGCTGGCTGAGTACAGGCAAACAGCCTCTTTTTGCTGGAGTCTTCTCAGCTCCCACACGAGCAGGACTTCTTGTGCAGTCTTGTAAGCAAGCATGACTGTACCAAAAGGATTTATTTGGTTTTCAGTCACCCTGGGCTTGGCCAGCCTGCGATATGCTGGATTTTGCCTGGTGCTGCAGCCAGAAGGTCAGGTGCTGCCTTCCCCATCCCTCACATCCCCACAGCTCAGCCCCCTGCAGACAACTCTCCGCACCTCGGAGCCCCCCCAAACCCATTTTTGGGCATGTTCACAGATAATTTAACACGTAGAAAACATAGAGCTCCCTTCAGCCTGCTCACAGGAGTAGAAAACGCTTTCATTTTTATTTTTTGGCCATTCAGTTACAACGAGGACGGACCTGCGGGCGCTGCGGGGTTGGTTTATTTTTCTTTCGGGGTTGGTTTATTTTAATTCCTGAGGAAAAGATGACGGCGGAGCTACTCAGGGAGCAGCCCGGTGCCCGCCAGGGGCAGCCGAGAGCGGGGCTGCCGGTGACCGGCGGAAATGGCGGCGTCGCCCCCGTCGCCATCTCCCGCCCGCGGGCGCGTCATGGCGCCGCGCAAGCGTGTGGCCGGGCTCGCCTTCCCCATGCGCCTCCCTCCTCCTCCTCCTCCTTTTTCCCCTTCTTCTCCTCCTCCTCCTCCTCCTCCTCTCGCTGCCTGCCGGCTCCTCCCTGCGCCACCCTCGGCCGGGCGGCGGCGGCAGCGGCGGCTTGGACCGCCCGGAGCATCCGAAGGGAACGCGCCGCCTCACCCTCCCTCCGTCCTCTCGCCGCCCCCGCGGCCATGGAGCTGCCCGAGAGCCAGTGCAAGAAAGTGAAGCTGAGCAACAGGGTGCCGAGCTGGGTGAGAGGGCGGGCGCAGGGGAAGAAAAAGGAGGAAAGAAGGAGAAGAAGGAGCGGGAGAGCCGCTGGGGGTGATGTGGCAGCGGGGATGAGGGGCTGCCCCTGCACCGCGTCTCGCCCGGGGCGGTGAGGGATGGGGATGGGGATGGGGAGGGGACGGTGGAGCCGGGACCCCAAACGGGGAGAGGAGACCCTTAATGGGGGGCAAGACCCTTAATGGGGGCAAGGAGAAGGGGGCTGCAGTTGTCGCTGCGGAGGAAGGAGGGCTCGGGAGGGCGATGTACAATACGGGCTTTCATGAAGCCCCAGACTGAGGTCCTTTGTGCGGCGGGAGCTGTGTGGAAAAGCGTCGAGACAGGGCTTGGAAAAAAACCCCACAGCCAGAGCCTGCATTCTTGTGTGTGGGGATGCGGGCAGATCGGCTTACAGCCGACACCAAAATGAAGCTATTTAGGAGGCACGGTGCAGGCCTTTACCAAGAACACTTAATACTTCTGGTGATGCAAGGCAGTAAGGAAAAAAAAAAAAGAGAAATAGATATATGATTATTTTCAAGCCATGCTGAGCTGAAGCAGACGAGATAAGGTCCGGAAGATGTTTGATACGTAAGGAACAGTGCAGAACCATCTTTGAAGCCTTGCTGTAAGCCATGCAGGCCACAGCTTTCTTACAAAAAGGCTAAGGAACGAGTCACAGCTGCCCCCTAAAAAATGGGGAAGCTGTTACCATACTAAAAGTCTTTCAGTAGAGACTGTGCCGTGCCAGCCCTCTTCCCGAGCCAGCGAGTTCAAACTTGCTTACAAAAGAGTATTTGGTAAATTATGTTCCCTCATTTTCTGTGAGGAAAAGGTGACATCGGGTATCACGAAGAAGGTAGTGAAGTAAATCATTGCTGGGTGTAGGTGATGAAGTATCTTCAAAAGATACTGGATGTCGTTTAATTTGTCAGAGGCAAAATTGTCATGGATTTGCCCAAACCAGGGAGGGGACACGTTTAAAAAAAAGTTGATTAACTGTTTACTGAGCTCATTTGATGGTAGCCAGCCCTGCAGGATACGTGGCAAGCGGAGGAAGGCTTCCACCTCTTCCTTTTTCTTCAGAAGACCTCAGCTGAAGTGCTCTTTTTAATCCAGTAAATTTACTGGAAAAAAATATCCTGCTGATTCACACGCTCCACAGAAAAATGTTCAAATGTTCTGGCATTTCTGACTCCGCATCTGTTCGTCTGAGAGCAGAGTCAAAGCAACCTATTACACCCCGATGGAGTCGGCAGCCGTGAGGGGAGCCAGCAGAGCCGTATCTCCCGAAATTTGGGCATCTGGTACTGTTCAAAATGCCCCTCTCTGTGGAACCCTCTGCGTGTGTTCGTCTGCTTGCCAAGCCCGCCTCTGAGCACAGCATACCCCGAATTACAGAGCAACACACAAGAGCACAATGGCAGCGTTTGTGGCTGGCTTGGCTGCAGGACTTGTGGAGCACATTCCCAAGCGTCGCTCTGGCTGCTGAGGTGCTAGGAATTACCTATGAAACGAGGCAACAAGGACTTGCTCTGATTTTCCTTTCTGCCCACATTGCTGGCTGTATGTACTTCATTTTGGTCTCTTCCCTCTGATGCCAGCTAATGCCTCGGCTCCAGAGGTGGTGAGCAAGCTGCTTGTGGTATTGCTGCAGCAGTTTGCAAGTAAAGATAAAACTCCTCATAGTATGGTTATCACGGAGCTGCCTGTGTACCCAGTGCTTTAGAACAGTCTCTTCTTTCTGTCACTGATTTTTGAAACCGTCCCAGCCTTAGAACAGCTGGCAAAGAAAGCCTAGCGTAAATCAGGTCTGTGGAAGTGGCAGGAGAGCATGTGTTAGGCCAGTTGGGCGCTGCTCTGTGCAAAAGTGCTCGGATAACCTTCCTGTATCAGCATCACTGTGGCAATCCGTGTTCTGGAGAGCAGTTATGAGGATAAAAGTAAGATTTTTTTTGCTGTAAATCTAAGTGGGAGAAAACATAACGCTGGAAGCCATGGCAAAAAAAAAAATAAAATGGATTGATGACTTAAAGTTTCTTAATAACTATAAAAGTCTTGTCGTTTGGGTATCACATAAGGCTGGTCCTTTGTTTCTAAGCACAACTGTCCAACCCAAAGCACAAATTTCCAAGCCAGAATTGGAGGTGGTAATTACCAGAAGGCGTTATTGGCAGATCTTTTGGCCAACAGGTCCTGAAACCTCATCTAGGTAGGCGGACGGACAGACTTTCAGCTGTAGTGCAGTTGTTCTAGTTTTTATAGCAGTAGAATTGTATGTTAGAACTGTTTCCACTTTGTTTCTCCTTGCTTGTGTGTCGAGGTAGACAAAATAAATGGGAAGCGTTCAGTCTGCTTAAGTTGCTGCCTCTATATTAAAGCGAGTGGGTTGGAGACAACAAGGAAGATACCATTTGTTTGAGTGCTGGATAAATGGCATAAATGCCATAAAAATGCATTGTTATCAGGGAATCCCTGACTTGTAAGGGCGTACAAGTACAAATGCCCTGGAAAATGTCGGGGATAATTGGGAAATGGAAAGGTGTTAGAGGTAAGACTGCATTATGGAGGTGGTGCTGAATGCTTTGCTATTGTTAGTGTATGGGAATTTTTAGCCTGGGGAATTCAGTGTCTTCTTAGAATTAGTGTGAGCTTCTTGGATATGTATGGTTTATATAGGAACTGTGCCTGTTCTTTACCCTGTTCTGATGTTTCCAGCCTCAAAGCCGGTGGTCCGAAGTGGTTGTCGTAGCCCAGGGAGTCCCTGTGTGGCACTGATGCTTTGCTTCCTGCGCCAGAGGTCCTGCTTTGGGCAACGTTAACTTTGCTGCTGGGTGGCTGCTGGAGCATCGTTTCATAACTGCTCTGAAGTAACAAAAAATGAATGCAGTTAATGTCATCGTAGTGGTCTGTCCGTTAACTCTGAAACAATTAAGCAATAATCTCTCCTTTCTACTGTCTTTTGGTCTTAGTGTTGCAATTTGGGCTTGGTCTTCTACATCTGGGTGGCTGATCAGAGTCCTTGTATCAAAGGGGTTTGGCATCGATAGCTGAAACTGGGCAAAACATCAAGAATAGGATCAGGAAAAAAAAAATACAGTTCCTGCCTATCTTAGCAAGGCTTTGCATAGAGAAGTTGGCAGCGTTAATGCTTCCTTTTGATCCCCATCTTCTTTTTCTGCTCTATTTCCGTAGTTCTTAGATGTCAGTGTTTATTTCCCTGGTCAACTGCCTGTAATGCTGAAAGGCTCCCCTTGTGCTGGAGACAGTAAGCTGCAGAGTCATCCTTCCTTGCTCGCTTGTCCTTACAGCTCTTCAGTGCACATCCGTGAAAGGCTTTTTATGTTAATACTCCTTTTTTTTATCCTTAGTACAAAGATACGAGCCTATTGCGGCGCTTCAGATTTCATGCGAGAAACAAACCAGCATAGAGAGGGAGGAGAAAGGAAGGATGTCAGCCTTCCCAGCTGATGTTAGTTACAATGCAGCGCAGGGGACTGAAGCATTACTTTTATTTACCGTGGTGGGCAGGGAAAATATTAAAATGCAGTTTTTAAAAGTAGTACAGAGGCACTTAATGTGCAACACGGGGAGAAAGGAACAGATTTGTGGGCAAATCAGAGAGGAAATTCCAATGGATGTGGAAAAAAAAAAACAAAACAGATAAGTGGACCTCTGAGATTGATAACCTTTTTTCATTACCCTCTTTACAGAAAAACTCTGGTGCATACTTTCAGTAGAGATTATTATAAGGGAAGTAATTAGGCTAAGAGGTCTAAAATAGCTTTTTTTTTAAAAAAAAAAAGAAAAAAAGAAAAAAAAGTACTTGCTCATCAAATTGAGTTTTGCTGTTACTCATTGTCTTATGTTTCGTTTCCTGTAGCAGTGGTTGTCGAGTTCTCCAAGGTGAGCAGTGGTTTGCTGTAGTATAAGATGAAATGAGTGCTCTTTATTTCTGCTCTCGTTTTGGATGGCCATTACGTGGCATCAGCTGATACTCACCAACTTTTATGTACAGGAAATGTGACGACTGGTTAAATAACTTAAGATCACAACTGATGTCAGCTGCTGGTTTCTACTCCTACGTATCCCTCTGTGCCAGAGCAGTGTCTGCAGTAAGTGTGTGTGTCAGGGACAGCAATAAAACTTCGGTTGTTGAGGATCGAGTGTGCAGTTTGCTCGGTGGTGGTGGTTGGTAGATGATCTGGTAGGAAAGTGAGCACAATGAAGAAACACTACTATTTTTTTTTTTTCAGCAACAGAACATGACTTGTTAAATGGTTAATTCTAAAAGCTCTTTGCTATTGGAGCATAAGGAGCATTTGGCTACAGCCTTGCCCAGGAGTGGGACCGAGCTGTTTCATTTCTGTGCATGAGCACGCGTGCTGAGTGGTGCTGCTGGGCATGGGAGTGTCTCTGAATGCATGCAATCTGTTTGGGCACTTCGAGATTAGTTTTTAGATGTCAGCTTCTTAAGTATTTCCTAATACATGTCCCACTGCTTGTTGTCCCACCGCTGAGCTTGCTGGCTGTGCCTTCAGCTCCAGCAATCTGCTGGCCTCCTCGCTGATGCTGTGTCATGTCTCTCCCATCTAATTCCTTACTTAATGCCTTTCTGTGTTTACTTCTTAAACTCGTCTCTTTCTCATCATGTAACGAATTAACTCTGCCTGCTTCTTCAGGGCTTCGCGTGTTTTGTAAGGGTAGTGCTAGTGAAATGCCTGGCTCAGTTTCACTGCTGCTTTGCTGCTTCTGGAAAAGGAAGGAAACTGATGCCATTTACTGAGTACGGGCTGGAAGAAGTCTTGCTGGGTGAGGCACTTGACCTGTAAAGTATTTGTGTATGATAACAGAGGTAATCCTGTGCGTCAAAAGCAAGGCGGGTGCTGTTTGTTTGTTTTAAATGTAAATTTTTCTGTAGGATGCTTTCTTGGAAATTTTCTAGCTTTGGAAATCGTTCAAGTACAGGCAGAGCTCTTGGGTTAGGCAATCCGAGATACCTGGTGTCTGGGGGACACGTGGCTTGTTATGAGTGTACTGCAGCTCTACTGAGCCGGTGGCAGGGGAGCGGTGTTTGGAGACCACGGTGTGTTACAGGTGAATTAATGAGAGAGAAGGTTGCTATTAATGTCTTAGTTCATTACACACAGTGTCTTTCCTTTCAATTGAAGGGCAAGTCCCTAAATTCTTTTCCACGTCTTTAATTCCACAATTTTCGTTTGTTCACCACGATCTCCAGTTTTAGGTAGCGTGTTAATTATTTCTACTGCAAAAAGCCTCTTTGATTTTTGGTTTTAGTTAGCTTTATTGCACTGACTTTATCTGCAAGCAGCAGGAGATAAGTTACTTGAAGATAACGCAATTGGTGAGTAAGTGCAGCCATAACCTGTGCAGGTGGTGCTTTCTTACAGCTTGATTTTCAGTTTTCCTTTAATTTTAGGTGCTGGGTTGTCACCAGTGAGATAGATCTGTTTTATTTAAAAATGTGAACATCTGTTCCTAACTTGAGTTTCTGTCCATATCAGCTACAAGCCCAGCTGTGTACAGAAGCAGGGCCAGAATTGCTCATATTCATACATTCCTATCGAGTTATGGGTAAACTAGATTTTGAGATGCTGTTCTACAGAAGAATGATGCAACAGTGTTTCTTGAAATCATAAGCAGATAACACTTCTCTGTTAACCCTACTTTCATCTGTCATACAGCTCTCTGCTAGTACTCGATAGATGAATATCCTCCTTTTTTTGATTAAGTACTTTCCAGCCATCACTGATACAATAATGAAAGAGAAGATAATGCAAATACCTTGCAACTTGTTTGTAAGTGAGAGAAGTCAAAGCAGCATTACATAAGCAAACGATTCCACCCCCTCCTCATTTTTTTTGAATATTTCTTTTCAGTTTGTTCGCTTGTTCGTGCTTGGTCTGGTTATCTAAGGTCTTGATCTTTCACGAGCAAAGTTCATACAATCAGATACCAGCGAAACTCAAGGGAATGTTGGGGCTGATCTTCCTGTTCCTTTGGCTTAGATTATGAAATGTGCTTGACAGCAATGTCATCTTATGTAAGATGATACAGCAGCTTATTATGGTGAATAAATAGCTTTAAGAAAGTCTTAACTGGATTTTTTAAAACAGAATTTTATCGGGAAAACCACATCTTTGTAAGCATTTTCTTTAAAAAGTCACTTTAGGAATATTTTCTGTAAAGACTCAGAATATATCGTAACTGTCTTAATTTTGGAGACTGAAGACAGATAAAGGCAGAGTGGTTCAGAGGTGCGACTGCTGAACTGAAAGGTGGATCACATGCATAGTTTGCAATGAAAAGGTGTCTTTTTGTGAGTTAAAAGCGAGCCAATGTTTGGCTGCTTATGACTGAAACCTTCATTTCTGTGAGAGGAATCCACTTGCTCTCCTTAGATTTAAATGACCTGAATAGGAGTCAGGTCTAGCAGTTCCTCCTCTCTCTCTCTTTGGCTGATTTGCTTCAGCTGGTTGTATATGAAAACAGTTGACTAGCCTGATAACCCAAGTTTCAGAGGAGGGGCACAAGGTATGTGGGTGTTTAACTTCCTTTGTGTCCTTTGACACTGCAGTAAATGGATTGGGCATTGGTTTTGCTTTCCATTCACAGGTCTCCAAGTCCTCCTTTGTGCCTGTGAATAAGGTTTGATGTACTTTGCCACCTTATCTTATCAGAAGTTAAAGACCTAATCATCTGCTATTTCCACAGGGAATGCAGAGGGCAACCAACGTTACCTACCAAGCTCATCATGTCAGCAGAAATAAGAGAGGCCAGGTGGTTGGAACAAGAAGTGGTTTTCGAGGATGCACAGTCTGGTTAACAGGTACGGTTTGGGATTTCTCAGGATCCTTGTGTCTTGTTTTAGTTTGTCTTCTGAAAAGCTGCTTAGCTGTAGCTCCTTTTTTTTTTTTTTTTTTTTTCCCAAAGTTGAATGTTCATGGCATCTGAGCCCTTGATGCAGTTTAATTATTATTTTTTAGGCTGACTATCAAGAAATTGCTCTGGGACAGATAATAACTTGAGATTGCATTTTGTTCAGTGCTCTAGGAACGTTAAATTAATTGCTGTCCACTGATTAATTCTTGGAGTGCGTTGGAGTGTGTTTTTTTTTTTTTTTTTAACCACATTCTTGCTGTTCTTACTGTCCATTTCAACTGCTAATATATAAAACCTTTTTTATACGGTCTGCTTTTCTGAATCATTTTTGTAAAGGTTCTGTCTTTGTAATGTTCATGGCTTTGGGTTGAAATAACAATTTGTTGTAATCATATGCCTTTGGACAGCAATTGCATGTTGTGACAAAGCATAGCAGGGCTTATTCTGAAGTCAACGTGGTCTTTTCCCACTGAATTGTTTTGATTATAAAAAGAGAGTGTTAAGTAAATCCTGGAAGGTAGCTTTGTTTCAAAGTGTGATTTTTTTTGTTTGTTTGTTCTGTGCCTCAAAGTTCTCTGAAGCATTAACACACTAACTTCGGAGTTCTTTAGTTATCCCAGAGAAAAAATGCAACCAAATTTCTTCTTTAATTAGTTTCTGCTGAAAAAGCTGAAACTGTGCTGGTGCAGTTCCTTCAAGGTTCTCTCCTGTTGTCAGCAATTATGGTATAGTGGTGTAGGAAAGGTGTATTCAGAGAACAATTTTCAATTCTAAAGTAAGATTTATTTGAGAGTGAAACTATGGCGCATGTCTTCTGCTGTGAAGTTACAGGGTCATAGTGGGGAAAAAAAAAAAGAGAAATGTATCAAAAATACGGGAAAGTGTTGCTTTCATGTGTAAAATAATGTAATACATGTTTTTTGAGTAAGTTATTTTAAAGACTTACCAGCTCAAAGCTGATTTTTATAGATCATTGTTTAATGACCTTAACTTTTACATTCCGTTACATGTTGGAAACCAGATGTTGCATGGAACACTGAACATTTCAGTGAATAGCAAGCTAGATGCAGGAACAAAATTACAAACCACAAACATGAGCTATGAGAAGGAAATGGTGAGTAGCTGCAATCTTAGTTTGGATGGCCACGCTTGTCTTCTAGGATGGGGGCTGCAAGTTGAGGGAGATGACTCTCCCCACATACTCTGCCCTTGTGCAACCCCTCCTGGAGTACTGTATCCTGCTCTAAAAGGGCATGGTCTTGTTAGAGTGGCTCCAGAGGAGGGCCACAAAGTGATCAGACGGCTGGAACACGCCTGTGAAGAAAGGCTGCGAGCACTGGGGTTGGTTAGCCTGGAGAGGAGAAGGCTCTAGGGAAATATTAGTGTAGCATTTCAATTTAAAGGAGGCTTGTAAGAAAGAAGGGGAGAGGCTTTTTACTAGGGCTTGTAGTGATAGGACAAGGGGTAATGATTTTAAAATAAAAGAGGGTAGAATCAGTTTAGATACAAGGCTGCCCTCAGAAGCTGTGGGTGCCCCATCCCTGGAGGTGCTCAAGGCCAGGCTGGATGGGGCCTTGAGCAACTTGCTCTAGTGGGGAGGTGTCCCTGCGCATGGCAGGGGGGTTGGAACTGGCTGGTTTGTAAGGTCCCTTCCAGCCCAAATCATTCCGACTCTAACTGCTGCCAAAAGAACATTGTTTTCTTCCCAGCCTTGCCCTACTTTCACCCCGCCCAGTCTGACCTTGAGCTGATTCAACTTGCTCAATCATCAGTGAACTTAACACGGCGCAATAAATGAGTACATAAATAAAAAAGATTAGCAAACTGAGTTGGCTAATGAGCGCCGGAGGTGGCAGAATAATAGAGGTAGGATGGTGAGAGTGAAGAGAGGCAAGAGAGCAGGACCTCCCCTTCTGGCAAGCTGTTTCTGGCCTAAGTCGCGACATGCAGCTTCATCGTTTTTAGCTGTTGCTCTTTTCAAGCCAGACAAGTAAGCACTGACAACGGAAGCTTGAGTTGTCTGAGTGTAGATAATTTTTATAGATGATAAAACATTATTCACACCTTTTCAGTCTTTTTCAGAGACTGGAGTATGAGCTAAGCCATAAAGAAATCAGAGGTGGACAGGAGGGCTTTTATTCAGAGGGGAAGAGAGATACAGGTGTTGGCATAGGCTCTTGTATCGGGCTTGACCTGGGATACACATGCTCATTTTCAATAGACTGCTCTGCGTCTTGTGGATATTAAACTGAGCAAAGGATGAACCAGTACCGTGACTCTTCATCTTTAAATTGCCCTAAACTATTACAGGTCTCAAAGTTTGCTTTGCATTTTCTTCCTAAGTGCTTGTTTAGTCTGATTGTCACCCTTTATTGTAAAGGTCTTTGAAGTAATGCTAAACTGACTGTTGTTTTGTGTGATTTTTGTTTCTTTCTCTGAACACTAAAATAAATCTTAACCATCACTAATAAAAATGAAAGCAGCTTTATTCACTTAGTAGTGTTACTATTAGTATTTCTTTTTTTGTTTACCGTTACCCTTACCATTTTTCTTACACAGAGGATTAAAGTTGTCTTATCAAGATTTGAGCTTGTGTCCCATTTAAGAATTGATTGCCCTGTATTAAGCTTAAGCACTCACTTCATATAAACTCCTAGATTCTAGTCTGGAAAATTACTTAAACACATCCCCAGCTTAAAGCAAGCAGTAGACTTAGTGCAAGCAAGAACATTCTGCATTGTTTGAAGGTTTGTTACGTAAGTTTCTGAACTGAAGGTTCATACTCAAATTGCCTTTGTTTGTTTTTGATGCATTCTGCTTAGTGGAGCATGACTGCTGTGTGTGAGTCCTGAGAGACACACAGTTCTGCTCTCTGTGTGTGGTGATCTAATTCAGTGCTGTTACTCTGCAAGGAGTCAGAACAGTGTGGTTTGGTCTGAGCCCCGTCTGTTGACTGAAATTCACTTGACCGTGAGAGCTTCCTCATCTAATGCAATTGTAACATCTCCTTAACTCTGTTTTGGGTTTCTGAATGTAGCTTGCTCAGGTGGAAACAACTGCCAGCCACAGCAGCACTGGGCAGTAGGTACCACCTCTGTGAACAGCAACAGCTCTCAAGGCCAGACTCTTCATCTTTTTCAAGTAGCACACTTAATTTTGTGCCTCGTTCTCCCTGTATCTGTTGTCTGTGTAACAGGCACTTAGCTTGTATTGAGGGTAAGCATCTCTAAAAGGCAGAACCAGGCATTGCACTTGTTGCTTTTTTTATTGTACTGGTAGTAGTACATGTGCTACAGTTCACCCCAACTTGTTTTTATTCTTACAATACCTATTGTAATTCAATTTAATTCAATTTAATTCATTTTTTTTTAATTCAATTAGGTCTGTCAGGTGCTGGGAAGACTACAGTTAGCATGGCTCTGGAGGAGTATTTAGTATGCCATGGCATTCCGTGCTACACATTGGATGGTGACAATATTCGCCAAGGCCTTAATAAGAATCTGGGCTTCACACCCGAAGATAGAGAAGAAAACGTCCGTCGGATTGCTGAGGTTGCTAAACTGTTTGCAGATGCTGGCTTGGTGTGCATCACTAGTTTCATCTCGCCATATACTCAGGTAAATGTGGAAACCCTCTTGATAGTGTGAGGGAAAATAAAAAATGTGAAATGTCACTCAGAATTTGAGTTACAAGAATCTGTCACTGAACTTAGCCAGGATGAAATGCTTGCTATTTTTTTTTTTTGACGTTCATGTTTTCTGGAGATGATTGTTCAAACTCCAGAAACACTAAACTTAAGTATAGAAAGAAGTTGAGATTACTTCTGAAACCAGGACCATGTGAAGAACTGTGGAAAAAACTGATTTAGCTGGTGGGGCATCAGTTGATCAAATTATGTTTCTTTTTTTTCAGACTTGGAGAATTTTCTTACATTTTACTATCGGCTTCTTTAAAATGAACTTCAAAAGCAGAAAAGCAATACCCAATGTTATGTGGATTCAATCTCTTAGTGTTTTTTTTTTCCTGTTTCCTTTCAGGATCGTAATAATGCCAGGCGAATTCATGAAGGGGCAAGTTTGCCTTTTTTTGAAGTCTTTGTAGATGCTCCGTTGCATGTCTGTGAACAGAGAGATGTTAAGGGGCTCTATAAGAAAGCCAGAGCTGGAGAAATTAAAGGTGAACCTAAATGTAGTTGTGTCCTTTCTGCATAGGTGAAATGTTGTAACTGGACTACACGTAAGTGTGTGAGCTTGAGTTTGTGAGTGTGTCACTTTTCCAAATGGCTGAACTGTGGATAGGACCGAGCAGAAAATTGGGATCAAATTCTGCCTGGGGCAGCTGACCATTATAAATGCATAGGACAGTAAAAGGGCAAAAGTGCCTATCTTCACGTAGGAACTGTGTAGTCTGCTGATCTGCTCAAGGCTTCTCGATTGCAAGCTCTTAGAATTGAGGAACAGTCTTACCTGCTTTGCATGCCTAAAAAGAGCCTGATACTTCTCTTAAGTCTTTAAAGAACTGTATTAATATGAATTACCCACTTTTCCTTCCAAAATGTAGTGTCACCATCTTTCTGTAAAGAGACTAACTTGTTTATTTTGAAATCAAGGTTCAGTGCTAGTGCCCATGGGTATAATTTTCTGTCCCCAGACTTAGTTAAGACTCTGAAGTACAGCCTGCAATTACTTCAGACAAACAAACGAACAAAAGCAACCTCGCCCTACAAAACAATTAAAAGCTTGATCACTTGTTGAAAATACTGTTTAAAGAGCTCTTAGCTCTGTATTATTTTAGGTAGAAGAGGTTGAAAACATTTTTCACCTCTATTAAGAAGCAAAGTAATTTTTAAAGGTTTCACTTTCATGGGTTGAGTTTGCTCATGCTCTGATGATGACATCGCTATTAATCAAGACTGACACAAAATTCAAGAAACCTAAGGCACTCCAGATGACTTGGTTGAAGCTCAGTGCTTCTACCAAATACGCGGTGAAGAATGGGCAATAAATACAGCTGAAGTCAGGTTTGCTCAGAATCATAGCAAGGTGTCTTGTGTGGGAAAGGTGCGAGGATATTGTACTGTACAGAATCCTTGTTTGTGCAACACAGAAATTTGTTAATTTTACAAAGCCCACAAGGGAGTTTTGTAACTTCAGAAGTGGTAGTGAGGTATTCAGTGCCTACAAGGGAATCTAGCAGTGACTGTTTCTTATGAACTACTTGATACGAAGGCTTGAAATTAAATGGACATGCCTGTTAATTACAACTTCTGTTGTCTTCCTTTTCTCTAAGAATGGTAATGGGACAGTTTTTTTTTTTTTTTTCTCCTATTCCCATTCCTTAGTCATTAAGTACTCTTAAAGTATACAGGTTTTGGAACAGACACTGGCCTTTCTTTTTCACATCAGGTACTGCAGCAATTGGTATTTTTCACAGATGTGGAATAAAGCTACTAATTTAGAGAATATTTAAGTCTGAAGTGCAAAACTTGAATTACAGTGTTTGCATTTACAAGTGTGGAGGATGCAGGTGTCCAGTTAATAGAGCCCAGCCGATGTCTCTGCTGGAGATGAGATCTGTAGCGCTGCATACT
Source organism: Anas acuta (assembly GCF_963932015.1). NCBI lineage: Eukaryota > Metazoa > Chordata > Aves > Anseriformes > Anatidae > Anas > Anas acuta. The sequence continues at coordinate 71,411,838 of NC_088982.1, read as the reverse complement.
TTGACACTGAGCTTGACTTTCCTTGCTTCTTGTTCGTGCATGGTTGGTTAGAATCTCCTCTGTTTCAACGCAGATTGCTAGCCAGCTAGGCCAGAAGAGGTCTCACCAGTCACTTACAAGGTCTGTGAAAATAGTCCTTATAACCATAAGGGTCACACGTGTATACCTAAGTAGCTATCTTATGATGGGTATGTGAGCTAAAGTAATGTAGTAGATGATGCAGTTCCCTACTCTTCAAGGTATTGCTGGCATTCAATATCAGGCTTTGTGTTCACACGCAAAAAAAAAAAATTAAAAAAATCATGGCTACTAATGAAGGACAGCTGCTGGATGTGTATCTACTATCTCTGTGTTGAAGTGCATAGCTCTTTTGTCAGTGCTACCTTTTTTATTCACAGAGTAAATCAAATACCAATAAACATATACAATGTACATGCTGCAGAATGCTGAAGTTAGATGCAGTCATGTGGTAGGATTAGCAAATAGCCCAATGAAGAAAAAGGGAGGTGATTCCCCTAAGCAATCATCTGTTAAGGAAAGTAACCCTTTGTGCTCATGCCTTGTTTATGTCCTGAAAACTGTTACGTGAACAATCTTAAAATGCAGTCATCTTTTGGAAGAAGTCATTTAAGATTTTTGTCTTCTGTTCTCTAGGCTTTACTGGAATTGACTCTGAGTATGAAAAACCAGAAGCCCCAGAGCTTGTGCTGAAAACTGATTCCTGTGACGTGAATGATTGCATACAACAAGTTGTGGAACTTCTTCAGGAGAGGGTGAGCAGCAATGCAGCTGTATCTTAGTAGCTTTTTCAAAGCATTGATGCATGAAATCTGAACGTATGTACTGGGAAACTCAGAATTTTTGAGTTAAAGACTTAGTGTTTTTAAATTCTAGCTTTTAAAATTGTCCTGCTTTCAACCTAAATATTGCAACAACGTTGGTCTCCAAGTGAATTATCTTTGGACAAGTACAAAAATTCATTTATATTCACTATCATAACCGATAACTTTAAGGGAGAGAAGTTGTCTCAGTTGTTACAGAACCAGCAGTGACTGTCAACTTTTAAATTGCTTGCTAGCTTTTGTAAATCTCATTTTTTTTACTTTGTCTTTAAAGCATATTTATGAGTACGTACTGCAAACATGAAGAGACAGGGATGCAGTACCACAGTAATCTGAGCTGACGGGCTGCTGTGATTGTCTGGCCTTCCTTTGCATTATTTTTTTTTTACAGTAGTAAAAGTGATCTTGCAGTTGGGTAGCAACTGCTTCAGGAAGCTGATCTTCCTGATAAGGCTGAGTTAATGGTTTATGGCTTCTGAAAAAGCAGGTCTGTTTCCTCCCTCACGCAATCTACACCATCCCTTCTGAAGCTCTAGTGTTACTCCTGTTGTCTGGGAAGTGGATTCAGTTCATTACCCAACCTGAAAAACAAACACAAGCCCCAAAAGTGGTGGCAGTCATCATGAGAAGGCTTTTTTAGTCTTGAAACTGTACCCCAGTCTTTTTTTATTGTCTTTAGGTGGTGGTGTTTGTTTAATCACCTACACTAGTTCATTGCAGAGTTGCATGAGACGTGATGACTCGACGATCCAGAGGAGGTAGTAGGATGTGGTCAGGAAGAAGGAGGCCAGTGGCATTTGGGGAATGGACAAAGTAACTACTGTCTTCAGTTCTCAGCTTCGATCTGTCAGCAGTTCATATCCTAACTGAGATGTTCCTTATATATGTCCTGAACTGCTGATATTCTCATCCTAATGTTTTTAAGCTGTATTAAGCAGCAGTGTTACCTAATACGCTAATAAGCTGGCTTCTACAGACAGTGTCAAAGCCTTCATATTGAAAACAGAGCTTAAGGTTGGTGACTGGTGAATTTTATTTCTGGTGTGGGATGGAATTTTATATGCTGTTCTGCCTTCCCTGATAGAGTATGGTAATCACTCGGAGAAGGATCAACGTGTCAGGGTAACAAGTTCTGCCCTCTGGCTTTGATTTGCCTCTTTTCCTTAGTCTTCACCTCGATAGGAAGGAGTTTGCTAATGTCTGTGCGGAAGGAGTTTGTCTCCTTACGTTCTTACCTGTAGTCAGTGAGTAGCAGGATGACATTTCAGGCCATTATTTTAATTTAGATGCTCTAACAGACAGTTCCTCATGCTCTTTGTGAGGTGGATGTACGGGGAACTGGAGGTGTATGCAGTAGCTCGAGTAAAGCTCCGCCAAGTAGTAAAGCTGGTACAAGCAAAAAGACCTCATCATATAGTCAGTGCTGAGTTCACTGTAGCTTTCTATCGCCAGTATGCCTTTGGAGAGATTTATTTTTTTCTAAATTTTCAAGAAAACTCTATTAACAGTTCACTGCTTGATCAAGGTTGCTCAGGAGACCTGACACAGGAGAAAAGCCACAGCAGAGTGCTAGACTTGTACCCTAATACTCACCTGAATATTTTTTGGAGGAAAAAAAGGAGAGAGCTTTATAAGACCTATCTATGGGAGGTGGCGACTCCTTACTGTGGGAAGCCCTGAGCCTCCTGTTCAGAAGACCAGTTCAGATTTCACAATTCTAGAAAGCTGTGTGCCAACAAGCAACTCTGGCATTAGTACATTTGGTACACAATGCTGAATGCTGGCTTCTGGCCCAGGCAGCTTTGCTCTGTCCTTTGATTAAAGCACATCTTAACATTTTTTTCTTTGTAGAGAATAGTACAATGACTGGCAAGATGTCTTGGTGGTTGCTTACTTTAGGGAGACAATGAAACCAAGGCATGGCTGAACAGGCCATATATAACCCAGCGATATCTTAAATATAATTCTGGTAGGTTTCCCTTAGCTGGAAAAACCTGCGGTTTTGTTCCTTACTAATCGCACTGGATTATTGAGAAAATAACTGTAAGACAGCAGCATTACAAATATATATATTTTTAATAGCCGTGAAATATACTGTAAGGAAGTCCTCTTGATGTTGGTAATCCTTGAGTTTCAAGGGCTCTTCTTCTATTAGTTCAGAAAATAATGGTAGTAAAAGACAACACAGCTGAAAAAATGTGTGTGTATTGAGATAGATGCAGACAGATGGGGATATACATAGATATATATTAAGAATATGAAGCATTTATTATTTCATGAGAAATGGAAACTTGGTTCTGTCATGGTTTAACCCGGCCGGCAGCTAAACACCACGCAGCCGTTCACTCACCCTCCCTCTCCCTCTCTGGGACGGGGGAGAGAAATGGAAAGTGAAGCCCGTGAGTTGAGATAAAGACAGTTTAATAAGACAGGAAAATAATAATAATACAATGATGATAATAGTACCACTACTAATAATGTGTACAAACAAGTGATGCACAATGCAATTGCTCACCACTCGCTGACCGATGCCCAGCCTAACCCCGAGCAGTCCGGCCCCCTCCCCCGGCTAGCCACCCCTATATATTGTTTAGCATGACCCCAGATGGTATGGAATACCCCTTTGGCTAGTTTGGGTCACCTGTCCTGGGTCTGTCCCCTCCCGGCTCTTGCTGCACCCCCAGCCTGCCCGTTGGCAGGACAGAGCAAGAAGCTGAGATGTCCTTGGCTTGGTGTAAGCACTGCTCTGCAACAATTAAAACATCGGGGTGTTATCAGCACTCTGCTCATCCTAAGCCAAAACACAGCATTCTACCAGCTATTAGGAAGAAAATCAACTCTGTTCTAACTGAAATCAGGACAGTTACTAAAACTTCTTCATAATATTTTGCAAAGAACTCGCAAACAAATGTATCAGGTATTCTCCAGAAATATGTTCAGTGCTTTATGGAAGAGAAGGGAGGAAACTGCACGGAGGAGTAATAAGCAGCTGTTGAGTCTGGAAAGCTCTTGTGTGGTGTAACTCAGTTTTGAGGGGCACCTGGATAGTTTCTTGGTTTTTTTTTTGCATGTGAATGCAATAAATAAAACACTTCAAAGTTCTTTTCAGGGACCTAGCGTGTGAGGTACTGTATCTGCTAAAGCTGCTGAGCCTGAGTCGCATGAGAAGTTTCTTTCAATACTGAATGAATGAGTCCTTGCTCAATCCATAGTCAGAAAGGCATGTGTGGTTTTGGGCTTGATAAGTTTGGCTCTTAGTCTGCTGATACCATCCCATATGCTGTCAAGCAAGCCTACTGCAGATATTTGGCTATGGAGATTTCATTGTTTTAGCTGTTTTTTCCTGTCAACAAATGTAGCTGATCTAGCTAATGACACAAAGCTCATATTCCTCAGTAATGAAATCGGTTCAATATTTAACCAGGGAAATGCTTTCTCAAGGAGTTACTTCTCAGAAATGCCACCTTTATTGTTAAGGAAGTGCCAAAGGCATATAAGGAAAGAGTTGCATTTCTAGTACCTACCTTTCATTGTACTGAGGAAAAGTGGCTTTTAACTACTTTTGTACGGAAGTCCCATTCTTAGGGGCATAATATTACAGCAGCTCTGCAAATACCACAAAAGAAACCCACAAATGTTGGGAATTAGATTATATACTTCTACTTAGATCAATCCATTGTGAGTGTATGTATAAACCTTTCCTCTCTTATTCCATCTACCACCAAATTACAGCCAAAGGTTGAGTTCCTATCTAAGCCTGGGAACATTTTCTTCTGAGGTTCAATATCATACTTGCATTTAGGGAGGTGGTCCTCCTGGTCTTTGAAAGCATTGATTTTGTAACTATATTCACACAGTTCCTTACAAGTGTATTCAAAAGCTGTATTTTGGAGCAGCGAGAATTTCAAGCAAAATAGAAATTGAGGGCGGCAGTTCCTGGCAAGCTCCTGGCAAGTATGTAGAAATGGATTCTGCTGTTCTGTATAATCTGTGTATATTTTTTTTTCCCTCAATTATACTGCACAGTTACCATCACTGTAACCATAGTGATTCTTTGTGGATCTAGGTCCTCAATGTTACCTAGTTCCTTCCTGGCTTAGCAAAACTGTGATTAAGAATACTGTGTGATCACCTTGGTTATAAGCTCGAATTGCAGCAGGCCCCAAACCTGTTTTTTTTTTTTTGTTTGTTTGTTTGCAACATCACAAACTATTTAGAAGTGTTTTTGCAGCTGCCTGTGCAGCAGAGAAGGCCGATGGCATACCATACCGTATCAGCAAAAGCAGGTTGAGGGAAGTGATTAGAACAAGCTGCCCTGAGAATTTGTGGATGCTCCATCCTTGGAGCTACTTCAAACTTGATTGGCCAAGTCCCAGAGCAGCTGACATCAACTGGTTCAGTTCTGAGCAGGAAACTGGACTAGATGACCTCCAGAGGTCCCCCTGTGATTCTGTGATAAGGCTCATCGTTACGTCGTGGGAGAAGCTGGGGAAAAAGCAAGTGCTGCATAAAGGCCGTGCAAGACTGTGCTAGTAGTTTTATGCTTACAGCAGTAAGTATGTAAGCCAGAATGAGCAGAAAACTTCATAAGCTTTTAAGTATAACCAAAAAAAAAAAAAACACCACCAAAAAAACCCACCAAAACCTCAGCATTAAATTTCAGTAATTCCCACATCAGTATACCACTGATTTCTTCTCATTGCTTAGAGAATTAAGGAGAACTTGTGTGTTTTAAGTTAGGGATTTCCTGCTTTTGAGGTTATGTGTGCTGGAGTTATGATAGTTGTCTTTTGAAAATATACTGCTGAATGGTATTACAGAAATGGATATCACCAGCTCAGATTGTTTTTTGTTTGGTGGTTTGTTTTTTTCTAGAAAGCGTGTATATTTTTGTGTTTTTTAAAGAACAAACTGCAGTTACATTGAATGGTGTAATAAGGTACAGCGATGGTGTCATTTTTGTTGCTGCTGCATGTCTTTTGCTTTCTTCTCTGTTTTTTAACTTCTGCAGTTTGGGAAAAGGGACAGGCAAGGTTTTGGTTCACGGACGATCTGTGTTAGTCATGGAGAGTCCACCTGGGCAGTAATCACAGACCCACCATTTAGGTTGGAAAAGACCTGTAAAATCACCAAGCCCAACCATCCACCTAACGCAGCAAGTCCACTACACCATGTCCCTAAATGCCACGTCCACACATCTCTTAAATATCTCCAGGGATGGAGGCTTCACCACTGCCCTGGGCAGCTTGTTCCAATGCCCACCCATGCTTTCCATGAAGAAACTCTTCCTGACATCTACCTAAACCTCTGCTGAGGCAACTTGAGACCGTTTTCTCATGTCCATCACTTTTCACCTGAGAAAAGAGACTGACACCTCCTCTCAGGTAGCTGTAGAGAGCACTAAGGTCTCTCTTCAGCCTCCTTTTCTCAAGACTAACCAGTGCCAGTTCCTGCAGCCACTCCTCTTAAGTCATGTTCTAGTCTCTCCACCAGCTTCATTGCTCTTCAATGAATGGGTTCAAACTTCCTGCTCCTCCAAGCAAGGTCTGTATTTATAGCTGACCTACAGTGGGCCACCCAGGTGAACCCTTCCCTTCTTTACTTTATGGATGGGTAGGTCATAGATAGGACTGAAACTTTTGGTTAGTCCTACTTCAAGAATTTTTATTTCTTTTAACTCCTCCCAAGATGATGTAGATTTGTTTTGGTTTATACAGCCTTCTGGAGAAATAAGCACGTAGCTTGGAAAGAAACTTCTCAAGCTCTCTAAAAAATAGACTAGTTGCACTTACTTCCAGAATTGTTTTTTTAACTGTACTGTTTTCATTGCATTTTGAAAATTGTACTGTTCCTGTCAATATCCACATTCACAAACCAACTTAGAGGGGAAAAGAGCCTCAGACCCTGTAATGTTTTGCTGGTGAGCTGAAAGTAGTTCTGTAATTGATCGTAGTATCATGATGAATGTAGTTTTCATAATCTGTTAATTTTTTAAATTATTTTTTAAATTTTTACCAAATACAGGATCTTCTAGAAATACATTCACTGGAGAATTTCTCACTGTAGAGTGCAATTAAATACATGCTTTAATCCAGTGGGATTTATACTCAAGCTGAAAATGATTCATGTATTTTTTCTTTTTGCGGGTATAGTTAAGATGTTTCAGTTTCATCCCAAATGAAGCAACTACTAGTGCAAGATTTTACGAGGATCTATTTCCTTTAGATCACACTTGCTTTATGCCAACATCTCATTTTTCATGCTGTATGAGTAGAGTGCTTAGAAGAACATCTTTGAACACTGGTAGTACCATGAGCCATAGTAATTTGTTCTGCATACGCATGAAAGCTGTAATCATTGTTTTATTATAGTTTTGAGAGCCAGGTGTTAGGTATCTTTGTTCCTTCTGGTCCTATACCAAAGCAGGAAAAATCAACTGTGTTTTGTGCTTTAAGTTATATGCCAGTCATTGTTTTCTTTTTGTTTGCATCACGGAAGATTCAGGCTTAAAGCCAACAGAACCTGAGTGCGGTGACATAAACAAGCTCTAATTAAGTTAGAGAAGGAGGTCATATCTCAGAGAAATAAGCTGCCAATTAGCCTGAATGGTAATCCTGTTGCCACTGAACGACCAAATGCTGAAAACTGACGGTTCTACTGAAACTGAAGAAGGGATGAGGATGGAAGATGAGGAATAAGGTTAAATGGCATGTAGAAAGAGGGTGCTTAAGGGATTTCTGATGTAGAATTTTATTTCTGCAACAGCTATTCACGTAGTAGTGCATTTACACCCAATCCATTAGTTACGTTACTTGAAACAAACCATCTTTCCTGTAATGATGAGGGTGCTCAGTATGCTGTAATCTTGATGTGTCACCTGAGAAAATGGTCTCTAAAAGTATGAAATGTAAAAAAAAAAAAAAAAAGATCGTTAACCTAAAAGCAGTCAGAAATGTTGCTTAATACACTTTAAAGAGAAGATCTTGAATTCAGCTGGTTATAGATTAAGATCAATACATTGAAAACAATTTATCGGTTTACTGAAAAGGTGATAGACCAGACCTGATGGGAAGAGAAGAAGCAGAAAATCTTACCTCCCTTTTTAAAAGATCATAACTGTCATTGCACTTTCTATTTTTTCCTTGCTCTTAATGTATGGACAAACCTACTTAACCTACTTCCCTGCAAGCTGTAGCTATCAAACCATCAGTGATTACAGTCAAGCAAACACTGCTGTTTGCTTTTTCCAAATATAAACTGTTTTGTGGCCTCACGCATCAATTAATATGAACTTACATTACTGAATAACCGGTCTTATAAATCAGATGGTGCCTGTGAATGGTTACCTACTGGAAACTTGCCTGAGGGCCCCTTCTTTGCAGGCTGTTCAGGATGCTTGCATCAGCGAGGAGCTGGCATCACAGTCTAAGATAGCACGCGTTCCAATAAAGCATCTAGTTTATATTCTATTTTTTTTTTTACAGTTACTTGTTCAAATGTAATGACGAATGGTAAGCGTAGAGGAATACTGTGTAACTTGTCTGTTGGTAGAATGAATCTTTGATTAACTTTGCCATGTTAAAGTGGTCACTAGATGGCCTGCTAGCCTAGCATTTCCCTAACATTCATTCAGTTTGAATTCCTCTTGTTTTAAGTACCATTTTTGTGTCTGCTAGGGAGTCTAGATTTACTAATCCTACAAATTATCTAGATATTTAACTCATTAAAAAATGTAATGTGCCATAATCATATTTATGTTGCACTTTATTAAAATAAAATAATCTATGAAACAACAACAAAAATAAGCCCGTCTCAAGCCATACAATCTCTCTGCTTGCTCTAATAGGAGCTTAAATGGCCCCAGATTAAAAGTGTTATCAAGCTTTTTTTGGCTGTTTCTTCCACTTGGGTAGAAATACCAGTGCTGGTGTGGCCATGGCTGTGGTCGTCACTGTTCTCTGCCTGATTCTTTAGGTAATGGTGCTGGGGATTCAGCTGCTTTTCCAGCAGGGCTGGATTGCCTGCTCTGGTTTTATGGCCTGCGGTCCTTCAGCTTTGCTGGGGCTGCCTTCAGGCTGTCTGCATCCCCACAGTGAGGTAGAGGGGTTGTTTACAGAAAATGCACGGTCAGACCTTGGCTGTTCCCATTGTTTTGCCCATCAGTGGGGCACTAAAAGCAGGATAATATTTGAACAAAAAAAAAACCAACAAGCAACAACAACAAAAACCTTTTAATAGCCACATTTATGTAAAGCTTTTGATGGTTTGTAATGCTAGAACTTTATGGCATGGTAAGAAACTAGGGTCCAGAGCAGGATCTTATGGGAAGCAGCATAATGTGGACCCAGTCACTATAATTTGCTTGTGAAGTCTGCGATTCGTAGCAGCAGGCAGTGCTTTTCTTTGGTTCTGGGCTTCCTGCTACGGGGAGGTTGCTGCAGCATTGCTGGGCTGTAATTCTGCTTCTGTAATACAGGGCAGGTTTTGCCTAAATTGCTATCTAAAATAATCACTTCCCAGTTGAAGTCTGATATGTAATGGTTTAACTTTTCCATACACAGTGCCTCCTCTGAGTGCTAGTTTTTTATTTTTCTTTTATTTGTCTTTGGAGACACCAACAGTGTAAGGGCTAGCTAGACTCACCACCTCTTTACATTCCTGCCGTTGTTTTGTCTCCCAGTTCCTTTCATCATCCTGCTTCTTTGACTTTCCAGTGAGGTGGTGCCTAACGCCTGATAAGTGCTTGGATAAATGCTTTAATGCTCCTGGGCAAACTTTGCCTTTCCTATAGGCACGCCCCTTTACTATGGATTGCAAATATTGGAAGAATAAAAAATAACTCCTTGTGCTCTTGTTACAGGTTTATGTATACTTTGCTCTGTGGGTGAGCTTCCTCCTCCCACTCCACTTCCAACAGATTTGCTTTACAGAATTAACTTAAAACCCCGTTTTAAAAAAGAAATATCTGCCATTTTTCACTAATGTTTTCCTACTGGGTATCACTGGAACATTGGACTGGGTTTTGATGCTTGACTCAACCCTCTGTCAGGAGACTCTTCAAAGTTTTATCACGGATGACCTTCCCTTCTCTTCCCCTCTCCTCAGAAGTGTGCCTTTATCCTTACGAGGGGTTTAAGGATCTAGAGTATAGTGAAATGAGAAAGTCTTGAAGGTTTTATTTAAAACCCATGGAGGAAGCTCCCCCACCTTTCTTTTTCCAATATAAAAGTGATATTCTGTGGTATTTGGGTTATAATTAGGACACTGGAGTTATTTTACTAGCTGTAGGTGACACATCCAATTTATACTTCTGTATTAATGACTTTCAGTTTACTTCCCTATTACCATTGCTAACACATCTTGTATAATCAGTTACTTAATTCTGTAAGTTTGTTCAGTCTCTACAACATTTTTTTTACTTCTTTAGCATCTATAAAAGCACACACTCAACCTTTCTGCTGTAGCGAATATAGGCATTAATCAGTCATAACAACTGCACTTAATTCAGTAGTTAAATATTTACAAGGTAAGTGTTATAATTGTATGAGGTACTTTAAAAAAAATCTTCTTGCCAGAATGTTTCACTGTTACTACTCAAGCCAGCAGCGTTGCTAGCCATATATCATAATCTTGGATCATTGTTGTTTTTTAAACGAATAAAAATTGCTTGATGCACATATTCTTGGCACAGAGCAGTACAGCGTAGAATTTTACTTCTTGACCTTGTGTTTAGTGTCCAAGAAGCACCTGGACCGAATGCTAAATTCTGATTATTCCTTTTGTACAGGACATTGTACCAGTGGATGCCTCCTACGAGGTGAAAGAGCTGTATGTGCCAGAAAACAAGCTGCAGTTGGCCAAAACTGATGCGGAGTCTCTGTTAACCTTGGAAATAAATAAGGTATTGTGTGTTCAGTTATCTCAGTACTGAAGTTGAAAAAACAGACTGCTGCTCAGCAGAACTGTGTATAGTCAAAATACCTGTACTGGTTACAGATTGTAACTTGATAGGCTTTTCTCTCCTTTTCTTGAGAAACATCACAGCATTTGTGTTTTCTTCCTTTGCTTTTTAGAAATAACAATTGAAACTTCGTAAGTAATGCCTGGTATTTCAAATAGTGTTACCTAGTTAATCCTAAGCATGGTGATTAAATTTACAGTGACTTTTTTCCACCCTCGTCCATAGACTAAATCATACCTTGCATACCTTCTACGGATAGTTGTTTCTAGAAGAATTTTCAGCTTACTTTCACAAATATATATTTTTTTAAATTGTAATGACCTAGAAATATGGTGGAAATCAGTTGCTGCTGCTTCATCTACTTGTTGGTAACCTTCAGGTTAAAGTAGTAGCCTTATATATAAGGCTTATACGGATGCAAACTTTTCAAGGTAAGGGATCAGGTACTTAGACAGGTAGGCGACCAGATCTAATTTATTAGTTTTTGTTTCGTTTTGTTTTCTGGTTAGAATGAGTTCATGCTACTTTTCTGGCTTCCAGCAGAGAATACTTGGAAAAGCATGGATCAACTTAATTGTTCTTACTTCGGTTAAATGCATTATTTTCCAGTTTGGAATTTAATTAGACAAAGCTGCTTCTGGCTGTTTATCTGTTCTTCCTGGTAATCTTTTTTTTCTGAAGAATTAGGTCTAAACACAGATACAGTGCATGAGTTTTTTCACTGACCTTAACAGTATTATTATGAGCCAGCAGCGTGCCTGGCAGCTGACGACATTTGGGTTGTCCAGTCTGGGGAAAAGGATGCTGAGAGGTGACCTCACTCTGTGTCATTCTAGATTCTTTTCACGTGTATCTGTAAAACTATATATTGCTTTGCTCTGGAATAAATTTGTAGGGTCACCATTATTAAGTTTCTGTAGCATTGCACTCTAAATTGCTTCCCATCTAGCAAAACAAATTCTTTCTCCCTCTACTCCTAACGAGGGGTTTATTAAATATCAAGCAAGTATATAACGTCAGCTAGGGAAGAAAATCTGTGTTAGGCTTGTCTCAACATAAATTAAACAACGTAATAAAATTAGTCATGCTTTTTACAAGAGAAACTTGCACAAGTGAAGTCAGTGGACTTTGTCTTTTGTCAAAGACTCTTGACCAAGTCTTAGTAATGCACGTGCAGAAATAATAAAGGCCACACACTGAGTCATGGTGCGACTGTTTAAATGGTAAGGAAGGAAGTTCCCTGTAAGATGATGCATCTTAAACTGAAATAAGTACTAGTCCTGAGAGAATTTCACTTCTGGATTTTCTCACTACTTTCTGCAATAAAAATTTCCTTTCTAATCTGTTTTAAGATTTAACCTGTTAGTATTCACACGCCCCCTCCCCTCCTTATTCTGATATTTTTGTGGTAACTGTATGTGGTGTAGGTTTTTGTTGCATTTATTTTTTAATAAGGCAAGATAACCAAGAGCTTAAAATAACTGCAGTTCTCCTTTTTTATTTAAGTCGAACATTTTCAAACATTTACAAATGAAGCACTTTTGTGTGTAACAAAATGATATTTGATGTTAAGTGCAAGACTGAAAAATAGCCAAAGTCACAAACAGTTTTTTTTTTTTTTTTCTTCTGGAGACTTTGAACTTTTTGTGATTAAATGGAAGATTTCTTGGTGTTATAGTCTTACACTGTGTTTTATGGATAAATCACGTTCTAAGATAATTACCATTAAATGTGAGCCATCGAGCAACAACTTTTATCTGCTCTGTTTCTTTGCAAGGTGGATATGCAATGGGTGCAAGTGCTGGCAGAAGGCTGGGCAACGCCCCTGAATGGCTTTATGAGAGAGAGAGAATACCTACAGTGCCTTCACTTTGATTGTCTCCTTGATGGTAAGATATTTCTGTTAGTAAAACTGGGGAAATTAATCATATTTCTAATCATATTAGAGGAAATTAATCATATTTCTGGAACACTGTTGATGCTTTGCTGTCTAGTGATGGTGTAGTGACACTTTTTCATGTTTCTGCACAGCCTGAGCTAAGAGAATAGGGTACTAAACTTGTTACTTTTAATGTATTTATTCTTTTTATTCCTATCACCATATTAGTTTGAAAAATCAGTGCCTTTCCTTTTTTGCCTTCACAAATTATAATTTATATTTTGGAAATGTTTTCACTTTTGAAAACATTTAAACCTGAAAGCCAAATTCCCGATTTGTTTGGAAGGAATTTATTTTAGAACTTGAAATTGCGATTTAATTTGTTTAGCTCTGTGAGGAACAGCAAGAGATCTGTTCTTCAGTAGTGATGAAGGAAAGGACAACGAAGTAACTTGCATGCTAAGGTTGCAAGTATGAAATCAGAATGTGAGAATGGGCTTGTTTATGTACAATTGTCACATGCAATTGAATGACTCTACTGTAACAATTACCCTATGATGATTTAAACAAATATATTTTATTTTGTATTAGTAATGGGCTAAGAATGAATATTAGTTAAGGTAGCTGACAAGTGATATCATCAGGTTTTAAAATTTGAGTTTGATTCTCTGTCATTTATTTGGTTTATTCTTCTTAGAAGACTGTTTTATTCAAACCTTTAGGGTTTTATTGCGCGCTATATGAAAAAAGAGATAGAAGGAAACAGGAAGACAGGAATCTTTACTGTGCTACTCTTCTCTTACTGGAGACCAAATAGCAGGAAAAAAATGTCACCTGTCTTTCACTTCTATGTCTTTCACTTCTTCTGTTGTCTCCAAACTTTTCCAGTTCCTCTTTTCAGAAGCCTCTGAGGTACTATTGTACCTACATAAGGGCATCCAGTTATTTTGGAGCATCTCAAGTTTGCAATAGCTTTTTGGGCTACTAGTTTGGTTTTCATTCCATTTGCCCTTCTGAGTGTCAAGTCAGATGCGTTGTACCCTGCAGTTGCTATGCATTTAACTGCTAAAATAGCTTGTAGCTCCTGCCCTGTAATCTTCTGTAAATCAGATTTTTCTATAAGGTTTGTAAAGCCTTTTATAGATATTTCAGATATAGCAATATTAGAAATTCGTAAATTTCTCTTGCAGGTGTTTTTAATACCTCTTGTGGTGCTACAAATAAACTATGAGCTATGAAAAATAAATAACAATAAGAGGGAGACAAAATACCTGCAATGCATTTGTCCTTTGGGCCTTAAATGCAGTATTCACGTAGATGGACTTCTGCGTTATGGAGATCAGTGCATGTGTGCTGATATTCTCACCTTAAAGCTTAACTTACCTGAAATAGTCTCAAGCTGATGCTATTTTCCTCTGACTTTAAATAAATAAAAATAAACAAAACAACAACAGAACGTTTCACTTAACTGTGTTACCCCCGTTTCCAGTTAGTTCATTGGATGAAGATGGGTGTTAGAGATACTTATTGTTGCAGTCTCACAAAATTTTAATAATTCACCACTTAGAGGTCTCTTCCCAGTTGGAAGTGCTTATTTTCTTGCTGCTAAAGCAAGAGGTTTTTACTAATCATCAAAGTTGGAGTGGCAAATTGCCATCCCTGTGACTGTTGCCAAGCTCAATTTTATGATCCAGTTGTTTTGAAAATAACTGGATGGTGAGACTCAGCTGAGGAGAGGATATGAAGCACACTTTTTCCCTTTGAATTACAAAGGAAGGGAGGTAGAAAGAATTACTTGTCTTTTTTCTCTTATCCTTTTCACCCAGTTTCATTGTTTTTAACTTCCTATCATGCTTAAGAGTATGATTGAGAAGGTTTTAAACTATGTATTGCTTAAATTATGGGCAAACCAGCCTTATTTAGAGCCTGTCTCCACTGAAGCCAATAGCAAAACTCAAATTACCTTCAATGGGCCCATGACTTTTCTCCTGGAGAGCACCCAAGAGTTTTGCACTCTGTTGTTAAATCTGTTCTTATTATAATTCAAGCAATTGTATGATAGTTGCAGTATTTACTCCACTGGTTTCTTAAATCTTACCCTTATAGTCAAGAAAAACAAGACTCCTAGCATCTAGCAGTGAAGTAAATGTTTAAAAAAGAGGACCATGTAACCTTTAAATTCAGATACATTGGGTTGTTTTCAGAAGTTAGTGGCTGGTAAGCATTCAGCTGAACAAACTATGCAAAATGTCTGCCTGATTCAACTTTTTTTTTCTGACATAGATACACACTTGAGTCTGCTGTATGATAAACTTACAGCCTGGGCTGTAACTTTTTAGGAGGTTAGATTTCCAAAATGTAATTGATGACCACTGCTGTGGATAATGGCTTTTTTTCTCTCTGCAGGGGGAGTCATTAACCTGTCAGTGCCTATAGTGCTAACAGCTACGCAGGAAGACAAAGAGAGGCTGGATGGGTGTACAGCAATCGCACTCGTGTATGAGGGTCGCCGCGTGGCCATTCTGCGTAACCCGGAGTTCTATGAGCACAGGAAGGAGGAGCGCTGTGCCAGGCAGTGGGGAACGACGTGCAAGGAACATCCCTATATTAAGGTGTGTGTTTAAAAGTTGAAAAGCTAGTCCTGTTACCTGCCCTGTCTGCGGACATCTCAAGTTGATGTATGTGACTGGTGTATTTTGACACCAAAACTTCTTGGAGAAATACCTAAAACATCTGAGTGGAAAAAAAGGTGCTTTTTTGTGTAGTGCAGCTGTTGAGTAGTCTATACTCAGTGTGAAAATCTGATGTCCATAAGTACCCATGAAGTGAATTTAGGATGCAGAATCTACGCTACAGAGGAGCGTAGTGCCTAGGAAATTTATCCCCTGTGGACCCAGATGGGTCATCAAAGCTCCTTAATAGGTGGACACATGCATCGCGGAAGCAAGAAGACTTCTTTTCTGCTTGTATGTGGAGCACGTGAGAATTGCCTGATTCAAATGCCCTTGAAACAAGCACCCTTCCTGGAGAGTTTGTAATTTAACTCTCTGGGGAGTTACTTCCCATCCGTTGTGCTCAGTATGTTTTATTATCTTGACCTTATCTGTATGTCATACTGAAGTATTTTAATTGTATCATTAATTCTAGTGTTGTTGAGTTTAGTTTTGAAAGATGATATAATTGTTACATTATAGTTCTGTGGAGCCCATAAATATGGTTCTTTTCCCATTTCTGTCTCTATAATATCTCTTTGTTTACGTGTACAACTTAAAATCAGATAAAAGGAAATAAACCTCAAATTATGAGCTTGCAATTAAAAGGGAAAGCCTTTGATGTTTTCTAAAAGCAGCTGTATGACTGATAGTTATACCTGTCTGAAAACTGTTTTTTTGAATTCTTAAAAATTTTTTATTAATGTGTAATGACATCTTTCACCGACGGAAGCTTTACAACTCCAACCATACAGTTAAGAGTATATCTGGAAAAGGACCCTGCCAGATACAAGTAAGAGTATTCTGGAAGATGTCCTCTGTGTTCTGTGCTGATGAACGTAAGACTACCCTTTTATTGAAAACTTAAAGTAACACAAATGTAAGAAATGCTAAGAAAATCTCATGCAGAAAAGATTTAAATGACTTCTTATCATATATTGGCAATATCAGAATGACACAGCTGATACTAATGTAGAAGATGAGAAACCATCTTATGTCTGTACTGGTGTGTATAGTGGTATCGCAACAGCATATCCGTGAATATGTGCTTTATAGTATCATGAGAGCACATAAATCTTGTGGCTTTTCTGAATTCATCAGAAATCCTTGGGTGCCTGAGAGCTAACGTAGTGCTGATTTTCTCGTCTTCATGTTTTTCTCATGCCTTTCCCTCACACCTTGGTAAGATGTCAAAATCTGGCATTTTCTTGGGGAATGGTTTGGTGACTGCAGCATCATTTAGCTCCAACAGCAGGTCCTCTATCTCAAAGTAAAAAAAACAACAACCAAATAACCAAAAAAAAAAAAAAGAACAAAAATCACACTAAATTGTAACATCTTGACTCGTGGGTTTGGTGCACACAAACTCTTCTGTTGTATCAAGGAAGTTTGTCATCTCTAAATGACATCAGGCTGAAAAATGACTGGAAGTGTATATGAAACTTGAAGACAAGAACAAAAAAGCCTTTCAAAAGCAATGTGTTGTCAAAAATCACTCAGATTGTTGATTTCTATGGCCATTGATAGATTATGTTAGGCAGCTTGCTGTAAGCTTTTGATAAAGGGTGAGGTGTTGTTGGAAGATATTCAAAGAATTGTAGTGAGCATACAATACATTTTGCTGTGATAAAGTGCTGAAGTGAAACAAATCCAAAAGCTGTCTTACTTTAAAGATCTGATTTTATTCATAAATCGGATGAGTAAATTAGAACTGTTTTATTTGATATGTTATTGCTGACCAGAACCATGTGAACTGCTGCATGATACTGGAAGTGCATTAGCTTTGACCAAAAACTGTAAAGCATCCAGCTTCATTCTACTCAGTATATTAACTTTTCCAGCCAAATTTTTTTTTTTTTGTTGTATAATAATGTTGGTTAAGAACATGGTTTTCTTGCTTTTCTATATATTGGAGGAGATGGGGGAAAACAATAAGTTTTGTTCTTTTTAAAAGAAAGGCATAAGTCTGCCATGGGTTAGTGGCTCTCTTCTGCATCATGGCATAACATGTTTGGACTATGTTCCAGTGATTTATTTTATTTTTATTTTTATTTTTTTTAAATATTGGTGCTTGATTTCAGACTGTTAAATGCAATTAACTTGGAACTCTCTCTTTTGTAAATATTGTTCTCCCTTTGTAGTGGCCTCAATGCTCAGAACAAGTCGATAAGCAATCCCAGCATGAATTTTTCATTTCTTTTCCTAGATGGTTATGGAGCAAGGGAACTGGCTGGTAGGTGGAGATCTACAGGTCCTTGATCGTATCTATTGGAATGATGGACTTGATCAATACCGTCTCACTCCAGCTGAGCTAAGACAGAAGTTCAAGGAAATGAATGCTGGTGAGTAATCTCTTGTTGTTTTGTTTCTTCCTACAAAGATTTATCCAAACGCCTGCTGCTTTAATACTGCAGGGACAAGCCTTGTTTCAAGGATAGAGAATCTCAGTGCTCTTTTAAGTGGTATTCTTTGCCTTTTACTAGAACTAATTTTTGTAGCCTCAGGTACTATCTTGCCGAAATGCACAAGAGAAGATGGTAACCCCTGAGGTTCTGATTTTATCTTTCCATGCACACTAGACATGTTATTAATGCAGGAAAAGATAATGTTAAAATGTGGTAGAAAGTGATTTAAATATCAACAGATTCAACTTGATCTATAGAGGTATGGCTGAGTGCTGAGCTTTCATGCTCTTAAAAATACAAAAACCTGTTTTCTGGATTTCACAGGCTGTGTGAGGTTGGAAGTGACTTCTGGAGGTCATCTCATCCAGTCCCACTGCTGAAGCAGGGCCACCTAGAGCTGGTTGCTCAGGACCACGTTCAGGCAGCTTTTAGTATCTCCAAGGAAAGACATTCCACAACCTCCCTGGGCAACCTGTGCCAGATTCAATTCTGTTTGACTTTAGCTTCCCTAGCTTCATCCCTCAATGCTCAGATGTCTCTGTGTTCTTTCCAGGTTATGTGTCCTACAACTCCTGATAAAGTAACTTGCCTTCCTTATCTTTTGTCTTTTTATTTCCTCTAGATGCTGTCTTTGCATTCCAGTTACGCAACCCAGTGCACAACGGGCATGCGCTTCTAATGCAGGACACTCACAAGCAGCTTTTGGAACGTGGCTACAGGCGCCCCGTGTTGCTCTTGCATCCTCTTGGAGGCTGGACAAAGGAGGACGATGTTCCTCTCATGTGGCGCATGAAGCAGCATGCTGCGGTGCTGGAGGAGGGGATCTTGAATCCAGAAACAACGGTGGTGGCTATATTTCCTTCCCCCATGATGTATGCTGGACCAACTGAGGTAAGTACGTCAGGAGTTTAAATCAACAGCAGCAAAACCAGAACCTTTTGCTGGGGTGCCTAACCCCTCTGGTAGTGCACTAAAATATTTTGGTTTGTGCTGTGCCTGACATTCATGGGTGGTGCTTTTTTAGTGGAGAGAGAAGACTAAACTTACTGGGAAATCAAACTGTAAAAGATCCCTCTGTTATCAACCAGAATGTTCTGTATTGAAGGATTTGGTTTGGAAAGGGCAGAAGACAATGTTGTTCTCATGCTCGTTTTCCTTAGAGTTAGAAGGGCATGACAATGAATTCATCTTTCCTTCTTTTTAGGACCTGTTTCAGAATTAATTCCAAGATCAATTACTGCATCTTGCGGTTGTCCTGAATGTTCAGATACTTTAGTTGATTACTGTTAAGTGAAGAGTGTGTATATTGGAGGGCTATACACAAATTAGGAAAAAAAAAATGCTTTGTTTATTTTTTGGCAAACATAATTTAGAAAGAATTATTTCAAGGCTTTTATATGAAATAATTCTTTGGCAACACTTTATTTAAAAGCTAGGACTTGGGTTGGAACCCCAAGAGTTTGTGGAGGTTCAAATTCTGACTAGGTTCAAGTGGTTAATTCTGTGGTAGCTTTGTGATAGGTAGGAGAATATACTGGTGGAAATAAATTAGACAGAGGGCACTTCCTTTCTAGTGGCTGTTTGATCAAGCAGAGCTTGCAGTGCCTTTCAGTCCAGAGGAGGAACTGGAGTCCAGATCCAGTTGAGCTATGTGAGTGAGTTACTGCAGGGAATCTTGCAATGTTCCCCATAGACCTTTTCTGAGAATTCATAGAAATCTTTTATTTCAGTCTCATACTCAGGAACGTATGAGAAGGAATTAAATCCGCACTCCTTATTCTGGATAGAATAAGAATTTTCTCCAAACCTCTACAGTATTACCTGTGACCTCAGAATACTGCCTGTCAATAATGTGTATAGCCAAGAAATAAGAGATTGTTCCTTTAATCATTTTCTGTAGGTTATGTAAAAGACATTGGTACCAGATTTATTGCTGTAGTGCAAATGACTTGCAGAGCAACAAGCTCAGTATGGCTGTCAACAGGATGGACACCTTTCAAATTGTGAGATTTCAAATGACATGCTTCATAAGCACCAATTTAGTGTTTTTCTGTTTTTAGCATTCCCAGTAATTACCTTGAAAGAAAAGAAACAGTTCTACAAGGAAAATCATGTATCAGACTGTAGTGAATTTAAATCTTTACTAAACCATTACAGGTAATTTAGTGTTGTTGAGACTGCTTTAGGATAGCAGGACCTAAATCCTCAGTTTAGGATGTTGTTCCAAATGCTGTTCCAAACACTAGTAAAGTAAGTAGTTTTTTAAGCATCCTGCTATGCAAATGAAACAGGAGCGTGGGATGTCTTAGCTGTAAGTTTGGTGATTCACATAGTTGATTCTTTGTTCTGGTGTGGCTCCACAGTGAAAAGAATATCTGTTTGATTGGGGGGGAAACAGGGTAGTTACACAATGCACACATTTTAAAGGTCATATTTTTAACTGTTTTCTTTTAACCTTTTCCCTTGTCTGTGTTCTAGGTTCAGTGGCACTGCAGATCACGGATGGTTGCAGGAGCTAACTTCTACATTGTAGGGCGAGATCCAGCAGGAATGCCGCACCCTGACACTGGGAAAGATCTGTATGAACCAACCCACGGTGCTAAAGTGTTGACAATGGCCCCAGGCCTGCGAGCACTGGAAATTGTACCCTTCAGAGTTGCAGCTTATAATAAGAAAAAGAAATGCATGGACTATTATGACTCTGAGCGGTAAGTCGTGTTTTAGTTCTAAAACATTTTGAGCAGCAGCTGCCTTTTCTTCCCCTGCACCCTCCAGTAAAAGAGTAGTTTTTAACTAGTTTTATATAGCTAAAATATACCAGTCTTCAGAGTAATTTTTAGACCACTGATACAACTTGACTTCAGCCATGATTTGGGTGCAGTTCCACAGCACAACTTACCTGATGCAACTTGAGTTGCCGCTGGAAGCTCCCATTTTCCTCCCAGGTACTGGATTTTGTGTAATTCTGGAACAAGCTGGCACAAGTAGCTAGGTCTGCAGGAAAATATTATTACTCGTTTTAATGGAAGGATTAGCTTTCTGCTGGTTTATCTTCCTAAATATGCTTGCTTGGTGTCAGGTAAGCATCAGATGTGATGCAAGAGAATCAATGGGAGAGTGCAGCAGGGAGAAAGAAGGTAGTGGACAATGTAGTGGCAACTAGCAGCTTGCTTAACAATTATGCAAAATGGTGCCCTAAGTCCATTGTGTGACCCAGGAGTTTTTAACTGGCTTTTGTTTTTATGATTTAGTTACAGGACAGGTAATTTTGTCTTCTGACTATCCCAAGATTTGCATGTGGCATAACAGAGTCCAAAACTTACTGCATGTGTTGCTGTGGTGTCAATGAGTGGAACTGGAAAGGAGATTTGTCATTTTAGTTTAAACCTCTTTATTCAGATTATTGAAACTACTTTTAAGTCAAGCTGCAGTTGAAGTTAGTACTGAAATACTAACTGAAATAAATAACTGAAAAATTTTCAGCCGCTTATGCTACAATTATACAGAGTATAAGTCTCCAAAGATGTCACTGGCTTGTGGCAATCAACCAACATATTTTGTTCAGCATCTTGTGTTTCTCACAATTAATTATACTTCAGTAGATACTGTGCTGGCTTAGCCTTAGTCGCAAGTTATGTGAATACTTTATATTTCAGCAGTAAATTCCAAGCACCTGAACTGGCCTGCTTTTATTTTTGAAAGCTGTAAAGTGTTATCTTCTCTTGCACAACTAAATCTAATTTTACGGTAAGTTCTTGCATTGTTTGGAAATAAGAAGCAGCAAGACAAAGGCAAATTTGCTGAAACCTGACAAGAATTAAAATAGCTTCGCTGTGTGTTACTCTACAATGTCCATATGTGTTTGGAAATTTGATGATTTACTACACTGCAGATGTTTTGAAATAGAATCTAATCAGGGAGGCTTATTTAGCAATTGCAGTTTGCTGATGTTGTTCTTCCTTCCTCCTTCCTCCCATTTAGGCAGCATTCCAGTATAAGGCTTCCCTCAGTGCTCTGAAGCATCTCTTTGGATAGTATTGCAACCGGGTGTCTTTTTTTTTTTTTTTTCAACCAAGTGTAGCTCTGGGTAGCAGCATCAGACCAGACCTACAAAGTGATGCAGATGGCACTTTTATTAGAAGGAATACAATTAGAGGGAAGGATACTCCTAACATATGACATGAAAGTCTTCCTACACTTACTGCCTCATAGACGGCTAGCTGTTGAATACTTCCCTACCTTTGTGCCATTCATTATTTGAGATGTGCCTAGAAACCCTCATTGCTGTGCACAATAACTAAATCCTGATGTAAATTTTGCTAGTTTTGTCCCAGCTTGTATACATTATACCATAACAGTCAAAAGGCTGTTGTAGTAGATACTACGGGTATTTGTCCTGTTTGTTTATTGTCCAAGTGATTAAATAGGTTGGTTTGAAAGATCACAGAATCACAGAACTGAAGGGGTTGGAAGGGACCTTGAAAGATCATCGGGTCCAACCCCCCTGCCAAAGCAGGTTCCCTAGAGCAGGCTGCCCAGGTAGGCATCCAGACGGGCCTTCAATATCTCCAGAGAAGGAGACTCCACAACCTCCCTGGGCAGCCTGTCCCAGTGCTTTGTCACCTTCACCATGAAGAAGTTCTTTGTCATGTTGGTGTGGAACTTCCTGTGCTCAATTTTGTGGCCATTACTCCTTGTCCTGTCCCCACAAACCACTGAAAAGAGGTTGGCCAAATCCCTCTGTCCCCCACACCTCAGGTATTTATACACATCGAGGAGATCCCCTCTCAGTCTTCTCTTCTCCAGGCTGAACAGCCCCAGGTCTCACATCCTTTCCTCATAGGGAAGATGCTCCAGGCCCCATACCGTCTTTGTGGCCCTCAACTGGACACTTTCCAGGAGATCCCTGTCTTTTTTGTACTGGGGAGCCCAGAACTGGACACAGTTCTCCAGGTGAGGCCTGCCCAGGGCCAAGATAAATACAACAAGACCAAAGTGAAAGAGTTCTGCTGGTGCAGGATAGATTTGATTTAGATCAAGGGGAGTAAAAGTGTACCTCTGGCATTAGCCAGAGTAAGTGATTAAAAACTAAAACAAACAAACAAAAACACAACAGCACCTCTGATAAGAGGTTTGCCTTTAGTTTGAGGCTTTTTTTTTCTGTCACTGTCTTGGAAAAAAAGCTCATAGAGCTGTTACCATACGGCTTTACCTTGCTGCTGTCAGCATGCAGACCATTTGTCCTGTCGTTCTCTGAATGCTGTTTGTAAGCTGCAGGCTGGACTGGAGTGTGGCAGCAAACCTCTAGATGGCAATGCAGATGCATGCAGGCTCGAAGAGAAAACCATCCTTGCTCCCGCTCACCAGAGGCAGAACACTGTGGTAGGCTCCAGACAGAGTTAGAGCTTGGGTGGGTGCAGCTGGCTGCATTTCAAGATAGTCTGTAATGCCAAAAACAGGGTAGACTCCTGGACCATGTGGTGTTTGGCTCTGTAAGGAGAATGGCAGGGAACAGTGGGTTGTCTGGAAACATGAGTGTCAGTGGTGCTGGAGCACCCTTGGGTATGAAACAGTCATGTTCATGTAAGTCTTTCCTGAGCTCACCACTTACGTGGTGAAAACCACGATGTGAAAATGTGGGGAAGAGGGCTGTATGCATAGAAGCATTGCTCTGGCTTGTTTGAGGAATGGGTAACTTGACTTCTGTCGCATCTAATTCAATTCCTTGAGGCTTGGATAGTTGACAGGCAATAGGCAGTTCAAGAACTTACATCACTGACAGAGGCATGGAAGTTTATTTACATCAGGCATTTACTATGTGGGTTTCCCCCAGACTGAGCTGTAGGTGAGCTGCATGTCTTAGCTGCTGCCCCCACGACCTCCCGATTTTACAACAGGTATGTGTCACGGTGCAGACGTCTGAAGACCACCACAGATTTTAAATCCTAGTTCTGGGCCTGGGAGCCTTAATCTTCTGAGTTCACAGTTCTTGTCCTGTGAGCAAGCTCAGGCCTGCCCCAGAGGTTCACCAGGAATCTGGTCATCCATAGGGCTACATCACCAAGCAATGGCCAAAGGGAGCTTTTTGGAATGATGTGTGACCTGTGTGTTGGTAACTGCAGGCAAAAGGCTGAAGTCTGTCAGTTCTTTGTCATTTTCTCTTTGCTGTGCCATTTCCACCGTGTTGGTGACTCAAGGGAGCAGATGTCAGCAGGCTGGCAGCTGGGTCCTGAGATGGAGACTGCTGTGAGAACAGCACTCATTCTGGTTCCTGGCTTTTCTGAGATCCAAATTTGGTAACTCCTTGTGCCTTGGTAGTCTAAATTCAACCACTCCTGAAACAGAACTGAATGTGGATCAGTAGCTGAAGATGGCCAGGCATGTTTTGGAAATGTTTACAGAGAGAACTGTAGTTACAATGGAGACCTTCCAATGAACATCTGATCTGAGAGCCACTATCAGAAGCATAAAAAGTAAAAACAAGAACCCCATAAACAACTACCTAATGCTGAAATCTGTTCGGAAGAAGTTGGTATGTTTCTTCAGCCAAAAAGGCCTCTCAGTTACCACAAACAAGTGTAGTTTGGGATTGGTGGCTTAGTAGTTGTTTGGGTGAGCAACAATTCCTAATTCTTTGCTGAAGACCAGTCCTAAAAATGCAGCCACAGACTGCTGCTGAGGAAAAAAAATAATTAAGAAAGGAAATTAGTCTGACAATTCAACACAAAACCAAACAAAATACCCAACACACGTACAGCCAAAAAGTAATTAAAAAAAAAAAAAGAAAAAAAGAAAAACCTCCCTGCAGTGACTGGAAAAAATGGCTTTTTTTTTTTTTTTCCATCCTTGAAGAAAACCCATGAGAGCACTTCAGCTAAAAGGAACCCATAAGAAAGGTTACCGTAGCAGGCTGTTCATGTGCTTCGTGAAATGTGAATGAAGCATGGGTATCTGAAGAGTAGTGATGATTTTGACTTTAAAAGTCCTGGGAATAAACTATGAAATACAGTTGTCATTATCTGCTTGCATACAATCAAGTCATACTTACAGGTAGCTGTTTCAGCCAAGCACGTACTGTTCCGAACTTGTTTGGTGTGATACCTGATTTTAAAGTGGCAGCAAGAGGTTGAAATGGGCACGCTTGGTTGTGCACCTTAATTTAGTTCCCTGAAATATTGCTTCACAGTTAACATTAGTATATCATTTAGGATACATTAAAGCACCACAGCAGCTCAAAATACCTAAACCCTTCTGCCAATCAGCAAGCCAAGTAGAGGATTTGCTTTCCTTATGATGTTATTAAGCACATAGGTTATGTTTCGCTTTCCCACAGAGTTTTTTCATAACTGGTTCGGTGTTGAACCTGGTGGGTACGAGCTGGTTCGCTCAGCATGGCAGGGTGTTCCCCAGACATTCATGCAGATTGACATGACAAAGGCTAACGCTGTAGGGAACAGTGCCCTGCTGAAGTGCTGGTGTAGGTCACAACTTGACACTGCTAAGGCAAATTTCAATCCAGTCAAAATCCTCCTGAGAAGCATTATAAGCTTGGATTTCACCTCCTGGCAGATTATGTTCAGGGAATAAGAAGGTGGAAAAGGAGAAGTGTTAAAAGACTGAACCTGAGATAAAGAGGTCTGTGAATTGTCTTAGGAAGTAATTGGATCTGAAGGTTTGCCAGCTGAGTAGAACACGTTTTGAAGTCCCAGCAGAGCGAAGTCATGTTATTGCTCTATTTCTATATGTTTGCTTCCAGAAAACCTGTTTTAATGAATAAGTGAAACTGCGAGTGCACGGGTCTTTTCTGTTGTCATGAGTCTTGATTTTACGAGTAATTTCCTAAGACCCTCAGATTCCCACTAGAGACATTGCCCTCCGCAGGGAATGGGAGTTTCAGGGAGGTCATTTGCATGGAGCCAGATACCCTAGGAAAAGGTTAGGGCTCCCCAGAATCAGTGTGTTTGTACTCATCTGGCGGGAATAGCTGGTACGAGGTAGTATAAAGAACACTTATAGGGAAGAGACTTCTTCCCAATAAATGATAAGCAAAAATCAGCTGTATAAAATGCACTATACTTCGATTAAACCTTTAAACCTGTAAGGAATAATTGCCGTAGAGGAGATTTTTTTTTTCCCCCTTTGGTTACTGTATTAAAGTACTCTATGGACACCTTGAAGATGCAGCAGAGTCAAGAACCTACAGGTTTCCTACAGGACTGTGGGCATCTACATGCAGTTGTTTCCTACGTGCAAACTGGTGATAACTTGCTTGTTTTATTGTAAGAACTACGAGCTTGAAGTCAGCCTTGAGCACTGCTCTTAGTGATTAAGTTCACAATGTAACTTTGAGAAAGCTTTTAATTGTGTAGGCACCAAATATTACATCAATACCAGTCAAACTTGATTGATAGTAAGAAGTGAAATCATTTTTACAGGCATTTACTTGTTTACAATGTGGCTCAAAGAAAGCTACTTCCAGCAGCTACTGAATAGAAATTTGAACGGCACTTAAATCCCGTGCTCAAAAAAAAAAGGCTGAGTTGATTTTCACTGAGATTCATTCCAAATTTTACTTGAGAATGGGATTTGGATGGCTGTTGTGTTTAATTCCATAACAGCTTTAATGGTCAAACATTTCCCCCCACGCACTTTCTATTCTGCTCAAGTCCATTTTATGCTGAGTAGCTCTCAGTTTCCTCAAAGCTCACCAGACAGAATTACTGGAGTCTTCTTTTTGTCTTCTTTTGTTAAGAAGTAAGTCACATTTTGTTTTAAAATGCTTGTGTTTCATACCACGTTACAGCATTTCTACGTAGTAGACATAGCACTTTCAGATACCCAGGAGATTTTATTTTTGCCATTAGTGAAGGCAGTACTTAGGTGCTATTTATTTCAATAACACCTAAATACCGGGGAAATTAAGCTGGAAACTTGAACAGAAAATTGAAAAGGAAGGAATTTACAAAAAAAAAAAAAAAAAAGGAAAAATGATTGGACCATTTAAATGGAGGGTGTATATTGCCAAAGCTCCATATTGAGTCATCTTAGGGATTACTAGTTAATGTAATTTTTAAAAGTGAATCCTATTTAACAGAAGTTTGGGAAGGCATCACTTAGTACTTGTGTACTTTAGAAATGTTTGAAAATGACTATTTAAGCAATATTTTGTTATGCTGAATGTAGTATGTTTCTTAAATGACCCTTATTAATGTTTTTCTGTCCTTTTTCTAAGGCTTCTCTAGATTTTCGTAGTGGATTTTTCTTTTTTGGGTGGTTCTCTATCCCATCCTTACAGCTGCTTCTTGCACAGCAACAACTATAGATAAGAGGAACGTGAAGGAAATGGGGACCTTATTGAAGCAAACTTCTATGGTGCACGTAAATTCATTGCCTTGGTCCTGTTATTTCACATGTAGGGCATGGAGGAATTTGAGTCTTTCTGCAATCTTAATGGGCAAGGAGGGAATAAAACAGACAATGTAGTTCTGGTGTTTGGATCTTGGGGTTGTAGAAAACATAGCGAAACTTCATAGCACTTGCTTTACTCTTATCTTCCAGTCATCTAAAGGTTTAATTTTTTATTTTTTATTTTTGCTAGAAGATTAACCAGGCTCCTCATTTCACCACACAGGTTTTGTAGAAACAGTTCTTAAAGAACTCAAGTTACCGTCGAGCGGTGTTAGTGAGCACCGGGCATCTCCACACCAAGGAACAAAATGTAGAGGTGTTCTTAATGCTGGTGACATTATTCTTTCTTTGGTGGGCTTGCATCAGCTTAAAGTTTTTATTTTTGTGTAATTTATATTTTGCAAAATTGGAGCACAGTAGGGTTTTTTGCCTTGTTGTTGCACTTCAAGAACCTAATTCAGAGATCGCTCTCTGAATTAACAGCAATAAGAAAAGAGCACGTATGGCACTGCTGCTGTGTAGATGCATACAATCCAAATCAAAAAGTTATGGGGTTAGTGGTTTTGTGAAAGGGAACTGTGGAATGCTTTCTGCATCTTGCTAACTTCCATACCCTACTGAGCATAGCTCAGCACTTAGAGCCAAGTTCTGCCCTCTGATGCACACACTTGGCTCTTGTTTCTGTCTCAGGCATGTGCATCTGAGATCAATACTTGGCTTTTATTTCAAACAGACAAGTAAAGAATGAGTAATGGATACATGTTGCAAATTGAACAAATGGCGTAAGTAAAATTGCCATATTTAATTTAAGAATAAATCATTTTTCTTTGGAACACTTGGTAGGATTGTGGCACTCTTGTCTTGGTTTTACTGTCTCACTGTTGTGAGGAGTAGGAGTTGAACTTGACTGGAACTTTTGCTGCTTATCACCACTTACCTGAGAAGTTGATTTTAATTTAGGTTGTCCTGTTAATGATGATCAGTAATCAGTGATCAGTTTACTTTTTGTTCTGCAAATTGTCCTTCGTTATGAGATCTTCTGCCGTGTTGTTCTTCCATTCCCTAGTGCATTGAAATGATCTTCTTTAACCAGTACTGCAACTGGTGGACTGCTGGGCTGCTGCTGGGGCAGAGAGGGTGAGGGTGCAGAATAGGATGGCTGCTGTTGTTGACAGAGAACTGAGACAGGAGGTGGAGGAGAGAGTTGTCTCTCAGCAGAGTTCCTCACGGAGAGAGAAAGCCAGGCTAGATGAAGGCACAGACTCGATCCAACTCTCAGAAGATGAGTTGGACTGAGCTGCTAAACCTCAGGAGTTACCTAAGCTCTGTGTTGTAGTGGGTGCGTAAAGATGTACTGGCACTGATGGGCAAATATCTGGAAATAAGTTGCTATCAGATTATACTTCCAAGAAGAACTTCCAGTAAGTTATCAAAAAAGCAGAATTGTGAGCAACTTTGCATTCTTTTTAACTATTTTTTTTTCCCTCTCCCTACCTGTTCTTTTCCCTCTCTCCCCTTACTCCCACCCCTATCCTCTCAGCCACGAAGACTTCGATTTTATATCAGGGACCCGCATGCGCAAGCTGGCTCGAGAAGGACAAAACCCACCGGAAGGCTTCATGGCTCCTAAGGCTTGGACTGTGCTGACAGAATACTACAAATCCTTGGAGAAGGCTTAGGCCTCTTATGAACCGCAGATCAACATTTGACGCCTGATTTATTTACAAGAAGGGGACCACACAGTCACCGTTCGTGTTGCTTTGTTGTGGTGTCGGTCAGGAAGTTCTTCTCTGAAAACAGACTCTTTCTCCCTAACTTAGCATCATTCTTTGCCTGTCCTTATGGGTTCTATTATGTCCTGGCACCTAACTAGCTGCTGGTTTTGATGTCTTTTATTACAGTTAATATTCTTGCAGTAGGATTCTTAATTCTTGTCTTTTTTTTTATTTTATATATATATATATATTTTACTGCCTCTGTCCTATGAATTCTGCAACTGTTAAATAGATGCAGCTTTTTTCATGTTATTTAAACTGCTGGATATTTTCTGTTTTCAGTAGTTTGTAGGAGAAAGTGTAATAATTAGACCCTTAACTATGGATAGGTGCTCAAGAAATGGAAAAAATCACAGCTTTAAAATTACTGTTAAAGGTTACTCTATTATTCTCCAGAAGCTTTTAACATTAATTTTTCAGTACTTGTAATTAAAAAGCAGAGTTCTTTATGCAGCATAATTAAACTTTTTTGCTTTCTTTGTTAATTTTTGGACTTCATTGAGTTATCCAATAGTTCCCTTCTGCTGTGGACCTGTAAAGATGACCAAGTAATGAGTAAAAAAGAAAAACACTTTACTCTTTTAATTGATAACTAATCCATATTTTTTTTTGTGCTTCTTGCCTTATGTGTCTATAGGGAATGTTTTATCCTATTTGATTTCACTTGCCAGTGTTTGGTTCCAGCTACAGTCATTCAGGATGAACTTAAAGAAAAAAAAAAAACAACAAAAAACCAACAAGAAGTATGGCACACTGACCTCAAATTCATGTTTAAGAATTATCACAAGAAAAACTGAAGTCGTTAGATCATTGCAGTTCCTGTGGTAGAAATGCTTAGTCCTGAAGGTGAAGTATCTGTTTTTCAACATCTCCAATGGCAACATAAGGGCAATCTCATTGTTTTCCATGACAGACAAGGCATATTTGCTTCTACTAGGATTCCTCAAAAATCCTGAAGGTGGTTAATTCAGTATGTGAAGCATTAACTGCTGGAGAAAAACATGAAAAATAGAAAGTAAAATACTTCCCTGAGTACACAGTAATACTGATCTGTTGGGATCTTTTCAAGTATTTGCAGGTAATCAGTGGAACAGTCATAACTGTTCTTAGCCTGTTCACTAAGAACTTCACGTATCCTTCTCACAGAAACTTATTTTTCTGTTGGTAAGAGGTGTACAAAGGACAAAACAAAATGGTTTTCAGAATGAGGAAACTGGCCTGCTACAGAGCCTGTATGAGGCATGTTCATCTAGATTTTTTTTTTGGATGGTGGGAGGTTGTAATGAAGGGACCTGTGTAATGAATGGGATGAATAGTGCTTGCAGTCTTTGGTTATTTGTTCACAGTAATATTTAAGACAAATGCTTTGAGAATGACTTCCTTCTCTTTTCCTCCTCTGTCTGTTTGAAGAGACACAGAGAGTAACTTTTAGTGGGATTTATACCTCTGTAAGAGGCAAGAAAGTAAGACGGAGTTGTGAAAAGACAGAGGCATGTTCACCAATGAACCGTGACAACTGAAACTGTTTTGGTAGTGTAAAGCTTACTCCTCCGGAATCGCTGAACAGATTTTCTTCAAATTTGGCTTTGTTTTTAGGTTGCATCAATTTACAGGACACGCAGAATCCAGAAGCAGAAGTCATTGCCTATCTGTGCAGGTGTACATGCAAAATAGCAAGCTTAACTATGAAGGTGGACAAGAATTATCAGCTGGTCAAAAGTGAATTGCTGTTGAAAGTTGGAGTTGAGACTCTTTGCTGTCAGGTTTGATTCTGAAAGTAATTAGGATGAAAGATACAAAAAAATATTTTGGCAGAATGGCGAACAGGGGTGGAAGTGTGCACAAGTAGATGTTTTATAAGTGCTGCTTGTGCTATATGAAGTCTGGACAATATGTGGAGTGGTAAGCACGAATGTTGAGTCATTCTGTAAAGTTAATTGAGAAGCAGGAATGTCTGCAAACAAATTAATACAGTGATAAAAAGCAGATCTAGTTTTCATACTTAACTCTTTTGATGCTGAGGCTCTGTTGTTATAGTGCTTCTAGAAAGCATTCCTTGCAATGCTGGGTATTAAAGAAGCCTTCAGGTTTATTCTAACTTATTATTTATTCTAAAGCAACAGCTACAGCATTCCCAGGGGAATTTCCTGATAAAGAACAAGAGCATCTGGTCAATTTGTGGGCAGAACGTGCTCTGTACAACAGCAGTTTTCCCGTATCATGAATGTTTTCATTGTAGAATGCTGATTTTTCCTCTTCTGTTAGTGTCTTCTGTAAGAAAGTTGTATTTTACATGAAAAAGCTACTCCAGAAATGATTCCAAAATGTTCCCCTTCCCTCCCACTTTCTGCCTCTGCATTGGTTTACACTGCATTACAAGTCACTTTGGTTTACACTGCATTACAAGTGGTTCTTTACCTGCTGCTCTCACACAGGATAATTTATGGGTATTATCCATTGCTTTTTGTAGGGTCCCAGGGTGATTGCTGACTTCTAACTGATCATTCTGATGTATTGGGCGTGTGAGATACGAAAGCAATAACACCCATCCATATGGCCGATGCAAGGACAGTCTGGACCCAGTTTTCCAAAATAGATGGATTAATGAGGTAGTTGGAGATTACCAAACCCTAATCCTTGGAGTTAAATAAATGCTAGAAAATTACTACCTTTCCTAGGTGAACTGATGAGTTCCAGATGTTTTTGATTCCTGCAGTACATACGAGCAACTTGAGAAAAAGGCAAAAATTTTTTTAATTTTTTTTTTTTGTGTGTGTAAAGAGCCACACAGCTGAGAATTCTGTTTTCCTATGTGAGATCTCAAATGCCTGTGTTCGACTAACGGGAATACTTGGGATGACTTTTCAAGTAAGGATCTGAGGGTCACAATGGAAAAATACTGGATATGTGCTAAGGGTGCTGACTTCTACCTGATTTTGTTCCTTTCAGTAGGGGAGCTAAACACGAACAACTCAGTAATGCATTAGACACACAAAATGGAACATGTAGAATAGGTCACAATTTTTTTTAGACGCAGTTTGGAGATAAGCAAGCTTCTACATCTGGAATAATTCAGTAGAAGTCTGCAGGGGGAGGATGTGAGTGGATGTCTTGGCGTGGTGGTGGTGGAAATAGAACAGGGCTACCGTGGGTTGTGTAGACGGTACTGTAAGGGGCTCGAGTTTGGACCTCCTTTGCATTTCGTATTTCCTTAATTTCAAGGAGTTCCACATGTGGGTCACACAGAGGGTTAAACTTACTGCCTTTCCCTGCTACAAAAGCAATAAAAATTACTTCGGGCATCCTGACAAAATACTAACAGAGTAGTCCAGATGCTTTCCCTTCCTGATGGATTAAAGGTGCTAATCAGTATCTTATAATCAGTGTGTTACTCCCTTTCCCAGTCAAAGCTGGCAGCTTCAAAGACAAATATATGTGTGTGTCTGTTACTGCATTGACACACATGGCATCCCTCCTCATCTCCAGTCATGAACCTTTAAGCCTTTGTGCTGTGCACTGTAGGAACACAGAAAGAAGCTCTCATCTCTGTTACAAATTAGCTTTCCTATGAGTCAGAAGAGAGTTTTACTGCATCTATGGCACCATCTCCAACAACAGGGAAAGGAAAAGCCTTTCCTTCTCTTATGTAGGAGAATTCACAAGAAAAAATGAAATGGAAAGTGATTTTTTGTGCAACTTTGCAGGGATGTCTGTCTGTTCATCTACAGGAATGGGATTTACGGTAGTACCTGAACACGAGTCAGAGGTGTGTAGAAAAGGTATTCCAGTCCTTAAACCTGATGCAGAATTTTTTACCACTAACAATAAAAAAACAAGACCTTCAGGCTGGAGTGAGTTGGCTGAATTGGCATTACAATGAATGCAACTGATAGCTCAGAATTCGTGTTTTCTTTTTTTCTGGTTTATGAATTGGTCTCAGAAACTTAAAACTCAAAACCCTTAATTAAGCTGCTGTGAAAGAGTGCTGCTAGTTCTGTTTTTTTTCCATATTTAATGCTGCAAGCTGGACCTGATAAGCTAGGTTGCCAAGGGTAGCTTTAAAGCTTTCCATGTCCAGTTTATTGGATATGGGAGTTCCCTGCCAACAGCGAAGCAGGTGTTGGGTAAACATGTGATTCAAAGGAAGTCAGTGCTAAGGTTTCTGCTCAGTTGCATTGTTTTACCTTGAAGAAAGCCTGAGGGCTGGCGTAGCAGGGCCTCTTTTAAATTTGCTGTCTCCTTTCATGAAAAACGTTTTGATTATGAATATAGCTCGATTTTTAGTGGTCTTTTGAAGTGTCCATTGAGGGGTTTTCTTTGCGTCTCCTGCAAGCTCTGTGCTTGCTCTTGTGATATTGGAGAAATTTTTACCTGTATCCCTTTTCATTGTTTAGTTTTTATTAAAATCTCTTTTTTCTTTATGGGAGGGTGTATATGTGCATGAGCCAGAGTCATGCCTTCAGCATTTCCAGAACTGTTTGCCCTAGAAACCTCATCTTGATATCATTTTGAAGTTGAAGGGGGAAGGCAACTACACTGAAAGCTAGAAAACAGTGCTTTAAAACCACATCTGGAATTCTCAGACAATAAATGGCTCCAACTTAAAACAGAATGCAGAGATTTTAATATGTCATAAAACCCGAGGAGCCTTGGATTCAGTATAAGGACTGTCACCCAACCTTCATGTTAAAATCCACTACACAACACTTTGAAGTATGACTGTAGACAGAATGCTACCTGTCTGTGTATAAAAGGAGAAAAAAAATATCTTTTTTTCGGCATAAACTTTAGTGGAATGGAAATAGTGCCTGAATCTTTCTTTTATCCTCTGCAAACAGAGCTGTTTCTTCTATGGAGTCCTACACTTAGCAGTCTAAATTTCACCTAATGAGAAGAGTAAGCATTTTGGCCATATCCACATATCTTCATCTCATAACAGCAGTTATGATGTCAAGTAAAAGGCTTGCAGTCTAGGCTGTGAGTTTTCAGGTTTTCCTGAGCACCTGCAGGTCTCCAGGCTTTCCACCCAGATGGCGTTCGTCCAAATTTCTATGGACTAAATCAATTATGTCTGTAATGATTGATAGTTAAGTTTGTTGCAACAATTATGATGAGACAGAGAGAGAAACCAGTATCCACATGTTAACACTCTCCGGACAGCGTTGTTGCATTTGATTTATTACCAAACATGGCATTTCAGGAGGACAAATGCACTCCTCTAACTTGGAAATGTTACTCTGATTTCAGGAGTGCTACTCAGAGAAAGAGAAAAAATTTAGGCTCTCATACTATTAACTTGATTTCATTGACAGCTTTCTCAAAGGCTTAAGTGGAAGCAGAAGAGACTCCTTGATCCTTAAACATTGGGCTCAAAAGGGCTGCCTGCTGGAATGGAAAACTACAGTCTGATAGTCTGTGGAAGGTTGGTTGTAGGATTGATAATGTGTCATCAAGGTCTGCTTTGTTTCTAGTTGATGAACACAATATTCTACCACCTATGAAAAGCAGTATTTTGATCATTTAATTTTTTTTTTTCTGGATAATAAAGACAGTCATGAGACAAGACCATGTTTATACATAACTTCCCAGTAGGAAAAAGTTTACGACTATTATAGTTTATATTTAAACTATGATACAGTCTAAAAGAACCAGTGTTATAATTATGTGAGCAAAAATTTCCTATCATGCTATGTGACAGCAGAGCAATAAATGTGCCATCAGTGTCAACATCAAAAGTACAATGCAAAATGCTGAATATTATTGACACTTCTTCATTAGGGACAGTTATAAATAACTCCTTTGTCCATTATTTCTTCAAGGAAAAATACTGCTTCTTCCTGAGAACTGTAAATCTGTTTGCCTTACTTGGTAGTTAGAGACACTTGGGATGACGGTGGCTCTTCATAATTTTTACTGTTTTGCTGTATTTTTGAAGGCATGCTTCTGAGCTCCATAGCAAAATGGCTTTACAAAGAATATTACAGGTTTATAGTTTTTCTTTCCATCTGTGAAATTAAAAAAAAAAAAAAAAAAAGTCTTATAAAGGTCAACTTATGTAGAGTTTGGGTACACAGTTTTTATCAGTTATTAAAACTGCTCTAGCTGGCTTCCTGTTCATACCAACTTCTGGTTCAGGGTCGTCCTTAGTGTTGTGAGAATTTCTTGTGAAACACTTGATATGCTGGAGAAAAGTGGAATTTGGGAAAGATGATGAGTTGGTGGTTGACAATCCCACGATATTATCCTTCAAGCACTGATAATAAAAGACTGTACCTTGTAACATGTAACTCTTTCAAAAGAATATTGTGCCTTTTCTATGGTCATTGTCAGGATACAACTGGAAATTCAAAGCAGCATGTTCT
Source organism: Anas acuta (assembly GCF_963932015.1). Lineage (NCBI taxonomy): Eukaryota > Metazoa > Chordata > Aves > Anseriformes > Anatidae > Anas > Anas acuta. Next base: position 71,376,495 of record NC_088982.1, on the reverse strand, counting down.
GTCTAAAAGGTGAACAGAAAGAGAGAAACATTCTTTGGTCAGTTGTTTTCTGGAGATAAATATGCAGCTTCCTTTTCACGTTTTTAGTGTATTTAAAAACAAAACAAAACATATGAAACTCCTAATCTTTCTATTTCCATATTTAAAGATACCTCTGGGTGAGGACAAACTTGTTTTCTGAGGTTCAGACAGTTGCATTGTCTTCACTTTGAGGATTTGCTGAATATTGGTGATGAAGTGCAACTAATGGCCTACTTAGACCCATCCTACACTGGACAATTTCAAACAAGAAATCTCATCTTTTCCCTTAGATTCACTTTTACATAGGTGAAAAAACCCACCCAACATGAAACAACTCCTCATTTCAGGTTTTTCCTCATAAACACGTAACTGATGAAAGAAAATTGAGCCTCTTTATCCATTCTTGATTCAGTTACAATCCTACACGTGTCTGTAGATCTTGGAACTAATATTGAGGATATAGGTGCCTTTCTGCATTGATTTTATGAAATTACCTTTGGAAAAGGTTTCAAAAGGATTAAAGTTAAGCTAATGTGAACTTGAAGAACTATCTGGCTGCCTATGGAGAAATCTGATTGCATTAAGAATCTGTGGAGTAGGCACTAATTCTCTATTTAATCCATGAGTGAATGTTGGAATACACAACCTTTTATTGTGATAGGAAAGAAGTCACTGTTTTTTGAAATGTGACAATGCAGCTTTCAAAAACAAAACAAAAAACAGCACCACAACAACAAAAGAACAACAACCCACAAACTAAAACTTGACTGTTTGACTAGCCAAGTAATAGCACGGGCATAAGGTAGGAGATTTTGTCAGTGGCTTACAAAATGGTTAATACAAGTCAAAGAAGGCCTGCCCACTAAAACCCAGAGATATGTGCCTGGGAGTCTCTTCACTGGGAGACTACCACTGCTGCAAAGAATTCCAGCGTGGAGGAGGAATCTATGCAGCACAAATTTTTTATCCATTTCATGGTTTCTGTGGAATTTTCAATGTCTGCTCAATCTCCGCGCATAATTTTAATAAAATATGTGCTCGTAGTACATTCCGCTCAAGTATCTTTTCTTCCGTTTCTCATAAAAGTATGCTCTTTTTGTTTCAGGCTGAGAATCTTCTAGATTTGAACGTGAGCAGGAAAGCATCGCAGTTTGCAAGGGACCTCATGCACTTTACGCTTTCATCAGTCAGCTGTGAAAACTGTGAGAGAAGGGGCTGGAGAGTGTTGTGCGGCCATGGAGCTTCTAGTTCTGGTCAGGGCCAGTATAATACAGGCCTACAGGCTTTTTCACTCTGTAAAGCACTATAGTTTATGGGTGATGTTATTTTAGTAAGAATTAGGCTATGATCTTGGTGTCTTCTGAGGTTCCCTTCATGGTAGTAGCCTGTGAGCTTTTCTGGGAAGTGCAGCTCACAAGTTTAAAACCATTGCTCTAGTATAGCAGCTAATAAGTTGTCATTGATTTTATCTATATAAAATTATAAAGTATAGAAGCATTCAAAGAAACAAGAATTAAAGGGAAATAATTTTGAAAAGGATTATAAATGAGGTAGGTGATAACCGAGGGGCTTGTTGTGTATTCCTGTTCAGGCTAAACTCGATTTTACGCCCATCACCTACAGGAAAGCTGATGGTGTGTGCTGGCACTCTGGGTTTGTTTACTGCTACAAATGCAGGTGAGAACCCAGCAAAAGCAAAAACAGTTCAAAACAAACAAACAAAGCCCCCCATGCCTTAGAAGGCAAGAACCTGAAGCAAAGAAGTGAAGCAGAAGAGAAACTGAGACCCTGAAATTTGGGACTGCTTCTCTTGTGCAATAGATATGGAGTTGGAGCCAAGGCAAATGCCATTTGTTTATCTGGTGGAATGTTGATTTTAACACTGTCCCAGCCAGACCCAGTATACCTTTGCTTCCTAACTGGAGCTGTGAAGGCCGGAACAGCTGCAACTCCAGAAATACCAGCTGATTTCACATCAGGGAGAAACAGCTCTTTTTGGTAAAGATGCAGTTGCTTGTGATTGCTCTACTTCTGTATGTTTCTATCTATGGAACTCCAAGTGGGAATGTAAGCATCAAGGATGCTGAAAGAGTTTGTGCCGGATCTGGAGCTAGAAATGTGGAATTATCTGTAGGCGTTTTTTTCTTTTAGCCATGAGATACCTCTTTTTTAGTACAACTGTCAGAAAAGCAGTATTTCAAGGTGAAATGTTAACTCGTGGGTTGTGAGGAAAGCCTCCTTGTTTGCAGCGTGACACACTGGAGCTGCATCTGGTAGCACATCCTTTGCAGGATGTTCACAGAGCTGTTCGAACAAATCACCCATGCTGCTGATGGCACAACTTGGGAAATTACCAGAAAGTTATATTTGTTACAGGCTTCATTGGAAAAAAAAAAAAAAAAAGCAAAAGAAAAACTTGTTGTTCTTTGAGTAGAAACATTACTAATCGGGATGGGGAGACTACAGGAGTTAAGTGTTTTCACTAATTTTGATCTTATGCAGGGGTCATTGCTGAAGAGCTGACTGTATGGAAACTGCAAGACCAAGCTCATTCTGAGCATCACAATTTCTTGTTTTAAAACCGAATTTCAGTTATCCAAGAGCTGCTAAATCTGTTTTAAAAGAACTTTAAAGCCTTGAGAGGGCAGGAAACTTCAATCGGAAAGTGGTAAGTTTCTTTGTTTTGGAGTTTCCCTTGTCTGGTACAGTAAGTGTTTGCAATCCAGCGTGAAAACACAAAGCTGAATCCTGCAGATTGATAGTTATCATATGCAAGTATGTTTGAGCTCCGTCACAGCCTCTCTGGGGGCCAGTTGACCTTGCACTAATTAGATGTCATTCCCAATGGGATAATGACATATTTGCCCTTATTGCACATGCTCTGGGATTAATTTAATGGGTCCAGTGCAAAGTGCTCTGTAGGCTTCTGTGAGAGCAGGCTGCTATGCTTGGGCCTTCTTTCTGCAGCAGTTGGCGCTGGCAGATACCCTCTTGTGTTCTGAGGGGAATCTTGTCCCTGGCTAGGTCATTTTTGTAAGTGGACAAAAAATAAATAAATAAAAATAAAGCCTCGCACAGTTTCACTGCAGGAGTTGGACCTTGATCTTTTCCTGACGCTGCTGAACAGGCTTGTATATTAGAATGACTTGATTGCAAACTATCTGAAAACTTCAGCGGTTACAAAATGAGGGATTTTTTACTCCCCTTCTGTCCTGTGTGGTAAGAATGAAGGTTGTCTTGAAATCTGTGCGGAAGGGTAAAAGACTTCACTTTGCAGAGTTCTGCTGAACAAGCAGGACCGTAATGGTCTTCCTCAGAATTAAATACCAGCCAGTCCTGCTGTTCATATGTGACACACTTATTTGCATTTGCTCTGATCTTTTGCCCAAATAAAAAAGCAGGAACTGAATAGGATTTAATTACAGGCTTATTTAAGCTTTCTTCTGTACAGACAGTTGTGGAGTGTATTTATCTGAGTTGAACTGAAACACTGTCCTTTCTGCTGCCTGTTTTCTCTTTTTAAGAAAGAGATGCCCAGCCACTGATGTTTGGTTTGTCGGTTTTCAGTTTAGTTCCTTCTGATGAAAGCCTACATTTAGTGTAATGACATCAGGCTATCTATGCCATAAAGAAAATAATGAATTAAATGATTAATTTTTCTCTCACTGTAACTCAGTAGCAAAAAAAAAAAAATAATTGCATACTGATTTGTTTGCTTCTGAGGTACCTAGCTTTACAGAGTTCTGTTTCATCTTGAGGAATTCTTGTTCACCAGAGCACAAGAGACATAAAATTAGATTATATTCTTTGTATTGTTAGATTGGGTTTTTTGTCCCTCCTCAGAGCAACTTGTCACATCTGACTTCTATCACTTTTCTAATTTTTGGATTCTCTGGATTTATACCTAGAAGACTCTAATCCTTATCACTAATAAAATTAAGTTTTATTTGTGCCTTAAGTAGTTCAATTAACATTAAAAGCTGACGTATATCTTCAGCCATCTTAAAGCATTTTTTTTTCAAACTGAATTTGCATTCATTTTTCATGTTGTGATGATTTTTTTTCCATTTATGGGGGGTGTGTGTCAGAAATGCCAGCCTGTTTCCACAGGACAAGTTGCTTGATGGTGAGCAAAGTGGACTCAATACAATTAAATTGTGTTATTAGATGAGTTTTATCCTAACTTCTGATCAGGAGGTGAATTACTGATTCTTTCTGGCAGAATTAGTTCTGTAGTGTAGCTGTTGTTTAGTAGGAAGCAGATCACGGGAAATATAACTTTTTGGAAACTCTGCTTGTAAAAAAAAAAGTATCTGAAGATGAGGTGACTGTTGTGAAGGACATTTTTCTGCAACATTCAAATTCAAGAGATAATAAATTAGTTTTTAAATACATGTATAGATGCAGAGAGAGATGTGAAAACAGAGAAAGTATCTTAACCACAACATATGTTTCCATTGAATTTCATCTGTTTTCTTCAGTGACAAAGCCACATGATTATCTTTGTTGGGGTTGCAGGCTAGCACAGATATGGAAGAGTGAGCTGGATGCCATATTGCTTAATAAGCTTATTCAGGTTGTTCTGTGCAGAGGACAGGTGCATAGCCTTAGGCAGAAATAAGTGATTTTTCAGTTCTTTTGTCATTCTTCCTCTGTTGCCAGTTAGGAAAAGATTTATGCCACGCAGCCAAGCTTTGCATATTGAAAGTCAGTAGTAGAAAAACCAATGAGGAAGAGCAAACAATGTCTTTTCGAGGCTTGGAATGTTTCCTTGAGATTTAGGTAGTATGCAGGATATTGTTTTAAGGGTTACTTACTTTAATTGTAAAAGTTACCTAGCCAAATCGTCGTGTCATCAATAAAGAAGAGAGAGGCTCTGACTTCTCTAAGTGGTGATCCAGAAGGCAAGCCCTGCTTGGAATTGCCCTCTGAGCGAGGTTTGTATTCTCGATGACTCTATAGGAAGAAAAGGTGTTAGGTGACTGATGTGACCTCATAAATAGGTACCTGAAGTTGGAAAAACATCTATAACAAGAGCTCTATTTTGTCAACAAGTAGTAATATTTCCAATGTCAACACGTAGCATATAAATAAGCTTTTTGGAATTCAGCATAATAATCTCCCTGCTCAGAGCAGCACCCTCTGTGTGTCTTTGCAATACTTTAATGGCGCATGTACAATAGCAAAGAACGGGTCGTTAATACCAACCACTGTGAAAAGTTTTCCTGTTAAGCCACAGATGAAGAGATTTTCGCTGCTATTAGATTTTATTACTGTTCAGGATTCCACAAAGGCTGTTCTAAATTTGAGCAAAGCTGTTGCTTTTTTTTCCACTAGTAATACATAGAATAGAAAAATCATGGTTTTAATTAGCTTGATATTCACAGAGAACATAGTGAGAAAGAGTCGACTGTTAACTTTCCTTTAATCATGTGGTGAAATTCAGTTTGTTGTCATTTTAAGAAATTAATTCTACTCCATATCACTGAGGAGTTCTGTGAAAATTAGCCTTCCAAACAGATCCAATTTTACTCCACATTTAGACATATTTTTTTCTATTTAAGCCATTGGCAAGTCTTGAAGACTATGTCCCTGAAGATACAAATGTATTTTTCTGTTTCCATTTTTTAAATTGAGCTACAGCATAAATGAGTGCTCAAGACTTCACAGGTCTTGCTTATCCATTTCTCTTCTGGCAGAGAACATGCTGGCTATATTAATGAGAAAATGCTTCATACCTGGAGGAAGCAGTAAATAAAAAAAAAAAAACGAAAGGCTGCTGCGAAAGAAAATGCACAAATGTACTCAGTCTTTAAAAAGAAATAATAATAAAAAAAAAAAGCACAAAAAAACAAGAGCAACAAAAACCCTGTTCTTTTGCTATATAACAAATTAAAAAATAATCCATTAATTGATTTGGCAGCTCACCTCAGGAAAAAGAAACCAACTTAGTTTCCTGGAATTGGTTTAGTTTTTGATACTAATATTACCCTTAAGGATAAGTCCATCCATGGCTCTTTTCCACCATATTTGGTTCATGCTCTTCTGTAAACCCCACTTCCCATTCTATTCTGATATATTTTGTTCTAATGATTCTGTGTTTAAAGCTATTGTGCTTAACAGATAGGAAACCTGTTCTTGTGCATGGAAAAAAAGTGTTTGCTGAAGTAGTCTTTTCTACTTGTTTAGGTGTTAGCACTTAATGTCCTTAATTTTACTACTTTAAAGAATTAGAGCATGTTATTTGAATTCATAGTTTTTGCAGCTATCCAATCCCGTTATTCACTTTTTGTCTATATGTTAATTTCTGAAACTGGATAACCTCAGAAAACCTTAGTTATTTAGCAATGATGACAGCAGAACATTTTTGGAGCCGAAGTGCATCGTGACTAGTGAGAAGTTCCCTAGTCAGAAAGGAACTTTTTGCTTAGCTGCATGGTGTTTCCCTATCTTCAAGCACAAAAGTAAACTCTAGCCCTGTACAGAAGGTCGATGTAAGGCTCGTAAGGCACTTGATCAGAAAGTCCACCCTGATGGAAATGGATGTTGCTCTACCGACGTCTTGGGAGCAGCGCAAATTTGTGCATTTGGATCTGGCTCAGAAACTTGCAGTGATACAGGTCCTTGAGAGTTCAACCGGGGAACAGGCCTTTTTGCCTGCTCTTTTGCATAAGTCTGAATTTTACCACGGAATATGGGTTATCCTACATAAAAGGCCGTCCTTCATCAGTTTTTACCATATGGTTAAAACGTATATACATATTTTTTCGGTTCCCTCCAGGCACTGTGAAGCAGCTGGTACTAATGAATAAAAATAGCCAGCAAAATCATGGCATGTGGTTGCTAGAAGGAACAATTTATAGCCAGGAGTCTTGTAGGTTACTAGAAAGAAGAAGAAAGGAACAACCCCAAAACACGTGACCTCGGAAAGCATGCATGAACTCTAAATATCATCTGTGTTTTGGTCACCTGTACTGCTCAAGGCAACAGAATATGGGAGTGATTAGAAGACACTCACTCTATTCCTACTGCTAAAAGTTACAGGGAAGGGAACTGGAGATTTGGACGGTGTGGTGCCTTTGGTTTGTTTGTTTCTTTCCTTTCTTTTTTATTTTAACACCATTCCTGGAGTTTGTCTTCTAACTGACCACTGTATCAAAGTATTTGAAACTTCATGGAGAGCTTTGGAAGCAAAGAGGACGTGCGTTTGGTCTCTTAGAATAAACAAAATATAATTTAAGAGATAAGCATTGGAAGGTGGATCTTACTGTAATGCAAAGCTGAGCCATAGTAATTTGTTTCGTAGCTCTAGGTTAGATTTTTACCTTTAAAATAAATAAAGCTGGTCTGCCCTTGTATACAAAGAGCAATGACAAAACGCAAGATTGCGTTTCAGAAAGTGACTCTTTAAGAGGTTTTAGTGTTTCATAACTAATAGTTACCAAGTTCAGTGAACGAGCAGCAAACTTTCTTTATACCTTCATTGAGGCCCTGCTCATGCTTTGGTTTTGTTTTGGTTTGTTTCCACGTGAGATAGGGACTTCATCATTGACTTTCCCTAAGGGCTGTGGTTCAGGCGGTAGGAAGGCCAATACAGAATGAAAACTCTTTAGGGTAGGAAGGCTAAAAAGCTTTCTGGTGGTGTAGTAAGAAAAACATTGAAACTTAATTTGCAGGGAGACTTCTTCCTCACTCTTAACTTCATCTTCTTCTCTCTTTCTTTTTTTCCCTTTTTTTCTTCTCCTATAATTTTACACTAAATCCCAACGCTCTTCTATATCCTAACCTCATCTATTCCCACCATGGGGTGATGTTTAGCAGGATTTGGGTGAACAGGTGAGCACTATGGCCATATATATTTCACATGTACTTCTTTAAGCTCATTATCGTGTTCAGGAGTGTGATAGTTAGGTTAAAGTTATTCCTCAATCTAAACAGAGAAACAGCAATGACCAGTGTCTCAAAGCTAATCAAAGAAATCCAGATGAGGTAGAGGGCTGTATTTTGTAGGGGGCACGACTGCCAGTTGGGACAAATTACCTGCAGAAGGTTTCTGTAGGTAATTCTTCTGTAAGAGAGTTTCTTTCTCTTGTTTTTGCAGAAAGGCCATATGACTTTGAAAGCAGTTCTAGCCCAAACTGGGCATGATGTAGGAATGTCCAGGTGCAATATTGTAGGTGAGAAGAGGGACTGTACAAACATGTACAGGTGGCCCACAGGAAGGACCCTTCTACAGAATATATCCATCTGTACTCTAATTTGTCCTGAACGAGAAGTTCCCTGGTTGCACATGGCGCTCTGACACTGCAGTGACCAAGGAATGTGACTTGCACAAGGATTCATCTGTACCCAAATTCTTCTCCCTTATAAGGCTGGGGGGAACATAAGTAGGCCAATGATGTCAAAAGAGGAACAACGTATTTCCTGAATACATCGCCCGATGGATCTGTGAACTGCAGAAAAGCCAATAGGGGTAAATGCCTGGAGGTTTTGTGGCTTCACTGCAGAAAAAGTTTTGGAACATGGAAATAATAAGCAGCAGTAGTTGGGGCACTGTGATTCTCTTGGCAGGCGAGCAATTCTAGCGAGAACTCTGGTTTCACAGTTAAACTCCTAAACTATTTTAGGTCTTGTAATTTATTTCAAAAGACGGCTGCTTACTATTGTTAAGTTTAGATTTTTGTTTACCCTCCGATGTTGGTAATGGCATATTAAAAAAGTTGGAAATATGTGTATTAATAACCGGAATTATGCCTCACGCCGTTGTCTGGCAAATGGGAAATGCATAATGTGTGCAAAGCGATTCTAATACATTGCTTTAACTTTGAGTTGGAAAGAGCTGATCCCCTACAGTTTGTGCTGGCTGCCAGTGAGTAGTGTCAGTAAACATTTGCTGTGAATATCAGGTGAGCTTCACCCTGGGAGGAACAGTAACCAGGAGAGGCATATGCTGATTTCAGCAAGGAACATATGAAGATGGAAGGTGCCTTTAGTTTAGCACTCTTCAAAACCTAATTATAAAAAAAAAAAAAAAAAAAAAAAAAAAAAAAAAAAAAAAAAGATACAATTGCAAAGAAAAAAATAAATAAATTTAAGTCTATTAGCCTTTATTGTAACAGAATGTTAATACAAGCCTTTAACAAAAAATAGTTTGTAGCTTATAAAGATGGAAACAAACATCTGTGGTAGTGAGGGACTTTAAAACCTCTTAGAAAAGAAGTGTTTGCAAAATTGCTGCATTTTTGCTAAGCAAATTTAATTCCTCAGCTCCCACATGTGAGGCATTTCTAATTATACCCAGCTGGAATTTAGCATGCCAGCTGCCAGCCCTGATTGCTATGTTTTTTGTTGCTGGGGAGAGGGTTGGAACTTCTCATTTTTGGAAAATTCTTGCTCATAAATTGCAAATTATTCCTCATTGTGGTTATAAAAAGAAAGAAGGGGCAAAAAAATGGAAGAAAAAAAGAAAAACCCTTCAGTGTTTTATATCAAACAGTGTGACTCTTCCTCTCTTAGTATATTATTGGTACTAATGTTTTTAAGTGGAACTGCTGCTACATGACAACTTGTAGTATACAAAGTGTTTTCTGGAGAAAACGATGATTCACTCACAGAGGTCAATGGTGCAGCCTGGCAAGCTGGTTGTGGAAAGCGGTGATGTTAACACACAGAGCAAGCTGCCCCCTGGAAATTGCTGGTTTGCAAGTTCTTAATTCACCTGCTTCATGGTAAGTTACTTTTCTTTCAGAAGAAGTACCCTGAGTTAAGTGTTCTCTTGGAGTAGCAGGCTTGTTTTAGCCACATAGACCAGCTCCTACCAAAATAACCTTGTTATCTCTGGTAGCATCTTAATGTGTAAAAAGCGTACTCTTCTGTGCCCATATGGTGTTATTGCTTGTTACACCAAGAGTTTTAACAGTATAAAATAGACAAAAGTGGGGAGCAAAATAGCTCCTGTTCTTGGCATGCTCACAATACTTTTCCTGTTTGATCAAGCCAAAGAGTTCAATACATTCTTGCGTTGCAAACACTGTTCACGAGGAATTAAAGTATTTCCATTGCTGCCCTGTGACTGTGCTTTGAAAAAATTGATATTTAGTCAGAGTCCTTTATCAAACTCCCAAGAGAGTTCTGAAGTATGGATTTGGTTGTCACCAAAGGTGCTACTAACAGGCCAAAGCGTGTGCATGTGCACACACACACGAAAGAAAAATAAAGGCCAAAAAGCACTGCACTCCAAATACACCCAAGCTTGAAGACAATTATTTCTCAGATGGTTTCAGGCCTCTTGTATGCATTTGTATTCATGCATACAAGCCCATGCATACACAGTCACAAGACTGACATTTAAAGAACAGCAGCTGATCATCAGCTGCCCAGAAATATATGTAAAATCACACAGATATTCTCATCAAATGGATATATGTATCACACCATTCAGTCTCCTCACTCCCAGAAGTGCTACAGTTGTACATACATGCTGTTAATTCTGAAAAACATGAGCTTATTTAGAATTTTCTATGCCATCTTCAAAATGCAGAGTATTAGGATAGGTATAAAAATATAAAAGAACTCTACATGAAATGATATTAAAAATCTATATGGCAATTAAATAAGCTATTGTATAATTTTTAAGTGCATTAACTTAATATCCCTCTTTTTTATTGTTTGATATATTGGGATGTCCATCCAGGGTATATGGGATACTATATCTATTTATTCTTTTAAATCCACACCTGACTCCTGAAGATGATATGATGATATTTTTAAATTTTATGGTACAAGGCATGCTATTGTTAAATCAAATTGTTGAGAGTGATAGGAGTTTTAGAAATCTCTATGGCTGTACTGTTGCTGGCACACATTGCATATTGCCTGCTGAAATGAGAACAGTGTAGGCCAACCCAAAGGGATCCTACCAGAAAGCAGGGGAGGGACTCTTTGTCAGGGAGCGCAGTGACAGGACAAGAGGTAATGGCTTTAAACTAAAAGAGGGTAGGTTTAGATTAGATATTAGGAGGAAATTCTTCACTCGGAGGGCAGTGAGGCAGTGGCACAGGTTGCCCAGAGAAGCTGTGGCTGCCCCATCCCTGGAGGTGTTTAAGGCCAGGTTGGATGGGGCAATATGGTGTAGTGGGAGGTGTCCCTGCCATGGCAGGGGGTTGGTACTGGATGGTCTTTTAGGTCCCTTCCAACCCAGACTGTTTTGTGTTTCTGTGATTTGAGTTAACTGGGAAGCAGTCTGTCAAGAGCTTACAGCTCTACTTTCAGCATTATAAAGGAAAAAATATTGCAAGATAAGAAAATCCAATGTTAATAAGACATCCTGATGAAAAATAAATGCTGAGTACATTTGGTGTCCCGTCTTCAAAACTACAGACTTTTTGAATTCTTCCAGTCTTTCTGTGCTCGCAACGACTGCACTGTCATTGACCCCAACATCAAGGTCTGATGAGGTGATTTGTTTAGCCTTGACAAATAATATAGTTGTTGGAGCTAGTCAGATGTTCACATGAACAGCATCTTGGTCCATTAGATTTACTAAAAAAGCACATTTTTTGTCAATTTTTTTTGTTGTTGAAAAGATGTAGTCTTCTCTGATACAGGAATTTCATATAATTAAAATGTTTAAAAATACATTGCAAAAACTTTTTAAATCTTCTAATGACTAATAGAAACTTCTTTTTTCTTTTTTAGTTTATATGGTGAGGGCAACTGAATCCTTTCCCCAGAAGGCCTTTCTTTTAAAAGAGTTTCCTTTTAAATTCCTCCTGTGTCTTGGTATTATGTAAGCTAATAGGTCCCTTGGCTATAATAAATACTGGTTAGCTGACCTTTTTAAAAAACAGTTTAAATAGTTTGGTTCCAACCCAAAGTTATTTGTAAATGAAACAAATGCAGCTATTGCTTTTATTTATTACTCACATTGAGTCAATTCATTTTTCCTTAAAAATGAGATTATAAAGATCTGACATTAGACTGAGAAGTAAAAATAGCAGGTTCATTATTCGTCATGCAATGTTATGGTAGCATAGCCCAATAACACACACAGCAATGCTAAAGTTGTAGTTTGTATATTATAAGGATTTTTGTAAGTCTCTGAATCTTCACCCAGTCATCTTTTTACAATGTAAGACCCCTGCATCAAAGTCCAAGCTCTTTAGGAAGAGAACCAATAGAGTTCTAAGACCTCGGTAAAGCAAAACAGCAGGATCTCTCACCAGAAAGCCTATTTAAAATTACTAACACTGTTAACACTTTTTTTGGTTTGTTTGTTTAGTTAGGGTTAAGTGACAACTATGCCAAAAGGGACCTGGGGTGCCTGATGGACATGGAGAAGATGAGTCGGGCGGCGTGGCCTTACCTTAACATATTGGAGCAAGACAAGCAAGCCCAGAGTGGGGTCACCAGGATGGTCAGAGAAATGGAACACAAAGTATAAGGAGAGGCTGAGAGAGATGGCTTTTTACAGTCTTTAAGAGAAAGCTGAAGTGAGACCTTGTTTCTGACTTCAGCTATGTAACGAGAGGATTTGGAGAAGAAAGACAAAGACAGACTCTTCTTGGAGGTACATAGCAGTAAATAAGAGGCAACAGACACCAGTTGCAGTAAGTGAAATTGTTAGTTTTAAGGACAAAAATATCCACACTTAGGGTTGTCAAATAGTGGAAAAAGTTGGCCAGAGGAAAAGAGGTGGAATCTCTGTCTTTGGGGGTATTCAAAACACAACTGGACAAGGTCCTGTGTACGCTGCTTTGAATAGGGGGTTGCATCAGGTAAACTCTGGAGGTCCCTTACAACCTAAATTATTCTATGAACCTTGGAGGACAAAAGGGGAAAACAAAAGGTTTTAATAATAAAAAAAATCTGATTGTTCTGATGAAAACTGATTTCTTGTTATAATGTTAAAATTGACCCATGAAAGAAAATCTGGACACTTCTTGCAGGACATGCTTTGGAATAAAAATGCTTTCTTTTCTTTGTTCTAAAAAGGTGGGTGTATGACTTTCCACCTGCATTTGACAAGACTAAATATTTATCTTTGTATTGTATCACCTTCCTCATCTGTAGAAGAACATCTGTTCCATATGAGTTACTATCTCTTCATTAATCTATATCTTCAAGTGGTGAAAAAAAAAATGAACTTCAGGAAAAGCTAAAGAAATAATACTGTCTTCTTGATTGTTTTCTCACTGTGGTCTTTTATTTTAAGGAAGAAAGGTATCCTTGTAAACTAAGAGAAGGGAAAAGGTTTTGAGGCCAAAGATTGCTCAGTATTAGCATACCTTACACCTCCTATTATTTTTTTTTTATTATTTTTTTTTTTTTCTGTAAAGAAGAGCTTGCAAGAGAGCACTGTACAGTTCCCATGAAGAAAGAAAGGACGTGAGTTTTTTCTACCATCTTGATTTGTGGGCAGTGGAAGGAACCTGAATTTGAGGAGGGTTTACTTTGGCTGCTGGACAGTTGACATTATGTACCTGTAGTTGAAAAAGAAGTGGATGTTCTACTACTTGTCTCCTACTGTAAATTCATTGTATTCAGGGAGGGGAAGAATAGAAATAACTCCCTTCACCGATATTCTTATTTTTACAGGAAAGTGAGCATCAAGTGTATTTTGTATTAGAGCCCAACTGTGTTGAATAACTATACACAACGTTTTATAATTTCATATTTTTCTCTTGCCTTTTTTTATGATTCTATTGTTTCCAGATGCGTCCATTCAAAATAAGTACTTACCAACTTTCCTTGGAGCAGTCAGAAACCTCTAATGAGTTGTTATATATCATCTATGTCAGACTACTACCTGTTTCCAACCAAATTCCCAGCTCTTCTTATTGCATTTCTTAAAAGCATCCAATCCAAAGCAGCCCTGCCTATTTTTGACTTCTGATGAACTCAAAGATAGCTACTCAATGTCATGCAGAATCAACCTCTTGAAGATATCCGTAGGCATTTACTAAAGTATCTTCAAAATGTCTCTTAGAGACACATTTGTGGCACAGAACAGTCGAAGGTGTAAGCCTTGTCCCACCTCATGTTGTAGAACAACAGAAAAAAACAGAGATCACATCCTAGGGTGACTACTCTGGGTGAGGATGCATTTTTTCTTTTCCACTTATTTCTGTTTCTTTGAATGTCAGAACTGATCTCTTCGCTGGGCTGACTTTGACTAACTTCTGTCATGCATATGCTCTTTTCACTGCCACTTTCTTCGCATCCCACAGACGGCTGAATGAGTTACATGCCAGAAGCTTATTGGGAACTGGAAAGAGCATGAAAGTGTCCTTTCTGGCTTTATTTCAATATCTTTGCCAGATCCCGATGTTGGGTGGAACCCGGAAAGTATTCACATAGAAAAACAATTAAGAAAATAGCGTGAACAGTATTAATTTGATTTTTTTTTTAGTGTGAATTTATCTGCCTTATTTGAGTAATGTTTATTTCAGAGACCCTGAAATAATATACTTTTTTTTCTTAAACTGAGTAATGAAAATGTTCCATTTGCCTTTCTTATAGAAGCTAAGCAAGTTGGAAATAAAAACTTCATAACTCCTTAAATTCAGTAGGATGAAGTTGGATTCAGAGTAATGAAACTGGTCCTGTGTTGTGCATATTGTTTTCTTGTTTCTTATAATGGGGTTTATATTTTTTCTTCGTAATAAAATATGTACCAATAGCTGTTCTATAACAACATATTAATCTATGGTTGAATAAATGCTTCAAATGCATGTTGATGTAGGTAAATTGATAACTTCCCAAGGGTAATCAAAAACCTCTGACTACTTTGAATAAGACTAATCAGAAAGGGGTAAATAATGCATATGGATACATTAGAGACTGTAGAAGCACAGCATTATAATAGGTATAGAATTCTTTATTGTAGGATTGCAGGGCTTGACCTTTTCCAGGTGTTGCTCATCTGACTTTGCCTTTGTGACAATTTTGTGAGTATTTCCTTCATTTCTAGCTCCTCAGCTGTTAATTTTCTTTACCTCATCTGCTGCATTTGCCTTAGAAAAAAGCATCTCCTACCATTTGTCTCACCTTTCAGGCAAACCACAAAGTTCACCAATAGTAATGCTTTTTGATTCATTTTGGTTATGGTGAGTATAATTCTTTCTTAACTGGAGAGCTTAAGGTTGAATTTTGCTTGAGAAGGCTTCTCTTGAAACAGGAAGAGTTTGAGTGACACTTCAGTCACGGGGTAAGAACATACTAAAAACGTGAATAGATTAATCAGATCTAACACTTATTGTGGTAGTGCTTAATACAGCTGAATTTACCTTTTCAAGATTCTCTATATTTATTATGAAAAACACAGACTTGCATCTCAGTGCACAGACTGAGAACTCTAAAACTAAAGGCAGACTGTGGTGTCAGATTTTTGTCGAAGAAGAATTTACTGTCTTGACAGCGCTCATATTATACAGATTCCAACTGCTAAAAGTGACAAAATGAACTAGAAACAATCACCCCAGGAATGGGAATGTAAAATGCCATAGATCTCTTTCTTTTTCCAGAAAAGTGAGATCTTTTTTGAAAAGGTAAACCTGCTTGTTCATTTTCAGACAAATATGTTGCAGAAGCATGAAGTCCAAGTATGACCTCATCCCTTCCTGAGGGATTGTTTTAGCATATATCTGGTGATTAATCCATTCTCTTATAATAAATAAATAAATATATTTAAAGATGTCTTTAATGGGGCTTGAGGGGCCATTCTTGAAAACCTGGAGACACATTAAGTGAATTCACAGAATAGTTTTATTCCCACTTGGTTTGGCTGTTGCTTCCTCATTTTGGCTATTCTGATATATCATGTCTATTACCTTCCTGCTTGAATTTTGGCCAGGTGAGCCATAGTGTAAATTGGATAATATCTTGGAAAAAAACCTGTTCAGCATTTGGTGTCCTTAAGGTAAGGCAAAACTAAATTGGTATTACACATGAAGACTGAGAGGAGAGCACTTCAGCTATCAGTTATTCTGGCATTAAGTGAGAAACCATTGAAAACACATTGGGAATGCTATTGCAAACAATTTTAGGCACCATTTTACTGAGACAGAAAACATGCTGCTGCTGTAGGAGGATTTAAATGTAGAAGTTGTGCTGATAAACTTTTCAATATAACTTAGAGCAAGAAAGCTGAAGACAGAGGGGAAGTGAAAAAAGTAAACAGTTTCCCGAATAGTGAGGTACAGATTGCTGTCAACAAGCTTTTTGGATTAGTGCTGATAAATAGTTATAAATTACATTATTAAGCTATTTTGGCAAAATGTCCTACTTGTTCCACAGTGACTTGTGGGGACCAAACCATTTGCTTTTGTATTTTGCCAGGAAACCTATTTACCCCAAACCACTCCTATAATTATTTTTCCACTAACAGCAAGACACTGTCCTCATCAGTTGCACTGAGTATTGTATTACTTTACAAGTAATGTGGGGGAATTCTAATTGAAGAAAGAGAGAGAATTTACTTAATCACATCTAGTTCATAAAGTTATTGTCCAAGTTATAGTTGCACAAGACTTCAGGTAACTGATACCATATATATATTGATAAAGTTGTAACTCCCATTTGCTGGACGATGTGTATTTAACCCTTCTGAATAGTTTGTACTAAGCACCTGAATGGTTTTTGTCCATGTGTGTGAATGTCCTATGTATTTACCACAACTGGTCCTTAGGTGGTGGTTTATTTGTACTAATAAAAAGATGTGAAAAACAGATGTTGTTCAAGAATCAGAAGGTTCATCAGTTATCAAAAAACTGCTCAGAAAGTTCGTGACTTGCAGCCCCAGAAAGCTACAGCGTTGTCAGTGTTGGAGATAAGGCAGATAATCCCCACACATTTTAACTCTCATTTTAACTTGATATGGATCTTAAGACCAGTAACAAACCCAATACCGAACTCCTTTCTCAGTCAAAACTTCCACTGGAGTCTCTAGTAATTTTACCCAAGTGAAGGCCAGAAGATGTGACATCTTTCTGTTCGTCTTCTGTTGGATCATTCATACTATTGGGGAAAGTTTAGAGTAGTGGATGTACCTTACTGGGGTGTTTTTATATCCTTGGAGGTTTGGAAAATTAAATCTTTTTTCATCCAGAACAGATACAAACTATTGGAGGAATAGCAGTCTTTTTGTTGGAATGGACCTGCATAAAAGCCTCTCAACTAGCCAGCATTGCACTCAAATTGTAAGTTTAAGAGAATTAATGGTCTGTGTTTGTTTGTTTGTTTGTTTTTGCCTTTTTTTTTTTTTTTAAATCTAAAATAATCCCCAGTCAGAAACCCAGTGCTTAGCTGTAGAACAAGAACAAATTGCCAGACAATCAGCTGAAGCAGGAGGTTCCAATTTTGCAGAGCTTTGGGGGCTCCTGGCAGAGAGGAAGGCTGTGTTATATACATGCTGACAAGTACAAGATAAGCAAGCTTCCCTCTTGCTGCAGTCTTGTCAGTTTAATTACCCTCCGGTGTCTATTTGTGATAGCCACTTGGGAAGTCAGTACTGAGGATACGAGTTTGTCAGATTCCACTAGTTATCAAGGAATTACACGTTTTGGCAGAAAAAAATAGGGCTTGGATTAAAAGGGGTGAAAACATCCACAGCAGTAACACAAAACATTTCCCTTTAAACTTATTTCTAAATGACCAGCAAAGCTCCAAAACCAAAATTCCTCTTTGCCAAGGGAGTCAAAGCTACTGGAGTTGTAAACAGCGTTAGGTCATTTGTCTAAACGTAATCAACAGCAAAGATTCTTGCTATCTGCTTTCATACACATAAACATACTCTTAAGGATCTGTATTATGCTTATAAAAATTCAACCTTATATTAACATAACCTCACTTCTGATTCATGTAAGTTGAGATTGAGGCAGATTCTATAACAACTTGAGGATTATTTTTCCTACAGTGATTAAGTTATATGAGGAAATGTTGTTGGTGAAGTAGTTATAATTTCCTATTCTTGGATATGAAGTAGTTGATCTTGTTATGCAAGAAGAAACCAACCTAATTGTCACATTAATACTGTACATTGACATGTTAATACTGCAGAAGTTTGCCCTGGAGTATGGCATTTTATTCATGTTAATTATACGTAATTGTTTGTTCGCTGCCTTTCAAAAGTACCTCTGATGCATTCAGTTCAAATTCCCAAGTTTTCACTGTGCATCTTTGAAAAGACCTTTGCCTTTGTTTTAATTAAATATTAAAAGGCCTTTAATATTTAGCACTCTCATTTTTTTGATGTAAACTCTCCCCAAGTTATTGTTCATTCTCAAATTTGAATTCATTTCCCATTTCATGCCATTTTTCTCAACATGTAACTGTGAAGGGCATGGAATAAGAAGGCATTGTTAACGGCTGTGACTTTCTATGTAATTAATAGCAGAGGACCACCTCGTTGGTCTATGACGTGATGTAACTTTAAGTCATGTTTTTCTGATTTGCTGTCAGGGAAGCCTTTGGTGACTGGACTCTAGCTGTTTTTTATTGTTGTTGTTGATGTTTGTTTGTTCATTTTTAATTTCTTTCATTGTGTTCTGTGCACTGCCTAATGCAGTAGGGCCTAAATCTCAAGCAGGTCTTCCAGGCATTGTTGCAATATAGATATGTAATAACATCAACTCTTTTTGACAATTCATTCTTCTTCCAGTTGACTACTGGTGTTATGGATTATTTTTTCTCTAACTATACAGTTCCACACTCTACCCCTCTGTATTTTATTTTGTAGTTTACAACTTTGTTAGGAATTTCAAAAATGATTTTTCTGTTGATAGTGGGCTTCAGAACATGACCCAGATTAATATAGTCTTCAGTGTTTTTCTTTATTTTTATTTTTAGCAAGTGAAAACACAAGTAGGTTATTAAATATTAAATTGAGGTATAAAACATTCTTATCCACTGTGATACTTTCTGTATTTTTTTTCTTTTTTTTTTTTGTTCTTCTGGTTCCTTGAGGAATTCTGTTTACATTGATATAGACTTAATTAGAATGTCATACAGGTTGGCTGTTAATCTGCCTGAGATTAACAAGCATTTGACGCCTTTTGGAGAAAGGATAGACTGGCCTCAAGGGTTTGTTGATGTGACCTGGTCTGCTCTACCAGTCATAAATTTCCCATATCTGCATATCTGTACAAAGGAGGGAGAGAAGAAGTTTAAAGGATAGTATTGGCAAATTTCCAAAGACTACACTTTTGTTAGTCTGCATTAAAGTTCACATGAAACGAAGAAATAAAAACAAGCAAGAAAATAGAAATGAGGATGTGGAATCTCTCATAGTGAAAAAAAAGTGAAACTTTTCTTGAAGAGCAGAGAGAGAGAGAATGAGCATTGGATGACATTTCTCCTAGAGTTTTGAAAAGTTTATACGAAAACTTCATGTATAATGCCAAGCTTTTTTAATGTCTGTCTAGTCGGGTTGTCCCCTAAGAATATCTCAAGAAACATATATATTTAAGGCAATGCAAAAAGGGAACTGGGAATGATTATGAATTTCATTGCAGTGTTTTTAAATATTTTTGGGAAAAGGATGGGAAAAAAAGAAAATAATTTGAAGATAAATGGAGTACAGAATTAAGTACAGAATGGGTTTACTATATGTAGGTTGCTGGCAACTAACCTGGTAGTGTATTTTGGAATTGCAATGTGTGCCAGTGCTACAAACTCAGAACCCAGTAATGATCTTCCTCAAGTCAAAAACTGAAAAGTAGACATCAGACTGTGTTGGATCAGCCCCAGAGTTTGTTTGACAATGATCATGCAGTTCTTTCTGTTTGTCATTAACAAAAATAAAGTTGTCAGGACAGTTTGCTCTTTAGCTGCTATTGGGTTTATTGGCTTTCCACTGTTATGCTAATAAAACCTTTTGTCAGCAGATGCAAATGAGACCTAGTTTAGCAACAGCAGAACTTTTTAACACATTTTTTATTTTTTCCATACAGAATTACATTTTAAGGGCTGAATGGAAACCACATGAAGAAGGCAGATATAAATGTCCTCAATGCAAATCTGCAATACTGTTTGTGCTGACTTCTTTTCCCCCTGCTTTCATGTCCAGCCAGGTATGTCCTATTCATGTAAGAGTCTAGCCTTCCACAGATTCTTAGAAAACTCAGATGGTATCTGAAGGATACAAATTTGTCATTTTCTTTTGACTAAGGTCAGTTGGAAAGAAAACGCAAACAAAAATACAGGATCTTCCTGTACTCAAGATCCAAACTTAATTGCTTGGCCCCTATTAAATGCCCTGAGAAAGGTTTGGAAGATTAGTTTTGTTAAACAAAGAAAAGCTTCCTCTTTTTTATGGATAGCTAAATCTATTTTATTATGTCCATAAAAGCTCAGCATTACCGAGATTTGAGATTGAAATTCTAGGAAACTACGACTGGGTTTGGTTACAACTGCATAGCTATCACAAGCTGCCAGGGCTTTGGCTTTAGCTGGAGGGCTCAAGACTCGTACTTCAAGAAGCAAGTCTTATATATTCTTACTATTTCATTATGAAGTTCTGCATGATGATAGCTATATTATCCTTGTTTGTATCTCATTTATTGCAATAAATGTACCGAAACCATGTTGGTAAATATAATATGTAGAAAACTGTCATGAACTGTCTGTTTTGTACATGAAGGCATGATAAAAATACTGCTTTCTTCTCTTCATTCAGGCAGTAAAACCACAAGTAACCATGTTATCTCCTTTTTATTTTATTATCTTTATAATCTGTCCTACACACTGAAAGCACTGGTTGTATCCTTTGCAAGACCACCTAAATTACACTAGCATATTTCTGTTCACAGAGTATGAAATTGAAATGTAACAGACTTCAATGTGAAGAACATCAGAGAAGCTGAAAAACAGCTAGGACTGCCACTAGTTCTGATTGAATACACTTACATAATGGTATATCCTAACACAAGCTGTGGCATAGATTGTAAAAAATTAGTCCAAACAGTCCATATGATCCACAACCTGTTAACATTTTCCATTTTACTTTGGAAAATCAGTCCTCTAGAAACTAAAAATTAATCCAGAACCCCTCCCCCAGACATTTTATCATTGCTTAATTAGAGCATTCTTTAACTGGTACATCTTTAACCAGAATGGAGACCTCTGGTCTTATTTCTTTTGCTCTCGTCTTGTCAGAGGTCAAATCTTTTAGGGAAAAAAATGGTTTTATTAAAGAAAATGCTTTTGTGTTCCTTAAGATTCTTGTGTTTTAAATACCTACAGGAAATGTTTTTCATTAGATGAAGAATGAAAGAGGCAAATGTTATTGTGCATACCCATATTTGGCATTTGATGATAAGCAGCCAAAAAATCAATGTGACCCATATGTCCAAACAGTATGCCGCTGGGGCATGTTTTCTGTAATGCACCGCAAAGGAGATCATGTGTTGTGTAGCTGGCATATGCATTTATTCTCTCTTATTTGCCTTTGTAGGAAATTACAAAACAGCATTTTTCAGAGTAGTGTTATGTTTTTTTCTTCTTTGTCTGCATTAGTCTTTTGCGCAGAGGTTGGATGTAATGATCCTCTTCCCTTCATTGCAGCCACTGTTGGCAGGATGGATGAGAAGTAATCAGTGTGAATTATTATCTTGTTTCAGATTCTAGATTATGAAAATAGAAGCAGCTGGTGAATAGCAGAAGAGATATTCCTTGTGTGGCAGATATGTCATACCTCTTAGTCATTACCTCTGTCCTGAGTGTTTCTCAGGAAGATCTTACCTTTGAGAAGAGCTCGCTGATATCTGCTTGTAGAAAAAGTTTTAACCTTCAAACTACAGGAGAATGTGAGAGAATTTCTAGGTGGCTTGGTTGACAGAAGCATCCCTTACTTCATCTTGGTCTCTGTTCCCTTGCAACCCATATTTCAACAGCCATGTTCAGCAGGTGTAGTTCAGGTAGAGAAGTTTGCAGAGGCAGTGGCCGTTTCTCAAACGTGACCAATAACATTACACATTTTATCTTTTTCAGCAGGTGGTCTTTTTCTTCTATTAGTAAGGTTTCGGTCTAATTCAAGTTTAGTTAGTGACTAAGGAAGTAGTTACTCTGGAAACCCACACTTGTGTAGTGAATGAGTTGAAGCAGTTGTTGGTAATGCTGTTTATGAAGCTTCTAGTGACAAATTGTATTTTCTTTTCATAAAGTAGGTCAGAAAGTTTAATAATTTTATTGGCTTGGATAATAATCAGGGTCTCTATGATAAGATTCAGGCATCTAATTCAGAGGTTTAATTTTAATTAAACTTTGCCCAGTGGATTTGAAAATAGAGCCTTTTAATTAAGTGCCTTAACATGGATTTGTACAAACAGCTTTTTTATTTCCTGATCAAACTTGATGGACGTTTCTTGAACTTTGTCTTCTGGCACTTTGTGTTACGTCATGAGTATATGTAGTTGTATGCCTGTATACCTGTGTAGGCGAGCTGTCCCCTCTATAATCCCTTACTGTTTTGCAATGATTAAACATGAGATTCAACATAAACATAGGGAGAAAAGATGGGGAGGACTGAAGGTCAGTGAGTTATTCACAGAGTCAGCAGCTTTCAAATTTGGATTGAAAAGAGCTTAAAGTGGGATGGAGTGAGACCTCAGGGGACAGTGGCTAGAAATACTGTACGATGCACTACAGTTGGGCATAAATCTTGATATATCTCTTTAGCTGCATTTGATATTTGACAAGGAAGAAAAAAATATTGCTTTCAGTTGTGCAATTTTGAAAAAAAATTTGAAAAAAATAAAGAAAGCAAAGATGCCAGAACTGGATGACGCGTTCCCTTGTGCTTTGTTAAATACAGAGATGAGAGCCTTTCTTTTCTCCCACTCATCATTCTCTTGTTTTATATTTGAAAGGCATGGCAGTGTCTTAAGTCACAACATATGCCTGGGAAGTTGTTTGTTGTTGGTTGCTTTGGCTTCTTGTTGTTGGCCCTCACTTTGTAGGTGTGGCCTCCATGTTGTGCTCCCAAATACTTCGCTTTGTATTTCACAGAATTGAAATGAATACCGTCTGAAAACCTGCAGACGGCTAGGAAATTCAGATCAGTTCATTTTACAAACCTGTCTTCCTTGTTATCTGAGTATTTCACTGTAATTATCATTAATGACTTCTGGATGGTATAGAAAATGGTATCTCATGGTGTATATCATGATTTAGACTGATTGTGATATGGAGTGAAGTCAGAGGTCTTGTAAAAGTCTGTATCTGTTACATCTGCACACTTACTTTCTCTCTAAAAACCCTTGAGAATGAAGTCAGGTGTCTTTGATAAGACTATTCCTTTATAAAACAGTATCAACTGGCATTTATGTTCATAAATTATTAGTTTCAGTAGTTATCAGCAGTACACAGGAGTCTAATGACTGAGTCTGCAAAGACAGACTAAGAGGAAATTAAGTGCATTGTCAAAGGGCTTAAATGCACTGTCGAGGAGTCTGAGAGACATTGCCAAATATGTGTGCATCTGGAAATTAGGAAAGACAGAACACTACTCTTTAGCTCTGTATTAAGTTAAATCCACATAAAATTTTTCTTTATTTTGTCCAGGAGTGTTGTCAAGCTTCTGGCCTGACGATACCTTGCTGTATTTGGTACACTCCATGAAGAATGTTTCTCTTTTCTCTCCCTCTGCTCTTCTCTTTTTGCATTTAAAAATGTTTCAAGATTAATTAAAAATATATTTTCTCAGCATCTATCAAAGGACTCTTGTAAGAAATCTCTTTTCATTTTAGTACTTCATGTTGCTTCACATTTTCCTTGCTTTCTGAAGCACTGGCTGATAGAAACACAGCTATCTAAATGGCTGATAATTTCTTTATATCCATCTTGGAAAAAGTGCACTATTTTCTTTTGTTCTTCAGATATGGCAAAAAAAAATTATCCTTTACAGATTAACCTTACAATTTTGCTTCCAGAAACCTTGGTTACAATGGCTCAATAGTTTCACAGGCAATATTCTTTTGTTAGAAAATATTCTACTGTAGTTGCCTTCTGTTTGACTTTGGTTTTTGAATCTCACTTGAAGATGTTTCAGTTTTCTTTTTTTGTTTCTAAATTCCTCTTTTGATGTTTTTATGACGTTGTAAGTATCTAGTGCACAATGCTGGGAAATATGAGTAGATAGTCTTAAGACCTATTACTTTGATTTTCTGCCTATTAAATTGCTTGGTTTATTCCATCCTAAATTATACATATTTCCAAGTTAAATGCTAAAATATGAACATGAGATTTAACTGAGGACTCAACAAAATGTTTAATCTAACTAGATAAGTTTTCAACTGCTCAGTAAGTGTGAAAAACTACTTCATGTTCACTAAATTGTCACCCTTAGCAATTTTGTCCAATATATCACTGAAGATCAGATACTAGTAGATTTGTTTTGTTTTTCTCCTGCTAGATCTTACTCTCTTCCTTATCATCTCATTATATTGCTTTCTTCTTCTTTATTGTTTGGCCTTGCAATTCCAGAAAACCATTCCTTAGGATCACTGCACTCAGATCTTGTGTGTCTGTACTCAGATTTGTGTTTGCTGAGGTCTGGACTGGAGGAAGCAGCTTAAAATAGAATGAGTGTTCTTAGGTTAAGTTCAATGTATCAGATGTAATGTGTAGCTCAGGGAGACAGGAGTAACATGGCAAGAAAGAAGATAACTGTAAGAGAGAGAGTTGAAGAAAGATGAAAATGTGCAAAATCTGAAAATAAATGTAACTGTTCTGAAGTGGCAAAAAAAGAAAAAAAAAAATGAAATTAATGACAGCAGATCCCATAAAAAGATAAGGTCTGAGATAATTTCATTATCTTCTCCAGATATGGCTTCATTAGGTCTGGCTAGAATTCTGTTTGGCATAAAATTCTGAGATTTTGGAACTTTTGTTCATTCAGCATTGGACGAAGACCGAAGGGATGAGGACTAAGAAAAGCCTCTAAAGAGTGTCATGATAGAGAATAGACAAATACACCACCTTCTGCAATAGAGGGATGATGTACTTTGCAGTTTGGACTTCCCAAAGGTCGTTTTATAACTCTTGGCTGCACAGTTGGTTTGATAAATTGATGTTTATTTGCACAAAAAGGAGTGGCCCTAGCAGAGAAGATGAACTCCATAGCGTAGGTCCCTTATTTTAAATAAAAGACAAGAAGATCTTGGGAGCCATTTCCCCAGCAATGAAACAGTGTTCCAACAGTGAATGGTAGGACCAAACACGTGCCTCTGTTTGGGAGTTTTTTTGTTGCTTGATATTTCGTTTAGCCAGCATGTTACTAGAGACATCACCATGACTGTTATTACTTCTAATCCCAAATGAAACTATTAAATAAGCATTGACTTTGTTGCTGTTCCTCTAAACGTTGTAGTTTATTTTTGAAATATAATGGTTAAACAGGGTGTAGCATTCTTTATGGCCATCTGTTTTTTAAATGTTCTGGCAAAAATAAAACAGATACATTTATATAGCTAAATAGTGGAATCAGTGTTAACTAAACATCCAAAAACATTCAAAGGCCAAAAAATTACTTTTATTTTCTTCCTGTGAGTGAGTCTGCTATGTCTCCTAGGACACAGAGGGACAATGTATTTTTCTATATCATTATACCGTAGATAAACACCTGTTTATGCAGCCACCGTGCAGTGTTTGTCAGGTTATTGTAATCCAATCATGAAAAAAATTCACTGCACCCTTCTTCATTTAAAAACTGAAAAAAAAAATTAAAAATCCCTCTAAAGAACTGGGATGGTATGGTTGCACCTTGAAAAGGACAACCATGATGCCTCAGTTTAATTGCATTTGTACTGTCTGTTACTCTTTGTTCTGGAGGGACTCGAAGTGAAAGATTTTGATTTTCCAAAGTGACTCATTGTTCTGGATGCCTTGAGATTCTGCAAATTTCCAGTGTGAGATATATAGAAAAATATGAATTACCTTCTCATTTTCAGACAGTCAAGCCTGTTTCATGTCCCTTACAGACTGCTTGCACTCTGAAGACATGAAAATTGAAAACATTTCACAG
Source organism: Anas acuta (assembly GCF_963932015.1). NCBI lineage: Eukaryota > Metazoa > Chordata > Aves > Anseriformes > Anatidae > Anas > Anas acuta. The sequence continues at coordinate 71,350,454 of NC_088982.1, read as the reverse complement.
AATCACAGAAAGGACAAGGTTGGAAGGGACCTCTGAAATCATCCAGTCCAACTCCCTGCCTTGCAGGCTCACCTAGATCACATTGCACAGGATGGCATCCAGGTGCGTTTTGGATATTGCCAGAGAAGCAGACTCCACAACCTCTCTGGGCAAACTGTTCCAGTGCTCTGTCACCCAGATCATCCCTTTTTCCTGAATTCTGTGAAAGGAAAGTATATTTCTTACGTTTATATTTTTAATGTAAATGCTCATTTGGAAAAAGCTACTGATGCTAATGAGTATTTCTTCCAGAAATGGGAAGGTTGAAAAATCTTTTGGTGAAGGAGATTCAGGATGAATGACAACCTTCTAAAACAGGAATGAATTTGATTGTGTCTTTTTTTAAAACCTGCTACCAGTGATATCCTAGAAATAATTAGTAAGTCAGTGTTACTTGCTTTTTTTTTTCTGACTAGCTGAGCAGGACACTGCATTCAAAGCTATGGTAAAAATCTGAGTTGGAGTACTTGTGATTTTATATTTTAAATTAGACACAGATCACGCAGAATGTACTGCTAACTCACATGGTGCAGATTAATTTGTATCTATAAATAACCCTGAAAAATATATATTTTCCCAGTTTTACTTGGACATTCTCCTAAAACTTTTGTCTTGTGAAGATTGTGCTTCTTCATTATTAAAAATAAAATAAAAAAACCACAACCCTCCCTCATTCTATACAATTTTATTTTTTCCCTATACAAACCACAATAACATTGGAAGAATGTCCATTCTTATTAAAGCTGTTTCAGGCAAAGTAATTTATTACAACCACAGAAGTATTATTGATACACCAATTGTTAAAAATGAAGTTTTAGAGACATCTCAGGGTTCTTCACCAGCCTCAGAGTTCAAGGGAGACTAATGTAGTGCTTTCACTTCTTTTGGAGGAGAAAAAGAAAATAAAAGTAAGCTTTAATATTATTATAATTGCTTATCTGAGAAACTGAGAAAAATTATGCTAAGCCTAAATATCATTGAATTTTGCGTTCACAGGATGAAATCCAACCAGAAATTCTATTTTCTCAGAAGCTGATAATGGGTAGCTCCATGTAATATGCAAACACCTCCAAATATTTGTCTTTGTTCATTGTGTTTCTAATTTTACTGAAGACTTAATGCAAGTTGATGACTTGGAAAGGAAGCATTTCTAAAATCTGCATAGTTATTGTGGGATAGCAATAGTCGTATTACGTTCCTTTCACAATAAGATTAATTCTGTCATTGTTTATTTTTATGGCCCTCCTAAATTTTATTTATTTATTTATTTTAAGGTCTAAACCAGTCTCATTTGCTTTCAGTCCACTTTTACGGTACATTCAACACCTCAGAGTCAAGCCAATCATGATCACCAACTTCGGTGAAGGTAAAACGTGTTGTTTGTCTGCAGTTATGACATTCTTTCCCACAGTCTCCTTCCACTTTCTTTACCAAAAGCCTCCATGTCTGATCCAATAAGCATAAAAATATGTCAACTTCTGAACCATGACTACTTCAATGATAAAGAAATATCTACCTCACTTTTATAAAGGTTTTTTTAAGAGCCTTTCAGAGCCTATTGCACTTACTTACTGTAAAAATAGTTTCCTAAGCTCCAGTCATTTTTATCATGTTGGTTGGAAACTGAAAGAGAGTAACAAACCTCTGATCGGTAACGCTTTAAGTGCTAGTGGTGAGCAATTAGAACAATATCAGAGGAAAAAGGAGGAAGTCTGTATCTCAAACCATTGTGGTTTTAATCAGAAGAGATTTATGTAATTCTTGGTCAGTGTAAACTGACTCTGCTGTTTTGAAGTCAACAGACCCAGACCATTTAACTTAATGCAGGAGTAGGAATTTATTGCTTTCCATATATGAAGTGCCATTTATAAAAAAGCAAACACATCCAAAAAAAAAAAAAGCCCTGATCCCAAGAGACCATCCCTACCATCCCTTTTAAACTTCTGGTTTAGTTCTGAAGTGTTCTTCAGTCCATGCTATGTATTAGCTGCTTTCTATTTCTATTCTAGCTGCCTGTACCGTGAGGACAAGCTTACGAGTGGCCTCCGACCCAAATGCATATGCATGGCTCCCACTCTTGGTAGCTGTATTGCTCCAGGGACTTCTCCATCAAAGCAGGGAACGGGACAACCTATCACCTCTGCTGGTGCCGGGTGAACCTTGGCCCCATATACAAGAGAGAAGTTGGTGGAAGGACAATTTCAGTGCATTTGGGTGATGACCAGACTGCCGTGCTTTAAGCCAAAATGTTCTGATGTGGATGGGCTTTCGAGCTGAAACCCTTTTGTCTTCTAGCTGGTAGGGCGTGGAAGACTGCAGGATGGGGTTAGAGAGTTGATTAACATCTGTACTCCCTTCTGGGGCCTTGTTCTGGTTTTAAGGCAAGAGTAACTTGGTGGCTATTCAGCTGTGCTTTCCCCCTGCCAAATCAGGCATCCCAGAGATCCATGTCTTACTTACTCATCACATTTTGCTTTGTGTTTGTGTGTTAACATTCCTTGCTGAAGCCATGCAGTATCGCATCCCACATGTCGACCAGGGTGTTGTTCTCAGTGTGGGAAAATATTGGAAAATGAAAAGATTTTTTTTTTTTTTTTGGCATTCAAAGTTTATAGCTCAGAAACCTGAGGTAAATGGTATGTTACTACTGGGCCAAGGGGTCACCCTGTCTCCATAAAACTGCCTCTTGCAATGTGATATGAGCCATTGTTCAGCCCTTGGGACAGACAGGGAGTTAAAAGGTGAGGCTGTCATCCTCCTTGCGTCCCCTAAGTGCAGAGTGTTATGGAGAGAAATGCACATGAGGGGAAGATTTCTGAGCATGAAAGACAGAAGGGTATTTCAATGTAATTAGAGTTCATCAAATCTGTCAAAACTGTGTAGACCTGTGCAACTAAAGTGAGTGCAGCTGTGCTCTCTGCATTGTACTTCATGTTGTATTTCATGGGTAGCCATAACTGTAGGTTACAAAGCTTGTTTAATTTATACTGGCAACGCTGAGTGTCTAGGAAATAATAGTATAGTGGTGATGTGTGAATCTCAAAGTATTCAGAGGTTTGTTCTGGTTTGGATAGCAGTAAAAAGCACAGATGCTGATCCGAGCCTATTGGGTCTCTCCAAACAGGCTGGGGACCCCAGTACAGAAGAAGTCTCCTAAGTTTTTTGGCCACTGCTAGATTTAATTTTGAACTGGATGGGCCACTGCCCAAGGCAACTGCAACCAAATGGTAGCAATCAGCAGCAAAGAGAGCCAGAGAGAAATGCAAAAGCTACACAAGTAATGTAGCCGGGTTTCATTTCAGTTGAACTCTGGCATGTTTCTTCTTATTGGCTCTGAAATGTCTTGGCACGTAGATCAAGATATCCAAGTGTTGTGGGTTAACCCCAGTAGGCAGCTAAGCGCTACAAAGCCACTTGCTCACTTCCACCCATGGCCCCCCAGCCCCAGAGAGACATGGGAAGAGGAAAAGAAGAGGAAAAGCAAGAAAACTTGGGGTCACAACACACATTGCTTAACAAGCAAAGAAGAAGTGAAGAAGAAAGAAGGAAAACAAAAGAATTGATACAAAGCAATCACTCACCACTTCCCATGGGTAGAACAACGCCCAGCCAGCTCCCAAGCAGAAGATGTCATGGCATTATTTGGCCTTGAATATCTCTTTGGTTAGTTCTGCCTGCTCGTGTCCCCTCCCCACCGCCTGTGTGCGTCCCAAGTCTGTTCATTGAAGGGCAGAGGGAGAAGCAGGGAAGGCCCTGATGCTGTGCAAACACCCTGCAGCAACAGCTAAAACTTGGGCGTGTTATCAGCATTGTTTTGGTCACAAATCTAAAACAGGACCATCCAAGCCTTTATGAAGAAAATTAACTCCATCCCAGCCAGGCCCACTGCACCAAGCAATTTGAGCAGAAATTTACTCTTCGTCCCTTTGGAAATGCTTTATGCCTGCAGTTCAGGAAGCTCAGCAGGAACCTGCGTCTTCAAACTGAGGCTCCAGTGTCAGGCTAATCTGTTCCCACACATGCCAGTTCCACCGGAGCAGGTCTGCCTTCAGATACTTTGCTCTTTTCTACCGTGAAGGCACTGAAGGAAGATAATCTGATGACCGGTGTAGAAGGAAGTTGTTGGGGCAGTCATCTTGTCTTTGTAGGCAAAATAGGTGGCATAAAGAGTTTGAAACAAGGAACACTGAAGGTACTTGACTACAAACTTCCATTTTTTTTGGCATTTCAAGGGCTTGCATTTTAAAGAACAATGTATCCCCAGCTTTAATTCTGTTTTACATAAGCACTTTTATTTAAGAAGTACCTTTACCTTTACTAAAATAGCAAATCTAACTGAATAATTTGCACTTCCAGGTGTAGTGAGACCTGTATTGCATCTGAAGTTCACCGGAGACTGACAGCTCCTACGAGGCACCACATTGAGTTCTCAGGAGCTTACCAGTTTGTAACCAGCCTGAACAAAAGAAGTACTGGAGGCCTCACAGAAGTTTTTAAGATTTGTTGGCATGACCTGTGGGGCTTGCAACTTCTGTGAGTACCGCGTTTCATGCTTAGCTAATGAGGCTTAGAGGTTTTTGGCAAAACTTGTGCCTAAAAAAACCACTAAAATAGTTTGCATATGGTCAGAACCTGGGGTCCCTAAAGCAACCACTAATCAATTCTGTGATTCTGTGATCGGAGAAACCCTTTCTTATTCCACAAGACTCAAGGAAAACATTGTTATTTAGATATGGTATTTTCTCTATAATAGGAATTAGGACCAGGAGTTCATTAGAAATCTGATTGTCAGTCTTTATTCTTGTATAACTTTTGCTGGCAAAGTTATTTGGTGTAAAAACCCTGTTGTTAATCCCTGGCTGGATTAGATTTATTTTTAAGTGTCAAGTAAATTGATCAACCCTTTCTTGTTTTTATTACTGAACTTTAAAAATTGCCAGATGCTGCTGTTGAGTGGTGGTTTATGAGGCTTCTTGTCACTAGCCTGAGGCAGGGCAGAAATAGAAGGGCAAGGAGGTTATTTTTGGAATGTACAATGTGATATTTTATGTTGCACATTTATTTTAAGAGAGGCAATGGACTGTGAAGGCATTTTAAGTTTGCACCTTTCTCTCCTGATAGGTTTGGATTGTTGTAATCAGAGGAAAAATGATGACTGATGATTGTCAGAAACTTGTCATTTGTCCCCTTAGTGTAGCACTGGATAGCCCAGAAGAAGCAAACAGGTCTGTAGGGCAGTAGCATCACTTCTGGGTGTGTATAGTTAAAGAAACACGTGGCGTGTTCACAAGTTGAGTGGCTGGTTATATGCTCTAATTTACTTCCAGAATGAGAAGTTAACAGATCGCATGCCTGAAGTTAGACCCCAGGTATATAGGCAGAAATATTTTTTCAAAGATGCTGAGTACACAAATAGCTACCGTGATTTATGTGGCGCAGGAGTTAACCAGCAGCTGTACAGATTCTTGAAGGTTAAATGTAGGCAGGTAAAATACAAATCATAAAAATTCACATAAGGCATGGCAAAGTCTTTAATATTTGTCAAACGTGTCAGGGAAGCTCTTGATCCCTGTGCCAGTCATGTCACACATCCCCATTGATTATTTTTTTTATGATTTTTTTGAAAATAGACCTCTGTGTTCATTGAGGGCTGGTTTGCAAAGGAAGTTTTTAATCTCTGGAATTCTTTGAGTAGGAGAGAGGGGGCAAAAAGAGGAGTAAGGAAAGGAGTGCAATTTCTAAACGGGGAAAAACAAAAAGACAAAATGTCCAAACACCAAAACTTAGTATTTTTATTGTCTCTTAACTAAAAATGGTTTGACTGATTGTTCCATGATAAATATCTTCCTCTGTGTATGGTCTAGACAGCAGATATTTTAAATGGAAAGGTGCTTTTCTTTCCCTCTGTTACAGGAATTCAGTATTGGGATTATGGTTTAAAGGAAACTCTTACCTTGACTAAGGAGTAGTTAGTATAACCTCATTACAGCGTGAGGAAAAGGGATTTCACTAGTTGTTATATTCAGGGATTTTTCTGGCCCCTCCGCTTTAGGGAAGGAAGTCAGATGCTCAGGAAACCTGATGACTGCAGTGCAGAGGCTGGTGGGGATAGTCCCGATCTCGTTGTTCTGGCACATGTGTGAGCAGTAAGTGATGCAAATGAGACATTCCAAGAATAAGTGATAAATTTGGCAACGCTCATGTGGCAAGTCCCAGTGAGGGAAAACAGACATCAGAAAGCCAGAACTGCTTTATTTAGTTATGATGAATCTCAGATAAGAATTTTCTAGTTCCCCTAACTTAACACGCATTTAAAAAAAAGTATGATGTATACATATATGTATGTATGCACACACACACCCCTTGGAAATGTAAAACCAACAGCTACATTTCTGCTTCTTAATCAGATTATATATTTAACTGAGGGATGTTACATATATAAAAGCTCATCTGTGTTAAGTTAAAGGGGCAGAATTTTTCATTGCCTTATTCTCAATGGTATAAGCTGTTAACGATGCCAAAGGAGTTATCTCTATTTCTGAAAACAGGAGAACGGTTCTGCCACTCTGGCACAGGAGAAGATGAATTGCTTTCTGCCAGTAAAGTTTGAAAGATGAAGGTCCTTTTAAAAGAAGTGTCTTATCTCCATTGAGAAATAGCACTGGTGATATTTTGTTTCTCTCCACATCTACCTGCCCTACATAGCTGTGGTTTATTCATTCGTCTTTATTGCAATGTGGCCGTGCTTTACCTATATGCTGTACATCCAAACTCCATCTGGATATAAAGCTGTGCATCATACTTTTCTTTTCATCTAGGATTTGATATTCTTAAATTGGTTTGTGAATATCATTTCAGAGGGAGGACAAATGCTCTTTTATGAAGATTTCTGGTCTCAGAATCATCTCTGGAGTGCAGACTGACATCTCATTGCCTCCTCTTTAAGTTCTAACAACTAGGTAACAATTTCAGATTGAAGCTCAATTCAAAACCAAGCCACTAGTATAAAGGATTATCATTTTAGTGAAAATGTAGTCGCCATCTATTTATCTATTAGATTTAAAAAAAAAAAAAAAAAAAAAGAGCAGACCAGTTGTTGATTTCGGTTGTTCCTATTTGGTTGAAAACTTAGGAAATTTTTGTTTAGTGTTTCACCCTGCCATTATTTATAACTACGACTCACTGCACTTTAGTCGCTTTAAACAATCTGGTTGCTAGAGCCAAAGACAATCCCAAACCACACAGATTTAAATGTTTAAGCAAATCAATGACATTATTAATTCATAAATCCCATGTTAGCAATCTGTAGAAAGAATGTTTGCTTTACCACATACAACTAAGCGATACAGATGGATATGTAATTTCTGCTGAAGCATGATCCTCATTCAAGAGGAGTTTTAGCATTTTTGTGTTTATCTTTTGTCAGCACATTGCAGAATGAGTTCAGTTAGTTCACAAATAACTGAAGTAGTAGTAGTTTAAGCATCTTTTTAAGGGATTATATTTTTATTGTATGGTCAATAACATAGATTTTGACATTATATACTTTTCAGGCCTACGTATGTTCAGAGTCCACACTGTGAAATTCTGCTTTTATTCTATCTTCTTTTCAGTAAAATTTCACTGAAGAAAAAAAAAAAAGGAAATACGTCAGTTACGATATCAATAATGTCCATGAAGCACGATGTGTATTCTTGCATTTGTCTTTGAAAAGGCAATGGTCAGGTAGGACTTTGCATACACACCTTACGAAGTAGTCGTTAGCAGCTGTTAAATTGTGTTGAGGTGCAGATAATTGCCAGTAGGGACAGAACTAAAATTTGAATTTGTTGACATTTCTTTTCTAAGTATTGCATGCTAAATCATAGACTAAGATGGCTTATGAAGGTAAGTTTTCTCTGAAGATCTTTACGGACAAAAAAATGTAGAGAAGAAACAGAATATATTGAAAAGCTAATTAAAACTATCTCTGTGAAGATATAGTTATGAAGAACCTCTGTTAACATGAGGTGCTCATTTGAAACCATACAAACAGGATCAACAGGTAGATGTTTACTGAAAGCAGAAGGTAAATGTACAGTTACATATGTTCTTTCTACATTGTTTTTAGGAGAAGAATATTCCTGGCTGTAGATCTTGAAGACAAAACAAAAGGCTGACTGTTTGTCTAATTAACATACCTGTGACAAGAAGGAAAGGTAAGACTAGCCACAAGCAGCTGTCTTAACTGAATTGTAACATGCTTTTGATCAAGATCTCATAAATCCTCATTGTGTTCATAGGCAGATGGATTTTAGCTTGAACAAACCTAAAGCCTTCATGTACCTAAGGTGAGGGAAATGGGATCTCTGTCCCACATTATTCTCTTGTGTGGCACTGTGTTGGCCATTGCCACCCACAGTGCACTGCTGCATAAATAAAGTCTGAAGAAGAATTCCCCAGAGTTTTGGTTAGTCCATTTAATAAATCATATACAACGAAAAGAATATTCCCTTAAGCCAAAGGGAAGTGATAAAGAGTGGAGTATGTGGGTCCATCTGGTCAGAATCTCATAAAAATGTGTTTACTCTTCATTTTACATACCCTCTATGTGTTGATGTGACATAATTCTCTATAAAGGTATGAATACTGTGCACATACAACCACGAGTTTGTATGAGATACAGTGAATATCCCATGAGAGAGGGAACAAGACATAATTTAGTGTTGGAACCAGGAGTGATTTATGAAGATCATTGTCTTACTGATTCAGATACTTTCCATATGTTGTAGAAACCACTTTTTGCATGGTATGCGTAAAACATGTAGCAAATCTACCTCCTTTAAAATGTTTTTATTTAAATGAAATTATTTTTTTTAAAAGTCTCTGTTCTGTGGTATCCCACCTTATTTTTTTTGGAAGGACACTTTAACATGAAAGAGATTGTGAGGTGACTCTGCTGAGGTTTGGTGTGGTTGACAAAAAAACTAGAAGTACTTTTGATGCTAAAACATCCTATTGCACTGTATTTATGGCTTGACTTCTGTATCACGTTTATCTGATACATAATATGCCCTGTGTTATGCTTAACACCCTGAAGGTACTAGCCTAGTATGGGAGGATCAAATCTATTTATTTTTTCTTACCAGCTGTAGCACCTTATAATTCTATATCTCATTTTATTTTAGAAATTAGTTAAAGGTGGACCTAGTTGTATTTAAATTATGTGATGGGAACACGATTACTAAAAATCCATTACTGTTTGAGGCATTAAAACACTCCATTTAATTTATTATAATGCATAAAATAATTTTATTATGTGTAGACTATTTCACTGGTTGCTTAGTGAATGAAGGGACATTTATTAATCACATAAATCAACACCACCTGTGGCAACTTGCCCCCCTGAAGTACCTGCCAAGGAGAGATGGATGAACAAAGCATGAGGAAGAAATTATCTGGTGTGTGCTCTGCCTTTTTGCTTGCAGTCTTCTAGAATGTATTTGTTTGTTCACCAAACGGTGCCTGCAGAGTAGTTTGGCTTGTAGCTTGTTTGGAAGCTATGTGTAGTGAGTATCAAAACATACTTCCAATGAAGATTATTTATCACTAATGGAGGGACACATTTCTTTTTTGTTGTTCTTTGTGTTTGATCCCTTCCTTACTTAAAAAGTCCATGGATCACAAATGAGACATTGCAGTGTTACTGCTGTACAAATGAAGACCAGTATGAATCACCTACACTACCCCTATAGCTTTACTTTGGACCCTCCATAATGATCTCCACAGACTTCAGGGGTATTCAGAACAAATCTTGGAATCAATTTCTCAGCGTGGACGTATGGGACTGCCACTTTAAAATACATTAGGCACACTTTCTGTGGGCCTTTCTTAAAAATCCTTGTTTCGGTGGCTGTCTCCCATTAAACTTCTTGCTAGGGAATCTGTGGAAAGTGAATTATAAAGATGATGCAAAGCCACTTGAAACTAATAAAGCACTTGAACAAATGTGGTTAAGAAATTGTGAACGCTGTTTTCCTGTGACTGTAACTGAGGGTCTATGTTTTTAGACGCTTTCCCCCATGTTCCTATTTTGTAAGTCTTATATGAGTGCTAGCATGAGATACCATAAGAGTTCTAGCAGAAGAGTTGCATAAGATAGCATAATCCAAGCTCATCAGTACCAAAAGCTCACTTTGAAAGTGTATAAAACGTTTTCAGAAAGATAAAACAACATCGGTTCTTAAATAGCAATAAAAATTCACATTCCTTGATTAAATGAATCAAAAATAGGTGTGTGCAGCTTGAGCAAAGATTGCATTTATTTATTTATTTTTTGTTTGTTTGTTTGCTTCCTCGATGTGCAGCCATGCACATCAGCTCAGTGCCCAGAAGGCTTGCTGGAGCAGGCTGGTGAGTAGCACGGTAGCAGGCCTGTGGCCATCCTTTCTTGTGTCCTGTGCACTCTGCACGTATCCGTGCCACGTTGTTCTCCAGACCTCCGTGCTGTGCGAGCTTGCTGCTGGGAGGGGAGAACAAATGTGTCTGGAAAGCTTCAACATCTGCTGTAACCATGAGTGCTTTGCTGGATGAGCTCACCAGCAGGTAGGACAGCTCGTTCCTCTGGTCTGCTATCATTAGCTAGCCACCGTTGCTGACCCTCGGAGAATTGTTAATGCTTCTTTTTGGGCTTGAGAAAAGGTTAGTCAGCCAAATAGGTATTTTCTGCATGGCCGAAAGGGAAGGACAAACAACTCCTTCCAAAGCGGCTGTGAAAGCAGCTTCTGCATGTATAGGATAGAAGACAAATGTGCTGGACAGGTTTTCTGTTACTTATTTTCATTTTTATGTTTTCACAGAATGAATTTTATCCATGGGCAGGGGACTGCAGAAATGTGCGTATGATTGCTCTACCCTCAGAAGAGGATCTGAGGTGAAAATGAGAGGTGAGTGGCTGGAATACTGGCTCTCCGAGCAGGAATTAATTGTATATTATTGTCATGTGTTACTCTATTGCTCTTGCCTACAGGGAAGTGGTAATGAGTCAGTATTTGTCCATAGATTCAAGATTTATGAGCGTGTCACTTGGCAAATTCAGAACAAGTCCACAGTTGTCTGTTCCATGTTTTTCTGGTTGCTTAAAACAATTTATCATCAGCTGCTTTCTGCTGCTTGTAGGATCAGTGGAAATCCCATCCCACTCTATTGTTCTCTCTCTAATGTCAATCGGTTCCACTTCTTTTCTTCCACTGGTGATACGGCTAATTAGAGAAATGGGCACATGTACTTCATAGCACTGGGACAGCCTCTTCCAGAAACTTTCCTAGGCAAGGACTGCCCTTCTCATCACTTGCTTGGACTTCCCGTTTGCCTGTCCCTTCTCTGCTTCAAAAAGCTCTGTGTAACTCTCCCTTTTTATATTGAGACACATGGGCATGCATCGATTTTTCTGATTCTGTGATGGGTCTGCTTAACTAAGTTCATTTAGGTTCTTTATCAGGAATGAAAGTGGAAACTAAATGCGTCCTCAGGATGGAATAACCCCAATTGTCCCAGCTGAAAAGATGATTCATTTCTTTTCCTTGAAGGTTCACTGTTCACTCCTGAAGCTGGTAGCCAAGCCTGAGGCAGGATAGTCAGAGATTAAAGTTTTCCTTTCCAGAAATGCCGTTTGTGTTTAAGTGTGTTTAAGCAGAATTGTCTCTAAGAACTGCAACGTGTGGAAGATATGCAACACAATCTTTTCTTCGCTCATGTTTCATCAGCTGTTTACTAGACTCTGGTTTCAACATCTTTGTTAGCCACGGTAGCATAGGGGAAGGAACAAAATAGCTCAAGTTTCAAATCTGAAGCTGGCTTTACAGCCCTGACACTTAGGTATGCAAAGAATTACAATTTTTCCCCTTTTGTTTTGTCAGTTTGTCTATCGAGTGATAAAATAGTTGAAGCTGGACAGGTGTGCAGGTCAGTTTTTTCAACCCTATGATCATATAGATAGATAGTTTTTTGTACATTCAGAAGGACAGCTGTATTTTGGATGGCTTTTACAGTGTGTATCGCCCTCATCCACAGCAGGTGGCGCTTGAGCCCCTGAAATGCACCATTTATTCAGCAATTCTTGTGGTTTTACACCACGGGTTCTGTACAAACCGTGGAAGATGCTCTGGTAGCATCAGTGTCCTCTGATACCGGTTGCTTAAAATCAGAGTGACAGCCCACAAAACAGGATACGGGGTGAGAAGCAAGAAGGGAATTTTTGGAATCAATTAAATTAACTTGGTCATAAGGACAAATAATTCAGTTTTCCACTCCTTGGAATGCCATGCTCCAGGAAACGATGTGATTGCTGGTTGTAACATCGTATTCTCTGTAGGAAGCACTTCCCGGAATTGGGAACTGTGTAAACAGCAAATGCATTTAAATATAGCAAAAATGTATGTTAACCTGAATGAAATCAACGTAAGGAAATAACCGGTTCACAGACAAGCAGGACAAGCAGAAACAGTGATGCTTTTTTTTTTTTTTTTTTTACAAAAGCCAAAAATTTTACTTGAATACAGTCACATTTTTGATGCTTTTTATCTTATGCAGGAAAGGTGTTTCAGTCCGCCTGTGCCGAGCTCAACAGTTCTAACTCAACAGTTCTGCTAACTTTCCAGTTCAATCCTGCAAAAGCATGAGTTTAATTGTTCCTATCTAACAGAACACAGGTATTTTGGCAGAGATTTTACACTTACACTGGTTGTCTACTCTAGTGACTAAAACAGAGTCAGACAACTCTAATATTTAGGACTGTAATGTACAGTTTGGAGCATTAATAACGCAGGCATGATGGGCTTTGGCTCCCTGTGCAGTTAATGGAGGAAGGAGATGCAATTCCTCAGGTACAGGACACTGTACCTGTGCATATTACAGAAGCATCTTTTTGTACGTTTTTGTTCTCTGAAGTAGTGGTCACTGCCTTCCAGTGCTTGATAATCCTTCCCATATTTATTATAAAGATGTTCTGTTGTTTTTCAGTATAGCCACAAGCAGAAAGGAGAAAATGTGAATGGAAAGGCTTGAAAAGCTTTAGGAAAGTGAAAATAGACATTTAAAATCATGATGAGGAAGTAAGATCTGTCTTTCTGGATCCCCAAAAATCCAAAACACTACAAAACATTTGCAAGCAGGGCTAGTGACAAAAGTACTGGCAGGACGGGGTTTCAACTGGTGTTAAATTGTTATGGGACCGTCAAAGGTCTCTTCTGTTGCTGTTCTGCCTGAGCACTTATAGAGCCCCTGTAACTGGGCGCCACCTCTTTGGCCATGGAAACTAAGGGAAGTGGGAAGAAAATGCACTTAATGACTTGGTATGGCCTAGAAATGCTGGGCTCAACTCTCCCCTGCTCTCCATTCTGGGTAGATATTACCCTCTTGTGCCAAGAGGTTTTACCATACTGAGGTGTCAGAAACAGTAGCGTTTTAAATCTATTTGTCAAAAGAATAGATGGTGGATAAAACATATCTATTAACTTTGAAGGTAGCTCCTGCTCAGTAAGGATCTCAGCCAGAGCCATAATATTGAATTAACGGTGTAAACACAATTACAGAAAAAACAACGCCCAAAACTGTCTTCAAACAAACAAACAAACAAAGTGACATACCACATTGATGAATCACTGATACATTTGCTGAGCTGAATAATCCTTTGTACTACCCTTGAAGGGAAACAAAGTAAAAAGTCTTATCTGGGGCCATCGTTTGTTATCAGCATACATCGCTAATCAAAAATGGCTTTGGTGCAGAGAAGAGTCTTAGAGTAAGTGTTAATAAATTGCAACTTAAATATAAACACTGTGCCAAACAAATTATATGCTATGATGTACAGTTGAAACTTTGAGCCTACCACAAATCCCAGAAGCACACATTCCCAAAACAAGTGCTTTCCAGCAAATACCAAACAAAAATAACTTTTCAACAGAAGATGTCTCTGGAGTATAGCAAAATACCAGCCCTCTTAGGACAGTCATGCAGGAGAAAGTAAGTAAGTAGTCACCATAAACTCCAACTTCTTCTGTGGAACCAGCCAATAACCATCATGCCTGGGTGGTGTCAAGAAGAACGAGATTATTTTCATCTTCTGTATGTGACAAATTCCTCTGTTCTCCAGATTAAATGAAATAAAGACCTTCACTGCATCTGGTGTAATAAAGTTATGCCATTACCCCCTTCCATTCCAGATGAAGCAATCAGAAATGAGCACTTCTCCCTTACAGCTGCTGCTGCTGCTTCTTTTGATCAAAATTGCTCTGTGTTCTTAGTAACTGTAAATCTGAAGGAGGAAGTGTTTTTAGGAGATGGAATAGACATGAATTACCCTCTTTGGTAAGCATTCAAGGCTTTCTATTCTCTAGGGATTGCAAAAAAAAAGTTCTGTGTATTTCAAGAGCTCAGATGTTGTTCCTTATTAAAAGGACTTTCCATAGCAAAACCTACAGGCGGATCATGAATACTGTTCTTCCCAAATGAATTCACAATTAAGAGTTCAAACAGAGCAAAACCCGGGATATTTTGAGAATCTTAATCAATCTCACATTACTAGGTTCCGTTGTCAGCCCAATCCACAAGGGAATGAATAACACTTAAACTATTAAGGCACCAGAGTTTTTTAGGAAATGGAAAGCATCCGTCCTATCTAAGAAATCAATTCCACAGAATTTGTTCCATTGTCAAATGGCAACAAGCAATTCTGTTAGGGTTCTTTTAAGTTAGAAATATTTTATCAAGACAGTTACCATTTTAATTGCATAATATTATGTCCATTATTTCAAAAGAAGTTGACCTAAAACATGGATGTATTCAGGGCAAGTGCTGGTACATAGGCTTCATTCACAGATTACTACATTCTTGCTTCTAAATAATTTGTGGTCATGACCCTTTCTTACTACCCACTGTGACACCAACTCAAGCTATTTTTCTGGATCTGAGATTCTGGGTATATGTTATGATCTGAATGAAGATAGAATCGCAATTTGGCAGGAACCTGAAAAGAGGAAGATAAGAAGAAAGCATTCTGTATAGCCTTCCAGATTCATACTGGAATGGGATTTCAGAAAGTCCCAAATCAGAAGGTAATTTAGATTATCTTGTCATTTCTCTGGTTTATCACAGGAGATATGCTTCACCCAGAACCCTTTTTGAAGCTCACTTTGTAGAAAGCATTTCAGACTGAGCAGGAGATTAACTTGAGCCAGGGAAGAGCAATGTTTGAGGTTCTCATAGTGTTAGGAACCCAAGTAGATGTTAGGCTACTTGTTGATCTGTAAGGCAGACACACTGTGCATTCACTACTTTGATAGTCTAGGCAGAATAGGTTTTGTTTCTGTTTTACAATGAGGAAATTGATGTGTACAAGTCCCTCATCCTAGATCATATTTGAAAGCTGCACGTGCATCATAAATACATGATATTTTAGAAACTGCCCAATTCCATATCCAAGTTAAGAAGTATTTGTCTTCCTTCTACTTAGGAAATAGGTAGTAAATCTCAGTGATTAGCACCGATGAAATGATGTCAGTGATTATTCTGTGATATACATGGTTCTTGTGTCACTTTGGACATGAAAGGCACTAAAGAGATCTCACCAGTTTTCCAGAAGTGAAAACTCACAGCTCAGAAAGATGAGTATAAGAATTTTGCAACTCAGGCCTGAATCCAGACTCTGCAAAGGTGAGGGGTCTTTCAACAGGAGTCTTGGTTCTGACAGTGAACAAGAGGTGAGCCAAGAATAATTCTGTTGAGCTCAATGGCACAATGGAAATATGTGCCATTATATAGCACATATAGGAAAAAAAGCACTATAGGAAAAAAAAAAAAGTAAAAGAAGATTCAAGACATTTCCATTTATGTAAAACAATGAATTAGTTATTGAAGTGATTAGGCGCGTTGTTTTCATGCAGAATGGATGCTTATTCTCGTCTCAGTTCCTTCATCCTGACCTTAAAGATCATCTAGTTTTATAATGTGGATAGAATGCCAAGGAGTTCCCTCCCTTTTCTTTGATAAGGAGAAAAATATCAGTGATTTATACCTGTGCTTTCATGGGAGCAGAGCTAAGTCTGTACCTTTCCCTCCCTGGTGTTCCAGAAACTAGCAAATTCATGCGTGCTTTTACTCCAGGACCAGCAACATCACTTGGCTTTACAAAAAAAAAAATAAAAAAAAAAATAAAAAGATGGCACAATTAACAAATTTTGGAGTAGTTTTGTGGATGGCTATATTACAAAAGGGAAATAAGAAATCCATACTCAATTTTTGTTGTTGTTAGGATCTCCTGTAGAGTAGAAGAGGAAAAATATTGTTGAAAATGACAGAGTAATTGTACAAGAAGAAAAACTGATCTGAAGAATCAGGCAGGTAGACCAGGAACTAAATTTATCTTGTTCAAAGTATTTACTAGATTTTAGGGTTATGGTGACTGTCTTGATTCTGACTAACGTATATGGTAAATGAAACACAAAGGGAGGTATATATATTTATTTTGTTGCATCTGATATAAATGTACCTGTGCATATTATAGGAAAGAAAGAATAACAGCTTCCTTACTATATGAGTTGTAAACTTTGAGGCAAAAATGATTATGTTCCTGTGTGTTTAATGGACTGATTCCATGGACTGGAAAAGTTTACATATCTTTACACGAGGAAGTTTTATATTTTCTATGGTATTTGAAAACAGTGTAAAATAAATAATTGAAACACTTAGATTAAATGAATCAAAAATCCTAAATCCCCGAATGAAGTCTTTTCATAGCAATCATCTCAATGAAGATTTCAGGCAAAACATTTACAGTTGGCGGCAACATCAAATTCTAAATGGATAAATCACCTTGCAAAATGCACTGCTAAAGGTCTGTCTTGAGACCGCATAGCTTTACATAAAGGCTACTTATTTTTCCTCCTCAGACTAGAGCAGGAGCTCCTCCTGCTAATATAAAACACTCTTCTGTCCGTTTCAGGGAAAATGATGAAAAGATGGAAAGTGCAAAGCCAGTTCAGATCAGCTCCAATTTTATGCATCTATGTGGTCTGCTATGTAAGTAATAGTCCTCTGTAGTTAAATGACTTTGTGTCCCAGGAAACTGAGCAAGGAGGAGGCTTGTAATTAATAATGAAATCTGCACAAAAAATGGTTTGGAAAAAACATTAAGGATGACAGATAACGGCACTGGAGACATAAAAGGAAGATAGTGATTCCTTTCTTAGTGACTGGTTGTATATCTATAAGAACCTAACTTGTCCTCAGTGCTTAACATGAGAGTACTTCTGGAGAGCTTGTGTATTGGGGAGAAAATGGGAAAAATCCATTGATTTTCCAGGAATGGCATTTGAGGAAGAATGCACCCTCTTTTACTGTTGCAATGTTTCAAATGAAGGAAGCGACAATTCCAGTATGATCCAGAAGGCAAAATCATCCTAGATTTTGACTGAGACTCAACAAATGACATTCTTATGCCATGAGAGCCTTTGTGATAAGGAAATGTTCATGGCCATAGAAAACTGAATGTGCCAGCTGAAGTAGGAAACTTTAGTCTTTGAAAAAAAGGGAACAGTTTTCGCACTATGCCACAGGTAATTTTTCAGTGGTCTAATCTGAGAATTATTACTGTCAAGGAAAGAAAACATGAACCTTTCAAGCATCTTTATTTTTTAATTTTTTGCTTTCTTGTGTCATTGCTTTGTATTTTTGAACAATTGTTGCACAATCTTTTCTAGAACATGAGTCCTGGAGATTTTACTAGAATGACAGGTAGTCAGGGACATACATCAGAGAGGTTTTCCAGCCTGATTTTCCAAGGCAAGCAAATGAAAAGGTAGGCAGTAGTTTACGTGAAGACAATCCCGCTGAAGGCAGTAGGTGGAGGCAAAGTGCAATAAAAATCCCGATGTTGTACTATAGCCTTCAGCCCAGGAGCATCCCTGGCTATTTGAAGACACACTGCTGTATGCTTTGTGGAAAAAAAAATGCAAGTTTGTCCCGGTGGCCAAAACCAAATGGAAGACTAGTACTGAAGTGTTTTTTGGATAAAGAAAAAGGATGGCTTGCGGTACCTGCTGTCTACACACGCCTCTCGGAAATACAAAGAAAATAGAATTTTGCAGAAAGCGAGAGATGGCTGGGGTAGTAAAAAGTTCATGGCCCAGCTGCCTTTTTTCCTATGACTTGACAACGGAAGATCAAGCTGGCTGTTGCATCTGTGGAATGATTTCTGGGGTATTGACAGTTACTGGAAACATTGCTGGGACACGTTATCCAGCAAATAAAAACTAGGAAAGCATAGGGCAACCTATGTAATATGTGTGTTTAAAAACATTGTCTTGGCATATATGTTAAAAAATGTATTTGACAATGCATTGTAAACGTGTTCATAAACTTCACGTTTACCCTGCTTTTGCAGGTAACAGAAGAGGCATTTGGATCAATTCAAATATAGTATGTTTTTTAGTCAGAACATCTAAAGAGCAAAGGAAACAGAGGGTTTTCTCAGTCTAGCCAGGGGAGGAAGAGTTTTCATCGTTCTCCTTTTGCCAAATAGCTCACAGGGTAAGGAATGCTTTGAAGATATTTTCTCCTGCAAGTGTGATGTAACCAGCAAACTGAAGGAGGCTGACCAGATTACAACCAAATAGCTCTGAGAAACTGTGGTTTCTGGAGAGTAGGAGTGGTGTGACAACACCCAGCAGGTAATACCAGAGATACCCTTGTAATGACCTGCTTAACCCTTATGTTCATTCTTCTGCTACTGTTGGGAGTGGCTAAATCCCAGGCTTCCAGGTTTGGGTTAGGGAGATCAAACCCTCAGGGAAATGGAGAAAATGTCCTAGTCTGAACATCCAAATAGTGTCCCCAATGTTTGGGGAACAACAGCTAAGGCCCTGTGGGGCAGCTTACAGGTGAGAATGGGTGGGTTTCAGCTGGCAAGGGGAGACAGCTGTTCCCCATATCCATTCATGACTTTCAGCTGCAACCAGTGCAGCGAGTGGTGCAGTGTGGGAGGCTGAGCTGTGAGGAGAGGCTTCATGTGCGTGCCAGGAGAGGTTTGTTGGCTTTTACTTTTGCTTTTCTTTAGTTCCTCTGTGACTCCTTTGGGTGGTGGAAAGGTGTCTGTCTCTCTTTATACTCTGGGAATGAATTAGGAAACTCTCCCTAAGACTTCTTGCAGCAGCATGGCACAAGAGGATTCTCCATTAGCAGGGGCTTGGGTCTGGTCTAAACCTGGGCTTTGCTATATGTTTCTGAAGGCCAGATTCTGTGCTCTTAGATCTGTGTGAATTATTTGGGTCTTTCCAGCGTTTGAATAAAATGGAGAGGGGAAGCTAGCCAGACATTTTTATTTTATTTCCCTTCTAGTCCCATGTTTTATTATTTTTAACGTGATTGACTGGAAGGAGTTTAAAGAGGATACATTAATATTAAACTGTGCTGCAACAAATAATTAATGTTTTTAAAGTTTTCTTTCATTCAGACTTGTCTGGAGCTCCCCAGCCTAGTTTATTTTTGATTATAGAAATTCATTTCAGTTAAATCATTCCTTTATCGGCAGGATCTGCCCACATTTGGTTAGACTAAATAGCTCTAGAAACCACAGTGTTTTTTTCAGTTGCTTTGAATCAAAGTTGCGTTAAGGCAAAGAAAAAAACAAAACAAAACAAAAAAACACCACACCACTCTTTTGCTGAAATTGGGCTGGATCTCATTAATACAGAAACAATTATATTAAAGAGTCTTTAATGTGTAGCTGTGATGCTGTGCTAGTCACTTAAAGCTTCAACTTAGTTTTGAGAACAGACTATCCTGTTTCTTGATTTTTTTCACTTGCAGTTTTTTGTGTGTCCATGACCTGGAAGCTTCCACCTGCCCTGTCCGTTTGTGACTCTCTTGATAATCAGTAGGCTCCATTAGTTCTTTTGATGCCTTATAAAGCCTTATGCTTTTGGCAGGTAGAGCTAACAGGTCAGAAATGAGGAAAAAAAAATCTTATTTTGTCAAACAGCCGTGTTTATGTTGTTGATACATCTGCTTTTATTGAATGGCTTCCTGCTGATACACAAGGCAGGTTGTTTGCTGTTAGCAACAATTGTTTTATGAATCCTCTACTGGGCTTGTCTGATCTTACTCATAATTGTACATGCCACTGAACACTGGGGGTTTTTGGGGAGGGGATTGAAGTTGTGTGGTTGTAAAGTAGGGTGACTTTTTTGTTTTTTACACTATTTTTTTTTTTCCAAATTGCTCCAACAATTGAAAGGGAAGTGCAAGTTCATTTTAAGGCCATTTTAAGTATAACTCTTTGTCAAAGGAATGGCACGAGACTTTAAGGTTTGTGAGATGGATGTCTCAGTGAGATTTAAAAATGTACTCATAATACTACAGTCCTGCATTACCACCCCATTATATGAAAAAGTGATATAAGGTATAAGATTGACAGGGATATTTCGCAACTGCGGGCTAGCTTCTGAAACACTTTGCTCCTGCCAGCAATTGCATTCAAGTACTAGTTGTTGGATTTACACAATTGCATTTTAGCTATTAAGAACAACAGTCAGATGTCATAAGGTAGAGCATCCCCACAGACATTTATTAGCATATTTTTTTTTCTAATTTATTAGCTTATTTCCTTCTCAAGTGCTTTTCAAGTTTTTGGTAAATAAATGCGTTGACTATGTTCTGTTTCTTACAGAACTCACCTGTTTTATTTGTGTATCTGACTAGTTTTGCTCTAAGACTGTATTCCTAACTCATATCCCATGCATCTGCTCCTGGTTCTAGTTTGGAACTGCAGAAATGCAGAAACATACGACTTCATGGGGCCACAGATTATTTATTAAAATGATTCCTCATGCTTAATTTTTAACATGGTCTCCTTTTCTAGCTGATGAATACATTGGCTAAATTACTGAATTATACACTAGTAATTCTTAAAATTTATTCCAGGTACGAAAGGATTAGAATTTCATGAGTTTGAGATGGATTCTTTAAAGCATTAATGTATCAGTAGAGTGAATTCAGGAACTCACCCTTCAAAAAAATTTTATAAACGTTTCAGATTCACTTTATGGACTTTTATTTTAGCATGAAATATTCCTTCATATTACTTTACTTCTGTGTTTGGTGCCCAGAGAGTGGGGAACACTACATGGAAAGTACTCAAAAGAAATCCTGATAAATTTCTTGAATTGTATGTTGCTAAGTACAGCCCTCTTATCTTTGAATACCCTGTTTAATGTAGATTTCAAGTTGGGAAAAGGAATAAAGAATCATCACTCTGTGAACTTTGCACTGAGATTTAGTTTTGCAGGCGCTGGGGTAACAGTGCAGTCCCACGAGTTCCAGAATATTCTGAGCTGGAAGGGGCCCTCACGGCTCCTGGAGTCCAGGCCCTGGTGTGGGGCTGTGACTGCTGCCCTGGGGAGCCTGGCCCAATGCCTGACCACTTATTTTGGTGAAGAACCGTTTTCTAACATCCAGCCGGATGCAAATTCTTGCTGTTGCCTCAGGTACTGTCATTGTCCCCATTCCCAGAGAGCAGAGCTCAGCGCCTGCCCCTCCGCTCCCCTCGTGATGGAGCTGCAGGCCGCCATGAGGCCTCCCCTCAGCCTGCTCTGCTCGGGGCTGAGCAAACCCAGGCACCTCAGCTGCTCCTCACACATCTTCCCCTCTAGACCCTTCACCATCTTTGTGGCTCTCCCATGGACACTTCCTAACAGTTTTATGTCCCTCTTATGCTGTGGTACCCAAAGCTGCACACAATGCTCGAAATGAGGCCTCAGCAGCGCGGAGTGGGGTAATCGCTTCCCTCAGCCAGCTGGCAGTGCCGTGCTTGGTGCACCCCAGGGTGCAGCTGGCAATAGCATGACAGAATTAGTCTGCTGAGCGGTGGGTCCTCTTGCAAAACAGCCCTTTATTTTGTTAGCCAGATGTAATACTGTGTAAGAAGCATGTAAACCGCAAATTTCTCCCTTGGTAGTCTTGGCATTTCTAAGAGATGGGCCGTTCAGGTGGAGGAAGCAGAAATCCTGAAGTGTGAAGAAATGTACTTGAGTATAAGAAGGTTTCTTGTACCCACCAGCACACAGAGGGTTGTGATTTTACTGGGCGTTGTTTGAAAGGACAGCATTTCACAGGTGAGCCAGATCTGAGTCCAAACGGACAGCTGTTACAAGAATGTATATGGCACCTGTGGAGCATTACTCTGAAGTGTTTTTTTGTTTTTTCTTAGTTAAAAAGATCAAAACTGGTATCCTTTTGTGTTAATGTACATGTACCTATTTCCTTTGTTTGCACAAAGTAGATATTAGTTTCAGAATTTCTATCCATTTACTGCACACCAGAACTCTGAACCCTTCTATTCCCTGCAGTAACTTCCTCAAATCCAGTTTTGCATCTGAAACTCCATGGGTCAGAGTCACCCTCAAATCTGAACCCTAAGTCTATACGTATAGAAAATGTATATATATGAGTTTATATAATTCTACATATGCACGTACAATTCTCATACTCTAAGAGGAAGAAACAAAAAAAAATCTAAATTTTCAGCTAGGCCTAGTTATACTGTGATCAGAGGAATGATTACAGCTCATGACATATCATAGAATATCTAAGCTATCTAACTCAAACTGGTTTATACATTTGCAGCAGTAGATTTGGAGCAGAGTATACGTTGTCTACTGAATGTATGTTGGGCCTTCATCAGGCTGCTGCACTATTGCATTTTGCTACCCTGGCTAAGATAAAGCTGGCTGCTTCAGGTGCATCTGAAGCAGGTCTGTCACAGCACAGTATTAACATGCTATGTTGAAGTTTCAATCTTATAAACAGTTAATATTGCGTTAATTCTTGCAACACTGGGTTCAGCCTTGAGTTACAGTGCCTTTAATGCCCACCCCCTTCAAAATACATCCAGATCTGTGTTCTGGATGTTCAATTTTCTTATGTTTTGTGAATACCTGTTCCTATACGATCAGCCTCTAAGATATCTGGTTTCTCTCCCATGATGCTGACCCTCTCCTTCAAATCTCAGAGCCACCCATCATGCAGGCCTTTGGTGCCAGCCCGTACATCATCGGTTTCCTGTGTGTCAGCCCTGTGGAAACTACCTGAAGTAGTTAGGGTTAAGTGCTTCAAACAAAGGGGATAAATTGCTTTGTTGTTTGTTATTCCTCGTAACCAATCTTCTGTCTATGAAAATATTCTTCTAGTGCAGTTTTGAATGAGGCCTAATGATGATCTTAGCTGGAAAAAAATTTGGATATTATCTTAGACCATCTTCTTCCTTGCATTTTTGGATCTTTACTCTCAAATACAGCCCATGAAGAATTAAACATGCTCAAGAGAGTGGAAGAACATGTTAACGAGGAAAGATAAAAACTGGGCATGGAAAGTTTGGCCAAATCATTTCCAAAGACGGACCGTGATGACTTTGTATTTTTTATGTGCAAATTACAAAGAGGGCAAAACCTCAGACTTGAAAAAAAGATGCTATAACTGGGAATAGTGGATTGAAAAATGACGAAAAAATTTTAGACAGAACATCTGGGAAAAAAAGATGTCCTAAAGGTGAGATATATTGGACTGTGGAATAGTTTCTACTGATTAATGGGATGTATTTACCCACCAGCTGATCTGGATGCTGAAGTGAGAATTACTTTCTACATTTTAACAAGAAAGATTTATTTCCATTAAAAAAAAAAAAAGTCACCTGCAGTTAAAGTCTGTAGTGTGATCTTTCTGAAGATTTGTTTCAGGAAAACAAAATAAAAATAATTAGCTGTCATGGCAATAAGAGGATTGACTTTTATAGTAAGGAAAAAACACTCTGTGTCCACATTCTTTGGGCTCTTTTTTTCTTTTTTCTTGTCTTTTGGAGGCATGACTCCCATGCTACATACCACAAGCAGTCCAACCTCACTAACAAACCACATTTTGGGATTGATCTAGGAGTTGACTCTCCAATGTTATGTACAATAGGAGCAATGTAATAAAACACACTCTAATCACTATCTGAAATTGGCATCTCTTACTCAAAAATCCTTTTATTTTACTTTGGACCCCCATGAAAGTCAAGTTTATGGAATAATGAACTCCAGGAAGGAGCTGGAGCTCATTTACTATTTGAATAGTACAAAACCCTTCATAAAATGTTGACATTATTCAGTGTGCAGCAAAATGCAGCTGGTGTAAAACTTTTTTTTTTTTCCCCCCCTTTAAATAAATACTTCAGTTGTTTGTTACCACGAGAAGAAGAGACTAATTTACAAATTGTTCATCTTTCCTGCTCATCGTTCCAGAACTGCGAGTCCACTTGTCTCTAGCTACTGTGTGCAATTACTGTGCAGCCTGCCAGGAAGAGAAACATAATGAAATAGTGTGCTCTTCTATTAACGATGGCAGATCAAATGGAAAGTATTACTCAGAAAACATTTCTTAGTGGTTCTTCTCCAGAACACACAAAGTGTGATTAGGAACAAACACAGAGACATCCTCTCTGGTGCCTGTTGCAGGGCGTAGCTGCCTGAAAGAACCTGTTTAGGGTAAGAAATTATCCCTATAAAATGAAACCCCTGCTGGAACTTTTGGTTCCCAATGCTTTATTATTTAATGTGCAACTTTTTGTGTATTTATCCTCCCAAGAGTGCCTAGAGATAATGAAGTGCTACTTTTGAAAGCCTGTTGAAGAAGATAGAGAAGTGCAGAGAGGTCATAAGGGACTGGGAGAGCGGGGAATGGGGGCACAGCAATTCCTAGGGTAACAGCTCGGAGCCATTATCTGTTTCACTCCTCAGCTCTCTTCTCTTTCTCGCTGTGGAAATGACAGCACAGATAACGTGGGGACTTGGGTACTCTACACCTAGGTGGAGCTGTGGATTTGTGTAATCCATATCCACCTTGAAAAAACAAACCTCCTTCATGTGAAACAACGGGGCTGTTCCAGGATGCTGTAGCCCTGTAGACTGACGACAGTGTTATTTATATGTGGTGGCTTGGGGCTCTCTTGGTATAGCCTGGCTATATATGCCTTGACAGTAATGCAGGAGGAAAGTAAAAACTGCTTCAAGAATTGACTCTGGAAGCTGTGCAAATTAAATTTTAAATGATGAATACCAAATACCTGTAGACTTTTCTTCATGCTGTCATGGAGGCACGTTAAGGCTCTCTTTGAAAGGGAAGGAAAGTCAAAGGATCGGAGCATAGTAATACAAAGACTATTCAGCTTCAGAGTCAGAGACCTTTTCCTTCTCTGTGTTCTCTGCTGGGTATTGTTTCCTCTTGCATAAAGCATAACGTTAGTTCGCTATAGTTTATACAATTGTCTAAAGCATAGGCTTAAGGCAGAAAGTGAAGATATTATGTCTGCGAGAGAAGAAACAATAGCGTGAGCTTCTACTGCTGTACCCATTGACTCGGGATCTGCTACGCTCCCTTCCGCCTTTCCAATTTCACATGCCTGTCGCCTTTCATCTCATTCCAGCTTGCAGGGTGGTGGTCTGTCCTCCTCCTTCTGATTCCCTCCTCTCTGCTGGAACTGAAGCTGCACCAGAAAGAAGAGTCTGAGCGCTCACTGGGAGGGATCTTGAATTTGTAGAAAAGACATCTTTGTTGCCTTTTTTATTTTCTTCTTATTGTAGCTGTCTACTTTAGAACTTGCGAACATGAGTGAAAACAGTTTGGGAATGACATTTCTGTTCTGTACATGAAACTCCGTATATTTGGTATTATATTATGTACAGAGCCCAGAGTCTGCTGGTGTCCTGTGGGACATTTTGGAAAGATAAGTGCTCTATTCATATTTCATGTCTCTAAAAGCTAAAGCTAAGCATGTCCTTCCCACTGTCATATTTAGCTATTGTTTCTCCTTGTGACTTTTCTCTGATCACTGTGTGATCTGTTTTATGTGAATTTAAAAGTGAATGAGATGGCTTTTTTTTTTTTTTTTGGATAATATTGGGTGTCCATATGAACCTATACACAAATTCTATGGGTCGAAAAGGTAACTAACAGTATTTTTGTAGATGAAAAGTTTGTTTTTGTGATTACCCACCTGCAGCATAAAATGGCGTGTCAGCCATGGAAAATGAAATCAAAACAGTGCCCAGATGGATTTTTCTAAAAAAGATCTTTCAAGATTCTTGTCTTCTATAGTTTGATTAAATCACTTAACTCTTTGTATAAAAAAAAACAACCAACCAACCAAACCAAAACAAAAAACCAACACAATAAGATGTCATTTCATGGGATAAGAGGAATCCATTTGAATTTTTAAGCATCTACTTTTTTAAAGAATTTATTTTAATCTGCAGTACAGAAGATGACCAGGTTTAGCATCTTTGTTGAATAAGGTCATGTTTTAATCATTTCCTTGTTCCAAGGTTCCCTCAGTCAAATGACCTAGTTTACTGAAGTGAATGGAACTGAAATAATCTCCAATTATTTGTCGTGTTCCTTTAGCTACTTCATGGGATTGTGTTAGATTAACTGATGTTCCAGTCTGACTAACACCTCATGTGGAGATGACGGTGTTTCAGTTCTTCTGAAACAATTTCTTAGCACCGTGATGCTTGCCTACCTTTACTCACCGAATGTTTTTATTAACTCCTTGCAAATGGTTTATGTGCAGGTTACACCTTAGGCTTATTTTAAAACATCTGATCCTTGATGAAAGACTGTAGACTTTGTAGACTTTGCTATTCAAAGCACATCATTTTGATCAATGCCACTGGCAGTTGAAGCTAGAAATGATTCATCAAAAGACTTTTAGCAAAATAAAGACATTACAGTGGCTTAACTCCAAAAGTTTTCATTGTCCTTGCAGCTGTTGTTTTGCTCCATTTCATTTTTTCAAAGAACCTTTCAACCTGCGGATACAACACATTTAGGTTCAGGAAGAAACAACACCTCACTTACGAAGAACGTCTCTGCCTTTCCATTACCAAATATTATATTATCTTCAGAGCTGCAGGAGAAAATCTGCTTGGATGAATATACATCAGAGCATGTGATTAATGAAAAGCCAAGGACAAATATGGGTGCTTCCTCAAGTCTGACAAACTTATCTGATGTTTTCACACATCTTTGTCTGAAGCTCAGACAAAACTGTAGTTTGGGAGTGCCATGAGGGCCTCAGGAGTAGCAGCTGGGCCATGCTACTGATGGACAAGCAAGGGGCTCAGGTGGTATTGTCAGTCAATACCAATAGTAATGAAATAGATGCTACTTATGCATTAATGTTGTTATTAGAATTGGCGTACTTTAGACTGTATTACTTGTTCAGGCAGTACTTACCATGCTAAAATCAATGCTTAGAGTATATACATTGAAATGTTTTCTCTGTTACAGCATGATAGAAAGTAGGGCTAGAAAGCACATGAAAATGTAATCTACAGATTCATGTATTCCAAAACAAGGTTGGCTGTGCCCTGAAATGTTCATTACGTATTCAGCCAGTTCTTTAAAGCCTCCAGGGATGGAAATTGTACAGCCGTTTCCAAAAGTCTGTTTCAGTTGTACACACTGTCCTCCTGGCCGCACACGAAACCTCGTAGGTCAGGTAATATTCACAATTACAGATGCCAATGAGCTTCCTTGTTGTGGTCTTGGCTCATCAGAATTAAAATTTCAATGGTTCTGATAAATTGTGTTGTAGAGCAGGATTTCTCTCTTTAGACATGAATTTATTCCATTGGAAAATTTCCCCGTCTTGAAAAGGCATTGATGGGAATGTAAACACACAATGCTGGGCTAAGTTTAGCTCTTGGTGATGTACTTGTTACGGATACCTATATTCCCCCCTCCAATTCAGCTTTCAGTCACGTTTGTGACCCCAAATTTCAATTCTATCCACTGTGTGAGCCTGGATTTCCAGCTGTATAGCTCACTGTTTTCCTCAAAATATTCCTTGTGAAGGGTTGAGCAATTGGCCTTGTACCAAAACTACAGCAATTATTCAGTATATTTCTACTTTTTTTTTTTAATTTTGTACAAAATGTATGTCAGGGTAAAAGAAGTCTTTCTTTTAGTTAGTGGTTGGTGTTCTTTTTTTTTTTTTCTTTCAGCTTTTTGCTTATAGATTTTAGGCAACTGGAAGCAGCACTTAAAAATTTGCACGTACACAAAATAAGACCCAAATATCCTAGGATCCAAGTTTATATAATCTTTCAATAATCCTAGATTGAAATTTTTTCCTTAAAAATACCCACACACAAACAAACAAAAAACCTAAATGGTAATGTTGCAGCCTATTTTGTTCTGGTTAATTGCATTTTCTCAACCATTCCTTTCCCCCACACACACACCTTTTTTTCTTCATTATAGCAACAGCTTCACTTAGTACCTGAGCAGGGTTTCATTGTTATGTGAAATAAAATAATTAGCCAGTTCACCTCCATTGGCGATACCAGATTAAACCTTGAGATTCAAATCTTTTACTAAATGTGATGATGTTTTTGCATGGCTGAGGTTTTGTGTCCCAGTGCACGTGTCCAAAGTATCAGTGCACTATTTAATAAATCATGGCTTACTCATCTTAATCATTCGATATTTAGCGTTTTGCTCTGGTTTCCTAATTTCACCTAGCAAAATTCTGTTGTGTTTAATCAAAATGCAACAGATTAAAAAGTCTTTTTGAACGTATCAGTTAGAAAAAGAATGTATTTCTCTAAAAACGTGGCCACAGAGGGGGCAGCGTACTAGAGCTCTTTACAAAAGACCTGTAGTTTTTCAATCACTTCTGACTTCTTGTTCTGTATTATATAATATGGCAGAAAAAGAACAGATCAGGGTGCCACCAATCTCCAGTGTCACCACACAGAATTTATTGGGTGACAGTGTTCAGATCGTTATAGACATTTATTAGACACTGTTGTTCTGTCAGCGGTGCAACATTAAGAAATGGCTCGTTGTAAGAAGGACTCAAGCGTGCTCCATCAAAAGACTGACTAAAGGAGCTGGAACTGGAAATGCTTATCTGAGAATATTGGCTGGTTGTATCTTTAGCTATATTGCATTTGTCCAGCATACCAATGTTGGGCCATAGGTAATGCAATTTTTAAGCTTTTTTATAATAATTTGGAGGGAGAAAGTACACTAAATTGCAACAAGACATTTAGCTGTTGACTGTTTTGTGTAGCAGAGTCAAGTCAGGTGTCTGACATGTTGATGGTTTTGTTTCAACAGGAAAAGAAAACAACACCTGGGAACAGAGGAATCAGTGATGGTGAGTTATCATTTTAATCATTTTTCCTGTAATGACATTTTTGCTTTGCCTTTTTGTTTCTTTGACATGAGCTCTGCATTGCAAGTGAAATTTGAAGCAGTTTCATCAAGGTTATCATTTCGGTTAGGAGCATCTTCCACCAGATTCACAACCATTATAAGTCAAAAGCACAAGCAGGCTGTATAATCTGGGGTGTTGTCTGGGAAGGTACAGAATGTACATTTTACTGAATTGCACAAGAAGTTTTTTGCAGTCCAGGCTGTGCTAAATAAATGATACGTTACCAGCTGAAAGGTTCATACGGCAGTGATCAGGTTTAAAACAGAAGAGACTGGAATGTGGCTTGGATATACAGACTGCTGGCGCCTACTTTCACAGCTGTCCAAAATGCAGAGCAAATACTCCAAAGCAGCAAGAGATGTTGCTCCTTCTGTCAGTTGTTATCACCTCTCTTTCTGCTAAAAGTGCCTGAGTATTATTGTTTGCCATCTTTTGGCGCGGATTCTGACGTGACGAGGATTTTCCTTTAATTTTGACAGAGGAAGACCACTCAGGCCAAAAGCGTCAGAAGTAATTTGGGACGTTACTCTGCTTTTGGAGATCCTTGCGTGGTGAACCAGATTTGAACCTGGTTTGAGGGAAAGGTGTGGATGTTCAGGGTTTTTTTCTTGATTCCTTGCGCACGTTACAGCAAAGATCTCTCAATGATTTGACATCTTTGAAAGTTAAAACTTGAAAATAGTATTTACTAATTAATTTTTTTGTTGTTACACTAACAAACGTAGGGTTACATTCACACTCACTATGCAGTGTACATGTAAGTAGCCATGATTTTGAATCCTCAGCAACATTTGTTCCAAGAGTGTAAAAAATATAAAACAAAACTGTAACTTGGTAATATCGCAGGGCTGATATTTATCAAAAAAATCCAAAGCAGTATCTGCATAGGGCTGAAATATCAGAGATGAATTAATTGGGTGAGCACCCTAGAGGCACCTTTTCTAGCATTTGCTAGAATGCAAAGAAGTTGTTCAACATGGCTCTGTATCACAGTATTTTTCTTTGAGAATGTTCTCCCCATTATTTAGGACAAATCTGGTGCTGAAGTCAGTGGGAAATTTACCCCAAGTAGAAAATACAGTGTTACAAACTTTATCTGCGTGACACTTGAATAATTTTCAAGCCTTAGTTTCTCCCCAATAGCTCGTGCTGCTATACCCTTTGTGTTGCATTAATAATTTTTTTTTTTTCTGTTAGGGAGTAATTGTTTCCATTCTGATAAAGCACCATGAGTTTTGTTGTAACTTCTGGTTTGTGAAGTTACTGTTTGTATGTTTCATAAGGGGAAAAGTGGTGACAGTACGGTGCTCTTTATAGGTTGCTAACATTCACTGAAATATCCATATTTTAGGTAGGCTGTCTAAGGGTACAAAAGTCTGAGTTTCTTTACAAAAGAAATCCTGAAAAATGTTTAATTTCAAGATGTGTCTGAATGTTCTGTAATGAATATTTTGTTAGAGATGGATCTGAGCATCAAATCTTGTGTGTATTCCTAGAGAAACTATAGTCTGATTTTGGCTTTTGCTGCGGAGGTCTGACTCTGGTTAAATGTATTGAAAAAGTTATGCAAGGTAGGCTTTATGGTTGATTTATATTTAAGTTCTGAAATGGTCTGATTTTGGCCAGTACTGAGCTTGTAACAATGTTTCCTTGAAATATAGCTGATTAATTAACATCTGTTAGTGAAGAGGAACAATGAAAAAATAAGCAAGCAAGCAGTTAGGAAGGCCAGGACAAGAAACTAGAAGCAGCAGTTGCAACACACCGCAAGTGTACTTGGATGTGCTCTAGGAAAAAGTTTGAAAACTGGAACTTCACTAATACTCATAATTAGGATAGGTTGATTAAATAGAGCTCAGGACCCAAAGCGTCAGTTGTTTAGTTTATAAACCGAAACCTGCTCTCTTGCCTAACTACGGTTTAAGACTTGTTCAGATTGCTATTAGGTAGCACAGGTAAATTTGAACATATTCTTGTACCGTGTTTATCTAACTGAATACATTCTCTTCACCTCATCTTCTTATTCATCCTAGTCTTATTTTACTTATATTTTTCAGTAGTTTCATTTAATTTGTTAAGTAGCTTACCCATATGCCAGATGGCTAACCGCTTCACATAGAAAATAATACCAGTAGAATCTGGTTTTAGCAACCTACACAAGTGATGTTTTTCCAGAGGTTCATATTGTTAATCCTATCCTGTATGGTTTCTTTAGGTTCCAAAATGGCACATTTACTATTCTGAAGTATAGCTGCCTGAGGTTTTCATTCTAATGTTCAGTAACATTTATGGCTTTGTAAATCCCACCAGTTGGCTGTATTTTTCTCTGACACACCTTTCCCTTGAATTTTAAGAGAGTTCACAATTTGTCTGGGAGGTAAGGAATGATAAGATAAAATGAATGATAAATGATAAAATGAATGATAAGATAAAAATCATCTTGCACAGAGGTTAGAAGTGCTCATGTTTGATGGCTGTTAGTTATTCAGAATTGTTGGGCACAGACTTGACTGCAAGATAGTTGCAAAAGCATAGATTTGTGTTTTTGAGAGGATATAAAAATAGCACGTATGGTTATAAGACAGTGATCTGTAATGATCACTCAAAAATTCTGGCTCCAGCCAGAACTGCTACATCCTCCCAAAAATCCTGGCTCCAGCGTGCTGCTGGTTTGTGAGAGGTTGTGTTAACAACTGAAGTGAGACCTATAGCTAATTCCTCATTTTCTTTATAGTTTTTCCTCAAACATTTGTAAAACTTGCTGTTGCAGGAATACTGAGATCTCACAGCTACCAATTCCAACCCAGAGCTCTCATTGATCACCACTTAAGAACATTGCAGGGAGTGCAACATACTGCTTGTTTTTGTCATGCATTTCTTGCATGGTGGTCCGTGACTCTGGAGAGTAGTCTCAGCACTAGTTCCTTCTGTTTCTCTTTTTTTTTTTCTGAACTCTAGGAATATATTTTCATTTTGCACCTCCTAAATATCAGTCAGAACCTCTTTTCCAAGGAGCTTTGTCAAGTAGCAACAGTTCAGGAAAAAGCTGGTCTTCCCTGTTTGTACTGGCTTTTGATTCATTCTCTGTTTTGCTGAATGTGCAAGTTGCCTGTTTTTCCCATATTTATGAACACGCAGTTTCGTGAATGTATTTTTCACAATTTATTTGCCCAATTCTTTGTGTAGTTGCCCTGTCGCAGAGAATCTGCAAACACAATGACCGTGGCTCCCGAGGAATTTCTGTGACAATGGAGAAGAATTCCCAAGTGACACAAACCCTCCTCTTCCATCCCTCAAGTGCTCCTAGTCTGAGTGTTTCCAGTGCAGAGGGAACACAGTCCTATTACCTTTGTGATTTAGCTAGTCCGTCTTCCGGAGCAACTTTATTCCATAGCAGATTTCTGCTTTTATTCAGAAATTTTCAGTCTACAGACACAAGAGGATTGAATGACCACCCTTCCCTTTCCATTTACACCTCCTAGTGATTTTATATGCAGTCTGAAAGGATGTTTTTTCAGTTGCATTGGATGACAGTTCAGCAGGCAGAGTGTGGTGGTGTGATAGAGTGGTAAAAACGAGTTTCTGAAGAGATGAAGAAAACTGTAGGCATGTAGGAAATGTAAGCGTAAATGGAATCATTAATGAATCCAATGGACTACTGAGTATCTTCTGTTCTCCAAAGGATTATAGCAAAGTGTAGCTGCATTTAATATAGATGTTAATAACTTGTGTTGCTTGGCCTAGGGACATCAAGATGTTGCTGTAGACAGTTTAGTGTGCAGCTGTGTTTGCAATTGTAAGCTACACACTACAACATACAGGAGTGAAGGATCATATGGAAAAGATTAAATGTCTTTATAGAAACCTGCTCTGCTGTATCATTTAGAGTAATGCTTTGTGCTAGTTATCCTGTGGAAAATTGTTCATGCAAATAAAAGAAATCAAAATGAATAGGCTAGGATTGTTTCCTGTAGACAAATCTTCTAATTGCGGCTAAAAAGGGCTGCAACAAAACAATAAAAAAAGAGGGGTTTCAGAGAGGGTCGTGCAACAAGGGCACATTCATGAAATTTCAAGGAAGCAAGTTCAAAAGTGATGAAAAGAAATACCAATATAATGTGTGGTTGGCCTGGAAACTCCACCACATGAGTCATGGAAGGCAGGAATTTAGTGAGTCAAAAAGGAATTAGATATTTTATACAGATAACAAAATGACTTAGAATTATCTGAACTGATTTTGGTAACTGTGGAAGTTCTGTTCCCTGTTCAAGAGGTTATTTACAATTTTGTATTAGTAAATGGGTGAAAAAATCCCAGGAGCGTGAACCTTGACAAGGACACAGCACTTCTAGCTATGTGCCCAGCTATTGTGTTTTCTTTTTATATGCCACCCTTCTGGATGCAATCTTTACTAGACAGAGGACTGGCTTCAAAGAGGTGGTTGGATGGCTCCCAACGTAGGTGTTAGGGCACTTTGCCTCGAGGAAACCAGTGTAAGTTTGAATCTCCTAAGACTCAGGAATGGATTTAGGGTAGGTTTCCCAACTTTTTGATAAACGCTTTAGCCTCTTTGCTCTTTTATGGTAAGTAGATAACACTCCTCTTAATGGAAACTATTTAAAAATGTTAGGATAAGTAAAATTCTCTAAAACAATATCTGTTGCAGCAGGAGTTTTGTGGATGAAAGGTCCATCTCCTTGATTCAGGTATCTGAGTCCAGGAGATGGAGAAAAAAAAATTAGTGTGGAAACAATCTGTCCTTCATAACTCCAAATTTTGGATTCTGTCATAGGGGTGAGACAGAAGGGAACAGATGCAGAGCAGCACATTATTTGTGGGTGTCCAGAGACTTCATGTGAGCTGGTCCATCCCGTGGGCAGCTGGTTATCCTATACGTAATTTCCTCAGGGCTTTGGACTGCGTGCTGCTCTATCAGCTGCTGGTGACTGCAAATGTTAGGATGCTAATCAGCTAGATTTTGGGACCGATCCCACACTCCAGTGTATTTAAACTGCAAGTCACCTGCTCAGTATAAACTGCAGTATAATTTAATTTAGCGTTTTGATGTTCATATACCATGACACTAAATTCTGACGTGAAACCAAATTCAAAGCCAATTCTGTCCTCTTAATCTAAATCAAAATAAGGTGAAATCCTTGGTATGGGATCTGATCCAACTTTCAGTGTACTCACTGCCAATCTTTCATTGATTTCAGAGGTAGTTGTGGGACATAAGTCTACAAGAGGAAGAAAAACAAAACAAAACCTTTTCCTAATTAAAAAGAAAAAATGTATTTTAACATTTTTCCTGTATCACGGACAAAGTAACAGTGAAAAGAAAATGAATTAAGACTTTCTTACAACATTTTTCATTCTTTATTTATTTTTATAGTTAGTTTTAAGCTGTTAAGAATTATAACTCTTAGTTATAAAGTATTTCCAACCAAACAGTTTAATTCACAGCCATAAGGTCTCTTATGGAAATGGTTTCTGCCATCGGTTGATAATTTTCTTGTATAGTGTTATTCCTTAATGGCCAGGGTTTTACTTTAAGCACAAATACAGACTAGCAGCAGACAACAAAAAGAACCCAATAGCAGATCT
Organism: Anas acuta; assembly: GCF_963932015.1. Classification (NCBI taxonomy): domain Eukaryota; kingdom Metazoa; phylum Chordata; class Aves; order Anseriformes; family Anatidae; genus Anas; species Anas acuta. Next base: position 71,315,521 of record NC_088982.1, on the reverse strand, counting down.
ATCAAACAGCAATGTGGATAAAATAAAAGCTCCATTTGGGAGTTTGCACATTTCTACAGCCTTGGGGCTGCAGTATACATTTCTGTCAACGCTGTTTATGTGAAAAATAGCATTGACGTGGTGTAATTGGTACAATAATGTAGCAGAAACACAGTTATGTGTGATAACACGTAATCTTGCAGCCATGTTCCTGGGAAGAAATGAAATGTAAAACAAAGATACTTCACCTCACGATCCTGTTGCAAGGTGTGCATCAAGTACTTTCGTACAGACTTAGGTGTCTAGATCTGTGCTCACCCAAAATCAGCCTCGTGTTGTCTGCTAAAGAACACGTTGCTTGTAGGTTCATCAAGAGCAGTGTGGGTGAGCTTGTGGTGCTTCTGTCCAAGGTTTGTAGTCAGATTTCAGAATTTCAAGTTGTTCACCATCTCAGCAGGAAATCAAGTCAGGGGAAAAAGCCCATGCCAAAATTTGACTCTTTGATACGGAAAATTCAGAAAGTATTGCTTTCTCTTGGATGAGTTTGTTACCAGTTCCTTTTGGTTTTGTTTTTCAAATTGAAATATTTTAATCTAGGAAGTGGCATGCTCCAAGATGGGAAAAGTGGGGCAGGTGGTGTAAATATTTTTAAATTTAATCATAGCTAAAAGTCTAAAAGAGTCAGCTGTTTTTCACTTTTTATCAGTATTCCAGAAGGCTTTCATCTATGTTAGTGCTTTGTTCCCCCTCCCCTCCTTTTTTTTTTTGTTTCCCAAGTAGGTAGGTAGCAAGGGAAAAGACCACCAAAAATATCAGTGAAATAAAATGATGTAAAACTTGGCACTAAGCTCAGCAAGTCATCTCTTTTCTGGAGAAGGAAGAACAAGAGTTGCTTATTTAGCAACTTTTTTCTTTTTTTTTTCCCTTTTTTTTTTTTTTCTCCTTAATCTCACCTTTTTGTGGCCTGCAGCTGGTTTCTGAAAAGATCTTTATATGTGTCTTTATAAACCACAAGACACAGAGCTTGAGAGCTGTAGGTGTGCACCAGAACTGCTTGTGCTCAGGGCTGGCTGTCCTCATTTATTTTTAATCATCACTTCCTAGATGTAGATTGTGGGCTGGAGTTTACCACTCCATTCGCATGCTTTCCAGTCTTTTCATTCGTCAACTATTGTCTCAACACCAAAAGAAATGGTGGTGTGCTGCATAGTCTGTATCAACCAGAACATATTACTTTGTCCACCTTATGTTGCTTATAAAGCATCTAACGTGTTTTACACTTCATTCTCCGCTCTTTCATTAATCTTCATAAAAATGGGCTCACCCCCAAATAGTTTTCCCACTGTTCCAGGAAAAAAAAAATAATATATATATATATATATATATATATATTTTTTTTTTTTTGCCCTATGAGGGGAAAAAAAAAAAGAATATCACATTTCTACAGATTTGTATTTTTAGAGTATTTTTTTGAAATGCACATGCATTTTTGTTTCATAGGCTACTTCTGCTACAAGTTATGCATTTAAATACTGAAACACTCTAGAGATGGTGAGAATATATGCGTGTAGTCATACGTTTTGACAGTTATGTCAAAATTATTGAGTACCCATGTAATTCTTCACAGACAACAAGTGTATGTGCTTTCCAGTTCTATAATGATATTACCTACATATACCTGCACATTGCTATTTTTTGTCCAATCCTATTTGACTGATGTCAGTCATTACTTGGCCTCCACGTATGAATAAACTCTGATACTTGACTATAATTTGGCAATATTCTAATTATGCCTGACTCTTTAAAAGTGTTTTGGAGGGAATCGGGAAGCTATTTCCCATTGAATTTCTGTGGGATTTTAATGTCTAATGCCTTGTGGGCTCTGCTGAAAACCTCGAGTTCTTCCACAACCATATCATATTTTTCCAGGTACTGAGAGAATAGGAAGGCAGCTAAGACCATTTGTCAAATACATTTTATTTTCATCTACAGAAAGCATGTGTGCTAACCAGCATTCTCCATATATTATTCACATTATCTAAGGGTGGCAGGTCCATTATACTTACAATATATTGTAACTGCTGGAAATGTTTTTAATATGCAACGATAATATATTGCATTAAAAATACATCTTTCTTCCATGTGCATTTTTGAGAAGCCATTTGGGTCCCCTATACATCAGGATTCATCGCTGCCCACGTTGCGGTGTCACAGCCAAGCACTGATGGGGCTGCTTTCTGCAGCTGCACTATGCTGAAACCGAGCGGGGTTCGTATATATCAGGTTTGATGTCACCTTGGCATTAACACAGGTGTGAGCCTGCAGAAATGTAGCTGTTCCTACTTAGCAGACCGTCTCAGAGCCTATCTGAAACAGCTTCTGCATGGATGTGCTTTTTCTGTATTCACACAGACTGATTTTCAGTGTTCCTTTTAGAACGTGATCCTCAGTATTTTTACTTATTGTATACAAATGTTCCCTTCTTCTGTAAAATGGAGAAAGAAACCGAAAAGGCACAATAGTTCAATTTATCCTAAGCATTGCAAGAGTTTCATCCAGAGAAGGGCGATCCATTTGTAGCAAATAATATATTCAAATGTTACCCTTTTTTTTTGGTTTGTGGTCTATTGAAGTGCAAGACTTTTTTTTTTTTTAATGAATTTGCTCATTGTTTTGAAACTGCTGAGAGAACACTTCAAGCAAAAGTTTCCGGCCTGTGAGTTGTTTGCAAATAACTTATTTAAATTGTCTTTCACTATTCATTATTTATGAATTGGTGTGAATTCATGCCCTCATGGATAAAGCTTCCATAAACTTTGGCAGGGAAATCGATGCCATTTCCCAAGGGCACACAAGCACCTCTGGGCTGAACTTTCCCAAGAGTATGATTGTGGTGACTTTGCCGAATCTCCGTGTAGCTGGTGTCTTCTAGTTGGCTTCACTGTCTTATAAGACTTCTTGATCTTCTTAATTGTTTATAAATCTCTTTCAAATGTGTTTCGGCTGCTTCTGCCCAGGGTTTCACCACATTCCTTGCAGACCGGGGATACCTTTTGGAAGCTGAGATGGAAATAGTTTGTGACAGCAGGCTGAGAAACGTAGGTTTTATTCTTCCTATCCGGAGGCAGGAGGTTTGAAGCAATGGAAAATTAATAAAGACAGAACAAAGAGGCCAGATGTTGTGAGGCGGACTAGAGGAGATTCAAAAAGCACTTTCAGCAGGAGCAGAGAAGATACAGGCATGCTTATATGACAGGAGATGGGTTAGTTGACCAAGGTCAAAGACAGTGAGCTCAGTCGGGCTGAAAAATTCTTTCAGAGAACAAATCCCAAAATATTTTAGGTGGTTTCATGTCGTCTGGGGACTTTCTCAAAAATACTGCTGTGTAGAAAGTAAAGATGAATGATGTTTGAATCCTGCTTGCAGCCTGTTTGTGCCTCTGGCTGGTGCCACGTGCAAGGCCATCGAAAGGAGTAAAGTAGCCCAGAGGGATATAATCCAGATTATTGCAGAAGGATGGGGTTCTGCAAGAAAGTTAGCTAAAATTTCAAGGGTATCTCTGGGACCTTCCTAGGATGAGATCTCAGAAGAGAATCCATGCCATGGGAATAAAAAGGCAAATGCCACGCAGAAGCCTGCCCTACACCTGGGGAGTCCTAAAGCACTTACAGCCTCGTGGACTGAGGAATTTCACCACGTTACAGATAGAGTCCTTCACATTTTCACGAGTGCCCATGTAAACGTTCACCTTGCTTGGCACTCTGTTTTGGGGGAAAATTAATAACAAGTGTTACAAGCAGACTAATAGTGTGTAGTTTTAATTAAACAGCTTGTGAGTAAACAGCTTGTAGTTTTAATTAAACAGCAGTGCCTTAGCTAAACCCTTTGTTTTAGAGTCTTTTTGCTTGTCATTTATGATGGGCTAAAACTTTGCCTCCAGCTTAGTTTTGCCATACTGCATAATATCACAAATACATTTCTAGGTCTTCCACTCATTCCCTTATCTTTCCTAATTTGACTCACTTAGGGTGGAAGGCAATACTTTGAACGTGCATTATTCCCGCAGGAGTCAGACAAAGGCTGCTATATGGGAGCCTGTCAAAGCTTAGGTAGCCTTGCAGCCTTCTGTCTCTAATGCCTTATTATTTTCTAAGGACTTCAAGGAACAGCTTGAATTGGAGTTGTAGTTGCTGCTGTTCATATGTGCAATGTGTTCATGTTGAGCTACTTTAGGTTATGACAAAGAAGTCATAATTCTGGGAGCCTATGAGCTTCACATTCATCGTGATAGGAAAGATTCTGGTTGTGCTTTTCCCAGAGGTACTGACCTTTCTTTGGGGCTTTCTGTGCTTTTCTTTAGCAGTTGTTAAGACCTAATCAAATGATTTATTTAGTCGTTCTGCAGGCTGCTTCTGGCCAGTCTCCCTTATAGCATGTATCTTTAATGAAACTTCTTGTAGGCCAAAGAAAATGTAGTCACATGAACAATTTTTGAGCTGTACTCATTTGTGAGAGCTACATGCAACCTGGTGATCCTTCCAGCGTTTGAAGGATGTTGCATTGTTAATTTTATGTCGCTTTTTATAGAAAAATATTCAGTGGACATCAAGAAATCAGCGCAGTTTAACTAAGACCTTCCACTCAAATTGACAAAAGGACTTGAACCATGGAAGGGACTACTCTTAAGCTGCAATCTGTTTAAGCAAAATTAAATTATTTCATCACTGAACAAAGTATTGATTTTTAGATAATTTATCAGGAATGATGCTGTAGTTTTGGAGTTGCAAGCAGTTAACTTCTACTCTCAGCCCTGCAGACTTTGCGAGATATTTTACTTTGACATATTAAGCTAATATGGAGAAATCTATGTCTTTGGGTCAAATGCATCATTTTCATCAGGTGGATAAAATTTGCTTGTATTAATTACCTTGTGATTGAGTAATTTTTCCAAAATAAGATGGCTTCAGGAACTTCTGAGGGTAACCCGGTAATAATATGAGCAACATCTGTAAGAACCCATAATGAAGACTAAAAGAGCGGCATAATGGCTTGTCTTTACCATTTCTGATATAATCATTACTGTATTTAGCAAGTGAAGGGACCTGGGCTAAATTATTCCTTGTTAAAGCTGTAGTTTCTGTGGGATTTCTGTGGATTCTTACAGATTGTGATGTGAAACCAGTTTCTGCCAGCTGATACCGACAGAGATGTATTGAACAGTTTGACTGCTCTACATATACTTACACGTGGGAGAATGATTTTGTAATCAATGAATTATTTTCTCATATACCTTGCAGAAAATTGAAACAGTTTTTCAAGCATGTATTTAGACTCTAATAGGAAAAAAACAAAAGATACGTTTAAGAACCATTTACCTTTTTATTCCAGTTGGCTGTATTTGCTACATGGGACTTTTCTTTATAATAACTAATTCATTCTGACACTAAACATATGTATTGAACAATTTTGTACTCTAATCACCTTAAAAATGTCTTCTGTCACTTAATAGGGCACCTGGTAAAGGAATTCAGTTGGCTGGTAATATTTTAAAATCTCCTTTCTTTTACAAAAATCATATTTATATGCAGATAGGGACTTATACTTTAACTGCCTGTGTCCTGTTGCTTTATTAGTTGTGATGTCCGAAGAGCATTGATGGAATACAAGATACCCTAAGGGCAGTATAGTTACTTCTAGTGGAGAACGAGCAGAAGAAACTCATAGTTCAATTTAGACAGATTTTTAGAAAAGGACCCGTTTCTTTCTTCTCTTTTAAGTGAATATTGAGGAAGTTGGGTATTTAAAAAAAAAAAAAAGTCAAAAAAAGAAAAAAAAGAAAAGAAAAGGATTATGTATTTTTGAGAAGTGCTCTAAATCAGTATAGTTTGTGTACTTTTCTGATGCCTTCTAGCATATTTATCAGCTTTCCAGTGAACAGCCCCCCTCCCATCCCTCTTTTTGGTCCCATGTCCTCGCCATGCCCCCGGTAACATTCTGCCTGCTGTGCTTTGTGTTGTGGGGTCAGATGCAGAGTGCTTCTACAACACGACATAAAAATGTGAATTCTTTAAAATACTGATGGCTAATAAGCTATGGGAAAAGGGGTGAGGAGAAAACACAAGGTTAGTATTTTTGTGCTTTTCCAAATCAATTACGAACAAGAAGACCATGGTTCAAGGAGCATTCAGTAGCCAGAGAATGCCAGCTTGAGATGTTTCAATGCAAAAAATGTTGCTTATTCATCCATGCACAATGAAGGTATTCAGCAAATTTGGTTTTGAAAACGTACAATTATTATCCTGTTTTCTTTCTTTGGTGAGCTAGCAAGCAAAATATGAAAATACAGAATTGAGTCTGTGATACACAAGGATTTTCTGTGTTTGGAAGTCACTGTGTTGGCAGTGCAAGAGTCCCAGAGCCTTCCGTTGCCATCACCATTTAACAAGCATCACTTCTTGCTCCCCTTCCTCCCCCCAGAAACCCTGAGCTGTGAGAGGCATATGAATTTGGGCTCTAGCCCCTTTCAAATGCTCGTCTTCTGACTGGGATTTCTCTAATAGCAAAGCTGAAAAAAAAAGCCTATGAAGCTCACAACTGAAGGATAGGGACATCAAATTCTTAAAATGATTAAAAAAAAGTGTGAAATATTTACATGGTTAATAGGAACAGCAGCAAGCGTATTAACAAGAATCAAATACGTAAGGAATTGAATCCTTTTTCTTTATCACAAAGAATAAAGGCAACCACCTGTGGGCTGACCTTTTACCAGTGCCACAGGCTGAGACATGTCCACAAACTATTTCCAGCTTCTTGCTTGGGTCCTGCTCCTGACAACACAGCTATCAGAATCTGCATTGGTTGAATTAAAAGTTAGTTTGGCTATTTGTATGTGGAATGTAGTCTGAATGTGAATTTAGGATGAATTTGCTCTCACCCCAGTTTCTGCTAGGTCTTGGAGCTCACCAAACAGCATCACAAGGGAGATAACCTTCAGATAACTGTTGCTTTGAGTGACACATTGGGGTTGTTCTGAATTGAAGGGGTATGGCTTGAGCTCTAGCCAGTTCTCTGAGTCATTCAATTACTAATTTCATTAGCAAAAAGCTAATAAATAAAAAGCTTTGAAATAATTGCTAATTTTTTGGAAGTTAGTAGGCGACAGAGTTGTCAACATGTAACTGTAGAAGATGAAGAGTGTTAGAGGACTGCTTTTCTGTTAATTCCCCCCTTGCCTGCAGTTAGGAAAATGACTAATTGCAAGTTTCTGGACTCATATCCCAGCAGTAAAAAAATCATATGTACTTTTCCATTTGGGCTAAGGACAGAAATACTAGTTTTTGCTTATTAAAGAATTGACTTCTCTGCTTTTTTTTAACAAGCTTATTTTATTTATTAACCAGGAAGATAAGGCACAAGCTCTTGGTAAAACTGTTCCAAGTTTTAATCATGAAAATTACACAAACCCATGTAACTGTTTTTTATTCCATTAGAAAATAAAATAAAATAAAATAAAATGCTTATATTAGAACTACTGTATGTTGGATATAGAAAGTTTCTTCCCTTCTTTCTTGTGTCCCAGGACTAATATTGAAAGAAAATCAATTGCTTGGGACTTAGAGTAGCCAAGTAGCTAAATCTAGTTTTCTATCTTTCTTGTTAATTTGTGTAAAAAAAAAAAAAAAAAAAAAAAAAAAAAAAGCAAAACTAATGGGGAAATAATATTCCACAGTCATTTCTTAATTGCCGAGGGATGATAATTTGGGTAAAATGCTCTCTAAAATATGTGGGTCTAGTTTTTAAAATACTTTTACTGCAAAATATTGGTCTTTTGGTTTGTGATCTGTAGCTGATAGTGTCTGTATCAAATCTGTGCCTTGAACTGATCCTTACTTTGAATTTTATAGTTAGAGATTGCCTTAATTTTAGTCAGTGCCCTCATGTAGCATTAAAAATGGTACGAGTTCAAGGATAATCTATTTATCTCTCTATATTTTTTTGCGTACGTTAGCTTTTAAATTAAGCGTGAATATGTTATTAAGGAATAGAAGTGAGAGGAGAAAATGGAAATAAACTAGCACTTCTCTAATTCTTCGGGTTCACGAGTCTTAGGTAGAAGTGCAAAGGAAAAGGATTCACAATAAAGAATCTGATTAAAAGGTCTGGTTTAGATTGCTGTGTAAGCAGGAAATGATGAATCTTGGCAGCCTCTCAACTGTGAAACAAAGCGGTGAAGAAAGCTGAGGCTGATACTTTGGATAGACAGGAGGAAAAAAGGGGACCCAGAAAATAGGAAATTGCAGACATATTTCATCTTGGCAGAGCCTGAGAAATTGGTTATCTTTAGCACCATTGTACGAACAATTAGTTATTATTTGTCCTGAGGAAAAGCTGAGGGTTAATTCTCTAACCAATAGGCAGAAAATAAAGCCAGTGATGTGGGGATTGGGTGTTAGCATAAAATATTGCTAGGCTGCCTGTCCTCTGCCTGAAGAAACATAATTTTAAGGGGTAAATCACACACGTTATTAGAAGAAAAAGCTCAGAGAGCCCACAGGGGTTACAGTAGGCCAATTTAGCAGCTGATGTGCCTAATCTGAGTTAATCATCATCCTTACCAGCGGAGGGATGCTCAGAATGAAATACTTGCTTCTAAATCTACTAAGTGTTATTTTTCTCTCTTTTTCCTTTGCTTTTAAGAAAAAATGAGGTGGTGTGCAGATTGTTTTCTTGATTATTAAATAGAGGTTTGTTCCAGCCGCTCTCAAAACCAGGAATAGCCAATGACTCCCCATGACTTCAGGCCAGCTCCAGTGCTTGCTGAAACCAATGGAAGGAGTTTTTCTGCAAGCAGTAGGAAATGTCAGAGTTAAAGTGTTCCAGCAACATTTTTCTGTTCCTATTACATGTGGAAGTTCAAACTGTTCATGTTCAAAATCAGATGATGAGCTGTGTTGTGAATCTGTTGTTAGATGGGCAAGCTTCATGCCTGAAGCCAGGCACAAAGTTAGAGGCATACCTGAAAATATAACTGTAGGATATTTATTCTCTCTTGATGACATTCACTGCTACTAAAAACCTCACTTTGACATGCTGTTTCTTTTACAATTTGTTTCTGAATGCAGTCATCTTTTAATTTATGCTGGATGGAAGTGGCTTGATGTTATTGGTCATTACACACACCCTGTGTGAAAATGTGATGATTTTCGTGCTTGGTTACATTTCTGATCTAAAATATCCTTGATTTATGTAAGAGAGTATTTTCAGTTATGGATCTTATGTTCAGGACTACTTTCAGTAATGAAGATACACGTTTTGCTTTCCTCCTTGTTTGTGTTTTATGAAGAATTTCATGCTGGAAACCTCTGCTTCTTTTTCTGTAGAAGCCCTTTCTCCCAGCACTGTGCTTGCTGACACTCTCTTCTCCCCCACGCGGGAGAAAAGCTCATCCAAGTACATGTGCAAAGTTACCTATCCGAGTGCAAAGCTCTGTTTGCATCTGACAACCCTACCCACCCCAAATTCACACGTAGCAGGAACGTTTCCTTTAGTCACAACACGAGCTCGGCGAGCGTTGTTTAGCATTTAACTTCTTGCTTCTTAATTGCTTTTGCCTGTTCTTGTATAGTAACTGTGATTTGCTAAAAACTAAGAGAGGTCAGAGTCCTTGGCAAGTCTTCTCCTCTTGTTATTTGAAATCTTTGGATTGGTGTCATTTAATAGGAATTTTAGAGGGCCTAGCCTTGAACATGGCAATGCTTTGGAGCAATTGATCATTGTATTCCCACTATTGTCTTAATGGTGTTGCCTTGAGCTCTGTTACAACAGAAGCCAACTGGCTCTTTAAAAGAAAGAAAAAAGTTCTTGAATTCAAAAGAAACCATACCAGCTCTTTACAAGTCTCTCAGGGATTTTATGGTTTTATGTAGAACCCTTAAACTGCGTCTTTGAGCAGCAGCTGCACTTGCCACACTTAGAAGTCATTCCTGTAATTTCACTACTCATGCCAAGCTAAAATAAAACACCTCTGGTGCTTCTTCTGAAACTTTCCACTCCAGATAAGGCCAATAAGTATTTTTGGAAATGTTTCTTAGAAAGGTTGGTATAATTAGGCTTGCTTTCCTTTTTTTTTTTTTTTTTCTTCCGTCTGTTTATTTGTTTGGCAAAAGACCATTTTTCTACATTGATCTGAGAGGGCAGCGTTCCATCTGGCCTCAGCCTCGGCATTCACCCCTATCATCAATCTGATCTTGAGAAACTGTCTTGTACTGAATGTGAAAAATGAGCCTAATTCGTCTCTGTGTTTATAAATAGCTGCTTTCCAAGCACTGCGTTGTAGCATGCTTACAAGTACAGCAGGTACTTGCTCGAGAAACAGATTTATTTACCAACTCTTCCTTTGCAAGCTCCTGTTGTTGCCCTTGTTTGCTGGTTACCTGGACATTAGGGCAGCTGAATCTCTGAATGATGTGAGCATGGGTGCTGATACAAGTTGAGCTGATGTCAAATGAGCAACCTTTTAGTGCCCCTTCTGCTCTGGCTGGAGAAAAAGGGAAAGCGAGCATCCTCCAGGGAGTACAAGAGGATGTACATTACGAGAAGGTTGCCCCCAAAATGTCCCTCAGGGATATAAAGGTTTCATGAAGTGTAGGTTTTGGGTAGCAGCAACAAATCCTTGTGCTGCTTGAAAGCAGCCAGGAAACATTGTGACTCAAAAAGTCCCAATCTGCCGTCTGGAATGCTCTTGGTCGATGATTTCTGAGCGTTGTCCAGAGTTGGCTTTCACGCAAGCCAGGCCAAGCCTCACAAAGTGCTGCCTGTTACGAATCGGAAGATACATCTTGTCATAGTGCTGGCTGGCTTTCCCTTACCTGATGCTGCAGTGCTATAGATCGTGGCGTAAATGGAGGATAGATCCTTCCTTCCCCAAAACGGGGTTTAAAAATAGCCAGATTACCAATTTGTCTACTTTTTCTTTTGGTATCCTGTGCAATTCACTGGCCTTTTACATGCCTAGAAGGTTTCTATAGTCTACAAACTTTCATGTAAGCAGTTGTACTTTGTGCTGTTCTGTATAACTTTATAGCTTTCATCTATGGCCCTCTCAAAATAATGTTTTTAAAGGGAAGGAATGAGTGATGGGGACAGTGATGGAGGGAAGTAATATTATAACAATATGGCTTTGATTTTTCTACTCCAAAGTTGTTTCTGTTACCTTCATTTTGGGAATGGGATTGGCCTAGCCAATTCTTTCTTCCCCACCTAGACAGAGCAGAAAACAAAGAAAGGAAAAGTTAATGAGAAAAGGTAAGGCTGAATAGTAGAGGGAATACTACTAAGATAGTAAAGGATTTTGTAATGAACGTGCGTGTTGCCTGAACTCAGGGTTCTGGTCAAAAGTTTCTTGTGAAATGGCATTTTGGATAGTAAGGGAGAATCACTTGCCTTTTATCAGTTTTCTTGGAAAAATGTGTGGAAAGAGGGTGGGTCAATAAAATTTTGTAGCCAAGTAACTGCCTCTCAATATACATTTAATTCCAGCAATTTGAAGCAATTCCCCTTGGTAGTAGCTGTAAGAGAAATTCAGACCCTTGATTTGGTGCCTGCATGCAGATTGAGGGCTGTAGTGTTAGTTGCCCAAGTCTGAATATTTTGGATTAAAGATTCAATCTGTGAAAACTTTCAGATGGAAAAAGCCAAGGGTATTCTACTTGCCTCACCAAAGACCCTCTTAACCTACCACCCCAAACTCTGAATTTTGTCTTTGCAACTTCAAGAATTCCTCGTTATGAGGAATTATTAAGAATTCCTCACTTGTAACCATCTGGGTTTTCCTTTTTGAAATCGCATTGCCACTAGTGAGCAATAAGTTCTCACAACAAGGAATCCCACCTCTTTTTCCAAGTCTTTTTGCTTACTGTGGATGGTAGCATTTCCTTTTTACGTGTTACTCTTACTTAGTTTCTACTGAAATGATTAATAACGACGTGCCTTACCTGTATTGTCTGAAGTGGCATAATTTAGAAACACAGAAATAAAACCAGAAAAACAACAGCTTTGATTTTTGTTAGCGTTTGTGTGGGTGAAGCCATGCTAAAGATTTGATAACTCCCATAAATCTTCTTGAGCTAAGTCTCTTTGACTTATTTACCTTTGTAGTTGTGGCTTTGTTCTTTTCTTTGGTGAGCTATTTTCTACATCATGCGCTCCCTAGCCTTGGCAGATTAATCCAATCAAAGAAGATACTCTATATTATGATTACAGCAGCTGCTCTGCAGATACCTATTTGTCCTGGCCAAAGTGAAATCACCAGTCATGAGCGAGTAGCATCAAGTCTGGTTGTTTTATAGACAACATGAAGCTCTTTCATATTCAGTGGTCCCGTGGATGATTGATAGACCTCATTATTTTGAAGAGCTATTGCACTGTAATGTTTCCAGATGTTCTCCAATGGAAGCTTGTGTTATTGCTACAGCGAAGTATTAATCAGTCAATAACCCATGTCACTCATTGCCCCTCTATGCAATCACAGTGTTCTGATCGTGTGGTTTGGCTTCGTTTACAAAAGAATCATCGATTCCAATGGGTTATCGTTCTGCATGCTACAGTGCAGACCAGCAGAGGCACAGTTGGAGTGTGTGACACGATCAGCCTCGTACGAGCCAAGTGGAGTCAACTGCGATCAATACTTAGGCGAAAAGTCATCAGGGAAAACCCAAATGCTGCAAAAACCTTTTCTAGTGAGTCAACATAGAGGACAGCAGACCATCCGTTACTCAACATTTGCTCCACGTTGTGCTAGAAGGCATTCTGCTGTCGAGGGCTCTTCCTTTCATAAAGCAATTGCAGTGCTGTAACCAGAAGATGCGAGTTTGATTTCAGCAGCTTTTCTTATTTACTAGAGCTGGCTTCGATACTGTGATAGCGAATGTAATTTGGTTGCCAGAATGTTCTGATGTAAGCCAGAAAAATGGGTGGATGCATTTACCCTCAGAGTAAGAAACAGAGGCTAGAGATTTTTGCTGTTTGTAGAACATACCATGTTAATACGGACTTCCAGGCTGCAATTAATTCTGATAAAATCAGTTAAAACAGTTGCTTTGCAAATTCTTGTTTAAGAACATGTATAAACAGTAACACCAAACCTAAATGATGATTTCATCCAAATTCATTCAAAACATGGATTGATAATCCTTGTAATTCTTATGCTAAATTGTGTGATATTTAGTGATTTTTTTTTTAAACCTTTGGTCTTCAGAGTCATCTTTTAAAAGGACATCTGAAGATATTTTATAGAAAGAAAATGAGTCTACAGTATTAAAGAAAAATGCCCCTTACGTTTTCCAGTTACCTCCAGGTTCCAAACCAAGAAAGAGAAGAAGAAATTGAAATGTGCTATGGTGAGAAATCAGATTCATTTTCCCAGTTGCACAGTTCAGGAGAGGAACCTGGCTTATGACTTAGCAGCCCTTGGAACTGGCCATGCAGGAATTGGGTGCGGGGCAGGGATCTGCGTGGGCTCACAAAGCTTCCTGATGGAGCTGGTTCCAGGCTTCAGCTGTTCTGCTGGCAGGGTGCCTGTGCCAATAGTCAGCATCCTCTACAAGGTGCAAAGAGACATGAGTAAGCACTTCTGGGCAGGCTGTAACTTCAGACACTTTGCTATCTTCGTTTGTCACTTGGGTACCTCTGGGCTTTGCACAGTGTGAAGCTTTTTTTAGAACTTTTTAAGTTGCAAATTTTTTTTGGTCATATTTAATAACCTATGCTAAGCAATTTCTTTATTGGGTTTATGTGTATTTCTTTAATGTTGCTAGCATAACTTTCCTTGGTAGCACAGTTTCTGACTAGAAACAGCCTTTTTGATCAGCCTCTTTTTTTATATACAGATTTTTCAAATTCCCAAGTGTCTGCAATTAATACAGCAATTATATTTACTTAGGCTTTTGGAAGGTCAATTTTCAGTGTAAATCTGCCTACCTTTATCTCAAACGCATCTTTGCTTTGGAGGATAATGACAAGCATAAGAACAGCATAGACTAGTATTGAGGTGTAACAGATAGGGACTGTGTCCAGCGAAAGAACTGGGATGTATTTGAGCACAGGGGCCAGGGGATATGCCTATGGTTGGAGGATGACATACCCTAAAACTATTAAAGACTGTGCTGGGGTGGGACAGTAGGGAAAGTAGAATATTTGGTCTTCCAAAATTGTAGTTTCCACCCTGTTTTCCCCCAAACTTAATGTTTTTCTTTAAAAAATAAAATAAAAAAAAAAAGATGAAAGTATGAAAGTCTGGGGCCATTGATGCTCTCAGTTGCAGGTTCTTGCTAGTGCTAAGAAGTGTTAAGAAGTGTTGACTGATAAGATGTTATCTGGATTCATTCAGCAGACAAGATGACTCTCCTGCCATGTCTGTTCTTCACCAAACTGTGAGTTCATCGCTGAACTTGATTGTCAGATGCAGCTTTTGTTACGTGAACTTTTCACAGATGTCTGAGAGTTGTCAGAGGGAATTTACATACGCACATGCTGAGGACTGGGAGCTAATGTTGGAGTGGTTGAGTATTTGGCTGTGTTAAGTATGAATGTATGAAATCCTCTTTTTTTTTTTCTTTTTCATTGCTTTTTTTATGGTTTACCTCAAAGGGGCTCGGCCTCCTGTGCGCTGGGAAACAACTGGGCTGAGAGCAGCCCAGAGCAGCTCAGAACATAGGCGGCTGAAATGGTCGAGGTGACCTTACCTATGAGACATCTGTCTGCGTCGTAAAAACTCTGCAACATCTGGAGCGCTTGCTTTGCTGGACGTGGCTAGATTTAGGAAAATTGAAAGATGTTACAAAGGCTGAACTCAATAAGAAGAATTTTCATTAACAATAATCCCTGAACAAATATTTGTGTATGGGCACAAACTACTTGGAACTCCATATAAATGTTCCGTTTCATGAGACCTTTTCCTTTTCATATTGCCTTTGAAGTTTCTTAATAAGTTTAGAACTTTGTTCCCTCTGAACCAACTGGGGGCAAATGCTGATTTCATTTACACTGATTTACTAATATTACTTTGAACGAAACTGATACACCATGTTTCTTTTGCAAGAAGCGTTTTCCTAAGGTATTTCATTACTTCCAGAAGGGATGAAAGCCAAAAATTAAATGCGTGCACACAAAAGCAGCCCAATCAGCTATTCAAATATGTCAGAACCTCGCAGTGTTTTAGCTTGAAAAAAAAAAAGCAGTGTGGGCTGTTTCTCAGAAATAATGTAGGTTTATACAGTGCTTTTGTTTTCCCTAAGTTGATTCACGTTTCTGTAACGAATCTCTCTGGTGTACCCCTGCGCTGGATTATCATCCTTCAGTTGCCTCTTGGGAAGGTTTCATCAGCTTGTTGATTATTTATTTATTTATTTATTTATTATTTACAGAAAGCAAAGTATTTTAACTTCCCTACCACAAGGACCTTGCTGGTTCTGACCCTGGTTTTGTTCGCTGTCTTTCCTTTTCTGTATTAACTTCCGTATTCCCATCTTGTCACAATCTCTTTGGTCCTTGGCAGTGGCAATATCTTTTCTTTCAGGCATGCTGACCTCTCCCATTCCCTTTGAAGCACTTATGATCATATCCAAGAGCTGCATTCCAGCTGTGGCGCCTTCTGAGGTACTGAATATATTAAGATAAAAAGAAATAAGCTGAGCTATATTAATAAGAAGCTTAAATGTTTATGCAGGCATAAGCTTTGAGAAATTAGATACCCCAAAATAAGGCTTTAATAGGAATGATGAAGTAGCTAAACTGGAAGTCCAAAGAACGATGCTCTTTTTCAGTGTGTCCTGGTCCAGTCGGTGGTCATTTAACATTTATTACTATTGTAACTATTTTACTGTCTAAGTGAAGGACACTTCTCTTACAGAACATACCATGAAAAAAAAATCAGATTCTTTAAAGCATCCATCCTTTGTCTTAATTTTTAAGTTCAGGGAAGTAATTGTGACTAACATCTATTCTCATACCTCATTTCTCTTATGCATTATAGAAACCTATGTAGGGGTAACCTTTTGTATAATCATCAAAACAACGGGAACTTTTTATTTTTTCCTTTTAAAGAGGGGGCAATACAAAGATTGTATGCTGAACAGAGTCATATCTGGCTGCAGAATTGAGGTAGACAAGACACTAAGGAGGAGTGAAAATGGAGCGGTTTAATAAGATGGCAAATCCAGAGTACATAGTACAGGGCCAAATATGTCATTGGTAAGTGATATTAAGGATCAAACAGATAGAGAATCATTTTGCTAGTTGAAATGTGGTTGGAGAGGGTAACTTTGCCCTGGTGGGTTTTATATCAGAATAGGTGTCATCTGTCCTTCAGTGCCCATCTCAAAGTGTGTATAATTTAGGCTCTGGCTAACTTGGGAGAAGTGTCATTTTTGTGCTCACGTTGATGGTAGAGCAAGTTTGTGCTGTTCTACCAAATGTTATTTCGTGATCTGGTATAAAATGGAAGAGACTCAAACATCCTCTGTCTGTAACCTTTAGGGTGTCCCATGGGGAAGCACAGGGTTTGCAGGTTCTTTGGGACTGTTATTGCTGGCTCTCTGAGTCCTACTTTTGTATGTTAATGTTTAGAGAGAGAGAGAGAGGTGGAAAATTGCCTGGGGCCCATTTTTTTTCCTTCAGCATCCTGGATGGCTAACAGGAGGCTCACAAATGGTCTTCCTCCAGTACAAAGCAGAGCTCGAGACTCCTTTTCTCAAAGCTTCATACAAACACAGTGTTATTTCTACAGCGCAGATAAAGGGCTAAAACAACAAGAAGTGCTTCTGTGCTATGATTGACTGTCGTCTTTGGCCACCTTGGCAAGATATCATCTTTAATCACATTTGTAGCTGTATCTTATTAAATTGGTCAAAAAAAGATATATATTTTTTTCTAACTCAATGCAGAGGAAAGTTACATATGCCCAGAGTTCTGGTTTGGGGATAATCTTGCATGAAGTCAGCAGAATACAACTCCTATCCTTAAAGTTATGTGCATGTTTGAGTGCCTCAGCAAATTGCAAATTTTCAGTATTGCTGAAACAGTTTTCAGCTGGAACAGTTTTCAAACTGATGGTGTTTAGTTTCTATACTTACAAGTGCCACTGTTGTATTTTCACCCTAGCAGAACTGAACAAAACCTCTGAAATTAGTTGAGAGGTGACAGGCATATCAGTGAGACGTGCCAAAGCTGTGTTCCAACTCTCTTTGACTTGAGAGAGGATGATTTTCACAGTCATTTCCTTGGCACCATATCTGTTCATAGATGCTTAATTAGATTTTTTTTTCTTCCCCAAACATTTTGTCTGGGAGCTAGATGGTTGTTAAGAATAATTCCTTCCATAAAGGATCATAAGCATACAAGCAGCAGGTGAAATTCAAGTAGCATATAGGCCAGTACGTACCTCTACGTCTTTTTTTAGTTTCAGGTAGACCCTGTCTTGGTGATGTGAACAACACAAATGGCTTGAGCATTTATGTGAATTTTCACATAAGTGGAGCATGAGCAAACAGATAAGGGAAGTGAGTAGAGAACATAAAACTTAATAAGAAATAGGTTTGCGTATTGCAAAACAGATTTATATGTTTTTTGTCTGAGAGAGAACTTATTTTTTAATTCTGTTTTGGCCACAAAGGACTTTGTGCTGTGGAAGAATGAAGACCTTAGACTTCAGATGTTGCCTTCTTTATTTCATTAATGTTAATACAGGAAATCAAAAAAGATCACAAAAACACTATGTCTCATTATCAGGATGTTTCTTTTGATTCTGAACATGCCAGCAAAGAATGCTTGATCCAGCAACATCAAAAGATGAAGCCATTTGTGCTTAGTTGGTTTGCCTTAGATTTTTTTTTTCTTCAAGACAGAAGGTTTAGCTTTTTTTCCTAAACTCCAAAGCATGAGACTGCAACTGTACATCTCTTATTGCATCTGTATTTTATGGGAATATCTTAGTCAGAGCACAACAGATGGACTCATTTTAGCCGAGACACAGAATCTTCAAATGTTATAGTATTAATATGTAGATACATAGGCCTATACTTTTATTACTGAGAGGCAGAGGCTGTTGATTTTAGTGCTTCTGTGCTAGGAAAAATAACTAGCAGCAGAAAGCCTGCAACATTAAATTCTTTATAGCTTTTTAATACCAAAGATGACTACATGAAGAATAGTTGCTGAATCAATTATTGACTATTTTTATATAGCTACTGTGTTATATATATATATTTTTTTTTCCAACTGATCATATTCAGGTCACTTAATTGTTTTGATGATTCTAGCTTGGCAGAAGTTGTCAAAAATTCCCTGTTGGGTTTCGGCCAACACTGCATTAAAACATAGAAGAAAATATTATAACTAACACATTTAAATTACAGCAGTGACTGTGTTTTACTTCAGACCAGAAGCCGGTGGCTGTGTTTCAAGTTTCAGTCAGAGCAGCCTTGACATTACTGCAGATGAAATACGTTCGACTTTTACGTAGATGGCACAACAGAGCTGGGAAGCTCCATTGTACAGGTTTTGTTGATAGCTTGCTGTGAGTTTGCGTCGTAGAAACGAGCTGATACAGTTTGGTTGCTTTAGCTGGCCACACTGCACTAAAAGATGCACTGCGGACTAGGTATGTGGCATATAAACAGGCAATAGCCTCACTGCAGAAATGTGTATTTTATAACACCAAAAATATTGAAATGGGTGGAGTCTTTGTCTGCGTGGTTTTGACCCTCGATAAAGCTTAAAACCCTTCTGACAGGCTTGGTCTAGATAACTTCAATTCAATGACAGCTAAACTGTGTAGGGAGACACCTGAGAGGCAGTTAAAGATGATGAAGTGTTGTTTTGCATGTTTTGCCAGCTTGGAAGATATATATTTCACCTCTTGAAAGTTTTCCTATAATATTCCACATCTGATGACAAATCCAAGGTGACAGTTGGAAGGCTCTTTCTATTGTTTCATGCTTCCCAGTATGTTTGGAGTGGATCAAGGTTGTAATGAATTCCAGAAAACCGAGAGAATTTCCATCCTGCACAATATCCAAATGCGGATCTGTACTCAACAAGAAATGCAATCATGGACGAGCCTGTGGGGCTGGAGAGCACGGGGGATTCACAATGGGGTACGGACCCTCTTGTTCACCAGGTGAGCAGCAGCTAATGGATTTCCCTGTTAGCCCCTGGGTGGGCTTTGTCAGAAGGTAGCTGCAGGGAAGAAACACCCAAGCGGTGGGACGGAGGATCCAGGTGATCTCGGACACATGCTGCACTCTCTTCTGTTGGTGAACCCTGAGGGTCAGAGGTGGTTTTGTAGGGACCAGCACTACTGCACTGCGCCCTTCTCTGCCAGAAATGGTTGTACTGATACTGATTCTGTACCGATCATTTTCTTTACCTCAGTATTTTCAAAAGGTGTTCATTTAGAAGCGAGATACCTCCATAGACTCTAAAATTAAATGACGTTTATCCTGTCTCATGGATGTTTAAGCTGCCTCCTGAGAAGAGAGTCAGCCAGCACATTAATACAACAGTACTACAGAGAAAAATTCAAAATATTCCTTGATTCACTTATTTGATAATGTTAAAAATCTGAGCCACCATTTTTACACTTCATGTGTGTGTAGTAGTTGCCCCAGCTTCTATGAAATAGCTGAGGATTTTCACCTCAGTACATAGTTTATGTCCCTTGAGGTGCATTTGTAGTCTTTCTATTCAGGCAGCACGAAAAGAATGCTTTTTTGAGGCCATTTGTTCTTCCTCTAAGGAAAAATAGTTACTGGAACTGTGTGACTTACTCAAAGTATGAAATACTAATGCTTTTAAACATACTGCAGACCAAAAACTGAAGTGATTTTGTCTACACTGTGAACTTGAAGCACACAGCTAGCTGCAGAAGGACCAGTCTAGACACATGCTGCCAACTAAGTATCTTGCTAGGGACTTGGGACCCCACACAGCATGGTCTTGTCCTCGTACTGCACGAATTTGTTTCAGTTGTTAATTGGAATTTTTTCAGGTGTTGTGTGCTGACTTAACTGTACTTGGCTGAAGCCACCTTTTAGTCCATGCTTTTTTGAATAATCTCAGATTACTGTGTGCTTCCACATGATATCCTATTCAGTTCACATGACTAGGCGGTTTGGATGTCAAAGTAGGTAAGATCTGATGTCTTGGCCTTTTGAATTTATCAGGAAGAAACTGCTGCAAAGTGAAACTTTTTGAGGGAGCTGCAGCAAGGTGTGCGTGAGAGATGATAAAGTGACTTCTGCAAAGACATGACCAAAGAAAACGTTTGCCTGAGCCTGTATGCTGTCTCGCACAGTTGTGGTTGTTACAAGTTGAACAGTTCTCAACATAATTTGAGGATACAAATAGTTACCAGTTGTATTTTTGTTTATACACTGTATTTTTCTCCATTTTTTCCCTTTCTGAAATGTCTCGCTAAGAAGCAGTAAATGTAAGTCGGGGTCACAAACTTCGTATATCCTGGCAGCGGATAGCAGTGTGAGAGCAAATTTGAAAGAAAGTGTTAAGCTTTAAAGGTCTGCAGTTTGACAGGCTGTTATCTTTTATCCTTCCAGCACAAATCTTTATGCTGACTTCTCCTGTATCCCTCCATTCCCTGGGGGAACTCGGGTTCACTCGCATGTTGCTGGACAAGAGACAAAGAAGGTCTGTTCACCACGTGCAGAGCAGATGCTCAGGGGAGGATGGGGGAATTTTCCAGTGCAGTTACTGTAATATCCACCGCTGCTGTCTTGCTCCCTGTGTAAGCGCTGCTGGGCTCTGCAGAGCTAGTCTTGGGGATTTTCCCATCTTGGAGACGGGCCACCCAGAGAGCTGCCCCTGCAGACATTTGCATATCAGAAATGCTCTTGGAGGGTATCACCTGCTTCCACGCCCAGGGAGCACTTTTGGAGAAGGAAGAATAAAATAGATTGAAGCACTGAATGGCTTGAGTCTCAAAGACACAGCTCTAGATTATGTGGGAGCATGGGGCCGGGAGAAAACACTTCCACTCCTGCCCCTCATAGCAGTAGTCATGCAAGCAGGCACCCCTTTTTCTTGCTCTGTGATCGAGCAAGTTGTGAACGGCAGGAGGTGAGGGGGAATTATGAGTCACGTAGTCAACTGAGGTAGGTAGGTATATTACACAGTCATGTAACATCACTGAAAATACAGCTATTTAAGAAATACAGAAACCTCTTACGGAGGTACTTGATCCTGCAGAGCAGGGGCATGGAAAGGCACTATGATTGGGATAACAGGGGAAAAGACACAAGGTGTGGAGAAATTACTCTGAGGCATAAAACAGACATGATGAATTTTTATTCTGTTTTCAGCAGCACATGGGATCTCAGCAAAAACAGACATGGGAGAGAATTTGCCCTTCCTCATCAATTGTAACGTTAGATTCCAACCCAGCCTAGCTAAAGCAGCAAATAATTGTTCTCCTGCAGCTCACCAGAGGATCAAACGTGGAGTCAAAATGAAAATGTAGTCTACTGCTATACATCACTGTTCCCCAGGCTCTGCAATGGCACCTGACCAATGGAGCAAGCAATCACACTTAAAAACAGCCCTGTGCTAGGCTGCTGCAGAGCTGTGCGACTACTGAACGGCTTCATCATAGTGCAATGTGGCTCAGTTACTGCTTCCATAAATCAAACCCGGGGACCCCTGATTAGAATGAGGATGTGGGGACTCGCTAAGCGCCTTTTCAGGTAGGACAAATGTTTCAAGGAGGGGAAATACTTGCAGCACAAAGTTCCCAGGGCAGGGAGGTGTTTCTCCAAATGCAGAAAATAAAAACCCGTGCCTGACCTTAACAGAAAACAGAAATGTCATTGTGACATGGAGCTACCTGCCAAAAACGGGGAGCGTGAAACTTTACCATCCAGCCTGGAAAAGGGTCCAGGCTGCTTCTCCTCTCTCTGAGGAAAGCTGTGCACAGCTGTATTTTTGCATGTGTACAAATGCATACAATAGGCTAATGAAATGATGGAATGATTTGCTCTACGTAGTGTGTTTTGGCTCCCCTGGATCATCTGGGTTCGTGATTGTCCCAGGCCGGCTGAGACATAGGCTTAGGCAGATGAAACAATCCCTTGAGCTTATTAGTTGCAGCATATAATTTCATTTAGCTGTTGGAGACTGAGAGAAAAGCATTCAAAGCACTTTTCAGGTGGGCAGCGTCTTCCTAGGTGGGGAGTATCTCAGCTGACTTGGGAGAATTTCTTGTTTTTTCTCTGTTAGTCCTGCCCTTTTACAGTAGGTTTCTGTGCAGTGTCGACTAAGGGGAATAAATGTGGTATGCTTCATAGTTATATCCATTTCTCTCTGAGATATCCCAGAAGACAATGTTGGATACCTTTCCTCTACCTCTGTTATTATTTACTGCCAGGTTCTGTCTTGTTACAAGCAGAGTTACTACAGGTGACAAATTCTGCGAAGTAGGTACGTTCTGGGCATTTTCATTCAACAGGCTGGAAGGAATGTTTTTTGGGGATGTGATCTGAGGTGGAAGATCATCCCCTTGTGTTGGATTAATTACTGCAGCTTCCCAGCTGATGTGCAGGAGCACCAAAGTGCAGAAGTTTTCAGGTCAGATGTTTGGCAGTGAGAGCAGGCTGGCAAAGCTGAATGTTCTCAGGTTAAAGTTGTGGCCGTGGCAAGCACATTTCTTTATATATATATACATATTTTTATTTATTTATTTTTGTAGAAGCAACACAAACTCTGACCAGGTAGGTTAAAGTCATTAGGTGTCATAAATAGTGGAAGAGTTTCAAGAAATATGATGTTGCTTTCTTCCTTCAAGTGACTCAGGACATTGAACACCTGATGCTGAATGGAACTTCAAAATATTTCCCTAACTCATTTGAAATGCTTTAAAACTGCTAGGCTCAAGATAGATGAGATGTATTCTTTTAAATTATCGTGATGAATGTCAAAAATGTGAACTCCCTTTACACAAATTTAGTGACACAACAACAAACCTGCTTTGAATGCTGAGTGTCTCTAATGACCTTGATAATTTTCACTTGCTTTAGGTGAAGTTGTTTACCTTCTTTATTACTGAAACCCCTAGAAATTAATTAATTTTTTTTTTTATGACCTTTCCTGAAACATTTTCAAAATTTACCTTGTAAATGAAGTGGATAATAAGTAAGAGAGTATCAAACGTGTGGCAAAGAAAACCAAGAGACCACAGTGGAAAGAAAAGCTGTAACATAACCGTCACCTCCAAGTTCAGTAAAATGGGACGGTGGGAAACTTGCATTTTGTAGAACATAAAGGATCATAAAGATGGCATGGAAATGTGTGCATGTTTGAGGTGGGGGGTTTCTGGAACATATTTTCATAAATCAATAACATGGTCAAGTGGCTTTATTTTTATGGTTTCCCGAGGCTATTGCTATTTTATAAAGATTAGTCCACTGGAAATCCAGAGTTTCCTGTTTTTATTATTCACAATTTACACTGTGGTTTAGACTAAACTGTCCTTGGCACTTTTAGAAGACATGCTTTTTACTGTGCTGCTGCTTCCTTATGCTGTTGCTCTATTACATATCGTGGTGCGTTTAATTTTTAAAAACAATAACCTAAATACAGGCTTTTCTTTTTATTAGCCTGGCCTCTTATTTAAACATGCATTCAGCTGCTGCCTCTTATATACATATATACATAAAAATATATTTATTTTTACATACTACGATCACAGTGCTTATTATTTGTCCGGTCTGCTTTCGAATTAAAGGCTATTTCAGATAGAGGAGCTGTCTTTGAGCCCTTGAATTGGCAAGTGAAGCACTTGCCCGGTTGTAATCACATCATCTGGGTTTCAGCTGAATTGTTAAGTGCTTGAGGTTCCTGTGTTAAAGCAGCTTGGTTGCAATTTCAGTATCAACTTAACGCTGTCCAGAATGGTCTTGCATTTAAGTACCACACAGCTTTGGTTAGAAGGGATCATTTGGACCTTTGGTCACATCAGCTGCCTTTCTGAGGGCATGGAGCTCCTGGTTTGTCTAACACAATGCAAATACGCAAGTCACACAGCTGAGGTTGATATAGAAGGATTCTAGGTTGCCAATAGTTTTACGGGATGTTTTTTGAACTTCTTGTAAGTGTAAGCCTCTCTCCCTTTTCCTGCGCTCTGCGGTTGGATATTAATATATATTAAAATTTAGGAATTACTTTAAATGTTATTTTTGAGTGCTATGTGAATACGTATTCCTTAGAGGAGATTTGGTACTCTCATTCTTTTGATATTACTACTTTGTCTCTCTTGCCTACCAAAAAAAAAGTTCATCTGACCCTGAAATTCCAGATGCCTGAGATTAAAAGAAAGGGCTGGGTTATCCCATAATCTATACTGGCACTATAGCTGCTAAGTAATTTAATGTGAATGCTGTGGAAATGATGATGTATGCCATCAATTGCTGTGAACACAGCTGTGTTTCATCAATCTCTGTTTCCCATAATGAAACAGAGAACTATCAATGGCTCTTACACATTTGATGTCAGCATTTGGGTAGGTCTGAAGTTTAATTATTTTATGGGGTTTGGTCTCAGTCATCTTGGGTCCTCCCGTTTTCTTATTGTTTTTGTTCGGTAGCAAGTGAGGCATCATTGTTTTAATAGCTAACAAAGAGAAAACCTAAATGAAAAAAACCTGCTTTGTTCATGGGAACTGAGATAGAAAGCGACAATATCCCACTTTTAGACTGACTTTGCTGTTCTGCCATTCATCAGATGTCAGTTAAATCAGTTTCCTTTCAGGCTGACAAGATGGCCCAAGTCAGGGCTGATGAGCCACTACACCCTTCCAGCCTAACGTTTGCTTAGCAGTGGATTGTGGCTTCTTTATTTTTCCCCTGTGTTTGTCTCTGCTTCTTCTCTTGTCCTAAGAGATGTTTCTTTGTGTCCTTCCTTTTTTTCCTTGACACCATATTCGATTACATTTTCCTCAAAATCCTCCTTATCCACACCTCAGGCTGCTGGGGAACGTTCCCTCAGGCTTTAGCTCACTTTAGCAAGGCTGTAAAGTTGCTGTGCTGATGGGAAACCTCAGATGACATGGTGCTGGGATCCCTATACTGCATTTTTCATAGTCACTAAGCCAAAACAGGGTTTGATTTACTGTGACTTAAGTCACTAGTGCCGGCCGTGACATGGGGCAAAAGCCTCGATCCAAATGGTTGTAAGACAGGGAGTGGATGCTGTAATACCCCTTTCCCATGTTACTGGCTTTATGTGGGAGCCTCTGCCAGGTTGTCGTATGGATACAATATACTACAAAGTATGCTAGCAGAGCTCTTGTTATCTGGGTCAGGCAGTGATTTATCTTTCCTGCATGATTTAAAGGATTTTATATACTTGTATATGTCACCTTGTTGTAGACTAGCTCTGTTTATATTTATCAGCTTCTCATACGTACGGAAATAAAACTTCCGCACACTTCCAATGCATGTCGTGAATACAACACAATTTTGGCTCAAGTCAAACATGCCTCTCCTGTGTTTTATTTACATCTACCTGTCAGGGGTAAAAGTGTCTTCATTTATGAAGTCAAAATACAGTGAATTAAGACTTCATAAGCAATGTGGAATCTCCATCTGTAACAGAAAAGGTGCAAGCTGTGTACATAAAGTTGTTCTCAGTTTAATATTACAGATCCCTATCTAGAGCTGTCTTTTTAGGGACTGGGAAGGTAATCCTCAGGCTATGTTTACACATCTTGATATAGTGCAAGTACAGAAATTCTCAGTGCTGCTATCTTGGTAATAATTTTTAATACCAACTGTGCTGTAGAAATGATAGTTCCTCCCTCTGTTTTTTGACCACTTCTACTTTAATCTTTCATCAGTCCAGAAGTGCTTAATTTTGTCTGCTACTTGGGGGAAGTGTGCTTTTCGTTTATAAAATACTTTAGTCTGGGTGTTGGGCTGTATTGTTTGGTACATCCTGGTGCAAGTCTAATGAGTGATGCTGGTGGGATGATAACAGTATCTACAAACACACAAACATCGTTTTGAATCGAGTCAGAAATTGCCTAAATACGTGGGTGATTCCACAAAACATGTCATGCTTCACAGTTGTGATGTTGTATCACATTGGTGAGAAATGTATGAGAGCAGAGGTGGGTATTTCTAATAATAACATCAAATTTTATAGCATGAATTATAGACTTGAAAAAAAGGCAATAAACATTATTCGTCCTAGTATGTTTTTGTTTTAGTACCTATTACTATTTTTTTTTAGTATTGCTGGGCAGCAGTCCAAACACTAGGTATAATTTTACCAAGCCCTTTGTAAATACATGCCTCAAAAATAATTACTTCTTCTTGTCTTCTGCTAGAGCATAGATATATGTCTCCCCAAGTAAGCCCAGAAAGAGACACAGAAATCTCTATAATATACTTGGATTTGACTTGCAAGAAGAAGTGGGTTATTAAAAGAAATAGAAGAAAAATGAAAGAAAACCTATGCCTCTATCGAACAGAATAAAGGAGGAAAGAGAACGTTGATTTAATCTATTGATTTGCTGTGAAGTAAAAGAGCAGATGTTTTCAGTTAGCTCCCTGGATAACATTCAGTAGGCGCCACTAATACTTACGGACTGGTGACTTCTGATAAGATTTTGAAAATTGATGTCTTCTGTTGTTACCAAATGGAAATGGCAGGTTACGCTGCTGTAGGTGACTCATTTTGGAGTACCTTAATATAAAAGCAATATCTCATTTTCCTAGACTGAGAGAAAAACAAGAAATGTTTTGCCAACAGTTTTCAGCTCCAAAGACATGTCAGCCATTAAGAGTTTAATGCCTATGGTGGGTAGTGAAACACACAAAGCTCCTTTGTTGTAGGTCTGCATCCTTTTGTGTGCCTAGAAAAAGGATATCTGAGGTGCTCAGGGAGACGTGATCTCTGAAACTGTGGAGGTGCTGGAAGCAAGTCATTTCAACATTGGTCTAGTTTATCCATCTGCCTCTCCTTTGACAGACCCAAACAAAAGTGAGGTGACTGGAATCTTTTCTTCACATTTCTCATACGAGGAAGACCAAAGGCCTTCAGGTTATTTTTGATGTGTGGCCTCTATGCATTTAAATTCAGAAATGGAGAATCCAGAAAACCTGTACAAGGCACTGAGGCTCTCGATGAGAGACTTCTGTAGCATAAAATGACTTTTTATGCCTGATGGAAGCAAGAAAGAATTTGAGAAAAAACGTGGTAATTTTGACGTGGTGTGATGTCTTAGGCACCAATGAGTCATTATTGTTTATAAAGCCCCTTTTTGTGATGCATCAAGTTAAAAATTATACAGACCTCCAGAATATTGCTTGCTTCTTAAAAAGAGTCTCAAATATAAACCATCTGATATGTAATAGACTTGGAATGAAGTCAGATAAATTGAAACACAATTTAATTTTCCAAGTTGCTTTTACTTTCAAAGAATTTTAAATGTCTGATCAGAACAGATTCTGTAAAGAGAAGTTGACTCAGCTGTTATGCAGATCCAAACCTCTAAAGAGGTTGTCCAAAGAGGGGAGGAGAAAAAAAAAAAAGTCAATTTGCAGTGGGTAATATTCTTTATTCTGCTTGAGAATGTTGTTGGGCTTTGAATGGCCACATGATCAACTTTATTTGGACAGACATCTGTAACCTCCAACAGATCCTAATTGTGGTCTTTTGTGAGTATTACATGTGATCCCATAATTAAATTAAAGGTGTTCAATTGGCCTGTTGAAATCATTGCAATTAGCAAATGGGGAAGGAATTATTTACACGCTCAATTTGGTACCATATATGCATAAGTTTTTAAGGCCAGAAGTTGTTAAAATCATCTGGTCTGGCTCCTTGCACGGTTCAGGCCATAGATTATTAATCCATGATTTCTATGGCATGTCAGGATGTCAGGAACTATCTGAGACAGTGTACATATTTTTAAAGAACATCCGATCTTGAATTAAAGGCTTCAAGTGCTAGTCAATACTGGCTGGTTGAATAGCTCAGCTTCACTCAGTAGAAATACCCTTCTGATTTTTCATCTGAATTTATTCGCTCTGCTACTGTGTCTTGTATTTTATCTGCTTGGTTTCAATAGCCTTTATCAGTCTCCTTTTCTTCTCAGGTAGGCATACAAGGTCATCCGTCTACTCCTCTCTAACCTTGCTTTTGAAGAAAGCGAATGAACTAGATTGAAGTGAGCCCTAGCACCATTCTTGCACTTACTTTGCTAGTCCTTTCCAATTTTGCCATACTTCAAATGTGTTTACTTGCTCTTCTAAATTGGGAATAATGTGCCTTATCTGGAGAGACAGCTTCCTGAGGAGCAATAATAAAGCTCAGAAGTATGAGCACTTTGGTTCGGATGAGGACATTTAACTCCAGGCACATAAACAAACCTCATTCCAAACTCCTCACACTATTTAAAATATTCAGTGTCAGGCTGGACTCTGCAGAAGAAAAGCTCCCTGATGCTACAGCAGAGATGCAGTAGGAGATACTGAAACAGACATAAAAATACATGGGAATGACAATAGCTGCACATACAAACCCTCACTTTATAGCTTTATATTGATGATATGAACTCAGTTGCATGACTTGGCGTCAGTCTTAGACTAATCTCATACAAATTGCAGCATCATCTAAGTTCCAGTATCCAGTTCTCTACAAGCAGAAGCCCTGTCCACCGGCACTATCTTTAGAGCTTTTTCCATGGGGTTCAGATCAACCACTCGTATCAGATTTGCGCTAGAAACTGGCTGACTCAGGTTTCCTGCCAAGAATATAAATATGCTGTCACGAGGAGCTTGCAAGGATGTTGATCTAGCTGGTGGTCATGATTAGAGGTTTGGTCATCTTATCATTGAGTATCAATTCATGCATAAGCTACCATCTTTAAAGACATATTTCTATTTTATGTTCCCTGCTGTGCCTTTGGAAATACCGGGCTGTGATTCTCCGAGCTGCCACCAGATGCCGGTGTTTACTGTACGCGAGGGCCAGCAGCATGGCAGGAAAACATCCAAACTCTCCCAAGACCTTCGTGGTGCTAAAAGGTTGGTTCCTCTTGTTTTGGATGAGGAACGGAGCTGCTGTGGTGATCAAGCTGAGATAATCTACGGAATGAGAATAGCCTCCTTATGATATATTAAAAGCTGGTAGCATCCCTCTGCCCTTCGGCAGGGTGGAGAAATTGGAGAGCCCTACCCTCCCTCATCAAACAAAGTCAAGGAGAGCGCAGGTAATGTCAGGGTCCTGGCTGCTTGCCTACTGCAGGGGAAGGCTTGGGGAAGGCTCCTGGCACACTATACCTTGGCAGATAGGCCAAAGAAAGATAATCCAGCATCAAAGAGTGAGACGTGAAGAGCTGTAAGATAGCTTTGCAGTCATAGAAATACCAGAATTTAAACCATCCCGTTGGCTTTTTAATGTATTCCTGTTTAAAGAGCCATGAAAAGCAGTAACTGCAGAATGAAGACACTATTGGCAAATTAAGGGTCGGTTCCCCAGAGGGTGTTTGTTTTCTCTGAGTGAAGTTAAATTGAAAATCTGGTGTGCAAATAATTATTTATGGGGAAAAAAGCGTAAATGTAGTAAATGCCAGTTATCTTTAGCCTGTGTGCTTTGGAAGGTGTTATGTTTTCTTCCTGAGGAGTGTATGTCTGGCTTGGCAAGGCTCTGCTCCCCCAGCCCAGTGTGGGAACATCTTTGTTGAGTTTCTACCTAGGTTGTGGAGCTAATAGGTGGTAAGATTTTTGGACTTTCACATATCCTTGATTTTATAGATGAACAATTATTTCCACTTGGAAAAAAACCTCATACAATTGTTGCAGAAAATCCTTGCTCTAGGACTCTTTATTAAGAAAGTGCAGTTTGTAATGACTTGTACTTGTAATCAGAAAACAATAGACAGCAGAGCTTAACCATGGAAGTGGTTAACTTACTGTTTGCTTTAGGAAAATATAGTAAATGCCTATTTAAACTCTTTTAACTTCCTTTTTAACACTTTATCCACTCCTGTATTTTTGGTAGGCATATTCCAAGCAAACTTAGATACAAAATTATAGAGCTCCCTTGCATATTGCTCATGGGCTTCTATTTAAAAAATTACTGCCTCTTTGGTTAATACTGGTACTGGAAGGAATATAGATTAAAACCAAAAAATCAGAATATGGTTGCATTGTCGCAGGGTAAAAGAAGAGATTTTTCTTGTTCCTTATTTTCCTGCAAGGCTAGTAATACAAAACACGTAAAGTCCCAGCCCAGGCAAGGCGCCTCTGCAGCAAGTTGCTCTCATCAGCAGGAAAAAAGAAGAGACAGTAATGGCTGTGAGATGTTCATAGAAAGCATGCAGGCTATGTGTAGAAGAGCCAGCGTTATCCGGCTTTATTACCCCCCTAAGTAAGCCAGGGTGGTATAAAATGTTACATGATATTTCACGTTACGATGCTTCCAGGTTGTTTGTGTAGGAACGGCATAGGATGAAAACCATATCTTGGGTCAGTAGCGGTGGCCGGGTGAGAGTATTACCACACAGGAATTTCTCACTGGCAGTTTCCCTACACCTGCTGCCCATCACAACAAATGTCCACAGCCCAAGCTCTCAGAAATGGTGTAAAATTGTTACCGTATTCATAGGTCTTTGCTACAGCCCTACAGATTTTTTTTTTCCCAAAGCTATCCATTAACTTTATTGATTTCAAAACACAAAGATACTTTCCAAATATCATATCAATTCCATCTGTAATTAGCCATAATATCTTATGCAGAGAACATCTTCAGGTGTTCAGGTTTGCTAACATGAACCAGCACAACTTTAGGTTTAAGCAGCTTAATCCCTGTAATGAAAAGTAACAAATAAAAGGGAGAGCTGACTGTTCTGATACAGTTCTTGTCATTGATCGTGATGGATTAAAATGGGGATTGCTGGCGGGCTGTCCCTGGGAATCGCCCTCTCAGGAGCCATTTGTCTGCCCTGGTCTTTGAGCTCTCGGTAAACGAGATGATACGTTCCTTTCTAACATGCACTTTAAATTAGTTGCAGCTCACACTTGGAAGAGGAATATCTGCAACTGAACTTTTTTTCCCCTCATTTCTTTTACTGATTTGTGAGGCTTTGATTGAAAACTTCCATATTATGCTTTTTACCTTAGCAATTGTAATGAACTTTTGTATGTGATTAAGGCAACGGTGAGTCCCTGGAGGATGGTTAGTAGGATATTAATGTCTTTTGCACAGAGACAAGGTGATCTGCAGGAAAAAGCACCATTAGAGCAAGAATTAGAGCCTGTGTTCCAAAATTTCTGAAGGAGATCTTCTGCAGGAGGTCAGGACACTGGAGAGGGACTTCTCGTGGAGGGGTGAAGGCAGTTTCCAGGATCCGTCCCTGTTGATGCACGTTGCTTTATCATCCTGAGCTGAAGCCACTGATCCAAGTTCCCTTTTTTATGCTCTGCTGTTGCTACTGCACAGAGCTTTGAAGTATCACAACTTGAAATACCACAAAGCTTTTCTGTGCCAGCCCAGATTACTTATGGGAAAGGGATCAAATAAAAAGAATCTAGATAGTGCAGTTAGCAACACTGACATCATCACTGGTCCCCTTTCAATTCCTCTGTCAGCTTTGGTTCTCTTCCTTCGCGTTATTATTTGGAGATGGCATTAAATGCTGATAAGGCAGCACATATTTCATGTCATCAAAGCACAGTCAGTCACTCCTAAGCTATCAAACCCTTTTTGGGGGGTACCTGATGTTAACTGCTTATAATATGGAGCCTGATCGTGGCCTGGAAGCTATTTCCATGCTGCTGCCTTCCTGCTCTGTGGCGTTGGGCAAGTGACAATATTTGTCATCCCTCTCTCCTAACTGAACCTCAAACCAGGTTTTTATAACTGTAAGACACAGTGCAGCTGAACAAAATCTTACTATTGGTGTGTTCTCCTTCAAACTGAAGGGTGTCGTGGCTTTACGTTTCCAAATGTAAATCTCACAGAAGCTGAGGTATGAAAGGGTCAGCAATTTGGATACTCAGCCAGGTTCTCGTTTGCAATTTTTTCTTAATCAGAGTTGCATTTCTTACATAGTAGAGGAGTAGACGATAATTGCAGCAAGTTTAAGAAAAAAAAAATTACAGAAGGAGACAAATGTCCCTCACGTCCCTTTTTCTGTAATAGGGGTGAAGGTGTCTGTGCAAATTATGTTTGCTTAATCCATTTCTATTTGCACAAGTTTGCAGTAGGATTGGTGGGTAGCAACTCTGAAGACATTTGCTGGAAACTTTTATTACATTGCCTCTCTCAGATACCTCTGCATTCACTTTAAACATCCTTCGAGCTAGAGAAGAGTATTTTTTAAGACCTGAGATGAAAATTGGTAGCAAGCAAGAGTATGAAACTCTAGCCCTTTTGTAAAATTTGGACCTAACAGCAGATTTCAAGTTAAGAAATTGTAGGCTTTTAAATGTAAAACTATGCCTTTGGATTATTGCTGTGTACTTCTGCCAGGTTTTCTGAACACTAGCACTATTTCTTGGAAATAAAGAGAAGGAAATAATGGTTATTATGTTTCTGCAATCATACCACCCCTGATTAGTGATCTGTATATAGCACTGGAAGCAGATAGAATAAGTCCAGTCAATACAATGCATTTGTATTGTATCTTCTATTCAGTTGAACACTTCAAGATTTTTTTTGTTTTGTTTCTTCTCACTCACCTAACCTTATTTTTGATTGTGAAGCACTTTCTTCCTTATGTCTATAACATTTCTATAACATTAGCCTGGATCAGTGTTTTTTTTTGGGTTTTTTTTTTTTTTTTGACAACTGTTACACTGCCTCCTATGCCACTCTTTTAGCAGAAAAAAAGCTTAAAAAAATATCACAAAACAGCAACAAAAAATCTTCAATAAATGTGCTATGTAAGTCCCTTTATTAAGAACTAAGTCACCTTATTCAGAAATATCTGTCCCAAGGTAGATTTTGATCAAGATAACCAAAACCATGAAGAGAAACTGATTTGAGGAAGTAAGTGCAAATTTTGTCTGCAACTAGTTTTGAATACTTTGGGAATACGTTGCCTCAGAAATCACCTCATTCCGTCGGAGGAATGAGTGACTTACTTATGCCTGAAAAGACCAAAAGCCGTTTTGGATGCGAAGAGCAGGAGTGCAGAGATCATCACACCCGTCAGCACCAGGTTCTTGTTGTTTTATGTTAGAGCTATGTAATGTTTAAATAAAAATAAATTAAGTGTTAAGTGGAAAGTCTTCCTGCCTTAGCACAAATAGCAACATACTCCTGGCATGACAATATAGCAGTTGTTTGCTCCGCGCTGGAGATGATCTCATAGTTGGTTTAATCAAAAAGGGACATTCTCAGTTAGAGGGCCATAGCTATGGAAATTGAATCTTTTATCGTTTTGCCAAAAACTTTCTTTGTTGTCCTTTGGGTCACATTGCAAGGCTCATTTTGTTGCGCTAGGATTTTCAGAGTGAGAAAAGGCACAAAGTTTTGATTGTGGAGCCTCTGAAGGCTTTTCGCACGCAGGCTGGGATGCATTAAAGAAACGAGTGGACTAGTGTCATGATAATGCATGCCTACTTTCTCCTTTGGCTGTCTGTGCCTTTTTCCGACCCCTTTTCCTCGTAATCATCCGAGCATTTATTTGAAACTCGTAAAATGGAACAAGCAGCTGTGCTCTTTTGTACAGTGTGTTTTGGAGTATATGCTAAAATATATTTTGATATGGAAGGTATCCGTAGTTTGTTTGATAGACAAGATGAATATTGTATTTCTGTGGTTTGAAGACTAATAATTTAGCAAGTGCTCAGTAATTTTTAATTTTTTTTTGGTTATTTTTTTTAAATATTGGAAAACCACTGAGGAATCTACAAAGTCAAAAGCTTGCTTATAAATATCTCAAATTCCTTCATTTATATGCTCATAACTAGTAACTGCTGCATGTTTTTAGAACAACTGCTGTTAATGAGTAGGCTTTTCTAGTCAGTTACGAATAGCACATTGAAACATGAAAAATAGACCATGGTTGCATTCTTTTTTTCTTTTTAATTCTTATAATGCTTTCTATACTGTACATTTCCAGTCATTTTCTGTTTCCGTGTCTTCTAAGAAACAGATGAATTGCTATTAAGCAAAGGCTGCTGTTTTAGTCTATAAAAATTCAGATGAATAGGGAAAGATGCCCAAGCGGGTACCTCCAGCATCCTGTGTTCTCTCAACATATGAATGAAATTCGGTGTGATGCAGCAGGTACTACGGAAGAAAATAAAGAGAAAAGGAAGAATGTTTGAATACTTTGGGAATATGTTGCCTCAAAAATCATCTCATTCCAATGCCAAATGCAGTCTTGGGACATAATGTGTACTGCAGGAATTAAAAACATCCACAGGTGTTGTAGAAAATCCGCTCACTGAAGTCCAAATCTGCTTCCATTGTGTCCAATAGCGAAACTCCAACAGATTTTGAAGGTACCATAACAGAGCATTATTTCATAGCCCATGGGGATGAATCCTCTTCCTTAAAACAGTTTTTTATGCATTTCTGTGTATGACCCGAAACTCTCTTATTTATCGTGCAAATGGCAATGTAAGGCAACACGCTGTAGAGGCAATTTATATAAAATGTTTTATTTTGCTAGACTACGGAGTTCACCTCAGTTTGGTGTTTGGTGTCATAGAGAGACTCAGCAGATTTATGGCTTCACTGCAAATTGTGCTGACGTACCCTTGCGCTGCTCAGCTCGCTGTGCAAGATCTGGGCCTGCGTCCAATACTTGATAACCAAGTCATCCACAAAGCGATACAAAACTCGTTTTGATTTACTGCAAGAGGACATTCTGATGTCAATTAGTGTAAGTTAAAGGTCCGTAGGTGCTCGATGCAGCCAGACGCTCAGGCGTTGCTTTTATCTCTCAGCGTGCAGACCTGGGGGAGCCTCGTGCTCCCTTGCCATCCCATTGCTGTCCATGGGATTCTGCACTGGTACAGATCTCTGAAGCTTATTAGTGCTTTCAGGAGGTGCAAATTTAAAACAAAACAAACAAACAAAAAAAGCATTCAAACAAACCATGCTAAATTTCGTTTTCACGTGCCATCTTTACTCCAGTAAATATATTCCTTCCTATGCGTTGCTTGTACCTCCTGATAGAGATGGACCGTATTTCACTTTCAGAGAGCTGGGAGTATAATTACATCTCTTGGGCATACTTTTTCCCTCGAGTGCCATGCTAGGAATGTATTAATATGTCTTTGATATGCCAGAGGAATGTGGAATGTGCATACTGAGAGGGTTTTCTAAGCCCAGCGGGGAGGGCAAGTGAGGAGAGAGACTGGGCTGATGGAAACCTCCTCCCTGCGGGAGGTGGGAGTGCTGGAGTCCGCTGTGCCATGCTTCCACAGACAGCCCCTTCTCTCTTTCCCTAGTAGCATCCCTACACAACGTTACATCCTCTGTTTCCAACCATTAGCCAGCGCCACTGATTTTCTTGTGACCTTGGGGCAATTCTGGGTGAAATGTAACTGGAACGGGAAGATGAATTTTCTTCCTGAACTTTCAAGACATAAGAACAGGCTTTAAAAAAGGAGAAAGAACTCAGATACCTATTTTATGCCTCTTTACTAATGTAATTTTAGCTGTGATTTATGCTTTTATGTTGGTGTTTGTCTAGTCCTGCTTGAAGCCCCATGGGTTCTCACTAATTGGGAATGATGCATTTTTGTCTTTCTGGCTTTTTAGGCTTCTTACGTTGTGTGGCCTGACTATGGGTAGTCTTTATCAGCAGTATGTTCTTTCATGTGCCTTCTCTTTCTGCTAAATGAAGGAAAGGATATTTATCTATAATTCATACTTTTTAGTCCCAACCCTATGTCTGTCCTTCTTTTCATATATTTTTTGAAACCTAGATTATTTCTCTGTAATATCAGTGTTATTGTGAAAAATGACCGTTTTGCCCAGTGTCATTGCAGTCCTTTTCCACTTAGGACATTTATTTAATTCCATGGGTAACATTATAATTCAAGCTGTTATTAAAAATAGTGGAAATAACCAATTAAGGACAGGCTCCTGTGGAATGTCTCTGTATATACGCATCTGCATATGTGTTTCCAATTAGTCAGCCATTAAGAAGAACTCCTTGAATATGATGTTTCATCTAGTCTGTGTCTTCCTTGGTGGCTTATGAAAATGTCAAGGGAGACGGTATTAAAAGATTTGCTCTGCTGAACCTGTATGACATTTACTGCGTCTCTGCTATCTGCTAGGCGTGTATCCTGTTACAGGAGAGCACTTTGGCTGGACGTGGCTTGTATGTGTCTTTCAGGCTAACTTAATTTTACTTCTGTAAAACACTAAGCTTTCCATTTTGGTAGCATTACACTTTTTTTTTCTTCTCCTGTTTATGCTAAGCCTTCTGCTTCAAACATCCCGTGTCTTAGTATTCGTTTTATCACTCAGTGCTCGCCTTTCAGTCCCGCTCAAGTATTGTGATAATACTCTTCCTATTTCTGGGTTGCAGGGATTGTGGTGTTTGGGATTTTTTTGTTTGTTTATTTTGGTAGGGGATGAATTTGGCTCTTTTTAGTATGTTTAAAGCGTTTACTACTTGCAGAGTTCCACTTTAAATATGAGTCTGAGCTCTTTATAGGAGAACCTCAATGTGATGTATCTGTGTGTAGAACAGAGACAAAGATAAATGGGGTCTTTGTTCTAGATGCTAAGAAAATGGACAAAACGCTCCAAATTTAAAGCTGTATGGGTGGTATTTGATCTTGCTGGAGAGCATCCCTTGGTATTTTTTTAAGGTCTATCACTAATAATTCAAAGCCTGGAGTCCTTGCTAACATCCTATCCTAGGCAAAATCCCATTGGTGTCCTTGGGAATTTTGCCTTCAAAAATGAGCCAGCAATTAATTTCAGGATTTCTGTCTTAGTGATGGCAGCTGAATGCCAGCTGGGCAGAGTGCTGTATGGGCTGTTAACTCTGAGGTTCTCTCCCTGCCCTAGCCAGAGAGCTGCCTGCAGTTACTGCCACATAAAGGAGCTCAGCCAGCTGTGGGATGCTGAACACTTAAAAATCCCATTAATTTCAGAAGGAGTTGTCGCTCTTGGCCTTTCTCTGGACTAGGCTGTATATGTTTCTAGCTGGATTGCTCCAGAGACCTGGCGAAGAGTCTGGAGGGCATTTTCCTAGGCTGTTACACAATGTTTTGCTCGCAAATATGCAGAATATTCCCAAAGGACTAAATGTTGGTAACGCAGCACACCCTGCCACCCACCCACCCCCAAAGAATATTGTCATTTTCATTTGTTATGGTGTTATAGATCCCGAGTAGCGCATATTCACGAAGCTGTTGTGAAGCCACTGTCCTCTCCTGTTTCTCCCCAAGAGGCCTTTGATGCTCTTGGTCCTATTCCGTGGCTCACCAGTGTTATTCAAGTCATTACTCGGGCTTTGCAAAACCTACCCTCAGGCTCTCAGCTTCTTTGAACATGCCTCAGCTTTTCCAGTCTCCGAGTCCTTTCTTCATACTCTGTACCATGGCAGGCTGTTGTGAAACACATTTTCTGCATTCTTGCCCCTTCGAGGGCTTCCATATTGAAATGTTCTCCAAGACGCATTACTGAGGATAAAACTCAAAAGTTCTGAAGGCTCTGGTTTTATAGGCTTGAGAGGAAAACCAAGAGAGACCTTAAAGGGAATCATCCTCAGCAGAGTTTTGGAAACAGCAGGCTTTGGGGATAAGTTAAAAAAAATAATAATAATAATTTCAGTTACACGGATGTCTTAAATGAAGCATATGCCTCTTGTGACACATGCAATAATTCATCCAAAAATAGTGTTTCGCGTGCCATCTCATTTTGGATGTTTAGACATATATATTGTAGATGTTATTGGTGGCAGGGGGACAGCTGGACCAGATGGAGGTCTTTCCCAACCTCCATGATTCTACAATTCTGTGTTCTTCTGAAAAACTGATGTTCTGCACAGCTCCTACTTCTTTGATCATCCCTCGTTTTGAGGTCTCAGCAAGAGTGAGGAAAGGAGAGTGGCATGTGAGGGAGAGAAAAAAAGGGTAGCTGAGATTTTTAGTGGGAAAGGAGGTGAGGCAATGGCTGATTAGGATGAGGAGCCTGCAACTTGACTACTTTCAGCCACAGAAGTCTGAAACGGGAGGGAGTCCTCTCCAGCTGGAAGGCTCAAGAAAAAGATGAGAGTTTAGCTTCAGTGGAAGACAGACTTCTGCGGACTGAGCTAGCTCTTCAGTGGTAAGAATAAAGTACATTTCCTGTTTATCCTTAGTCTTTCTGTTTTTGTTTATTTTTTTCTCTTCTATTTCCTTCTCTTCACAAACCAAAACAGAATTACAGCAGGCAAAAGTTGAATTTACCTTTAAAATCTGATTTGGTGGAAGGATCATCTGAATGAAAAATGTTGAAGCTGCTGGTCCCTTTCTCTCTACATATTTAGGAGTACAGGAGGCATGACCATAAACGCTGGGCAGCTGGGAGCTGTTTGTTTTTGGAGAACTGGAAGCTCTTTGAAAACTGCAGGAGTAGATATGTTTCTGAAGTTTTATTTCATTGTTTAGCTTTCTGTCATCCAGAAGTGCAGTGTTTACTTAAACGTTATACAAGCTCAGTGTTGTAAATTAACAAGTACTGTTGTAAATTAGGAGTCTTGGCTTTAAACTGTTGGACTTAATGTTGTAATTGAAAACAGCTCTATAAACGCTCAGCTGTCGGGTCCTAACTTTATAGAAATACCTTGGTTTCAGATTGTGACGTTCCCAGGGAGTTCTCAGAGTACGTCGCGCTGAACCTGAGGTGTGCATTTGCATTTTCGTGATCAAAGAGAACCTGCCACCTGTGTCTGAGGAATTCCTGCAAGCTAAGGTTTGATGCTAGCAATACCCTCTTATTGTGCCATAGATCCTGTGTAGCTCCTATGTAGGGTCCTGTTATTAAACACATTCACAGTCCCAAGAACTAGATTTTAATTTACCAGGCATAATGAAGACTGTTTTTCCCTTCTGAAGGAACATTTGTGCTTAGACGATTAAGGAGGGGTGGTTGCCTGCCCTGCTATGAAGGATGATGGGGTCACGCTAGTTGTATTGGCGTTCATATTTCAGGCTATAATTCTCCATCATGCTGCGTGAAAACACCATCACAAGGAGAGGTGGAAGCTCAGAGCGTGATGTGCTGATGCCATCTCAGAGTACAACTGCAGACAGAACCCAACAAGTGAGAAGATACAAAACAAAGTATAACATGAAATATATATATGTAGGAAGGTCTAAATAGGCAGGACAACCTCCTTGCTCTTCTCCACACGCTGATCTCTGTTCTCACTTCCTTTATAAAAACAACATACACATTCAATGCATATTTGACGGGGTATTTATTTAAGAAGATGGCAGAACATGAGCAATAGGAGTGGAAATGACAGAGCAGTAGCAGGGCAGACACATACCATATGGTGATCTTTACTGCAGAGTAGGCCAGGTGCTTACTGTAAAGAAAGGAGATTTCAAGAGGCATAAGAGGTTGTTTTGTTTTAAATAACATTGCCTCAGGGATGGTTTTCCAACTCATCGCCAAATAGGTGGACAAAACCTGGATCAGCTGGATCTTGATGGGAAGAGAGCTCCTGTAGGCGTAAGATTTAGTGAGGGTTAATAATCAATGCTCTTCTGGTATGTGAAATTACAGAGGCAGTTGTTGTTTTTCTGTTTATACACGAAACAAGAGCCGGTGTGCCATGTTACTCTCAGCTTTCCTCCTTTTCCTGGCAGGAAGGACAGCGTGTTCCCCAGCTGCCTCCTTCTTTGCAAGAGCAGGCAGCCCCTATCCCGTATCTCGCAGCAGGATGTGGCTGAGGCCAAAACCACCAAGGGTGATTTTGCAGCTTGGAATTTCCCCAAGGCTATTGTGTCCATCTCCTAAGGACAGCAGAAGAAAAGGGTTTGTTTTGGCAATTGCTTTTGTTCGGGGCTAATTTTAAGTGGTGAGCACTGTCCTGTAAACTCAGCTTCGTGACCTTGAAATGATGCGCTATTATTTGCTTGCTAAGCAGCTTCTCCCTTTGCTGGCTTTTGCCAGGAGTTTTGTGTGTGACATGTATCTTTGGGAGAGTCTGTGCAATCTGCTGGACGCTGTCCTTTAATTTTCCATGGCAAATAAAATCCTTGTTAAGCCGCAAGTGTCTCTGCGAGAATGAAGTTACACATGGAATTATGAGGCAATATTTACACAGCCTCTTAATATGAGTGAACTTGTTGGTGATTTTATCCCAATACCAAATAAATTCAGGACCTCTCAAGTGTTAGTCTTTGCATGTCAACAGACCTTTCCGCGTTAACACGGAAATCCTCCGCAGCCTAAATTCTAGCAAGTACAAAGGAGAAAGCATTTTAGAGAATGGAAGAAATTGGCACCATTTTTTCCAGCCTCAGTTTAAATAGGTTCCTTGTTAAGAGAAATGACACTCTTCTCGCTCTTGTTGAAAGGAACTCTAGTCAAGTCAGTCTGTTTTGGTAGGCAAGAAAAAAGGAACAAGGTTAATGTGGAATTTAAACACTGTGCTTACTGTTGGTGAAGGTGTTCCTCCACTACAGCAGGCTGCAAAATTGCTCATACTGCTGTAAGAAATTAATTTAAACCTTTTTTTTTTTTTTTTTTGTGTCTCATTTATTTTCTGTAGTGGATCAGGTGCAGTATCAGCCATCACCATCCTGCTCTTTCTTGTCCTCCTGACCCCAGCAGTTTGTTCCAGTCCCACGCTGACCCACAGTGCTGCTGCTGCTGGAGCTTCCTGCATGCTATGTGTCTAGCACTCATCTTTATCTCCCTACTTATTTAACATAATGATGATTTTGCTTAAGAACTAGACAACAAATGCACTTTGTCCATTCTAGGGGGAGCAGCAGCATGTCCTGGAGCTCCAGGAAGCAGTGCAGGCATTGCCACCCGGAGCCCTCCAGGGATGGATTTACCTTGTGCTCTCCTGCCTCTACCCTCCGCTGGGCTCGTAACGCGGTGCTAAACACCAACCTCAGCCGCTTCCGCTCTTTGTCAGGCTTTGTTTATGGCTCAGAAGCAGCCCATGGAGGGTGGGGGAGCTTACATTTCTTCATGCCTGTATTAACCACTGGCTCCAGATCAAGAAATACGCGAGCAACATTTATTAAATATGATCAATTGCAGACCTGTAAGTTCATGTCACTTCCACTAACATTTTTCCATTTAAACTTTTAATTCTCCCTCTTAGGACTTCAACGTAGCAATTTATCACAATCTGCTAGCATTTGAGCATTTCTGATGTTAGAGAAAGAGATTTGTGCATGTCCGGGGCCCAAATGGTCTCGGGCCAGGTCAGCAAACCCCAGTCTCCCAGCTGCTTGAACAGGGAACTTCAGGGACCGTTTTTACAAAAGGGAGCATTCAGTTCAAGAAAACCCAAGCCTATTGTCCGGGTTAGAGGCTGGAATCTGTGCTTTGACTGAACTGTGTGGTGAGCAGAGCTTGTGGGAACTTGCAGTGAATGAGCCCGAGCGAAGGGCGAGAGAAGCCTCAGCTCCAGCACACAGGATGTCGATCCGGCACAGCCGATTCTCTCTCTTGTGCCTAGTTTGTAATAACCCGAACCATATTATGCCTGGTGATTTGTTAAATTTGCATTTGAATTCGAGTCCAAAGCTGAAACTGTGGCCAGACTAAAGTCATCTGGAGTTTTGCCTTTGACTTCAAAGGGCTGGGCTTTTTATCCAGAGCTACAAATGCATGAGTGATTTGAAGGAGCGCTTTTTCAGCTCCTCTGCAGAGACAGGTCTATTTGATGTACAGCTCTCTGCCATGGCAGCAGAATCTTTTCTCTCTGAGATTTCTGTGCTCCTCTTGCTTATTCCTTGAAGTCATAAATCTCTATTTAGGGCACCAAAATCCTTCTCTGCAACAGCTGGTATTAATTGTAAGGATGCTCCAGGTAAAGAAAAAAAAGTCAGTGGAAGGAATATAAGTCCTGTTGGCAGACATTTTTCCCTAGACGTTAAAAAAATAATAATAAAATAGAGAGAAATGGATCTTTCTTTATGTCATGCTTATTTGTTAGGAGACAAAGCATGCAAGAAATCTCTTCCACCACTCTCAGAGCAGTGACCAGAGACACTTGCGATCACCACTGCATCCTGCCACTCAAAACCCTTTCAGAGGAATATAGGAGAGGTAAAATTGCAGAAAAAGATGATGTGAGAGGGATGCTGAACTCCCATGAAGAGTGATGGGGTAGGATCACTTACTTTGTAAGCTAAAAAGAAGCTGCTCCTAGCAAGTTTCAGAACAATGTCATCCCCCTGCAATCTCTGTGACTACAATATCTGCAAATAGGCAGGTCACTTAACTACTTTCCTCCTTCCTTCCTCCATTCCCCAAATTGTCCTGGAGGCCCTGGCTGTTCTCTTAGCTCAAATAATGTTTGACAGTTCAGTAATAAGACAAAAGACAACCTTCTTTTTTTGTCTTTTTTAATCCAGATAATTTAATACAATAAAGAAGCGGAGACATCAAAGCGAAGAAACTATATACATTGTACAAAGCATCAGGAATCTGTTCTCTTTTCAGAATTTTGACATGTGCTATGTAGTGTGGTTACAGCTATTAAGAAAATACAGACATCTTTCCATGCAGTCCTCTTGCTATTTAAAACAATCATGTGAAATCTGTTTTGATGCTGCACAGAGACACACACGGCTTTATTACTGGCTTTCAGTGAAGGTGGGTAGAATATGTTGGCCTTGTACTTCATTAGAGCAAGAGCAGGGCAGCTAATTCTGAATGAGAGACGTAGATTAGATTTATGACATAGTACAAGTTTTATGTACATAGACTGCTTTCTTCTTTGGTCTTCAGAGCTCTGCTTAACTTCTTTTGAAACACCTTTGATTATCCTTTATTGCCTGGGAGGGTGTTTTCAGAGACTTTCCTGTCCTACACTGTAAGACTTTGGTAGGACTGCTTTTGAGACCTAATATGGAGATGCACAGGATCTATGGTAGGATCCCTCATATTTAGAGGGCAGCGTGTGAGCCTGTGCCACCTCTAATCAGAACAACAGATGGTGACAGGTAGGGTAGACCGAGGGTCTAAAATCACTCTTAATGCTCAGAAAATGTTTCTTATTGACCATGTCCATAAAACCCCTAAGTCCCTATTTACCTTCAAGCAGTTAAAATACATATGAACTCAAATGCAGGAGGCAACACGAGTTAATCACTTCAGGAAGAGAAGAGAAGCACTGATGTCTGTCTTCTGCCGGCACTCCAGCTATAACCCGAACTCAGATTTTCGGTTGTGATTGCTCTCTTCGATTGCGTTGGGTGTCAGAGGAATAGCACAACCTTCTTGAAGGCAGGTGAGCTGCAGGGGAGCAGCAGCTCCAAAATCCACATGCAACATTCTTTAACTTGGGCATGGACAAACAAAAAGAAGGAACAAAAAAAAAAAGAAATGTTCAGAGGGAAGTGTCCAACTTTTCTTTTTGAAAGCGGAGTCCAAATT
This sequence comes from Anas acuta, assembly GCF_963932015.1. Classification (NCBI taxonomy): domain Eukaryota; kingdom Metazoa; phylum Chordata; class Aves; order Anseriformes; family Anatidae; genus Anas; species Anas acuta. The sequence continues at coordinate 71,271,933 of NC_088982.1, read as the reverse complement.
ACCGTATTGCCCAAGATGATTATGCTTGCCAGACTCGAGGGATTTGGACAATTATCATCCCTAAAAGTGTTTTACAGCAGCTGGTTGATGGTGCTAACAGATTACTAAATTAACGAGAAGGGCAGGGATTCAAGATTTTAGATGGGGGAGAGGTGAGGGGTAGTTTCTGTGCTGTTTTATTCAGAATTTTATAGGTGAAGTGTTTTGCCATACTATGTTGCCTGGTTGTATGTTTAGGTGAAATTATGCCCTGGGTAAAGCAGGACGTGTTATTTCTATGCTCTTTTCCCTTAAGGAAATGTGAAGAACATTTTTTGTACAGAGAAATTAATAAAGAGGCAGCGATGAATTCCAAAACTCTGCTTCTTGCTCAGGTGGGAAGGCGAGACAGCAGGCCTGATCTGAAAAATAAACACGCGTTTGTAAAAATAATGTCTGCCTACACCAGGTCAAGGAGCCCTTGGCAAGGTTTCCAAAAGCAGTGTGCTGTATTTGGATCATGAGCTTTCTAGTTTGGCAAGAACACCAGTGGGAAACTCAGCAGGCTGTTGTCTACACAGAAGAGATGATCTTCCTTCCTCACAGGTTAGACTTGTTTTCCCAAGTATATGTGTAGTTGTGTCTGCCCACACATCGTGATATATACTGCTGAGTGAAAGCTTTGGAAATGAATGTCCATCAATTATGAGGGCTTCTAATTGGAACAGTAAAAGTTTGTGTTCATTTTCCTTTGGGTATGACCAGTGATGGACTCTCCAAAGAAAGGAGACCATATTTGGTACGGTTTAGTGAAGGACTAGTTAGTGTTAGCTCAGAGGTTGGACTAGGTGATCTTGGAGGTCTCTTCCAACCTAGATGATTCTGTGGTAAGAATCAGACTTCGTTGCTAACCAATACGTTTTCTTCATCCAAACAATGGATGTTATTGCTATAAAGTGTTGGCTACAGATCCGGGCTAGACATTAGCTGAGGAAAGAGGCATCCTCCAAAGACAAAGCTGTGAACCAGACTGAAGGGATATAAGCGAAGTAACAGCATTGTTTTCATCTTTAATCTGTAGATAGATTCCTGAGATTATTTAGTGCTCTTTTAGCCACTGAAGTTCCCAGTGGAGTCTGATGTGTCTTGCTCTGGTCCAGTCCAGACATTATTACTTAATCATTTGCATACTCCAGAATGTCACTTGGATTACTAACCAGACTCTGCTATGCTGTCAGCCGTAATTTCCCCTGGAATAACTACCTTGCCGCGTCCAGATCCGTGTCTTCGTGCGAAGATCGTTTGTTGTTGCCCAGCATGGAGAAATTCCAACCACTCCGGTTGGGCCGACGAGGTTTGCAGACAGCACTAGTAACTCCTACGTCAACTCCTACGTGAAGGAGATAGGGTTATGTGAAAAACATGTTTGTAATCCAGCAACTATTTCCTACAGAAACGGGGATTTTAGGGCTGATGCATCTCTGTAATTAGGTGAGCCCATACAATCAGACTAAAATAAGTTTCAACCACCAGCTAAGTGCACAGCTGAACCTAACAGAGCTGAAGAAGGACTTAATGGAAGTGTGCAGGTCAGGACTTAGTGGCTGGAAAATATGCCAAAGCCAAAGGATTGGAAAACACATTTGCTATGCTGCTTTTTTTTTGTTGTTGTTTTTAAAGCTGGTAGTGTGGCAAAGCAGTGAATTACAATCACTTGTACCGCGTAACTTGGATGCAACAGTTTCTCTTCTATTAAAAAAAAATATAAATTAACATTTCCAAAAGATAGTTTATACTTTTCAGATGTGACTGGCATTCCAAGCGTAATATTTAATCTGTCAGCAGCTCATTTTCTTGATGTGTTACATCATTTTCCAAGTATACCTAGAGAAATGGCATTAACACTGAAAGTATTCATATTTTGTATAGCTCTCCTTATTTTTGTTGTTTCCTTCAGAATAAATATGGTGCAATTTTTATTAATTTTGGAGAATTATAGTCGTTTTCATAAAATAGGAATCATGTTTTCCATGCATTTGTATGTTGTATGAAGTGAGTTAGGATACTTTATTGTTACCATTGGCAATAGGAAGAACAATTGCTCTTTTCCTATGAATCAGTCATTATTACTATCAAGCCAAAAGCTATGTATTATGGCAGAGTAACTCTTTGTAAGGATGTGGGTAATGATGCATTGGGGGCAGAAATGAGCAATAAGGAACTGTGGTAAGCTCTGAGCAAATCCTGTGTTTGAATCCAATCCTTTCAAGTTTTAAGAGTGTTAAAGTTGAGTTGTGTGAATGGTGAAGCTGGTGACTAAGACCTGAATTACCTAGCCAGGAGAGAGCATTGCTTTGAAGTGGGAGCTGCCCAGCCAGTGCCACAGAAGATATGTGAGGATGACATGAAGGATCCCATGAAGGATCTTGATGTGTTTGATGTGAGCCCACAGAGGAAAAATATCCACCAGCCAAGCGATGGCATAGCATAAACCTGCTGTGAGCACTGTTTGCTCAGCAGTCATGACATTTGTTTGCCCGGCAGGGCTCTGTTTCCAAATGGCTACTGTCTGAAAGTGGACAGATGATCCAGCCTTATGGGGCATAATGCAGAAGATTCTTGTTCAGAGTCTCATCATAGGAGATGTTCGGAGAGGTGAAGATGTTCTTCACAGGGAAGACACTTCAGCCCTCTTCACTAAACAGTGCCTTTAGAGAGGGCACATACATAACAGCAGCGTGTGTATTGGTACAGTTACTACAGTTTCTGAATGGGTAACGCCAAGTGCCTTTGTTTCTCAAGTTAGGTTTTGTTTTTTTCCCTTCAGGATATGAAATATCTTATGAAAAAGTTCCTGAAACACTGAGCTGTGCCTTTGATACTTCGCTACTGTGGAGCATTCAGATTCCACAATGCCAAAGTTTAGCTTTGCTTTCAACGTTGCTCGATGGGGTAGGTATTCGTGTTCCCTAATTCAGGATACTGGATTATTTCAGCCTTTTTCCTTAAGAGAGGGGCTCACAGAGAACCCCATGATTCAGGAGGCTCGAGCTGAAGGCACGCTGAGAGCCTCTGAGAGAAAAATAGCACAGGGCATTGCAAAAAAGAAACTCTCAGATGACAGCTCCCCAGCCAGCAAGATGCTGTGTAGCTCACTAGAGGGCGTGTGACCGTGCTGAATAATCCTGAAGGTACAGAAATTCTGATGGAGGAGAATAAACCAGGTATAAATCAGACAGAGATGCACTGCAACCAGAAAACTTGCAGTCTGCTTCTTTCAATTGCTAATTCGACTTAAAAAAAACAAACAACATTTAGACCAGTTGTTCAGTCTCTGTTATCATCTCTGCATCCATTTTATCCAGTTCTTTGTTCTTACCTTAATATTTTCTTTCCTTAATATTTCTCCGGGGGGTGGGGAGGGAAATGCAGATACCGTACTGATCCACTTCCTCATGGAAGCTGCCAGAATAAGCAACTCAGATATTCCCCGTAAGTATTTCAGAATATCTAGCATTTCTATTTGCAACCACTTAATCTTGTACACATGTTAAAGGAAATCAATTTTTAAAAAACAATTATATTAGATTTTAGTTTTCTGTAGGCGATCGAACCTAGAGGGCCTGGTGACTTTTAATATATGAGCTATTCTTCTACCTCGGAGCTTTTAAATGTAGAGGCATTTGGGTCAGTTGTTTTCATCTGCTGTATAAACAAGTCTTAAATCTCCTGAATTTCCTAAGTATTTCCAGTTGCTTTCAATTTGGGGGGTTAAAAAGGCATAATCCAGTAAGCCTAGCAGAGCTGCTTTCCCCCTCCTTTTTCTGTTGCATCTCGAATTATGCCTGAGTGCAAAGCCATTTGTCATCTGCAGCTGTGACAACTTCCAGCGAGGGGATGCAGGTATTGCACTGACTGGTAAAGGAAAGAGTACATAAAATATGGCAGAAGACATTGCTTTGGAAGCCCTGCGTCAAGTCCTGGGCTTCTTCACCCAGGTTTTGTTTTTAACTCCCACTCATACTGGTGCAAACAGAGCTTGGTTGAGCTAAACATTGTCCTTCATCTCCTAGCTCCAAGAGCTACATCTGAAAGACAGCAGGCAAAAAATGACCAGCAGTTCTCTTGGATGTAGCAGCAAAGGCTCCTGCAGAGGGACTCTGTAACTTCACTGCTTGCTGGGGCTGTTGCATCTCCCTTTGGTGTCCATACAGGCACGGTTTTACGGGGAAAAGAGCATTGTGCATCTGTACAGATAACGTTAAAAACGGGGGAGATGAAAAGCTGTGCTTTGGATGGCTAAAAACCAGAGGAGGTTATCTGTCCTCATCGTTCCTTGGGGTTCTCTTTGCAAGTAGAGCCTATAAAAAGCCTCTGAAAGATGATATGGCTGCGGCAGAGGGGAGTAGATAACGCTATGGCTTTAATTACAGTGCAAAAGACGTAAAGCACAAGCATATGAAAACTAAACATCCATTGACTATCTGCTCCTCCCTTATCCCTCATCTGTAGATTCAGACTATCTCGTTTGGGCCAAAACCGGCGGTGTGTGTGCTGCAGGCTGCAGCCTAGTGCCTGGAGGTGGCCTGATGTGGCACTGCCACGACTTGGCTTAGCCACATCCCCCGTCTGGAGAAGGGCCTATAAATTTGTTTAGTGTGGCCAGGTGGTGTGGCAGCAGCAACATGAAATAAGAGCGCTCTGGGAGAGGGGGACAGGCACCACGCAGCCTCCGAGAAGCTCGTTTCTCGTGTGACAAAAGCCCGTGGGCAGTTCTCCCACTTGTCTGCACCGAGACAGAAAGCAGCTGGGTTGAAGTTGACGCATTTCAAGACTGTACGTGAAAGAGGGAGTGGTGCCAGCCACTCCCTAAACTACCTTACGGTTTGACTCAGGGAACACAGCGAGCTTAAATCCATTCAGCCTTCATTAAAGAAAAAAAAAAAAAGGAGGGGGATAGAGGGAGGCAGTTGGCTCTTGACTGAAGAAAACCGAACAAGATGTATCAAACAATTTTTTCCAATATTGTTTCCCTTATTAAAGAACGGCCCCGCTCGGCATCTGCCATGAAGATTGGGATGGTGGGTTGAGATCACACTGAAAGTCAGGGTGGCCTACATCAGAAAAGTTGCATTTCACAGAACATTTGCTATTGATATGTTGGGAAAGTGTCAGACTTGTGGGAGGACTGGAGAGTATTTGCATGATACATTAATAAGAAACAGTTTGGTATACCAGATTACTAAAGCATGGTTAATTTTGAAGCCAAAACCCACACATTCTTAACTTTGTTTCCCAGCTTCAGAGCCAGGATACTCGCGTCTTGTACAGGAACTGGAGCGGTGTTCTTTGAAAGCACACCCAGCGCTCCGAAAATCCCCAGCTGAGCTAAGGGCACAGCGCAGAGGCGTCACGCGGATGTTATTTTAAGCCGTAAGGCAGCAATGTCAGTGCACTTGATAGCTTCATTTGCAGCACGTGTGGTTGGAGAAAGCAGGTTACGTACGCTCCTGCTTTACGAGCGGCGCTTCGTTTGTCTCGGGGAGCTGGTGTCTGACAGGCGGCCTCCGAAACAGGTTTCAGAAAAGGTTTCAAGAGACACGAGGACACACACTGCTCCCCTTCGGTTTGCAGAGGTTTTACATTTAGTATTCCCCATTTCTAAGATCACCTGAGGAATTACAACTAGAATAAATTAAATGTGGTGTAAGTTTAATCAATGTGATCAGAAAATGATTTGGGCTCCACCTCGAAACCCGGTGTGACATCAGTGTTGCTGCAGAATAAGAAGGTTATCAAATGCTGCTGCAATTGGCTAGGCATCTGTAAATTCAGTGTTTAGGAACAGAACGGTAACTTTTATAATATTATAGTCAACTCGTGCACATGTGTGTGAGAGCTTCTAATCACCTTGATTTATTTTTTTTTTTTTTCCCCAGGAGGCAATTTTCTCTCCTGGGCACTGACTGCAGTCAGCGGCTTTTGCTAAGTGAGTACCTACCACTGATAGTAGCCACCTGGATTGTGTAACTGGTTTGTAAATGACACTGCTGGGCATGGGTGGTAGCAAATGCAAAGTCTCTTAGCCTGTACACAAAATAGTCACAAAATTGTCCCACACAAGTTGGGAAGGGGTTATTTCCACAAAGATGTTTCCTACTCCTGTCCCTGTAGTGCTGAGTTGCTGGTCATCTGTAAACCAGTGCAGACAGAGATAACAGAAAAGACGTGAAGATCTTTTAAATATATCTGCTAAAAAATAATACAGATATAGTAACAGTAAATCCGTATTAATTTCACTTTTCTTATAGAATTCCCACGAAGAACCTTCTCTTGCTCAGAGTTTTAGGTAAAGTAGCATGGGTTTTATCACAAGAGTATGCTTGGGATATGTGGAGATGTGGATATAAATATCTATATATATTTTATTACACTTAAATTAGAAAATTAACATCAGAAATGATGCCTTGGTTTAATAAGGAACTGTATGTAGAAACTAGCACTTTATTTTTCTTTCTTCATCACCTCCTCCCTGTTCAATGTTGCAGACTATTTATTGCTATTTGGTGAAAATCCATCACCAAGAAAAATTAAGAACATCCTAGCACAGCAGCAAATAATTTTTATTGTAAAATTAGGAAGATGGTGTTGGCCAGGCATATGGCGTGGGATAAAAGAAGTATAAAAGAAGTGAGGTGTTCTTTGTACAGAGGCAGCCAGAGCCAAGCCTAAGCAGATACCTAGAAATTTAAAATTCAGGTTTTTAAAATGAAAATGTTCAAAATTCATCAGTGTGATGAAAAAAAAAAGTCATTGTAATAAGCTGCAGGTTTGAAATCTTGGGGTAGTAAAATGTGTTATAAAATATCCATAAAAATCCCTAGATTATTTTCTCATTTACTTCTTCCTCTTGACTCTACTTGCACCTTTTCCCTTTTCCTATTAATTTTTGCTCTGTTTCTCATCGTGTGAGTTCTGTTCTAATCATTACCCATTCGTTCTCTAATTGCTGGTAATTTATACGATTCTGAGGTGGATAATAACACCTTTTCTTGCAGTGAAGTGTTTCTACAGGGATTCAAAATCATTACTGAATTGGGCAATATGAGCCATTTCAGTACCTATTATGTCAGGATGCAAGTTAATATGGTGAACTATGAACTAATGGTTCAAGCCTCTAGGGAACCCAAAAAGATCTAGCCTGGGCTGAAGGAATCAGAAATATGAAATGAGAGTCATCCTAAAACCTAACATTTCAGTGTTTCCATCAATTCATCGTGTTTTTCTTTGAAAAGAAAATAACAAAAAAAGGAAAATCAAATTCCAAGATCAAAGTCCACATAGTTTCTACACACAAACTAGCATTTCATCTAGATTATAACATGTAAATAAAGTTGCAGCTTGCTCCTAAGACATAAAAAGCAAAGGTCAGATGATGGAAATAAAGGGAAAAACATGTAAGTCTGTTTGTTCTGCATTTCTTGGCAGCTAATCCGCTCAGTATTCTGGTCCTTGTTATGCAGAAAAATAGAGCTGCCTATTGTGGATACCAGCAAAAAAGGCAAAGGACCAGTTCTGTTCCTCTTGGAACTCCATCATTGTCCATGGGCTTTAACCACAAGTTCCTTTGGCAGGGGTCTTCGAGTCACTGCTTGAGGTTCGGGTGCTAAATTCTTCCAGCAAGGCTCGGAGGGGTGATCTGCTGAGTAAGGCTGGCAAAAAAAGTCCCATTAACTCTTTCGGCTGGGGGAATCTGGGCCACCGCAGGCCCTGGAGCACAGCGCTAGGAAGAGCCAAGCTTTGGGATGGAAGCTTAGGCTGAGGTTTACATCGTTATTGTCTTTGAATTACCAAACACCAGAGTGGGAATAAATTTAGAAGCTCCCTGGGGTATTTGTGTTTTGAGCAGTGAAGCAGGCTCCCTTCTCTCTATCGCACTTGGCCGTCCACCAAAGAGAATAGGATCTCCTTCCTTCCCCTTCGGATCGATTTTGTCTTCTCCTTGTGCTGAGAGGAAAGGGGGAAAACCACTGCAACCAGAAAATGGAAAATAAACGTGTGTGCAAGAGAAAAACTGCAACGCATTCTCCTTATCTGCAGCTACTGAGCTTCGCAGAGCTCTCCATCACTCGTGCAGCTGGCTAGCAATGCAGCCCGCATAGCTCACTGAATGGCTGCCCTGATTTTGCCCTCTCAGAAGATAATATGTAGGAAAAAAATAGTGCCATAATTCTTGACTTTGCTACTATTTGGTTTGCCAGCCTTATAGGCAGCACCATTAAACCATTATGGTTCGGACCTCTTTTTTTTCTGTCTGCTTCCACCAACAGGCAGAGCAAAGAGATGGGTTGTCTTTGGCACTGTCTTGAAGTTTATTTTGTCTGATGAGTGGGATACTTTTTTGCTCTTTTCCCACTTTGGGGAAAATTGCATATAGGGTGTTATTTCTCTTCACAACAACCATCACATCCCCTGGAAAGCACACCTCTACAGGTGATCAGAGACCAGCTTTTATGTCAGCATTTCAATGGAGAAACTGTTCCAAATTAAACAGATCAGAGGAAAAAAAAAATAACCCAAGAAATGAAACCCACTTGCAAATATCAAATACTTCAAATATTTTTTCAAAGTTACTTATTGTTTAGACATTTATTTTTTATATATATGGTAGATTGTTTTATACATGTGAGGATAAAAGGATTACATTGATCCAAAATGACCTTTAGAACATTATGGTATTAGGAACAGAAATGGGATGTCCCTTATTTAGGACAATTGTTTTTAAAGTCTACATTTTTTTTCAGAGAATGCAACCCAGTTGGAGGGGAACTTCAAAAGTGATGGTCTTATTTTATGAGACCCTTATTTTATCACGTAGAGTCGTATTAGGCTGCTAGTAGGATTGTTTTTGACTCTATTTAATGAACTGAACATTCAGCTTAAATTTTTGTATTATGGCTAAGGATTTTTTGATGTATCATGTTGTCTCCTCATTCAATGGCTGTATACTAGAAAAAACTTGCAGGAGTTTAAGTTCTAGAAGACTTGTCTCTTTGTCTTTGAGTAGTTGTCTTAAATAAAGACAAGGAGTAAAACTGAGCAATCGTACGGAGAAGTAAGCAACCTTCTCCACCTCACTTTTAGGCAAAGCAGAGCCTACTCTTTTTCTGAAAGTGAGATTTTTTTTACACCCTTGTGGATACAATGTCCTAGCTCCAGAAGCATTTGCTTAAGTCAGGTTTGCAAGCCAAAGCAATATGTTTACAGCTGCTGGTTTATATGCTTGACACAGAGTCCTCAGATGCGACTACGTTTATCAGAAAGCACGAGATAAACACAATAAATAGCAATCAGCTTTCTCAGTACTTATTATAGCTAAGGTTGCACAATGATTTCCATTCTAATTCCCTTTTTGACCTCAAAATTTTCTGCTGCCTTCATTCCTGAGAAGGGAATTTTCCTTACAGTTATTTTTCTTTGGAAAGTTTGAGTAATTCGGCTCCAATATTGCCAAGAATATCGCAAAGAAAATGGGTGTACGTAGAATGGCTAATTATAAGTATTTTTATGGTTTTAACAACCCTCCAACATCCGCAGCTGCGGGGAGGGACGCTGAAATTTCAGCTATTTCCATATCAAGACAAGCATCTTTCTGGGCTACCACAAGTTCGTGTCTGTGTGCGCGCGTCGGGCTCCTCTGGAAAACCACGTGCTGGGCACTGAGCTGTGTCCTGCTGGGGCCGAAGCCTGACCATTGCTGCTCCAGGTGCGTGAGACCCACATCTTTTGCAGCTTTGCTGACACCTTTCCGTGTGGACGGCACCTCCTCCCCTCCGCTTGGTGCCAAAACACCTGCTGCTTCAGCTGTATTTGGTGCAGTGATGTATCAAAGAGTTTTTGGAGAAAATAATCAAATAGCTTAAAATAATTGTAATCGACCAGTTGTTGTGTTTGGCAGTGCTGGTCAATAGTTATTGTTTTTGGTGCTCTGGGGTTTGTTTCCCTCTGCTTTTGTCATCCCCTCGAGAAATCAGTGATTCCCCCTCCGAAGGGTTAATGGTCATCGGCGGGGCTGATTGAAATCCCGAACCGGGAGTGACCGAGCCAGTCGCACCCCGTGTCATTAATTAACTGTGACACTGTCCTGGACTGTTTTAATCAAGAAAATGAGTTATTTATGAGGAATAACAATAACATTCAGTACTCATCTTTTTGGAAAAAAAGAATCAGCAGGAGCAAAAATCATAAATACGGACTTCAAAACAGCTTTATGGCATCCTTCGCCTTCCTGCGCATGACGAGCATGGCGTTAGGGATCGGACCCAAAAAAGCAAGACTCCAAGGCTGGGATATTTGTCCCTGTTCCTGTGGCCGGAGCTGCACGCTGCGAGCCTGCCTCTCTCTGGGCTGCGGCCGTGCCTCCTGCTGCGGCTCTTGCACAAGCGGCCGCGCTCGCCGGCGGTTTTGGGGAGCTGGGAACCTTTAGGGGGAGAGGTGAGCGGGGGCCTCTCGATGTGGCTGGGCTGCTCGGAAATTGGTGGCGAGCCCCTGCTGGGGCTTGTTTGTGGTGGCAGCTCAGCGAGGAGCGATGCTGCGGCTGTGCTGCTGCCGCCAGCACCCCTCTACATGGCCCAAAAACCCTGCTGGTAGCGTGTGCTGCGGTGCGGTGCTCGGGGATGCGCCGAGCAGGCCAGCTCTCAGGGCAGCAGATCTCACCCTGGCCTTAAAATGCTGGTGGAAACATGGCTTGAACTCTAAAGAGGGGTTCCCCTGCTGCTAATACGGAATTATCACCTATGAAGAAGGGTTTCGTGGTGCCCATAGACTGCATTAACGTGCACTTCTGGAGCTGACACCCATTTGCCGTGCTTTTTTTGGGTATTGTACACCCCCAGCAAGTCCTCTGGGCACTTTTCTGGGGCTGCATTCCCAGCACATGAGGCGTTCAGGGGAAATGCCACAGCAGGGGCTCCCCTCACCCTTTGTCCCTACCTGATGCCCAGTTCCTGCACCGTCTTCACAAAGGCAGTGGAAAAAGAAAGAGGCAAACCCAAAATGCACCCCCACAGAGAGATGAGGACAGAGGGCGGGAAGGAACTCCTAAAATATATTTTTTAAAATAAAATGATGTACTGTTGAGCTACAGTCTTAGAAAAACTCGCTATTGCTCGATAGCCCTGATAGCATTTTTTTTATTTTTTTTTTTTAGTAAGAAATTAAATAAAGCACAGAGTAGGCCCCAGGGGCAGTGCTAAAGGAGATTTGGCCATATCCAAGCTGTGAGAGTTGCTGTAAGGGGCAATGGAAATTCAGTGCAGCTGGTGAACCTAAAAAATAATAACAAAAAACAATACACCTCTATGTCAGAGAAAGTCTTTCATACAACAAGGATCCCAAAATGCTTTATACAGAATTAAAACCAGATTTAATTTGAAGAACAGGTAATTTTGTTTATTTAAGGGAAGGAAAAACATAGGACGTTAGGCTGAACCAAGGCTGGTATAAATCAAAACCAGTTCAATTGAAGTCAAGTGGCTTAAAATATAGTTGCTATAAAGTAGGCAGGATTATAATCTGGCCTGCAATATTCTGCAATTGCAGTGTACAATTCGGGCCCTTTGGAGGAGGTCTGGTAAAGGATCTCCTCATTTTATTGTATTTTGGTTTTGTCCTTGAATTGAATATATTAATTTCTTATGTTCATTTATTTATTGCCTTTATCTTCATTTCTGCTAGATTTTTCCCCCAAACAATTCATTTTAAATAAAAGTTTCAGAGGAAAATGGAAAAAAAAAAATGAAGAGAAAAAAAAAAAGGTTACTCATCTTTTCCATGTCTTTCCCACCCACATGAAATCCCCTCTTCTGCCTCCTAAAAAACATGGGGAAAAAAAAAAAAGAAAAGAAAAAAAGGCTGCAATGGATCTAGTTGGATCAATGGATCTAGTCCTGGACAAAAATATAAAAGGGGGGGGGGGACACAGCTTCATACAGAAAAATGTATAGCAGAAAATCAATTAAAATTTTGATGATTCTCAATGAAAATATGAACACATGGAAATACTTTTTTTGGCCGTTTTTGATTTTGGCAAGAGAAAGTGGTGAAACTGGAAAAACTATACGAAAATCTTTGTTTGTTTAAGGCCACTCAACTCTTTCTGTTAAATTTTTAAGTGTAATTAAACACCGAAGCATTTGTAAATCAGAAATGTGTTTGGAGCACTGAAACCTCCAACATTTTTGCAGGGTATGAGCGTCTATTTTGGCTATAAGTACAAGCTTTGTTGTGTCTCTTCTGTTTATGGAAGCAAATAAGACAAAAGGCAAGCCTCCTTTTCTTATACAAGGCACGTTAATTTATCTGAGGAGAGATACGAAGGCATAGTTGCATACTTAGGTGTTTTAGAAGTTGTTCATGTTGCTGAAATTCTAGGTCGTAGCACATAGTAGTCACACATCTGGAAAACAGGGATGCTCCTTGAGATTTTTGCCTCCATACCATTTTATTTGAGTAGATATGGTCAAGTAATTCTGTCGTTTAAGGGCATGACTGAGGCAATGAGGAGCGTAGGAAATCCACAGCCAAGTTTGGAAGGATGCATTTGACCAGGCTGAAGCATGGGCTAAATGCTGATTAAAAGTAAAAAAAAAAAAAACAAAAACCAAAAACACAACAACAACAAAAAAATAGCAATTATCTTGTTTTTCTGAGTACTACAAGAACTGTGGTAGCAAACCCGAATTGTAGTTACCATCAGGGAAGGGAAGGGCCCCCCCCCAACTGATTAACTTCATCCTTAGCTGAATCCAGCCTGATTAAAGGAATGAGTTTGGGCATCTGCTTTTAAATATCTGAAAAGATGTGATCATTCCTACCCCATTTTCTTCACATTTCTGTAGGGTATGTTTTTCTGGGGGACTTTCTGATTTATGTCAAGGGATTTGGGATGCAGTTTGCTATTTATGTTTATTAAGTAATGTTAATGTTTATGTTTGTTAAGTAATGCTAATGTTAAGTAATTAATGGATATTATCTTTAATTTAGACACAGTACGCTTACAGCCTGGTCCTTTTAGGTGCTGCGTGGCTCTTTTTAATACCACACATGTCCATTTATTTCAAGAAGAGCTGAATGGTACTCGCATGAGGTCATCATTTGTGTTTTTTTATTGTCATGGATTCTCTTTGTGTGCCTCATCAGCTTATTTTGTTCTCTTTGTAATCCTCCCTTAGTCGAGGCGACTTTGGTGGTCAGTGCTCCATTGCTGACTTACACATTTCTCTTGCTTCCTCTGCAAAAGAAACACGGGTGGATTTTTTTATTTTATTATTATTTTTTTTTTTTAGAGAGCATCCATCACAGCCAAAATGCCAGTGTGTGGTCCTGCAGCCCAGAAGGCAGCAAAACCTGCAGAAGCTGTATTTTTGTGAATTTGTTACCAGCCACGAAGCAGGACCAGGTCAGTGCTAAGGCTCCGCCGTGACACCTATGGGGAATGCCAGGAAGAGGTGAGAGCTACAGCTCGTGCTGGCCCCAGCAAGAACACGAAATGTGGCTACGTCAGGCGGTGACAGCAGTAAGAGGAAATTCGGGATTGATTAGAAAGCTGGGAGCTGTCACCGCTTCGTGTCTCCCCATCTCAGCATGAGCCTGCCTGGCTGGGTGGGTGGGTGCTCGTGTGTGTAGGCAGCTCACGTGCATCCGTGTGGGCTGGGTGCTGCTCTGTGGATGCTCTTCTGCAGATTGTGGTGGTGGTGTGGATCGTGGCCAGCTCTCGATGAAATTATCTCTTGGAGCTTTTCCTGCAGCCCTGCAAGCTGCTTGTGCTGCCTTTGGGGCTTGGCAGGGCTGAAGCACAGGGAGGGCTAGGTGTCAAAGGCCAAGTCAGAAACAATCGGAAAGGACTGGCTTTTATTGCTGCCTTGTGCGATTGCAAATTGCTTTCTGAACTTCTAGACACATTCCCTTACAAATGTTGTCAGGAATTATTAGAGATGAAGACAGAGTTGTAATTTACTGAAGGCTGAGCAAAGATGGAAAAAGGAAATGGCTGTGAGGAAGACAAATGCTCTAATTTGATTGAGTTAGTTGCCACTTCTTCCTCCTTGCAGATATGAGTGCAGGAAAAAGCGAAATTTAAACTCAGAAATTTACTTTTTTTTTTCCAGAAATTAAGGCTCTAATAAGATTGTTTCTAACTTCATAACCAGTAAAGGTGAGCTCACCTGATACTTGGGTGACAGCAAGCACCATACTCTGTAGAACAATTTAAAATCCAGTTGGGAGCTGGCTTTACCCCAGCCCTGCTGGCTTTGCCCCCTGTGTCTGTCACCTTTCTCTTCCCCAAATCAGGTGGTGCTGGTGCTGTGGCACCGGGGGTGACAGCCACCCAGGTGATGGGGCTTGGGGGTCAGCCACCAGCTGGCAAAATTTGGGGAGCCTGGACAGCAGCCAGCTGGGTACCCAAGCTTCCGTGGCCCTGCAGGCCCCAGCTCCCTGCCAGGCTGAGGTAGGAGCTGGGGGTGCCTATAAAAATCTGGGGGGCAGCAAGCAGCTGCCAGGGCCCCCCATGGGTACGAGGGGAGCACTGGGCAGCGTGGACGCCTGCTGGACTCGGCCCCCAGCCCTGTGGCCCTGCCGTGGGTGGGGGACAGCCCCTGGGGTGTGCTGCCTGCCCGGGGGTCCCATGCACACCCCAAGCCCCTCGTCCCACAGTGGTGATGGGCTGGAGGAGGAGGAGGAGAAGGAGGAGAAGGAGGAGACCGTGCGCTTTCGCTCCCACTGTTTGCGGAGGCTGAGGCAGAAGACAGAAAAAAAAAAAAAAAAGGAGGAGGGGAATAAAAAGTAAAGAGAGGGGGAGAGAGAGAGTGAAAGAAAACGAAGCCCAGCTTCTGCCGGTGCTGCTCGGATTGGATCTGGTTTGAGTTTCCTCTCTGCTGGCTTGTGCGGCGAGAGAGGAGGAGAGGGGGAAGGCGCTCGCTCGCTCTGCCTCTGAAGCTGGAGCAAACGTGCTGGGGGCTGCGCTGGCGGGAGCTGCCCGGGCGCAGTTGCCTCACAGCTTGTTGCTCGCTGGCACTACAGAATTGCCCGGACTTCTCAAGGACCCGGAGGAAAAAGCCACCACTGCACAGACCCGATAGTTGCTCAGTGCCTATAGACTTGACACCTATTTTTATTTTTATATTTTTTTTATTTTTTCTTCCAGGGGAGTTCTTTTTTTATTGCTTTTCTCCCGTCTCTCTCAGAACAGCACTTCCCTGAGTGTGGGGCTTTGAAACCCATTGCCTTATTAGCAGCTGTGAGAGAGATTTTTTCGAACCTTTTTACACCTCTCTTTTCTTTTACTTTGCCTTAAAAAAAAAAAAATCAAAAAGAAAGAAAGAAAAAGAAAGATAATCCTTTTGGGGGGAGGGGAGATGATCATGCTGATGTGGAATAAGTGCTCCTGCTGTCTCCTCTTACTAGCCGCGGTCCTGATCGTGGAGAGCTCCCAGCTAGACAGCTCCAGCGCCAAGGTGAACTCCATCAAGTCCACCCTGATGGGGGAGGCTCCAACTCAGGCAACCAACAGATCCGCAGGCATCCACCAGGGACTGACGCTTGCTAGCAGTAAGAAGGGCAAAATGCTAGAGCAGATGAGAAAACCTCCCAAGCACTATCACCGGCAAGGAGAGGTAGGACATCGCTTCGTTGCTCGAGTGTCTGTCCGTCTGCGTGCTATATGCAAAGAATTGCTCGTCCCCCTCTCATGTTGCTTGCACAGTTTTACTGTATTACACTGATTAATTTATTCATCTGGGTTGTCTGGGACAAGGTCATCTCAAAAAAGGCTTTGGGAACTTTGCAAGTGGTAGCTGGAAGGTTTAAAACCTTTAGTTTTTCTCTGTCGGATCAGTAACTGATGAAAGAAAGAGTAATCTAAAGAAAATCATCTTTGGTATTTCTTTGTTTGGATCCTTCAAAGGGTTGCTGGAAGTAAAGGAAGAAATTTCTTGTTAACTCTAAGACACTGAATTAATTGAATTTGAATAGGTGAGGAAAATTTGACTGTAAAGTGGATGTGGCGTTTCCAGTGGCAAAAGAAATCTGCTTTTAAAAATCCCTCCTAGGAAGTTAATCTCTGAGGTGTTTCTCCATGTGAGAACGAGAAGTCATGCTGTCCCAGGGGTATTGTTCTGGGCACATTCATTTGCTTAATATGACAGAAAATAAATTCCAGGTTTCTCGTCTCGAGTATGCTCCAGTGGTTTTAGAAGTTCCGTGCGCTTATATCCAGATGAGATAAGCAGGGAGTAACAGCCCTGAACGTGAAGTCTGAGTGAAAGGAGAAAATGAAAGGTTGTGGGAACTTTATGAAAACAGAGACCCTAACATGCTTGTGAACTACAGAGTCTTCTTGTCTCTCTAGCCTGCTTAGAAATTTGGAAGTCTGATAGGGAATGTTCTCTCAACTCTATTTGTGGTAAGCCATAAAGCAGTATTTTAAGCCATCAGTCCTCTGATTCTCTATCAAGCCTCAGCTTGGATGGTATGAATGTTGCTCTTGAAGGAGGTAGGCTACTTCAGAAAATATACAATACTTACTATCGGGTATTATTAATACCTCAAAATACAGCTGCTTTTCATAAGCAACAAGCAGTGTTAGCAGCAAGGGAGCTGCCAGCATTCAGCACTAAAGAGGCAAAATACTCGGTGCCTTAAGGGTCTCTGTCTTGCCCACATTTTCCTTAAAGCAGCAGAGAAGCTGCAACTTCAAGCAACCCCCTAAATTCATTGCAGTGCTTCACATCAGCTTCCTAATAATTGGATGCTATCATTTGGTTTTGTGTGCAGGCATAATAACAGTGGTGGTAGCTTTGGGGTTTGCGTGTGAGAAATTTGTTTTTAAACTCCTCCAAGCTTTCTTTTCCCTAGCCACCCAATTGTTTTATAATTCACCCAGAATCTGGTCGCCTCTCCTTACCTCTGAGCAAAGTTCAGTAACAGATGCTGCGCTGCAGTTTCATGTTACTGAAGTGCTGCCTTCTTTCTTCGTGCACGTTGTAATAATTATTATGCTAAATCACCTAGAGGAAATACAGGAGCGTGGCACACTTTATTGTATGTTCTCCTTGGCTTTTCTTTTGTTTTCTGTGTACAGCCCCAGGCACGACAGGGACTTTTTGCCTTTTGGAGAGGTCCTGCCACCTTTCCCCATCCTTCTTCCCTCAGTGGGTATTTGGCACAATGATGAGGATGATTGAGTACAACTTGCCTAGTTCCTGGAGAACAGGTTGCATTGCCCATCAGTGGCATCTGCGAGATTTGACCCTAGCTTGCCAATCTGAGCTGTTGGCAGTGGATTTCTAGTTAGCGGCATGAACGCACAAGTCAGAGACAAAACTGCAAGTTTCTGTAATGGTAGAAGAGTTGGCACGCATGGTAGGACATCCCATTTGTAGCACTTACCATGTTTTCACCTGTGGGAGCCTCTTTCTGCCATCCTCCCCTGAGCAAACCCCCTGAAGGATCAGATGCCTCACCTCCTGTCCAGGGCTGTCAGTGCTGCTTCCCCTCTCCCTGTGCTGCGTGGGCTCACACCAGCGTGCACCAGGAAAACGACTCAGACGCACTAGCAGTAATCGTAGATATTATTTTTGACCCTAAACCTGAAGCAAAATAGTTAACACAGAATTGCAGTAAAAAGAAGGATAAAAGAAAGTAGTTGCTTTTGTGACAGGACTTTATCTCTGGCGATGCTTCCAGTTGCGGGGTTGGTAAGTCGCTGTGTTTTTACAGTGGTCTCAAGTGGTTTCAACCACTTAAGACATGACATTGTGATAATTTTTAGAAGTTGCTCTCTTAGTAGGTTGTTCTCAATTTGTTAAGGTGATGGGACTTTGTGTTGAAGTTTCAGATTGCCATTTGTCAAGAGTAGAGCTGCCTACGCTTTTCTTTGCTTTTCTTTCCCAAACAGTCTTTTGCATTAATGGAATTTATAAAATATTAGAAATGGAAGTACTTTTCCTATCTCGGTGCCATGAAAGAGTGAGTTGAGTGCCTCGTACAACTAGGAAATAATTTCGCTAAGGACCAGGGCCATGCAGCTTCAAGCCAAATTAACAGAATTTTGCAAGGGCTGTTGTGACAGCGCTGAGGTGTGCCTTGAGCTCTCTGCTGATACGTGCGGTGGGAATCGGAGGGCTCTCACCGAAACTGCTGGGAGGACCAGAGGATCATCAGCCTGCAACCTGTTTATTCATTTAGTTTGGTAGCCTAACACGCTTTCAGAGTGCTTCTTTAATACGTTAATGCCACATTTTCAATTCCGTTAATTTGTCGGACTAGGAGCAACTTGGGAGTCTTTAATCAGCAATAAATCAAGGGATACAATAGTTCATGGCTTATCTGGAGTGTTGATGTATTTCAGCTGGTGGTTACAGCGCTGCTGCCCAGAAAAGGAAGATCCTGTGCTCCTTTGTCAGGCAAAGTTCCAGTTCAAATTAATGAAAATACTTGCGCGAGCGAAGCAAGCTGATTTGGCTTGCTGGAGAGACCAGCAGGGCAAGCGTGGGTTTTAGTAAGACTTGTGTTTTTATGTCTTTCTGAGGAATATTATTTATTTTCTGTTCTTATTCCCTTTACTGCCTTGGATCAGCAGGGAATGAGCAGCACTGACGTGCTAAATCGGTGAGATTTCACTGTCTTCGCTGTTCTTCACCATCACTCCTGTTTTCCCCTTTCTGCAAACTGCTAACGTTTTCCCGTTTTCACAGGGAATCACAAAGTGTCTACAGCCTTTGCACAGGGGAAAAACATGCTCAGAAATAGGATCGTACAGTGCGTGTTGGACTGTTACTTTTCAGGGGGGTCAGCACCGCGTACTGCCTGCCACCAGTTTCCCTTCAAAGCTTGATTTAGAGGGGCGGCTTCCAGGAATAGCTAATGTTGCAGTAGTTAGCCCCTCTAGAAAATCATTATGGATATATCATCTCTCTAATTAAATAAAAGGCTGCAAATAGAGCCATAAATAACAAGGCCGGATCAGCGACAATGGTGTGTTAATTTACTGCGTGTTAGGCACAGCTTCTGCTGCGCTGGGGCAAGCTCTCCTGCGTCCTCGGGACGCAATGTGGAAGAGAAATCCCCGCGTGTTGCAGCTGGGACCGACAGTCCCTGCCGTCCGTAGGTTTCTGCGTGATGCTTCTTTGATTCCCTTCACCACCTTCTTGATTTCTTGCCTCTGGGTTGTAGTCCACCCTTTTCTCCGTGACCTGCATCAGTGCTGGGGTTCACACTCCCTCATGCTCAGCAGCCTTTGGCAATTTGGTGGGCAGAGCACTACCAGGCTTTCCTTCCAGCCACTTTCCCTCTCCCATCTGCAGGCTCTCTGCCCTTCTGCCCTTCCCAAAAGCCGTTCTTTTGGCTCTTTATCCCCAGCAAGTCCTCTCTCTCGTTCCCCTTGCCGCCGAGCAGCTGGCTGGGTTTGTGCTTCCCGCTGGGACCATCCCTCCCACTTCCCCCACGCACACAGCGGGAGCAGCAGCAGCGAAGGGGAGAAGCAGGACGGCCG
Source organism: Anas acuta (assembly GCF_963932015.1). NCBI lineage: Eukaryota > Metazoa > Chordata > Aves > Anseriformes > Anatidae > Anas > Anas acuta. The sequence continues at coordinate 71,252,402 of NC_088982.1, read as the reverse complement.
TGGGGTGCCTGAGAGAGAGAGACCAAGCTGGGGCAGGTTACAACACCGCGGAGGCGTGATAGATACCAGCTAAGCCTTTGTTTTTCAAATGCACTTGGTTTAATTTTTAAAATGTAGGTTTTTTATTTTTTTCCTACTCTATCTCGGCTTGAGCCAGGAGCCTCGAGCCCACAGAAACCAAACCGAGAAGGCATTAATCAAAACGTCTGCAGTGACGCTGATCTCGTACCTATCAGCGTGTGGACACGCATGTGTTTCTCAAACAGGACATAGCAGCCCACAAGAACTTGCTAGAAAATGCTTGGATGATGCTTTGGAGCAAGTAAAACAGCATGAGATTTAGTAATTGACTGCAGCGCCCTGAGAATGTTGCAGTAAAATGTACCAAAGACACCAAAAAATGTAACCGCAATATCTTGAATAGCTAGAAACCAAGACAGTATGAATTATTTCTCCACTGGATTAAAAATAAATTAATTACAATACCTAGAAGTTACATCCAGCAGCAGTTTGAAACATAAATAAATGAGAAAAATTAAAACAGAACCCAAAAAATCACAGGATTGCTAAATCTGCAGAGGTCACCAGAAAATGTATTCTTTGCTCTTTTTTTTTTTTTCCTTCTTTTTCTTTTCTGTTAGGAATCTGGGAGACACTGGTTTACTGGCAGCAGTCTTGCTAAATAGTTGAGTGGCTTGTCTCTGGATTGCAAAAATATGGGATGCAGGGTATTATCTCCTTCTCGGGTCATGCTTGGAGTCCCCGTTAATTTGTTATTACTGTTTGACTTCTTAATATAGAGTAAAAGCTCCTATAAAGTGGCTTTATTAGGACTCTTTCCTATTAAAGTTGCAGCAGTGCCTAGAAAATGTCCAGGACCCTGACGTGCTGTCGGGTGTGCAAATACTTAGAAGAGTTAGTGTCTGTCGGAGTCCAAGGACAAGACAAAAGATGATGCATGATTACGTTCTGCCCTCCAAAAAATGAGTCTGATTAACTCATTATGTTTGATTAACTGATGCTTCACAGATGCAAGTAGAGCTCGAGTTTAATTTTGATTTTAATTATCTCAACACCGGATGCGTCTTGCAAGCACTTCATATCTCATGGCTTGTCAGTTGAGCCTTGGTCCTTTTACAGTTGTACTTACAAATGCCTCACCCTGGAAATGTCACTCAGGAGGAATTTAACTCCGCAAAGGAGGAGTCCCATCAAGCTCCTGCTTCTGTTTGTTTTGCCTGCGTGGCTTTCCTCTTCGGTTTTGTCTTTCTGGGATTTTTTTTTTTAAAGTATATCCGAACAATTTTTACATATGTAAAAGCAATGATTTGGAGAACTCTGCTTCAAGGCAGAGACCTTCCCTTCCCACCTGGGCTTGCAGAAGCCCCGGCCGGGGAGCTCTGTGGCGCGGTGCCTGCGCTGCAGTCCCTGGACATTTGTGACAGATCTAAGGAGGAGAGGTTGCCGTGATCCTTCGGAACAGGGAAGAAAAACAGAAACTGCCTCTCTGCTTTTGCTCCACCAGTAACGCTCCTTGTGGATTTAGATAATAGGTTAGGAAACTGAGGATAACTTTTTTTGAAAATCCTTGCGTTTTGGCTGTCTTAGGTTGCATTTCTGACATCTTTAGGTTGAAATCAAATTCTGTGAGCTTTACACCAATGGATGTGCAAGGGCTCTAAAAAAGCCAAGAAGATCAGGTTGATTTTATATATATATATATATATATATATATATATATATATATATATATATATTAATTTTGCCTAAGATCAGGTTGGCTTTGTATGTTTAAAATGAATTTTCCCTGCAAAAGTATTTTCATCAGGGAACGTGTACGTTCATCTCTTCTTTTTTTGGTCAAGTACAGGATGTACGCTGACAATGTGTCCCCAAACCATCACTTTTCTTCGGTACAATTTTTCTGTTTTGATGAAGGGCAGATTTATCTTCATGTCAAACTTGATGAAAACCAAGCAAATTTCAAATTGCAATGAAAACAGGTGAATTTGCAGGCCTTCCAAACTGTGGAATCCTCTCCTCTAGAAAGAGCTACTAAAAGTAAGGTGAGAAAGAGTATAAAATGATACGTATGGCTGTGCCAAAGGACCAAAACACAGCAGTTTTCAAACAAAATGATGAGTTTTGTTCATTTAAGTTACAGTTTTCTTGGGATTGACTCTAACTCCATCTATGATTTATACATTAGTGTTTGTACAGAAACGAAAGAGTTACGAAAATAGATGGATAGAAGCAGAGGGAATGTGGAGTTCAATCATTTAGCAGCTATTTTGTTCTTACTAAAAGAAAATACTGGAATAATTCTACCAAAAAAAAAAAAAAAGGAAAGAAAAAAGAAAAAAAAGTTGAAGGGTTGTTGTTTTTTTCCCCCCTCAAAGTGCATAAGCACACAGCTCAGCCCCTTGGGTCTTTCCTAAAGCTAAGCTTTGATATGATTGAATTTTCATATGCACAGTAATGAATCTCGGAGACATGCACGTTGCACATGTGTACCGCAAATGGCATTGTTTTAGCGTTTGTAGCAGCAAGCGAAGGTGGGCTGCTCTGCACATGCTCGGGAATGAGGTGTTGCTTTGCTCTGCAAGCCCTCTGCCTCATTCCCCGTGCATCATGTAAGTGTGAACCAGGCTGTGCATGCTTTTAGAAGTGCACTCATCGGGCCGGTGGATGGGAGAGCGGTCTGCGCCTTTTGGCAGCTTGCGCCGAGCGAAGCAGTGGCTTGCTGGCACTCTGATCTCTTCCCTCCAAGGCTTAAATGCCGAAAATGGAGATCTCTGGAAAGGAATTGCAAACGGGATGTGTTCGTGGTGGAGCAGGAAACTTTTGTTCTTGGAATCTCATTCGTAACTAGACATTGCGTCACTGAAAGTAATGCCTCTTGTGAGGGAAAAGCTCCTTCACTTTGCCTTCATCCACAGGGCATGGGAGCTTTCAGAAATGATTTACTGTATGTAAACATATCGTAATTTTTTGCATACACAAAATGGTGCATCTCTTCAGCAAAGATCCCAAAGTGAGGCATTTTGGCATAAAACAAGGTCTCTAGAAAGGGGATTGAGAATCATATGTAAAACCACCAACAGAAGTGCAAGATGTTAAGCCTGACTAATCTCGTTGGAGTTAACCTAGTTCAGCTTATTCCCACAAGCATCAGAAAGGTTCATATGGTGTCAAAAAAAAAAAAAATGGTGCCTAGATTTACTGGTGCTTTCCATAATTTTTTTTACTACGACTGTGTTCATGCAGAGTTTACCACACAAGTGCTTTTGCTTATGTGGTCCCTCTTCAGGGTGAGCTCTCATAGAGTGTAGATGTTGGAGGAGGAAAACCTCTGTCCAACATGCCATAGAGCTGCAGGCAGGAGCTTTGGGCTCGGCAGACAGTTTGTGTCCTGAGCAGCAGCTGGGTAAAAAAAAATGGCTAAATGGGGTTTCTGTTGGCCTTAGCTGGCAGGGTTAGCACAGGTCCGGGCTGCAGAACTTGCTGTGTTTCTGTCTCTTCTCTGGTGGCTTGAGAGCAAAAGAGCAGAGCCTGCCTTCCTTCCAGTTCGTGGTGACCTTGCTTGGGAGATGCTCCTTTTTTCCATGATAAAAAAGAAAATTTTGTGAATCTCTCTACAGGGGAGCGTTAGGTTTTCCAGCACACAGAGGCTGAGCTGTAAACCTCCCACTTCCCCTGGGTAGGAGGAGAGCTGGGGGGGATTTTCCTGTTCACACCAGGTCTCCCCTGACATTTTTTAGGAGAGATGGAAGGGGACAGGAGCTGATAAATGAGCGTCTCCTCGTTTAGGGGTGGAGAGGACGATGGCATTCCTCACCAAAGAAAGAGTTACAGGTTGTGATTAGATTATTAACATACATCTTTTGTGTGTGGTTTGAGGGTATGGTGAAAAACATGAAGGGATAATAATAATTGAAGAAGCAGGAAGGTGGTGAAAAAAGCTGCTACCGTCGTGGGTTTGCATCAGCAACAGGGTGTCCATCTGCCAGACTAGAGAAGGCTGGTGTGCTACCTGAGGGTAAATTTGTGTTTATAAATAGCCTGGCATCGTTCTTCTTTTCTTCGTGGGGAGATCGTCTCATTAATGGCCTGGGATGATGGGAACCATGGAGTAAATGTGAAGACGGCAGTTGTTTCATGCATATGTGCCATAAAGTGTGAGCTGAACACTGTGGGGTTGTTTCAGTCCCTGTTTCTCCCAACAAAGCTAAATTCGCCGTGTGTATTATTCAGGGCAAAGCAGTTCAGTCAGGTCCTGTGGCAGGAAGGGTGAGGAAGCGTGGGTCGGTGCTGCAGAAGGGAAATCTTGGAAGCCATGGGAGGACCGGGACACCAGGAGATCACATCCACACCTTCTCCCTGGTGGGGCCAAGTGGTGATGCTGCCGCCCGTGTCTTCTCAGGGGGCACTGGGGAAAAACGTCTGTCAAAAGTTAGGCTTAGAAGTCTGTCTCTGGTGGAGAGGCTAAACTGCTCAGCTGCATGAAATGTTCGTGTAATTGTTTGAATAAATACAGGGTTTTTAAAAAGCTCTTCAGGAATGCTTGTAAACTTCTGTGCTTGGTTTTGTCCCCACTGCTATCTTCCAGACACCCCACTCCTCGCGAAGGAAATGGGTTTTTAACAAGAAGAATCCTCTGGAAATTGCTTTCCAAGGGGGTCCTTGCCACAGCAGCTGCAACAAATTGCAACTGCACTTCACTCTCGGTTGTTTTTTATTGCTAAAAGGATAAGTGACCAAGTGAATACTTGTATTATAGCTTTGAGAGAATTTATTAAGTATCAAATTGTAGTGTGTGGTGGTGTCTAACCAGAAGATTAAGCTTTCCTCTGCGGAGGGAAATTTCTCTCAGACTTCGTACCAGTGCTTAAGCTAAAAGGGACCGGGAAAGCCTCGCAGATCCCAAACCATCCTGTGGTTAGGCCGACTTGGGGTTTTCCTTCCTCTGAGACCTCGGCTCTGAAGCCGGGGCAGCGGGAGCGGAGCATAACCTCCAGGAGGCAGCCGAAAGGAGAAGGCACGGCGTGGCCGTCCGATGCGTGCCGATCTGCTCCACGCTGTGTAAACAAGTCTCCAGGGGGCATTGTCTGAGCAAGCTGTTTCCGAGTAGCAGCATAGCTGCAGCATAGCTCAGATTACGTTAATTGGGAAGCATTTTTGGCACGGTTTTCCAAAGAAGCAACACGGAGTGCAGGGAGCTCAAGGAAGGATGGAGCAAGACCTTGGGGTGATGCAGGCTGCTCCCGCGTGTCTTTGAGCCTGGCCAGGGCTTGCAGGTCTGCTCACCTTCCCCACGGCTCCTCAGCTCTACTTCAGGGCCAGGAGGAGGGATAAGGGTGACTGTGTCCCTTCGTTGCTCTAGGGAATTGACTTGAATGGGGAAAAAAGGGCCTTCTTCTGATATGTGGGGAAAAAAAAGAGGTTCTACTTCTTGGTATGGCACACACATATAAAATGTGCAAGGCTGTGCAAAGTTTCGTAAGGATCTCAGACGTGGGAACTCAGGCTTTCTTAGCCTGTACGTTTGTCTGTCTGCATATGAAAATCTTGGTGTAAGTACTGGCTAAACAGCAGTGGTAGACGGAGGGGAATCACAAGCTGAAAGGCAATATTATTACTGTTAGTGAATGTACGAGAGTGGATTTTGTCTTTGGATCTCACTTGAAGTGTAGGGTGATCAACTGGCAGGAGTGCTGAAACTTTGGGCACTTGGAACAATGAATTTGGAAGTCAAATATTTCAGGATTAGCTTTTCCCCGCTTTCCTTCCTGATTTTTCCAAACAGGGAGGCATGAGTTTGAATGAATCAAAGTCTGGATAGCTTCATTAAAAAACATTTGTAGGAAGTTTAAAGACCTGAACGCATGGAGATGCTTGACAGACATATGTTCATTTGAAATGCAAGTGGGGATTTCTGTTATTTCTGCACTGCGGTGAACTCAGGTTACGGAGAGTTTAAACACCAGAGTGCCAAACCAAAGGCACCCCTGGCACCTTGAAAAACAGATTTCTGAGGAGCTTCATGGGTCAGGCTCCCTCCTTCCCAGGCACGCTGGCCTTACTGTCGCTGCTGTAGGTTTGGGTTTGGTTCTGCTTATCGCAGTCGCAATTACGGTGCCTTTTCTTCAACACTGTCCTCTTAAGTTATCAGCGCAGGATAGATAAGAGAGCCTTTATTACAGGCACACATGTGCATCGCAGGTGTGAAGGGAACTCTTAAACTGTTTATGAGCACACAAAGCCCCACGAACAAAGAGGGCAGAAAAGAATGTTGTCATTTTAAGGAAAAATATGTTTTAAGGCCCTGTTAAAAATAAAGCCAAAAAGGAATAGCAAATGGGCTGCAGATTGCCTGTGTAACGGGGATTAGCACTGTGAAAATCTTTCATTTTTCAGAAGAGGCATGGACCACAGACAGGCCGGGCTAGCCGAGATACCGCTCAGCACTGGAGGGGGCATCCACTTCCAGGCTCTTGTCTCGGTGAGCTACCCGCAGAATCCTCCTCCGATAGGACCAAACAGATGAAGAGCAGGATAACACTTCTAATTTTGGCTTTGTTTTAAAGATTTTGGATAAATAGAAGCCAGTGTATTCGTTGTATAATCAAGCATGATGGCGAAGTGTGAGCTCCAGGTCTGGGACGTGCTGTCACTCTCGACTTCAGTGAGACTGAAGGGGTTTCTCACCCGCAATGCTCTGTGGCCTGAAGGGTCAGAACAGATGGGTCGAGGTTGGGGAAAAGGAGCCCAGCCTGGTTATCCTCTATAACAGCCATGTGATGGTACCTTCAGTCATGCAGGGATAGCTTCCAGGTCTGCTGAGGGGTGCGTCCGCAGCGGTGACAGTTCAGCACCCAAAGAAGTGGTGTAACTCACTTCCCTCCAGAACCATTTCCCAGCAGATGCACCAGAAAAATGTGGCCACAGAAAGAAGCTCACGCTGCCCAGAAATGCCATGCGAATGCTCCTAACTCTGCAAAATTTGACCCGAGAGGTGAAACACACTGCAGTGTGGAAAGCCACCTCAGAGGTTAGTCCCCCGCTTACAGATGGGACGAGTCTCAAGGGTGTTTGTGTACCTTTGTGTAACTTCTCTGAGTGTTTCCAGTGAGAATTAGGTTGTGGGGGCCTTCAGGGAGAGGGGTTGTGGCCACTTCGAGACAGGGGAGAAATTCAGCTCGGAGGAAATCACTAGGTTGAGACTCCCTCACTGCAAAGTGTGCTCAAGGAGAAGCGCTCTTGTCTTTCACCACCTACATAAGATGGTCAGAATTTACTCATTAGGGTACTTTGTTATAATCATTACTACACAAAAAGTTAAGTAAGAATAATTTACGTCGTTCTCACAATGAAATAATGATATGAAATGTCAGTGAAGGATTTGTATCTGATGTACCAGACGTGGTTCATCTGGCCATTCTCTATGGACTTTAGTCTCCATCCAGAGTAACCCTTTTCTGAAAGCAGTGTATTTTTTGTTTTTTTTTGGTGTAAAACCGGACAAGGATGCAGAGATGTTGCAAGCAGAGCTGTAGCTTTTCTCTTTAATGAGCCTCTTCCTGACCCACCCTATGTAAAGCAGTTGACACATCATGTGTTGTGCAGCTGGGACGGCTACCCTGGCACATGTATCTGACACATGAACGTCTTGACTTCGGCCTTTTGGAAGCACCGGACCCATGCTGTTCTCCAGAGATGTGTCTAAGCCATTTCCCAGATCCCATGGATGTAGCGGTGGCAGGAGCAAAAGCCGATGTGCAATTAGCTAATTCAGATTTAGCTGATTCTGTGAAAACAGATTGCACAACAGAATCTGACACTTGGTTTCTGGATTTGATTTCCTCTCTTTCCCTGGTTTGACCTCCAGTGCTCCTTCTGGCTGTATTGTATTCTGTACTGGTCAGTATTTGGGTCTCAATTTCCGCGTGTGTGTTTTTGTTGTTTCTTCTTCTTCTTTTTATTTTTTTTTTCCTTCCCCTGACATGCAAGCCTTTTGAGATGTAGCACTTTGAATTTGAGCTTTACCCTTAGACCGGTTTCTAGAGGAGCTGAAGGCCGTTTAGGTGGTGCAGGGCTGAAATTCAGCTGGGATGAGCCGTGCACGAGCAGACAAGACCTGCCGGGAACGTGGTTCATGCACTGCTGGTAGCCCAACACGTGTCTGTGTTACCGCAGGAGCAGGAGCTCGGCTGCTCCTGGGGCTGCTGACTTCCCTGGAAGTCTTCGTGCTTGTATGCTGGGAAAACTTAGCAAAGTTTCACACTGCTTTTACTTTTGATCCCCTCCTGTCCAGAATGACCCCATTGGCAGGAAATTAATTTAAACGGTAGCTGCGAGAAGACATTTTGTGAACATTTGCTTCTTCTAAAGTTTATTTGCACAGTATGTTTCACCTGAATATTTTCCAGAACAAAAAACCTCAAATGCTCTGCTGTCCTGATAACATGTGTGAGGCTGAGGCTTCCCCCTTCCTTCCAGCCTGCCTCACAAAACGCTCTCTTAATACTCAGCCTTAATCATATTTGTAAAGATAACATCAAGGTTAATGTTTCAAAATAGCACTCTTTTACAAGGCTTAATGACAGATCAAAATCAAGCGATGCTGTTTCTGGCAAGCAGTTTGCCACTGCTCGTCAAGTTGTTGTGTGAACGGAGCTACAGCTCAAGTACCGAAGCTTTAAAGAAACTGAGTTGCCAGGAGGTAACCCATTTCAGACCTGATTAAAATAACTAATATCTGATCAGGAGACAGGAAAAAATAAGGGGGACTAAATGGCCAGCTTTTACAATGCAGGGAGGATGTAAGTGAAGTTTTACACAAATCTTTTAGAGATTGGTGCTGCTCAGTTGGGAAATTATCTAGAAAACAGTGGGTTAGTGAGGCGCATACGTTTTTAATGAAACATATTCAAAACAATAAGAACTTATATAGTCCACAAAGATCTGCAGTAAAATTTAGTATCCTGAGCATCTGGGAAATAAAACCCTGGGTGAAATTCCACTTCTGTAGGTATAACACTGTACAGGACCTAATGCGACCACAGTTGGACACGTACAGTGATAACTCCTAAATTGGAGTCAGTCAGTTCATGTTGAAGTAGCAGCAAAGAGAGATGGGGGGAAGCCACGCGGAATAACAGGAAGTGAGAACAAAACAAGCGCATTTTTATACCCCTTTTAAGTTTGCTGCGCTGCTCTTATCGAGAAACTGCACACATTTTTGTAAAATAAAATGAATTAAAACATATTTATATATATAAAGCAGTTTGGGATGGATGGGGAGGACAGCAGGGGTAATCAGAGCAGAAGAACTGCTTCAACACAGGAGATCTTAAATGGGACACATCACCCAGTTTGGTCTTGTGGGAGCACAGGACCGAAAGACAGAAAATAATGAATGGCATGGAAATGGGTGAGTGGGGAGCTATCATTTGGTATTTTTCCTGGAAGAACCAAGAGTTGACAGTGTGCACTTATCAGAGAGCCAGGAACTCCTATTTCATATGGTATAGCTTGTCGCCCCGTGGTGCTGTGGGAGCCATATGGAACTGCTCAGAGATGAGACAAATGCAGAGAAGAGAGATTGCACTGGTAGGTACTAAACACAATAGCAAATTACCAATATAAATTTATTATTTATATTAATGTCATAAACTAGTATCAATTTGTTATTGACATCTTTAATAACCCAGCCTGTTACCTCAATTTATTGAGAAACTTAAGCATATCTGGTTCAATGTAAGCATTCATGTTGTCTTGCTCATCAAGCTTAGGATGCATGTATATAAATATTAGTTAGGCAAATATTTAAGTACTCTGCTGGACTGGAGCTTTAGGTCCAGGAGCGTCCACTGAAATCAGTGTGAATACTCCCACAAACTTTGGTGTGGGGTTGTTATCCAGAGAGACTTCTAGACTACGCATTAATATTCCGGAGAGATCACTGCAGTGAATGGAAAACATGACTGTAATGAAAAGGAAATGGAAAAACGAAGCAATAGACAAAGAGGCTTAGGACAGATTTACAAAGTATGTAGCACACACAAGTGGGGGTAGACATTTCAAACAACTTTGCTACCATTTGGTCAGCTAAAGGAAGTAAATACTTTCAGAAAGGGTTCAGATTTTCAAACCATTCATCACTCAGAATGAGCATTTTTGTTTGGGGAGGGGAGAGTCTTCTGGTTGCAGGGGCTTTCCTTTGTTACTTCCTCAAGCTCTTTTGTGGTTGTGAGTAAATTCTGTCCTCCCAGGTTATCATTATACGTAGGGCTGAGTGTCTTCATATTTTATAGAAACTTCATAAACACATCCTGTAACTTTGTGGGGTGCCTCTATGGCAAATTCTTTGTAGCTCAATGAATTTATTTACAGTTACCTTCAGCATCCACCTTCATTTTTCTGCTCAGATCTCCGAAGGCAGAGCTTACCATAGATAAGGTCAGCAAACTTGGTCTCAACAGCAAATTAATCCCTTTCTCTTGAGTTGGTACCAGAAGCTCCATCTACAGATGGATGTAGGCAGCTGAGAACAAAGAGCAGCTCAGGATGGCAGTCAACCCAAGAATCTCTCACTTCATCTTTCACGTCCATGTCACCAGAAATTGTAGGGAGCCTAACTAAACGCCACTGTGTTATAAAGTGCTGGGGTGGTGGGGTTGTCTTTCCTCACTGTGATGCTGATGTCACCAGATGTCCATCTGCATCATGCAAAGGTGGGAGTTCGCACAGCCTGAAAATACAGTGTTATACATGTAGGACATGATTTTTTTTATTATTATTTTTTATAAAAAGAAAATCCCAACTAATGGTGTATACGTTTATTCTGCCGGTTTTGTGCATACATACTGTATTGGTTATCTGAGCACACTGGTTATAATGAGCATGTGATATAGTATTTACAAGGGCCACAAGTGCTTGGCTGGTTGCTTGCTTCTTGTTGTTTTGGTTGGGTTGTTTTTGTTTTTTCTTCTGGCTAATGTGGGGCTGTCAGTGCCCTTTTACAGGATCTTTTTTAGGTACGCTGGCTGATTTTTCAAATTGAGATTCCAGCAATGATTACAGGTGGTAGATGGAAGGCACTAGGTGCTTAATCACTTTTGAAAATCATCCCACCTATTTAGATGTCTTAGACATCTAGAGAATGAGATATAAAAGGAGTGGCTGAAGGAACTTGGGCTAAGGGGAGACCTCACCACTCTCTACAACTCCCTGAGAGGAGCGAGGAGGGTGTCAGCCTCTTCTTGGGTGGCAAGTGAGAGGACACGAGGCAACAGCCTCAAGTTGCACTGGGGATGTTTTGACTGGATATTGGGCAGAGTTTCTTCATGGCAAGTGTGGTTGGGCGCTGGAACAGGCTGCCCAGGAAGTGGTGGAGCCTCTTTCCCTGGAGGTATTTAAGAGATGCGTGGACGTGGCACTTAGGGCCATAGTTTAGTGGTGGACTTGTTGTGTTAGGGTTGAACCTGATGATCTTACAAGTCTTTTCCAACCTAAATGTTTCTATGGTGCTATGTCTACAGGCAACCCAACATGTCTGTGTCACTTCTCGTGTCAGCGTTTTCAAAAACTAATCGAAAACTCGAAATTCTTCCCATAGGACAGTGGTATTATGCCTTTGCAAGATGGTATATTTAAAAGCAAAGAACTGTTGTTAAATAATTATTTATTTAACATCTTATTTAAGTCTCTTCTTGGGATTCAGTAAGGCTTCATACAATAGTTAAAATAATTTCTTATAGCTTCCAAAGTGTTGCAATGTCTGCAAAACATTGCATTACCAGTATTAGAAGGTACATATGCAGAAGTTAAATTGCAATAAAAGAACCGACTCATTCAAACAATTCTGGGTGCACGAAGTATTGGAGAAACAGCAGAGATTACCTTCCCAGAAGGTCTGCTGGTTTGGGGGTGCAAATGAAACCAAATTCTGTGAAACTTGCTCCAGGAGCTGCATTCGATGGATGACCACCTTATTCAAAAGCACAAAGGACCACTTGATCCGCCTATGAGAAAAAGCCTGTCTTTTAAAGTCTACTCCTTGGTCTACTGAGTCATCGGTTATACTAAACTTTTATGGGGTTGATTCCAAAATCTCGTCACTGTATGCCGCCTGAAATTCCCCGGTATGTGGAAATGCTCTTTTCTGAAATAAATTCATATTTTTAGTAATGCAAAACATTCGGGAGATGATAACTCAGATGACCAATCCAAACATTTACACAGTGGTAATCGGGGTATTTTCAGAGAAGAAAGACACAGATGAAATTAATACAGAATGGTGTTACATGTCATAAAGTATAATAGGAAGCACAGTGGTTGAAAATGATACTGTTTAAATAAACAGCTTTTCTAAATTTGCCTTGGAAATACTTGTTTTTAAAAGATACATATCTAATATATTCTACTTTTAGAATTGTACTTTTTGACAAAATATTCTGGTTCCAGTATTCCTGGAAATATCAGAACCTAGTGCATTTATTTCTTAAGAGGAAACAAAGAGAAATGTAATGGAAAGAGCAAGATTCCTTTGAGACTGGTCCATTTTCCCATAAAAAATATTGGGATGAAAAGCTTCTTTTTTCTTTTTAAGCCTACAATGAAAAAAATGTGGAGTACTCAAAAATCCTTTTATGGATTCTAAGCAGAAGCCTTCTCCTACACCACGATTTATCACAGATAGGAAAAGTATTTGCTTTGGGAACCTGTATTTGCTCTTTTATCAGTGGGTTACTGCCACATTCATCCTTCGCAGCTTTCACGCTGGTGTGTTTAGTTCTCGCTCATCCATCTCCTTGCGATGTTATAGTTTTCGGTTTTGTAAACTCCTTAGCGTATAGAAATCTAAGCTCCCAGGACTCTGAATTAGACTGGAACTCAATTCATCTGACAGACATTGGAAGCCCGGGCTGCAATTCCCAGTTCGTTTCAATATGTAACAACCATTTAACCTCCTGCCTGTACTTCTGCTTGCTGACAAGGTGCTTTTTAGGCAGTACAAGTCAGTCAACCTTCAGATCAGAAGCATGTGGTGCCCCTCCAGCAGGCAAACATTTTCCACCAACGTTTTGAAGAGAAAAAAAAAATCTAAATAAATAATCTCCGAGGTTGAAAAGAGCCTATTCACCAAACATTGGTAAAGCAATTCCACAGTAAAAATAAATGTTCAGCAAAGTGATCTTTCATTTGAAAATTGGATCCAGATTTTACAAACTGAGAGGGGTGAACAACTGCGTCAAATGCAGGGCAACACAGTTTGTCTACAAAGTGTGCTGCCACAAAGTGCTCATGTTCTGCTCATGGAGAAATGCAACCTGGCAAAAAGTAATCACTTTGTTTATCAGCAAACTGTTGAAATCACAGTACCGTGAACTCCATCCCTTATGTAATATGTATATGCCTGTATAGTACCATCTCCCAGCTGGTTCAGAATAATACAACTCACTAGAGATTCATTTGGCAACACATGGTTTTGAAAATGAAGAGTTCTGTTCTTTGAAAAAAGATGGTAAAATCATCTGGTGCTTGGAAGGCTACAGAAATTGATCACAAAGGGAGATCCATGGAAATCGAGCATTCAATTCCCTGTTTATCTTTTGTTCTCACATAGTTGTTGCATGGTAGGATTCATCACAATTGCCTCACACACATTAAAAAAATTAAGTTTCAGCAGTGCAATATTTATAAGTTTGTGATGTTTATGAGAGCTAAATCCAAAATCATTGTGCTCCAGGCTAAGGGGAATTTATGCTGCAATTGACTTAGAGAGTGATCAGTCAGGCTGTGGAAAAAAAAATTCAGAAAGTGACTAAAGCATTTCTAGCTTTAAAATCTTCTAAGAATTTAGCCAAGGACTTAATTTTAGAAATGGTATAGAAAGGAGAACGTCTGTCTTTTCAACTGGAATGGCTTTTTTTTGTTTGTTTGTTTTGTACGTTACAGCTGACTTAAAACTTTATGGTCATATACATATATGTGCAATATATACTATTTACAGCCTATGGATTAAGCAGGAAGGTTGTAAGTTATTTTCTGGTTCTTACCTCTCACAAACTCACAAAAGGACATATTCTTGGGAAGTTTGATAAAGACATGAAACCTTTGGATTTTGTTACGAGGAAAAAAAAAAAAAAAGCCTTCCAGAAATTAGATCTCTTCAAAACTTAAATTATTCATGATGCTAAACATCAGTATTCAGTCTTATTCACTGATCAAAGAATAGCCATTTTTTCAAACACTGTTAGATAAGAAGATAAGTTTGAAGTTTGGAATTCAAGTAAAATTATTCTGAATCATGTTTCTTGAAAAATGGCATAACCTGCTTTCATGTGAATTGTTTCCCAGTGTCTAAATTTAGTCAGCTCACAAAATAGGCTGAGGATGATCTCATCCTCTGGAGATTAAACCTTTCCTGGGATCAAGCTGTGCACTTTTGCTGGTTCAGTCACCACCAGTAACAATAATTCTGTGATTGTCCTTTTGGTCAGGAATGTTGCTGGTGCTGCACATGCCAGAAGTGTTTTCAGGCACTGTAGCTGGATGCAGGTTAGCAGGAGTGCTCAGTGTGGGAAACGTTTACCCTCTTAAGAAAATTCAGAACCCTGCTTATTCGGGATAGATCTGATGGGACAGTTTAACACAGCCCTTTACATCGGCTGCCTGATTTCAGGTAGAAAGGCTAATTAAGACTTAGCAGTTTCGTACCTCCAGACTAGTGTTTCTTAGGTTAAAAACAAAACAAACAAAATCTGTGATAACAGTTCTGTTTAAACAGAGTTTAAAGAGAAAAGCTTTGTTGTTAGCATGATGTGTATAGAGGGCAAATAATATTTGCCCTTCTCTTCCCCCTAACACCTTTGTCTTTGGCCATCGCTCCCTGGTTTGTGGACTGGGCTTGTCTTGCTTCTATAAGGTGGTTTTCCTGCTATCGTGTCTTCAAAGCAATGGGCACCGTGTCATTTTCTTTTGTTACAGCCGTAGGCTTCATGAGGAGAACCACATACGTGAGTCTCTTTGGAGGAAGGTGATTCTCTCTGCGTTAGGACTTGGAGGAGCAGTAAAAGCATTTCCTGAGCACTGTTGATTTGGAATGTGGTTCCTGTAGAATTGCAGCTTACCATGCTGCCTTCTTAGAGGAAAGCTAACTCAGGTGAGAACAAAAACAGCAAAAATACACATGCTCCAGCCCCAAACCTGCTGACGTTAGCCTAGCTTCAAATGATTGCAACTTGCAGGGACTGCTTTGACTTTGACTAAGGTGTCCCAAAAGAAATAAGTACAGTAACAATAAATGCAACATTGCCATCATGTCCCTATGCAAGAGGTACAATCTGACTACTTGGTGTAATTTGACACATGCCTGTAGAAATCAGTGGGTGATTGCCAATTGCCACCAACACAAAATCTGGCCCTGCAAATATCTTCTTTTGAATTCTGTCATTCCCAGACTGTAATGCCGGAGAACAAACCTGCATTAAGTGCTTCCTCGTGCAAGTGTGTATCTTGGCAGATCTAGTGCAAAACAGTAGTTGGGGATATCAGCCAGCCTCCAACGTCTCCTTCTGGAAAGCTGTATGTCCATTGAACTTGCCATGCCAAACGCACGTTGTCTTTGTCCTACTCCTTGGCTTTGGTGCCAAATTTTAAACCGTGGCTATAATGCTTGTTTGCTTGTTTAGCTCCTTTCTAGCTGGTGTTGCTTCTGACTCATGCTCATCATGAGAAGGCATTGGAAAACACAGTCGTCAGTTGTATGGAATTATTTCCCAACATCTTCCCATTTGGTAAGACAAGGATGGGATTGATAAAACAAAGAAATGTCCATTCGTCACGCGGTGTCGTGACCCACGGGGTGAATTTGCGCGGTGTGACATCAGTAGGTTTTCAAACTAAATCAAGGAGATATTTATCAACACAGCTGTTTTTGTGATACTGAGAAAAGGATAAATAAGTGTAAAGGAACAGCTTTTTAATATTCTTCTAGGAGAATCTAAATCCCATATTTTCCAACAACGTGAATGCGGCTCCGTTTGAATGCTAAACCAGAGAGGTTTATAGTGCATATGGTACCTATTTGAATTTTTTAAATGTCTAATTTCTGCTGTGGAAATGGAGGCCAGGTTGAGTTATTTATTGTGGGATGCAGAAGGAAATCACGACCCTTTGCAGGGACACGTTAGGATCCCTGCGCCATTCAGCCAGTTTTCTCCTGTCACACCTACTTAAATTTTCAAAAAGACGCTTTAATGTATTGAGTGTGCTCTGGATCATGCTAGTTCCTGAGCACTTATGACAGCTTTCAGAGATTGCTGGTGGCTCCCAGTAGATTGTAATTCTAGAAACAGGAGCCTGATGCTAAGCATCACCACCTGTTCCCCATTATTTTCCTTCAGAAGAAAACAATGCAAGGATAAGATTACATACTAATGGAACCCATTTTCACTAAATAGGTACATTTGGTCACATGTAATTTGGTGGCCCATAAAAGAAAAAAAGAAACTAGTAAGCTGTTTTCAAAAGAGAGAAGCAAATAAAATTTAAATGAAGAGTTTCCTAACTACGTTAACCAAACCCAGTTCTCACATGGCAGGTATGCCAATATGCGGTATGTAAGTACATACAGATCCCTTGTTGGAATAGCTGTGTTTTCAATTTGATTTGTTGACATATCCTTAAAGACTTTGGACCTCATTCAGCTCTTTGTAAATCCACCACAGAGCTAGATTTGAACCCTTCTGGCATTTACACTGGAATTCCTATTCCCACTTGCTTAGGACAATGTAGGTCTTGTCTGAAAATGAGGTTCCTCAGCTGCCTCTCAATAGACAGAAATTGTAAGTATAAATAATATTATCAGAAAGATACTTGTAAATGATGGAGGTTTGTCATATTTTGTTGTTATTTGCCATATACCAGGATGGTCCCATGTTATCTCTCTGCTATATGCCCGTGTCATGTGTATATAAGTGAAGGAATTTTAAATATGAAATCATCAGCCTTGCTGTGTACAGGCTTTAGCCTCCCTCCCTTGAAATCCTGAATGTGGTAGATTTAATACGGAGTCTGTGACACACTGCCTCGTGCTAAATAGGATTTTCTAGGAGAAACTCTCCCTTGAAGTCATCAGCCCTGGTTGTGGATGCAAACCAGTCTCTAAACAGTATCTGAATCTCATTCTTAGCACTTGTTGTTGTTGTTTTTCCTTTTGGTGATATGATACTCCTAAGGCTGTTATAGAAAAGCAGATTGAAAAAAAAAAAAGTTTTTTCTTGCTTGTGTTGCTTGGTGATTCTCTTCTGAGAGTCCACATCGGACAGCTGGTAGGTAGCCTTTCAGTGGTACTGCTTCTTGCAAACTCTTGGGTAGGGTTAAATGTTCAAAAGTGGCTAAAATGCTTTCTGAGTGCGTTAATTCCTGAATTTCGAAAACAGCATCCTCTCCCTCATGCTGAATTTGGTAGTTACTTGGAAATTGAAGGGTCGCGGCACCTTGCCAAGAGTTGAGGTGTTGATAGCAGCAAACACTGGGTGCAGACATGCTCGGGAGGTGCTGTGCCCCACTGTGGGGTGGCTTCACAGCTCCCTTGGCAGAAAGCACCTTGCCAGGGGGAGACCGGGACAGCAAACCTTTTACCAGTCACTTTAGGCCCTTTTTTGGGGCAAAACTTAGGCAGAATCTGGAGCACTAAAAGGCTCGTTGCCTGGTGGACCATGGAGAAGCGATGCAGGGCGCCCAAGTCAGAGCTGTCACAGCGGGCAGAGATCCAGCACCTCTCTTGGCTGGGACTTGACTACGGCTCTGCAGGTATTTTCTATTTTGCCCCAAGGAGCCTGATATTCAGAGCCCAGAGCTCCCGTATTCCCTCAAATAGGGCAAACCCTTCGGCCGGTGATCCCATCAGAGCTAACGGGGCCATGCGTGCACCAGACGCCTTGTAGGTCTTTGGTTGTTTTCTAGGGTAGGTTTGGTGGCCGCATGGAGCAGCCGAAACGTAAGCGCTGCCTTAGCTGTAATTGCAGATGGAGAGAGGCTCAGGATCAAAAAGTAACTGGGCTGTTCTCTCAGATGTGTTTGTTCTGCAGTGCTGAACTGAAATTGAAACAGGTTCTGCTCAGAACACGCAGAAAAAGTAGATTTATGGAGTGCTGTACAGCTGCTTTTTCTGAACACAGCGATGTTTTTAAAAATATTTTTAGAGTTGCAAATGTGTCTAATGACTTAAATATTTATGAGCTTGGTTAGGCTACAAAAGCAGATTATTTAAGCTTTGAAAGGGTTTCATTTCGGAAGTACAAAATGGACTTTTTGAAGGCATTGTCAGACCATGACATTGCTCCGTGCACAGATGAGTGGATGTGGGGTTTCAGAAAAATTGACGCACAGAGCCTGAGCTCTTCTGTGAACAAAACAGACTGTTTGTTTGCATTTTTTCGAGAGTTTTTCCAAGTTGCTCCGACTTAGAAGCGAATGCTTCCAACTAACACATCTACATTGCATAATATTTTTGTGCTGCCATGTATTTATGATCTGCTCTGCACATCTTAACTCATGTGTGAAATCTTTAATGGGTAAACCCATTGTGAAGCCCGGCAAAACCATGAGATCCCATATGACAGCAAGGACTGCTCACATTAGGGAGAGATTGCAAGATTATGCCTTCTAGCTTTTGATTTACTTAGTAAATTAAAACCTTTGTTCTGATTTTGGCTGGGAAAGCCCCTTTGTTGGCCAGCCACAAAATTTCCATTAATTTGCATTAGTGTCTTTTTCTTTTTTTCTCCCAGAGCAGATAACAGCAGGGCTGGATTGTACATCTAAAAGAAAGCCAGGGCTTCTCTTAGAAAGAGTGGGAGCCTGCGCCCGAACAGCGAGCGCCGTACAAATAGCTTTGCTGTTATTCATGTAGCGTGCTAATGAAAACAGGGATCCGGGAGAGGCATGAGCAGAGTCCTGCCTAATGGAGCCTCATTAAAACAATAATTTGCTGCTTTTCTTTTGAACTTTTCAAAAGCCTTTCTTGAGTTACACCCGATAAGGATGATAAGGGTACTACTGCACGTTCCTCGGCAAATCTGTACCATGCAGGCATTTTCCATCCCGCCGTGTGCGCGTATTTACATGAAAGGCAGGCCTAAGACAGACCCTCGTTTCCAAACCATATGTACTTTGACTTGAAGACTTTAAGATAATTAACTCGAATATTTTGGTATACGGTAAACAACTGCGGTTTAACCGTAAGTAAAAAGAAGCTGGCACTGAAAAGGAACAAGGAAAGAGGGTCGGCGAAGGTCTGTGTAAGTACTGGGAGAGGCACTGCGTTGTCAATATAAGATGGGGGAAAATGTGAAAATATTTGGGAAGGAGTGTTTTAGTGTTTATGTTCTCTCAAAATGTGCTAGAAAAGTGCCGTAGCAGTAACGTGGCAGCATTTTCATGTTCAGTCAATATTCTGCAGCGTGCCAAACCCTAACTGAAGAGCAGTTCTTGTATGATGGGGCTTGCTGAGGGGCTGCTCTCAGTATCTACACTGCTACCAGTGATCCCAATGCTCCTGTATGCGTTCAGGCTGTAGATTAAAGTGGTTTAATAGAGAAAAAGATCTCTTCCATTGAACAAACCTGGTTAAAGATATTTAAATTAGATCAAGTCTCAATATGCACACTATGCTATCTACAACTTATACTAAATTTAAAGTAAGTCATGCGTTTCGATTCATGTACTCTGTGGCAGCTCAGCAAGGTGGCCCGACACCCTCAAACCAAGAATTCTGACTGATCATTTTAATTATGATGATGAAAATGTTTCTCGTTTAGTGACAAAGCATCTCTCTCCACTGTATGGATTTTAATTGTTAACCTTTTAAGGTTAATAAGGTAGGGCGCTGTCTTGTCTCTAGGCCAGGTCCAGAGAATGTTGATTAAAATGAGAACAGTGCCCCAAAGGGACAAGGACAGGTTTTCGGGAATAAAACTGGTGCTTTCAATACAGCCTGCCCATATAGGTTTAAAAAAATGTCATAAGAACATAACTCCAGCAAGGCCTCTGAGAGTCCAGGCGCTGGACAGGAATTTACAGGAGTGTTCAGAGCAGCAGCTTCCCATTGTGGGAACTGGGGTTGCTTCTCCTGGGCCAGAGGGAGTCATTCCTGCTTCCTTTAGCTTTTGTGTCCACACTGAACATGGAGAGTTGGTACTTGCAAAGCAGGATGCAGTAGAAGCTGATACCTTTGGTGCCACTGACAGTACCAACAGCAATGAAAATGGCAATTTCAGTGTTTCCAGGGATGGGCTTTTCTACTCGTGCTCCTCTGGACAGGATTCAAAATGCTAAGCTGCAGAGTTAAAGCGCCTGATTTAGAAGATGCTCTAGCATTTTAACAGCGATGTTCTGCTACATTAGCACGATGGGCTAATTTTCCTACTTGGAAAATCCTGTAAAGCCAGTGGAAACTGTGTCTGTTTCAGGACTGAGTGGTCTATGTGCAAGGTCACGTTTTCTGTTTGACTGATTGTTTTTCACAAAGCACATAAATAGGTGAATTCAGACTCCTGCAAATGTGAAGAGCTGCCTGGTGGGTTCTGCAGCTCTTCCAGCAGGGTGGGTGCACCACCACTACCACCAGCACTGCTGGTATGGTGCAAGGGGGGAGAAATCCTCAAGCCTGAGAGCTCGTCAGAGCACGGTGCTGAGGGTGCCCTGCCATGGCATTGCGCCATCTTGCTTGTTTCAGGTGTGAACTGTTCTGTGCAGCCCTGTCTCCTGGAGAGTATGAAGAGCAGGAAAATGGAAGGGAGTTGCTTGACGTGGGAAAAATACCCTTCCCATGACCAGGGAAAGCCGTCTAGCATCACTTCATTACTTTTCAGTGATGAAGTACTTTTCATTCTTGTCAGTCTCGTCTGCTTTTTTTGCCTCCTTGCAGTGTAACAAGGGAAATAATCCATTGCCTAAGAGGTGAATCATGCTCTGTGTATAGTTAGCCATTACAAATATGCATATGTTCTCACAAGCACAAACAGATAAAATAGCATTCAGCATTTGAATGCTGAAGTTGCATTGCTGCTAGTTGAACTAACCAGGACTCAGTTATAAATACTTCTAGCTAAAAAAATACAACATTATTATTATTTTTTTATTTTTGCTGTAGCAAAAGGGAAATAGTAAATCACATCTCCTTTATATCTTCCAGCAAACACTCTAGCAAGAAGTGAGTAAGGAAATCTTCCTTTGCCACAGTCACATAGCCGTGGTCAACAGTTCATTTCAGCACAGAGCTTACAGCAAGTTGTGCACATGTCCATGCTCTAAGAAATATACGGCAGTTTTTGAACAGGTTGAATATGTTCAACTGTAAAATATGCTTTAGGTAATCAGGTTATTTATGTACAATACACATCGTGGCTCAGACTTGAAAGTAGGAATTTATTTTTTCATACTTGGTTGGTAAACGTGGTTGCCTTGATTTGTATTTGTATCCCCTTATAAAAGGGGTAATTGCCAAAGGTACAGAATCACTTCTGATGTGCACATCTGAAAGGAAGGGTACAAGTTCAGAAAAAGGAAAGAATCTTGCAGTTAATTGGGTGGGGGCTGGAAAAAAAATTATTTGTGTATAGTTGACTTCTTATGTGGCCTTGGCATAGCTGAGCCATTTAATCACCTCTACTGTTTCCATCTGTGTAAAAGAAAAAAAAAAAAGAAGAAGAAGAAGAAAAGCCAACAAAACCAACCAGCCAACCAACAACCTTAATGTTTTTTCTGTCTTTGTTTGGTCTTGTTTATGTAGACTACCCAGCAGTTGAAAAGCTGACCATACAGAATTGTAGGGGGAGCACAGCACCTAGACACTGCCTCTGGGCATGGCTGTGATGCAAATAATCCCAACAAGGGTAGTTCAGGAATGGCTTGACCCTTTTGTTTGCACTCTGGGGCATCCAAATGCAAAAATGCTTGCCAGCCAGGCATGCACTACCTTGGAGAATCCAACTCATGCAGAATAAAAGCTGTCAAGAAGGTGGTGCGGTTTTGCCATGGTTCCTGTTTCTTTGGCTTTCCTAACAAGTTTCAGATAGACGTGGAACTTTTCATTACAACAAACTTGCGTGAACTGAAAAAATGGGATCAGGTTGCTGCATCTGGCTTAGCTTCAGAAATGGAAATACAGTAAGGGGATAAACGAAAGGGCCACCCACTATAAAATGTGGGTGACCAGTATAAGGAAAAAACAAATCTTTAATGGATATTTATTCCAAAGACTGTTACAAAGAAACTGCTCGCAGTCTGATGTTGTGCCAAGCATAGGGGATTAAACTTTTTAATGACTTTATGTTGATTAACATCCAAGACCTCTAGGAACAAAGAGGAGATTCCATAACTCCACATAAAGAATATTATTTTCAGACTAGACGAGAGTGCTTGAAAACATAAGTCCAGAAAACATGGCAAAATGTAGCAGGGAAGAGGACAAATTGCAGTCTTAGCTGCAGAGTCAGCTTATTCTGAGGATGGGGCTGGACCTATAGTTAATCCAATGCTATGTGCCAGAATCCTAGGTAATTGTGTGCTGATCACCACTAGAAGAGCACAGTGTCCTTTTTGACTTGATCTATGAACTGCATAGGATTAAATCTTTTTCTCTGGACTTTTTTTGGTACCTTTATCAAGAAATGACTGCCACTATTCTGCACCCCCATCCCCTGCAGATACAAAACCTGAAGCTACTTTTTTTCTCTTTTTTTATTGCATGACTATGACCCTAAGGGATTTCCACATTTTTGTCCCATCCCCTCTGTGTTGTGGTCCCTAGCGTTGAGAGAAGTCTTGCCTGGAGATGGAAAGGGGCCCGTAAGAGCGAGAAGAGGGCGTAGTCAGAGTGCGATGTCTGGAATGAAAGATGGTCCCTCGGTGGCTATTGCAGGCTGAAACCAAGAGCAGCCCCTGCTCACTCCGGGGCTGCAGACAGAAATGTAGTCTGAAGCCACCCTGTTCTTGCCTCCTGGACTGCATGTGCTGAGCTCTCTCTTTGGAGAATTGGGGCCTGGGTTTGTTTGAATTAATAGTGAAGTCATTACACTATGTAAATATGTTAGTGTTCATCTGGTTTTACTCACAAGTTATTCTTGCCGTGCTGTGTTGTTCATGCTTGCTTGTTTGTGCAAAATTAACTAGGAGCATTTTAAAAGAAAAGGAGAAAAAAAAAAAGGGTAAATAGTGTTGAAACCTTGATTGCTACGACTTTTACCACAGGCTGAAGTCGAGTAGGCAGCCCTAACTTAATCATATAATAAGAGCATGATGACTTTTTAATGACGCTGTAAGGGTCCTTTCCTTTTCTGCCATCTTTGGCCTCCTTTGTGTCAAGTGTGATAATTTGCCTTAATAGCCTCGCATTACGTTTTTTCCTTTTCCCTGTCACTGAGGAGCCAGCCGAACAGGGAGCAACCCGAGACTCACCACTTGACAGGGGGTGGCTGTGCCCCAGCCCTTCCCCAGGATGGCAGCTCTTCAGGTTGTCCCAGTGGATGAGCACTGCTGGCCCTGCTGCAAGCACAGCTGATGCTGGAAGGAGTCAGGATGAGGAGCTGCAGCTCCTGTATTGTAATTTTTCCTGCTGTTGTGATGGGGAAAGCCAGGTTGTGTTACAGGTTCCTCCTGTTTCTTGGTCTTATGCAGACCAAATGTAAGATCTGAAAAAACATCCTTTGTCTTCTTTGTCTTCTTCTGGCCATCTCTCCAGCTGACATGAACTCATGTTTCCTTCAGGGCTGTCCTTCTAAGCAGGAGGGCCAGAGAAACTGCATTTTGAAAACTAGTGTCTTAAACGCTGTGTATTCTGCAGTGCAAAGTGTATTCTGCAAGGAATACCTAGGAGTCTTTTCCAGGATGAGGACTGCAGACACTGCACAAATGGTTATAACTTGGAAGCGTTTTCTCTCCAGGCTCTGGAGCAGACAAATGGAATTTTTGCACCGACTTCAATATGACAGGGTTTCCCCCTTGCTTTTCCTAGAGTTTGTGGATGTTTAAGAGCAAAGGAAGTGTATTTCCTCAGTAGCTGTACTTCGGAAAGTAAAGCTGTCGTCTCATCTTTCTTGCTGAATGCATGTTTGCAGGGATGGTTCCCAATAAAAGCTCCACCCTGAGAGTGTATCGCAATTTGGGGACATTCAGATCCAGGTGTTTGAACAGTGACTTGCTGCCGGTTCCCAGCAATGTTACTCTACTCCCAGTCGTAATATCTGAGTACCTACCTGTAGTTTAGTGCCTGGTGCTTTCTGTGCCACAGGATCTGCTAGCTGCTTCCATCTGGGCAATGTTCTGAGATGAATAAAATAACCCCTACTTCTAGAGTTAATAGATCCCGAGGGAAAACTGTTTTTGGCAACCTACTGTTCATCCATAGCAGTAAATATGCTGATCAAAAAGCCAGAAGAATCCTACTCTGGAACAGCCAATTAGAGACAAAACTAAAAAGCAAAACCATTAGAAAAGGGGTGGGGAAAAGGCAGAGATAAAAGGACAAGAAGAGTCTGCTGCGAAGGCTGGACATAGAACAAAGTGCGTGTTAACAAACCTTTATTCTCTGAGCGGTCTTTGGCGATGCAGTCGAAAATGACATAAAATCAAGACCTAGAGGCTTCCTGTCACATTGATTTAGCACTACATTGTTGGCTTCAAGGATTACCTAACGTTGTTTTGATGCTGTCTGTTGTTGTGCTCTTGCTGGTAGTTTATCAGGCATGTATGAACCACATACATGTACACTGGGACAAAACCCCTAAAATGTGGGGACAAAATGACTCTTCCCCAAGCTTTTGAACCTTTTTAGTCATTTCTTTTGTAAGGTACCAGTTTCATGGAAGAGGAGGTCTCCTTCAAACTCAAGACTTGTGTTTGCAGTGTAGGAGACTCCTGGTCTCTCCAAAGGCTGAGCATTGCTGTGTAGTCCCATGGTTGTGATGCAAGGGAGGGAAGAGAAATTTGAGCACCTGCATGCATAGTGCAGGACACATGGTATGCTTCCTTTGACATGGGAGGATTCAGCAGAGTGACACCAGTATGAGCCTGAGGCTGGTAACTTACCTTAAAGGTGTGATAGCACAGAAAGACTCAGAGCTGAGCTGCCTTGGGAACAATGAGATATATGCTGCATCCTGGCAGTCGTTTTATGCTGTTTTATGGTATAGATAATATACATCTGAAGATGTTTTGGGCATAGTGTGCTGGCCTTTAAGTCATTTGGAAATAGAGCTCATTCCAGGTTTTATCTAGATGAGGAATCGAAGGAGCATCAAGTTGAATAAACTTGAAGGTGTATTAGTTAAAGTGTCTTAAACCTATGAGTTTATACTTTCACAGCTCATGTGGAACACACTAAATTAAGGCCAACACAGTGCAAATAGCGGTATTTACCCAGGCATTCAATTGAGCCACTTTAACTTTGCACCTCTGTGACTCTGCAGTACCTCAGTTCAGCACTACAGCCTTCTAGTTGAGCTTCTCTGTATGTTCTCCTGAAGGCAAGGCCAGCTTTAAAGAGACTCCCCATTTACCTCTTCTCAGCGGGACACAAACCAGAGGAAGTTCTGTAAGAACAGGTGTTGAATTGTGAGCTGTTGAACAAGAGGTTGTGCTGTCGCCCTTAAATGCTAGTTGACCACCCTATGGCTGGGAGATCGCATCAGATCACAGTACGATTGAGACTCCATTAGATAAAAGGTCTTTGGAGGTCTTCTGGCCACACTGGAAGAGGTACCATTTGTGCTGGAGAGCCGTGTGTGCAACAGGGCAACAGCTCCCATGTTTATTTTAAGGTGTTTGACTTCTTTCCCCAGGTACTGCAGCCACACGCTTCCTCCCTAAGCACATCTCCCGTGCAAGTCCCTGTTGCTGGCCGAGCAGGAGGTTGTTTTCCACGACATTTTGTTGGGATGAGGAAAACCTGAGTCAGGACCCGCGTGAGTCCTGCAGCCGTGCCGGTTCAGAGAGCCCTCAGTGAAGTTTGTTTTTTGGTTGTTAAGATCTCAGTTTTCTTTGGCTCTCGCAAATTGTGAGAGCTTGGACTACTGCATGTTTTAGAAATGTTCTTCCCCTGGTGGTCTAGCAGTGGATTGAGTATTACTTTCAAGCACGAATATTTATTGTCTTAATAAGGCAGGCTTCTGGGGCCATTAGCCACACAGTTTGAAGGAATGATCTTTGGAGGCTGCAATGTACACATCCGTGATGTAGCACCATGTCAGGCTGAATCAGACCTCATAAACAGCAGTGTTGTTTTAAGTTGAAGAGTTAAAAATAAGTTATTGCTCGAAGAAAGTGTCTGTGCTTAATCTAGAGGCAGAAGATGGTGCTGTTCTTGCTGGGTCTGGCAGAGAAGTGGGTCAGAGATGTTTGGACAAGAAAGAGGCTTGGGGAAAAAAATAAAAAATGTGATCGTTAAGCTTGTCATGGCAACTGAATGGAGTAAATCTGTTTCACTGCAACTACTGTGAGTTTTGCTTTCAGGAATGGTCTGTGCCACAGCAGTCACTGAGAGTTGAGAGTTTCTGATGAGATCAGTCTGAGACAGGATCCATGTCTGGAGCTGTCTGAGAGCACAGCGTGATTTCCTCCATGGGATAAATTAACCGTGGCTTTCTGCTTGTGCACAGTGAGGTCCCTCGCTATCATCTATGCTTGTGTCGAGCTAAGAATAGAAAACAGCAACATCAGCAGTGCTGTGGGAAAACTGCACTGCTCCAGATGGCTGCTGATAAGCTCTTTTCTCATTTGGGATTAAAAACAAAATAGTAGTAAATGGCGGTCATTTCCCATCCGCATCTTAATTTACGTGCTTGCTTTGCAGCTAGGAGAAAGCGAGGCAAAGTATGTCTGTTAGACGTGGATTTGTCTGAACACATGTGAGAAGCTATCAGAAAGCAGTTCAGTCACCTTGCAGGAGAAAAAGCTATAGGAGGAGGGTTTTTGTTGTTTGTTCGTTTGTTTTGTGCTTTTTTTTTTCTTTTCCATTTTGTGTTATCCAATTTATGTGGTTCTGAGCAAAGAGCTCTTATTTCCATTGTTACAAAGGTTTGTGTCCTGTGAGATCCCATTAGGTCTTTTCATTGCCTTGCACAGAAGGGATGTTCGTTCCCTCTCCAGAGTTGACTGGGACAAATCCATTGTGCAATGTATTCATCTAGCTCTACAGGCCACGTGTTGCATGCAACTGCCCCATCAATCCTGATCTGCTAAAAAACAAAACAATTTTGAGATCTCTGCTCAGGATCAAGCCTAACCCAAGGAGTCAAACAGTGACTTGTATTCTCTGTAATTATTCTTGACATCAGGCTATTTGGTGAAAGCATATGTTTGCATTTCCTAATTTGTTGGCATGCTTTTACTTTGAATTAATTCTCAGAGAGAGAGAGAGAGAGAAAAGCAAAAGCAGACCTGGCACCCCTGTGGCTATTTCATGCGCTTGCTCTATGAGAACAAAGTCCTTGCTCAGAAAGAGAGCTCTGCCCTGTCCAGAGCGGGATGAGAGGACCATGACTGAGCCAGTTGGTTGCTTCATCGTGCCTGACGGCTGTGGGATATTGAGCAACGTGCACAGTCCTGAGAGCAAAGAGCAGCGAGCTCTATTGTTCGGCTCTTTTATGGAGGGTGGAAACCCTGTTCCCTCACCTACAGTTCAGTTCATGATCAATAAATTATGTGATCAGTAAATTATGCGATCATCCAGTTAGCACACGGGCTGTAGAGAGGTCAGCTTCCACCTCTCCAACAGCCGTTGTTTTAGATTTTATAAATGTATAATTAATTGAAATAAGGAAAATAAGCTTTTCTTCTTAAGGAACAAGTGAGGCACAACCTGAGTTGCGGTGCCAATTCATTTGTGGTCAGCTGTCTCACAGACATGGTGTGAAAATAGGTGATATGAAAAAAGAGGTCTTTTGACAGCAGAAAAATATTTCTGCTGGATGTGATAGCATAACCTAACAGTACGGGTATTCCTGTAGGGTATTAACAACTAGGGATCACAGGGGATGTGCAAGTAGTTGCCTAAATGTGATTGCTACTATGCTGGTACCTAGGAGGCAGGGTTATTCCTAGGATAACGTGTGTATCCATTTCCTGGTGCCCTTTGTCTCACCTTTACAGCAGCTCCTGCCTCTTTGCTGGGGGAGTGCAGTGAAGGATTGTCCCGGTAGCTCCGCAGCACTCTTACTTGCCAGCTCTACTGCTGACAGAGGCTTTTCTCCAGTCTGCAGGTCAGTTCCCAGTAACCAATGTGGGATGTTTGTTAGAGAGAACCTGGCCAAGTGTCTGGTGTGGTAACCAGAGTGAGCTTGTCATTTATGCGGTACATGAGACTGAGGCTCTCTTCTTGAGCACTGCTCAGGATCCACGGTAAGAGGGTAACAAATAGCCTTCTTGCTGTTTCTTCTGCTGGGAGTGGTAGTAGCCGTGATCATCTGCCAGGACTGACTCTGCACCAGGACTTTATGATGTGTTTAAAAAAAAAAGAAAAAGCTTTAACTGCTTTTGGGGGACTCTGTACTGGTATCTGTTACACCAAGCCACTTATTTAGGTACAGCTCCTCTCGGTGTTGGAGGTGGGTCTGCAGCCAGCGGTGTCTGGGACTGCTTGTGCTGGGTAAGTGATGACACAGCCTAGGTGAGGATGCCAGTTGCTCTTCTCACTTTTCTCTGACATAGTTTGCTAGCACAGCGTGGAGTAGCTTCAGCATAAAAAGAAATGAGACATCATAATATGAGCAAATGGGAGCCTGGTGACTAAGACACTGGCCGGGAATACTGTCTTCAAATATTTGCTGGAGGCCACGCTGAAATTCAAGCCCTTATCTCCCACAGCTCTATAACGTGTGCCTGCCATCAGACTATTCACTCACCCTTCAGCACATTACAGCATCTGTCTTACTCTTCCGCTGGAGTGCTTCTGCGTTACGTTTTATAGTGCCAGACAGAGAGACTCGGGCTGCTTGCCTGCACAGCACCACGGCCCCACCACTCGGTGTTATTCCAGCTTGTGGTGAAACTCCGTGGTTCAGGGTGACCACATAAAATGTGCGGGATAGCAAATGATTCCAGCAAACATATCAAGAAAGCCTCATTGCAAGTCAGCTGAGGAAAGGTGCTAAGCTAGATTTCCTCTGGCAAAAGGGGAAGATGAAATTAGAAAGAAACCTCACTCCTGTAGGCTCCTTAAATTGAAGGCACGGCGTTAGCCACTTAGTCATGGAAGCGAGATAATCACTTGCTTCCTCAGCCTCACTGCGAACTTAACACAAAGGAGAGAGCCTCAGTAGTGGTTCTGGAAGGACTTTTTCAACTCTGGAGGAAAAAACAAAAAACACTTCCCCCTTTATAAACTGCATCATTTTCCTTGGATATTTCTATCATGTACTCCTGGCATTTTGAATACAAACTCAGGAAGGACTGGAATGGAGATTCCCTCTGCCTCAAAATAGAAAAGGATAATGTTTATGTGTTGCTATAACTTAGCTGGTAAAGGTTAGTCGTGGTGGACTGATGTAAGGGACATCCTGGCTCAGAAAGAGCAGCACCCATTTAAATACCTAGCCTGAAATCCCCAACATAAAATCCTTTTTTTTTTTTTAAATCCATCTTTTCTGTGCATTTTGGTTTGGGACAGATATTCAGCAGTATGTTTTATAGGAGGATACAAAACCAATTGGCATGTCTGAGGAGAAAACATCTCAGCAAACAATGCCCTTCATCAGAAAACAATCTGGAAACGTGACGCTATCACAGGTAAATCTAGGTTGTACCATGCTAGGAGTGACCTGATTGCATGTAATCTGGGCTAAAAAAAAAATAAAAATTAAGCAAGATTGTTTGAATGCAGCTTCAGGGAGTGCTACATATTTTATCTCAGTTTCATCTGGTTTCCCATAATATCAAAGCCATGTTTAGTGGATAGAGATTTACGACCAGAAAATGATATGTAGAGCTGAAGAATGTGAAGGGATGAAGTGCCTTGTAGAATTAGTTATCATTGCTGGGGAAGTAGAGCTGGTTTACAGCTTGCTTTTTCCCTCTCCATCTGGGACTGATTTGTGTCTTTGCATTGTATATAGGAAATGTTCTCTGCTATTCTCCAAACGTAAAGACTGTGTTTTAGGCACTGTGGTATAAGAGTGTCTGAAAACCCTCGACTCATGCATAGACTCTTGTTAGTTTGTATGTTTTTACAAATATTTTTTCTTTATCCTGTATCTTAAACTATATATACATATTTATACTTAGATGCTCAGCTACTGCTGGCAATGGGACAATTATGAACACATTTTCCTTCCCTCGTGTTAGCCAAGGCTATGTACACACTATATTATTTTGTTTTATTTTTGTGTTTTAATACTGAGCACGGTGAAGAGGGAGAAATAACTTTGTGGGAGGTAGGAGTTATTCCAGTGAATGTCTAGTGACTAGGAGACAAGGCTATGTAGACATTTTTGTTTCAAGCTCCCAGTGATTGATAGCTAAGATACCAAATGGATGGCGGTTTTGGAAGAAAGATCAAGGCAACTGATGGCATCAGGCATTTGCAAGGAGGTTTTTCACAGAGCTGGCTGGCAGCTGGTCTTTTGGGGCTTTGAGTGGACTTGCCAGTTGTTGTCCGAGCTTCATGTAACACAAAATGATTTGTGGATGTGCTGCAGTCGTTGGCCTGTGGTAGGTGAATGCCTTGGCTTATTTTTAATTTCAAAAATGTCATCTCGGTTTAGGACAGGGCTCTAGAGTGGGACTAAAGGCTGAGTTACATGTATGTCGCTTCTCTTGGCAATTTTGAATGTCAAAATTGCCTTTTGTTACTTTCACCATTCTTAAAGATCAAGTTGAGAGGCGCATATCTTAGATGTCTTTTAAATGTCACTCAGCCTAAAAGCCAAAAGTAAAACAGACACTAGATATGGTACGCAAGAGCATTTGTTAGCACCATTCAGAATCAGGGAACTCTTTTTTTTAAAGCTATTTGAGGAACCAAAAGAAAACTGCAAGTAGGCTTCTTGCTGACAAGTTGCAGGTGTATACCACATGCCCATATTGGAAAAAAGATGCGGTTATGAAGGTCTTGATGACAGACAAGGGTCTAAAATGCCTTCATCTCCAGGTTTTAGCTAGTTCATCTGTTTTTTATTTGCATTTCCCCCTGCTAGCAGTGTTAGTATTTTCCAAACTCAGTAAAACCATGCACAGATCTATACAAAATTACTTTTCTGCATTTTCAGTTATTTAGTTTATTAAGGTCTTACTTTAGCTATATGATAATTTTTTGGTAACTATTCCTTGCTGAAAAATCCAAGAGGAAGGACTGATAAGATGGAGGGGAGAGCATTTTATCTAGGTCTGCTTTGCTAGAATAGGTAGAATCCACTTACGCCTTGAGCGTACCATGCAGGTGAGCATTTGCATTTGTCTCTTATCACTACTCCTAGCTAAAAGATCTGACCTCCTCTGATGAATGAGGGTGAACTTGAGAGGAAATGCTTATTCTTAAGGGAGAAAGCCTTATGCACACGCCTAGTTACTCCAAACAGCTGCACTCTAGCTTCACTCTTCAAAGATGCATATATTCAGATGGCAGGAGTAACAAGAGCAGCAACACTCTGGTAATATCCAGGCAGCTCTTTTGTTACTGTAAAATACATTTTGAAAAAGAAAACAACTAATGAAATCACATGGAAAATGGCGTGGGTCCACCCAGCTAGAAAATCTTGCATGTTTTTATTATCAGACCTCTTTCTTCTCCAGTTCTCAAGAGAACGAACAGTACAGAGACAGAAAAAGGTAGTTCTCCATGTAAAAGAATAGTTTTCACAGCAAATTCTCAACAGCCCCCATGTTTGTCTTTCCTGAGAACAATAAAATCAAGTCTTGATTAAAAATATTTAAAAAGTAATAATTCTACATTGAAAATTAGTCAATTGAGCTTTTTGTTTGTGTTAAATAATTGCAGGAGTCATTTTTAAAACAATAAAAACAACAATTTGATTCATTTAAAACACTGGAGAAAATTAGTTGAGGAAGTGTAAACATCATTTTCCAGAAAGTGCCCAAAATTTATTCTCATCTTTTTTATCTAAACAAATTCCTCAAGTATAATTTTGAGGAATGGAAAAAATCTATGATTAATTTAATAGGCAGTAAAATTAGATGCAGACAGTGAGCATAGTTTGTAGCTGTGTGGGAGTCAGCAGAAGGGATCCTGGAATGTGATGGTGTCATTATGTGTCCTTAAAGCATCGTGGCTTTTCCTTTTGTAGGAATAAGCTTGCCCTTCTCTCTTGTTAGAGGAGAGTATAGTACCTTCTCACCCTCTGTTTAGGAGGCAGTTTTCCTGTAAGATAATGTTGTTTTTGATGAAAATGGGAAAAATTTGTATGTCTCTCTCTGCTTTCATGAAATTATATGTGCAAGAGATTTTGTGCTGTATGCCATTGGGATGTTGTCTAACAGTTGGCAGGTTTAAGGAGTATACTAAGCACATACATAAAGTAAAGGTTATCAAAGGGAAATGCTGAATGGAGATGTTTGTTTTCTTCCAAATGGTGTGGGTCAGTGGGGAGTGGTGCAACTGCAAGGGAGTTTGTACCAGTGTGGTGGGGACACTGACTGTAAGAACAGTGACCTTACTATCCTACCTGACACCTGTCAAAGCAAAATTCCTTCATGGAATTAAGACAAATTCAAACGTTACCTGTTGCAGAGTGTATCAGGACTTCCAGCTACTGAGACAAGTTTTCTGGCTCTGTTTTTTTCTTCACTGTAGAGTCTTAAGTTCTTGTCTATGAATCAGAGGGCTGAGAACTTGGAACCCACAGAACTACAAGTCCTCTTGTGCCAACGCATGTTTGAGGCAAGAAAAGATGATCACCAAGGGATCTGGTTGTATTTTTGTAATTCCTGAGGTTGTCATACAGTTCCACCAGCAGCTTAAGCATAAGGATTGCTGTTAAGTGTCCCTTCCTCTATCTCCCAGTCGAAGCAAATGGTATCTCACTTGCAGGTTTCTTCATTTTTATGTATTTTATTTGGAAATGGACTATATACATACCTTGCACACTGATTCACTTTTCTTTTTACCCACCAGGCCTATCCTTGCACCAACGACAAGGAATGTGAAGTCGGGCGGTACTGTCACAGTCCTCATCAAGCAACATCTGCATGCATGATATGCCGGAGGAAGAAGAAGCGTTGCCACAGAGATGGAATGTGCTGCCCTGGGAATCGCTGCAACAATGGTACTTCTTTGGTCATTTCTTCTTTTCCCTCTGTAAAATCAGCGTTTTGATAGTATCTACTGAAAATAGATTTCCAAATGTTCTCAGCAGAAGTATTTGTTTCTGGGTAACTCCAGTTTCTTTCCTAAATCAAAATAAAATCCCTTTTACTGAAGGGATTTTATCCAGTATTTTTACTGAAGCTGAAAATATCATCAGCTATAAGTTTTACTTGTCTTTTTCTTTTGGCTTAGAAAAGATGCTGAATGATCTTCTTTCTCTTCTAATTCTAGAGAAGTGCAAGATCTAATAATCATAGGAAACCAGTCTGATCTGTGACTCCATTTTATAACTGCATATCCATTGTGTGGTTGGACAGGGGAAGTTTTATGCTGAACGAGCCAAGAGAAATAGAGGCCGTTAAAGAGTAAAATTAGACCAAGTGGATTCATGGTTGTCATATCAATGCAGAACCAGATGGTGCCTCGCTTGGAAGGGGAAGGGAAGAGAGGCAAGAAGGGAAAAGAGGGACAGCTGTGACAGTACAGCATGAGTTGAAATTCAAAAGCTGTGCCAGGCTAGAGGCTGTTCAATATCCCCTGCCTCCTTCCCCTTCCTCCCCCTCCCTGAAGCACGCCTGTGCAGGAAGCCACAGTTGCCATTTCTAATATCCTGCACTGCAAGGAATATATGTATGTATTTTTAATGTATCTTTAAACCTTTTCTCCACTTCATTACCTATAATAGTAGTTTTTACGTTTAAGGCTTGTGTACAACCAGACTTTTTCCTCCTCTGGGCTGGGGAAACCGCCAGATGATGAAGCCACTGACAAAAATCACAGCATCTTTGCAAGTGCTGCATTCAATGTGTCTTGATTTGCAGGACAACTGCAAAGAACCCATATTTTTAAGGAAGCAGAAGAGACCCGATGAATCCTAGAGATACTTTCCCGGGGGGGTTCTAACCGTACTGTTTACATTCCCATACTCTCCTCTTGAGATCAGAGAGAGATGTCTCCAGGGCAGTCTCCAGATGCTCAGACCATAAAGCCAGTGTGACAGCAAGACAGTGACAGTGAGTGAAGTGCTGCTGTGATGAAATTAGGGGCCGGGGATCAGTGACAGAGCCGTGATGAGAGCCAAGTTGCTGAAGCTGAGCCCAGCACCCACTCGCCTTCATCGTTCCAGTCCCAATCCTGGCCCAAGTATGTTCCTCAGCTGCTTTTCCTCTTGTTGAAATCTATGACTGACTGACTTTTCCCCACAGGTATTTGCGTACCTGTAACTGAAAGCATCCTTACGCCTCACATCCCTGCTCTAGACGGGCCCCGCAACAAGAAGAATGGTCATTATGCTAGCAAGGATTTGGGATGGCAAAACTTGGGGAGGCCGCAGTCCAAGCTGTCACACATAAAAGGTAAGAGTACATTTGCACTACACTGTTTCATTAGTTAGTAACTCTCCTGTTATTGCTGTTTAAGTACAGCAATGCAAAGCAGCAACACACAGTCATTTCCCAGGTCATGAATCTCTATCGTGAGAATTCAGAGCACAACTCCAGAAGTGATGTAACATCAACCAACAATTCCTGTGATTGAAATAGCATCTGCTGTCTTCTCTGTATCAGAGGGGACCGAAAATTCATTTTTCAGTTGTTCAAGACTGTACACATCCTCCTCTTATAACAGTCATGTAATTAAGCACTTGTCATTGTGCTTACAAACCTGTAGTCTCCTTCCTAAGTCTTGGGAGAGTTTGCACCAATTACCCTCCCAAACCTTCCTAATTCATCTCTTCCCTTGTGTTTATGTCCTTCAAATAGCCACAGATGGAAATATCATCTCTCCTTTTTCTGAGCTTCATTGGCATCAGTCTGCACTGAACCTGTATTTTCACGTTTTCCCCTGAGGTAAAATAGTTTGCTTACTCTTTTTAGGACACGAAGGTGATCCCTGCCTGCGGTCATCAGACTGTATTGAAGGACACTGCTGTGCTCGCCATTTCTGGACCAAAATTTGCAAGCCTGTGTTGCATCAGGGGGAGGTGTGCACCAAACAGCGCAAGAAAGGCTCCCATGGACTGGAGATTTTCCAACGATGTGACTGTGCCAAGGGGCTGTCTTGCAAAGTATGGAAAGACGCGACCTCCTCTTCTAAATCACGGCTTCACGTATGTCAGAAAATCTGAGTGAGGACTGGGAAGGTAGCATCAAGTGACTGTGGTTTTATGTATTTAATGCGTTACAGCATGGTGGGAAACAAGGACTGCACCTGAAAGAGGAGTGGCTTAAGCAACAGTTAGGGTAGGAGTAGAAAGAAGTCACAAATGCATTTCTTTTTGAGCTGGTGGCAAACACTAGAGCAGCTGGAGATTTCCCACTGTGCAGTTCTTCTGTAAATAACTCCTACAGGTTGTGGGAAATGCTAGTATGCAAACAAGCACGGTGGAAATTAATGCCACTTACCTTGCTGTGCTGTCCCATGATGTTCCGGGGTTCAGTGTATGGGCTGCAGGGGTTTTCCAGCATCACAGTGCCTGCTAAATAAATTGTATACATTGTACATATAGGAAGCAGCGCATTCCAGGAAGGCTTGTCTGTCAACACATTATTGGTCACTAAAATACACATTGCAGGTGCGAGAGAGGGAAATGCAGTTACTGTGAATGTCCATACACTCTCGTCATTCAGGGCTGACACTTCAGCAAAGCGCTCCTGCAGGACAAGAGTGCTACACGAGTGCTACATTTTGCAGGCCCTCGCAAAGGAGGTGAAAACTTGCCATCTTGCGATTCCAAGACAGCAGCAATTTCTCTAGTCAGAGGCCTTTAAACAGGGTTTTATTTCGTATATTTAGGTAAACTGAAATGCTTTATGTAGTTCAATGTCATAGTATGGTACTTAATCGCTTGTATTTGTCTCTGTTTACTGCTAGTGTACATTGGACTGAACAGATGAAGCAAATACACGCATGCTGAATCCAGATTTATATACAGGCAGTTGCTCGTTAGTCCTAAATATACTTTCTTTGCCTAAACATACATGCATTATAGACATTTCCAAAAGAGACAGCAGAGTGTTGAAGTACATAACATGAAGAGCTATGAAATTGTGCCACTGTTGCTGTTGTAACAGACAGTGTAGGCACTCGTTGGGCAATTTAGCCCATAATGCTATAAACTCAGAGTTTTACATTTTAATTGTAGCAATGGGCTGCTGTTTGTTTGCTACCAGTGCTCAATCTGGTTGCACTCTGCAGAAGCGTAAATGGATTTGTTTCTTAGAGGTAGCAAAGAAAAAAGAGTTGGCTCTTGTGAGCACTTCCTCTCCGGCAGAAAAGGCTGCAAGAAGATGGTATGACCACACTGACCTGTTAAGCATCATGGGATGTTGCAGCACACCAGGCTCGTGTGTATCCAACCTGAACTTGATCTTTTCTCAGTCTGGACTGTTCTGCCAGGAGCGATGGAAGCACGTGGACTGTGAAAACAGCTAACAACTCTACATTGTTTGTGTACTGGTTAAAAAAGGACAGCCTACATCGTTTGCTTTCTATCACAGGTATTTTCAAACTTTTTTTTTTTTTTTTTAATTTTACTTATTTGCAAGTATTCCTTTGTATAGACATTGGTAAAGAGACTGATAATTTTTTTAAAAAGTCCAATTCTATACCTGACCTAATGCTAAACCATAATTAGCTGTTTAAAATTACCCACTGTCATGTTTTATAACACAAGAGATTCTTCTGTTTAATCAGTTCTGAAAGCAAGGACACCAGTATATAGTTTTAAGACCATGTCACCCATACTTTAGACACCTTTTTCCACTGACATGTCTCTATCAGTGGTTGTTTTAAAGCTATAGCTTTTATACACCCCTACTCAGATTTCCTAATTAGAACACAGACCTCAGCTACGTTACCTTTATCTTTCATAAGAGTATAAATAAGAGTAGTTCACAAGCCTCTTTCCCTACTGGAGTTGGTTTTTATTGGTCTAGAGGGACTGCTCTGAGATAGTTTCTTCTGTTTTTAATAGTCTCGGTCAGACTTTAATCTCACAGTTCTACCAGTTTAACTCTGGTTATTTCAGAGGAGTTTTTCTCGCATAATTGAAGCAGGAATAAGGCTTACAAATAGCATCATTTCAAATATTCAAAAAATACAGGAACCAATTCTGCAAGTGTTGTTTACACTGACAGAGGAGCTCTACTGCCTTCATTGTGATGACATGTAAAAGAAAATGTAACCCAGCTTGAGCGGGGGGAGGCGGGAGGGGGGATTGAAGAAATGGGCTCTCAGCAATTTTTATCTTTTCCTATCATTGGCCTAGCCCCCTCCCTTTTCCTCTTACAAACCGTAGTTATTTGGGATAATTTATTTACAGGAAATGTTTAATGAGATGTATTTTCTTATAGAGATATTTCTTACAAAAAGCTTTGTAGCAGAATATATTTGCAGCCTGTTGACTTTAATGTAGAAAAATGTATAATAAGATTAAATATATTAAATGTCCTTTCCTGTTCCTCCCCAAATCTTTTACCCAAGTTATTTTCCTTACCTGCTGCTTAAGAAGAGTAGTTCTTTCTGGAAGGCTATGCAAACCTGTTGGAAAAAAGCATATATACTTTAGCTGTACAAGAAGAAGAATCTGATCGTACTCGTGTCTCAAAACCCTATGTAGGCTAAGTTTCGGTAAAACATGTGAAGGTTATCTTAAAATCTCCATGTGTCATTTCCACAGAACTGGCTTAAGTGGCAATTATCTATATGAAAAAAAAAATAAAATAAATATCTCTTGAGAGAGAATTTCCACCTGAACATTCAAGAATAAGTTTTGAAAGTAGTGCATCTAGGTGCATAATGTTCAATCAACCAGGCTAAATAACAAAGGTGCTCAGATACATTCCCTGCATAGTGATACAAACCCAAGAGACTCACAGAGAGTACAGCCAACATTCAAGTTACACAGTATTTTGCTATAGGTTTTTGCTATTTGTACAGCATACAACTACATTGCTCCAAGATACGTAGCTAGCAATTCCAAAATGGCAAATAACAATATTCAGCTCTAACAAAATGAAACAATTCATATGACACAACTGAAAATATTGCTACTAAAAACAGCCAAGTTTTGAACCCAGGAAAACCCCTGCAGATCTCAATAACTATTGCAAAATAAAAACCGTGGTTATTGAGCAATGGTCTCAATATTCTTGTTGCTTGTTTCTGGGAACCCTTTGCTCAAACATATGTACATTTGGAGAATGGAATGGTCTCCCAGAAGCATTGGTGTTTGTACAAAATGAAAAGGTTTTGCTACTGTTACTTACAGTATTCGGTGGGTAGTCCTTTGAAAATTATTATTATTATTATGGTGTTGTTTGTTAAAAGGGTTACAAAGTTGTGAGCATCTTCAGATCCCAGTGACTTCAACAGAGTTTGAAACTGCCAAAGCCTTCAGAGATTTAATCTGGGAACAAAAACAATAGGCACAGGCAGTTCTTCGCACACCACAAATGCTGAGCAACATAGCTGAACGGAATAGCATGCAAGCAGTTTCGCAAGGCTGAAGTTTGAAGTGTTTAGAAGCTATTCAGTTAATATTTTGGGGAACTATACATCAGTTTAAGAATAAAAGAACAGCTAAATTTGGGGATAATTGCTCTCACTCACTGGTTCACTCATCAAAGGAATTAAGAGTGACTTTGGCTCAGTAACATTTCAGAAATCTGCTGTCATGACACAAGTACTGAAGAGATTATTGCTGAACAATTAAAATACTCTTCCTATTAGCCTAGAATAGCCTCAGCAACGCAACATCTCTTTGGAAAAACTTACTAACTTTCAAAAAAATAATGGATTTCTACTGTCTAGCAGCATATATTTGATTTACAGTATATATGTGGGCGTATATCTATTACTGTACTATTTGCTTTGTCTTGTGTTGTTTGCAACCTATAGTATTTATGATTTAAACTTAATTTTTTAATGCAAGCAATTAAAATAGATTTATGCACTTACTTTCAACAGCATACACCAATCTGACACCAAAATACAATTCACTGGAATTCCGTATATCTTCTATACATCTTCTTTGTTTTCTGGCTTTTTTTCTGCTATTTGTGCCAACTTAAAAAAAAAAAAAAAAAAAAAGAAAGACAAGAACAAGACACATGACACATGACCCTTCTTGGACAGAGACCTGGAGAGTAAGAAGAGACATTCCTAAACTTTTCCTTGTCAACAACCTGCCAGCCCTTTCTGTTTTCACTTCAGAGATCTGCAACCTCACCCCCCAAAATCAAAGAGTTAAATTCTATCAAAGAATTTTCTTTCCATCCCTTCCAGTTGTCTTTCCTTCTAGGAACAACACTTTAAAAAAGTATCTTGAAGGTCAAGGCCAACAGAAACTCATCATATAGCAGGTACACCAAGCCAAGGCTTTTAGGAGCCTTGAGATCCATCCTCTAACTCTCAAAAATTTCCTTTCTGAAAGAGCTGTGTAGACACTATCACCTATTTAGATTATAACATTTCACTCTCTGTTGAACAGAAACTTTATGCGCAGGTGCCCCATTATCTAATACATTTTTAACATGTCCATGGCTACCAAAGAGTGCCTATGGTTCAACACAGACCCTACACGAATTCTTACGTGACATTTAACTTTTAACTTTAGCATAATTATTGTCATTTGCTGAAAAACTGCAAAGGTCTGTTGTGGCCCCTCTCACGGTTCTGCCAGCTTTTCAGAGACCTGTTGAAGGCAGAAGTGCAGGAGGTAAGGAGAGAGCACAGAAAAGGGTGGATGGGAGAGAGCCAACCAAAAGCCTGAAATGTGGGCAGAAGGGGACTCTGCCTCAAAAATTAATTAAATGCTATTGTAAAAGCCATGTTTTCACCATATCCCTGTGCAATCACCAAGAATGGAGGAAGGACAAACACATCCTGCACTGCTCCCGAGCCTTGTCCCCACAGCGCTGCCCCAGTGGTGAGCGATTCCGTTCCCTCAAAATCCCAAGCCTTGAGCCACTGTGCTCCAGACACACATCTCACCTTAGTTCTCTGCGTATCCAAACCCCAGTGATTCCAGAGGTTTCGAATTTGTCGCCAACCCTCAGAACCACTGTTCAGACAGCACTGCTATAGCTAGGAGCCTGCCCATGCCTAGGAATCCTACTAGAAAACTGCAGAGAGGGAAGAAAGACAAAAACAGGAGAGGGCTGCTGCGCTGCAGAACTCCAGCTGCTTCCAGAGCTATTATTTTGACCACCACTGATGGGACTGACCCTGATGGATATACAGCATTGGATGGAGCTCATTGCAAACTTGTTTATTCTGGCAGCTCCCTGTTTTTTTTGGAATTGCTTATTGTTATAGCATGAGTGTCAATTACTTATTTACAAATGTCTGGTACCAATAAACTCTTTGTTTTTTTACAGTACCGGCTTGCAGCTTGATTTAGAAGTGGTTTGCTGCATGCCAACTTCCTGAAGCAGAGGAAATAATCTTTTAGAGGAAATTAACGTTTTAAGAAGCATGCTTTTTTTTTTTTTTTCAGGAAAATTCTATATAGAAAAGGAGTAGGAAGGAACATGTAATTAACACAACAAGACTCCCTGGCACAAATCTTAGTCTTAGAGTCCTTGGCAAACCTTATGACGTAATTCTCCAATGGTGTTATAAAATTTGGCTGAACAGCGGCCAACAAATCAGAAATGCATACCTATGCAACGGCTATGATGTGCATACCTGATTTCTATTTCTTAC
The DNA here is from genome assembly GCF_963932015.1 of Anas acuta. Classification (NCBI taxonomy): domain Eukaryota; kingdom Metazoa; phylum Chordata; class Aves; order Anseriformes; family Anatidae; genus Anas; species Anas acuta. The sequence continues at coordinate 71,211,367 of NC_088982.1, read as the reverse complement.
CAGCTATTCTTTATTTCTGAGAGTACGTTATTCATCAACATTCACTCAATAGGTTTGCAAACTTTTTTAAAAAATCAACTCTAGATCAAACATTCCATAATTTAGTAAAACTGTAATCCAAATCTCACAGATATTGTTGTTGTTTTTTTCCTTAGTGACAGTAATTTTTAATGGAGTTGTAAAAAATAAATATATATACACACACAGAAAATAATGAATAAATGGCTCTGGAAGAAATTTGCAAGGTAATTTTGGAATATCCCATATTAATGAATCCAATGACTGCCCAAAGCTTTGGAAAACTTTAGAAAAATCTACTCCCAAATGATTTGGGTAGTGTCTTCTTTCTTTATCTGAGCAGTTAAGGATATTGTAAGCAATGGTTCTTTAGAACAATGGATGACGATAAAAGAAAATATCTATGTGTATGCTCTCAAAAAAAAGCATTGACTCTTCTGTTTCAAAAAATGTTTAACTCTTCTATAGAGATAAATTCAGAAGGGACAACATTGTCTGTTCCTCAAGCAGAATGCTGTTAACTGGCAATATTGCGTTAAATTTCCAAAACTATTGAGTTAATCTATTCAAGTTTTGAATTACTTGAAAGCTACTGTTGTTTATATCCTGGAGCTTCCTTCTAACCTGTGTGGAGATCAACGTCTGTGGGAGTCTACAAGTCAAAAATGATCCCCATTAGAAATTCATCAGGATGACTGTAAATAACTACTGGTTGAGAGGCCTTCCCTCTACTACCAGTGTCCAGTGAGATCTCAAGGTATATCATAAACTGTGAATTTGTCAGATTATTTTTCATCTCTCTGCACCTCTGGATTTAGTCTGATGAGGAAACACCAAAATACAGTTCTCATATTATCACTGGTTTGATAACTAGAATCTTACAAAAGTAATTCCCATTGCAGAGCCTGTTTTCATGAATTTTGCAACTCAAAATCTATACTCAAAAGGTTTAAATACTTCAGAGCAGTATCCAGAAATCTTCATGTTTATTCAAGTATCAACTTTCAAACATTTTGAGAATCATTTATTAAAACCTTTTATAGAAATGCATCGTTCTGCAACTGCAACTACAGACCATATCGTGCAATGCACAGAATAAATACATCTTCAAAAAGCAGAAGAAATCAAAAGAAGAAAATTTCCACCTAAAGATAATGCTGAAGACTAAAAGTGAACCATGACAGATTGCAACTGTTTAGTATTTGCCTAGTATTGTACAGAGTCTATCCTAATGACTCAAACTATAAGTACATAAACACTTTAGTACAACTCAGCTGAATGCCTGAGTGACACCAAGGCTGTTAAATCACCATCAAGGTATGCATTCCACTGCTGTATACCCTTCAGCATTTACAACAACACAGTTTCACTCTGGGTGTGCCGTGATAATTACTTCTTGAAAATAAGTAATTATATAAAAAGGCAGTTTCCACCACAAGGCCATAAATCTCTAAGTTCTTAGCAATATAATTCATGTTTTAATGGTCATTATCACCACTGGTGAAACACTTTTTCAAAATAAGCATATAGAAAGATGCTCATGTGACGAAACTTTGCTTTGCATAAAAACATTTTAACAAAAGACAGAATTACTTAAATTGTGTCTTACCTTTAATAAGGGTCATCTTCCCTGTCGTTGTCTTCCCTGCCCAAGCAAAGAGGTTCATTTATACATGACCAGTCATGTATTTAATGGGCTCCTCTGCTGGTGTCAGAGTAATTTTACATGTCCTAGAAACAATGCAGGAAGGTAATTTTCAATCCAAGAGTTCAAGTCTAAATTTATTTTTGGATACTGATTTGCATTTCTGCCTTTAAAAAGTCCTGCTAGAATTTGCAAAATCTTTCAGGAATATTTCACCTCCCACTGCTTAATTGCAGAATTTAAATCAGCGTAATTGCAAGAAATGTAGAAAAAAGAGCAGATCTGTTGTTTCTCTTTTCTACTGAGCACTAACAAATTGAGAAGACAAACAGCAAAGAAAATGTGAGATGAACTTGAACAGGTCATTTTGAACTAAACATTAAAATTCCTGTTTCTTTCAGTATAGCCTGAGTATTTTTCCTACAACACCTCTCTGAAACATAAACACTTACAGTATATAGAGCCTGACTTACTGATGATCCCATAGGCATAAAGTCCCATAGATGTCAGTGGGAGCAGCTGAGGTGCAGCACTTGTGTAATATTATCCAACATCCTCGTGTCACCAGGTGGCTCAGGTCACCTTTCCTGAAAAATATAAAACCAGAAAACATCCACTGAAGAACTGAAAAGACTTCAGAGATCAGTAGCAAGAATATTGCAGGGGTAGAAAACATTTGTAGGAAAAGAGATTCACAAGAAATAACTAGATCTGGGCTTGGGTGTTAAGGGTTAACTGGCTATTTTAGGAAGAAAACTACTGTGAAGATGATGATGAAGTGCTATAACATAACAAGACAAAAGGTAACCATCACACCAGAATTTAAAATTCAGAGCATCGGAAGGAAATGTTAGGTTATCACATTATTCCCATGCATAGTAAGTTAACGTATTTTACCCACTTAGCCCTTCTAAGCACAGACATGAACATATTCCTAAAGCACAATTTGTGCATGAGCTCAGATAGTATTTCCTTCAAAGTCCTCTCAGTTGGAAGTCACCAAGAGAGGGGGTGGCTTGCTCCTTACTTAAACACATCTGGCTTGTCTCTGGTTGTTTTTATTTGGACTTTTTCTGCCAGATGAAGGGAACATCTAGAACCTCCTAGCTTCTCCTCATCAAGGTACTTCTGCACTGAAAGCTACTCACTTTTCAATCTTCACAGTCTTTGTAACACGGCTGTTTTTGCAGAAAGGACATATTAGCATGAAAGAATAGCTAAAGAGAGGTAGCAGGAGGTTTTGACATCTGTACAGAGGATGCTGGAGGCTTTTACATCTAGGAAAATCAGTGAGGCTTTGGCATTTGGGATAAGCGTGGTAACTGCTAAAATGCTCAGCAGTTAAATTCTTGTATCAGCACTGCTGACATTTAAACCTGCGCCTGTGGAGACACTTAGATACGTGCTGCACTTTAAAGCTCATCAGAGCTAGAGCTGGTGGGAAAACCTGTGCGGATTAATTATTTTCTGTCATTACTTCCATCTGAAGGTAGAAGGAAGTTTTGATTGTGGACTAATATGTTTCCTCAGTTCTAGATGAACATACATTTTATACTAATGAAGTGTTCATTACCTATGCTGCATTGGGTTTGCAAAAAATAATACTGCAACCTCAATATTTAGAAAATTTCTTCAGGTCATAGCAAGAACTGTAAACTTTGGTTCTCCCTCTCTAAGTATCCATCACAGAAATAATGTTACAGTTCTGAGGAATGAGAATTGATTGCTGATTTCTCATCAGCAATGAGAAATGGAGTGCAATTTTCCTTCTTCTGTTTGGTATTAGGGTCAGAAAATATATTATCTCTAGAAACAGTAGTTTTGGCTATCCCTGGGAATTTGAAGTTTCACTACATTGTTATAGTTGTTTCAAAAAATTTAGATACTAAATAAGGGATTTAGTCAAAGAGGAGACCTGGCACAAGATTCCTTTCAGTTAATTTTAACCATCTGAAATTTAGATGTCTCAGCAAAATTAGCCATACAGACAAGCCTGCTCCATTCTAGAAGCTGCTCCTGTAGATATCTGTCTGCTGCTTGCCTCTTTCTTCACTTAGTAAAGTATTTAACATCAGACCTATAGCTTTCAGAGGGGTAAAGGTATGGGTAAAGTAGACGAATTGTACCTCTGGTGCACAAAAGGGAGCAGGGTTTAAGCAGCATATGGAGGAGAGCAGGAAAGAAGAGAGGGTCAAATACTAAGAAAAATATTTGGAGATCTAGAGCCAAGGACCAAGCAGGATCATTATGTTCTTTATTCCTAAAACAAAATGAAAACACAGCACTGCCCTGCCTCACATGACAGTAGGTTTCAACTTGCGGTCCACAAAACACCCATGTTGGGGGAGCTTATCCCAGAAAGCATGCCTGGCAAGTCCTTCGGTGTGTCCTCCAGCCAGGCAGGATGGCTGGTTCTGCAGCTGTATGCTTCCACCTCCAACAATAATGCTTTAAAGCATATCTCGCCATTACACTCACCATCGCTTCTGCTAACTGCAGAAACTCTGATTGTCTGCTGTTCCCATCCCATGAAAAACCAAGGGCTTTGGTACAGTGGGATTACAAACTGCTCCTAAAGCAACGTGGTAATTTAAATTCCATTTCTCAGATAGGCAAGGCAAACAAGCAGGAGATGGACCTTCCAGTGAGTTGTTTCTTTTCTTTAAATAAATGATGCATGACAGTCATATGCTAAACTCATTTTTCAATCTCGTTTTCTAATCTGTTGCCTGGAAAATGCAGCAACCTAACCCTGGACAATGGAAGGGCGACTCCGGGGCTGTGAATTAAAAACAGGCTGCTAGGGGGAGCGAGGACAGGTGCAGGCTTTGGCCAGCTCCAGCGGCGGAGCTGATTGTGAGAAGGGCCTAGACAGGACTATTAATTAGGACGGGGTAAGAGCAGGGTGCTTTGTCTAGGCAATTTTAAACCCTGTGACCTTCCACCTGAAGCACCCCGGTGCAGGTCCAGCCGCCACCGGGGGAATCCAGCTTGTCCTGATGATGTGCTGGTAAAACGCTCTGCGCGCACGGTGGTCGGTGGTCTTGGACCCCTTCCCAGAGAGGGAGAGTTCCCAGCTCTGCTCAGCTTTGGTCCAACTGGCAATCCTCGTTTTGTTCTAATGAGGCCCACGGTGGAAATAAGCTGGGGAGACACATTCTTGCTTTCCTCCTGACAGGTGCCTCTCCAAGGGGCCGCTTGGCATGCCAGAGGCAGGCCGCATGTGCTGCCGAGTGAGGTGGCACGGCCCATGAGGAGGGGTCTCCTCAGGGGCTGTGTGCTCCCACACTCCTATCAAAACCCCCAAAAATTCTCCCAGGGATAGAGCATATCCGTGCTCGGCAAGGCAACGTGATCTTGTTCACAGCCATCACACAGCCCTCAGGGAGATGTGCTGGGCCTGCAGGCCCATGGACACCTCCTGGGGGCAGAAGAGCTCAGCCCCACCACATCTACATGGGGTTGTGCATCTGCAGGTGTCTCCCAGCTCAAAGGGATGTCCCTGAGGGTGCCGAACCCATACGGGTGTCACCCTGCAGGAGTTCAGGGATGCTGGGCAGCTGGGGCCTGTTGATGCCACACGTGCCTGCCAGGCTGGTTCACATGGCCACTAAGAGACATTCATCTACCAGCTCAGGGAAAGAATGTAAGCCAAAATAAGCTTTGTAAAACAGGAACTCATTAAATTATATGGAATACAACAAGGTCTAAAGGAAGCCAGTACGTGCTGCCCATAAATGCAGTGAATGCTATACAGCTTTTGACCGTAAAGTGATGCCAGTCTTAAAAACTCAAGTTGGGCACTGAAAGACCTCTTGTATATGACTGTCATCCCCCCCCCACCCCCTTCTAAGTAGAATAAAAACTTCACTCCTTCCTCCCTCACTTCTTCTTAATGTTATCAGCCTTTTCTGTACTAGCAAAAACCATTAGAAACTGAGAAGTCTCACCAAAACCATCACCTCACTCCTTCCTCTAAAGGGGCAAGATTTCTCCTCAGGGTCAGCTTTTCTGGCTATTTTTCTTTGGAATTGCTCTATTTCAGTTTTTGGAAAGCTGCTGTGCCTCAGGACAGTTCTCTTCTCAGTGTTTGGTTATTCTGTGGTTGAAATGGAAGAAGACTTGTGAACCAGGAAGGTTGAGCCAGGCTACCCACCAGCTTTCGTTTGCTGGTATTTACTGACTGAGCCTGGAGCTCCGGGACAAAGCTGGACCCAGATCTTCATGGACACTAATGGGAGACTGAGCTTTTAGGTAGGGAAAGACAGCCACTTTAACATAATATACAAAAATAAAATAAAATAAAATATATATAGAGAGAGAATTCTGTTACTTAGCAGTTCTCAGGCAATGCCTGTTCTTAGCCATAATCTAAAAATACATATCCAACAAATAACTATCTGTATTTAGCACTTCTAAATGAATTAAACTTTATATACCAAATGTCAAGGGCTAGATTTCTACTCTAGTTTTCCCTATACATGCAGTAAGTTGAACTCATCTTCACATATCTGAATGAGATCATATTAAAATGACTATAATGATCTAATTGAATTTACAGTTCTAGAAAAATAAACAGTATTTTTAAACAGATCCTTTACGCTCAAAAGGCTCAGGCTTTCTCACTCAGGCTGTGAGAACAGCTTCTCGAGGGCTTAGAGAAGGAAAGCCCATTTCCCTGCCTTGCAGCATGAAACCAGGCACTTGGACAACGTAATGTCAAAGGAAACACGTGTCCTGCAGAGACGGTCTCCTCTAATCCAACCCTGTATCACTCTCACCTCGCAGTCCCTTCACCTCTGCTTTACTCCACAGCTGCCCTTATCTTCCTCTCCTCCCCTTTTCTGTTTTCCACAACTCTCCCCTTTTCCTTGTCTTTCTAATCCCTAAATAACCATTCCCTGCCAAAAATGGAGTATTAGCATATCGTTTATCATCACAACATTGATAGCTATGTTCTACCCCTCTCCCTTTCCTTTGCATTTTGTGTATTTACGTAAAATCTCCTCAAGGCAGGGAAACTGTCTCTTACTGTATGTACCATTTGTATACTGTCCTGCAAAATCAGGCCTGGCTTTGGTGGGTTTCTCATAAATAACACAAACAGTGAAACCTCTCCAAGAAGAAAGGCACAGAAACGTCCTCTCCACAGGCTTCTGGCAGCAAGGAGATGTTTTCTCAAGCTCCACTCCTATAGAAAGCACCATGGTCTCACCACGTAGAAACTTTATACCGTTAGCCATTTGACTCAAATGGGATAGATGTCTACACACATAGCACAGGCTGTAAATCTTCACTCATGGCCTAATAAGATGCTTCCATTTCTAATGTTTCCTACTTTTTTTTTTTTTAAGCTTTGAATTTCTCCTTACTATTCAGACAGTACATCTACAATGGTTACTTACAAACCTAGAAAATAGAACATAACCCAGACATCCATTTTTCCCAAATTCACACATTTTGTTGCTCAACAGCACATTTAAACTGAATAATGACACCAAGATCTAGATAACCTTTGCAAAATAATTACAGCGATACCTCAGATGATTTCAGCTGTGCCAAGGATATGCTTATCCGCGCATACTTCTGCAACAGAAACGTAAAAAACACCTCTTTGTAAAGATATGTGGGGAAAAAATCAAAGATTACCAGAATGCTACCAAGTTTTTGCCCCCAAAAGCAGCAGAGACTGCTAGAGAGTTGGAGAAATCTCTGGTTTTATGTTCAGTTGTCTGTAAGTCAAAGAAAGAAAGATGCACAATGAAAAATCAGACAGCATGAGAAGAGCACAGCATTCTGGAAACCTGGAAAACTTCCTTCAGCAAAGCTATTAAACAAACTCCCAGCAGCGTTTGTCAGGTTTGGTAATGTTCTTACCCACCGGACTTCTGAACAGGCACTTATGGCTTTCCAGGGCTTCCCCTAGCACTGACCATCGTTCTTCCACACGCTCTGATGCAGCAATGACCGAGGTGCCTGGATCGGCAAGGCTCGGTGCAGATCCATCACTCGGTGACCGTGCCTTCCCTAAGCCATGGCCAAAATGTGCAAGAACCCTCTCCCACCAGACCCCTCAATCTGCCTGTTCAAGTCTTCTGGTTTCGTGGTTTACCCTGCTCTGGATGGTCTCTTTTACCCTCCTATGGACACAGTCCCTGTTATTACCTGCAAGAGCCACAAGCCCTCTGGGTTTTATTCTCTTGGCCTGGTTTCAAGTTTCAGTGCTTCCCTTGCTTTTTGCCCTCCACACACTAATCAGGGGTTCCCCAGCGGGGTCCAGGATCTAGATGCCTGTTTAACTTCTGTCCTCAGCATTTCAAAGTCATTAGTCAGGGCCTGGATTGTGGCCATCAGAATACGGCTATTGTAAGGCAAACAGTTACTCCCATATTTTCTTCACCCCCTGCATCTGGAAGACAAATAATGAGTCCCCCGGTGTATTGCTTATTCTCATCCCATATTAATTTTAGTTACAGTGATAAGCTAATAGCTGCTTCCTGGCTGTTAGGTGGGGTACAGTGAGGTACCTCAATGCATGAAGGATATACCCTGAGACGGGAGGATGGTAGGACCTGTGCCTTCACCATATTCTGAATTTTCTCTCCAAGTAAGAAGCCTGCTCCTTGTCACTCTAATGAGTTACCCATTACAGTTTGTATTACCTGTAAAACAAATACTTGATCGAGGCCAAATTATTGTCAGTGCAAACTTCTGTGAGTAAAAACCCATTAAATCCCCAGGTGATCGTGCCTTTAGCTGCATTGCTATAAATACACGTCTACGCTGCTGAGTAGCCCAACTGTTAAACTCATCTGCAAGTACCATGCCTTCAGCTCATCACTGCTAATTCATTCAGGCTCTTCTTCATTTTAGATAATCTCAGGTTTCTTCTCCCATGGGTGAGGAAATACTCAGTTTACTAACTCCCAGTTTGTGGGAAGGACAGAAGACAACATGAGCCTGTAGAAGACAGACAGAGAAAGCTTGAAGACAACCTGCAGCTCTCCTGTCAGTCTCAGGCTTGAGATACTGGGGTCTACTGCTTTGCTTATATTTGCTTTCAGCAGCAGCTATTTCCTACAGGGTCTTTCATATTGTCTGGTAATTAAAAAAAAAAAAAATAATCTGTTTACCTCGCTCACCCACCCACCTTAGAGGCTTGTCAATGCCTTGCATTTTGTCAGTGTAATAGCCAAGTTCTGGTGCACATTAATGGTCATCATCATTCCAAAAACCAGCAAACACGTGAAAATGGAGACAGATGCTTTTCTAATAACAATAATAGAGAAGACAAATTTACAGCATGGAACTATTTGTTTCCATAATTGACAATGATGTAGCAGATCATGTATCTTCTGCCTTATGGTACAAAGAGATGCCTCCTTCCTTGCTCTATGATAAAGGATATAGCACTAACCCAAATGGTCAAGGAAAGACCAGTGAAGGAATTATGCAGGAAAGAGAAGATATCACAGCACGAAGATAAAATTATTAGAATAAGATGACAGTCATTTGATTAGGAAAGAAAGACAAGACAGACATAAAGAAAACTACTAAGAAAACTTCTCTAAGGAAAAAGGGGTGTGTCTGCACCCTTCACACACACATACTTTATGTAGCCTGGATCAGGAGCAAGCTTTTGATGCACTTACCATGCTTCAGTTCACATCCAAGAACAACCTTGGAGAAGTGTATAAGCTGGATGCCTTTTGGATGGAACTGAAGCAGCAGATGTGCCCCAACTGCTAATGGGAGCAAATTAAAGCTCACCTCTAAAACGGGGCCGTCAGATCCTCAGCACCATTCTGCTCTACAGGTCAACTCCTACTGGATGCACTACTTGGCAGTGCAGAAAGAAACAGAGATGAGAAACCTTGCAAGGGACTAAGATCAAATTCAGCTCAGTTCATATCAGTTACCCAAGAGGCACTCCTCGTTTTCACTGCTTCAAGGATGAATACATGTCCACAAAGGAAGCACACCTTTTCAGGAAGCCAAAGAAAATAGCAGTGTGCACTTAAGTATGATGTAGATGTTCAGTTATTTCATTGAACAAAATAAGAGTACTAAACTTTTCTGAACCAAACCTCCTAAGCAGCAATTCGGAACTGTGTATTGCGCTTTGGTTACCCATTAAAAACAGATCTTTTTTTTGGCTTTATGCTTACATTGTTTTCAAAGTTTAAGTTTTTGTCATCTACTTGAAAAGAAAAACAAAAGCAAAATGCTATAGAGAGTGAAATCCTAGCTCTATTGAAGTAAGTGGGAGTTTTGCCACTGACTTTAATGGGGTCAGGACTTCACCCAGAGCGTTTGTACTAAATGACTTTGAAATAAATGGGCAGAAATTTCATGCACTACATTTAACAGTGTTTTGTTGAAATGATTATGGCAGCAGTATTGACCACCGAAAGGAACACACATTGTTCTGCTAAGAGAGCTATGTTATTTCAAGAAGTACTGAGGCACTGTATCCTTTCATCATCACTGACTTCTTACGTATTTTCATCATACCTTATTATTAGGGACTAAATTTCCTCTTTCATCTCATACGTTTTGGGTCTTTGTTCTTGAGCTTGTTTAGATTGGCTGATATTTTTTTCCTAAGCAAGTGCCCCAAAAAGAATACATTGAAGAAAGAGAGCCGTCATACATAGGATCAGGCCTTATGACATCAAATGGTATTTTTGACTCTATCTGTCTCTATTATAAGGGTTATAAATCATAAAAATCTTTGGATCTTTTTTCATGCCAATATACCATGCTACAGATTTCCTTTGATTGTAATGGGCATAGATTCTATCTTAGAATAATATTTCCTTATGGACAATGTGTTCATTTTCATTGTGATTTGACATTGTGAGTTGCTTTTGTAGAAAATCAAAGAAAAAAAAAACAGGAGCAGAGAAACATAACTATATCTAGCATGACATCAAGATGCAAGATAAAGATTTATGCCTCAAAACACTGAAATTGAACAACTACTGTCACATCTCATTCACCAGACAAGCATGCAAGAAAACCGAAGAAATAGGAGCATCACACCAGAGAAGAAAACTGTTTTACTGGGAAAGTTTTGCACAGAAGGAAGTTGCTTCAAGGAGATTTGAATGACACAAAGACAGCTCCTTGGTCTTTGAGAAAATGAAAGTGCTGGGAATCTCATGGGATGGCACAGTATAGTTGTTAATCTACTGAAGAGAGAAAACAAATCAGAAAAATTACCGAGGAAGGCCAGCAAGGAAGAGTGAGTAAGTACTCTCCAGAGATGTGAGACCTCCAGCCCCTTCAAGCTGACAGGAGATGAAATTAATCTCTCTGCAACTGAAGCATAGACTAAAGCCCAGTAATTTATACACCATGGCATTAGGTCAACAGAAATATTGCCCATAGCTTCAGTGCCATCAGGATTTCCGCTTGTGTCTATGCATTTATAAGCCCAACAATAAATTTAGCCTTAGTGGTAAACTGATCCGTCCGCACCAGCAAACATCATCCCCATTTAAACCTGACACTGAGCTCTGCTGATTTACTACACGTGTGTGGATCCACCAGTTTCAGACTCAAACCTGCGGCTGAGAAATATCAGAGGAATCCACGCTTCCTACAAGCTTCTACAGCAAGCGCTTACACATTAGGAAGCTGGGCTCCTGACAGCCCTGGGAGCAAGCTCAGCCCTTCATTCAGGTGGTCTGAATCATCCCCTGGCTGGTCCCCCGGCTCTGCAGGAAGCACCGGCACCGAGGCTCAATGGCCCCTCCGCCGCATCCTCCAGACAGCCACAGAGGCAGGAGAGCATCATGAAGGTCCTCAGGTTTTGCTGAACGCCTTCGCTTTTCCTCTGAAGATTCCTTTCTCACACTCACGCCATAAAATTAAAACATGTTATTGAAGAACCCTACATAAATTAATTTAATATGGAAGAGAACTGAAGTCAGCGCTTGACTGTGAGCTTTGAGCGTTATGTAGTTTATGCACTGAGCACAGAACAGCTCTGGCACAAGTGTTTCATTGGATTTCCTCCCCTAAGGAGCAGATTCACTCTCTCTCTACTCCCCCCCCAGCGGATGTAGCAATGAAATAAACCATCCCCGGCCAGAAAATGCAGATGTGCTGCTCTGCGTGCTATTGACACCCAACGCCGCGTCCACCGAGAACGGAGCCAGAAAAAGTCCACCACACCCAAGCCATCTCTGAAGAATTAGACAGCTATGCCCTTCCTCCAGCAAACAGAGCATGTAAGAGTACTACGTTTTATTTACTGCTTTCTGGTTTCCCCTTTCTTCCCTAGCGGCCTCTTTACCTGAATGAAGCCCCCACTGAATATTGTTTCTAGTCAAAAATACTCTCAGAGACACTTAATATCTTTTCCAAGTATTATACTTTGGCTACTGCATAGTCCATCGTCTGTTTCACACACTGCTTATCCTAGAGTAAGCAAAAACCAACAGCGGTTGTGGGGAAAGGAAAGCTAAATAGTAATAATAATAATAATAATAAAGGAAGGAGTGACTTCCAGAAAGAAAAATAAATAAATCGTTTTTATGAAGTGCAAGTCCAGCTCCCTCTTCCTCCCTGCCTCTATCTCACAGGCATACATTGCTGTTTGGGTAAATTGCGAGGCTTTACACAGAATAAAGACCAGTTATTCTTACTGACACTGACTGCTATCTGGAGCCAGTAACTGGGAGTACCTGGGGTCAGGGCCTCTGGGAAAAGGCCAGCAGGATTCCAAGGTATTTTTTCTTTCAGCACTAAGCAATCCACAGGGAGTCAGAATTTATCATTATACCGGGCTCATGCTTGAACCTCTCAACGTTTTCTTCCAGGAACTTTGGTCCGTGTATAAACACAGACTAAACATACTCTTACATGCTGAAAAGCTTGGCTTTTGCTTTTGCCACAGGCATTCAAATACAGTCATAAGAGAATGAACGTGAGTAAATATGTACGGACATATGAGCAAGAGTATATAAGACACAAATTATGCTCTAACAAAATAAAATTTTCTCTATGTGTAATAGCGCATGAACCTGATTTTACTGAAAAGTTTTATTTGCACATCTGATATATGCATGCAGTATTATAAATTTAATCCAAGTTTATTTATAAAATAATTATTCAGCCATAGGGCTCTGTGAAAATAGATGTTATGGAGAGACAGGGAAAAATCAAAGCTCCATCCACAACTGTGCACGTGGTCAAAAAGCTACAATTTACGCACAAACCTTCATTACTAATCAAATAACATAATAATGATGTTAACCTGTTGCTTTCCTTTTCACAGAAGAGCCACAGAACAGACAAAAGCTGAACATTTGCTAAAATAACCCAGAAAACAATCGCAACAACCCCACCAACACACACATTCCCTTGGTGTAAGGTATTCAGTGCTCGTTCAGCTGCCCCTCAACTTTACCCTCCAACTTTTTTCCCCCCAAACGATAAAACTTTCTTTACTACTGAGTTGCTGGGATCATGGAAACCCACAAACAGCCAGTATGTCCTTTCCCATTTGCAAAACAAAATTGATGGCCACCACCTCTCTCAACTTCTCCCGCGCTCGTTCTGAACCAAAGGCTGGCCGTTTACTTCTCCTTCTGCACGGGGCCAGCAAAGCACTTTTGCACGCAGTTAACTAAGCACATGAGCAGTCCCATCAATTTCCATGGGACTTCTCACAGGTTTTATGTTAAGCAAGGGCAAAAGTGACTTGCTGGACCAGTGCCACCAACTTACGACAGAGACGGAGTATTTTCAAGTATGAAGTGCCTGGCCCACGTTGTGTGAATGGATACTTAAAGATAATCATCATCACAAGAAGCTATTTCAGGTATGGTAGAGGATGGAACATTTTTGTTGGACAGAAGAGAAAATCATCTATCCATCCAAACTGGTATGACAGCCGCTATCAGGTGTTGTTTCTGTGTTTCCTAGGACAACCGAAATAACATTATTGTGTTCCCACAGCAACGCGATGCATTATGTCATGATGTGAAATACATTCACAGTACGCAAGGAGAAAAAGGTCTTATATATTTAGTAACATAACAGATGAAAGATCCCTATCCAGCTCAAGAACAGTTTTTTCTCCCAGTAACCTGCATATTAAATCAATCCAGAATTTATACTGGTCAGTGCACTCTCACAGATCTACTTCATGTCAATGAAGCAACCCACGATTTGGTGGGTGTTGAGCACAGGTCCTTTGCATTGTATGATTAATCACAGGTATCAGCCAGAAACTGCCTCCTTCCTCTGCATGCACATGTTGCTTGGAAATGTTTTTCTGACCTGTTCACTTCTTGTTATTTGATAAATATGTAGTACTACAAAATGGACAAGGAAATGGGCCTGAAATTGAAGGTCCATTGGCATTCCCCTTCTAGGAACAAGTTTAGGAAGTCTAGGAAGAAATTTATTTGGAGAAGGCACTATTGATTTCATTTCAGGGAAAAAAAAATATATATATATCAAAGGAAAACAGTTTTAGTTAGACTTCCTAATCAATTGTTTTTTTCCTAATGACTCCTTCATTGAAACTGCTTCCTACTTCTCTCATGGAAAATTTAATACAACATGAAACAATTCATTCTTCCTGCATAAGATCTTTCTTATGCAATCAGATGTTCCCTCCCGTTTGGGATAACACATTTCTGACCTTGTCTTACCATCCCACTAACATCAGTGTGTTTCAGCCAGATCCTGACAGCACCAACCAGACAGCACTGCACCACTGTCCTTCATCATCTGCAGCTTGGCAGACCAGGTACGTGAGAAGCGCCACCAGCTCAAATGTGACCTCCCCTACAAGCAGTTTTTGGGAACACAAAGCAGTAATGCAGAACAACAATATTCCTTCTCCCGAGCTATGATTCTAACTAGCTCTTGTTTTCAAAGTCTGCTCTGTTCTCTGGTTTTGGTACAAGTCTAAAGAACCTTCCACATCATTCAAGGAGAAATTAGGGTTTTGTTTTAAATAAATTACATTGACAAAAAGGAAACAACAATTCTGCAGCTCCAGCTGTGGACAAGCGTGTCAACATAGCAGCAAGCGGTTGCAGAAGGAAGACATTTCCATGTTCATGCCACCAGGAATGATTCTGCCCTTAACAATACTGAAAAGTACATTTGTTCCAACAGCTGTCACACGCATTGCTCTCTGCAGTCTGGTACCCTGCACAGCCTCAGCTAGCAGCGAGACAGGCAGCAAGCATGTAGAAAACACGTGGATGTTCTCTGCCTGCTTCTTAGGGGATAGGTGTGTGGGACAGAGCTACCTTATGTCTGGGCTTTCCAGCATACAGCCTCTCACCACCCAGAAGACATCAGATGTTTGCTCAGGGTTTGCAGGGTTTGCAGTCCCAGGATGGATTTGGTGGGCTCACCAGAGCCACCTTCTAGGGCCAATTTACGCTGCAAAGTGCACACACAGTAAGTTTGATGTATGTCAGAGACACAAAGTTGGCTGTTCACGTCCCTCGTACTGCAGGCGTACGCTTTTCTGTTCATAAAGCCTCTGACGGAGATACAAAATCATCATACATCATGAACAATCACAACCAAAACTGCCACTCACTCAGCAAACCTCACAAAGTAACTGGAAGGGCTGGAGATGGAGAGAATGGCTTTCCCTACAAAATCGTGGAGCTGGGTGTTGGCTCCTGGACTTGGGCCAGCCACTCTCCCTCCAAAATCTAAGACCAGAAGAAATTGCGTTCAGTCCACCTATGGGTCAATGTATGCTCCAACAGGACTTGATCAAGAGAGAGAGGCATGAAACCAAATTAACCTTCGCTTTCATGAATTCATAGCCAGCATCTTGCTGGAAGGAGTGAATTCTTCGTAGCTGTGTTCTTCATTTCACTGTAAAAAGTCAGCTTCAGTTTACAGCAAAACCAAAATAGAACTGGTGGGACAGCGTAGCAAAGGTTACCTGGCTGACCTGTTTGTGAAATATAATTATTTCATTTTTGATGAGAAAAGAGAGATCAGGGTCACAGATACAAGTATTTACAAGTGCAAGCTATTATCTTAAGAACTCTAGGATTTAGCTAGGGAAAAATACATTTACTGGAATGAACACTGACAAGTAAAATATTTAATCCCCAAAGTTTTATTTCCCCCAAACATAAAATAATATTACTTTGAATGGTCCATAAATAACATTAATGGGGAGATTTTGAATGGGAGATCTCTAATGATATATGAGAGAAGACTTAAATAGGTTTAACTGGGCTCTTTCTCAAACTTGGCAACTGTGTTATAGACAGTTTTGTTTTTTTTTTTAAGCAACATTATAATCTGTTATCTGTTTGGATCAAGTCCTAAAGAAGCTTTTTGTTCCAAATTTGCAAGCGCCTCCAACGCAGAAGCAACTGCAGGAAAAAATATTTGTTACTGCACTTACAAGTTTAAATAAAAAGGTGTTTTTAGTGCTCTGTGCTGTGATGCGTGCTGTCTATATATGCCAATGGATGATTACGCTAAGCCTCATTTGTGCTTTAACATAATGTACATAAAGGAAGGCTTTATAACAAAGTCATGTCTACAGAGCTTTTATCTGAATCTACTTCCAGAAGACAAATGGATTAAATACTGTGGTGTTTTGTTTTGTTTTAATTATTTTTATTATTATTGATTTCCTAATGCAGTGCTACTCAAAAAAAGGTTTGAGATGGGTAAGTGCTATTAATACCTTTTTCGTTTTTTTGCAAGTTAAGTGAGAAGCAGAAAGATGAACAAGTTATCTGTCCAAATTTGCATAGGAATGTTTTTTCCCCAGTTGTGGCCTTTCTAGTCCTCAGCTTTATGCCTCAAGCAAAAGTAGCAATACTGGGACATAAACCACAGGTCAAAATTTAAGCTCGTGTAAACTGACAATGTTCCCCAACACGCCAAATTTAAGCAGAAGAAAAATTCCCCTAATGATGAGTCATAGATACAGATTCGGTTTGGGATTGGAAACAGGAATAAAATTATTGGTGGGGTGAGAAAAGAGAGTGAAACCCCTCTTTTAAAAACCATGCATGGGATTTATGAGATAAAGACGTTATCCACTCATTTTCACAGCAACGTTGTGCATTCCTCAGCATGCTGAACAATTTTGAACTCAATAAAATAACTGTTAACTTTACTGACCTGTGATATATGCATGCTGCAGCTTCCCCGTTCAAGATATAAAATTGTATCCAACGTAATTTAGACAATTTGGAAAAAGCATGCACACCATAAATAACAAATCCAAATCCATCTAACTATCAAACATTTAAGCATATACCAGAAAAGAATTGTTCAGGAGTGTAATTATGGGGGGAAACGTTGGTTACATATAACTCAAAATAACAAATTACCGAAATTGCTTATATTTGTACTTCGCATGAATTATTTAAAATGTCAAATGCAAGATTTTACATTAAGTCAACCATCATGTTGCCTTAGGTCAGCGTTAGTAAAAAAATATATATATATAAATAATTAAATAAAAATACTCTGTTAAAGAAAATTCGGTGAGATTACTGGTCCGCTATAAAAGTTTTCAGTTACCTAGATTTCAGAAGAAATATTTTATAAAGATTTCAACACCGTGAATACAAATTAAGAAATAATCCCCAAGCAGCAATTCCTTTGCTTCCTCTTCCTATAACTTACATTTCTAGAGCTGTTTTTCTTTATATTTGTACCCAAATGTCTTTTCTCCAAAAAGGACTTACGTTTTCTGAACGGCTTCTACAGCGTGACTCTCCAAATTGAGCACTCTGTTCACTTTATGAGTGCGTGTGTTTTTGTGTTAATAGCAGTTTTTACATATAAAACCCAGAAGGATACGAGCAGTTGTAATATATCCATGGCAAATGTGCAGTTAAGGAAGATGTTGATTTAAGAATGCCTGAGAATACAAGTCTATCCATAGTGACTTTAAAAAAGAAAGTGGTAAAAAGCTGTACAGAAAATTTTGGGTTTTATTCAATACACTTTGTAGCCTAAGATTTTTTTAACTGCCATTATTTTGCTTAACATTTGCATGTCTGAAGGTCTTATATTTGACTTGACATTGTTCTGAAATTAATTCAAAATGGTAATTGTGGGAAGTTAAATACCGAAAATCTTACATCCAGGAAAACGAGAATCTTTAAAGAGCAGACTGCTTGTTCTCTATTATTTTTATCAAGTTTCTCACAATAAGAAGATTTTTGAGGAGTAAATTAACAGTCATGAATGTGATAAACCTATAGAACACATATACATGTATGTGAACTAGTTAAAATCTGTTTCCATGGATCATATTTTCTATGAGATATGGGAATAAAGGATTTTGGAGCAACATTTCTGACTGCTCAAAATTATACTAAACTGAAGTACGTGCATTTAGTGCAACTAAGCATGGACTTTATATTAAGGACATAATTACTGCATTCAAAATACTAGGAATAAGGTATATATTTATAATTTGACTGTTTGCGCAATCAAAAATACAATATTTCTATACAAATCAAACTCCCGTGTAACATATTCTGTAACAAGAATCAGACTAACCAGCTCAAACCAGATCTATTTGTACTTTTATTGTAAAGACCTTTTCTCTCTCTCAGTCAAGAACATTTATTCTTTTTCTCTTTTAGTGTAATTCATCATCTACAGAATATTTACAAGACAGATAAGCTCAATTCTGTCACTGACTGGGAGATCCAGAACTTTATTTGGTGGATCTGTTTCTCCAGATGCCTGCACTCATAAAAACTAAGAATTTTTCCTCTGAACAGTTACCTTGGTATATGATCAGCACGAAAAAAGAATCCAAAGCCACTGTCTGAACAAAATCTTACAAGCTATTACTGCTGCTGCTTTTCCTCATATCATGAGCTAAACTTTGCAAGGTTTGTTGTTTTCTAACAGCCACTATAAAACGAAGTACCTTCAGTGTAACTTATTATTTTTTTTTTTTCTGTGCAGAAGGGAAGAAAGTGAAAAAAATATATCGGACCTTAATTACAACTGTTAGGTGTCATATACAATTTCATATTCATATATATTATCTTAACTACACAAGATTTCCTATAACTGGAACACTAATGACTAAAACAGTCTTAACAGCCCTCCCCAAAACCAAAAACACTTCTCAGAAGCTAAGTTTAAGGTATTGGAAACGTGTAATATAAATCTAATAAAAAGAAACTGTTTCTATGCAAGTTTTAAATATTCTTGTAACTTTTCAATCTACTTTTCGCTTTAATTTTCACAAAGTTTGTGTATTTTCTGTGATTTCATCAGAGCTCTTCCACTGACCTTGCTGTGTGCAATGATTGCTTTGCTTTCAGTTAAGAAAAAGAATTAAGCATTCACTGAAAATTTACATCTCTACATGAAAAACGCAGACCTCCCTGACAAAAAAGGTATCTGCAAAGCTACTCAGATAAGCTGATGTAGAGGAGGAATTATATATGGCAATGCTGAACAGAATATTTGAAAGGAAACTAATGAGCATGAGGTTGTACATTTTTGGACAGGGAAGGAAGAGCACAGAAAGAACATGTGTGCATGGAGAAAGGGCGCACTACGGTGAATGAAAAAGCCATAAAGATAAGGAAGAAAGCCACCTGTTGTATTTCTCCTTCAATCAAGGAGACTATGTATCCTACAGTCGCTTTAAATCATCACTGTTGCTTCAAAAATCAACCTACTACCTTAATATTCTCTCCTACTTAAGGCAACTTGTAACTTTTTTTCCCCTTAACTGAAAAAAAAATACTGAATTTTCTAAAATTAAAGTGTTAATGTTATGCTTGTGTTCTGGTATTTTCATCTTCAGATCCTTCTATGGAAAATACTGAAGCAGCTATTCCAGTGACCTTACAACTAAGCACAGTACACTCACTTTAATTTCCATTTCAGTGAAAATAGTTAAACAAAAGCAAACTGTGAAGAGTTAGCTGGATACGAGTGATGCCATTCAGACCTTCTTGAACCACATAGCCATTCCCTCACCAGCCCTATGCATGGTGTTTGTGAGACTACTCACAATAAGAAGTGATACGACTAAAGCAGCTCCACATCCTTTCACAGAACAATGTCTTGCTTATAACTGTGTAAAGAAATACCACCAACCTTTGTTTGTATTAATTTATGAGACTTTGTTACAATCCTGACGTTAATACCTTGTTTTATCAAAAGTCCCGTTAAAGTCACTTTTTGTCAAGTAAAGAAAAATGCTCTGTCTGAGGAAAGATAACAGCAAATCACTTTTAATCCTTCTCTCATTTCCAAGCCACTACGAAATGCTTGCCGAAGGCTCGGTTTTGCAATACCTTGAGTCTGACTCGGTTGGAGCTGAAGTCCACACAAGCGTACCCCTTACTTCGGTTAGGCTCTGGATCGCATCCTGCCACAAGATAAATTATTCACTAGAATCAGTACTTGGGAAACAGAGCTTTGTAGATGCTACAAAAAATAAAAAAAAATAAAATGTGCAAAGGATTGAAATACTTTCAAGATGTCAGAAGTAAAATAAATGAAGCTTCAAACACTACAAAGATAGTGTTGATCAAATATATTGTACGGGCATAACCTTATTTTTGTGTGTTTGCTTTGATTAAATCAGAAATACCAATCTGGTATCCCAGAAGATTAAAGTTTCCTTACAACTAACAATGGCAATAAATCATCCATATTTTTAGCACAGAAATGGTTTTAAAAAGCGTTGAGTTCCCTCTGCCTCGGTCACAGAAGTTCAGAATTTTCCTGCGTTCAAATTAAGATCTTTGTCATTTCCAGCTTCCTTCAGGAATCTTTTCTCACAGGTCAGATTAAGATGTTTCTAGCGTGCCAGAATCATCATCATTTTGGTGTTTGTTTAAATGAGCATTCCTGTAGGAATTCTGTAAAATGTCAGAGTATGAAAAAGTTTATTTCTGTCCTTTGACTTAAGCAGGGCAGCTTGAAAATTCCTAGATTCAACCGCAAGCAGCAAGTCTCTTCCTGCAGGATTCCTGCTGCT
The DNA here is from genome assembly GCF_963932015.1 of Anas acuta. Classification (NCBI taxonomy): domain Eukaryota; kingdom Metazoa; phylum Chordata; class Aves; order Anseriformes; family Anatidae; genus Anas; species Anas acuta. Next base: position 71,190,710 of record NC_088982.1, on the reverse strand, counting down.
CCTCTATTCCTTGATTTCAACTCAATTTTAAACTGTTAGAGACACAATTTTATAAACTATATCTTTAGAAATATTTTACATGCATTTTATGCTTCAGAATATTTTACAGATTGAATCCTCCCTTTTTTCACTCTATCTCAGAAGTTTCTCATGTCTTCTTGCATATTAATTTTGTTTAGCTTTCCAAATGTATTTTCAAAATTTTTAATTAAAAAAAAAAGAAAATCACAATGAACTAGAGTTTGACCTAACTCACACCATGCAAATTACGTGTAATGGCACCAACATGACTGCAATGAGACCAATACGAGTTCAGCTGAATCAAAGTTGAACTCTTTGTGTGCTTGGTTTAGTTACTCTGCTTGTTTTTGAAGATCTGCATGTTGGCTGGTGGTTCAGTACTTCGCTGCTGACTTGTCTTTCAAGAGAAGCAGGGCTGACAATGCAGACCAGCAGAGCCTTAGGGGCACAGGTCTGCTCAACCTGCTGATTTTTGCTACCAGTCACAGAGGTACAACATCTTTATTCCAAACCTGGACTATTCCCCCCCACTCAGAACCAAAGACTTCACCATCTAGTCTGAAATGGTCAGCCCTTCAAGACGGGTTAGTCATAAAATGAAAAAGTGGAGAGGGGCTCACAGCACCCAGGTTTATACCCCAGTTTGGACTCGGGACCACGGATGCTCCTGTGGAGCTTCTCTCTCTGCCTCCGATAAGCACCGACGTCCTGGGTGAGTCTCCCTCTGCCAAGCAATAGAAGCCTTTCCAAGGACACTGACAAGCACTGGATCAGCCCATTCACAAGGAAAACCACTAAAATTGCTACAAATGTCCAAACTTCTACTTCTAAATGAAAGCACTCTAATTGAAGGTACATTTTCTGCCTTGCAAAGACTTGCTCAAACTTGTCTAAATCAGCACAGTCCTTGGCTCACACCGTTTTAATAAGACCCACGTGTATTAAACCAGATTATATGACACATGTTAAGGTTCATGTTTGATATCAAATTAAGTATCCGGATGATTTATGGAAAAGAGTTCACCTCCCTTTCCCCCACGTGAGGTTTAAGACTAATCTTCAACCAGATCTTCCAACACTTTCTGCATTCAGGCCTTCCCCGCTTGAAACCTCCAATGTTGTTTTTATTATCACAAGAGACCGATACCCAGCCTAGCATCTGTTATTATTCCCTTGCCTTCCCTCCCTGGGAGAACGCATGAACCTAGCATATATCACTGTGATTACTGGATGCTGCTAAATTCCTAGAAGAAAGCAGCATTGCTTTCCTCTGCCTCGTAGAAGGATTTGATTGCACTATTACTCTGTGCACTAATGTGCTGCTTGGCTATAAAGGGAATTGTCGAGTAGTTCCTTTAAAAAAAAAACACATAGCAATAAAAACCCCCACAAGTTCCATAAAGTAAACGAACACCCACCATTAGCTCTTACCCGTAAGGATCAGCGTGACAGCTGTATTGATAATGACAGACATTTGGCTGGAACCACTTTGGGAGGCAGAAGTGTGAGCTGCGCCTCCCCCTCTCCACCAGGACGTTGTGCATCAGCATCTGTCGCTGAAAGCACCCGCAGGTGACGCTGCAGGTCACTCACCCCCTCTTGTCATTCCCACTGACAGAGAAGCTTCACAGGTCACCAGGGACGTTATCAGAACCAATCTGCTCAGGCTGGAACGGGAACTCACTGCTTCGCGATAACCCTCAGGCTGGCTGGCTTACTCTTTCCATGGAATCGGTGCCGTGCTTTGAAGTGTACTTATCCGTTGTGATCCCAAAAACTCATTTCCATTCGTTCTTCCCTTGGACATTGCACTAATCTACTTTCTAATGCCTTTATTTAGGGCTTCCCGCTGTCAATTACACCCCATCCCTGCTCCCAACTCCCTCACTTCTTTTTGCAACAACAACAAAAAAAAAGCCATTCTTTATCTAAAAAAATAAAATTATAACCTAAAAAATCTGATCTTCTTTTAGCAACATATGCATCACTTCTGTGTACATGTTTGGTTTCCCACTGTTTAGCATTTTCTTTCAACATGGAAACCATACTGGCAAAGACCCTGAAATGCAACTCTCCTCCTTCCCCAGAGCACAGTATAAATGGGTACAGAGAGGTACATGATAAGCTCCCATAGGCAATAACCCTATCCAGAGCAAATATTTCAAGACAATGAATACATCTGAATATAAATATACTTTTGGGCTTCTGTGATGAATTTGAATTAACAGTAGACATGCACAGACCTGACATTAATTAGCCACGTGCCAGTCATACAACAGACCTTGTCCTCAGCAGCTTTCAGCAAACCCAAGTTCTACTCATCTGAGCTGTTACAAGAGGTGTTCCAGTAAGATTTATTGCCCGAATAGCCATCCTGCACCAAAGCCTTGGTATTTACACAAGATTCAGTACATGTGTGTCGCAATGCTCATATCCCTCTTTTACAGATGGCTCTCCCAAAATAATTTCACAAGGGTTAAGTTGCTTGCATGCTGGGACCACTTGGTGTCCTGTAGACAAATATTCTTTTCTTACTCTCCTCCACTGTATGCATACGTTTTTCCTTGTCTAAAGCAAAGATGATAAATTCTTAGGGTCACAGACAGTCGTTTTGTTCTGCATTTTGCTGTACATCAACTGATGGTAACACACTGAGTAATTAGGGCTTAAAGGACAAACAAATTATGAATAAATAGGAAATACACGCGACTTGACTAAAAGCACATAGAGAACACCCAGCGAGAAGGCTGTGACAGCAAAGCACCTTTCTCTGTATTGTATATGCCCATGAACTGCCACTGCTGTATCCACCCACTCCAGGGATCTGTCTTTTCTAGGCAGCATCTTGGACTCCAGTCTACTTCATGAGCTATCAGTAGCCTTTCAACCTATGGAACCACTTTAAAGCGGAATCCTGAGCCCTTAGTTTTATCTGCTCTACAATTTCTTTAGATATGTTAGCTTAAAAGAAGTTAGAAACACAGTCCAACAAAATTTTAGGAACATTTATTACGTGAGTTTTGCTTGCATATCTCCATTAAAAGCAGCTGCCCCATTAAATACTATTTATTCCTGCCTTTCATTTGACAAAGTCATTTTAGAACAATGTTCTGTTACTGATAACAATATTATTCTATATGCTTTACTGATAAGACTTTAAACGGAGGACGACAGTGTATATTACAGGCAATATATCCAAAGAATTACAGATGACATTTTATCTGTTCACAGAATGCTGCGCACATTTCTTTAAACTATCTTTGAGAATCTAGTCATCATCTAAGTATTTTTCAAAATCTTATTTTAATGAAACACATTTAGAAGCTCATTTTAATGAAACACATTTTACTTTTGCATACACTGAAATAAAGAAGAAGCATGCAGTACAGCATGCTCGCCTTAAAGGAACAAAGGCAGAAGACAGTTTCATCACAAAAGCAGTAAAACCACCTGCACTTCCAGTTGTCTATCTCATCCTTCTTTCATTTCCTCTGCCTGACAGCAGGCTGCTTTATATGCCCCCCAGATGAAAAATAAAGGTAAACTCTTCTCATCCTTTGAAATCAGGACTTAATTTCGCATTCACTCGAAGGCACTGGACTTTCAAAGCACAGCCTGCTTGGCTAACAGGAGGTCGCCTTTTGCACTGATGCCCTCCTAGCCAACTGGGCAGCACTTACATTACTGGAATTAAATATTTTTAAGCATAGTCATGTGACGAAGCTGCCTTTCTGCTCTGAAACCCAGGGAACTTTCAGCCACAGAAGAGCTGCTGCCCTTGTCTTCTCCACAGGAGAGGAGCAGCAGTAAGGTCAAGAGCTGCCCTCCTCATCTGGCAGCCTCCTAGATGCACCCACAAAGGCAAGAAAGATGAACCTTAACTCTGCAAATGGTTTAGGACATGCTTAACTAACCAACAGCAAGTAACTGCTGAGGAGCTGATCAAGTTTTCACAGGAATCCAGCCTTTTTATGGTCCAAAACATGACCACAACCTATGCCCTGCGTTGAGCATAGGACCAAACCTACTGCCCGTTGATTTCTCTCAGCTCTTTCCTCAAGCACAGACACAACACATGGCTCCTCTCTTTATAAAGAGCTTGATCAATCTGAAATGAAGGGCAGGGTTTTTATTTCAACAACACATTTGAAACTGCTTGTGCCATCAGAACTCCTTCCTGTTCCATTTGCAATTTATTACGGCTGCAGACAGAAAAATTCTAAACAAAAGCAGTAAAAAGATTTAAAATACAAAGGCAACGAAAATATTTCCAATCAAGCCCGGTGTCAGCCAGAAACCTGTTGCAAGTGCTCTTGTAAAAATCTTTTTACGGACACTTTGCAACACCAGAGCATTGTCTTCGCTGCCATTACTTCTATATTGAAACTCCTGCAGCGAATGGACCTCTGCGTCTTAAAAAGCTAATTGCAAGTTATAAAAATCTACAGAAGAACACCACCAACAAACCTTAATCAAAAAAGAAAAAATGAGAAGAGATATATCGCTGACAAACAGGAACTATATAGCATGCAATAAACTGGAGACACGCCGGTGCATTGCTCTGACAGAGCTTCCACAAAGTGCACGACGTTATCATTGATTTAAGAGGGAATAAGATCAGAGCAGTGTTCAGAATTTTTCCTGATCCCACCCCTCTGCAGAAATTTCAAGGAAAATTACTTCCTTCCTAGGTAGGAAAGTGATCTCTGGTGAACTGTATACAGCACGTCTCAATCTGGGACAGTTCTCTGGTATAATCTTTGTTTCCAGTCACCAAATCTAAAAGATGGATAGATCTTATTTGTGAAGGTCACCACATTTGTTACGCCCAGACTTTAGAATATGCAGCCATTCGTTTTTATAGCAAGAATGTCATGGTTACAGCTCCACCCAACCTTCATTGCAAACAGTCTTCGGGTTCTCTTATTGTAGGTCCAGAGGACCTAATCAAACTCCAAGAAAGTTATCAAATGATTTTTTTTGCAAAGAATTTGAAAAAACACAAAACAAACCAAACAAAAAACATCCAAAAGCTCACTGCTGAACACACCAAATGAACTAAATAATGGGAAACACATTTACAACGTCCTTTAATGGTAAGCCTATCCAATTTGAGATTTAAGAGGTCAAACTATTGGTTATTTTTGCATTCCTGGTAATTTAAGGAGAAGCAGACTGGGAAATGTGCACTCACAGGCCTTATAAAACTGCCTCCCTTATTTTGAATAATAGACATCTATTGTAAAAAGCTCGCTAGTGGAAAAGCCCCCCTCCATGTTTACACACTTTGGCTGGAGAGCCCGCTGCCCATGAGGCTCGCAATGAAGAATGAGCGTTTAAGGAGACAAAAGAAATCAGCCACAGAAAATCCCGCCACCCAAGTCTCCGGAAAAAATGAATTGCTCCAAGAGTTGGGACGACAAGAATTGCTGACACCAGATGGTAACGTTCCCCGCGAGAGCACCGCGCCGCAATCTCACCCCGAGAACGAGGGCTTTTCTCAAGGGTCCAAGGCTCAGCCTAACAGGCAAGCAAGGGGAAGGAAGGGATGAGATGGGAACCCAGCTACGGCCCTTGGCCGGGGCAGCCCCAAAGACTTCTGTCCCCATTGCACCAGCGCAGGCTCCAGCCAGCCCACCCACAGACACCACCAGCCTGGTTTCACCCAGGCTGGTGCCGGTATTACAAGACCCGAGGACTGTTGCACTGACTTCTTCTACATAAAAGAATGTAAATGGGGACAAATCACAACACATTTATAAAATAAACGATAAAAGCGTGTGGTTTCTGCTTGGTTTCTTTCCCTGCTCAAGGAGGACAACGAAAACAACGATAAAGAAGCATACCTGCCACTTCTAAAGGGGCAGTCATGGACCTATGGAAAAGGTCAACCTCCCCTGCACAAATCATCTGGTTTTAGGGAATGCAAAGTGGCTGGGCAAATCAAAGAAATATACAGATTTTAATCACCTTTCCACTCGCAGTTTAGGGACACAGTCTGAGTTGAATCATTTCACAAGTTGGTGGGCATTGTCGTTCAGTGAATAGTACTAGCTGGAACAGTTCTAGTTACTTTTCCTTTGGTCACAGCCAAATTGGACATTGTCTGTTTGAGTTTTTTCACTCCGGCATGGGCTTTTAATCTATGTGTAGGCTGGTGGTTAAGGTGCTAAGTTGAGGTGTGGAACAGTGAATTTCAGCTCCATGTGCTGCCTACTTCGGGTCAATCCAGCTTCAGAAGAAACAATCTGCTCAAAATTAGCCAGAAGAGGCATTCTGAGATCAAAGCCTGCGCTGCAACCATCCGGCTGCAAAGAATCCTTTCCCCTACACCCAAGGAACTCAGGTAGCAAACAGAAAATGAGACACAGACACACTGGTCGTTTGACAAGGAAGGGTTCACTTTGACAAGTTGGAGACTGAAGCCGATGCCCCAGGAGTGCCTCTTGCTGAATTGCCGGGCTGCTCAGCCAGCAGTTGTTCTTTTGTTAACATGGGAGCCACAGCTGGGTATGACTTACATGGGTTGTTTTTTTTTTGGAGTGTTGTTGTATAAGCAAGTAGAAGCAGCAGGAAATTGAACTAAGTTCACCCTACAAATACACAGTTACAGATTTAAAGTCAATTTTATTCTTCAAAAAATAAAGCCCATAGATTCTACATTTGTCTCTGATTTTTAAGTCATTTCCAGGCCAAGCCACAAGATTATTTTAATGTAATGGTTGGCAAAGCTGAAATTTGAGCACAAGGTAATTTTAACAATTTCAGAATCACTCAGACTCTGAAATCTTGTTAGCAATTCTGTCCACAAGATCTAAGCCAAAACACAGCTAAAAAAAATACATAAGTTGTTGAGGCTTTTAACACAACGCCATTGTGTGTATGTGCGTGTGGAGATGGGTACACTGCTCTCAGATCTGGGCAACCAAAACGTATCCTAGAGAGGTCAGACAATCTGTCAAGACAAAGAAACAACAAAAAGACAACAGGGAAATAAGAATGTCACCTGCCATTAGCCTGCTGTAAACTGCACCCACCGACTCCTTTGTGAGCATCTGGAGGAAAAGGAGACCTTATCCTTGCTCTGTCTATGCAGTGTTGGCCAGCCTGTGTCAGGCCATCGGTGAGCAATGAGCTGAGGTTTTACCCATTATTTCCAGTTGCAAGGAAGAGTCAAGAAGTGGAGAGACCTGTGCTTTGCAGCCACTGCTGATTTCTCTGGTAAAACAGAGCACAAAGGCAATGTATCAGCTGCTCACCCATGGGCAGAACAAAGTCCATGCCTGCTCAGTGGAGAGCTGGCTGTCACTACACCTGATCTTGTCCAGTTTCCCTGATCCTAGATAAACGTACAGCCTAACCCAGCACGACTTCAGTCAAGAAAACTTTCTGCAAGCTGCATCTGCAGATATGAAATTAGCAGCAATACACACTTTGCCTCAAAGGACTGCATTGAGCCTTCGTTAGTGGACTTTGTACAGGGTTAGAGATCGCTGGATAGGAGATCTGCACAAATGCAAGGCATTATGACATTACGTACTGCTAAACTTTGTTGAGCTACAATTTTTGTGACAGCCTGGGGATTGTCATGGTCAGAATCAATTATGTCACTCTGCACTTTCGGTTATGAAGTAAAATAAACAGATCAAACTACTTGATTTTAGCAAGGTATGCAAATTTTACTGGTCATTTTGTTCACCCTCTCCTTGCTGCCTCTCTCTCCTCTGCTGTCCTCATTTGGGATCAGAGAGCCACTCAGGATGGCGAGACGTATGGGAGGTCATTTTCCCACACAAAGCAGATCCAAGTCTGAATACACACCACATTGTCCAAGGTTTTCTCCAGCCTTTCTCCTCCAAGGATGGAGGCTGTACATCCTCTCCAGTCAACCTGGTCCAATACTTGACTGTCCTCATTTAAAAATACCTTCTGTGTCAAATGGGAACGCGCCCCACTTTAATTTATGCCCCTTGTCCTCCTGGCATGGAGAAGAGGCTTAAGGAGCCTGGTGGCATCTCCCCAGTAGCTTCTTTCTAGGCACTGGGGCTGCCCTGGGGTCCCCAAGAGATGCCTTTCTTTCTGGGTGAACAAGCCCAGGTCCCCCAGCTGCTCCTCCTGGGGCACTTGCCCCGGTGCCCTGACCATCCTGGTGGCTCTCTACTGAGCTCGCCCTAGTCTGTTAACATCTTTCTTGTCCAAGAGCCCCAAAGCAGGACAAAGTACTCTAGATGTGGTCTAATGAGTGCTGAGTAAAGATTTTCATTCTTCTCCTCAAAACCAGCCTAACTTTTCCAACACTGACGGTCACTAGCTTCAAAGTGAGAATCACCGAGAACAACAACAAAACATTGCCACTAATAGAGTTTAAAAACATTTCAACCCTTTCATGAACTTATCCCCGGAGAACAGTTTCAAAGTCAGGAGGCTGAACTGCAGCAAGAGATCATTTGAAGTTAAAATGTTATAAAAAACCTAGAACACATTCATTTCATTGCACACAAACGCACGTAGGCACAATGACAGCTATTCGACAGGTGCTGGGACCAGATGATGAACAACGCTTCCATACACTTTCCGACCAAGGCACATGCACTTTGCCATGTTGTCCTTGCCAGCTAAGAGTCCCTCTGCCTGTCCTGATTCTTGAGCAGCTTTAGGCAGCCACCATTTCTAATATCCTGTCTGATTTATGGTTTTCCTCCAGGGCAAAGACTTCAACAATTGACTTTGGGTTTGGGCCTACAGTCTGACATATGTTAAACATTACCTAATTTTCAGGTGTTGTGGGCTATAGGAACTGTGCAAATAATTACTTTGTTGGATCTGTTACTGAGGTTATTTTTAATAAGACTTTGTTTGATTTCTCAGCATTTTGGACTATTTGTTTTCATTATGCTTGTAATACATTTCTGGCAACTGCACACACCTTCCTGCATGTGACAGGAAAATTATGAATGGCTTGATCATACGGAATGATTTATAAATCTGCTAATTAGTATCATGGATCACTTGTTTTAATCCTAAGGCTTAGGTGAGCTATATATTGGCACAGTGAACAAAGGGAACAATCGTGTCTGTAAATAGTAGTTACGTTATTTATTTAGTTTTAATAGAAGCTGAAGTTAAATTCCTGCCTGCTCCCTGGACGTCATTTTAGGACTAATCAGGGTGGGACACAACTGAGACCAGCGGAAAAAAAAAAATAAAATAAATAAAAGTACATATCTAACTCCCATCGATTTCAAAAGGTATTAGGCACTCTTTATGGTTCAGCCCTCAACTTCTTGCCCAATATCTGAGAATAACTTTTTAATTACATTGGATCCATTTATGAAAGTCATTTATAATTGCTAGGGTAGTAAAGGTCTGCAGTAATATGTTGTCACACTGATACATCTACACAGCAGCCCCTTTCCCTTGCTGAATTACAAATGCACATTAAAATTTCCTGCCATTTAAAAATAATCATTAGTAGGAACAGAGAGAATATTCTTATTATCCAGGGACCGTCTCTGTCTGCCCCCCTGACTTGTCTGGGCTCCAGTACAGCAGTTTCCACCTTCGCTGCCAGACTGCCTGGGTGTCAGCAGAGAAAGAGTTTGATAGTTCTGCTTTTGTTTCCTACGTCCAGTGGTTTCTTGAAAGATCACCCTCTCGGTCAGCAGCTGAATCAGTCACTTGAACAAAAAGCAAACAATGAGTTTTACTTTAATGCAATCTTGAAATGATTCAATCTTGATCCAATCTTGAAATTCTTGAATGAAATTTTGGAACAAACGGATTCATTTGCCTGAAATTTTACTCTTGGGGGGTGGAAAGCAAGAAATAAGGAAAAGGCTGGGAACTCAGAAGTCTCAGGGTCAACAAGGAATCTCTACTAAAAGCACCTTCTGATAGGAAGTGTTAGGCAACGTTAAGCAGAAGGGTTATTTCATCTTTACAAAATGAAATAGAGGAGCGGGAAATTGGCTGTATAGGCTACTTGCATTTTTGGTTGCTTTTTTTGTATTGTTTTGTTCTGTTTTTCAGTTTCTGCTTTTTTTCCTTTCCTTAATTCTCCTGCGGTCCTGCAGGAGCCATACAAATGAAAGTTTCTTTGACGCATTGAATTTCATATATAGTTAATACTAAAATATAACATTAAAAATGATTTTCTCATGTGGTTATTGTCAGCAGAAACTAGCTACAAACAGCCTGCTTGAAAAGCAGACACATCTCCCTACTACCGTTAATATTACACTGGGAACGTCTTTTGTACCATCTGAAACTGCCTAATTTGTTTCCGAAGTACAAGGAGAGACAGTGATGAATTTTGATCATCAGAAAGCCATTTAGCATGCCAGGTAGTGTGGTCTCTTGCTTTACTAGGGGAACACCTGGAAAGCACATTTTGGCTTACGTTTAACTTAAAAAAAAAAAAAAAAAAAAAAAAAGTAATACATGGGTTAATGCTTCATCTCATGCTTGTTTCATAGCCTGTACAATATGTAAAATTCTAATGACATTTTCTAGCGGCACACAAAGGAACAATATATTGGGAACACGCAGCGTTATCTTCCAAATAAGACAACACTAACCAATAGCTTCGAAAGCTTTTCTTGAAGCTGTGAGAGCTAGCAAAGAGCTACAGGCATCCAAAAATGAGGCATCTAATCTGGCATTTGTACAAATAGAGATTACACAGTCACTCCAAAGAGTGTATCAATCATAACAATGGAAATTTCACAAGTTTACTTCTTAATTCACTGCACATGAAGCCTCTTTACAGTATGTTTCTTATCACTGCTTCTCATCCCAATTATCAAAAATCCTTTTTTTCCTTATTCAATATAAGCATGAACACTATACCCAAAACTGCAGGTGTTTGCCAAAGAAGTTACTTCATTGTGGATATCAGTTCATAGTTTCAAGATTAATATTTGCTTTGGCTCGCCTTAGGCTTTTGTTTTTATTTTTTTCCCTGACCATTTAAGACAGACTTGTACAGTGTCACCTCAAGACAGCATGCAATGCTGGTCTGAAACTACAATAGAAAAAGAAAACCCCATCACTGGTAATTAATTTCATCTTGTAAAGAGCTTTCAAGTTTGTTTTCTTTTTTTTTTCTTTTTTTTTTTTTTCTCCCCCCCTCCCATTTGTCCCAAATCAGTTCTTGGGGAGCTCCTAGAGTACAGCTCATTGATATCTTCATCCGTGTATTAAGAACTAAAAGCTGAAAAAAACTTCTTGACTGACATTACAGGGTGGTTTAAAGGTGAGTAGATTTTTTTTCCCTTAAATCTATGGTGTGAGAAATGATTAGAAGTACAAAAACACAAAATCATAAAACATTTTTTCTCTAATTAAAACAGTTTCTTTTTACTCGTTTTCTTTTTTTTCTTTTTTTTTTTTTAATTCCACAGCCCATTTGACAGCCACAGCATCCAAAAATTATTAGTGACGTTAACGTAATGTTTCATGGTTTCTCTGTGTGATTTTCTTATTTTTCAAACACTTTCCTCGCCAATTTATCAATTTTAAACACATCAGCCACCTGCTAAACCACCAACATACCATTAAAACTAACAAATTGCCTTTCACCCATGTTTCACCTTAAATAGGTCAATTAATTTGATATTATTGCTGCATATAAATCTCTTCAGTGAAGATGAACACCAGGTGAAACCACAGAGCAAGAAGGAAGCTGATACAGCTACATACAGTGTATGTCAGATGCTTGAACAACTGGATAAAGCCTTTTGGTCGTATTGCTGCTGTGTGATCACTCAAAGGAAGCATCTCTTCCTGCACCATCATCAGAAATATTCGGGTTGGTCATTAACCTTTTGCCTATTAGGTGGCATTTCCTGATGAAGGAGTGTTAATGGCTCTCACATTAGCACATGCAGCGAGCACCCATGAGTGACGGGCGAGGAGAGGGTTAAAGCGAGTTTCTCCGTGCATATGGTTCCTGTCTCAGCTGTGAGATCAGTTATAGGTCCCCGGCCAAAGATAACAGCTAAAATATAACAGATGCTGGTGCTTCCACAGCTGAGGTGAAGTATTTCCTTTCATCCTCACTAGTCACTGATAATGTCCCAATTCTCTATTCACTGGAAACGTCAAGGGCACGAGCAGGTTATTACAACGTGAAATGAATGAACTGTTTAAATTGAGCCCACGCCTGCACTCGGTGTGATGTTTCTCCATGCCTGAAAGACTAAAACTCGGAGTGGAGAAGTCAACGCGGCACTCACAAAGGCTTTTGGATGCTGAAAGCCAGGGTCCCACCTAATAGGGTACCAGCAGGGAAGAGGGGGCAGCTGTCTTCATCCAGGCTTTCAAGGCAATGCCATCAGCACAGGGCTGCTGTACAAAGCCGTCCTACCTGTGGCTGTTGCTACTCCCCACCAACATGCCACTCCTTCAGCCCAGCCAAAACACAAGTACCTGTGCAAGCAGCCACCCAGCGTGTCCATAAATACTGCAAGAGGAACTGAACCAGCTTCACAGAGGTTATACTTCACAAAGTATTTTCAACATGTTTTATAACATGAACAGGCACTTAATCATATCTTGCATTTTTAAAGCCATTTGAATACACCTTAACCTGTAAGACTGTGTGTTTTTTTTCTGTGGTTGAAACACAACCACAAAATCTTTACACGTCTGGAAGCTGTTTTACATAAATGTTTTCCCAACAAAGATAACAAGCTTAGGGATGTATTATACCAGCAGTTAATTATACTGGCAATCAGGTTGCTCTTCATCAGTATAGTTTAAATAAATATAATAAATTTATTTTATAAATTTATTTAAAGACACAGTGCTGGCAATAGCAGCAAATGCTTGCTCCTGTCCGAAGAAAGCTGAATGGTTGCATGTATAAACATATTCATACATAGGGAATCTAGGATGTACATAGCTACACAAATTTGGAGAGTGATTTTTTTTACTGCTTTCCTGCATGGATGGTTGTGTAAGATCATCTTGTTCTTCTTCCCTTCCCCTCCCATAAGATGAACCAAATAAGAACTGGCAACATTGCTACATAATTTAAATAGAATTAATTAAATAAAAAAATAGTGAGAAACGCTCCACAGTGAATGAGCACAGAATGGACACACACATTTCTGTAGTAACAACATGCTGGGAAAATGTGGTTTCCAGTTACGTTCATGCACGGAGCTCATACAGAGCTGCTACACCACGAATCAGGATGATGTGAGAACACCAAGGTAACAAATGGTTCAGTAAAACTCATTTAAAGAGTACAAAGAGTATAAAGAAACCAGCAGAATTAACAGATTGCGTGGTCTATTTTTCATGTATCAAAAAAAGTGTATTTTTAGGAGGAATACACACATTATAAAGCCTGGACTTCAGCCTAAGGGGTATTCCACCCTGAAATCATCTTGCCAAAAAGCCACAGTGATGCAACCATGATGTGTACAACTCTGGATTTCTCAAACCATCTGGCGCCAGGTTTTTGTATGCATCCCATGCTCTACTTTTGTTAAAAGATGTGTTTTGATTTCAAACCCGACGTAACAGACAAAAACTGCATATCCAAATAAACCAAACCATCAAAAGTCATATAAAAAATAATAATCAAGGAAATCTCCCATTCACTAAACCTAAGAAAGCCATACAATACTCCAAATGTAGCACTCTGTTTGCTGGAGCAAGCTGTTTGAGCAATACATCACAATGGTGCTGTCTGGATATTCCTTGTCCTTACCCTTTAATTTGGGATTACCTTTGTAGACAAGCTTCAGCCAGCATAAAATGTAGCTATTTTGGTGGCTGACTCCCCCAAAGACCAACATTTCCAATGGAAAAACATTCATTCAGCCTTAAAACTCTCTCTGACAGAAGTTTGTTTTCCCAACTAATGGATATATTTCTGCAAAAACTATCAGCTTTCCATGGGAAAATACCAATAGGTCACTAGAAAGCATAACAAATGACAACCTAGAAGCAAATCTATGTTGGTAAAATATTAGGTTTTGTTCATCTGTATGCATTCGTGCCTTGTAAAAGTCACCAACCAGTGCTCTCCTCCATAGGCTGGGCTGCATGTCACGATACATCTGTTCTCCTCACCACTGAGAGGGTCCCTGGCTTATTTTGAACATTGTCCTATGACCAAGAAACACAACCCTCAGAGGAGCAGGGAGAGCATGAGCCAAAATACTTTTTTCCATTTGTGAATTGGGCATTATTTCAGAAAAATATGTTAGTCAAAACATGAAATATTCTCAGGTTTGCTACTTAGTTTTATTTTTTGGCAACAAAATGATAAACCTCACTTTTCTGAGAGTTTGAATTACTTTTTATAGTTTTAGATTGACTGCACTGGAGGACACGATCTGTGATATGAAGGAAATTTTAATTCAGAAGAGTAAAACTTCACTATTCTTTAAGGAAATGATTATCTTTTAAGTTACTCATTAGAATTTAATCTGTGGGACAGGAATTCTGCTTCAAAGCTTAGAATTTCTTAAAAACATCTTAAAATAGGAGGAGGAGGAGAGGAAAGAAATACAAGTGGATATTTATGACAAAGGCTGAATATAATATCAAAAGCAAAAAAGGTCAGAAGGAGCATTTCTTTGCCTGCAGCCTTTGAACTACCATCTAGAAAAGAACAAGTTGCGAGCCATTCCATTTATAAAAAAGGTACTTTAAAGGAAAATAGCTATTTGAACAGCTGCACTGAGGTCTACCTGAATCTGTAGGAGAAACAAAGCTCTAATAATAATAATAATAATTATTAGAAACTTTAGCTACATATTTTAGCTACAATGGCTAAAAAAGTGAACGTTTTTACTCAGTTCTTCACTGGAGCAAGGCAAAACGACACCCTTGCAGCTGTAGCAATGCTGTGATACATGAGGCCATGCAAGCTGTTATATGTCATATACAGTTACTGTGTCACTACAGGATATTTGGTTGATAGTATCCAGCCATCAGAATGGGAACGCTATCCAGAAATTGCTCAGAGGAGGTGAGGATGACATGGCATTTTGCTTTCTAATGGACTGAGCAAAGCTGAGGAGGTGAAACACCTGCAAGCCCAGAGCTGGCAGAGGAAGCCGTAGGTGTGCTCTGAGATGCTTCTTAGAGTGAGCCTGTTCAGAAGGGCTCCTTGCTACCTTATGGAAACCCCAG
Organism: Anas acuta; assembly: GCF_963932015.1. Lineage (NCBI taxonomy): Eukaryota > Metazoa > Chordata > Aves > Anseriformes > Anatidae > Anas > Anas acuta. The sequence continues at coordinate 71,175,536 of NC_088982.1, read as the reverse complement.
GTAAAATCATCTCTTTCCAAAACCGGGAGAACAACTGGAGGTCTTCTAAATTTATTTTTGGTAGAAGACTGTTGTGGCAGACAGAGGTGAACGGTCTCCCCCTGCCTCGCTTTTTCTCAAGCAACATGTGTTAAAGGAATCATTTCATAAAATATATGTTTATTACGCAGTTATCTCAGCCTGAAGGCTTATGGCTTTCCAGCATGTATAAAACAGTACATAACTATAATCCATGGAGACTCTGGGTTTATTTAAGTCCCCTGACTCTCAGCAAAAATACCAAAATAGCATAAAGTAAATAGAAGGCTGCCTGAATGTAATAATCTTAAAAATAAACAAACACGCCTCGTAAGTATGCAGAGCACCGCACAGCACTGCTGTCTAATTTAAGTTCCAAAGCTTCCTATCTGCATCCAGATACTGGTAAGAGCTATTCACATAGCTGTAAACTCACTAGTTCCAACCATGCTTTCCGAATAAATCATGTAACCATATAAAGATATTTTAATAGCCAGATGTACTTTGGTTCCTCAATCATCCAATGTAGCAAGAAACATCTGGTAAGGAACCTGTCCAGAGGAGTACAACTTGCCTCCCCATAACAAACAAGCACACACATACATACAGAAAGATACCTTCCAGCCTCAAATATGCAAGTCTACCTCTAAGTATTACATCTTCTCAAGTTTAATGATTCTCCACGGTTCGATATTTTAGCCTTCAGTCACATGGACAAGTGCATGTGCTTTTGTATTCAACAGCCTACCACTAGGAATAAACGATAAAGAATGAGAGTCTTCACCAACCGCATCCCAACCAAGCTCACAGTCAAGGAACCAGAACAGATGTCAGCTTCTGAATCTCAGGAGGTGGACGGAGGGGGAGACTTCTGCAAAAGCCAAGTAGGTTTTCACACTTAACACTTGTACAAGGAGCTCTCAATGCTCCCATTGTTGAAGCTGACACACACGGAGTGTTAAGGACTGTGTTTGTGAGGATAATTCTATTGCATTCAGTTTTCATCCCCTGCACAAACCATTAGCGCTTTCCCATGAAAATGCGAATGTTACTCAAAAAACTTGGAAAGATTTTGGAAAATCTGATAGTCCTTTGAAAAGGAATCCAGCAGCTTGGACCACACTATACCACTTCGTCATGGATTAAAAACGAGAGAGAATCACTGACATCTAATTTATCCAGACTAATATTCACCAATGTACCAACTGGCCCCATTCTTCAGAAAAACCATCCCTGAGTTTTGAATATTAGCCGTATCACAATGGTGTTAATGAGCAAAGGCATAATTATATTTGTCTCAGAAAAACCTAAGGTTTCCTGAGGTGTCCCTGCCCATCGCAGGGTTAGAGCTAGATGATCTTTAAGATCCCCTCCAACCCAAGCTGTTCCATGATTCTATGGTATTTGGTTACCATCAAGCTGGTAACTGCAAGCAGCTACTAAAGATTCACAAATACACAATGGAAATATTTTCTCTTAAATTTTCAGTACACATTTGTCTCTTTTACAGAGTCTTAACAGACTGACATTCCCCGTTAAAGGACTGAGCAGCAAAGACTGTGCAGCTTCAGGACAAGTAATGGCTCTGCTCCTTAATAAACACTTCAGTAGTAAAATTTCGGGTATGATGATTAGGCCAGATGATGCAGAAGTTTTCACAGACCTCATTTTTATAAAGAGTATCAGAGAAATTAAACCAGGAGAACGGAGCCAAGTGGTTTTTAGTAGTTATTTTATGGTCAAGTAATAATAATAGGGAACTTTTCCTGCTGTACAGTAAACTGAAGGAAATTCATCTAAACATTTAGCATATTCTTCCTCCACTCACACAGTAGATACTATCAGATTGCCAGCAGATATCCAAGTTTAATACGGAGTAGACAAAACTCCATGAAAATGAACTTCAAGGGTTGAAAAACAATGTTAGTAAGGATAAAAATTTAACAAGGAAATAAAAGCAAGCTACAGGTAACATCTAGGCAACAGCAACAAAAAAAGGCAAAGTATTCCATTTGAGGTGCTTATTAGCACAGCTCTTATCCAAGAATCAGTAAGAGCGCTCCAACGACAGTAAGTCATAATCCCACAGATGGTAGCACCGTCCCTTTGGCTCCTTCGCCAAGCTCATAAACATGCTCCAGACAGCTAGCGCGCTTTATCTTATCTGATAAGGTAATTCATTTTCTAGACAAAAGAAACACTGAAAATCTAATCCACTGGACTTCACTGAAGCACTTGATGTGGTGCCATACGGGAAGTTATTAATTCAACTGGTAAAAATAGAGATTAGCACCAGAATTGAAAAGCAGATAGGGGACATGACTACTAATGGGGTGGAAGTATTGAAAGTATGAGGCTACCAGGAGGTTACTACAGCAGCTCCTCAAGAATTCAGCGTCGGAGCCAATGGGTTTTCATTCAGTGATATTTTCACAAACAGGAAGAATTGGCTAGTGAGTTTGCCAGGAGCATAAATATAGTGTAGGGCTGAAGTATACAATGGAAAAAAAAAAAAAAAAAGTCAGTAATCTTAAGGAAAGACATGATACAAAAAGTTGATGTAATAGACCAGAAAATCGGGAACAGAATTAGTGCAGATTCCTACTATGACAGCTCCTCAGATGGAAATGACAGAGGCCAGAAAAATCCAGCTACATTTCCCAGACAGAGGGCGACCCTCAGCCATTTATGCCATCTAAGACTGGACACGTTTTGAGGAATTTCCAGCAGGAACAAACATTAGTGTCCGGGTACGAGATACTACCAAGGCCTCTTCTGGAAGACTGCATACACTTACGGTCAGCCAAGCTTATAAAACGTTTATTTAAACCAGAACAGAGCTACCAGAACAAATAAGAGAACAGATGGTTAGGACGTTAAAACAGGGTGGCTTATATCAGCCTAGTTGAAGGGGAAATTAATTAATTAATTAAATAAATAAATAATATATAATAAATAATATATAAATAATAGATAAATAAATAAAAAGAGAGAGAGAGAGAAGAAAGGTTTAAAGGAATTCCAATTTTTCTCTGCAAGCAGACTGATTAACACTAGCACAGGAGAAAAGCTGTTCTTGACACTGTTGGTATGGGCACAAATGGGTCCTAACAGCCCTCTCCCAATTTTTATTCCTCCCACTCCCACACGAACAGCTCTCCTTCAGTTCCTGCAGGTCTGTTTGATGCATGGAATCCCTCCAGATAGCGGTGCCATAGGGATTCAGATCTTTTTAAATACTAGGAGTAAATTTGAATTAAATTTAGATTAAATAACCATTCAAGATTAATTGCTTAAAAATGTAAATACATCCCAGCAGACAACACATAAAGACTGAGAAGTGGCACACATCAAACTGATAATCAAAATCAGTTCATCTTTTGTTCCATCTACTCAGAACTGAGTTCAGTTTTTATTTTTTTATTTAACTGCCTAAGAACAGTAAGCTTAGGAGATAATTGTGATATAAGCTGTCAGATGAGAATAAATGTTGATATGGTTATCTTTTACACACGCACACAAAAGCAATGTAACAAAATGTTTTTTTGTGGTCATTTTGGGTTAGACTCACTGCTACATGAATTTTTTCTCCATAATTTCCAGGCCTTTGGGCACACAAAGCAGCCATAAACCTCTCTTAGCTAGACTTAGCTACGCCAAGAGCTGTTTTTTCAACACTGAGCATGGCAAATCAAACAGAGCACAGTACAGACCCAGTTGGCAGCCTCTCCCATCACGCAGTCATGCCATGGTGCACCAGTCATTCCTACACCAAGGGAAAAAGCTTTTGCAGCTCCAGGAATTTGTACAGTAAGGAAGATCAACAGGAAATCTATTTGGTCACAGGAGCGTTAAGATGGAAGGAGTGATTGCACAAACACAGTCACATCATCCAGTGATGTCGTGGTGCATCTGGGTGCCATTAGATTGGCTGCTTTGGGTCTGATTATATTGTCAGCCATGCGGTTTCCACATAACCTGCATTAACAAAGCTCTTTTGCTAGATAATTGCCACAAAGCAGACTCAAAGTATCAAAACATGACAGTCAGTCTCCTTTTTTGCCCATTACACCGACACAATTACAATGACATAAAAGCAAATAATGATGAAGTATCATGCCCTTATTATTTTAATTACCACTGAGCCCTGGAGCCCCACCACTAGAGTGGACTGCACTGTGCAAAGCATTCAGGGTAAAAAGTGAGTAAAACTGAGTAAAAACAGCTCTGGACAGAAAACAGCACTCTGTAGAAAACCAGAGAGGGCAGTTAAACAATAATAATTACATTGGGTTGAAGCAGACCCAAAGTGAGAGGCAGACTAAAGACAAGAACAAGCAAGAAAGAGGCTGTAGAAAGAAAAAAGGTGTTGTACTATATGGAGAACAGGAGAGGTGGAGAAGACAACCAAGGGAAGCCAAGAATTATCCCATAGTAGGTCTTCCAAACATTTTGACTTTGTCCATTAATCCTATATACTCTGCTCTTACTGGTTTAGTTCCATTATTGTCCCTCTTAGGACAGAGAAAGTGCCTAAAGTTTTGGGGTGAGCAGCCCTGCTCCATGTGGGTGTAATCCCCTGTAATGGCCTCTTCAGAGCAATGTGCCTTCCAGTAGGACATAGCTAGCTGTGTGACTACTGCTAGTTATGTGCAGTTCCCTCCCTGTCTCATCCTGCTGCTAGGGGAACGAGCAAGTGTGCAGGGTATGTTTTGTGTCAGCAGGATTTGGGTTTTCCCACCCTTGCGTACAATGTGAAATGTATTTCTTCAACTGGCTCTGCCTTCTAACATTTGCCGCACAAAATGCAGAAGCTTATGAAAGTTTTATGCTCCCATATATCTAAAATTCATGTCCTGACATAAATACAGATCACTAAAAATTCTGGTTTTGAAAGTGGTTTCGCTGCTTCATTGGGAGTAAGTAAATTATCTCACCTTCTCCATCTCCAAGAGACCTAGATTGACATGAGCTAAACCATGGCAGATAGGAACTGAGTAAAATAACGAAAAGACAACATTTTTCTGTGTGTGCATGTACTCAAGTGATCCAACACAAGGAAAAATACCTGAATTCTATCTCCCACGTAGCCAGTAAGGGAAAGGTGTCATACAAATGAAACCAGGGCTATAGACAGGCCCTCAAAACCAGCAGAACCGCCGCTGGTTGCTTTCAGCAGACAAATAACCCTGTGCTGCATCAACATGCCAACGCCTGCACTCTCAGCAACCTCTGCAGCAGGACAGAGCACACAGTGATGGCCCACGGGCCCCTCGACTTCACCCTCTATGAGCACTATACTAACAATTAACATAACTTAAAGCAACACCTGGGCTTAAAGGCAACGATAAGCAACCACAGGCATGTGACGCTTCTGACTGGTACAGAAAGTTGGGATGCTTGCTCAGGTAGCATTTCTTTCACTGTGCAACCTTCTCCCCCCAAATCCACCTCCCCGTGGGCTTTTCATTCACCACATTCTTCTCGCCGTGATGAGCTAAGGATATAAGCAAGGCAAAGCATCTATGGAGAGAGGTACCAGCAACATTTTCATTAAACCAGCTGATGTAGCCGCATACCTTATCTCAGCCATTCTTTCATTTCCTGTTGTTCCCGTCTCGCAGCCTGTTTTGATTTAACACTATTCATTCAGGCAGGAGTACTCCACATAGGTAATGTGAAGCTTATAAGGCATAAAATGTGTGTGTGCACGCACGTGTACATGCACACACATGCACACTTGCCCATTATTCCCACACCATCCATATCTGTAGCCTAGAGAAAGCTACAAGAGCCAGAAGTGGGGAACAGGAAAGGAAAAAAAAGGTGAGGATTGCATCAGTGTCACCAGAGCCTAAACTGGGAGGGGGGGGGGACTAAAAACTTGCATGTTTCTCACTGAGCTGGGATATGACCTTCCATCAACCCTGGTCCACATAGACTCAGAAGGTATTAAATCACCTCTGTGGCAGGAGCCCAGTAATCAAGAGCCACAATCCCATAAGAATTAAGTTGATGGACTAATTTGCCTTTGGGCTGCAGAAGGGCATGCTTTCAACTGCGGGGGCTGAGCAGTGGCTGAAGCTGTGCCACAAACAGCTGCGATGAATCTACCCAGGAATGAAGGGGTGCTAGCAGTAGTGAGAAGGCTTCCCGAGAACGGCTAAAAGTCCACAAAACCAACTGGCTCCCATTTTTCTGCCTCTTGGAAACAGGACAGCAGCAAACTGTGTGGGGGGTGGAGGGCACCGTATTAAGACATGCTCATAAATTACTCCAAGTATGACCTTGGTAATGGAAAATGATTTTTTTTTTTTTTTTATCACTTATTTGCTATTTATTTCTTTGATTTACCCTGCTGGAAAAATAAAATATGCAGTACAATTTCCTAAACCACAAGACTTCACCACAGACCATCTCATCTTTGTGCTGGTATCCAAACACAACAGGCATGGGATATACCCCTTCATCTCTTTGGGTGGTAAATTGTTACTCAGTCCATGGAAAATAAAAGGAACAGATGCAAAGAAGCAAAATCACGGTCCTCCGTCTCGCAGGTTGGGTGAGGCCGTCCCATCTCCACAGCACCACTAAGGAATGGGTCCTTGCCATGAGGGTGTTGGTGTGAGTGATTGACAACTGTGCTGCGGTAAATCCACATTAACACTTACGGGTTGAAAGCAGCCAGGTTGACAAGAGCCTCACAGCAACAGATGAGTCAGATTTGAACGGATCCTAATTGAAGACAGCAGCCTGGCTGGACATTTTGCACCAATGTGCTAGCCACCTGCTCGCAGGGTAGGAGAAACGCTAGGCATGGCTCCATTCATCTTGAAAGGAGAATATTTCCCAGACGCCAAGCAAGTCTGTGAACTGACTGGCTTCCACCAAAGACAGCCGTAAGATCTCAGGCACATTTTAGCAGAACATCACCAGGGTATAAACACCAGCGTTATTACAGAATACGTAATCTATTACGTATGGGCTTACGCACAGGGGATAAAACTCTCTTGAAACCAATTTAAAGTCAAGCCAACTTGTAGCTAGAAACAAGCCATTACTCCAAATTTGATTGCTTTTATTTGAAATAGGACTTCAGAAACAGTAACGACCTCAGGTTTTTTGGGTGGTTCTTCATTTAATGGCAGAAAGAATTGGACAGAGTTTGACACAGTGCCTGACTGTCTTGTTCAGCCATTTGTAGTGGGACGTTATTGGTGATAATTGAGACATCTTCCAGATGTGAGAGAAATGTTCTCTCATTTCTAGGATTCCTGTGTTACGCCAAATACACGCAAAAAAAATTCATACCGGAGGGGGCATTATTTATCCTCTTTCCAGTCAAAGAGGCAAGAAAAATGACAGACATTCAGCACAGACGACATGACATACATGGCCACGAGAAAACACATAGAGTTAGTCATTTATGAGTGTGTTTTTCCCCACCCCACACAAGGACAATTTTAACATTGGTGATTGCATCTACTGTAAGATTTTTCTTTTTTCCATGAACTTAATTATTGTATGCAGTATAAGCATCCTGTTAAGGCTTTGTCTTTTAAATTGCATTTCTGTTTGACTGCATTATTAATTTGAATTCTGAGGTCATTTGTTTGCACAAATGAAGTTTCATGTCAGCCTGTTATTGCATACAGGAAGAGTAACATTATGAGAAAAAATATACAACAGCAAATATTTTTCCTCAATTACAATCTCATTTAACTAAAAGTCCAATAAATATATTCAGCAAAACAGGAGCAAAAATGGTTCCCACTTTTACCAGCTGAAAATCTTAGAAAAATGATACAACTATTCATTTCATTTTCATTTTTCACCTCAACCCCCAAGGCTGATTGAAATACAGTGCTCAAAACTGGCATCTCAGAGATTATTTTTTTTTTAGCTTTGCAAATTTCTACCTATATAAGTGATGGGGTTTCTACAGATGCAACAGACATATAGATTGTTCTCCCTAATCCCTACCTCTGTATCTCACCTGCATGCTTCTACATTTGTCACTGTCACCCACAGACAAAAAGCTTCAATTCTGGCATCTGTTTGAGGTGACAGTAATTTGAAATATCTATGAAGTATGAACCCAAAGATAATTCATTTCAGAGCTGTACGCATGCTATACAAAGATTTTCTGAAATACAGTACTGGAAATTTATTTGAAAAAGAAAAGGCAGGCTGGGTATGGGGAAGAAGACAAGGAGAAGGCCACAGATTTTTACCTAAGGGCAGTGATTTAGCTTTTGTTTTTCTTAATTACAGCTGGCAACTTTAACTAACCAAGGATGGTTTGAATCCATTGATAATTCATAAAGCTAAAGCCATACTAGCACAACAGATGGCCATTTTGTGTGCTGACACGCAAGACTTTCAATGGTACTGAGCTTAAGTCCATGCAAAATTCAATTTTCTTCAAAGATTTCCAGGTATCATCCCCAACCCACCCTCCCATTTCTGCCCATGCCCTAGCAATTACTGGACGGAAAAAGATGTTGCCCAACGAAAGTACTTTTGGGTTTCTGAAATGCACCAGAGATCCTTGAAAAATCATTATAATAATCATCATTATACTGACCCACCCAAGGTAAATTCCACTACCAAACATATCTGGAAAATACCAGGCCTTTTAGAACGAAAATGTAACCAAATCTGTTGATGACAGATCCTTGTCCATATCCCTGCTGCCACAAACTGTCACCTGCAAATATAAGGTGAGGAATGTGCAGTTCTGTCACTGAACAATCCTCTGTCACTAAACTGTTCAGATGGTTACAGCAGCTGCTGTGGGAAGGTATCTGCTGCTCTGAATAGCTCAGGTATGTCAATTTTCAAAATGCACTAAAAAAAAATAAAAAATGAGAGATAAAATTAAGGTTTATGATCGATTTCCATGAGGTCTTTCAATTTTGTTTAAATTGAGAAATTGTCAACATTTTATGATGTAAAACATCATTCTGAAATACTTCTAGCACTTACTAACCTGGACTTAAGTATCATTGGATCACTGCTTTAATCATGTGTGATTCAGAGTAGAAGCATTAAATCCGTTGTCAAGAGGTTTATCTCACAGACCAAGATGTTTATGATAACACGGAGCAAAAATCACATTAAATGACCCTGATTAAACAAATTACTTCAGCATTTGTCTGTTCTTCCTGTACCACTGAGGAGAGGGGTCAGGTATGGCTATCAGAGAAGGCAAGGAGAAATGAGCATGGGAGGCATGTTTACCTGTACACACCAGGTATCACCTAAACTATAACTAAGCTTGGGGGTTTTCTCCAGACCTCCATCTACTGACCCCCCAAAAAGACGAAGTTGCCCTTCCCAACAAGGTGACAGTTGGCAGCTCAGCACCTTACTGGGAACACCCACCTGCCCGATATTTTGATGCTGCTCTAAGGTACTTCACCCATGGGAAACCTTTATCTCTTTCCTTCCTCCATAGAGCATCTGCAGGAGGGAATCTGGGATAATACGCCCTGTTTCTTTCCACCTGATCACAGCAGGTATAAGGCTATTTCTGTTTCGTATCTGCCCTTACCTTTCCCAGGTTCCAAAATATTTTTTCTACAACTTTTCAGACCTAGTCCATACCTTCCAACTTACATCTTCCTAAAAGCTTGATTAAACGTGAATCTGACATGAGAAAATATACGTGCCTTTAAATTCAAGATCTTCTCTTAAAACTGCTTACAGCTTCACTAAAATTTAAACATTCAAATCAAAATGACATATAATTGTTTTTAAAACATTAAAGCCCTGATATGCACTACCAACGGACTGATGTAACCCCAAAGCAGCAGTACTTGCACCAGCACAAGACCAATGCACGCACTATCAGAATCCACTTTCACAGACTGTATTCTTTGAAGCGTTCATTCTCCTCACACTAGACACACTGAACTTAATGTTTTAATAATTAGCATTAAAAGGTCTGGACCTTAAGAAATACAATAAAAAAATACAACAAATAACATAATCCACATAAAAGACAAAAAGCATTTGCTTCATTAGATTGACTTTTCCTTAGATGCATGTAAAATACCACATCATAAAATGTATGTGAGGAGACCTTTTACTGCATGAACAATTAAGGAGCTTTCTTTTTCTCCCTTTATTTATATAGGCAACTGGCTACCACCCCACAAACCACTTGGCCAAACAACCTGTTGGACTCTCTCCAGGAAGTCATTGAGACATTCACCAAAAAAATCAAAGGCTGTAATTACACTTTCATCGTATGTTCCAACTCATCCAAGAATAGTCAAGACACATTAAAGACAACAATCTCATCTGAAGCTAATTACTGACAACTAGCTCAATACTGCCTATAGAACTCATCATCTTTGATTTTCTTCATTAAAGAACAGTCTAATCAGTTCCCATGTTGCTCAAAGTATTTCTTGAAAGGGGCATATAATTTAGTGGCGATGAATTCCAGTTCCTGGATTTTTTGAATGTTTTGAACCCCACCATCCCATTAGGTTGTCCATCGTGAGTCAATTTTTGGTCATAATTCTACCAATGCAAAGACTGATCAAGTGAGAGAAAATAAAACAAAATGCAAACACAAAAAGAAGCACTGCTACACTCATTAAAAGATTTTTTTTTTTTTTTCCACAGATAAAAAGATTTTGTAATCAAATGTTTTACAGTTTCTTTCCTCAATCAAATGTTCAGAACATTTAATAATTTTATTTTTCCTCACAAACCCTGGTTGTAAAAAAGTACTGTTGCTCTTAGGCAACTGAGGCACTTAGGAAGTCTGGGGCCAAACAGAGAGTTTCAGCCAGGTCTCCAGAATACGAAGCTGGTCTTCAAACTACTGACAATCCTTTCCTATTGCTATTCTCAAACAGCAGCTGCAATAACTTCAGGCTAACCACATTCTGGCTGAAGCACTGCTGGAAACCAGACTGATTAAACCAGCGCTGCTGAAGAGATTTCCCTAACCAACATGGTCAGCTAGTTTTCAGGAGATATTTTTTTTCCCTGGGAGAGGTGCTAGGCAAGCTGTGAAAAATAAATAAATGTACATGATACACAGTTTATTTCTAGCACAGTTTGAGTGTGGCCAGCAGAAAAAGAGGGTTTAAAATCCCACGCAATATTCAGATTGATGAGCTCTTTCTCTGCACTCGTTTGTCCCTACTGGCTCAGGAATGTGCTTGCAATGTTCAGAAGAGATTTCTGTGTGGGCTTCTTTCTCTAACACCAATCCCAAAGCTTTAAATATGTGTAGTACCTTTTGTATTTGTAAGAATACTGCCTCATGTTCTGCTTAGTCTTTTACGTGAGGCAGAGGAGATCCTGGCACACGAACAAATTCTTTAGGCTGAAAGGTTTTCCTACCAGAGCTACCTGACTGACTGCTAAATGCCATGAGGTATCATTCTCTGGCAGAAGGGCTACTCATTTCATATCCTCTGTGCACATGGGTGTGCATGTGTTTCAAGGGGACTTATATACATGTGTATTCATCACATTTTTGATGGAAGACAGTATTTTGTTCAAAACAAAATAAATATAAATAAAGAGCCATAACACCCAGTGGTCACACAGGTGTGAAGTGCTTTGTAAGTCTCATTTGTTGCCTTGGTTAAAGTATTTCACCTCAGCAAAGTGTGCTTTTTTGGCACCACTGGTGGGCAGAACCTGTGGGGATTGCTCTCCCTGTCCAACTGGGAGGAAGCCTCAGCAAACCCCAGGCCTGCTATTGCCTCCCACAGAAAACACAGGAGGAGGCACCTCAGGAAGATCTGGGTGGCAGCAAGGCATGCTGGAGACAGATTTTAAATCTTCGGGAACCAGCTGTTGCTTAGTAATTGGTATAAACCACTTATCCACATGTAGGCCTACACCGTGCTAACCCGGAGTCCTGTAACGGAGATATATCGAACATCCTGTTTGCTAAAACTAAGGTCATACCAGAAAAGCTCCTACACTAATGTAATTCTCAATCATATCTGTACCTTTTAATATCTGAAGACATCCAAAAACAAATGCTTTATTTCTTTCCTCGCGTCAAGCTCACCCCTCACGTGTTGCAGCGGCTGCACGCTTCTTCCTCCTCACACAGCTTTCCCTCAGTGACCCCAGACACCAGTTCCTGGCACTTGCCAGCTCCGTTCTGTGGGCCCACTGCTCAGTAAAAATGCTGTTGTCCTTGCTTGTAACAGGTCACAGGTTGTGTTATGCCAACAGCAAAGGTCTCAGGACCTGTCAGTCGGGGCCTGGTGTTGCCTCGGCCTGCCTGGAGCTGCACCTGAGCTTGCTCTGTTGTAATAGCAATTAATCTAATGACTGGCTGCTGACCATTACCTACTTGGCTTCACCTTTACCTTAAGGTCTGTAAAATCCTAAGGTGTAGGGCTTACATTTAGACAGAAGATAGCAATAACAAGTACCCAGGAATCAAAACTACAACACAGCATGGTGGGCACAGGATAGCAGCATGGGCACAGGGTGATCCTGGGGCCATAAGCTGCTGGTAACCAGTGGTCTTGGAAGCTGGGCAAAAAGAGATGTAGTGGTAACCAAGAGATAAAAAGAACATGTCTCTGACGTAAGTCAAAAACACTGCATACAGTAAATTCTGATGTCAAATGGAATTACAGACCCGTGAAGAAGGAGCAAGGTGTAGACCATGTCAGCAAACAAAAATACCTGCAAGTTGATCCTAAAGTGAGGAGAGAGAAACCCTCACTATCATGCCAAACTCTCCTGAATGAGGGACTTGGGATACTCAGGATGCAGACAACTCACCAGAAACTTCCCTAGGCACCAAGATTGAAACCAATGACCTTAGGACCCAGAGGGTAAATGTGACATTAGAGAAAGGGGCAGATACTACAAAATTGGTGCACACATCATTGTAACTGGATTTAATTTGAAGTTCAAGAGTCAGCATTACTGGAATAGTAACAATCCTCTGATTAGACAATTAAGACTTCAATTATACTAGCAGTAAGTTCTTGGCTTTGCACATCAGGAGTGTGTTTTTTGCCTGGAACAAGATCTTGAGTGCAACAAACTGGTGGGAATTCAAGGAATCTATTAACTGGGATGCAACAATTTAGTAACATGCTCAATGGGTCATCAAACTCAAACTAGTTCCTCTTTCAAAAAAGGGCCAGAATGCCTTTGAAGAGTCAGAGTACTTAATAGGGAACAGCAGAAAGAACATGATACTTAGAGGAGTAGAATTGTTGACACCAACATTTTTGCTGCTTCACAGCCTCAGAAACGGTGATATTTCAAAAAGGAAAAATTGCAGATCGATACAAAGCACCAATTCAAACAGCACTCAAACCCCAGGCAGATGACACATATCACAGAGCACCATTAACATATGTTGCTCATAAACTACACCACTACCAGCTCATACTTGGAGAGGTTTACGGTATGTTCGACATGGAGTTATCTTGTCTTAAGGTATCATATGTATAGATCACAGTAACAAGATCCACACCTAAGAGAAACCATCCGTCTCAGGGCCAGCTTCAGCTATGAGTAACAGTAAAGAAAGAGTGCTATTTCCAACTCATTCAAGCTCCAAAAGAAAGGGCTCCACAAATTCCTCAAGGTTGTGCCTCTGAACAAGTGTCACACTCTTTCAGGGAGATATCAGCCATTCCCATGGCTTTTTTTTGCATCACCTTTGCATGTTTGGGGCTGAACATCATTATTAGCTTTTCCATCCCCACTCTCCTCCAAACAGGGTGGGCAGTCAACCTGCACAGCACCAAAGAAGTTATAGCAGCAACAGAATCTGGCCAGACCTTGCACCTCTAAGGTGAAACCCTGGTCACTAAGTCAAAGGGGATTTGCCTTTTTGCCTAGATTTTACGCCACACATCAGATGCTGCCAATTAAAAAGTCAAAACAGTGGAATTCTTGCAGTTATATGGTTGGCAGAAAGAATAAAGAAGCTGAATCCATAAATAAGGAAGTTTGTTGAAAATAATGGAAAATATGGCTCTGTAATCCTCAGAAATAATAGGACCTAACATTTGTGGAAGCTAAATTGATATCTGAGTTTTAGTTCTGATTTTAGAGCAGGAGCCCTAAATCTTGTGGTTTTCTTAGAATAATACTTTATTAATTGCAGAATCAAATTCTCTAGAAATCACTCATTTTGCTTTTACCCTGTGTTTTATTGTTGGACTAAGGCACATCAAATTTTGCCAAGAAAGGGTAAGATCCTGTGTAATATAGCTGCTCTAGGGATGGTAAGAGACTGTATAAATCCTCCCAAAGGAAGGGATTTTTAGTTTTGTAGAACTATAAATATAAAGCAAATGGAATTGCTTAAGATTCCCTATTTGCCCTATTGGTTCTTGTTCATCTTATAAACTAAATGCAATAAAAGAACAAAGACTATTTTCCATTTGTAAGGATTGTTTCTCCATCAGAGCCGCTTAGACAGAGTTTATTTTCCAGTTGGTGGATTCAGATTGAAGACGTTTCTTTTTCTCATCGCTGTATTTGGCACAACTTCTCTAGTTTTCAAAAATATAGTAATATGTCAATGCTTTATGCTATAACTTTAATGCTAAGTAAAGCCCTGAACTTTGTCTGCTCAAGAAAATAAGCATGTTCTTAGAAAACTAGAAAAAAAAAAAAGAAGTCATTTATATGCTCCTTTGTGGGAGCTCTTGATGAAATATCTAAAATAGCAAATATGGTGAAGAAGTTTAGTAAATGTTCAACAGTTCGTTCTTAATTTACCCAAGCCTGCAAATATTTTTAAAGGAAAACAGCGAACTACATGACAAATAATCTGTAGGAGTTGCTGAGTGCTTTCTACCTGGAACAGAAAAGTAAGTCAAGTAATTTATTTATGTACTGATTTATGGATCTGCTAAAATCAGGATGGGTTCCTATTTTTCAGACTTTTACTAGGGTCTTTTGCAATCAGACCATGATTGCTTCAGGCCATTGTATTTAAAAATATGTGTACAAAGTTATTAGATCCTGTCTTCTTTTTATATGTGTAGGGACAGAGTGAAACCAAGTTAGTGAGAATAATTTTACAGTACTTCAGTAGTAATCCATGTCAGCTCTGAAAAAAATGGTGAATGTTAATCATGCAGTTCACTCTCCTGGGTCCTCTTGGTTTGTTTTTACTGAGTACACATATTGATGGCAATGGAGAGGCTGTAGAGAAAGGAGGCACAAACTATGCAAGAGCAATCCATCATGCAGAACTGGAGGAAAAGAAAATTTTCTGCTCATGAGAATTTAACAGAAAATACATAGAACATCCTTCATACAGGTTGGAACACACGCAATCCCTGTTCTTGGGAAATACTTGAGTATTTGAGTATGAGTAGAGGAAAAAATACATTTGAGTATGAGTAGAGGAAAATAACTCAAATTCATCCTCACTGGCATATACAACTGATCCTTCATCTATTTTTCAAAAATACAGGTGATGAAACTTGGCAAACATAGGACTGTTGAATGTGGTTCTACACAAAACCACTCAGGAAGACTCCTAGGTGTTATGAGTTCCACTATATCCCTTCATGAACTCATGTAACAGCCTACATAACATCACAAATGTATTTAAGCCATCTGAATCTTGTATGCTAAGTCAGAAGTTGGAAGATTTTCACAACCCGCACTACTAGCCACAGTATATGTACATACTACTTAGAAATGAAATGCAGTGGCACACCTTTCCCACACATACGTTGATAAAGGAAAAGAATTTTGGATTTGAGTAGCTGCAGAAACATCTTGCAACCTCTTTGCAACAATTTGTTATGACCTCTCATAAATCAAAACAGTGTTGTTTAGCAGCCAATGAAAACATCTGTACAGAGGACAAAGAAATTAGTCCACACTCACATGCAAAGATGATTAAAATCAAATTCAGGCATCAATAATTGATCCCGGGTGTCCTTCTATTCTTTGACCCATAGCTGTCAGTTGTCACTGATGTAGTTAGACAGAAAATTTTATTTTTTTTTATTTTTTTTTTCCCGAGGTGATTTGGCAGGTTTCTAAAAGCTTTTAAGAGTCAAATCTAAGAATTCATGCAATAAATATAATTTTTGTAGAAGCTGTAACAATTAGACTTGTTTTCCAAGAATCTTAAATCACTTGATATGGAGTATTATAGACCAGGAAAATAGCAGTCGTTTGGGGATAAAAGTTGCTTGCACTTTTTCTTTGGATGCTAGCCATAAGAGCAAAAATTTTTGTGACAGTTTTGAAAGAGAGTTGGAGGTACATTGTAAAGTCAGCAATACACTTTGATCATTTACATATTATGCAGAGGTGCAAATAGTTCAAGATGACAAGCCTTTTTCATTTCATAAAGCACAGGCAGTTGCAGTCAAAGGCCAGAAACGACTGAGTTCCTCAGCTGAGAAGCACAACAGATCCACAGCAGGCTTTCTTATTTCTTGAGCTTATTTGCTTGTTTATTTATTTCTGCTGTTTCTCTTTATTTTAAGAAATGAGATCAATCTGTTTTACACAGAGGTTACTAATACCTACAATTGACATTTCAAGCAGCAACCCTCAAACATCATATGGGGAAAGGAGAAGAGAGGAAAAACCTGTAAGGGGTCTCCACTTTTGTGTGTGTGTGTGTGTGTCAGTAAAGACCCAGGAATGATTAAGCATTGCTCTAGTTTTGGCAGTCAGTGTCAATAAAGAATTACAAACTGATGATTAAAACAGAGACAAAAATGTTACTGGACATTACAGAAAGATTTACAGATTACCAGTCAATTAAGAGTTGTCAGAATATTCTCATCTTGCTTTTATTATTCACACTTAGATGAACATTGTTGACACCTAGTTAGCAATTCAGGACTGCATTTATTCTGTTAAGCAAACAGAACATTTTCGTGTAAGTTCTTCATTTATTTGCACTCCATTTGTTAGACAGGAGTAAGACAGAGAAATACTGTCTTAAAATACATACTTGCTAAGCCAAAACAAGGATGCTACAAAGAAAGACAACTGGTTACTCTGAAAGGCCATATTATTTTAATATCATCACTTAAGCAGTGATGGCCTGTGATTATGAATATCTATAGCCTCGCTGTAATCACAAGACTAAAATTAATTTACAAATCAAACACGTGCAAGTGGCTTCTCATTTGCTTCCAAATGGAAGTAGAGGTAACATTTCTCATTATCTATTTAAAGGCAAAGAGCCTTTTAAAGCAGGTCTCAACTAAAGAATAGAAAGATCAGAATTAAGCATTTAGCCTCTCCCAAATTCACTTCTCTTCTTTTCCACCCTAACCCTCACTCTAACACAAAATGTACAAAAACTGGAAAACTAAAAAAGAACAGTTGTGCAGCTTCCTTGGCTGTCAACATCCTATCAATCTGCTCCTGACTTGTATCCCTCCCTTTGCCTGTTTCTTTCTTGTACTTAAGCCATAAAACTCCTCAGAGAAGAGAATGATAATTTCCTCCTCTTGGCAAGATTCACAACTTATGCATGCCACAAAGCAGTTCACCACCAGGATGGTACCACACTGATTAAGAATCAAAATTAAGACACCTGTTACAAAAGGGAAAAAAATATAGGGTTCAGTACCTTTGCAGCCAACCCAGTAGAGAACCATGTGGTGGACCCTTACTGTGATGCAGGTCTTGGTTTTGTTTTGCAGCACATCATCTATTCAGGGTGTGCTATCAGTCCATAATTTAAAAGCAGAGTTTCTAGAAATGAGACTGAAAAGCCCACTCACTCCTTTAAGTCCTGCAGTCCTTCCTGATACAAGAAAAGCACACAAGTGGAAGACATTGGTTGAGACGAAAATGGTGGTCCTTAACACACAGGAGTGCTGCAGTAAGATTTAAAGTCATGTAATTCTTTCCCTTGTCACGTTACTGGCTGAAACAATTTCTATTTTCCCATTTTTCCTAGAATGCTTCATAGGAAACCTGCAACCTACGATGCCTGGGAACAGCAGGCTGAACCCAGCCAAAATAGAAAACCAATAATGCTCCAAATTAACAGCCAAAGGCAAGGGAACCAAAGCTTCTATGCAACAAAAAAAGAGGGAGTCACACTTGTGTCAAATGTATTCAAAATGCTTAGTTTATGTGGATAGGACACGAGATGTTCTGCTGACGGGTGAACATTAATACCTCTGACGTTTCCTTTTGCCCCAAAGGCCACGTAACAGAACCTCATACAAGTGCTCCAGAAAGCAGTAGCAGAAGAGCCTTGCACACCAGAAGCCACTGTGGCTCATACAGGAGAGAGACGTGCATTTCTTGGAGAAAATACTCAGTTGCTCCTGCTATAAAGGAGTAAGTGCAGGGCTACATATGAGTTTAAACTCACAGCCTCCTAACCTCGCAGTCGTGACTGTGCTGGGAGATTTCAGGCTCTTCTGCTTTTCAATATCCAGCTGGAACTTCATACAAAGAGGCAGATTTTCATGAGGTAATTAAAATCTTGCTGGAAATGAGATTTTTCACAGACTTCATCAATTTAAAAGCAGAGGCATTCAAACATACTGCATGTTTTTGACTCCTGGACAACATACAGACTTTTCTTCTACCAGCTCTCATCATTACCCATGCAGAAGTCCCCTACAATTTTCATTAAATTAGATTAAGCCTACAATCTTTATGCTATGATCAAAGTGCATGCAGATGTTGAGATTGCAGGAGGCGTGGACTGCAAAAAATGGTATGGGGGGAAAGGGAGAAATAGTAACAGCATTACCAAGTAAACCAGGTTGCTTACTACCTGGTAATAACCAAACCTAATGACACAATGAGGTTATATGCTCTCAAGGCACTATCATTTCTATTTGATTTAACTTCCTTTGTGATTAACCTCACAAAAGAGAATACCTTAGGTGTCCTAAAAAACATTTCTCACCATTTTATGCCTTTGGAAAGAATGACCCAAAGAAATATTGCTCTTTTAAGGTCATATTCTTCTGAACAATATCATCAAAAACACATTACTCCTTGACCTCTACAGCCTACAGACCTTTACATGTCCCTATCTAGGAGGGTCTCATTATACTTTTCAGTACCTGGGGACAAGAGGACAAGATTTTTCCAGACGCACCGCTACAATTCATTAACCTTTATTTCTTATTTTATATGTTTAAGCCCAAAAGATGCCTGTGACACAGCATGGAAGTATTTACCATGCACAGAAGAATTAGGTAAGACTATTTTACCCTTTTTTCTTTTTAGTGCCTAATTGTTTTCAAACTCCTGACAGAGTTAATTAGACAGAAAGAAAATTAAGAAAAAAAAAATTGTACTGGCATTTGGCATTCTGAAGGCCCTGTTCTTAATTTCCTCCATTCTTTCATGTAATAATAGTTTTGGTTAAGCCTCCGGATACATGGTAAATTGGACCGAGTTTGAGCCCTTCCTCTTAATAGCTTTTCTTGTAAAAATGTCCAATTTGAATAAATACAATAGGTCCCTTTAGCACATAAGGTATTTGGAGGGGAAATCACAGAGTAGAAATTGATTAAAACTTTGACAAAAGATTCCTAGCTTTAGAAAAAAGAAAAGGTTCATTCAGCTCGCTGCTCAACTCCCCTGTGATGCACTGTAATGATTCAAACCCACCAAGGTGTGCACAGGGAGTAAAACAGAGCTGGATCCCCTTCCTTTTGGCTCGTTATACTCGAGAGGTAATTAACTCTTGAGCAGCCGTGATTAGATAGGCTACTGATGGCATTACATGCCTTTCTGGAGCAGGGGGTGGCTTTGCAGGACAGGGCAAGAATGAGAAACAGCTTTCCAAGGCTAGCAAAGGGAGCAGGTAGAAAGTAACAGAATGCCTAAGCATGGTCAAATACTTAGAAGTTGGTCTGAAACTTGAGTTTTCAGAGGACAGGAGCTAAATTTTATTGCATTTCCAAATAAGTCTGTAATTGTTTCCAATTGCTGTGCTAATGCAGTCACCTTTAACATACCACGTTTAAAAAAATAAAAGGAAAAAAAAAAAAAAAAAAAAAGAAAGAAAAGACCCACGCATGTCTACAAAACCTCAAGAACATTCTAATTCCCTCACACCCAGGAGCTCTCTTTGCAGAACTGATGATGCATGGATTCTTTTCCCTACTTTTAACCTCTGTTTCCCCCCCCCTAATTATTCTTTCCTTACCCTACCCCATCATTTTATTTTTTTATTTATTTATTACCTCTCCTGCCTGGCCTAGTAACCCCTTACTCCTTTGCTTTTTTATAAACATCCATGGCAGCTGTTGATCCATTAAGGATTTCTTTCTTATTTTTTTTTTCAAGTACTGCTGCCCCTGAAGAGGTTACTGTCTCCCACAGCTTGCTGCTGCTAGAAGCTATCCTCCCACTGACTGGCCTGTTGGACTCTTCTCCGGCTACTTTCAATCAAAACGAGACAGGTTACCAAAGGCGTACAATTTAAACTAATTAACCTAGCCTAGATCCTTTTTTGCTTAACCAGGTGTGGGGTCATCCACACGACCAACTCAGCTGGCAGCTGCGAGGGGATGAAAACCTCTGGGAGGAAGGATGTGATGAGCAGCCGGTAACCATCGCACTTCCTCTTCCAGCTGCATCCACAGCTCTCTCCCTCTTAAAAACCAGCCCCGATCCCACTTGCAGAGGGTCACGCTTTCCTCTGCAGACTAACCGAACACGCAGTCAATTACTAGCAGGCTGAAATCCGAGAAGAGAAACTCCAGTATAGCTCTTCCTTGCGCTGTCCCAAAAGCACTTACTAGTCTCTGAGGACCTCCTCTGGCTACAACTTGGCATTTGTAGGCCATCCGTTTTCTTCCCTATGCGTGTACCATCAACACCATTTGCTCGTTCCTCTTCCTGATGCTGGGTCCTCCCCAGGTTTCTATAACCTTGCTCTCATCCTCTTCCTCCCTAGGTGCTCCAGACCTGTTCCAGCTAAACTATGTCGAGTAAATGAGCTCATCTGGGGGTCTTCACACAGCAGTGCTTGGGCACTCCCAGCGACCACCCCCTTCGCTAGTTCAATTAGACCAAGAATAATTTGAAATGAGACTTGTGTTGCAGGTGCTTGTAAAATGCTGGCTGCTCCAAGGTTCATAACCGTTAGGCATCCCTGAAGCATTACTGTGCCTACATTGGCTGAAATAGCCTTTGCAAATAGTCTCCCTGAAGTCTTCTCGTGCACCTTTGCGACATCACATTTTTATCCATAAGTGTCTTAGTACATATATTCATCGTGCTCCAAAAAATGCCATACTAATTTTTTAATAAAAGATCCTTTTTTTCTACTTCCAACTAGGTAGAAGTGCAAAAGTGTCATTTTTCCATTTACAGAAACCCCTATTTTTGCCTCGATTTCCACAAAAAAAAAAAAAAGAAAAAAAAAAAAACAACAGCAGAAACGTCACAAAGTATGCCCCAGAAGTGTCATCATCCAATAAAGCTCCACATGTGCAAAAAACAGCCTTAAAATAGAGATTCTATACTGACAAAATTACAGCCAGCAAGAGGAAACAAAAGGTAGTTACGTACAACTTATGAATACTGTTACTAGCCACCGAAGGAGAGCCCAGGGTATATTTCAGAAGTTCAAGAATGAAATCTCCTGGCCAATATTATAATAGCATTCCCAAACACGTCCAAATGAGTTTTTATTTCATCTTGAGGAAGCACTGTGACTGTGCCTCTTCAGGTCCCACCACAGGACTTTCAACAACACAAGGTATGTGAAAACCTTTTGTTCTGCAAAGCAGGGGAGGAAAGACCTGGAGTGTATCTATGTGACACGGGAGCTGGGAGGAATCCCAAGCAGGGTGAGCTGTGCAGGAAAAGAAAACACTCTTTGGTGTGTTTTTGAACTAGCACAGGTGTAGTGGCATCAATTCTTTATGGGATTTATGCGTGTGTAGCTCAGAAGGTCTTAAGGAACCAAATTTAATTATCAAATAGCATAGAGGAAGACGCCATTCAGCAAAACATGTAATTACATGGACCGATATGGTTTACAGATGGTGAAGAACTGCAGCACATTGTCACAGACTTTGCTAAGCCAAAGCCAAAATCCCGCTTGTCCTTCCTAAGACTCCAGAAATGAGGACCAACACCTCTACCAGAAAATAGTCTTAAGGTTTTAAGAACCTACCATCAGACTGGTCATCTTGCCAGTTGAGAAAAAAATCAAGTATCCTTAAATCAGCCTTGCTGACAGAAAACAAAACAAAACAAACAAACAAACAAAAAAAAAACAGGTAAGGTATACAGAACGAACATACTGTGAAGCCAAAGATCATGGTGCTTTAAAGCTAAGTGCTGTTGGTACCAAGAGGAATGATTTCAGCTAGAGGAGCAAGGGGGAGCCAAATCTTTCTCCAAGTTCGCTCCTTTGTGCAAAGCAACATTGAAACATCTTCAATAGGTAGGAACTACTAGTAGGAAATCATTGGTGCAAGTATTTCTCAGGAATAAGCATATGGAGTAAGCAAGTAGCATAGCATAATAGAAGCAGATCTACAGAGTGAAGCTACTGGTACTGGAGACAAAATATCCCCACTGTTGGTCCTTCAGGGGCTTTTACTTCAAGAGTAGCCATAGCCTGGTCCCATGGGTTGAATTCCCAGCAGCACATTGAATGTACTTTTGATTTACTTGCAATTGAAGGAAATCCAGTTCACATGCTAGTAAGACTGCTCCACAACATGCACCAGCGCATGGGAAGTGCAGATGAGCCGCTGATGCATGCCAAAGCTCACTAACACACACTGGGGTAACTGTTAAACACATAAGAGCATCTGCCTAAGCCTTCTTCAGGACTCAAAATCTCCTGGCCAAAAGATATTCGGCTTTCTTCCTAACCAGTTAGCGACCACCAAAATTAAGCCACATTTAAGCTTTAGAACCCTGTATCTGATAATTTTTATTTACGTGTTTTGAGAAATGGTAAAGCGTAGCTGAGGTGAAGACACGTGGCAAGACTGTTCCAGATGGCCAGAGCTGCAGAGAAGAGAAACTGGATAACACTGGTGTGTTTCAGACCCCATGGGGAAGAAATTAAAATGAGTAAGTTAATGATAAATTATGAATGAAGTATGTGCCGTGAATATTAACCACACACACTGTACTTTGTGAAACTGTCTGTCTCTGGAAGAATAGTGTTGCAGCCACAAGACAGCATCAGTTTATTTAGGGGAGATGGGAACACTGTAGGGAATAGGGATCCTACAGAGCTAAAGAAATTGTCCGGTGTTGTGAAAAACAGAAAATTATTCCTGACTTACTCAGCACAGTAAATAACAAAGACATTAAAATTTTATGGCACTCCTAGGGATGGATGGAAGCCCATTTCAATAGCAGATTTAATTCTCCCCAGTTATAAAACAACAAGATTTACACAAACTTAGGGAGGAGAGAAAGCCAGTGAGATACACAAGCAGCATCACATCCCAGTACAGCATTAATTAATAAATAATGGAAGTGTCCTGAGACTCCAAAAAAAAAATGTGGGTAGAAGTATTAATGTCAGTAAGAGATATTTTTGGAAAGGACACCTATGTGACTTCAGAATGATGTGTTTTAAGCTTTGGAATGAAACTTCCACATGTCAACAGTAAAAATGAAAAACATCTTGTCACTTTAAATTTGCCTTGCTAGGCAAGGGCCTTAGTTCAGACCCTGTTAGAGGGGGAAGAAACATCTTTTGGAAGTTTTTGGAGATGCACAACAGTGAGCGCAGGCAGTTCTTTAGGCTGTAGTTCTCTATCCCTTGATAAAGGTTATAGAGCAGCATCAGATAGGAAGGCTGTGCTGGCACGAGTCTTGAACTGGGAGTCTGAAAGCACAACACTCTGGATAGCCCTTCTGAAGACTCGAGTGTTTGTGGTCAAACATTTCCTTACACAAACACGTAACTTCCCAGCTTCCCACCATTCTGGCACATGTACACAGTAAGCAGGAGGACACAGCCTTGGAGGTCTCCACTGGCCAAGGGAGAGCAAAGAAATCACCCAGAAACATCTGCTGGTGCCTTGGCTCAGGAACAGGGTCGTTAGCTCGCTCCCCTTTTTGTTTGTTTTTACAGCAACACAGAGGTCGAACCAACCGTGGTCAGAGGACAAGGTGCCCAGATTAACAGTTGTGAGCATGTATAACAAGCCAGACAAGCAAGGACACAACCAATACCACATGCTTTCTATTAGGAGTAAGGCTGGGCTGCTGATGGGCTGGAATTGCAAGAGGTAAGAAGTAGCTGAGCTGTAAGACAGGGTGCGGACCTGACAGTACTGGCAGACAGATTCCAGCAGTGAGAGAAATGAAGGCCTTGTTAAAATAGTGAGGGTTCACTGAAGCAAGAGTAATGTTTAGTATGTACTTTTTGGCTTTTGTTTTTCATTTTATTTTTTAAAGGACTAATTTGCCTTACTTTGAATTAAATCCTTCTTCGAGGCATCCAGAAGACTGTCCAGTACAATGCCTGAAAACATCACGCATACAAGCCCACTATCAACTTTATTCTGCTACAAAAGTCTTAGTGTGAGCAATATCATTTTCAAGGCAGAAACTGAAGCAGGATCACAGAATATCCTGAGTTGGAAGGGACCCACAAGGATCACTGAGTCCAGCTCCTGGCTCCACACATGACCACCCCAAAATCAGACCACGTTTCTGAGAGCCCTGTCCAAGGGCTGCTTGAACTCCAGCAGGCTCAGCATTGTGACCACATTCCTGGGGAGCCTGTCCCAGTGCCCGACCCCCTCTGGGTGCAGAGCCTTTCCCTAACCCCCATCCTGACCCTCCCCTGTCCCAGCTCCATGCCGTCCCCTCGGGTCCTGTCGCTGTCCCCAGAGAGCAGAGCTCAGCGCCTGCCCCTCTGCTCCCCTGTGAGGGAGCTGCAGGCCGCCATGAGGCCTCCCCTCGGCCTGCTCTGCTCGGGGCTGAACAAACCAAGGGACCTCAGCTGCTCCTCATGTGTCTCCCCCCCTAGACCCTTCAGCATCTCATGGCCCTCTTTGTCCATGTGCTGTCCATGGCAACACTTTGTCCAGTGCTGCCCTCAAGCCTCTGGCACCCCAGTCTGTAGCTGTTTACAAATACATAGGATTTGATGCAAGTTATAATCACTGTCATAAAGTGATATGAATATAAAATATTAATGTTTACTTAAAGAATGAAAAGACTGATTAAATAGGGGTGTGTAGAGCTTATACAAGGTTGTCAGTCATGCAAGAAAAGCCTATCAGCAATAAAATCATATGCAGTATTAAAGAGGACTAGTTTCCCTCATATCTTTCTTTAAAAAGAAAATTTTATCTAGTTACATCTGTGTGTGGGGGGGGGGAGGGGGTGGAAGTTATTTGGACATAAGAAGTGAATTTTATTCTACTTTGCAAACGCTCTATTTTTTTCCTTGTAACTTACATTTGGAAATGGCTAGGCTATTCTGGCATCAATTCATTCAAAAGGTCTGCTTAAACATGGGAAGATAATCTTTTTGGCTGCTTTTTGTTACTGTTTATGCTAAAAAACTTTTGCAGATATTTTATGGATTTGCAGAGACTACTGCAACCCCTTGAAGAAGGATCTCAATTCTGGAAACGGAGTTGCACTAGTAAGAAGAAAGCAACGTCATAACCACTTGGTAGCACACTGTCTCTCTCTTGAATACTATTTTCCACTCTGCATTCAAATAGAAGGATGGTTATAGAATTTGCTGCTGTGATAATTTATCTAGCAACAGCACTGACTCAGCAGCACGGACTTCAGCACATGGCTGCAGTGCCTTAGAAACTAGTGGTGCTGCACACGTGCTCAAATGGTCGGCAGGACCTGCAGCCTCCGTCACAGCATCCTGAAGCTTGGTCATATATCTTCAGGTTGCTGTAGAGACGCAGAAGCCCTGGAAGAGACCCACCAAGATGTTGACACGATACACTTTCTAAGCATCTGTTATGTGGAGCTATTGTAAAATCAGAGAGAGAGAGGAAAAAAAAAAAAAAAAGTGGGGAAGAAGAAACAGATTCTCAGGCTGGCAGGGTTTTAATACCACTCAGTCCTGCCAGCCTGAAGCTGTGAAAGTGAAAGCCAGCACAAGTTCAGGCAGCAGAGCCAGGGTGAGCAGCAGGGGAGGTTTGGCTGTGTGGCAGCCTGCCCTCGCTGCACCCTGCATCTGCAGCCCCTGCTGACTATTTAACTTTTCACCTGTCCACTTGTTGTCACCTTCCAAAGAAGTCCTACTGCTATCTGATGTGTATCAGGTAGCAGCTATAGAGTACGTATATCCTGGCAAGGATAAGTTAAGTGAATCAAAACAAATGAGGTGTTGCAGTCTATGACACAGGAAAGCAAGCAAGTGATTAATAGTCCAGTGAAAGATTGTCCTCATCTGATATTTCCACACTTGTGAGAAATCCATCCCAGCTGCAATTTGACGCAACTGTTGTCTATTCAGAGTCCTTACCAACTTGAGTACTTTTTTAATTGTTCGCATCTATGTTCCACTAGTCTTTAAAAACTTACACACAGATACCTCAGAGACCTTAAAATATTAAGCTGAAATGTTTAAAGGCCTTAGAAAACAAAATCTAGATGCTATAGAACAGGATGGGAAAACCCTCTAGACCACATGAGTACAAAGCAACCTGCCAAATGACAGCAAAGAGAAAGGTGGCTGCTCAAACAGCACAAAGTTCTTCAAGGCTTTTCCCTCTCCTGTAGGTTAACACAGAGCCCCTGTGAATGATAGCTGCCCATGGCAACAGAGAATGAGCATCAGTCAGACTGGGGAAGGAAGGAAAATCCCTTTATTATTCTCTGTGTGCTGCCTCCACAAGGGAGAGGAACAAAAAAAAAATAAAAACACAAGTGGATTCATACCACTAGGTTTCCTACAGTAGAGTGACCTTCTGTTGGTTTTTTGTTTGTTTGTTTTTTAACTGCACAGTCATGTTCTACAGGATACACCGATGCACAGCATCCAGGAAAACAGTGCATCACATTAAAGTAATTTTTCTTAAAAATAAACAAATACATACTATGCAGAACAAGTAGCTGCCTATGAAATCACACAGGCAGCTTCCAATGTATTGCACATTATGTCTCATGCTTTCTGAATGAAGCTTTCCCAAATCCTTCTCTGCAAGGGATCACTACTTCCATGTTTGTGGACAAATTTAGGGCTGTAATTAGCCTGGTATTGAGGACCACATTCAAAGGAAGTTCAATCATGACACAATATACAAAACCACACCAGCATATTTTCCTTTCAAAATAAAGGCTAACAAACAACATTTCAAAAATGAGTCAAAAGTCTGATAAAACTGGAGGATAGATTAAGCATGCAAGTGGACAGCAAAACCATTTAAATTCTACAGAGAAATAAAAAACAGATGAAAGATATGAAATCTCTCGCTTGAAGGCAGCAATTAATGGCTGATTTGGAGGAATTAGGGATAAACTCCCCGTGACAGACTTCCCAGTGATATAATCTCATCCCCAAACATCAGAACTTTTGTAAAGATGGACGCTTTCCAATGTGAAACTGGTAATTTACTAGATTAATCATTAAACCTTTTTCTCTTCTCGTATCTACAGCAATCAGAAAGCCTTCTGTCCTAACTTACGTTCCTCCATTCATTTCTTATGCTGTTTCAGGTAAACCCCTGCAAACAGATTGGGAATTCATAGTAAAACAAGTTTTTCTGTAGTTTTACATTATTACTTTTTTACAGAAAAATAAAAATGCATGAAGAATCAAAGTAAAAAAATCCATTCAAAGAGGGTACTGTTGTAGTATAGAAGGAGTAAACAAAAAAAGTGTCATTAGTATATCCTCATAAGAATTCTGGATTCTTGTAAGATATATGACTACTTCAACAAGATTTTCCATGTTTATCTCCTTTCCCAGAGTTAGAATAATTCTGCTACTTTCTAGTACTAAGAGGGAAAAAAAAAAAAAAAAAGGAAAGAAAAAAAAAGTGAGCTCCACAAAAGAAATGCCAAGATCTGGTGAAGTTCATCTAGTACAGGAAGTTTAGAAGGTCAGAGTTTAAAGGGACAAATGGTCCCTCTCCTATAGACAGCCCCATTTCTAGAGAGGGGAATCAACTGACTGCTCCATCAGTTATGCGGGATGACAGATCAAATCTTCTCTCATTTCCTTCCTCTTTCCATTGCACTTTGTGTACCTTCTGATATATTGCTATTGTACGTAATAACAGGTGTCCTACCTTACAGTAAACTTGCTAAGGAAGAGCCCAAGGAAAACATCTGACAAACCTGAAGACAAAACATTCCTGGTACCTTTGGGGAAGAATCTTAGGGGAAAACACTTTCAATCTGTGCCTCCCACCTCTCACTTGAGTGGAAAGACTCAAGGAGAAAAGACTTCAAGACAGGCTTCTCCAGGGAGCAGGAGTACTGCACCTGCATTGAGTGCAGAGAGAATGCTTTATGTCAGTGCAGTTATTAAGACCTTTGTGAACATTCCTGTAACCACAGTTCTGGTACGATTTTCATTATTTTTTTCCACTATCCCTTTACCCTTTATCCTTTGGATTGAGTGGGCCACGGGTGCAGTAAAACAATTACCTTGGTGTTGACTGGATTTAAAGGTAGGCTATTAACAGATGAGAGGGAGAAGACTTGGACTTAATGCCAAGAGAAAGTCCTGAAGAGGCACATGTCCTTACGAAGCATGGGAGGGGTGCTCCTCTGACAAGCATTCCATACTAATCATTTCTTTCAGAGTTAAGGAAATGCACGTTAACCTTTGAACCTAAACAGCAATCACTTATTCCTCCGATTTCTTTGCCTGATCTTTCAGAAGCCCAGACGTGTCATAAGAGTAGCAACGCACACTGTCATGGGTGGGAGCAACAGGGATAATCTCCAGGGTCACTACCATGCTATTCACAGGCTATTTAGTAAATTGGTCTCCTAGAGGAAAAAAAAATAAAGTAGTAATCTTACAATATCAAAGCATTTTCTTGGAAATTGTTGTAACATTTTGTTTTCTGAGGTTTTGCATTAACTACCAACAAAGTCAAATGCAAAATTAGCAAATAAGCATAACCAGTAAATCTGACCATTTTTTGTAGGTTCTGTCTTATGACTGGGTGAGTCTGTAGTTGTTATTGTTGCCCTACATTCTTTTGCACTGCATTCTACTACATCATAAAATGTCTCCTCCCGTTAATGCTCCCGGCTTCCTTTCAGTAATCCAACTTTGCTTTTTACTGTGGAAAATTAAGTTTTCTTAAGCAAGTCAACACGATCCTCCATTTTCCTCCGGTCTTTAAAACTTTCTCCACTCAAAGTCAGATAGAACTACCAGATCTGATTTCAGCAAATTGTGGGTTGGATATTTTCTGAACAGGGACTTTAACAGGTTGAACGCAGCTGAAGAAAGGAAGTTCTATAGACTAATATTTCAGCTAATGCCTCCTTCATAAGGCATTCAGCCAAAACATTCATCTGCTGAATTTCCTTCCTAGTTAAAGTGAGATTTACCCTTGAGTGTTTGTAGTGATAGATATAGCTTTCAAGAGACCAGCTCTCACTAACAGTCTCAAATGTAGACAACAAGAAGTACAAACAATATATAGCCTGCACCATGAACATCTGTACCCAATGTCTCTGCAAGTTTTCATCATTTTGTCTGACTGCTCATCTTTGTGAATCACTTTCAGGAAGCAGCCACCTTCTGCTGGAGAATTCCCTCTCTTCTGTTCCTTGCGAAGACCTCAGCTGCAGATGGCAATGACAGTATTTTAATTCAGCAGGGATTTTGACAGTGAGTGTTCACAGTTTTATCAAGCTTGAGGAAAAGCTGTTTAGGGTTCTATATCATCATTTTTGGTATTTGTTCTGGGGAGTAAAAAAAGTGTTCCATCTCAGCTGATATTTATGACACAGAGTAGTTTTCACTTCAGAAAAAGGCATTCAAACCTCACCTCACCACACGAGTTCAATAAATGACTTCTAAAAAGCGTCTTCTGGTTTAGGTTGAAATGCATGAAATTTGACAGTTTGAATCCCGCACCAAGTTTATACTGGAGCAGTTCTATTGATTTTGGTGAATAGTTCCATTTTTCAGAAAATACAATATCAGTCAGAACATGGAGGAAAACTCCTTTTCTTCAGGAATACTGACAAATATCTTGTTTGTTTTTTTTTTTTTTTTTGTTGTTTTTTTTTTTTTTTTGTATAATTAAGGTCCATATTAATAAGCTAATTTCTTATTTTAAAATTTACCCCACCTATATTAGATCACAGATGGTGACTGCTTTAAACAGAACATGCATTTTTTTAAGCAAACATCTAATACTGCGGGTAAGGCAGGATTAGGTCGGAGACACTGTTAATTTAAGTGTCGAATACTTTTAAGAGTTGAAAGTGTTCACTCGCAACTGTTATGAATTCAGCATATGTTATAAATTACACGCACATAATGTCAAAAAACAGATGAATTCTGTGTAATGCCTTTTTTTGATTAAGATATTAATTGGCCAAAAAAAAAGTCAAGATTAGGATAGGTGAGGCTGCTCTCCAGTTAAAAACAAACAAACAAAAAATGAGTTAAAGGAATCAACCTAAGAATTCTCTTGGAAAATCACTAACTGTATTTGCAGGGGTGTGTGTGGGGGGGGTGTCTGTTGCTTGATGTTTCAGTCATCTATAAATTACACTTGCACTGTTTATTTTTTCCTCCTCCCCAAACAAAAAAAAAGGTGTTGACATTCTTGATAGTCTACAGTAGCTGAAAATCTCACATTCAGATGGAAAGTCACAACCTCTCCTTCATGGAAGGGCTGGACAGCAACTGGGTATGTTATCTCAATACATTTTACTATCCTTCTATCTTAACACTTTTTACAATCCCATGTGGACTGTAAAACATTCAAAGCCCATAAAAAAAGGGCAATGAACTTATAAGGTCTCCATTATGCACCCATTTCTTACTGGGAAAAGAAAACATACACACGCACACAACACTAGTTAAGAATATAAACTGCATCAATTTTGAACGTTTTTACTTTCCAGACAAAACAAACACAACAAAACGCACACAA
This sequence comes from Anas acuta, assembly GCF_963932015.1. Taxonomy (NCBI): domain Eukaryota; kingdom Metazoa; phylum Chordata; class Aves; order Anseriformes; family Anatidae; genus Anas; species Anas acuta. The sequence goes on along the minus strand of NC_088982.1, from coordinate 71,144,478 downwards.
CAACAAAATCATGCAAGATTACACCAGGGAACCCTTCAACTGATCCAAGCAGCTTCTCTGCGGCTACCAGGGTTTGGCAAAGTCCATTTGGCAATGACATTTCCTGGCAAAAGAAAAACTGGTCAAGAAGAACAGCATAGTGGGGAGTAGTACTCTGATTCAGACTCAGATAAATTGGATTACAAGTCTGGAACACCAAGTAACAGTGATCTGTAAATAAAGGTCATAAATGTTTCCTATCAAGATGCACACAAAGGAGCTATAAAGCACTGCCATGAACGCACTCTATTCAAGCATGCATTGACTGAGCACTAAGTCTTGTCACAGTGCTTTCCAAGGTGTTTAAATCCATGAATAATAAGTAAAAATAAAAAATAAAAATCTTACAGCCAAAATGAGCAAGTAGGGTAAAGACTTATCTAGTGACCATGCAAAATCCAAGATACCTCCCTCTTCGTTCTTGCACCCCCCAAAACATCAAAGTAGCTTGTTTATCTTTTCCAGCTGTTTTCAAGTGTTTGTGAGTTACTTTTCCCTCCCCAGAAGCTGAAGCAGAGATAGACCACAAGGGGCAATCCTTCTTGTGATACTGTTGACTTTATGGAAACCAGGAAATGCTGAAAGATTCACATGACGGCTCGGTCTCTTATGGTCGCCACACCAAGGAGCTCTGCAAAGCACTCAAAACTATTGCTGCCTTCTGTGGTCTGAATCATCCCACTAATGCATACTTCGACAGCCACTAGCAATGAAGCATCTTCTGGGAGATGAGATTAGGCCTTGATGTCCTGCTAAATGCTTTATATAATTATGGATTAGAACTTGAAAAGAGCCAAGCGCTCTCTTCTACCGAGGAGATCACAACAAATGTAAGTGATCAGGAAGAAAGGAAATGCCATCAAAACAACATTTGGTGCAAGAATGCTAACGGTCACCTTACTATGGTTACATGAGAGAAAACCGAAACTAACTTCTCTATATGTCTAAAACAAACAAAATATAAAAGCAGCAAAAGCTGAAAAACAAAGCCCAGGCCTTCTGATTCTCATTCCCCTATCCACACCAGTAGGTCTCAGTTATCTTAATCAGATGCCTCAAGGAAAGGTCAAACCATGGACTGCTTTTCATTCTGAGATACACTAGAAAAATTTGAAGCAAGTTTCAACCTGAGCACAAACAGTATAACCAGTTGATGAATGAACTGTTTTTTTGGACCTAAACTTATTTGAACAAACCAAAAATCTCTTTCAATGGGCCTTGAATGAAACCCCAAGGGAGACATCCTTGTTATGCTGGCCTGAGCAGGAGCTTTGAGTTCCTTAAGCAATGAAGTCAACAGTAAAGCAATGTAGCAAACAGTCCAGAGTTTACTGCAGAAAATACTGAGGGCTTCTCACCTCCCAGTTCAGCTTTCGCATTTCAATTCTACTGAGGATAACTGCTGTAGCCTGCCAATTTCAATCTGCTAAAAGGCAAGCGGAGTCAGCCAGACTCCTTCTGTGCAATCTACTGGAGACAGCATCAGAAACCTTCTGTGCCTTGCTTCACATCTTCTGAAGTGGCAGACCACCACATCTGAGTCACAGGCACAGCACAGGAATCCCTCCAGTCACATCGATGGAGGTGCTCAGACTGTCATGGTAAGGACCACAAATAAAAATTAAAAAAAATAGAAATAGTAAGGAGAAAAAAAAAAAAAAAAAAAAGGGTGTGGGAAGCAAACTTCACATAAACAGAAGACATTGCCCTGCTCCCAGGGAAGCCAATGATAAAACGCCTGCTGACGTCAATGGGAGCACATTCAAACCTCAAGCTAGGTTAAATCTGAGAAGTGTTCAAGCAGTAGTTTGTGTCTTCCCCTTTACCCTCTATAAAAGTGAACAACTCCATCCTCACTAAATCATTCTTGTGTTTGTCAGCTTCCTGCCTCTCCCTGCATGGTGGGATCCAAGCAGCCAAGCTACTTATAGATACACACAGGCGTGTGCATGATTTTAATTTTATTCAACTCCAGAGGAGAAGAGCAAGACTTGCCAGGGGTGGTTTCTGACACTATAGGATTCACTCATTTTCTTCATTCCCCTCATATTTGCAAAGCAGTGGTAACACATTCAAACCATAAGCCTCCTGAGGGTGTGGCAGGAGATACAGTCCATAAATATTTGTGAGAGCTCCTACAGGCACTCTTTCCATTTTTAAGAATTTGAGTCAAAGACTTCCAAAGACACTAAAATACCTACACATACTGGAAGGGATCTCATCAAATTCTTAGAAGTATTAAAGCAGGTAGTTATGTATAAGCCCCATTGATTTCAATAATATTTAGGTATGTAACCTCTTCAGGCAGAATCGCAAACCTCCTGCTAACACAGTATCTGTATCAATACCTATTAACTGCACTGAAAATATAGTTTGAGGATCTTTGCTCCCATTGACTTTTGCTGAAGCAAAGGTAAGCTCTTAAAAGTTTATATCAGTGGAAGACCAAAAGCGTTGATCTGGAATGGATTGGTGCTACTGAGATACCAAATGCAGAGGTCAAAGTCAAGAGGCGAGTGCTCACCTTCAAAGTTTGATTTCAGATCAACAGTCACAGCTTCACAAATTCGTTCCCCAAATGCATCAGTCCCATGTGTATTGATCTAGAGATTTCCAGCCCCTCAGCAGGTTTCCACCAATTGTCTTATTTCCTTTGACTTACAAGTTTCTCTAGGAGGCAGGAGTTGAGGCAAAGCCTGAACACCTGAGAAAGTCAGAAGGGATATGATAAATATGCTTAAATCCATTCCAGAACATGGCATTTGCTGCTTGTTGAGTGTGTGAAAGTCTCAAGGACTGTGGCAACTGGAAAACGAACAAAGGAAGCACACAGGGAACAAGGCAGCTACAAGCACATTGACCAAATATCTCTCTTCCTTCTCACACATAATGCACGTTTGAAAAAAATCCAAGTAAAGTATTGGATGTACGCATAAAGTGAATCAAGTCTCTCCACCTTTGTTGTTTAGTTGTCTTTCTGCTCAGGGTGACACAACTCTGAGAAGTCGTTTATTGAAAATGTTGGTATTTCAGCCTAACATCGCGACCAAGTTGTCTAAAATATATTACTTCCTGAATAAGCTGCACATAGTTCTTTGAACGCATTTTTGCCTCACAGAGAAGTTACGGGGGTGGGCTCTTCTCCCCACCCCCCCAAATATTTCCTTTATTGTGCTCTGAACTTCAGAGAAAGATGCAGGAGAGTAGCTGTGCATCAGCCAGGCCCCACGCTGGCTCTCCTCAGGGGTGGGGAGCAGGCACTCCAAAGCTATCCTGCATGGCAAGTGGGGTCTGTCCTAATTACTAACAGGCTGACTTCGCAGTCACCAAGCTATGTGGGGATCTGAAGATGATTAAGTCTCCCCTGACATCACTCCAAAAGACAGTAACTCAGCCTCCAGCTTTCCCTTCTTTCGTAGGTGAAGAAGGGCCACAGCTAACATCACTGCCTCTATAGTAAGGCCAAAAGCTAGAAGAGAAAGTGACAGCTAACCACACAAGCCTCACGGTATAAACTTCGTTCGTGAACATAAAGCATTCCTGAAGTACAATTAACATCCGCTGCTCCCAAAACTGCCAACATCCCATGATTTATCATTTAGTTTACTCACCACCATTTCAAAGCCTTATCTTCAAGAAAACAGGGCAGATGAGCAGTGTCTGTTGTCTCGGTTCAGTACTTGGATCTAGGTGCCTTCTCTATTAAAATCAAATGTGCCATCTATCATAGCTCTGAATTCAGTCTACACTTGGGGCGAGCTGGCTTCGTTTGCTAGGACTCCCCGTACCGACAATACTGCTGGAAGAGAGCAAGCTGGAAACCCCCAAACACAGCAATCTTCTCAGGCATATTCGTACAGCCTCGTTCACAGGTAAATGAAATGGACCTGTGTGATACGGGCAGACCATCACTTAGATATCTGGGAGGGACACCTGTTCAGCAGAGAAAACAGGCAAAAGCCGAGAATGGAGAAGACTTTGGCACACTGGATGAATTCTGTACAGTCACATCAAAGAATATTTCACAGGCAACCCAAAGGAAGTCAGCAGAAACTCCAGTAACTTAAAGAGTGGGAAACCACAATATAAGCTGTTGGCATTTACGGAAATTGCAAACATAAATCAAATACAGAAAATTGCACTTTTAAAAAGAATTTATTTATTTTTTAAATAAGCCATGCTTCCATAATCTAGACCATACACATGGCATAGGCAGAAAGATATTAATTTTCACCTTCTCATTCAGGGCGTACAATTTATGGTGTCATATTAAAAGGACATGAAACGAAGATAAGTGTCTAGCGCATGGCGCATTTTCTTTTAAGAAATAAATAACCATAGATAAGTCTCAATAAAAATAGCTAAGCAGAAGGCAGCGAAGAGAGGTTTGTCAAAGGTCTATAACGTTGTCAGTGAACTGCTGGTTCTCAAACTTTACTGAACATTTTCCAGCAGTGTACTTAGCATGTGACCTTTCTGTGGCTCCACAGTTTCCCCAACTGTTTTCATAGCTCATAAAACGTTTAGGAAGTGTTTATAAAAACTGCTTGAGGAAACCGTGCCACAAAGAACTTGAGCTTCACGTCTCAGCAGTCCAGCTTTGATTTAGTTCTCTTCGATGGGATTTAATTCTGCAAGTGCCCCACTAACATCTGCATGCGGGTCCTCTTGGGACAGCACTGAGACATAGTCCAGTTTTATGTATATTACTTGGCCAAGTTTCTCCAGCATGTGATGGTTGACTTGCCTCCCTCATGAAATCACACATGCGAGCGTTCCCCCCACATACACTAACTGATGGCCATTTTCAGAGATCTGACTGTGTTGGGAAGAGATATTATGTCATAAACACCATCGCAACATCTGCAATGGATCCTTTTGGAGCCTGACACATGAACCACCAAACCCAGAGAGCGCTCTCGCATCAGAAGCCCACAAGTGACAGTTCTTGACCTACTGCCTCATGAGTTTGCCCTGGCTCCTTCATGCATGCTCAAGCAGCCTGTTTGGATACACACAGCCAGAGAAGTGTCACCGATGAGCTCTCAGTATACATCTCTCTGGAGAACGTGAGGAAAGAGCAACAGCGAAACACAATCACGCAACAACGAGGTTTAAAACCAATATTTGACTACACTTAATTGACTGAAACCAACATCCATGGTGTTCTGGAGGAACTCTAGTCTTCAGCCACAGCCCTGTGACTTCCCGAGCCTCAGATATTAATAAGTGATTATTAGTAATTAACAAATATGTTTTGGATAGGGAACCTGTCCACAGGAAGACCCTCCACGGCTTTCCTGTGCTTTAGCTTTCAAGTAAAACACGACCAAAACATTCTACCAAACAAGAAATTGTGCGTAATATATTTTACTTAGAAATTAGGAAGACATCTCTGCTGACAAACCATTAGTGCTCCAGTTCACTAGTTTTAAACATAGTCATCTTTACCCACTTGTCAGTATGAATAACAAATGGAACATCACCTTGCAGGCTGATGGCCTCATCCACTACCTAAGCAGTCTTCTTACAAGAGTCAGTTAAATAAAAGGCATTTAAGACTTATTCACGTACCTACATTCATGATCCTAAACTAGTAACTAGGATAATTTGCAAAAAAACATCAACGCTATGCAAAAAATAAAAATAAAAAAATCCACAAAATACAGCAAAGATTTCGTTGTGTTTTACTGGTAGAGATTCAATATCCTCCTTTAAAGGATAAGAGAAGCACTATTTGTAATAAAAATAAATTATTGCATACACATAAAACTTTTAGCACATACTTTTGACAATAGAGCTTTTCCAGTTCAAGGCTGTTTTATGACACCAAAAAAAAATAATGTCATTCAATTCCAGGAATCACCTATGCGAATTCTGAGTGTCTAGTCAAGCGTGCACATTCTCACCCCTGTTAATTAATTATCCACTCCTAAGCAGTAAATAAGAAGCAGTCGTTACCCTGGAGGAAAACGCATGACATACATATCAGGTGTTAGACATAAAAAACAGCTTCAACTGGCTATTTGGTTCCCAGGCTTAGCTCGGGAATTAAAATGAAACAGTCAGTGGAAAACAGCTACCCTGTTCTAGCTCTGAGGACTGCAGGGCTCTTTTGGAGTCGCCAGACAACAAAATGGAGTATCTTTCCTTAGACTTCAAGGTATCACACAGCTCCAGTCATTTGGGTTTTGACTACATTTAGACAGCTAAAAAAGGAACAAGGAAAAGTGAGTGCCCTTCTTATGTAGTTTTGACTACATTTCAGAGTAATGATCAATCTCTGCTTGTAATATTCAGAATAAATTGTAAAATGCCTTGTAAATCCTTTTTTTTTTTTCTCCAAACCTGTTATTGGCTACCTTTTATCAACAAAGACCTCTCTGTAGTGCACACAATGCTTTTTTTTTTTTTTTGGAACTCTTTATTTGCCAAGCACCACCTACTTTATTTCATTATTTCTTCCCCATTAAAGAAAGAAACCCTACAACAATGCTCTAATTCCTCTCCACCTTAACTAGATGACCCAATCCAAATATTTCTTATTATCTTGATGGCTAAACAGAGACACAAGCCCTGAAGATCTGAGAAATAAGATCAAATCACAGAGGTCTGAACTGTAGCAAAGCATGACTTTTATTACTTATATGACTTGAAACTTCTTTCTCCAAGCAATTAGCCACATACTGTGCTACAGGTGGTTATACATTATTACAGTCTATATATTTGAGTACATCCTACAAATAACTTGTTTCACTCCACAGATCCGGCTTTTGTAATTGAAAGGGTGGCCAGCACACCCTTTAACAGCTGCAACACAAGTTATAGGTTAGGAAAATGAGTTTTTGTGTTCTTTGCAGTTGATAAGGGTAACCACAAAAGCATAACATAGAACGTCTATTTTGCCAGTACAGAGGAAATCAGAAAATAGGATGAAAGAAGGCTTCAGGATACTATTAAGTCCTTACTTATGGAAACCACAGAGAGAATATAACAGCCAATACCTTAGCATGTACAAATATACATAAGCTGATGGTCTCTGTGCCTAACACCCTTGCTAAACAGCAACCCAGTCTCAAGAGCCTTATTTCTTAATGGACAAAAAACAGGCAAAAATCACATCTGCCTTCTTCAGTGGGATAGAAAGGAAAGGCACACTATTTTCCAATAATTGAAAGCCTTAGACACAATTCCTGAAGGGGAGTGGTGGGGTGGGGGGGAGGAAGAGTCAACATGGAATCTTTAAGAACAAAACCCAAACCAACTGATCAAACAAACAAGAAAAAACACCACCACCATCAAAAAAATAAAAAAAAATACACACAAACTGCTCCGTAACTTTAAACACGTACGAACAAAATCATTCAGCAGACTCCCGTCTTTACAGTAATAGTATAAAGCAGCACAAGCAATGATTCCCATTAAAAAGGACCTCATTTGAGGTGGTAACCCTCTCTGTCCAGGATCCATTGCAGAGCTGTTTGCTTTGCTGCCCTCCTGTTTCCAGGGGATAGCATTGTCCAGATGTGCACATAACAGCGCTCTGGAAGTCTGTACTCACCACATCTTGTGAGTTGGTGCAGTTTTACTTTTTAAGTCATGTAATTACATCATAGGTGAAAGCACTGTAACACTAGCATCAAAGATGACACTTACCAAAACAATACAGCTTAATTTCTGATTTCTTAATTAAGAAAACATCTATTGGCAATGCTACCTTCCTCCCCCTATTACCCAACTCCAGCGCTGGCAGTCACCAAAGTAAATTGAATGTCACCAATTCCGTATCACCATCACATCATTGTTTGTTCACTTTACTGAGGATTAAAAATCTCTACTAATATAAAAATAAATATCACCTTCCATTTAAACATACGTTTGCTTGCAGTAGTTTAGATATCTGAATTTTATCTTTATGCTTCCTCAAAATATAACCCAACCTAAAACTGCTGGAAGGCAAAAGATACACAAAGCGTGCAATTTACTGTGCTCAGGAGGTGTAATTCTCTTTTCGGGGAGTTAAGCTACAGTCCTTCAATCATCATTGTCAAGCAGGAATGAAAGAGGTCATCAGCAAGAAACATTGCGAGACCTGGACAGCAATTCAGAAGAGCAAATGCTCTAGGAAGGCTCTTTGATAAAATACATGACTTTACAGTCATAGTGAGATCTTCACACTGCTCTGTAAGCTCCTCACTACGCTAGTGCAGATCAGTGATATGTGAATAATTATTTTTATTGCATGAGGAAGCCAAGGTCTGTTTAAGAAATCCCCCTTTATTTAGCTTCACAACACATTTGCTTTATTATTGTGCTGGTGTAGGCACACACACACACCCCTACAAAATTAATTCTCCATCATGCTGTAGCTACGCTAATAAGCTGTAGCTGAACAGCTTTATTTTAGAGGTAAAACAGTTGGAAGAAGATTTGTTTAAAGTAAATCAAGTACGTGACTAATAAGTGAAAGCTTTTAAACAAATCTTTTTCCAGGAGGTTGAAAACAGCACGGTTGAACACAGATGGGAGAGCGAGTAGCCTGGCAGAGCCAAAGCTGCCTGGGGTGCCACGCAGCAAGCAGCATTTCTGCAGAGCCAGCAGGACGAGCACAAACTCGGTTCCCCAGTGCACACTCGGCCCTATGTTCCTTTTACTCCACCCTGCCGGGGACCTGCCCTGCCCCTTAACAACTCCTGCAGAGCACGTATCGTTCCTCCACCTAATTGAACTGGCCAGCAGAGCAGTCCGACTTGTTGGCTTGAAGTCTGCCCAGCCGAGGAGCCTGTGACTGTGCTTGCAAGAAAGGTCATCAGTGTCTTAACGAGACCAAACCACCTTCCCACCACCTGAGCTGACAAAAGGACCGATCTTGTGCACTTGAGCAGAACTCAGAGCATTTTTTTTTTTTTTTTAATTATTTTTCAAAACATGCCATTTCTCAGCTGCGATGCATTTCTGTCATTAGCTTGGGAATCATCTTACAATTTTCTATCCCGTAAAAGTATGACTTCGCCACTGATGTAGAACAGGGTTACGTCTTTAACTGGATGGCAGCCCACTACTTAAAAGGCATCTTCCCTGGTTGACGCAGTTATGTTTCTGCCAGCCTTGGAGCACAGACAGCCCGCTCTCATGTGGTTTCACTTGTGCGTTTGTTTCCCCCTTTATTGCAGATTCCACACCTGAATATGTAATCTTCAATGGTGTTGTGCGTGCTTGGCCAGAACTAAAAAATTTTATGCTTCAGCCTCGCATTTCCCAATACATAGATGAATATGAAGGATTTACACACACACAGTACTTCTGACCTCCTGCTGTGAGTGGTATTTCAGCAAGATGTCCTTTTTTTGGCAGGAGTGGGGGAGAGGGGAAAGAGGGAATTCCCACCTTGTTGCAGTGGGTCCAGAACCTCAATAATTTAAGGTAAGATGACCAAATGACCAACAGAAGTGTCCCACGTGTAATATTTTTGCCAGGCTAGATCATTTTATCTCAAACTCTTCTTGCTGTGACTTCCACATATTTTATTATATAGTAAATCACAAAAGGATATCCAATTAAAAAAAAAATGTATATGTTTCCTAGGATTAGAGAGTACTTATATTTTTAGGAAAAACAACACAAACTGTCAGTGAAACTAAAAGGGCTCTGCACACTATTAAATCTAATACGATACCTAGAGAGCATCTCTCTTTTCACCAGAACAGATTTCTGTCCAAATACTTATGGATATAAAGCTGTCAGGCCAATAAACAAATTTAATTATAAAACAAGTCCAGTTCCTGTTCACGATTACAGTGGTATCAGAACAGATCAAACCTAACTTCAGTAAGTACCGAGTAACAAAAACAAAACATCACCCATTTATCCTCCTCCTACATTCCTGCGAGCTACTAAAACATCTGATCCTTTGACTACACCACTGTGTAATCAAAGAAACATCGTGCCACTGATTTCAGAATTGTCAGCCCTAATTAATTTATGAATCAGTTATTCTGGGAGGGGACTACAGGCCAAGAGAACATTCTCCTTACACTTGCTTGTATCCCTCTCAAGCGGCATGGCAACTCCAAAAGCAGAACTTCACGGGATTTTATGACTTGACTGTATGTTACACAAAGAAAACTTAAGTCACCTTTTATGAGTCCTCTGCCTGTAGAGGGGAAATGCCGTGTGATCCTGGCTTACCTTTGCTGGAGTCATTAAATGAGAAGCCAAAAAAAATCCAGGATAAGTTACAAGAGCTTTGAGAGAAGCTTCTCCCCAGAACAAAGAAGAGTTTTCTGATAAACCCCTCTGTCCTGAACAACAGAACAACACCACACCCACAGTGATTTACAGCACAAGCTTCAGTGTGAATATGTACAAGAAGTCCCAGTTCCGCAGTTACTTGTAAGGCTTCAAAAACAGGATCCCACAGAGCAAGCTTGTTCAGGTACAGCCAGAAATTGGAGTGGTATACAACAGCCGGGGCTTTGAACACCTGATCCCAGCATATTTGTGCATTCCAAACGTAGCAAGTTATTGCTTCCTGGCTGATGGCTAATACATCTGCATCTTTGCAGCGTGCCTGGGGGCACAGTTATAGGTCTCCAGCAGCATTTTAATAAGCTATTCTATACACATCTTTTCTGAATTCCGTTAAGAAATTTACCACAAAAGACACTCCCAGGAAATTACAGAGGGAGTGGGAAAGCAAAACAAAACAAAACAACTCCCACAGATGCTCCGCTGAGTCCCCTACTATCAACATAGCATTAAGGCTACACAGGATTAGCTCATGCTCAGGAGGGCTGAGACACACACCCAAAACAAAGCCGTGCACTGATGATGTTTTGTTCACCTTAAACATTTTCTGCAAGAATAAAAGCATCTTTAGGTAGAAGCCATGGAAAGGTGAGACAGTGAAGCAGCCGCATTGATGCCCACTGCTGGAGCTTGGCTGTTGTTCCAAGTGGCCCAGTTCAGCATTTTCTAGGATCAGACACACAATACAACAGCAATACGCTCACTAGTGCTCCACTGCTCCTGTGCATTAGAGTCCCACTGGCACAAAGGTACCTGCAGATTACACCCAGGGGACCCTCACTGGGCAAGGAGAATTGTTCTCACGCATTCACCTGCTCACAATGCTGACTTGAACACCAAACGTGCCTCCTGAAAGGAAGAGTTGGAATAACCACCAGGGGTTGATGTATTAGTCTTTTACTCAAATAGCTGTAAAAGAGGACCCTATTGCAAGACATAAACCTGTTTCTGAAGAAGTGGCCGTTCATCAAATGGTTAAGACAAAAAGCTATACCAAACTGAGCTGTCATGTCTGTCAGTGTTGATATTCAGGAGCTTATCACCTTGTGACAATTGCCTTTAATTCAAAAGCTGCCCATACTTCTTGCAAGCCAACAGGAAGTCTTAAGTTGGAAGAAGACACAAAGCAGACGTTTCAGGGCAATTCTGGAAGATCATGACCATATCTTCATTTCCACATCCACCTGCAGCATGCCAAACACATGGCCATGTCTGCTGTTACAGGATGTCAAACCTGTCTCGCCCACCAGAGCCTAACCCACAAGGCAGCAGGTGAGCACACGACTTCTTCACCTAAACACAGGCTAAGTCACACGTGGGCGCCAGGCTTGCCAGGGGAGCAGGGAGGCAATAAAGAATGGATGTTTGGGGTTTATGGTCTGGGTTTCTCCTCCTCCTTTCCCCAGCAAGCTCCGTAGTTGGAGTAAGGAATTAATTTGGGGGTTAGCACAAGGATAACTATCTTGTTTATTGACCGAAGAGCAGGATGTTTTCTTCATATATTCAGAACAGTTTGCTTGTACTGACATGTATGGAAGCACACAGTAGTCAAGTAAACGTGACTTGCCTGATGAGGAACAGCTCTCTTGCTGAGGACAGAAAGCAGTGTTTCTGGATATAAGGCTGATTTGCATGTTTCAGGGCTAGGAAAATCTGCGAGTCCTGCCCTCCCTGCATTGTCAAATGCTCTATTACAGCACAGGGCAAAGCAACTGAGAGTTAGCACGTACACTTAGGACTAAGACACTGAAACATGGGGGAAAGCTTTCCCCTAAAACTGTTACATTAGGAAAGTTTAAGGATTTTAGCAGCCAAGTGGGCAGAGATACCTGTACTTGTACTCAGGTGCTGTACAACTTGATCCTCACATCACCCTACCTGAACAACACATTGCTTCCTTGCTGTCCTGTAAGGGGTGAATTTCTGAGCATCAGACAGGCGCAGTCCTTTAATGCTAAACCCAAGACCCCAAGCTCCCTAGGATGGAAGTGGATTCTTTTATTTTCTTGAACATAATTAGATTTCAAGTTCCCTCCCTCAAAACCTAGAGGAAAAAAAAAATACAGATCAAAGAATCGGACTTAAAATATATAATGTGAGTGGGGATTTACTTTTTCCTCACAAAATATAACTAACAAAGATAACTAACAAATCAGAAATGAATTTTTGTCAGCCAAGATAAGCTTTCTAATGGTATAACCAGCTGAAAGTAGCAAACTACTGTATGCTACCTTTGCAGGTAAGAAAAAGTAAAACAATCCTCAAGGTCCTGCTGGTTTTGTACCCTTTTCTGCTCTTGCTGCCTTTTGACATAGGTATTTTCTGAATCAGTCTCCCAGAAGGCCCAGTCACAAGCACAAAACAGCCCTTCTGCTGGGGACCTTCCTTGCACATAGTGGCAATTAAGTAACTTGCAGTTCTTTGTTTTATTACTTTCTCTCAATCCACCAGCTTATTTTCTGCCTCCTGAACTGGAGCTTTGCAGCTGCTGGTATCACTAAACCACACTTGGCAAAGCTGGGGGAAAACTGCTGACCACCAAGAAAATAATCCATAGTTCCTCACCTAATATCACTTCTGAAATCCAGCAGAATTTTTGTTTTCATGTTTTATCTCCAGGACCCTTCAGGAGCCTCTGTAGCAGTAGGTAGAGAACCTCTAGGTCAGCTTGTACCCTTCCAGATGATAGATATCTCTTCAATTTATCAAATCTAATGAAGTGCTGGCTTCTGTTGGACTCTGGAAGTAAGGAGTTTTGGAGTTTGTAGATCTAGGTGGGAGGCAAGAAAATATCCCACCTACCTCTACCTTTGGAAGGCACGTAGGTGTTTACTTGGTAGTGCCCTTACGTTGGATCCCAAGGAAAGGACAAGGGGAAAATACCTGAAACTACAGACTACGTGGCGAATGACAACATTTAATATTAGTAAGGGATCTGACTCATGGAGAAAAACAGCAAAAAAAAAAAAAAAATGAAGCTATGAGAGAATAAAAGGAAACGAGTATGTTTACTCCATAGCAGTTACCACTAAAAGCATGGAAGTATTACTTTTTGACATACATGCAAGTTCCTCCTCAGCCTTAATCAAATCAAGTAAAGCTCCACTCCAGCTGAAAAATGCTGAACGATACCTGCAAGAGGAATGTTAGGACTATCCTCCTATTTAGGAAAAAATTGTTAAGTGAAGGAAGACTCAACAGCACAGATTCAAGTCATTGAAGAGGAAGCTATGAGCATTAAAAAGAGAGTAAAATCCATTCTAGGAATCCAACAATTCAGATGAGAATACTGAATTATTTTGAATTTAGCAAGGTTTGCCAATTCCAGGAACTAATGATTTTATTTTTTAAAAAAAAAAAAAACTTTAAATGGTAATGAAATTATCATTGCCCTAAGGATTTTCAGCTAATTTGCTCCTTTCACGATCATGTCAAGTATATAACACTTCTGAATAGCTTCCAGTTACTAAACACCAGCCTTTAAGATATGCAATTGCAGCCCTTTCCTTTGCACATGGGACTATAAGATTGAAAAGCCAACCCGCGACTCTCATTCCTTTTCTATCCTGCTTGCTTTTCCTATAGTCCTCATCCTTCCTGTGGCCTTTTGTTATACCATTTTATTAATGAAAGTAAAAACTATAACAAAATTAAAAACAAAAAAGAAAAGTAGGTACACAGTTTATTGGGTACAATATTTCCTTTTCTTAGTTACATAGCCTGGTTTCATGCTCACCCAAGGTTCTGAAGGAAAAGGAAACTTGGTGGTCTACCATCAGTCCCATGGCAGAGAGATGTTACATCACCAAAGCAAAACACATGATTCCACATAATCTGAAACGTATCTGCTGCCTCTCCACAGAGAAATGAAAGTTGACATGAATGGAAATTAAATTATCTCCTTCCCCAAGAGGTGGTCATCTTCCCAGGTCAGAGGTAGGCAAAGACAAAATGGAAGAGTTCACGTTTCATTGCTTGCACCACAGCTGTGACTAGACAGACAATATCTGTTTTTTCTATTTTTCCCCTTCCCTTTCTGACTTAGATTTTCCAAATATTCTTCAGAATAGAACTATTAAAATACAGAGGGGAAAAAATGCAGATTTAGGCAAAGCATTAGTTGTGGAAATGTGCTGAAATTGAAAATTGTGTGGTTTTGTATGAAGGAAGAGAATACTGTCACATAACCTCACTGAAACATATGGTTTGCGTTGATTCTCAAAAACCATAAATAAACATTAGGAAAATCATTATGAAATTTTTAAGAAATTGTTGGTGGGAATTGGAAAAGAAGAGACATGACAAAAGAGAGCAGACTGCCAGACTTGCAATTGCAAGCTAGCTGAGAATAGATACTTCTAAAAACAAGCTTATGTTTCACAAATATTTACAGTAGATGAAAAGCCTAAAGGCATTTAAGAAAAAAGCAGGAAGACAGCACAGTTACATCATTAAGGCCACCATGAAAATTTCTGGACTTCAATGAATTAGCAAACCCTGCTAAGGCCCCTTTCAGCAATTCCATCAGAATTCAAGTTTGGTGTTAACAGATGAGTTCTACTACATTTAAATGTACACACAAAACAACAAATGTAACAAACATTTAAATGCTTGGAATGTTAAAATAATCTGATTTTTTTCCTCAACACTGTGAACAAACGGTCTTCCAAATGACAAGTAATATGTCTTTAAAATTTATGCCATTTCATAAGTATTCAGAAGTAGGAAAAGCTCCACGACTTACCATGTTCCTGCTTATAAATTGCCCTTTTTAATTCAATGAAGTTGCAGAATTAAATATGTTGGCCTAAGATACTATGAATATGAATCCATTAATATTGTTCTATTTTTGCACCAGCCTAAGAGTCCTAAAATCTTCTGGGCAGCAGTAAGTCACAAAGAAATAGAAATGCAATTGCTTCTGGCTGGCTGTCTATGTTCTTCAATCATACCGAAATAGTTTTATCTATAAGGATGGGAACAGGTTCATTAAATATGTTCATTTTGCTGACTTGACTAAAGACAGGTCATATAAAACAAGACATGAATGATAAAGTAGCATAAGGGAATTGACTTCCTCATCCTTCACAACATCTAAGAAACAGGCCCTATATCTAAACCATTCCAGTTGGACAGACACAGTACTGAGATCTATTCCGTTTCCCTTTTGTTGCTTTAAATCTTGCCACTGATCTTTTAAAAGCACAAGTCTTAGAAGTCCTCAAAGATCTTGCTAGGAACACCACTGAACAGGGCTGGCAATCCTAGCTCTGTCCTGCACGTTTGCATTTCAGTCCTACTATTCAGGAGAGAAGTTTTGCCTACTCTCGTCGAAGATAATTTCAATTTTGTGCTGAGTTTATGTTACTGGCTAGCCTAACACTTGACCGCAGGGTTAGGAATATGCAAACACATCTTTACAGGAGCTGAGTTTGGGAGACTTCCAGGTCAGTGAGAAAACAGAAATGTAACTATGGCAAAAGAAATCTTCGTGGTAAGAGGTACTTAGTTTTCAAAGCTTGTTTCCCTGGAACCTTCATAAAAGAAAGGTTTTCAATAAAAGTGGTCAAAAGGAATTTGATTTTATTTTCCTTTTCCTACAGAGCACTAGGGTGAGAAGAGAGGATGTGCAGCCCATAACACTGAGCTCAGCTGCATGATTTGCTACAGTAGGCTTGTGATCATGTATGCAAACAGAGCCTGTCTAGCCATATATGTCTTGTCTTTGGGCCTTCCATGGGGAGAAGCTTGTGACAGCTCAGACAAATTCATGCCCTTTAACTAGGGATGCATTTCTGCCATTCTAAAACTATCAGTAGCAGTAATACCCAAGCCAACTGGAACATTGCAAGGGAGAATGAGCAATAGGCTTATCCCACCCTGAACGTTCCCCATGCAATGCCAAAACATGGCCAGGAACCACCTAGAGCCTCCGCTTCTATGGCAGTATAGCTGTTAGTTGTCATGATAGGTGGGTCTTATCCTTCTTATCCTGAATTTACTCTCTGGCATGAGATTGTTGATCCCGTGAGACTGGTTTTATGTTCAAAGCATTCTCAAAGCTTTGTTTCTTTTGTGGCACATTCTGTATCCATCAACATCAAGCCACAAACTCCATTTTTTCCTTGTTAATTATGCCTGTGCTGCTCTGCTCTGGCTTTGTTCATCGCAGAGCTTTGATAAATGAGCTTTCTGCCCTCATCATTCTGAGGACACAGAGAAAAGTCCCATCCAGTTCCAACTTACATGATGAAAATAAGGAAATGGGTTGGTTTTCATATTAGAAATTGATGAAGTGTGTGGGGAGGTGGGGAGAGAGAAAAGAAATTCCGGAATTAACCAGACCAGACCAGCAGCTCTGCCTTCCTGGAGCTGCTGGGTCAGCCAGCTCTGGCTATGCTTCCAACTATAAAACAACTTCTCAACTTGATTTTGGACCAGCACAGCTTTCCAGTTTGAAAGATGGTAAGGCTCCTCTTACTTGGATAACTTACTTCTTACGAGCACAGCGCATTTACAATTTAGTAATTGCACATTGCTGCATTGGGGCCACAAGACCACTAGGAGATGTCCTGACTTTGTGACAAGTTAATAGCAAACTGTTTAGACCTAGAATTTAATTTCTGTTCAGTGCTGTACTTTAGACAGCACAGCTAGTCTATCTCAGCTCAGTCTACTTCCATTGAGCTCAACAGAAAAAAAAGGCAGCCCGTAGCTTAGTTTTGCTAAGAACAGCATTGTGTGCCTCCCTCCAAGCCCAAAGGAAAAATACAGAAGAGAAAGGAGGGGAAAGGAAAAATGAGAAAAGGAGGGGAAAGGAAAAAGAACAGTCCTAGAAACACAAGCTGATGGTTACTCAGTTACAAACTAGGAACAAAGTTGTCATAAGGGTGCCAGCACCTGCTTTTCGTAGAGTAAGAAAACTCTGTGCTGTACTGGTACTAGCTACTAAAATTACCGTGGCTTGCACAGACTGATTGTAGGACAGCAAAGCAAGGAAAAAAAGAAAAAAAAAAGTGGTTTCAAATTGCTCTATGTAAACAGCTAAGATTTCTGGTTTATGCAGGTGTAATGTGACAAAACACGTTTAAATAGCAGTAGTCACCTGGCCACTTCTTTATGCCGATTCCTCTGTCACGTAGGCAGCACTGCTCACAAAAACGCCAGGCTCAGAGGTCAGCTGTAGGCCAGCTCTCTTCAAGCAAGTACAAAATAGCGGATTCCAGCTCTCTGCTCATCAGAAGTGGCATTTGCGAGGCAGTCCTTTTCTGTGCTCTTTGCCCAGGGCATGCTCAGAAGCAGGCGGCAGGGAACATCATATGCTGCAACACAGTCACGTCCAGAGCGCAGTAGCCCAATACCATGGGCTAAGAGGGAGCACATTTCTTTCACTTCTGATGTTAATTCTCTCGTTTTGCCTGTTTTCTATCAAACAAAACATCCTTCACTTTTCAGTAATAAATTACAGTGAAATGTATCCAATGGTACCTAGAGGGATAACCAGCTGTATTTAAGTTCACTTAATTTCTTTGTTCTCATGAAAACTTGTGAGTTTCAGGCATGGTCTGAATAAGGAAACAAAACAACTTGATTCAGAACCAGAACCTCAGTGTTCCCATGATTTGGCTCCTTTGTCCTTCTCCCATTTCTTTGTTTGCATCTGGTTTTTCAGCAGCAGGATGGCACGGCTTTCTCTTCTTTGCTAACAAAATCATCTTTACATGGGTTGAAAAAAAAGCAGTTTTCCTCTACACAAAGTTGCAAAGTGCTCCTAGCTGCTGGCTTCAGAGTTGGACGTCCATTGCAACCAAGGCAAGAAAAAATATCTTAAAGGTCAAATTCAAACTGGGTATTTTGGAGATGAAGCTTGTGGAATAAATTCTGCACTGAAATACACGTTGTATAATTTCTCAAGCCTAAACAGGCTCACCTGTACATGCACAGAGGTGAGACGTGATGCAAACTGTTCTGAAATAATTAAGAGAAAGATGTCGATTTGTAGAGAGACCAAAACAAACATCATTCCTGCCTGACCAACCCTTCTGAGAGTGCACACTTGGGTCAGTAGAGCCCCAAATATGTCTTGCCTCTCTCCTACCATTCCTCTTACACAATCACCAGTAGGGCAATCCTGCTGGCAGGGGCTAAGCATGTTCTCTGCCCCTTCAGCATACACATCAGTGCTCTCTGCACACGTGGACTTCTCCAACCTTACGCTTCGCACTCCTGACATATGCATCTTCTACTCTCATAAGCAGCTCTTGCACTGTAGAGTTTAGTCATCTGCATTACCCGTTGTTTTGGGACATGCTTTTTTCACTTTTCCTGCTTCATTTTACAAAACCTGCTTATTTTCATGTTGGTGATGCTTGGCTGCTCTCAACCTCTCCTCACCTATGGTGTCCCCACCACGAATGGGATACTTGAATATACGTATTTGGTGAGAATTAGCTAAATTGATTAAATACACATATGAAAAAATTACAGGCAGCAACAGATTAAGCTGATAAACATGGTGTCAGCTCAGCCATTCAATCCTTCTTGTCCCATTGCTTTTCTTCACGAGTTTATTAGACACACCTATTAGATGCCTATTCCAGGAGCAAGTGAAGAAGCAAAGCTGGAAGCTAGAAAATTATTACCTGTGCTAGCGTGAAGCTTTTCAAATTTTCTAAAAGACCATGGATAGTTTCAGGATATCTTATACTTACTTTTAAAGGCAAATAAATATACTGTTATTTTTTTCCCAAATATTTATTTGGAGGTTTGGCATTTCCTTATTTCACTTGAGCTCTGTCTTTAACATGTGAGAGAGCTCCAGCAGTTGAACAGATATCACTCCTACATCTTTATAGATATCACTCCTACATCTACAGAGAATAAGATCAGCTAGCCCATCAGTACAGCTAATCACAGGACCATTGGAAACTGCATAAAAAGTCAGAGCATTCATGTGCCTAAGCATCTATTTAAGCATCTTTCCTGGTGCCTGTGTCTTCTTTTTATATAGATACCTCAAAGGAAAGCCCCGGATTCACCCTACGCCTAAGAGAAGTGAGTGGAAAAAGTTGAAGGGAGGGTTCTTCCAAAATAAAAATAGTTTGTGGAGTGTGGTGACTTGTGTAACACGCCTTCTGTTTCACTGACATGCAAGCCAGGCACATCTGATATTCAGCTGTTTTTTTCCACACAAGATAGTAGGATTATATCAAACACTGTGTGGCTTGCCGCACCAAAAAGGGAGGTGTGCCACATGACTTTCATTTGACCAACATGAATAAACATGTCACTGAAAGCTTTTCTTAGGAAACATAGACTTCGTGAAATAAAAACCATATTTTGAAAGATAGCCCACAACAGAAGTCATGGGATCAGTGGCCTTTGCAGAACATGGAACGTTTTCTGGAATAACCATCACGGTGCAGACGTCTTCAGGACTGCCTAGCCGTTGGCCTTCAAGCTATGCCATGCATGGGGTTCAGATGCTCTGCCTTTGGCAGCCGGAGGAAGGTACCTTGAAAGCTCAACAAAACTGAAGTCCAGATCCAGCGAGTAGCTATTACTTTGCATGCTGGCAGAGGGCCAAATCGCGTTCATTTTACTCACAGGAGCCATCCAGCTGAGGTCAGCATGATGACTCACGCGAGCAGAGTGCACAGGACTTGGCACAAGGCGATGCAGAAATGCAGATGTGGAAACTACAGCCAGAGATGAACAACGAGGCTCGCAAGGCAAGAAAGGATTGGAGCTTGTTTCTGCTGACCTGCTCGTGCACTGAGACCCAACCAGACTATCGCAACTCCCTAACGGTAGACTTTATTGCTAGTGTGTTATTTATGGTTTCAATAACCTCTATCTCAAGAGCTCACCAGTTCAACAGGACCCACTGACATTTTCTGAGCACCTCCTGCAGTGTAGATCCAATTGTTAGGCCTTGAATAGCAAATGTCATTAAAGATTCGTGCTTCTCACAAACACACCTTGATATTAGTATTTCCCTACACCTGAGTACAGGAAACTCATTTTCCTAAAATATAATGCAGAATCCCAGACAGTTCTGAATAAAGGGTAGCCTTCCCATGCAGTTCCAGTTCTATTCCCTCCTATACTATAAATTAGGTATTAGATTTTTATTATTATATATATATATATAAGCAGCAAAATAGTGGAAACACTGAGCAGATGTATAAGTTTCTAGTATTTTTGTCAAATTCATGAATCTCCCCTCTTTGAGCAGATATTCTCAGATGGCTCAGCTTCATGTGTACTACGAAGGACCTGGAAGAATTGTATGCAAAAAAAATCTGAACAACTGCAATCTTAAATGAGTTTGCATTCCATTTGGAATAACTCATGGACAGCAGGTTGGAAACTCCACCAGTTTTGACTTGTGGAGTGTTCCTGTGATTTCTTTCTCTGAGGGCATATTTGGCTCTCCCCAAAGAGACCAGGGGTCCCACCCTACTTCAGATGGAGCACTAGATGCGAAGGTCACCTGCGCTATAGCTAGCTATGTCTGCTATTCCCATGAGCATACACTGCTTAAGTACTCCTTCCAGGTTCTTCCTTGACTGTGTTTTTTCCAGAACAACCCTCAGATGGGAGCTTCCAAACCACAGAAAAGGAAAACATTACAACCTAGTGCTGACTATAGATTGTGCTATCAGTCTGGGATGGAGAAAGAGAGACAAAGAGGATAAAAAGAAAAATAAGAGAACTTGGTACAGGGACATGGCCAGTTTCTACACAATTTAAACTCCAGATATAAAATACAGAAAAAGAGCATGAGAGTAGATCTGGGAAGAATGAACATGGCATTTATGGTATGAGGAGGAAAAGCCTTTTAACTAAACCAGAAGACTCAGTTGTAAATTAGATCAACCACATCTCATCAACATATTCTGACTCACCACAAAACTGGTATTCTATTCCATTTGAGGTTGCTGTTAAGTTTCTTCCATATAGAAACAATATTGTCCTAGTTTTAGCAGGGGGGTGATTATTAGCATCAAAATAAACAAGACAATAAGAGTTTTGTGTTAAAATTTCCCTACCACTAGACCAACTCATTACAAGTTCTGGGCTTTCTTTACATGATTACTTCAAGAAAGTAGTTGCATTGCTGACTTCACTCACGTCGTATCCTTGAGTGAATTTGGCCATTAGTTTGATTCATCATAGCAGCAACCTTAGCTGGCTTATACTATTTTGCACATTGCAGTGATGTGTTTGATGTCTGAGGGACTGACACTTAAATGTTCCACTGTAAGCTAACAAATGTTGGTTTAAGCAAGCAGAAGCAATAATGTTTTCAGCAATTGAAGGCACGCATACAAATATGTGTTTCTGAGTACATCTCCATTCTCATGTCCTCTTACTCCCTGCTTCCCCTTTTGAACCCCTACTTTCTCCTAGATCAATCAAGAACAAACCAGGGTTCCCAACCTGTCTGACCCTGAACAAGTCAGATCTCCATCTGCCCCTACACATGGAGCCTCCACGATCAGCTTATATACAGTTCACTCACGCATTTGTGCACCTGTATCATCATTTCTCAATCTTTTTGCTTCAGAAATCAGGGATGCAACAGGTAGAGCTATACATTTCTCTGGAGACCACCACTGGGATGTGAAACCTAGCCGACCCTGCCCAGGTTCTCAGCATGTCATTTGTCCTTGTCTGAAGGCTGTTTGGCACCTCAGGTGAGATGCTCTGGAGGCTGCCAGAAGTACTAGAAGTTCTTTCCAAATCCTGTCCCACTGTGGCACAGCCTTTCTGTCCCTAGCCCAATGGGGCTGCACTCACAGGTGGCAGAGGCCACCTGCTTCACCATACAGTGAGGGGCTGCTTCGTGAGTTAGCCACAGATAAAAGGAAACAAGTGTTCATGTATTAAACAGGGTGGAAAGCCTTTCTAATTCACTATTTTGAACATGGATTAGAGGTTTCCTACCTTATCTCAGCTTAACAACAAGTACAAGTATGTTAAATCAGAGGGGAAAACTGTTATGGCATTTCCCTGCAAAGGGGACTATATGAATTATTCCCTGTCCACCAAAGGTATCTCTATGCAGACACACACACATATTAATTTAAATTGGATTTAAATACCTATTTTAAATACCAGAGCATAGATTCCCTCCCAAACCATGCACACACATGGAGAAACTCAGCACCTCAATCACAAAATGGCTGGTAGAAACTGCTT
Source organism: Anas acuta (assembly GCF_963932015.1). Taxonomy (NCBI): domain Eukaryota; kingdom Metazoa; phylum Chordata; class Aves; order Anseriformes; family Anatidae; genus Anas; species Anas acuta. The sequence continues at coordinate 71,121,924 of NC_088982.1, read as the reverse complement.
GGATTTGACCATATTACAAGTACCTGAGAAACTTATTTGTGCCTGTGAAGTGTCATCAAGATCATCTTTTCCCATTAACTTCTAGTACTTGGTATGGAAGCTGACTCTGCAAAAAGTTCGCAGCAGTCTGTTTGCATTACCTGAGTAATTCTGGGCAAGCCTAATGAATTGAATTTAAGTGGACTTCTGAGATGCACGCTGAATGAGGTGGGGTTCTGCAGATGCCAAGTTACTCACAGCTCTGCATCAGTGAGCGCAGGCTGATTACAGGGTAATACAGTACAACACTAGCATCACACATCTTGCTTGTTTGATGGTTCAGCTCTTCTTCTGCAGCTGTAAAATAACCAAAGCACATCCTACCAGATTTCTTACAGGCCTCCTGCTTGCCATGTGAGGTCCAGGGAAGAGCCTTGAGCTGGTCCCAAAGAGCACTCCCCTAACCTAGCCCTAAGCAAAACTTATGCTGATTCTTCACACTGCAATCAATCCTTGTTTAGTTTTGTAGTCAAAGTACAACAGTGTCTGCCTTCTGTCAACTACAGAAAGCCATATGTGACATTGGGCACTGGAAAGCAGACAAGCTTTGTGTTTTCATAAGAAGTTACACCACGTACTTCAGGACATCACAGAAAGACAGGTTTGCTTAATGTTAATCAGGGACAGGGTTACATTCAGTTACACCAGAAGGATGAAGACTTGATTTAAGCCAGCCACTACAACACTGCTTCTTAACGTTTGACTCAAGTCCTGCAGCGACAGCACTTCTATTCAAGTGCTAAAGACTAGAAAGCATGTTTTGAACGTACAGAAGAATTTACCAAAAGAGACTTAAATTTCTGCTATTCTCTTTAAGGCTTCTCTGGAAACCATGGCTTTCCTAAATCTTTCCCTTTGTGCATCTGTGAAAGAAGACAGCAAATATTTCTGTAAAAATGGCAACGTCAATAGTCATTTGATCACATCTGCAGAGCTGGCAAACAGTTCAAATAGAAATAAAGCATCTTGGAAGGTCTGCAGGACCAGAGTCCTGCCAGTGACCATGCTAATACTTAACAGCATGACTGCTCTCGTGTCAGCACTTGGGTGATCCATGTTAGCGTTGCTGTTGCCACCTCTGTTTCTCCAGAGCAGTGCAATTTTGGCAAAGACAACTTTGCCAGCTTTTGTGAGCTAGTTCACAAGTAATTTAGGGAGAGCATTTCCAGCAAAATCCAACATGATCAAATCAGCTCTACTTCTTGGCATAATTAGCACACAGAACTAACCTTCCCATCCTGGGCAGCTTCAGCTACATCAGCTCCAATACCTGTGCAACTCCATACCAGCCCATTACCACTTCATATTAAGCCATCCTTTCTAGGGCAACCATACTCTTAACACTTTTTCTGGTCCAAAAATGTGGCTACGCTTGCCATTTTTTATTGCATGTAAAAAAGCAGCATCATTTCATCTTCCACTAACTGTTCTAAGAAGTTCGGAAAGTTCTTTTTTTTCCCTGCAGACATCTCCATCCTCTAAGACAAAGTACAAGAATAAACCCTTGTAAACGTTGCCTTTCATATTTATTGTGCTGTTCTAATTATCACAAAAATTCTTCCCAGTCTTTCAAACACCCTCCATATACCTTGCCTAAGAGCCACATGCTGTTGCTGACATCAGCATAAATTACATCTTTCTTGGTGGGAAATTATGCTATTTAGAAATTGAAGGCAACAATAATAAATTCAAGGAGAAAAACGCAAAAATTCTCCATGACCTTCCTGACAAACTGCTGTAATGGTCTGAAAACTGCAGATGTTTTTCCACTAAGTTTTTACAATGTTTATTTTGAAACGATCTTTTTTTTTTTTTAAATCATGTTGTTTTCCTGTTGTAATTTCTGTAAAGCAGATGTGACATCTTGGGCTTAAGGGCTTTAAGCTGATTTTGATGGCTTAGTCTTGACACTGTTCATGCAGCACAGAAAGGCCTCTTGCAGTGGAAAAAGGCCCGCTGTGTAAAGTGCACGATCACCTGGGAGGAAAGGGGTTGTCCTCACCATGTCGAGGACAGGGCTCTGACCTTGAATTTAGTAAAGAGGTCCATCTAAGGCTCAGTCCCACGTGGTTAATCCTCTGCAATTGGAAGGACACAATCGGCCATATCAACTGGCCTTACACATTTCCATTTTGAGCAGCCTAAGGCCATTTATAAACACCCATCAGGGTTACAGCAAAGCTGGGTTTGAGAACTGCAGGAACACGGATTCCAACTTTGAAAGCGTTTAAGAACTACTTCTTTCTCCTAAAAATCATAAATCTGTGGAAGAGTTACGACCTGGAGCAGATAGGTTAGCCTCTTGGATAGCCAAGTTACAGTCAGGACAGAACTACAGCTTTTTCCCCGTCATAAGTCCTCAGAAGAGGACGAGAAAAGCCATTGTCTGAATGTCCAGCTGGTGAGAATGATCAATGATCCTAAACGCCTTGTCTGCCTGCCAGTTAAGCTGCAAATGGTTTCAGTGAGGTGCTGAACAACCTCTTGTGTTTTTTCCATTCTGCATTCCCAGGTTTCACCGATGTCTACACAACAGGCATGCTGCACAAAACCAGGTGGATCGTACGCAGTGCTATGAGAATAATTACAACGACAAAGAAGCCGATTCTTTCTTCCTTTAAGGTCCTTCTTCCCTCTTCTTCAAGGCCCTCTCCACAGACTCCTACCCTTCAGAGCAGCTCCCCCCATGTAGGGAATTCTACTCGTGGCTGCTGTCCAGAATATTCTGTGATGAGGACAGGTGTGATTTCAGAATTAGCCACAGAGGTTTTAGCCAGTACCTAAAATTAACATTTACCTGCACCTTCCATCTCACTCACCTCATCTGTGGCCCTTCAGATGACACAAAAGCACCATGAAAGCCCACCCCCAAGGAGACACTCATGTCAAGAGCATTCAACAGCTACATACTGTTGACTTGCTCAGGTGCTGGGAAATTCCCCATTTACCTGCAATCAAGCCAGGAAACCTCTCCATTTTCCCAGGAACTTAGATCCCTGGACAAAAGATGATCGGCTATTTTTCTCCTGATTCCTAATTAACTTTTGGAAAGTCACCTTCCATACTTAATGATACCATGCAAGCCTACGCATCCACAGAAAGCCTGTGTTCAGAATTCCCAAGGGGAAAAACAAAGCTGCATGCTATGCATTTATGATTTCGGATTACTGTGCTGCTAGAAGGTAGACAGGAAAACAAATACTTCAGAGCTCATGAGTAAACGCTGCGAGATGTTTTAAGTGAAAGGAGACTGCCATTTAGTGCCAGTCACATGCTGCTCATAAAGCGAAATACATTTAAAAAACACTCATTAATCATTCCCAGCATGCTGGGAACCTCCAAACAGATGTTCATTGCAGGACAGATCATGTGGTTCAGATGTCCCTCAGTCATCTGCTTTGGCCTCTTCAGGGACAACGTGGTGTTTTATAGCGCTGCCTCAGAGAACTTGGGAAAGGGGAGTGAACATTACTACACGTTAAATACAGTTCCAGAAACAGACTTACATACCTTATGTAGGCAAAATAAAACACAAATAACGACAGATATCTGTCTCGGGCCCTCAGCCACTCATCACTATGGCATCTTTTCCCAACTAAGATAACAAATAGTACAGAAACATTAAGAATTAAGAACGAGAATTTCAGAGCTGCCTGGATGATTTAGATACCAGGTAATTTCTGAACTGCTGGGCAGCTCAAATGTTGCCCAGAAATTCCTACTGATGGCTCAAAGGCCATACAGAAAGCTAAGACCCACGGCAAACTATTGCCATAAGAAGGCTCTGGGAACTCAAATGGTAAGCTAACCGAGGAAGGTGAGCAATAAACCCTGAATGAAGGCTTACTTGATTTTTCCAGTATAAATCTAGCTTTTAGTCTTACAAATGTTCACAAGGAAGCTGTGCAGTGTGGGTTGGTGAGACCATGCCTTCCGCTCTTTACTTGACTAAATGCTACCCATCAAATCTTTTGCTCAAAAAATCCCTCTTATTGATGTTTGGCTATCCTAACTCAAATCTTTATGACAGTATTTTATTCCTTTTGCACCTTGAGCCAAACAGAGAGAAGCCAGCAAACAACGCAGCCCTACAAGGCACAAATAAGGCAATTCTATAATCAATCCAAGCCTCAGTCTCCCTGAAGGCTGTTCTCTCCGAGCTGTTCAAATATTGAATAACCCTAGAATATAATTACCCCTTGTATCCGATCACGTGCCAAACTTAAACTAACCCAAGCATTGTAATATAATATAGTTCCTTGAACCAGCTAAACTTTCCAATTGTTTATATCTCCGCCATATGGAGAAAGACCACCCAAACACAGTAGCAGGTGAAGGTTAACGTCACTGCTCAGCAAAAAGGAAGGTCCTAGAGAAGATGCTAGGTATAACACGGCAGGTAAGGTGCTTTAGTGCCACACAGGTGCCAGAAGATTTGTGCTTTATCCTGTTCTGAGCCCCTGGCAGCCGTATGAAAAGCTGTCACATAACCTGTCTGGCCATGACTCAGTACTTTCTTCATGAGGTGACTTCACTAAAATGTACGTGTTGCCTGAAGATTTTCTGTGGTTGGAAGAGAAATGCAATCCTTTACTACAATATAACTGGATTTTACTTTCAGAGACTGGAATTTTCTGTATTGAGCATGACAAAAGGAGAACACTATTCCCAAACAGTCACAGATATTTTTCGCTTGCGCAAAATGTAACCTTACAGCTTAAGTTTAAAGTTTGGAAGTTTAAATAAAGGAAAGCTTTCCATTCACTAAATCTGATGCCAGTAAATATCCTTATATTTTACAAGCACTGAATAACGTTTCAAATCAAGAGATGTTATTTGAACCTGGGAATACCACCTGCTATTAAAGACTTTTTGTTTTCCAGATAAACATCCAACTTTGAAACATGTAGAAGTAAGAAAACACTAAATAATCTGTTCAAACAAAAAAATAAGTTACTTTCATAGATACCTTTTCAAAAAGTGTTTTAAGACCATGTGGGGAACAGCTGATGAATTTAACAGGCTATTTTTTTAATATGGGTCATATTAAGGACTAAGGGTCTCTTAAAAAAAAAAAGAAAAAAAAGTCGGCGCCCACTAAGCTTAGAATATGGTATTTCCTGGCTGTTTCAGTTCAGATCGGTATCAGTCCAATTTTCCCTGCATTTTCCACTCTACAGCCTTTCCCCAGCCATTGTCTGGAACACAAGGTAAGACAAAGCGTGAAATGGGTTTTCCATATGGACTGAAAAACACACCACCAACCTTTCAGTTTAAGTGAGGGAAGTGATGTTATCATTTACTGTTGATAGACAAGAGAGAACCAGAGTCTCCCAGCTTCTGACCCCAGTGGTCTAGAAACACATCTTCAGACAAGTCGGTCTCATCTTGGTCCCCCAAAAGTAGTTAACTACCAAACTTTCAGAGTAGTTATGGGTTCACACCGTGACCCAAAAAGCACGTCCTATTATGTGGCTTGCTGGTCCAGCATTTTAACTTTCCTGCTTTATTTCCAGACTATGAAATCTGGACAGAAACATGTAACAAGAGGGCAAAACGAACTACTGTAAGATCAGGCATAGGATTTCCCAAAATAACTTTTAGATGTCTAAAGTGAGATTCCTAAATACCTTCTGTGCAACTCTGACCTTAGTTTCTTTTTAGGCTGATAGGGACTGAAATTCAAGTTTGGCTCTACTAGCTTTTTTTTTTTTTTTTGGCCATTCATTCTGAAGCACTGAGACTTGCTAGGAATCCTTGACGTGTTAGGAGAAGGACAGGGAGAACCAAAGGGTAAACCCAAACAACATCTGAGCCAGCAGCAAAAATCATCTGGTAGAAGATGGGGCTGGGGGAGCCTCTGCCTCTTGGCTCGAAGGAGTACTTGACCAGTACTGCACTTGGTCCTTCTGTGTGGTACTGGTCAGCAGATCATGCTGCTGAAAAACCTGTAAACTGGTAGACCAAAGTCAAGAGGTTTGAGGGGAATTCACATACAAGAGCGTACGCTCAAGTTTATCACACTGATACTACCAGCTAAGTCTCAGAAGGATCCTACAAATTCTTATTATTTCAGCCTTCTAGAGGGAAGAGAAATGACAAATAAGATACATTCAGCAGAATAAGCCTCGACCTATCTACAAGCCTCCACTGTAGAGAAGACATTACTACAATAAAGAGCCATCCCACTTGGACAGCTGATGAAGGGATACTGGACTGAGTTAAATAGAGGGAGGGATTATCCTACACTTTGCAGGCTTTTAAGTCACTAAAAGCACTTTATAAATTCCTCTGGCACCAGGAGCTACATAAGGAAAACATAAGTTGGTCTGTACGAACATACGGTTTTTTAAAGCTTTCAAGGAAAGCTCAAAATCAGCGCTTATAATACGTTTCCAATAAAAGAAGAGATAAAAAGAGGAGAAGAGATTTTTGTATGCAACAGCCCATACAACAATCCTCTCTAACAGCTCATTTCAAACCAGCTGTACCCTCTGAAAGGATTTGCTAGACTTACACAGGCTATTTTTCAAAGGCCACGGAACCAAGTTGCAGGTGATGGGATTGGCAGTTGGTGTAATTTCACATCAGTGCATTATAAAACAAAAATCCCAACGAAGCACAAGCCCAAAAGACCCACACTTATCTTTGCAACAAAGAACCTCGGTTTTTCAGTTCTACCTTCTGTACAGCCCTCGGTTGACTGCACTACCTCGAGCATCACATGCCATCGGAGAGCTGACAAATGCATTTTTGAAGTTTGTAAAAATAGCTGAAAAAAATAAAATAAATAAGTTATTTGGATTTCTGCAGGACAGTTCTAATCTGACATTTTGTTTGCCTGCTTTTTGTCATACAAAATAAGCCTCAGCTGCCACCACTGACTGCATGTAACAAAGAGGCTGGATTTTGCTTTGTTTAAACACAAAGTTACACCAAACTGCTTTAAGCCACTCTACAATTTAGTGGCATTTATCCTCTCTGTGCCTGCTGGAAACACATTAACGCCACAATTAGGGCTGTCAAATGACTTGCTACTCATTAGCTAAGAGAAACAGAAGCAAATTTGAATTGTATTTAAATCGACTGCTTGTTGTGTATTGAAGGTAAGCCAGCTATTCTCATCAGTGGGAGACCATCAGTGTCTACAGACATAAATAAATATGCACAGAAATGTTTATTTATGAACAAATGCATCAACCTTGACACAAAGATCTCTCTGAGAAGGTTGCCGACAGACACCAACTATCCTTCTAACCCTGAAAGAAGCAAACCCTGTGGCCACAGTGCTATTTTCAATTCTCCATCTTCAACACTACCCCTAGTTATGTGTTTGTACAGATGTGATCAGGTGTAAAATTTAAGAAGGAAGATAGGTAACTCTCAGTGCCAAAGCCCAAAAGATTCTTAAGTGGCAACTGAGGGTAAACTGAGCTAATATGGCTGGAAACGTCAGTCAATTGTTTTGATGTAAACACTCTGCTTAAAGAAGCACTGGATTTCTACTCAGAAGAGAGCTACATGGTGGAGTAAAGAGCATTCAGACAATGTGTGATCAAATAAAAATCAATGAGTAAACTAGAACATCACTATTAATGAAAAAACAAACAAATAACAAAAAAAACAACTGAGATGCAAGTAGGTCATCTTTCACTCATCTTACAAATTTCTCGAGCTGTCATCCAAACAGCACATAATCAGGAGTGCTCTGTTTTAGAAACGTAGACTCCGAGAGGGAGGACATTCTAATATTTCGAAAACCGGCCAAGATTTGCAAATATGGGTTTGATTTCTTGCTTTCACAAAGGTTTCCAGTGTATCTTGGATTATATTACCAAAGGGATTCCAAAAAAGTCAAAAAATCAAACTTGGTAACAAATTTAGCATCAAATTTTCAAAGAGCGGCTGCTTAACTTGGAAGCATCTAAGCCCAGCAGCATCTGTGTTTTCCACCTTCCATTTAATGAAATAAGCAGCTCTCAGTTCTGGAGTACAACCACAGCATCCCAGCCTTACTAGTGACGAACAGCTCTCTTGCAGCCAGCTTCGATGGTGAATCCCAGAGGGACTCTCCCTGGCTGGAGGCTGGGCAGCAGACTCCCACTGCAGTCCCAGTTACCCACTGGGAACGCTCCAGTTGCTTATGCTGGGGACAGGACACACACACACACACAACTGCCTTGCTACAGGCATGCAACAAAAGCAAACCGTGTGCATGCTTGGACTGCAATTGTCACATCAGCTCTCTTGTGTGTCCCTCACTTTCACACTGCTCTCTTTGAGAAAGCAAGCACAGTCCAGGCAAGATGCTTACTAGACTCTTTGCTAAGAGGGTCACGCTACACACATTGAAAATAACCCCATTTGGGACTGGCTAGAGGTACTAAAAGGCCTTGTACAGCAAGCATTTAAGAGCTTTTCTAGGTCATGGACCATGAGGAGAACAAGCCCCAGGGACTGCAGCTTTTTCTAGCGAAGGAAAACCTCTCTGTTACATGGAAACGTCCTGACAGTTTGGCACACCTGTACTTAAGGTCTTTAGTGAATAACACCACCACACAGTGAAATGTGTTTTCTATTGTGTTACATAGGGCCAATATTTAGATTAATTTTACTTGACATTTTCCACTTCATATCATTACTTTTTTTCATCAAAATGGAAAACAAGTAATAAGGCAGATTCCCCTGAGAAACATTTTTCTAGTGTGAAGAATTTGTATCAGGGATCCCGGCCAACATAAAAATTTAGAATAAAACAATCAAATGCAATTTCACCTGTAGCTTTCTTCCCATCCCATCCTCAGTCTGCTGAACACAGTCCTGGTTTTCCATTTTCTCCTCCTCTGTGCCATTGGGGGTGCCCTGTGACCCACTGTGTTAGGGGAACAAACGAGCTCCTGGTTTGATGGGGTTTGCTTTATCTGTCCTTCAGACCTTGCGAGGCTTTAACTGCAGTTCACAGGGAACATAATCCTCTATCACTAACCCGTTCCAGTTTTACAGTTGAAGTAGAAATAAACAAGAAGCTGAAGAACTATAATGAAAATAAGATTTCTCTTCAACTTCTACCATTATCTCAGGACTCCCTTCATTACTACCAGTGTTGAAGCCTCTGTAGGAAAACTGGCAGTCAGCAGTTTTTTCTTTACATGGAATGACCCTCTCCAAACTCCCCTGCTATCTGACAACCACAAAAGGAAGAACCAATCTCACTAGGCTAAACTGAAGGCCTGAACGTGGACATGCAGTAGTAATGGAGGACTCTAAGGAGCTAGTAACAGAAATGCCAATTAAAGACTGGCATTTATTTCTGAGTCACTGGAACTCCAATGCAACTGACTTTTTTTTTTTAGGTTAGTTATTGATGACACTAATACCATTTGAATGGAAAGGATAGAAAGGATATTGATATATTGATTTTGGTTTTGCTCACCTAGAGTAAATCCAGACGTACTTGCAAAATTAAAGTACGGTCCATGTGCCCGGACTCCTTTGGATGGAAAGGAGTGAGCAGTGATGGCACATCTCATTCTACCCCACACAGACATGAAACCAGCCAACTACACACACACACTATGGTACAGTAACTTGAAAGCACTCCGAAGACCTGCCTGCAGTTTAGATATAGATTTAGCACTGTAGAGGGATAATTTCATCAAGGAGGAACCGGTGTAACCATACCCAGTCATACTCAGAAGGGCTACAGATGCTATAAGTACAGTTCATCCTCGCTGTTCATCCACGGGTGAAAAAAATATAGTTATGAGCTGATAAAATGATTGACTGGATGCTTTGACACTTCAGTTGAAGTGCTGCCAGCAGTTCATCTTTAACATTCAGTTCCTACTGTTTTCATCTATGCAGTTTTACGTCTTAACACAAGTTAATTTTTCTTTATATAATAGTGACACATCCTAGTGCAAAATACATCTCAGAATAATGTTATATGTTTAGAATAGGTTTTGAGAAAAGCACTTAGAGTTATTACAGGAATAGGCAACTCCTCCCTAAACTCAGATTGAAGAAAGATTGAAAGTTCACGTTGAAAGGGAAGAGAAAGAAGAAATACAATCAAGTTTTCAAAATAGCACCTAAACTACAAAAGAGACTTAAAATTAGTAGTACCCTACTTCAGAGCACAACAGAGATGAAGGCCATGGCAAGATGAAGGCATTCATGCCCTACTTTAACATGCAATAGAGTTGTTGTTTGTTGTTTTTTTTTCATTGTCCTCTTAATCTGGTATTATTCATGAAAGAAGACAGAATACCAGACTACAGAGATCCCAGGCCTATTTCTAAGTCAGGTGGCCATTTCATTGTGCTTCTGTGTGACAGCTTTCTACAGCAGAAAAAAAAAAAAAAGCATTTGGTCATACTTTTGTACATGCACAAATCATTAAGATTTTTACTTACACTTTATACATACTAATTAGCCACAAACAGTCCCACACAAGCCATGATCAAGAACAGAATACTCTCGCTTAAAAAAAAAAAAATCTCCTTTGAGCTATCAGCAACTCAAGGACATGCCAGGAAGTGGTTATTTAAACAGTTTTCTGATCTTCAGCAAGAAGCTTGCTGCTAAGTGAAAAAGAATGTATGAGCACAAAGGCAGCAGTGCTTTGTGTTACGGTTGTGAGAAGGAACGGACCTTCCCATCCCTTCCTTTTCAGTGAAGCCTTGTCTACACTACGTGCAGTCCAGAAGGGAACGTCTCTGCCATTGGTGTGTTAAGGATCCTTTTCCACAAATTATTCCCTTACCTGATTTATCTTATTGTTGAAATCTTATCTTTATCTTATTGCTGGTTATGCTAGTCTAATTTCACTTTGAATTTCGGGGAGTTTTTCTGCCTGCCAAATGGACTCGTTGCTTCGCAGCACTACTTGAAACTCAGCCCCAACAATACAAAGAAGGTTCCTAAAATAAACCATGAGCTCTTGCAAGTCAGTGACAGAATGAGATGAGATCTCTGTCCTCTTCCAACTTCTTGATCAGCTCTCTGCACTCCGCAATGAAGATGAATGAAATAAAAACTAATGGTTTAAAGCACGTTACCCACAGTTGCAGAGAAAAAAAAATATAGAAAGACCAAATCTAAGAGAAAAGGCACTATTCATAGCAGATCAGACTCTAATGTCCTGACGGTGGGTCAACAGGACAAGCCTTTCAGCTGGGCACCCCCAGAGGAAACTAAAACTTACGCCCTTTTAGCTGAATGGTAACAGAAGCTTGGTTTTGCTTTACATACATTTTAAACTATGAAGATGTTCTGAAGCAAGGGGTTATTCATAACTAGTCCTGGTCAACTTCCTTAATTCACATGTTACTCAAACAGCTAATCTGGTGGCTGTGTTTCAAAGGACTTTGTGTGTACACAGCTTTATCAAGGGTACATTTCAGTAGCATCACTAACATTTGGCTATGCTGCAGGATAAAGAAATAAAATAGAAGCAAAGAAAAGTCTTGAGAGCAAACTGCAAGTTAAAATCAGTAGGTATGATGCTAATAATGATGTTCTAAACAACTCATGGAGCCACAAAAGGGATACAGAAAAAGTGAATTTTTGAAGGATGCAACATCTGGTATAATTTTTGGAATCCACACCCCTCCTCCCCGCAACCACTAGTACAATGTGTAGAACAAATACAACAAAAACATAAAGCTGGGGCAAATATTTGTTGAAGAAGGAAAGTAACACCACAGAAAGAGATGAGTTCAGCTATTCAAGACCTTTGCTATTAGCTGTTACCTTCAGATGACTTGGATTTCTTCAAATCAGAACTTTAGGAGTTCTTGTAATTTTACCAAAGTATCTTTAACAATACTCTCTTACATCTTTACAGAACTAAATGAAAATAAGCTGCATAATGTCAAGTTTCAGTTAACTGCTGTATCGAGTTCACAAAGCTACCTTTTAAAAGCAATCAGGAATTCCTTTTAAGGTTTTCACTCGAAGCTTTGCTGCCTTTTTGTTTCTCAAAAGATTTAAGAAAAGTGAGTGAGGGTCAAAGCGGGGAGGTAAAGCTAAATAGTGATGCAGTAATTCATTTTCTCTCAGCTAGGAAAGTTGCCTGGTGAATCTTTCAGCAATACGGGAACATTGGCACAAGTCTTTCTTATCCCCTGAGAGAGTCATCTGGATTATATCCTCTCTAGCAGTGGGATTAAACCACTTGTAAAGAAAGAGATCTCTTTTTATTAGTTTTCTTTATTTATTTAAAGAAAACAACTTTAAAACTAGCCCCATAAAAAAAGAGGAACTTTTGTGTGGGTTTCTCAGGGCTCAGAATGAACTTTACAAGTTCTTCAGAAGAAAAAACTGGTTTGCTTTATATTTTCAATATGTTGCAAGAGTCCTACCGCGGGCCTGATCATGACACTCCTCTGGTGTGAAATTACTACAGGGTGACTCCACTGATAGTTTTGCAAGTACAAGAACAGGGGGTCCTATATCTGAGGTCTCCCAAAAAGACCTTTAAATTAATGCACTGAAAAAGGGTCTTAGCCCTAATCAGTATTACCCCAGCACAAGAATAACACTAAAATCAAATAAATCACCGCACTGGAGATTTCTTCAACACTGATCTATGCTCAATATCAAGAGTTTGTTTTTTTTTTTCCACCTCTACAACTTCAAGTGAAAAGCAATGATTTTGGGTACAGATTAAGCTCACCTTTGAGTAGGCTTTGGGATGTCTATAACCCTGGAAGACAGAAGTTTATTGCTCCTACTCTGCTCTTAATGTTGGTTTTCACAGGGCCCATGGGAGATCCTTTGACAGCAAGCAGGTTGCAAAGCAGCTCGAAAAGCAGCTCTGATCAGAGTCACTTGGAGGTTGCCACATACTGCACGTGGGGTGAGACAGCATCCCATTCAAGTTTTTGGTGTTTTCTGCCACCAGAGGTTTTACGTTTTGATAAATAAAAAGCACAGGATTAAGACATAAACAGCATGGAAGAAAAAAAAAGAAAGAAAAAACAACCCAAGGTTGGTCCTTCAGCAGCAGAGTGGAACTGAGGGCACATATACTACGCAGCCACGTGAAGAAACCATATAAGAAGTTTTGGATACACAAGATGCTGTAGTTACAGTGATGGTTAGGAACCCAGCAGTGGCACAGGGACCCAGGTGTGCAGAGTAACTCAGAGCATTACAGCAAACTTTGCAGAGCATTTCGAACATCCATTCTTCACAGACTGACTTTTCACATCTCTGCCTCCTCTGGTAGATGTCCCTGCACACCCCCTTGGCCAGCCACAACTGCCCTGAAAGCACCCAGCAGCCTCTCCTGATCTAACACACTGCTCACACCGCAGCCAGCAAGGCACTCGGAAATCAGCTCAGCCCTTTGCTCTCCATACAGACCAAGTGATTGAGATGTTTCTGAGCTACCTTTGGCACCATTTTCTGAGTACATGCAAACCATCCTCCCCACTGCTCCAGACTGTATCCTGACACTTGATTAATTCCTGACGCAGCCATCTGCTTCATTAATCTCTCCTCCTGTCATTATTTTACAGCCATCGCTTATCTGCATGTCAGATAATTCAACACTTTCTTATGAGTTACTCGTGGACTCTTCTCCAAAATTATTTCTTCTCATTTGAGCACGTTCTGTTTGCTCGTATTGAACGGGTCAGCGAAGGGTTTCACATCAGTGTCAATGAGTTCACAGAAGATATCCAAATGGAGAGCAAATTGTTTTCATTTGCTTCTCGCTGTGTTTGTCAAAGGATACTGAGTCAGTTTGGAAATGCCGTAATCATATTTCACGTGCACAATGTTAGAATAAGTTAGAATGATACAAAGCAACAAGGGGCTATTTTACCTTAATATTTTAGGATGAGATTTATGGTAATTTATGACAAGATTATTTGTAAGAATGAAAGTTATAAAGATAAGGAATTAATCCAGACATTCTATATTGAAAACGAGGTTGCTGGACCCAGTTTTAGATGTATTTTAATTCCATGTAAAACCCACTAACTCCTTTGCTTTCTTCTCAGATGTTAGCTGCCCAGCAGTCACTATTATCAAAACAATTGTATTTTAAGTCCTAAAGAGGTACGCTCTTGGGCAAAAATGGAAAGAAAGACAACACGTCTCTGTTCTGTTCCACCAAAGTTTGCTTTGGATGACAAGTTGTCATGTGTCTTGCAACCACAAACTTTTATCGCTGTAATTTTTTTCACTAAAGTTGTGAAATACACTGGAACGGAATTCTGTATTGCCCATGGATGTTAAGCTTGCCTGCTTGGCACAGTAACTGGGGAAAGGACACACGAAATATGCTCACTTACTGCATTTGCCACAGTGCACAAAGCTGAATTTAAGTGGCAAGTCAGTATTCTTAAACTAGAGAATTAATGCCTGCCTTATGATTTTCATTAGAGCAGAACACAAGTCTTTGAGGCAAAAGGCTTCCTCCATCTGTGAAAAAGAGAAATTCCTCTTCAGAGAGACAGTCTCTGTGCTCAGGCACTGGGCTTCAGCTTTGATACAGCTCGCTATCTTTTCACCCTAATGCAATGCTCTTCTAATTAATCTTTGATATAAGTTTAGAATCATAGAATGCATAAAATGAACAACACATTTGGTGAGCAACGTTTTTGCACCTCTCAGTACCTCTCCAAATATCATTATAATATTCTGGTTATTCATGAATTAAAGTACCTTGAAGTAAAGGGAAGGGAGGCTAGATGCAAGATGTTATACACACCTGTCCCAAATTGTCATACACTGTTTCTTCAGCAATGAACACAGAGTGACCTGCTAATCAAACTAGTATTAGAAACACCAATACAATGTAGGTTAAAAAAAACAGAAGTCAGGAAATACCAAAGTTAAGTTCAACCATGCTACCTTAACACATCTTTAATATACTCTTCATCTGAAACAACAATGGATATTGATTTTATTTTTTTTATTTTTTTTTTACTATTTGTTTGGCAACACATTTCATTCTTTTACCTCTCTTAGTGGTGAATGCTTTTGACAACAGACACTTGGCTGAGAAGCTAGAAATCAAACTGAGTACTGCTTTAAGAGGTAACAGACGGCACCTTAATCTTCCAACAAAAGAAGATGCTATCTTTACAGTGCAGCAGAGGATCTGCCTCCCAGAGCACGTCTCATCCTTTGTGCCAGTTACTGGTTTGCGCTGTTTCAGGACCCAGCGTTCCCACCTAAAGCCAAGTTGTCTACAGATGAAACCGAACCACTGCCTGTAAAGTAAAATCAGCAGGGAAGTTGGTCCTTTGACTTTCAGGATAATAGAAGCAATTGTAAGTCATCAGAAAAGACCTGTCTTTTCCTCTGTAATGGGAAGGCTACACACCACTTGGCTGTTAGGTTGCAAACAGCCATTTGAGCACAGGCACTTAGAAAAGTGAATAAGAAGTTAGAGGAATCCCAGATCGGTTTTGTTGGGTGGCCAGATAAAGTCCTATTTTCCACCAGACAAGTCAAAAGTGAGATCAGAAACAAACAAACAAAAAAGGCCAGCCTGACTTATATGCCAAAAAAAAAGCATTCTGCTAGTCAAATTATCGCCTCTGTTGTGATTCCATCTCCATGGTTGTTCTAAGAGTTTACCCTGCTGCACACAAGTGAGTGGGCAGATGCTGTAGCAGTTACCACTCACAAACAGCTAGAAGCTGCTTCTCACCTGCCTTTGCAATCTCAGTTCTCTAAGGTCTGAAAACATTTTTTTTAAAAGTCATAAAAGCACCATCATTTTTGTCACCGCAGCAGTCGGATCTGAGTACAGATGGACAGCAAAACCTCCATGACGAACCAGGACTGCTAATAAAACACTTGAATTTTACAGTATCTCAGTACAAACCTGAGGTGGGACAGGAACAGTAACACATTTGTCTTTGCTTCCCCCTTCAGGCAAGCTGTGAAGAAATCTTTCTAAGCATTTTTCCTGGCTGCCTCATATTTGCCAGACATGGCAAGCTGGCTCCTGTGCACTAGTGTCCACAGTCATCAGGTGGCTCTGTAATCAACTCAGAGTTCATTACCACAGGCCAAAGATGTCATCCTTGTTAGTGAAACACTGCTGAGGCACCCATCACAGCAACAGAGGCCTCAACGAAGCCCTTAAAACAGTAGTAAAGCATTTGTTTAGCATTTGTGTCCTGTCAATCTTCATCTTTTTGTACAGCAAGATCTATTACAGCTGGCTCCTCTTTGAATACGCAGGGTGTCCAACATTCTCTTCATAGCATGTTTTCCTAACGAGATATCCAATTAGTCCTGTACGTCATTACAAGTTGCATACGGGGGTTTACTCATGAAAATACTTTATTTCAGAAAGAGCCAGACCACCCCTGCAGGTACGCATGCCACGCAGAACAGTAACATAACCTTGATCTATTCTTTGCTCTAATCTGGGGCTGAAGACACCTTAATTCTTTCTAGAGATGGCCAGGACTTAATGCACTCTTCAGAAATAAAACACAGGTCAATTCATGACCACAATCGGTACCTTCTTAAAAACTTTGCTTGAACTCTGCTGTTACATCTGATAACTTCAGCTCACTTTTCTGCTGGTATATAACACACACTGCTTTTTCTGGTCGTCATACTCTGTTGGCTCTCTGAGTCCTGTATATATCGCATACTGCCAGTTATGAAGTCATGCTAAGATTGTGAAATACATCAAAGCAAGGACATTCAAAGTTTCTTCAGGCATTCTCATCTCATTTCCTCCTTTTCTGCCTTAGCTACAGTTTGTGCTGCACTAAATTCAGGCATGAGCCTGAGATTCTGGTAATCCATCAAAAGAATAAGATGCAGACTTTACGCTTTTTCAGAAGTACTGTTAGTGGGTGAACCTCAAAGGCATTGCTGAAAACACCCAGTATATTCACTAAACCTCATGTCTTTGTGACAGCCTTTTAGGAATCAGATGGTATCTTGCTTTTTCTTCTCCCAAGGAATATGAAGTATTTTTTGGTTTTGGAAATTAAAATGCAGGGTTAGTGTTTTGTTTGTTTTTCTTTTTCCCTTTTTTTTTTTCTTTTTACAAGGCAGATGTAACTCCAAGTGGCTACATCTACATTGCCCAATACTAAAAGTATACATTTCTCATGAAACTCACGTGTATGTAGACAATGCCAAGACAGTTAAGAGTAAGCTTCAGACTTGTTCTCACATCGGTCTTTCAGTTACTATTTCAAGCTTTCTCACTTACAGCTCATATGCTGCTAAAGAAGATTTTTAGATCATGCCACTGACCAGCTCACAAAATAGCCATGGTTAAAACTGTTCTGCTAAGAGTTGTATTATTATTTTTTAAATCTGTCTTGCTACCAGCATAAAGAAAAACGTTATTCCCAATAACCATCATCATTTTTTTCAGTAGTTAACATTTATTTTGATGTCAAGTTCCTAACTAATCCCATTCTCTTAGTATCAGAGGACAATGCAATGAGAGGTCTCTGAAATCTGGGTGTTTGTAGAGTTTGTCTACTTGTGCCTATCAATGTGCTGAAATAGCATTGTTCATGGTCTCTACAGTAACTCCAAATACCTCACAGGCTGCTATCCTTTCCTTCTAGAGGCAGCTTGGATAATGCAAAATCTGTGGCTTTTTTTTTTTTTTGGTCCCCTTTCTAATGGAGTGGGTCAACTCCCATGCATACATAAACTTATCAAATGAAATATTTTTGTTGAGTGCATCAACAGCAGAACCTCATTAAAAAACACCACCAAGAAAGCAGGCTTGTGGCAAGGACACGGTATGCAGATGAACAGGGCTGACCAGTACTGAAGTTCTAAGTGCTCCAGTTTTGATCTCACTTGTTACAAGCAAGATTATCTCTAGCTCACATTCTGTAATGAACATGAAGAATTTGCTAGCGACAACAACCACGAATTTAGTGGAACTACAGGAATGACTACTGCCATGTAGCAGTGCAGCTCTCCTCAGGCTCTTAGATGGATCCAGCAGTAACTCAATATTCCACTGTAGCCCATAACGCTGCCACACAAGGCAATGACACTGGGAGTCTTCATCCATTTGCTTTTTCAAGGTTTTCAAGATGAAAGAGACATTACAATACTGAGCTGTATCTGTAGTTATGCTGTGGGCTGGCAAGCAGATTCATATTTCAGTGAAAAAAAAAAATACTTTTTCTTTAAAAAAAAAAAAAACTTTAAAACCAGAATAGGGAAAATGCTACTGCAAAATCCCCTGGAACACAGGAAGATATTTTGCAGAATTGGGACAAATGTTTTAACTCCAGTTTTTCTGCATACTAAAGTGATGCTCACTTTGTCCATTATTATTCCTCTCTAAATACTAACCAGTTTATAACCAAGCAAGCACATGTTCTCCACCATTTTCAAAAGGCCATAACTGACCCTAAATCCCAATTTATAAACAACGACCAAAACAGAATAATCAGAAATCAAAAAATCAGAACACATTTTTGGTTTTACTAAAGAAGCCTCCAAGAACAGCAAAACTACCACCTTGCCTTTTTATTTGTAAGCATTTAACTGCTGAGCTAAGCTGTCCCTTCTTCCCCAAGTGCCAGTTGTAGGATTGTTTGACGTGCCTGGCTAAGTCAAAAGCCTCTAGAGCACAATTTGGGGTTGGAGTGGAGAAAAAGGATAAAGAAGAGTTTTCAGAAGTTAGGATTAGATCCATATGCAGAGAGGAACCTCAGTCAAGAATCACCTTTGATAAATAGACTTGTAATTTCCCAATTTACTAGTATTTATTAAAAGCCTATGATTTTAATCACCTCGGTGGCTTCTCCGAGCATTGGAAGGTGCCAATTTCATTATGTTTTTTACCCTTCAAAAGTCCTTGAAAGTATCAGTTTTGCAGATGCATCAAGTCTGTTATTGGAGACATTTTATACAGCAGATGAAATTATCCTGAAACAAGTTCAAGACCTGGAAGAGGCACAGTTCCAGAGGGACAAGGCTTGTAAGAGGTTTCTAATGCTAAAAAAAAAAAAAAAAAGGAAATACCCAATAGAAACAAACGTGTCTTTGTAACTTTGATTCTCATTTCAGATAAATTGAATACAGACACCAATTCACAGGCAGAAGGTTTCTGTACACAAACATGAACTCCCCTACCACCTCAAGTCCTAAGGCTACTTGCTTGCAATCTCTCAGTCCACAACTGAAACGAAGAGTGCAAGGAAAAAAAATCTGTAACAAAACAAGGCTGAAAGTGACATAAAAAGCCTGTAATCACACGGAAAAGCTTGCATAAAAAAAAAACAAACGGTACTACGGTGAACTTGAAATTCAGAAACACAAGCTTCCATTAATAAGCCAGTTAACATTAAGAATTGTTTTGGTTAGAGGCCCTTGCCAAAGTGACTCAGTAGCCCTGCTTTTAATCCCCCTTCTGCCATGAAGCATCTTCGGATGCCTAGTTTTCTGGAAGTTATTTCTACAGAAATAGAGCATCACAAGTGGCTCCTACTTAGAAGAAAATCCCACAACAGTTCAATTTTAAACATGTTTTTGTATGGAACATACTACAGATTAAAATCTCAAGAATACGGTGGAATATAAATACTTTAAAAAAGACTGTTTGGGGAGAAGAATGCCCAAATCACTCACTGCTGCAGGCTTAAGAAATGGCAACCCTACTTACAGGCTGACACCTCAAAACTTGTACTATGAGTAAGGCCAGTCCCAGGCACGTGGAAATCATGAACTCAATCCAAAAAGAGAACAGAAAAAAGTAGAGCACTAAAAAAAAAAAAAAAATTGCTTGTGAGGAGGGTTGAGCTACCCACGAGGTACGGGGATGGGGCAGAAGGAAGCAGAGCCCCCTGCATGTCAGGCACAAGTGGGTCCCAGCAGTCTTTTCAGTTCTGAATTCAGATGGCATCTGGTAAACACAGAAACACAGGACAGAGATCTGATGGTCACATTGATACCAATCGTGACATGTTGGTGAAACAGCAGAAAGACTATCCTTAAAAAATGTCTATTGCCTAAACCAATCTTCCAAACGCTTCCAGAAGAGCCTTATGGTGTTCCATGTGGATGGACAAGGGCTCCAGGAAAAATACAAACAAAAACTGCCCAAGGAGCCTGGGACCAAGCAACAAGTTTGTTCTCAGTTACTTCTTGCATTTCTTTCTCTGCAGTCATGCAAAATAAATAAATAAATAAAAGAATTAAAAGCCAGGAGGTCTCCTGGTTCTTGAGGCTGTGTTTCCTACAACATGTACATTAATATTCATAGGGATCTTAATGGATAAACAATGCTAGGGCAGGAATAAAAATATGTATTAAAGAAGTTTGTTTCAATTCTGATCTGTAGAACTCAAATATTTAATGACTTTTTTATTAGGGAGGTCTGTAGTTTCTCATTCTTCA
This sequence comes from Anas acuta, assembly GCF_963932015.1. NCBI lineage: Eukaryota > Metazoa > Chordata > Aves > Anseriformes > Anatidae > Anas > Anas acuta. The sequence goes on along the minus strand of NC_088982.1, from coordinate 71,101,515 downwards.
CATTTTTTTCCAAGACCAGTACTGGCTTGTTTATTATTGATGTTCATTTGTTGTTAGAAAGAACAGATGAAGATGAAATTAAATATTTTTCTGATGTGTTTCCAGAAATTAATTCCCACATTTCATTAAATTAATAACACTGGGCAATTAGCTTACACCTCTCCTCTCAGCATCAGGAGCTAATTGAGCAATGAATGCGTGTTAGAATTTACACTAAAAATACCCCTGAAAGACACAGAAACAGGAAAAAAGCAGAGTTTTTGTACAATTTAAAAATGAAGTGGAAAAAATCAAAACAGAAACGATTCCCACAGTTACAACATCACTGGAGGCACACAGCAAATGAAGAAATTATTATCTGGGTTCTAAGGGCATTGGGTGGGGATCAGGTGCTGCACGCTGCAGCAATACAAAGTTCATTATAAGGAGGATTTAACTATTAACCTGTATTCGGAGTCTATGTTTGTGTTCAGATTAATCAATCATTTATTTATTACTAGTATGAGCACATCTCCTTTAGTGACCAATTTTGGTGAGTGACGCTGAATTCAGATGAAAATTTGAGCTGCATTATTTAAGACACATCAGTATGGGATTCTCTGTATCTTAGGAAAATAACAGTAAAACAGAAACATAAAACCAAGCGGTAGGGCAAAAAGCTCCTAAATAAGTTCAAACATCTTGCTGCATGATATTACTTAAGTGGGGCTTCTCCTGATTGTAAGTTGTACCAACAAAACCTTGTCACTACTGAAAGTAGCACTGGACACTTGCAAATTGGCTCGTGCACCTGTGCATCTCTTTTCTGAAGTGGTTTTCATTCAGAAAACCTCAAAGCATTCCCCAAGATTATCTGAATTTTCTTAACACTTCCTCAGATCTAGACTGTATAACCATCCCTTCTGACACAAAAAGCAATCCTTTTGGTGGTGGAACAGGGCTACTTTTAATCAGTAAGCAGCAGCAAGCCCATAAAACTGATTAGAAAAGGAAAAGACAACAGAGCATTAACACAAATCATAGATTTTGCAATCTCTTGAGGAATGAGAGCAGGACTTCTGTCTCTCATGCAGCCTAGCCACGTTCTTCCAAGGAAAGAGCTGTGCAGGATCTGAAATGTTATAGGGTGGGAACTGCCTGAGCAGCCTGTAGCTCCACTGCAAAGCCCCTGGGGTCCTGATGGGCATGAGTCTAAACGTTGATGAACCATGCAACCTGGCAGCAACGAAGGATAACAGCGCACATGGCTGTACCAACCACAGCATCCCTGATTTTCTAGGAAAGCTATTATGCTCCCTTAATTGAAAAAGGTTAGACTGGCTCTGAATTCAGCTCCTTCCAACCTCACTGATTTTTTAGTGCCATCGGGCTGTCAGGAGCACAGTGGAAACTTTTTTTTTTTTTAAACAGAAACCACTTCTGCCATTGCAGCAACTCCTGAAATCAAAAGCATCTGGTTCTACACACTGTTATGCCCCAGAAGGTTTGCATGTTCAAGATCTAGCCCTACCTAGCTTTGAGATCAGATCTCTGTATTATCATTAAGCTCCATTCTTTAGAAACATACCTACCACGCTAGCCAAGTCAGTCAGTCTTAACAAAATCCACTCCAGCATATTTGAAAGATGACATGTATGATTCACTCATTTAATACAATTACTATGATGCTTTTATTGGAAAACTCTTGCATTCCTCAGATTCTCAGGGCTATTCATTATAAAGCGACCTAGGAACACGGAACTTTGTTTCTTTTGTCTCACATTACCAACCTAAGCACCACCACCTCACTGAGATCTTTAAGACATTTATTGAGAGTCGAGCCAGGGCCAAACAAGTGGTCTGGTAAAAAGCAACAGTCACTATGCTTATCGTGTATTGCATGGAAGGGGGAAAAAGTGGACTATTAATTTACGTTGTCCAAACATAAAGATGTGCCTAAAACAATCTCTGCACCCGACATCCCCCAAAAACACGGCTGTACATGATCTAACTGCGTCCGTGCCAGGGTTGCTGCAGGAACAGCAATATCTCCAGCCCTGCACTGGTTGGAGTGGGGAGAACAGCACTCCAATATTTAATAGCAGCTCAAAAATTTGTTGAGTGTGATTAGTACATTCCAGGTAATAGATTAAAATGACTTCATCCTTCAGGCATCCCGGAGCGTTTAAGGGATTACAATAGGTAAGTATGACTTTAAGGAAGCCCCACATGGTATCACTTATTATGAACTCAGACCTCAAATTAAACACATGGAAAAAAGAGAAATGCTTTGGTAATTTACTCTACGCCTACCTCTAAAACTCCCTGTTTCATCTTCTGCGCTGCCTGCACAGCTCTGTGTCAAATTGTCTCCTAATGTGCTCCTAAGTCCTGCCTGTCTCTTGTTACGGCACAGGCGTGTGCCAGGCAGCAAGCCAGCTGGAGGCACACAGCCCCACGCTAACTGGGACCAGCTGATGCTCTGCCTCCTGCAGTTAGGATGATCCACTGATGCAGCGGAGCTATGCTTCACTTTCAGCCTCTAATCGCCACCACACCTGCCTTATCCTGCCACTATCCAGCACTGGGCTTCCCATTAGGGCAATTTTATCCTGAGCAAGGGCTGTTTCAGTGGTTAGACTAGCTTACTTCAACTTAAAATTACCCATTCCAACTTTTTTTCGAGTTGGTGAAATTCTTTCTTCCTCATGAGAACAAGGAAAAAAAAATAAAACCACTTGTGAGGCTGGCATATTTGCATAAACTCAAAGTGAACAGAATATAGGAATGAAAAAACACAGCACTTCAACCAGTTCCCATCAGATGTGGCATTTTAATATCAGCATGAACAAAGAAGAGGAACCTCTGGAAAAGCTCTAGCCTCCACATTCACCAGTGTGATTTTCTTCTTGGTTTTGAGCTCTTCTCCAGCACCTCAAGCTCCCCTAATGGCCAAGATGGACTGCGACCTACAAGGTCTGCAGTGCCAAACACCAACTGCTTATATTTAAACAATTTGGACACAGCATCTCCAACCTTTTCTTCCTTACTTATCAGCAGATATGAAGCACGCTGCAGAGCTGTGTGTACTTGTGACCACAAAGCCCACCCCAGGACAAAGCTCTAGAGACTGAAGGTACCTGGTAGGAGAGAGCGGCTGAATTTCTTAAGCAGGCGCAGAGACAGCAGTAGTTTTCTGGAAATACTTCATTAAAATACTCCCAAACTTTAATAAGAACTAGCTTTGCTAATCAGATTTAGACTGTCCTGAAAACAGCAGCAAGCTCTGGAAATTTCAACACATCCAACAGAGCAGCAAAAGGACACAGACATATTAACACAAGCAGGTACAAATGCCTCTTCCCCAGGTAAGCTGTAGCAAGAAATACTGAGACTGCTCCAGAGCTGCCCAAACCCTTCTGCACAGCTATAAATAAGGACCAGGATTTCATCCGCTTAGCCTACCAAGCACTACCCTTTTTCCACTATCCCAGTCTACCTCCTCTTTTCCCCATCCACCATGTGGAAATCGCCTTGCTGTAACTTAATTAATTAACACCCCTCGCTTCCCAGTCACTCACCTCCATTAGGCAGCACAGGAAACCACACGCTGCTGCTCATCAGAGGTCAGCTTCTCTCTTAGCTTCGCGGTGTAGGAAAACTAAAATAACTGTAAAACCAAGAGCTAGCATGCTTTTTTGAAGAAAACTCCCACAGAGCAGACCTATGCTTACCCCACGCGTTCTCAAATGAGGGAACAAAACCTTCCTATGGTATGCAAGCAGCTCACAGGTGTTCCCCCTGTTTGGATGCCATCATCTACATAGCACAGGTGCTACAAATCAAAGCCTAATCACCACTCACCACCAGGTTTTGCCAGTTCGGAAAGATAACAGCATCATATCAACAAGGCTTTACAGCTGTTACATCTCCATGCATCGCAAAACATTTTCTTTCTACTGTTTTATTTGCAGGAGTACTAAAAATGCTGTTTCTTCCAAAAGTGTAGAGAGGGGCTTTTCCTCTCAGAGCTCTAGAACTATTCAACCTGTACTTGCGTTGTCTTGATGCGTGACCTGCATGAATTGCATTGATGCTTTTAAACAACAAGGCAAAGATGACATATTAACATTTGTTAGAGTGTGAAATGCTGCAAAAGCAGCACTAAAGAGGAGGCTGAGAGCCATGGAGCAGCCTTTCCCCTTTTCTCTGCAGTTCTAGGCACATTACAGAGAGTGGATGTTTCTCCTTGCTTAGATGTCATAAGCAAGCATACACTGTGCTGGGCTTGATTTTTTTTTTTCTGGAAATTCTCTCCTGGAGTGAGTGAGAAAGGAAATTTTTAAGATGATTGCAAACAGTCAGTGTTTTACAGCTCCAAAAGAAATGAATAGCCCATCAAGAGTCAGTAGAGTTATTTCCATCAGAGATCAGGAATGACATTAATAGCATTTTGAAAAGTACGAGTAGAATCCCGTCTTCATTACCTCAGTAATCCTGGAAGGAGGAGAAGCCAAGAAACTTGTATGTTTAAAATTTCAGTTACATAATTTCCTTCATGTTTCACCAGAGACAATTCTGCTTGCCCTTTTCCATGTATTGTGAGAGCCAAAATGTTCCCATGCATTTCATTCCAAGTTCGTTCTGTATTTTATACCTTCATTAGTACATAACCTTTGTGGTTATATGTGGTTGTACAGTACAGTCCATTACAGCCAACTGTGTATTCTCACATTTAAGACCATCCCATGAAAAAAAAAGTTTATGGATCAGTTTTAAAATTGTACACTGAGCTGTGGACACAGACACATGACACACAGTTCAAATAAGAGGCATCCTATGCTTTGTTAGCAAGACTTATCTTCGCTCAAGGTTCTCCTTTAAGCAGCAACAACAACAATTTCTGAATTTAGCTCTTCACATCCACCTTTTTTCTGTCTATATGCTAATCTCATTAACATATAAGTTATATGGTAGAGCATATGCTCTGCTTCTTTGTTTTTAAATTAAGTTTTTGATACATGGTCTATTAGGAAAGACGATGGAAGTACCTGTGTGTAAGGCTGACAAACAGTGGGGTTTGGGCTGGCTTCAGCTTTTTCATTCAGAGCACTTTGCCTCAGGAGCTGAAGACCTGCAAGGCCCCCTTTCTTTCAGACTGAGCTCCTCTTGTACCATTACTCCTTATATACATATAAAAAACACAGGTCAATTCCTGAAAGGTAGCCACCTTCAGAAGGAACAAGGGTGCAGCTAGAATACAGCAATTCATGATAGGAAAAAAATGTTGGAACAGACCCTTCTCTGTTACTGGTTCGTACAAGTGAAAGTTCAGCAAAACGGTAGATTCCATGCGAACATCTTTCAATTGTACTTCATAAACGGCTATACAGACCTTGACTGGAATTCTAAATTATTCTGTCCTTCAAATTCTTTGATATATCGACTGTTGCACCTTTGCCTTACCTTGTTTTCTTTACTGTTTCTGCTATCGCTGCGTCTTGCTTGAGCTCCAGATCTGCTTGCTTCCCCGGTGCATCCTTCTGTCCCACACATTCGGCGTCCTTTAACAAGTAATCAGTTGCTCACCGTCTTGTCAGTTAAAATTCTGAAGTCTCCTCTTTTCTTTCAGCAGAATTGATGTGTGAGGTGTGACTTCTCAGAACTTGCCTCGCTCTTGAAGAACTTTTATTTTCAGAGCAGAAACGGGAACTCATTCCATTATGAGAGATTTCTCTAATATCAATTTAAATGCAAGCCTTTTACCACCATTAATATAAATATTTACATTCTTTCATAAACCACTGTTTCTTGATGGCGTATGCCCATCCATTAGGTGCTTCCAGGTCTCTCCAAACTACGCTTCAACCTAATGTATTTACTTGCCTTTTTTTTTTTTAAGCACTGCACCAGAACAGGATGTCCTACAAGAACTGGCAGTGAAACCTTAGATCATTAAAAGTCCAGTACTATATTTTGCAACATTTTTAATGAATCACAGGATAAATATTTGGCCCGAGCACAATTTCTGCAAGCTTGAATTGACTTTTCTCACCCTATTTTCTTGTCCCTTGATGCTTTGATCTTGTGTAAAAGGAAGAATGGACCATAAAAACACTTAAGACAGATATTCTGGCTTCACAGAACATGTTTTTTCCATTTTGACAGTTTTTAATAAGGTTTCTGATTTCTTGAACAACTGTAAAAAGAGAAACTGTGATTTAAAAAAAAAATGAAGTAAATGAAAAAAAAAAAAAAAAAGAGAAAGAAATATCCAAAAGAGTTATAAAAGAGATTTGAGGATATTCCAGTTAAAGTCCACCAAAACAAGTAGCATAAGATGTATGTTATGAGATGGACACAGGCTCTCCAAAGAGCAGTTACAACTGAACACTGAAAATGGTTTTTTTCTATAGTACCATAGCATTACACTTGGCTAAAGAGATCTACTATGAATCTTGAAAGTTTTTTTTTTTTTTCTGCAGGTGAGGGAAAATACAAAATATATTAAACAGAATACAGCCAGGAATTAATTTTGAAGTTAGGAAAATGGAAAGACAGGTGAAACTAAGAGGAAAAGCACTGTGTTGCTGACAAGTCATAGAACTGTTAGTTTTCTACTAATACCGTTGTCGTCTTTATTTTTCTATGTAGAGTGCCAACATTTTATTTTTTTTAATTGATGACTAAACTATCCAAAGACTATATTGCTGTATCACAACTAACTTAGTCATTGCTCACTAAGAAGTTTTCTAACTGTGAAGGTAACAGCCTCAATGAGGACTAGCAAGGCAGCAAACCAAATATAGCTTAAGCTTTCCTCCGTTATTTCTTTTCCTATTGAGACACACTAAAAGGCACGTTGCCAAACCAACATCTTAGAAACTTCTCCCACATTTGTATACTCTTCCATAATGACATTTAATGTGGCCAAATGATCATCAGCATCTCAGAAAAAGTTCATAACCAATGCTTTCATGCATAGTTTGTGTTTTAAGTTTCGCAGTTTAACTTTTTCAAGAACTTTTAGTTTCTTGCCGAAGTAGTTTGGCCTTCAAGTTAGGTCTGAGGATCCTGCTTTTAATACACACCTTTCCAAAAGGATTTTCAGTGAGAAGAATCAGACACACGCTGACCCGCAGCTCTAAAAAAGAAGCAACTTTTCCCTTGATATCTATGCCTAACCGAAACATCGTGTATCTTACAAGTTGTACAATCCCCAAATGAAAAACATCAGGATGAGCGTTCAGATCTAGCAACTACTGGCTCCCCGTTCTGGCAGGTAGGAATCTCGGGATTTCACAGCTGCAGCTGTCTGTCAAGCAACCCAGAAAGGCCACTGCCTTTCCCCCATCGCAGATCCAAAATGAAACTTCTGCGATGCGAACCACATCCTTTGGGCCTCAGGTGCAACATCCGAAGCTGTTCCAACACAGCGAATGATCGTTTTTAGCAAGGATTCATTGTCACCAATTGCATTAGTCTTAACAAGATACAAGGTAGGCACCAGAGGAGTCTGTAGAAGACAAAGGCAACTTAAATTTGCTGAGAAAACCAGTAGCCATCGACACATAGAAACTTCAGGACACAACCAGCACCACTTGGTTTTGTGTAACCTCAACTGCAACTCTCGAATAAAGCAGGGACGTGGAAGAATGCCTTCCTGTGGCACCACCAACCAAAATTAAATCCCCGACTGGAAGGGACAGAACAAGAACTTATTGAGAGGAGAAAAACGTTTGTTCTTGAAAAAGCTGTGAAATTGCTTTATCTTACCTGCTGTGCTCACTTACAGCACATCGTCGCTCCTTGTCCTTTTGTACACAAAATGCATGCCCTGGGAGAAATGGGTACCGGGGGCAAAAAGGCACCTCACAATTGCGTCTTTCTACGGGTGACAAAATGCTTGTCTCCCTTTCTTGAGGAGGGCCATTGAGAGAAGTGTTGCTTTTTATCCTTTCAATAAATATTTTTCTCTCTCTCCATCCAGACTATTAAAAATAATAAGAGAAATGTAATACAACTTTAAATGAGAGTTTATATATCACATGCTTTATGACAGCTGCTTTTATTTCACTTTAGATTAACAAAGCCTTTATGTTGAGACTTTGGAGCTGACCTTACAAAGCAGCAATACCATTAACCCTGCAGCACATGTTTCCCATTTAATGTTTCTGAGGTAACATTCTTTGTGGAAGTGAGAGAAAGGAGAACGCAAACTTGCAGAGAAAATAAAAGTCTGAGCGTCCTTCTTTTGAACAGAATTAAAGTCAGTCTGGACACTGGAAAATATGAAGTGAGAGGCTATGGCCTTACAAAGAGCTTCTCAATGGGATCCCAAGAGCTACAATGCTCAGCTTTCCTTTAGTATGCCATAGCTCATTGTCATTTCCTCTCAAGAGGCTGAACATATTTTGCCATCTCAATTTGAAGTGAAAGGTCCCGCTTACATCAATGTTATTTCAGTTTTAACCAGCATAACTCAAATGATTTATAAGCACGCCCAACCAAAAGAGCACTGTTGTAGTTGGAAGGAGCGAAGCCAACAGAGTTGTCCTGGGGTACAGCAGAGAGAAATCTGATCTGCTGCATTTGCATGAGCCACTGTTATTCGTGTAAACCTAACTAGTCCTAGTGGCATTTTACCATTGTCATGTCCTAGTGGCTCAATGCATGAGCAATATATTCACTTTTTTCTAGGTTAAACTTAACAGTGCCTACACACAAGTCCTCCATCCTGTTTTTGTTCTCGTTAATACCTGCACGTATTAAAGGCTGCTCGGTATTCTTAAGCTGCTTTCACAGTTCTGGTTTTGTGCTTGAAACTCTTTCTACGTTCTTTTTCAGTCAGTGAATCTGAAAAGCTGCAAACTACAGAGTCTACAAAGTTCAAGATAATCTCAAAAGAGACAGACAGATCCAGGAAAGAGGTGGAAAGAGACAGTTTGGTAGCCATTATATGCTTATATCTCAGACCTTGCCAAAGAAAAGAAAAAATGAATGCAAGAGAAAAGGATAAAAACTGCACGATTTGGATGAGAAACCAACAAATTCAGTGCTAAAATTCACATTGATGCCAGTGGAAGCTGGATCAGAGTTCCTGTAAACATGCAGACTTTCACTCTTAGATCGAGCCTCCTCTTTGAAACACTCCTGCCAAGCCTTCCAACAGTGATGATGCAGGATTTGCTGGAGCTGCAGCCGTTATGCAAAGCCCAGAGACTGTGCCTGAGCTGTTATCTGTGACCAGTATAAAACTGACAATTATTTTTTTTTAAGGACTTGGAAAGCTTGTTACATCCATGTTTAAGCACTTAATTCATAATCCTAACTCCAAACTGCAACACTTGCCCTTTCCTACTGACTCAAATGAGAATTTTTGGATGCTGAACGCTTCTGGAAATTAGAGCTGTCATCTAGGGGGCAAGGCAACAAAGGAGCAGCCTGCTTGAAGTATCCCTCTGTGATACTCGTGTCCTAAGCCTCAGAAGATCCAGCTGCTTTTTGTCCCAAGACCAATGTTCGTTTTCAGAGAGACCCATCAGCAGCTGCACAACCCCCTTTCCCAATCTTGCATGTAGTCTGGATTTACATTCCTGATGCATCAGGTGCATATAGACGTGTTTGGTTTTTTTCCCCTCATTCTGGTTAAACCCAGTATTTGGCAAGAGGGCACACCAAAAGCAGGCTGATACAACATTTTAGCTACCAGACAGCTGGTATGCCCCATTCCCATCCCATGTAAGAGATTATCCTCTGCCTTTACAGTCCCTCAGAGCTTCCCATGATATATTTAACTTCCTACTCCAAAGTGCTGGTTTGCTGTGCTTCTCCGGAGGCACGGCTGCAGCTAAGTGACTCCCATGTCCAAATCTGTGTTTCATAGAGGTTATGGAGAGATCCAAGAGGTGAAACACTACAGAAGTCACTCTGTGCCAGAACAGACTGAAGTGCCTAACGTCTTATCCAAACTATTGTCTAAATTACCACATCATCCTTATACTGAGGTCCAAAAATGCTAATTTCACCACTTTGTAGTCCCGATTACATTTTTTCAGCCAACTTGTTGTCCTATAAATACAAACTGTGGGCAAGTCCCCTCTCCCCTTTTTCCTCTGTTTTCTGTAATAGCTGGTCTTGTTATCATTAAAGGTATAAAACAGGCCAATATTCAGATTTCTGTTGTTTGCTGGTCATTTTGACTTCATTACCTTTGATGTCTAGAAAAGCATCTTTCTTCATGCTGTTTGCATTCAAAAGAAAAAAAAAAACTGCAATTCTTTTGGTGTGCTATGAATAAGCATGGGCATGCTGGGCCAGGAAATAAAATACATGCCACTACAATTAAAAAGGACTAATTTGTTAGCAATTCTGTAATATTCCCCAAATGCAGAAATTCTAAACAGTGTGAAGTCATCTGCATAACTCCTCTCTTCAGCTGCCAGCGTCCATAAGCTGAGTCTTCCATAACAGTGATTATCATGTGTAATAAGATAGCATGCCAAATGTTGTGGACTGAGTAAAAAAAAACACAGTACTGCTCCATGGTATAGAGTTCGTATTTCATGCAGCTATTGAACCTCCCATCTACTAAACAGCCCCCGACTTTTTTTTTTTTTTTTTTTTTTTTTTAATAAAAGCTTCTTCTCTATTATTTTCCATGCTTTCTCAGCATGCAGGGGTGGATGCCTGCTCTTCTTGGTACATCCACTTCCAAAGCCTGTCAGCCCCACATGCTGCCAGTTGAACTCTGGTGCTTATGGCAGGTTAAGAGCTGCAGTTTTAAAAAGCTATTTCTTACCATTTTTGGAAGAAAAAAAAGAAAAGTGCCTATTTTATCTATTCCTACCATGAAGTTATGTTTCTGAAGGATAAAATACTAAACTGTTGCTTAGCTTAGAGCCCTTATTGAATGACTGAAGCAAGCATTTCATAGTGACCCCTCAGGAAGCACAGGATCAGACTGTCAGGAGCTGGTCTTTTCTAAGGAAACTGATAATTTAGCCACTGAATCCAAGTTGTATATATGCTAAAGAGAGTACTTCCTTGAATCAGGATGGATTTATCCTTTTGCTAGAGTAAGAACTGTCAAAACCAGTCTACAGTCCCACACTTGTCACAAAATAACACCCAAAAGAAGATAACAGGAAGGAACTGGAGATGCAGCTCATGTTAAAACATGTTAAAGGCAGCACATCTCCTGCCCAAGTGCCGCGTATATCCAAGCATCCAGTTGTTCAAATTTGAAACAGAAAAACAAAAATGTGTTTCTCCATACAGCAAGATTATAAATTAAGACAAATCGGGTCTTGTGAGGTTACGTAAATGCTGACAGCTGTAAGTTCTCATTCCCACATTAGTTTTTAGTGTTGTTTTTAAGTAAAGCTGTTCTCTCATTTGAGACAAATATGATTTCTTAAAAAGAGCTGTGGGTGTAGACTAGGAGTTAGTGCTCGTTTGCTCTTCAGAGCCCATAAATGATATTGTGCTGACTGAAAAAGGTTTTATAAAATATTAGCTGATGAAAATGGGCAAGCAGAGTTCGAACTATGAGCAATCTGATGCGAAAACATCAACTCACTGCATTAATTTTTAATTGGAAAAAATAAACTGCACTTGAAGCTCCAATTTCTTTTTGTTGGTTCACTTACCTGCCAGGCAGAAACCTTTGTTGCTGTACTGGGAGTCAGCATTTAGTCTCTGCTACATGACTGTTGTTTGTGTACTGCTGAGTCCTGCACACCTCTGTGTGTGCAGGCATATTACATTGCACGACAACAAATCTTAGCTAAACTTCCACTGGCCATGTTTTGTTTGTGTTGAGCTAAAAATGGAAGAGTCTCATCTCTCACATAGAAGTTAGCCCCAGCACGACACCACATTTTAAATTCATCCCGCAGTTTAGTGCATCATATAATAAAATGCACTGGGGACTCAGAACTTGGATAGAAACCAAGAGAAAAATGCTTTTATTCTAACTTACATTATCAGTTCATGAACCCGACAGAGTGTGAGTAAGGCCACAATCATCAGCCTGCTCTTCAGCCCCCAGTTACCCTCCTTTATAGAGGGGGTCCAGGCTTGCATCAGAACTGGAAGTGCTGGCAAGAAACAGCTTTTTCCTGGATGCCAGGTATCTGGTATGGGAGGAAAACCAAGCATTCTTTGGGGCACAGAGGCTGCTGTCAACTAAGGAACTGAATGGATGGAAATTGTACCCAGCTCCTCCTGGCTAGAAAGACATGGAGAAGGAAATAGCTGAAGGATAGAGGGTGAGAGTAATGGAGAGAGAGGACAAGGTTTCCTCAAAGCCTTGGGGACCTTAGGGAGCTGAGTGTGTTCCCTGAATTTGCAGTGGCTATTTCCAGACCTCGAAGTCAGAAACAAACAATGTAAGTTGACTTCTGAAAACTTTATTCTAGTCCCTATTTGTTTTTTCACATATCATTAACACCCTTTATGATTGCCAGCCTTGAAATTTTGGTGTCTTAACAAAGAAAGACACAACAAGGAACCAGGCTCACATTTTCCATGTGCCAGTGCTGACTGTTTACATCTGAAGATGCCTTGCAGAAGGATTCAGTGCTTACTGGGTCTAAGTTTCAGGTTGGTAATGTTTCTATACAGTTTTATTTTTCTTGTCTGTATCTACAAAGCTACCTTCAGGAGAGCACGCAGTGATGCAGCTCTGTGTTTTACATTAAGCAGGCAGATTTCCAGCCACCACATAAGATAATAGCCTATCACACTTCAAGTCCTGAAAGGGGGTTAATTACAGAGTCTGGGGCTCAGAGTCCTAATCCACACACCAGCTTTATAAACACATACTTTGCACCCCCCTACACACTATGCAGAGCTTTAATAAACCAGAAACAGCAATTACACTTTTCTAAACAACTGCATTGCTAGAGCAAGCCCCAGCGGCTTGGCGAACAACTTTTACAGCATAATACTGATGTTACACATTCAGTGGCTTGACATCATGAAATATATGGGAAGATACCCTCCGACTCAGCTTGTTTCAAATTTTTTAGAATATAAAAAGCATCTGTTCAGGCTTCATGTTTAAAAGCCATCATGATTATCAGAAATAAGAAAGGGTAGTAGTACTTTTAGTTGGTATTCCAGTTTCTTAAACTTGTACTATTACGAAACATTCGTTGCAACTGAGCAGTTTGCCCCTAAAGCGCATGTATATAGACAGAAGACAAGAAAGAACCATAATCAGAGTATAAAAAAATACTATGTTGTTCGGTATTAGGTATTTTAGGAGAAGTCCTCAACATGTGTTGTATCTTTACACCCTAAAAAGCCTGGAAAATAAGGAATGAAGTAACTAAAGCTCTCCTGAATGCACATGGATATGTTATTGAGTAGAAAAGTATCACTTTTACATTCTCAAGTAGAAACTTTATGCGCACTGTATGCCTTACATCCTATGAAAAAACACTTAAGGATTAGAGTGCATATGAGTAGCAGTGGGACCAAGCCATCTCTGCGTATAGGTGCAGCTTCTGTGGTTATTGGGGTTACACCGGTTATAACCTTTCCAGCATTGTGGGAATATTTTTGGAAAGTAAGTCTCAAGTTATCTGAGTCCCTAGTGAACACTTCACAATAACGATAATACTTTTTTTTATTATTCTTGTGATCAATGCTGTTATTGCCCTACAGAAACCTGTTGCCTTCAGGTAAATCAATCCCACTATGTACTGTCAAAAGAAGGGAATACTCCCCCTGCGATTTAGATGAGGAAACTGAGAAATTGTGCAGCTTCTCCGACTAATGGAGTGAGAGCTACAAAACCAGTAGCCAGATCCAGGTTTCCTGAGCTTCCATGAATGTTCTCCATTCACAGCACACACAACAGAGGGACAAAATGCTTTTACTTACGAGGATGCATTTGAGACTAATCATAAGAAAGCGAATGGGTATGGTGCTCTGACTCGGGTTGTCAATGCAGAAGATGATGTATGCAGCCAGTCACAGGCTTCATCCAGGTAAGTATGTGTTAGGGAAACAGGATTCTTAAGTCTCTATTTTCATGCTTTCTGGATATTTCTTCTTTCTCAAGTATCTGCCTTTAAAATCAACAGCTTATGATTTAATCAGATTTCATTTACTGTTATTTATACACGTATAGTCTTAATTGTAGCATCACCTCTTACTTGCTTTGGCCATTTTGTCTATTCACGTGAAGCAGTGAGCAGAGACAAACACGTCAGCCTTGCTGCACAGTCCTATGGCCAACCCTGGGCACTAGCAACTTACATCCAACCTTTGTACTACAGAAAATGTATCCTGGAAACACGGGTGAAAACAAGACAGCTTAAATATCCCTAAGTAATCTGCTCAAAAGACAATATAGCACAGTAAGGTATATTAAAAACATTCTTTCTATATTAAAAAAAAATGATCTGGTGCCATGGAGAAAGTTGTTAGTTAAACCAGAGAAGGTGGGAATAAGTGCGAGCATTTGAAATGGGAGGCCTGTTGCAGTGTGACATGCCCCATTGTACAACACATCCCCCTGCCTTTCGAAAAGCCATGTCATACCAAACCATGTTAAGGGGAAGCAAGAAGAGAACGTGCTCCTGTGGCTTGTTAGAGCAGCACTCTGAAGCCGAGTGCTTCGAAGAACATCGTTCCTGCCAACTAAGCAGAGACAATACTTCCACAGCAGAGACACCAGAGCAGCATGTCAAAAACACCGCCCTCTAGTACAAAGGGTTTTGCAGGGGGTGAATGAAAGGGTTGTCCTGTGGATCCTGGTGGTCCAGTGGGAAAGCAGAAAAACAACTTCTGGCAGATGCTCTCACTCTGCTGACACTTCAGCTCAATCTCCTCCTGAACACAAGGCAGGCCCTCGATCTGCCTTTCTGCCAACCTTATTTGCCCTGACCCCATATTCCACCGTAAGGAGTACAGTGGGAACCTGAGGAGCTGGTTCTGCAGTTGTAGTGTCCCAAAGCAGGTATAGTTAGCCTGCAGCTACACCCCACCTCATTTCTTCCTAGCAAGACCAATCCACTTGCACATAAACTACACACCGCCTATACTGCAAAGAGAAACACGATCTGGTAGGTTGCTGATGACTGCTTACTGCAAAATACTGAGAATAATGATAGGATTAAGCAAAGGATGGGGAAAAAAAAAAAAAAGACTGTTTTAAGGTAACAGTGTATATTCTGAGTGCGTTCATTTAGGATCGGTACAGCTGTCACTGTGAACGCAGTCCAAAAGGAACACAGCACCATTAGTCTGTGCTATCTTTGTCTCAGCAGTGACTTGCGTGGCTTTCCTTTGAACTAACGTGTCTACCAGAACTGAATCCCCACCAAGTACACGGACTGCATACCTTCCTGGATTTCTCATGTTGTTTGGGAAGGCTGAAAGCCTGCCTCTGTGTGTGGCAATCCATCAAATGGCCTCACTGGGTTTTCTCCAAGAGAACTTCATCAAAGCACATCTTAAATTACTTATTCTGGCATCATCTTGGGCCCAAATAAGAGCCCACATAGGGAAAGAAGCTGTAAGGGATGGGAAGGCGTGGGAACTGAAGGGAGACACATGGTGAGGGATGTCATGTGCCTAAGGAGAACCTATGGCACTGCAGCTCAGGAGATGGAGCCTGCTTGGAACAGACTGAAAGGCAGGGTGGAAGCTTGCTCGGGGTGCTTGCAGACCAACGGGGTGATCACAGGAATCCAACGGCAGCTGACAGGGTAATGTGATTAAGATGCATTGCAACTCTAGTTAACTCTGTAAATATATATAAATCCAATAGCAACTTGCAAAT
Source organism: Anas acuta (assembly GCF_963932015.1). Classification (NCBI taxonomy): domain Eukaryota; kingdom Metazoa; phylum Chordata; class Aves; order Anseriformes; family Anatidae; genus Anas; species Anas acuta. The sequence continues at coordinate 71,085,737 of NC_088982.1, read as the reverse complement.
TATTTTAGCATTGCTTTTTCAAAACCGGGAGAAGTTGCACACCCAAACTCCAGCTATTTTCAATCGGATTAGGGGCCTTAATTCCTTCAATTCTTGGCAATCCCTTACTAGACGACTTGCTTGGCATTTCTGTGGGAGCAGTACAAGACTCATTTATCAATTACAGGAAGCCTTCTTGCCTGCCAATCCATAATAGGCTCAGTTTTATTTTTAAAACGGCAAAGTGAAAAACTAAGTCTTGCAAACACAAAGGAAGCTAAATAATAGCTTACCCACAGGCAGTGAGGAGTGCTAAAAAGCATCAAGTGCAATTATGTCACACTCCGTACTCACTCTTTGCACATTCATATTCTGACAGTAGACTGTAAGATCTCAGATTCAAAGCTCCATGACAAATGTCACCAACTGAACTCACAAGCTGTGGGAAAACAAAGGTCTGTATTAGAAAAAAGAATCATGTAAGGGACAGCAAATAAAACTTCCAATTTCTTAACTGCTACCTTGTGTTACTGCTGTTCAAACTCATTAAGATGTTGTGCTGTGTTTTGTTTTTTTTTCTACATACACATATATAGAAAAATATAAATATTTTTATTACACAAATATAAAGGGTTTTTTTTGTGACAAAGGAGAGAGAAATGCTTCTTACATCTTTGTTATTTTAGCAGATGCTTGAAGGCCCCTGTAATTATTCTGTATCTTCTATTGATTTCACCCATTTCTAACCTGGTATTTCATTTCAGCATTGGACTTCAGAGCAAGGGGACCCCAGCTGAGTTTTACAGTACCTGTGGAGCAGGCTGATACTGCCACCTTGGGGAGGATTCTTTCCATGTACTTCAAGGAGCCTAAGCAAGTGTCATATAAATCAGTTTGACTTTTTCCATCACATCCTCCCAGGAAAAGGGCTTCTTAAAATCCCCTGCCCATGCTGACATAAGACCTTCCAGATGTGTCCCGACTCAGACTGTGCTACACTCACAACTATACTGGAATGAAATGTCTTTTTTTTTGGGCGGGGAAGAATGCTTAGCTAAGTTTTACATAGCATTTAAACAGTGCCTCGTTTACACTGCTCTTAATTTCATAGCCATTTCACCAGTGTAAGAGCCCTGTTCTGCCTACAGCTGGGCAAGCTGAATTTTGCATACACCGCTCCACTGCTTCTGTGATTCCAGCTTTCTTGCTATTTTGAATTCCTGTCCATGCACAGCTTAAATCATTCGCTGGCAGGCTATAGGTTCAGCTAGCTGCAACTGCTAGGACTTACGCTGTCTCAGACCTAACGAGAGGCATTACTCTGCATAGGAACAGTCCAACAAAAGGTGCAGAGCTGGACTGTGACGATTTAACCAAAGGCAAGACTTCAAGGCAAATTAAAGCAAAGCATCTGGATTTTATCTTCACAACATCCAGTGTTACTGACCTACTCTTTTGCTTTTCAAGTATCGCCCCTACCCACTAGCAGATAAAGAAGCCTTGCTGTACACATATATATATAAACATATGAAGAGATAAACCCTGCGCATGACTCGAATTGTACACAATCCACACGGTGTTGACCTTCAAGACTTTTCGTGGTAGAAACGAGCAGTATGTGCCTCAGCTACTTGTACAACACAAGGAAAGATTTAACATCTCACCTTTCACCAGAACAGGCAGGCTCAAGAGCAGGGAGCTACCTATAGGTAACTGACTTGCTATGTGCTCTCAAAAACATACAGCGACAAAATTGCTGCACAGCTGTTGAGAGTCAAGCAACATAAATAATGAACTCATGAAAGAATAATGTGAATTTACACAAGAAGGCTGTGAAGGCACCATTAGCTCCTACCTTCTGCCAAAGCACTGTCTGTGCTTGTGGCACAACAGTGGGAAATAACAAGAGGCTTCTGGAGGAACTGAAGTCTTCGTCCCAGTGCTGCAAGCAAGAGCAGCCTGGTATTGGAGTAAACCAGTACATCTGAGCTTCCAAATAGAGCTACATTTTGGATGACAATGTCCCTAGCAGGACTAGGCTCTGGAAAACACCCTCCTCTTTTCCTCCCACCACAGGCAGCCTACGTACCAGACTCTTGTTCTCAGATTTCCAGATTATTGGAGTAAACATACACCTCCACCCACCTGGGATTTATGGTCGGAGGGGAGGTATAGCTAAACCTTTCCTTGTGAACGGACAAGCAGACTTGCTTCACCTTTTTGTTCTGTTACTAGAATCCAGACATTAAAGCACACATGTGGATTTACTTCCTACTATGGCACACAAGTTCAAATTAGTCGCTTACCCACTTGTGACAAAAATAAACAAGTGATGGGTCTTTTCTGAAAAATGCTTTTACCTTTGGTTTTAATACTGTTACAGCATGGCAAAGAATGATGCTTGCAAGACAAACTTACCAAGCATAGCACACAATCAAAGCTATCTAGCTAACAGTGAATGCACGTTACCGGCACTGGTGCAAGCGTTCAGATTTCTTCCTGATTCATGCGTAATTTCTGTAGTTTTATCCATTTTGGGATTATCTTAATCCATCTTTGTTAGACAAACAGCTTTATATCTGCATAAGGTTTACACGGTGCTTTGAAAAGCTGAAAGTAACCCAGTACCTCCACTGCCACTCACATTATACTGCTGGTAGAACTTCAGTAACTTGAAAAAATACCAGCTTCACATAATCAATAAAGTGATTGCAAAATCCGCATTTGCATCTAACTTGCAAATTCAATTGACACTGTCAAGTGCAGACCAAATGTATCCAATTGAATGAGGATCTATCAGTAATAGATTAACCAGATTAATGTGTACGTAACAGTTTCAGCATGGTACGTTGCTGTTGTTAGTTTCAAAGTTCACCTATGAACGTCTTTTTACTCAGCACACATGGATTACGAGACAATGAAAGAAGAATTTCAGGGAATATAAGGTAAGCTACATAACATGAATTTAAACTAAGCATTTATGTATAGACTGCATATAGGGAAAAAAAAAGAACAAAAATCTTTGATTATGACTAGGGGAAAAAAAAAAAGGAATGCATGAATTCATGTCCTCCATATCATATCATTATGTTACGAAAAATGAATACAATACCCATCTAGATTGATGAATAACTGACGACAACCATTTCATAAGGTGTCTTTTTTAAAGGGAATAGGTAGGTATTCTTAAGAAAAAAGGGAAGTGGATCATGGAAAAATTCACAAAAAGCTCACAAATAGCAAATTCTGTACGATCATATACAGTGTTCAGTGTTGTCTGTAACAAAAGTAATGTTACAGTAATAGATCTCGCATGTTTGGCTTTGTACTTAAGTTTTTTCAAAAGACTGATTTGGGCATGGATTTGATATAAAGGAGAATCCCTAAACTGCATATGCAAAAATCTAAAATTAAATGCAGACATTTCCACTGTAAAGTTACCCACAGTCTGAGTACATAAATGCAGTACATTAAAAAATAAAAATAAAGAAATACAAAAACTTTAAATTCAGGTGTCACTGATAGCTTGAAATCAGCTGCTTACTTACTAATTGCTTTTCCATCTGAAAAATCTCTGAACTTAATCAACCAATATTCCTCTGAGACAATTAATGTGCATCAAACCCCTTTGGACACTGGATTACAGAAAAGAAGAAAATGAGATGGCTTATTTATGAAGAGTTATACTAACTGGAAACAATACTTACCCATCTCCCCTCTCTATTCACTAGCTTACACTTTTATTTCCCACTGTGCTGTGAAAGACTGTATAGATTTCCAAAGTTCCAGTTTGACCTGGAGTTAGGATCTGCAGTGTTAGCTATTTCAGCCTTTCTTTCTTCACTAAGACATCCTTCCTGTATTTGTTTACCTGCATCAGAAAGCTCTTCTGAATTATTGTCTCTTACAGCTTTAGTATCAGTCTCCAGTGTGGGAAAAGTGCTCCTTTAAAAGCTACTTCTTCCATACCACCCTTTTTCCCCTCTTAAAAGCATGTGAAGATTTACTTCTTGAAATAGTCACCTAGTATCAGCAGCACACATTTGTCAATTCTTCCTCCCCTAATTTTCCTTCTTTTCATAAAACACTCTCCCACAACGCTGTTTTCCATGGTTGTTTCTCAGCTCCTGCTCTCCTTGTTTGTTGCCTCTCCTTAAATTTATCTGCTTTATTTCTTCCTAAAGCTCCTCAGATCTGACTCTTTCCCAGCTCCTCACTCTCCACCAGCGTAGGAGGGCAGCCCACCAAGCTACCAGGGAGTCTCGCTCTTCCCGAGCAGCAAACTGGAGGCCAAAGCCGTGTCCTTGGATCAGAGGTATGCGTGTGGTGTATTGAATGTCTAGCAATAGTAAATAGATATTTCAGGCAGGGAAGGACACTCAAAAGACACCAAGTTTTGCCATTTTTGCTGGAGTGTTTTTAAAGTTGGCGTCTCAAACAGCTCACGTTATTTGTTCTTCACTTAATGACAGGTTTGTGGCTAAAAGCATCGACAATGGCAGGCAGCAACAAGATGACAATCAACCTTGTCGTCCTTGGAAGGACTCAGACTGGCAAAAGCGCTGCTGGGAACAGCCTGCTAGGCAGCGATGACTTCGAAAGCCGGCTCTCCCCCAGCTCCGTGACTACATTTTGCAGCCTGGGCCACAGCTGCCACATTTCGGGGATCACACGGCGCAATGGCTGCGAGCTCGCCCTCCGTGTGCGGGTGCTTGACACTCCAGGCTTCCCCCACAGCAGCCTGAGCAAGGAGCGGGTGAGAGAGATGGTGCGATCAGCCCTGGCTCAGCACTTCAGGGAGGAAGGCCTGCATCTAGCCCTTCTGGTCCTGCGGGCTGACCTGCCTCTGTGTCCCGATGAGAACGAACACACCGTTCAGTTCATCCAGGTAACAAATAAGGAAATAGGAAGAAGCCTCTGCCCACAACGGGGGCTCTTTGTGGCTGAAAATAGCTATGGAGGAGTTCACTGCAGAAGCAAGTTAGAGAAGTGCAGCTGAAAATGGGAACATTTCCCTATCCACTATTTGAAATACACACCGTGCCCAACTCCAAAACTGTAAACCAGAGCTACACTTCTCACACTAAACCGAGAAGAGAGCTAACAACTGCTGTCTGCTGTACTTGGACTCAGCACAACAGGATTTAGGAATTAAATTTACCCATCAAAGCAAGCTTCTCTCTCAGAAATGAGTTAAAGGTTTACTATGACAGATCTAGCTTGTTAAAGAGAACCATTATACGAAGCAAAGGTCTGGTTACCTTACTCTTCTGTGCTCTGTATAGGATACAACACAGCCCGAAGCAGAATATGACAGGTCCAAAGTCATGCAGGAAATCTGACTGACCTAGGGTAAGGATGCTCAGCTCTGTCCTGCACTATTATTACTGCTGTGTCTGTTCAAGAGAGAATAACTAGACAATTCCCTTAAATTTACGCTAGGTAATGAAAATTTCTAGCATAACGGGCTCGAAGCAAATATTTTGAATCTCTCCTCTGGGGGAAATTTTTTTTGGAAGTAGGTAAGAAAAGCGGGAGGGAGAGACACTGAAATGGGATGGCTTTCTTTTCTGTGGAAATGTTTTCATCACCATGCATATACTTCATTGAAAAGGAGACCAAAGGGATTCTGCTCAGTTTGTCTATCTGATCAGATCAAAGAGGTTTGTTTATACGAGTTACAAAAAAAAAAAAAGGCTTTCAACCATTTTTAAAGTCTGGGTATTACACTTCACATCCATCTTACACAGATTAACTTTCTAAAAATCTTTAAGACTGAAAGGGACTTCCTGGCGCATCAAGTACTATCACCTGCAGTAATGACATTACCTAAAAATATATAGATATATATACACACACCAGTTCAAGTTGTTCTGACTTTCCTCATGATTACTCTGTACTGCTAGGCTACTCCTCATTTTCCCAGTAGTTTGAGTTAGTTGTTAAGTTTTCACAGCACTTTTCCTCATTGCCAGATGACATATATATTTGTTCTCAGCATTACCTTTTTTCTTTATTCAGTTCTCCCATGCCTCTATACTTCAAGATACGTAAGAGGACTCGATATTTTTTGCTAATATTTTTACCCTAAGCATGGATCAAGTCCATGTGGGCATTAAAAGTTTAAGGGATGCCAGGATACCCTTCTCCTTTAATGAAGCTACAAAAACCCCCACTGGAGATGAAATAAAGCATGTTAAAAAAGTGAGAAAACAACACTTAATTCTGTTTTGTGATTGTAACCGACTCTCAGCTTATTTTAGTTATTAACCCCTTAAAACACTAGGTGCTATGATTTCATCAGCCGCTAACAAACAGGGCAGGACAGCTGTCTGAGCGCTGGGAATACAATTGTTATATTTCAGTATGTCATTGCATAATAAATTACCATAAGGACTACCTTTAGCATTCAGTTCTCGCAATAATCCTCTGCATATTAAGGATGGTATATCAGTAATTCATACAGAAGACTTATTTTAATCTCTTTTGATTTCTATTTTAATAGTCTAATGAATTAGGAAAGTGGTAGATATTGATTTCAGAATTAATGTTAGCACCAATTCATCTGAGTACACAGAAAATCAAGGCACTACTCCCTCTCCCTAAAACCTATACCTCAACTCTTCCTAAGAGAACTTATACCAAAATACAGTAAACATCTAATCTGCAAGAGTTTAAAAAAACAGCTTATTTTCTAAATTCCCCACCATCAGATGGACCACTGCAGTTACAGACAAACTCCCCAGCTGTCATTTAAGTTGATGCATTTGATTTGTGTTTTTCCTGAATTGCTGGGAACAGTTCAGTTTTAGGGTATAAAGCTGTTACTGAAATCAGCGTTATAGAAAAATGTGTTATTTATTTATTCTATGCAATGTGATTTGTAAAAGCTTTTCCAAAGAGCTTCTATAAATAGAAATATAGATATGTAGAAACAATAAACTACTTGAATTTTACATGTTATGCTGATATGTGCTGTAGCTAACAACCATTTTCCTTATTTACACACACACACATATATATGTATATATATATTAACTCTATTAACACCTGTAGCAGGAGAACAAAGAACCGCTAGCACTGCATGACCACTTATTTCCACTATTTGGGGACGTCATTTTCTTCAAAGGTCAAAACCCCCTGAAATTTCAGCAACTCAAATAGCATGAATTGGATTACTGCCAGGAAAAGAACATACTCTGGTCTGTTAATACATAAGTATATGAGGTGGGATTGGGTGAAGTGAACAAGAAAAGATATCTACTTGAGATTTGTTTTTCATTACAGGAACTTCTGGGTCCCACATGGAAGGATTTCACTGCGGTTTTACTTACTCATGCAGACAAGGCCAAAGAAGCTGGATTCAGTGAGGAAGCGTATTTGCACAGTGTCTCAAGTACCCTGTTGTCCCTGTTGAGCTCAGTGCAGCATAAATATGTCTTTCTAGACAACCAGAAGAGCAAAATTAAAGAGGAAAGAGCTATTGTCTTACGAAAGCTCTTGAATTTTATAAGACAGAATAACTATCAAGTGCTTCTATTTAAACACAACAAAGAATAAAATTAGCTTTCGGGTACTCGTGTCTATTTTCTATAGTTTACAACATTTAATGGAAATAAAACAGTAGAAAAGCCAGCAATTGGAACATTCTACACCCAAAACCATTCTATACCAAATATCTTTGAACACACGGTTGGGAATATCTCTTTAGATTCCCAAACCACATGCCTTTCACAGAGTAGTACCTCATGCTACCGGATCCAGAATCCTAGTTTCAACCACACCATCAGAGCAAACTAGTGCTAATTTGTTATATATGTAAATGTAACTAATATACTAATAGTGCTAATACCTAACATGCACACAGTGAGGAGTAAGATTTTATGCTGCATCTGATTGTATATTGCAGATAAAACACAGAGCTGGAGAAAAAGAAAGCATATAATAATGCATGAGTTCAGGCTGTAAGGAATGAAGGAACTTTTCTGCTCAATTTTTGGAGCTTTCATAAGTTCCTCTGAAATCTGCTGTTTGTAAAAAGTTTTCCAGTATTAAAAATTAAATTTATCTACTGCAAAGTTGTTTCCTTACCTTGATTTCCTTACCTTGAATTCCTATTCTTGATTCAAGAATAATTAAAACTGAGATTTTCAACTTCAAGAATATCGTTTAATAAGATATTATCAGATATGTAGTTTACAAAGCAGTTAAAATAGTTCCCACATGCCTAATGTTATTCAGCACATTTAAAATGTGCTAATTACTACCGCTGATTCCCAGATGCATAGAAAATGAGCACAGTTAACTGTATAGGCACATACAAAACGTATCCAAAACGAAACCTGTTCATCTTTTCTTTTGTGCCTACTCCTTTCAATTTTCTATCATCATCATTTTGTTTTCGTCTCCCAGCTTACGGGATGAAGTTCAAAGCCTGTGAAATTCAGGTTGGGTAAGTTTGTTTTTTATTTCAGTGGTTAGAAAAGTGCTGTTTGAGTAGTTAGGCTGTAGACAGGTAATTAAATAGTATATGCTCAAACATGTAATTACCTCTAAATAGTTGCTTAAAGGGTTTAATTGTGAATTGATCTAAGATGGTTACTTCAGTGTATTGCAAGGCAAGAATTAAAAGGAGTAAATTGAGGATTTTCCCATAGCCATTGTGACTGCTCTTAATGTATTATGAAGTAATTCAAATGGTGAAACCTGAAAGATAGCTATTACCATTAAAACCAAGGCATATTCTGCATAAAACATTACTCAAAGATACATTAAAACAAGAAAAATACATTTTATATGTGTTTCAGGCATTGGAAAGCTTTTTTTTTTTGGGGGGGGGGGGGTATTTGACTAACATTGTTCAGCCATCTATTAGTTATTCGTTCTTTTGTAGTATTATCTGTCATTTGGCACTATCGAATTGGAAAAGATGAGCTAATATAGTAAAACAACATATTTTATGTATGTCAATGTGTTTGTATTAGGCCATAACAGGACATAGTTTTATATTCCCGTTACAACTGCCCACAGACAGCTCAGATGACACATCCAAAACCAAAATTTGCAGAAGTTTATATTATATCTGAAAAATGCTTGAGAGAAGTGAAACCTCTGAAAGACAACAAGAAGAATGAAACTAATTATGGTCTTCACAGACCAACTGCTCACGCCGTACCTTTCTAATTGACCACCTTGTGTTACCACACAAGGAACATGGCTGAAATTTTTCCTTATTAAGATGTTCGTGCTTCACGGATCCTCTAAAACTTTCAGCTGTCTAGAAAAGATGCTTGCCAGCCTTTAGTTATACCATGAACAAGCTTTGGCAATTAAGTCTTGAACATTGTGTGGTTACTGACTGCTGAGAACACAACCTCAAGGACAGTAAATATGGAGAATGAGTGAATTGTTAAAGTATTACAGACAGAACATTCTGTATCTCTGGAAGAGGAATTAAACAAAAAACATATTAGCCATGCATTTCAGAGGGGTTATACATTGACGTTTTTATTGTGCTCTCGTTACTTTCCATTTCAACATCTGAACAGGCTAATAACCACTTATTTAATTCCGCTGTTTGCCATGGTCTCTGCCCTGCAAACACCTTTCCCTTTCACTTCAAATGGAACTCCTTTGTATGTAGCAACACACTGGTCATTGGTATGAAGATCAGGTTGGATTTGCTCCCACATCTTCTTCTTGGGATTAAGTTCCTTCTCGGGATCTCCTGTTTCAAAACAAAGAATAAAACTAATAGCACACAATACAGAAGACAGAGCAAGAGATCTATTTATGCACACGTGCATAAATATGCATTTGTGAAAGCTCACATGGTATCCATGTAAAAAATTTTAAGGGAAAAAAATATTACCTGCGAATCTCAAAATGGAAACTTTAATCTTAATTAGGGACTGTCTAGGAAATGCCTCCAGATCCTCTCTCAAAATGCTGGGCTTTCAGGGAAAAAAGCATCAGTAACAGACTACTACTATTGTCAAAAATGAAGAAATCTATTTAGATAGAAAATAGAAAACTATTGCTGGTTGTTAGTTTACAAACATTACCTAAAAGCAAAAGGATTTCTAAGAATTAAGTAGATGTGGACCACACGACGCAGCTTATGTATCTTAAGAATTACTGAATTTTTAGAAATTTATTTTGCGTTTACAGGTAAGAAATGTTGAACATAGACAAGACTAGTCTAAAACTAGGATACTGACCTATAATTTTAGCCCCAAATTTCAACAATTTTCTGTTACTTTTTGTACCATTTAGAGATCAGCTCCAGTGCATAAAATAATAGTAGCATTAAGGGCCAACTTGTATCTCAGCAATTTTGGCCTCAGTCTATTTAAATCACCTGTTTCCACATGTATACCATGGTAAACTATTGATCAGGTGAACTACTGACAGGGGGACAGCCTAACTACATTAGGAAATCTATTTAAAAATTTCTAATGACTACAGAAAAAGGTTCTTTTAGCAATATTTTAAAATACAAACTCATTACTCAGAAAAGCGAAGTGTTCCAGAGTCAAATATTTCTTCCTGTTTTTTAGTAAATGGGCATAAAATCCAAAATACAGGAACGCAACAACTACAGTAAATAAGATCCCCTGCGATAAATATTTATACTGAAAAAACTGCTGCCTGCCAATATAATCTAGATTAAGCAATACAACCAATTTTCCAATCAAAGGTCAACCAAATGCCATTTCTGAATTTTAATACAATACAGATCCTTTTACACAAAAACATGATTTCATTTTTAAAAGTTATTTAATCCTAATACTGTTGGGTACTCTTAACCTCTTGTGTGTAACACACAAGCAGGACAAAGGAAAACCCCAAGAATTGTTTCAAATACGATCAGAACACATTTAAATGGTGAAGGGGGTGGCATACTATCTGTAACTTGATGATACTGTGCATGTATTTTTACTTGCTAAAAGCTAGGTGTGCAATGTTGGAATCATTCGGCCCAGATAACTGAAACCTCTAAGGAAAACAAGACTCAAACAACAAATCCTGGCAAACGGATCTTCCCTGAGATCCTCTCAGGGGAGCAAGAAGTTCTTAAACGCAAAATGAAAAGTTCTCTATGTGAGCAGGATGTAAAGTACTCACATCTTCCACTACTCAATGTCCCCAAAAGCTCAGGAACCAAAAAAAAACACCTGTAGGTTTATAGCACAAGCTACGTTTCTAGTAGTTGGATGAGTTATTACTGCTTGGTGTATTCTTGACTGACTGACCAGCGTGAGTAAGTGAACTACTCTCATTCCAACCTGCCTTATTTTCTTCTTTAAATGTTTTCAGTAATTCAGTCTACTCACATTCTCAGTTCTTGCAATATTAAGTTATTTCAGCCTGTAGACAGGCCTAACTTCTCTAGTTTCTACATCTGCAACTGTGTGTGAGAAGAGTACCGGGCCAGACTTCTGTGTTAAGCAGGCTAGGGCTGCCAGAGCAGCATTCAGTAACACAGTCAAGTTATTTCACAACTGCAGTGTACTTAATATTTAAAAGAAAAACAGCAATACTATTAATAACCTAATCACTCGGAGCCAATTGTGCGTTTTCAAAGAAACTGAAATCCTAGTCAATGCTTAAGTTCACAGAGACAGACTTGGATTTAGACCAAGTGAATGCATACAAATTAATAAAATCATTAAACAGAATGTTAAATGATCCATTGTGCATGTCTTCCCCCCTCCTCAAACATAAAAAGCAAGTGATTTTTTTTTCCCCAGTAAGAACAAAACCTGACTTTTATTATAAAAAACACATTTTGGATGCTAATAAGTTTCTTTTCAATCCCATTTCAACTCTCTTGGGATCTGTGGTGAACTCAGATTAGCATAGGCACCAATTTTAAATACTACCAGAGTTTTAAGCTGTGTATTTTCCTAAGCTTTCCCCTCATCACATTTTTCCCTCAGAAAATATTCTTTAGAAGGACATTTAAAAATGAATTCAAACTTGTAGTGGTTTAATGAGCTTCCCAGTCAACATAAAAAGAAACAAATAAAAGGTCCCAAATTTTGTTAAATATGTAATTTGGTCTAATAGTTTAAGTATTACAGAAGAACTTCTCATAATAGGCAAGAAACGTCTCCACTGTGTAACAACTCAGTAACTATGAAAAGACTTTACAAAAAGTTGATACCACAATGCCCACCATGGAATATAACTACGCAACTGAAGGAAAGCACCCATACACCAAAGCTTTGATTAAAGAAATCTGTTAAATACAGACCAACCACTGCACTGCAGTCTTAGCATTTTCTTGCTTTGAAGAGCTAGGTATTGACGAAAAAAACAAAATGACAAAGATTCTTAAACCAGAACTAGCATTAAATCAAATAATTTACATAATAGACTTGTGGTTCCTGTGGCATTTTCGCATTTTCGAATTTTGTCATGACATTAATTAGACTGCTACTAGAAAGAAGGTTTCTCAGTTAGCTGTGAAAACTCCAGTTAATTGTTGTCTCACAGCAATTACTGTGTGGGAGGGTATATTTACACACATGTGAAGGAATGGCTTATGAATCAGATCTTTCCCATGAAAGTTGGATATAAATTTGATAAAGTTCTTAATACAAAAAAAGCCCAATATATCTTGAAGATTCATATAGTAGAGTACGAGATGGTGTTAAAGTTCCCTTAAAATGCAACGACATTGAGTGAACAGATGGTCCTCCAGACAAACGCATTCTTTAGCAAATCTTTCTTCGCCTAAAATACTGAAAATCATTCTAAGAAAACTCTCAAGCTTCTTCAGAAAAATGATCAACTAATTTTAATGAGGTTGAAGCAAGATACTGTTTGTTTTGTTTGTTTAGCCAAAAATCAACAAGGAAAATTAGCTTGTGTCTGATGAATATTTTGTATGGCACTCCTACCACGTAGGAGTGCCTTCCCTGCTTGGTTAAGGGACATTATTAATGAGTTTCCAGTTTTTTTTAAAAAAACTACAAACTGTCAAAATCCTAAAACTGCATCAGCTTTAATTTGTATCCTGTTGAGCTCTTGCACGTAAATTCATTCTTAAAGTTTGCCCTGCTCTATTACTATTAGATTACAAACACACACGAGATCCCATTCATGTTGCATGGCACAATGTGCCAGTTACCTCATTGCAAGTTGTGTCTGCTAAAGACCAACAGTTGAAGACAAAAGTATTTTCTTTAAAAGACAGTGCTTTACATTTTTTCTCAGTGTTTTATATTTACATTACAGTGCTTTACATTTTTTCTCTCTAGCTTTTCCTCATGTTTGCTATAGGAACTCTAGGAGATATATCACTTTACTGTTAAGCATGAAGTATGGTTTCAAAGTCCATGACTCCCTTCCAGCTCATACCTGCTAATGTTTGTGAGCAACAATTTATTAAATATTAGGAAACAGCTGCCATATTTCAGACTACAATCCGTAGCCTTGGATACATATGCTTTTCAAATAGGTTGTAAAAGCCTTCATTTGGCACTTACCAAAGCTCTGTGTCTTTGGCTCCCTGTCAGAAGGAAATGGCTGTGACGCGTACAAAACCTTATAACCACAGGCTACAGGTTATAACTTTAGAACTAAAGTACAACTTTTACACCACCTTTAGCATACTCTACGTCTTTTTAAGAATCAAAATGTCAACAGAATATCGGTATATCTTATACATCTGGCAATGATTGTAAAACAAATGTTCCTATAAACGTATTTTTCTCGGAAAAGCTTTTTGCAAGTCGAACAACAGAGTCAGTTTTATTATTTTGATAAAATCTACCTCATTAGTCTTATGTGCAAGAATAGATATGCTGGATAACAGAACAGCACCACTAGCAGGTCTTACATGATTTTCAAATGCCAGCTATATGAAGTTACTCAAATTTAGACAAATTTAGAGTAAGGACATGTCTTAGAAAAAGAAAAAAAAAAGTCACCCTCCATCCCTCAAAACACACACACAGACTGCCTTTTCCATTATTTTGCAGGTCTTAGCTACTAATAGGGTTTACTCTGCAACTTGACGTTGTCTTTTGCATGCCCATTTCCACAACAACAGAGTAGTATGAGTTGATCCTTTCATGTAATAGAGGACACACACTTACCATTTGATCTAACTTTACTCACAGATATGTGATGAAAAATTAGAGGTCACGAATATTCCTTCAGCTTAGCCAGTACAATTGCTGAAGCCTTTCAAATTTCAGTATGCATTGCATACATCCAGCTTACCAATACCACATCTCAGCTAGCAAGCTTGGTGCATTTTTAAAACAGAAAACTGAAAATGAGAAATGCTGCAAGACTGATAGCCTTTTAAAAGCAGTATTCTTATCAAGTATTTTCAATCGCAGCATTAAATCACAGAAATCTGAGCTTTCTTCCCCATTTCCAAAACACTTGAATAGACCATTGCTTCCTTAATCACATGCCAACCAAATATATATATATATATATACAAGCAACGTTTTCATCCTGAGAAGTGTGTAAACGTATGCACACATAAATATGTGTGCATATGTATGTGTATTTATGAAAGGTATTTATGTAGATGTGTGTAAGAAGCATAGGGCTTGCCAAGAAGCTTATAAATCAAAATACTACTCTGCATCTAGAAATTGTCAGACACAATCATTTAAAAAGTTTGATAGGATCTGTACAAAACTGAAAGTTATGTTTTCCTTACATGTGAAAGAAAACTTCTTAGTAACAAATTCATTCGGAAAAGGATATAAACAATTCACTGATAAATGCACACACTCAAAATTCCCCCAAGATAGGAAATCCTGGGAGTTACAGACCACTTTTTCTTAGAATAATGTCACATAGTGATCCTGAGCAGGCCTTGGCCTATGCTGTGCTGCATGAATTCCTTGGCCACAGTATAAACTGGGCCAGATAATTTTAACAGAGGGGCCGGCAGGCAGCTCCTACTCGCTACCAGCAATTACATCTCCTGGATATCCTTGCCTTTATCAAAAAAAACAAAAGCACAGCACCAAGTTGGCATGTGAACTTCCTTTGTTTGATAGTTGAAAAACTGAGTAGAGCTGTTTCTCGTTGTATGAAAATCCTACAGTAGCTCGAATGACCAAAAGGGGGAATCTTCTGTACAGAAGGTTTGCTTGTGAATTAGAAACCTATTTTGATGCTGTACTAACTTGGAGTTCCCACCATTTAAACAATGCAGAATTATTTTTGTGTGTTAAAAACTGATTATGTATTTGAAGTGGAAAGGAATCTAATGTCTTTCTTTGGAGACCCAAGGAATCATTTCTCCCCCTCTTCAAACAAACAAAACAAACAAACAAACAAACAAAAAATCCCCCGCCCCCCTCCCATTTTGAATATTATAGGTTCCTCTCATACATAGGCATCACCCTTCCTCCTGCACAAAAGCCTAGCTCAAGTTCTGACTTTTCCTAGGGAGAGGACCTGGAACCATCAACTTACTGCTTCATCACTTAAACTGAGACACTGGGCAAGATACTTGTTATTTCCATGCTTTATGTTTGCTAATTGCAACTTGCAAAGTGTGTTCATCTTTACTCAAACATCTGCAATGCTGAAACACTTGAGAAACTAATATTAAATTGCTTGGTTTCTTAGAAGTACCATAAAACCTGCAGGAGTTACAGTTATTTCTTTGCATTTTCCAACTTTTGGCAGGTGCCTGAATATTTTCAATCCTTTACTTACACAATCCTAGCACTCAAAAAGGGTTTTAACATAACTAATTCAGAAAATTTCAACCAAAAATGTAATAGGCTTTAAAATACTGTTTTATCTGCTTCAACACCAATGTCACCTTTGCAGAGGTCAGCTGTTTCCTAGTTCCTTCAAGTTCCCCATTTCCCAAATACCCAGTGCTTACCAGGAAAACCTTCAAAAGTGATTCTGTCCCCAGGTACTGCCCCAGGTGGGGGAGCCAGGATTTCCACTTTTTCTGGGGAGCTGGCACACATCACCATTGCTTGAGATACGACTCCTCTCATCTTCGCAGGCTTCAAGTTGCAGAGCAGTATTGCCATCCGATTCTGCATCTTGAAGTAGGAAAATAGAAGGATTTGAATACTTAGTTGCCTAATGACTTAAATTATTTCATTTCACCCACATTCCATCTTTATTCAATCTAAATCATCGCTTCAATCCACTTTCAGTATAGTACGATAAAAGAATCTCCATTTAAAAAACACTCTACAGATTAGGCTAGCTCATAGATAAGAAATTCTTAGTGTCCTGGAAATATACAGGTGCTTTACACAGTTAGCTAGCTCACTTTAGTCTTAAATTCTATCTTACTTAACCCAAATGTTTTGAATTTTTTGAACTGCTGAAAACAGCTGTACATACCGTACACTGCAATTTGTTAGAGCAAACAATTATAAAACCAGATTTTCTTCTCTGTCCTTGAATGTTAGTAAAAACTATAACAGTAAATGAGAGAGAAAAAAATGATAGAGGGAATAGTCACACATTAGCCTAGAAAACAAAGCACACTTTCAAACTGAAAAGAAATTAAACCCAAAACATCCTTTGAGACAGAAAAATGCATGCCTTTAATCCCATACTCCTAATGAATGCAACATATAACCATAAGTAATTCTAGATTTGACTTTGTGTGTTTTTTCCCAACATCCTGGTAGAATGAAGGAGAAAGCATGGGGGAAAAAGAAGCAAACAAACTAAAATAGGCCAAAGCTCACTGATGCTTACTACACAGAAAACACAAGAGTTCATTCTGGAAGTACAAGTGTTAAATCACTCTTTAGGTAATCCTTGAAGTTACCTGTATAACTGATTGCTAAGTAACTTTCCCTCTGTATCTCAAAATGAGATACTGCGACAGACAGGCTAATGAATAGGAATTAAAACTACTACATTGATTGCTTTAAAGACAGAGTAAGTTGCAATGACAATAGCAACAAAAAGCCCTCGCCAATTTCTTCTTCTCTTTTTGTGAAGTTTAAGATACTTGCCCTGCATCCTTAGTCCTTCACTTCTGATCATTGATGTGAAGCTCTCAGATCAAATGGGATTTAAGGAGGTGAAAATAAATAGGGAAAACAAGAAACAGATACTTGAGAATTGTCTGAATTTCAAGAATGATTGCCTGAAACAGGCCTTGTTGCTAGGAGCACATGGAGATCCACTTCAAAAAGTCAAAACCAGTGGCAGAAATACTGCCATTTTCTGCAAATGTTTCAAAATCTTCTCCAATTGTCACCAGCTACTGCTGAAAGAGCTCAGTACTAGCATGGTCCACTTCATGTTC
Organism: Anas acuta; assembly: GCF_963932015.1. Lineage (NCBI taxonomy): Eukaryota > Metazoa > Chordata > Aves > Anseriformes > Anatidae > Anas > Anas acuta. The sequence goes on along the minus strand of NC_088982.1, from coordinate 71,068,480 downwards.
CTGTACCATATCCCTATTACTGATGACAGGTTCTAAATGTGATACCAGAAAGTGCAGCTTCCAACTGTCCTTGACCAAAAACACACTGTACTGCACATAAATGCGACAAATGTTCATGCCTAGAAGTGACTTACACTGTGTACTGAAACGTGAATGAAGATATATGTTTTGCTTCCCAATGTGACGTAAAATCAGATAATACAGCCTCAAATAATGCTGCATTACAATAGTAAACACAGCAATCATAAATGGCTGAATTTTTGGTAAATTATGTTTCTAGTACTTGCTATAATATATACGTTTTTAATTAACTATATTGCAATAGTCACAAGCCAGGACTCCACAATGCTGTACACTGCAAAAACACAAAGTTGGAAGCTCGTCCCAAAGAATTTAGAGACCTGCTAACAGACACTTGCCAAAACTAAAACCAGACAGAAACTGTTCCTAACAAATGTGCAAGAATGACACCTAATTTTCTGTTAACGAGTATTCTGGATTATTTATTTCATACAGAAAGCAGGGTAAACAGAAAGGACTGCTACTGTTGCTACATTCTGTACACTTCGTGTTCCTAAGTTTATTTAGAAAAAATTTTAAGAGTTGTTTTTCCCGAAACGCTTTCCCAAGAGCAGGCTGCTAAAAACATTTAAATTTATTTAATTTTATTAAATTTCTAAAATTTAAATATATTTGAATTTGTGCCCACTGCAGATCCAGTAGTTGGATACCACTGGGTGACCAGTGCAGAAGAGTTATCATATTCAGTCATTTTTTCCCATTCAGTAAATTTCTGTATCCTAAAAACCACAAATACAGCTTTAACTGCCTCCTGCATTTGCAACCTCACCATGGGGAGGGGGCATGAATAGGGAATGAAAAGGCATTCAAAGGCATAGCTTTTCCACACTAACATCAATTCCTTCACAGCCAGTTTGCAGTTGCTCAATAAAACATTTCTTTAATTGCCAAGCTTGCACTTGAATGTCGAAGGAGCCTTCAGTCAATTCCTCCCTCCTACTAACCCTCTAGAAGAGGTGTGAAGGGAAAAAGAGATCTTGAAGTCTCAGGTTATCAAACACAGAAGTAGACCAACTGAAAAAGAGATAGAGGCAGACCCTATCCCTGCCAAGGGAGTAAAAAACATGGTTTGTATTCCACGGTTGTTTAAGCCACTTGTTGAAAGGTATTTTTAAGTTAAATTTACCTTCCCTTTGCTTTCCTCTCTGCCAAAAATTTCAATGGGCTATAATGAGAGATGGAAAGCAAAGGTTTCAACAGTCTGGATGTTGGCAAAACCTTCGTTACAGATTCTCCACTACATACTAGAAAACTTAAAAGGAGAGTAATATCTGCTTAATTTATAAGTATAGTGTATACCAAAGGCATTACAGAGGAATCAGAATAAGATCCCAGGACAGAAGCACTGAAAGGAGAAAAGAACTAACTTGGGGGAGGAGTACTTTTCCTTTTTTTGACTAATGTTGTTAAGCCCTACTCACACAATTTTATTATAATATTAAAAACCTTATAGCAGAATGAAAACATACCCTATAAAGAGGCAACAATCACAAGTTCCTTTAGGAAGGGATAGGTTCTCAGTAAATAACGTTGTTAATACCTGATCCAGAGGAACATGCTTCACTAAACCACTGACGACAGTCCTTGGGCTTGCTTCTCCAACATCCACCTTTTCAACATACAGAGAGTCTGCATCCGGGTGCTTTTCAGCAGTGATGATGCAGCCAACACGAAGATCCAGACGAGAAACATCTACAGGCTTTGAATCGCTACTTCCAGCAGCAGGCTGCTGTTTCTTTTCCTTCTTTTCACCTGTTGAAGGAAGTTCGGTTCAAGAAACAAAAATTAGTATAAAATGTATGCGACTATTTGCAAGGGAAAAGTGAGCTACAATCTCAGAATCAAGTAAAAATCCAGTGCAAAATGCAAATGACAAGTAAGGAGTTAGCACCTCTATTGCTAGTTTCCAGTAAGGAACCATCTTACACCTTCTGATTTAATTTGCTACTACACGTGATTTTCACTGTAGGACAGAAGTGTTTTCTTGCTTGTAAAATGAAGTCATCCTGACCTTAAATATAGCTAAGATGTAAGTGACAAACATGCTCTGCCAAAGGCCATGTTGATAAGCCTAATAGTACTGCTTTAATAATTAGCAATTAACAAACAGTCTTGTCTTGGTGTATCACTAACAAATGAAACTGGACAATCATAAGCCATCAGGTTACGAGCACTTCACAACAGCTCCTGACTGCAGGCACTGCTAAATAACTGCAACTGCAGCATTACAGCTGCAAAGCAACCCAGCAACCCTTCAAGATGACCTCAGCTAACATTATTTACTCCCTAGATAAACCAGTGTGTGAGTATGCTCATAGCTTATGAAATTCCATTGATGAGTAGTAAGTCCTTATCCAATCATAACACAAGGGTTTGTTATCACCTATATATACACTGTATACAATAAAACAGGAGTTAAGCAATATTCCCCATACATCGCTTCCTATTCACACATTTCCTTGAGATAAGCAAGCTACATTCACTTTGTATGTAAGGCTGTTCTGTTTGAAAGACATTCACGATTTGCTTAATGAACAATAATCTGTAGGGGGTAAAGAAACATGTAAAAAGTGCTTACTTAAAATTCAGTATATTCTTTCATCCAGTCAAATTTATGTATTACCACAAACCAAATTCCCTTCATCAACATGAACTAAACTCCCTTTTCTAGGGAACAAAAAGCAAAAGTGGACACAGTAGCCTATGTGATTCATGATCATTGCTCCAGTATAAAGATAAAATTCATTCATATGTTCAAAGATAGAAACTTTGAACAGCTTTTTTAAATTAAAAAAAAACTTAACTCTTCAAAAATATTTCAGTTCATATATGATGAATTAAAAGTACTAATGACTGAGCTTTATTAATTTAAGTGCAATTATTGTGTATCCCTATGTTAAAGTCCAACTGAAAAAAATGTCATCAAAATAGTTGACATTTAATGCATGAAATCATTTTAAAGAGTCATTATCTTCATCCTTTATGTCATTTCTAATCATTCTCCACTTAATAGAATTCCTCTGCAATAGTCAGGAGCCAAACAATTACGTTCTAGCTCCCTATTTCTCTTTAGGGAAAATGGAACCTGTCACCGAATAAAAAAAGAGACCACAGGGAAACATCTGTACCCAGCACACACATAGATGTGCACAACAAACCCACTCCAATGCTGTGGCTAAGGAGAGAGCTGTTCTCTGGCCAGTGACAGAGTCAGCCCAGAATCAATCCAGAGAAGCATCACAGATGAAGGTTGTAAGAAGTGCACTGAAGAACATGGAAATTACCAGAGAGGAAACAAGTGAGGCAGGTGACAGAAAACAGAAGGGGTTGGGATATTCTGTAATTTTGTCATTTTCCAAGACTAAAAAACAAATTTTACATGTTAGCTACTTGGCTAGTTAATTACCATGTCTACAATAAGATGTTGAACTCCACAGAATTATCCTGTTCAGGGCTTCTATTTAACATTTATGCTATACTTCAACTTTTTCCAAATTCAATATTGGAAAGAGAGAAGTCAAATAGATTGCTTTCTAAATGTAAGCTGTTTACACAGCAAAAGGGGAAATTCAATACAGGAAAGATATCTTCTTCCTTACCAAGCCAATACTTGTTCTGTAGCCAGTGATTAGTAGCAAAGAACAGTTAATTGCCTGATTAACATGTGACCTCTGCTCTGCTTTCATTTTACAGCTACATAAAATATTGACACGTCATATGCTGAAGTACACCAAAAAAAAAAGAAGTAGTTTATAAGCCTCCTTACAACTCATCAGGAAAAATAGGTAAATAAACAGATGCAGTGCCCTACAACCATAATATACAAGCACTGATAAGATATACAAATAAGTTCACAGCATATTAATAATAATTTGCATAAGATAATGACTTTGAGACATGATTAATAAGACATGCACCTACACTTTTGTGCAAATGTAACAGATTCTTATGCCTTTTTCTCTCTTAATAGAGTTTGTTAAAGAGAAGTCAATACAGGCAGCTGAAAACGTAAAAGCCTCCTATAAAGAAGCTATCCAGTCTGCAATAAAGCTCTCTGAACTTTGTGTCCTTGTTCTCCCTTTGTTTTTTGGGATTGTGTTTTTTTTCTTGGTGGTAATAGTGGCATATGTTTGTAGTTGTTTTTCAGATAAGGGAGTTCAGTAATATTAAAAGAAGTTTGCCTCATAACCCACCTAAGATTTTTCAGCTTGACAGCCTTAGATTCAGGTACTTGCAAGATTTTAAGAGCTAGCACATGACTCTTCCTACCATGGCTGCATGAACTGTTTTTTTCAGTCCCCAGAATGATTTAGAAGTACTTCCAGAAATGAAATGGCTTGTGCCTATCACAGTTAAGAAAAATTAAAATACCTTTTTTTTCTACTTTTTCCTTCTTTTTCTTTTCTTCATCTTCACCTTTAACGTGATCTTTCGGGCCAGGAGATGATGTAACTGCTGGGGGTTGTGGATCACCATCTGCAAACGAAGCTGTAGAAACAGTTGTACCAGGAGGAACTGCGATCTGTTTTACTAAAAATGAAAAACACATACATTAGAAAGGGTATTAAAGCTTGGAACAATGCAACATTTTAAGTTTTCAATGTAAATGAAAAAGTAGAGACTGAAAATCATGCTTATAATGCCTAAGCAACCACAACTGCTGAGTAGTGAAGCACAACGTTACAAAGTAGACATCACAACTCAATTTATATATGGCTATTCTGATCCCTTGCTATGATATTAAGAACAATGTCTTCAGCTACATATTTTTTAAATTGTGAAAAAATGCTAAATACAAGAAAAAATATAAACAAAGTCTTTTTGTTGCTTGCTTCAACATCTAGTTATCTTCACTCTAACTCCTTATTCTTCATTTGTGTTTCATAGAATCATAGCATATCCTGAGTTGGAAGGGGCCCATGAGGATCATCAAGTCCAACTCCTGGCTCCACACAGGACCACCCAAAAACCAACCCATGTGTCTGAGAGCATTGTCCAAAGACTTCCTGAACTTGGGCAGGCTTGGTGCCATGACCACGGCACCAGAGCCTGCCCCAGTGTCCAACTACCCTCTCAGTGAAGAACCTTTTCCTAACACCCAGCCTGACCTTCCTCTGTTGCAGCTTCATGCTGTTCCTTTGGGTCAATTTTGTTTTTGTGTTTGCCTCATTTTACCTTTTAGCTATTAGCTCATTATATGTAATACTACCCAATAATTTTCTCCCAATAAAATTAAATTGAATAGCGTTGTCAGATCACTCCAACTCTTTCTTCTGATTTACTAAAGAAAATGAGTCTGAAAAAACTTATTCTAAGAAAGTATCTGAAGCCTCAAAATGAGAAAGTATCTGAAGCCTCTGTCAATAGCTCACCTTCCTAAATTTTCCATGTTTCCATTGTATTTCTTTTTAAATTCCTGATAATAAGACGATTTCCAGAATTATGTATCTCACCAGATGACAACTTAAGAATCATCTTCCTTCTACTTTCTACTTTTCTAAAGATCTCATTAACACCATTTAACAAATCATTGTACCGAGTAACCATCATTAATGATGGATTGATTAATCTTTCTAGTATCACTATTAGACTGGTCCACATTCTGCACACATGCTTCTTTTTACACCTTAGACATCAAGTTTTCTGAAGAATTGCACCGAGTTTTTTGATACTTGCTGTTAATACCAACACAAGAAAACTTGCACAAGTTACTTTTTTCAATTGCCTGTATCAGATTTATACAAAAATACTTGCTGTTTACTACTTACGGGAAAACATAAAAAAAAAAAAAAACTCTGAAAAGAATCACTTGACTATGTTCATCAGATTTCTGTGCTCAACCGCTTAATATTGTCACAGCCAAAACACATTAATTTACTGCAAAATAAAAGATCTGAATTTATTTCCACTGCCTTTTAGATTAAAAAAAAAAAGATAAAGAAGGCAAGATATGTATCAAGCAAAATATTAGTTTCTTTACTCTTTTTGTATTGTATAATCCCATCTTGCAAAAATCTATGTACCTTAAGATTGCTCTCAGACATAATAGAAATTACACAAAATATCTTGTCTCTGTCAAGAATTACTGTGGACTAACATATGATGGAGAAATATAAACTAATGGTTCAGTTTAGTACATGAAAGGTCTTTATTCATACCAAGAGGAGAAAAAAAAATCTGTATTTATAAAATATTAGTCTTTTTGAAGACTGAATGCATTGTTTTACCAGTAAACAGTAAGTATGGTTGAATGCTAGCATCTAGATACACTGGGTACTATCTTACCACATTGACAGCTTGTGTAAACATAGTAGTAATTGTTGAAGGTAAAAGAGGTTTTCTTTGGAAATAATTTTAAAGAAAGCATGCCACATCTGAAACATTTCAGTTTCAATTTTCCTTCTTTATTTATTATTTTTTTAAAGTATGGAATTATATAATGATGGTGTGAGCTGAGTAGAGCTACACAGAAGAGTGCAAAAAAGAAAAAATAATGCAACGAAAGGCTGGTCTTACCAAAGGATGAAATCAAAATTCAAGACATCATTTCTAGTTTTATACTGCCATAGATTTTTTAATAAATCACTATTTGTATATTGAACAATGGCTCAATTTTCCATAGGAATTTCAGTCAAACTAGATAAAATCACTTAACACTATCAAAAAGCGTCAGTTTCAGCCATTTTAAGGGTATTGTGACTGCTCATAGACATCATTCAAGTTTGGGACTCATTATAAAAGATGCCACTACAAAAACATACAAAGAACCAGTTCCATGTCTGGTAAAGATTTGGCAACATGTACCTGTTACACTTGCAGCTTACTAGAATGTTAGGAGTATGCAACTTCTCATAGGCATGGAATCCAGAGTTTATGAGAGATGCCACAGAATCACAAAAAGATAAAGTAGTAGTAAGATAGCACAAAACATGACCAAAAACTCGATCTAATTTGTGTCAAGATAGGACTTTTTTCCCCACCTCCATTTCGAATTTCTGCCTGAATCAGCTCTTGTTTCAGCCCTTCAATTTCTTTCTTCAGTTTAGCGTTTTCCACACGAAGCTTCTTCTCTTCTCGGAGTGATGCCTGCAAGACTAAATTTGACACTATATTAAAAACAATAGGCTTCGATAATTAGCATTCATTACTTGGCAAAAGGTTTTGTTTTTAAGGAAGTGAAACGTAGCGAGCCAAATACCAAAAAGCTGGCAACTTTCAAGGAGTTTATTATTACAGATATTTTTGGAATTTTTGTTGCTGTTAAAATTGGCATTTCCCCCCCCTTTTTTTTTTGAACATAATATTTGTTTACTCAAGTTGCCTCTCAATATAGTAGTTTTTCAGTCTCCTTAGTTGACTCACAAGAGGAAATTCCAAGAAACCTACTAAAAAAGCAGCTTAAACACGTTTGGAATATGGAGCACCTTCATTCACTGATACTGACCTGTGTAAAATATCAAAGATGAAGGTATGATATTCTTTAGAGAATCCCACAGTGGTAAAAAAACAGTAACACATTCATGCAAAATCAGTCTCATGCCCTTCCCAAGTGCATTTCTCCCCCAGCTAAAGGAGAAACATCATATATTGCATTTTCATGATCTCTTTGTGCCATTGGGTCTTCCCTTCATTCATGCTTCTTTATTTCAGAATAAGCAGCTTCAAAATACCCACAAACCACGAGACAGTGAAAAGGTGCTACTTTTACAAGCTCAGTCTTTGAGAACCTGAAACACACTTGAAAGGCTGACAGCACCAATGAAGTTGTCCACGTTCTCATTTTTTCTGATGAGCATTTAATGTTAACCACCCGGCTAACAAGCTTATGATAAGACAGAATTCCTTACTAGCTTTTTCCTTCAGCAGAGCAACTTGCTGCTTGAGGTATTCAATAACTTGATCGGCCTCTGCACCCTTCTGCTCCAGTCTGTTCAGCACCGCATTGTTGGCTGCCATCTTTATCAAGAAACGGGATAAAAACCTAGACAAATAACAGATGGTCTAAAATTAATTACTTCTTGATGTAATTAACGTTACCAACCCTTACCACATGAAGCAGTTCTAAAATCAGTTGCTGAGTAAGAAAATTTGCTAAGCGAACAAGCTGGGCTCCCACCTCCTAATGCAAAGCCCAAACAAAAAGCTATGTTAAACAGAATCTGATGTTTGACAGCTGCTTTCAAGTATTTTGGAAGAAAAGCAACTCTCTTCCCAGCTGCAGAAAACATGTTCTTGCTTCACGAAACAGGAAAAATTCCACCTTCTGAAAAAGAAAGGTTTAGAGAATACTGCGAATATGTGGAGGTGGGGGGGAAACGAAATAAAAGGGAAAAGGTTAGACTGAAGAACAACGTAGCCTGGTTTTATCTGACAAAATTATGAAGCGTACCCAGAATTTTATTGAAGGTAAGGAAATGGAAACGTCCCACAAAAGTTTCCAAACTTCTAATGAATTGATTCAGAAGGTATGAATACCTTCCACAGTGTGGTTATGCATACTTTCACCGTTATTTCACTTTTAAGCAGAATTCACCAGCATTTTTACTCCTCTCTGATTAATATGACTTTTCCTGCAGGTTTCTAGCTTCAGATTTATTTTAGCTCTGATTTTGATCATCTCATTTTGTTTCCACTGCAATGGAAGGTCAGGCACCCAGGTAACAAATTCAAGAAGCAGGAAATACAAAGAAAAATGAGTGTAAGAAAACAAATAAATGCTGTCTAGTTTTCTTCCAGGATGTTCAGTTTCTTTTACTGTGTTCTCTAATATTCCAGAAATGAGCTATGCCTTGTGAACAGCCCTATTTGTTGAATCCTTTCCACTTTCTTCCCTGCAACGTTTGCATCTAACCCTAAAGACTCAAGTATTAGCAACAGAATGATGAAATACAGTCACTCGTATCTGCAGCATGGTGTTTCTACCCTCTGCCCAGGACCTAAAAGATAAAAAGAATCCGTGCTAACAGCTGCCTTATGTAAATCAACAAAGGAAACAGATTATAGGTGGCAAGAAAAGATGCCCTGCAGATCTTCACAAGTAGCAGTGAGGTAATTCCTGTGAATTTGCCCATGAACTGCAACAAAGGGAAGAACTGGTAAGAAACTAGTGATGCAGATCCACGTACCGGCTCCCAAACCTTACCAGAGCCCCGAAATGCCTCTTCGCATACCAAATTGGCAAGAAAATTTTTCATTTTAGTGCAAGATTATTCTAACACTTTGGCCTAAGTCTGCTTTAACATGTGAATGAATATTCTCTCTTGGGATTGGCAACAAAAGCCCCACTGATGACAAAACAGTTTATAAAGAACTGAAAGAAGGTGAACAGATACCACGCTCATCCCAGCCACAACACAGCACCTTTGCTCAGTAGCAACTTACATTTCATGACTGACCTTCTACTGCATAAGAATTCAGTTCTTCAGAATCACTCCCCCTCCCTTTTTTTTTTTTTTTAAATAAAGGACCAGAGCTGACAATGAATTGGGTTTAGTGTAATTAGAAGTGCTCAAAGGAAAACTTGTAAAGCCAAAGAGATACAGTAGTCCAACAGATGACACATGGGCTATATTCTTCCTGCAAGTGATGAATGAACAACTCTTTTGCCTTCTTTGCAATCTAAGACAGTGGAAGCCTGTTCAACACACACCAGTTTCCTAAAAGATGAAGGAAGTGTTACTGTCATCACACCTTCCCCCCATCCACAACACATTTTTCTTTTTAAAAGCAAGAAAATCTCACGGATAGAAGAGCAGCAGGAATCACCTTCATGAGGCAACTGAAGTGATTTTAATACTCAAATTCATCTCTGCAATGAGATTTCTTTTTTTCCATGTGCAGCACGCAGGATCTATTATTTATGAAGTCTGAAAAATCCTGAGGGTTTTAGAAAGGAAAAAAGCGATTCCAATAAGTTACTGATTTAGATATCAAATGGAAATAAACATAAAAATATTATGGCACAACACAGCATAATACAAAGCCTGGGGTATTACTGTCTGCATACCAGTAAGATTTCTTGCAAGCTCGATAGTCTCTCAGGGGAGCGCAATACTAACAGGGGAAACTTTGCCAACAACAACAGAAAATGCTACTAAAACTTCAAAGCGAACAGAATTGGTACATTTGATAGGTTTTAGCCAAGTTGGCTAATGAACTGAAGATCTGGAAATAAAGTTACATGATTACAATGGGTAGACATTTTCCCACTTGTCAAATAAATTTCTGGAGCCCCGGCACTGTAACAATAACAGAGAGGAATAGGTATTTCCGAGGCTAATACAGAGAGCCAACAGGCTGAAATCACTGCTGCACATGAACCCGCAAAGCAATGTGATAAAAACGCATCCAAAAAGGGCACAGTCTTTTTTGTTTGTTTAAGATCCATCCTTACTATAAAACACAAAACAACCCATTGGTATTGCAACAACCAAAGGTTAGTCAATTTTTGCCTTTCCCCTCTGTTATCCTGCCCATCCCGCAAGAAAAAACTAGTGGCGATACAAAAATTAAAAGAATTTTAAAATAGCAATAATATAGCACAATGATTTTTTATTTACTTGTTTTTAACCAAAACAACTGAAATCACTTCATACAGCTGTGTCCCTTCTTCGTATACAAAAGCCATGGAAAAAACAAGTAAGGAGCTGCTACAGCAGTGGAGCAGACCTTCTGAGAAGGGTGACCAAGTGGTTTGCAGCCCCAAAATCTGCTTAACCCCAGACCTCTGATCCCTGCTTTGTTACCTGCACTGCCCAGACCTACTGGGTAGCAGTAATGGAGCTCTATCTTCAAACATTTGTGAAGTTAGCTATCAGTATGTACAAGTGGTTTCATTTCTCATCAGTTTGCTGACTTCAAAGGGCTGCCCACCTTTTTCCAACAGAAAGCACAGCTTGCTGGGATCTTCTAAGCAGCTACAGTCCCCTAACGTAAGAAAACAGGCATTTTTCTATGTTGTCTCCCAAGATCACCCAATGTAGAACAGTCCTAAAAGTGGCAAGCTTCAATACTAGCCATAAACTATCCCAAAATGCCAATGGTTTACAAATACTGGCTTAGTGAAACTGGCCCAGACGTTAGACTTTGTCCAGATCAAAAAATAAACAAACCGAGACAGTAAAAACCTAAACCTTGGTGTATCTTACTCTGTAATATTAATATTATCTGCTTCTAAAAGCAACAAAAAGCCAAACCCCCAATAAAACTAATGACAAGATTTAAAACTTAAACTCTAAAAATTGTTTTTGGAATCTATCCCTAGCCCGAAGATGGAACCAATTACTCTTCACTTATTGGAAAAGCAATCACTTCACCAAACCCCAGAAACTGGAAGCCAAGCGACTCCCCAAAACTAAAATAATTAGCTCTACGCATTCCATCTTCCAGCTGCAGGTTTAAAAACAAGTCAGCGCGTTCAAGTACTCAGCTTGTTCTTGCAATGCTTTGTTAATGCCAACACACGAAGTAAGATTACTTTACCTATAAGTCAACAGGTTCCCTGTGTACGCTTTGAGTACATCTGGGGCAGTGTTGCAGATTTTGGTTTAGCATTTTGAAGTCAGTAAGGTTTTATGCTCTTTTCTTATAGCCGTCTCCTTTCTTGTTCTCATTCTTTCCTACAGGCCTTCGTGCAACACAACCAAACGCCGTGTGATCACCTTGGGCATGTGCTGAGACAAGGAATTCATCAACCAACGTGCAATGAAATAAAATCAGCACAACTGCCTGCGTCTCCTCTATTCCTCTCCCATTCCTATTGGGAGAAGTAGCCCATTAAATGAAAAGCCAAGCCAAGACCAGCAATGAGGCAAGGAATTACCAACGCCCCAAAGATTATTCAGCATTTGAGAAACGTTATGAAGTTCACCAACAAACTACACGGAACTATTCATGGCAACTTCTCTCCCTAAGCTTTTCATCTTAAGCCTGACGTAGCTCTCAAATGAAACCCCTTTCTTTCTTCCATGAGATATCTCGAGACGCGCCACGGTTTTCCACTCGCATAGCAGCATGCTCTACTTTCTGTAAAAGACAGAAAGCATCAACCACCACTTGGTTTCTGCAGAGCCGGTGTTCAAAGACATCTTTCTGAGCATCTTTTTCTGGGATGGTCATTTCTGGCAGACAATCTTACAGAAACCCATAAATATAACAGAATGTGCCAGCTGTTTGCCAGATTCTGCTTCCCTGTGCTCTGCACTTCTATGAACTGTCAGGACACGAGGTGAAGCAGATTTAAAAATCTCACATCACACCTTTTTATTCCGTAGAGTAAGGAACAGTAGTGATCAGATCAAAACAGAAGAAAAATAGAGTGAAGATAACTCGAGAGATCGGTGCAATGAGGAGATTGTTTTACTTGCCCCATATTCTCCCGTCTCCAGATAGTCAAGATTCATGCTTGAAAATGAATTTTCAGAGACTAGACCCATTTTTTGCATTGCTTGCAACTCCTTCATGATGATCAAAGCCCTAGTTTGCTAGTTCTAATACAGCAAGAAGACATATCCCACCCCATGACACCTGAAGATCATCCCACCACATTAAAAAGACAAAGATGTATTAAGACAACTCCCAGCTCATCTCTTTCAGAGCATACATAGCTAGCTCTGCAAGGAGAGGACACAGGTTTCCCGAGTCTCACACTGTCAAAGTTAAGTTTGTATAATTAAAAATCTGCCTTGGAACCCTAAACATGGAAATGATGGAAAAAGTAGATGCTCACCTAGACTCTTCTCCACATACAGGAAAGGGGACGTGCAAATGGTATTTTTGGCACTATGGTAGCAAACAGTGGAACAAGAGCAACCAGTGGAATAGCAGCAACTAGCAATGAGAGCAGATCTAAAATCAAGCTGAACTTTCCTATGATGCCAGAATTTTGAGCATTATTCATAATTTCAGTGTAAAAACTCCAAGTCCATGAATGATTATTAAATCAATCACTACAGAATCTCATTTTTGACTCACTGTACCAGATCAGTGATCACCTGCCAGGTACTAGACGTGTGCCACCATAAAACATGAAATGAAACTTGCACCATTATCTTGTATCTCTAAAAGGAAGAACACAGCTTTTGAGAAAGACAGAATTACAGCCTAAGATGTAAGAGAATACTGTAAAGCAAAGAAATAGAGTTTTGTAAATTTATCAGTGCAATTTGCCTTGTTCTCCCCAGACAAGTGATTGTTTTGACTCGGTCTATAAACAGCCGAGCAGCCCGAGTACTGCTGTTGTTATTACTGTTATTTCTGGAGCACTTAACTACACTTTTTAAAGTATTCATAAACTATAAACTCCTGTGTAGTCAGTCTTGAAAGCAATTTGCCAAGCAGCAAATTATTAATCAAAGTTGTACATTTCTGCCATATGTTATTTCAACTCACATCTTCTGTACCGAGACTCCGAATAATTGCTTTGCAGATTTCCAAACAACTAACATGTCTAACACCGGCCATCCAAGAAGCGATGCCAGCCCTAGGAAATGATTTGCTGGCTCTGGAGACTACAGTTCAACCCTTCTGGCTGCCAGATAAATCAGGCTCAATCCCAGCTGCAGACAGGTCCTTTAGTAGCCCTAAGAGCCTACCCCTCCCTATTTTAAAGGGCTGTAAAGAGTAAAAACACACACAAGCAAACCTCTTCATATTGAAGAAACAGCACAGCATGAAAGAGGTTTTTTTCTTTTTTTCATGTGATGGAACATTGCACAAAAAGCCCATCTACTGGCAGCAATTTGGAGGCAAGAGAAGTTACTCAAGTAAAGACAATTTTTAAATATGAAGACAAGTCTTTCTTGAAAGGGAAGGATGTACCAAGGCCGTGGGCGAGTCACGCCAATAATGGGACAAGCAAAATCCAATCTGTAACAAGGACTGCCTGAAGAAATGTGTCAGTTATTTATTATAACGAATGAAAGTAGAAGCACGAGATTCTTTAAGAGTATGACAGCAGCCTTCATTTGAATGCAAATGCATCTTTTAGAACTGTATGGTAGAAATCAGTAGAAACAGAAACAAAATATTTTAGTATTTTGCTCAAGTTCGCATTTCAGGATTTAGTAGATGCTTCAACATTAATTAAGTGCATCACATCTAAATACAAAACAGCTACGGCAGTCAAAGGCTTAAGGAAAGTGACGAGCACTTGCAACTTCATTTAGACTTGGTCTGTGCGCCTGTGCTAAATTTGTACTCGGGTTGGCGTTTCTATTACCACTACTTGTCTCAGCCCAATTCCAAATGAACTTTGTGCTCCTTCCAACCTCTGAGAGGACACCAAAGCACTAAAAGCAGAGACACGACTATTAGGAGTTCTGGCCAGGCTAAGGCAAAAGTCATGAGATTTGGATCAGGCTTGCGACAAAATTCTTTGTGGCTACCAAAAACTCGTCAGTAACAAAGACAGGATACAAAGCTACACGAAGCTTAATTTACTAATGGGAGAGGAGTGCCCAGTAATGCTTGGGTGGCTCAGAGCACAGCTGAAGGAAAGCCACGTCTTTGCACTGCTCAACTTCAGCCTCAACAAGCCGTGCGCCCACCACAGCTGCCAGGTCTGCTGGAAGTTCAGGGGGTTCATCTGGTTGTGCTTTACAGCGCACTCTTGAAATTTAAGCAGCAGCTCCCATGCCAGAACAGTTGGCCAACCTCCTGTATTTTTTCAGCAGAGTATCTTTTGGCTCCCACTGCATTAATATTTTAATAGCACTGTAAGAATCGTACCGTAAACCATCACCACGTGCAGAAGGAATTCTTACATAACTCCTGCGATGGAAAAGATACACCACCTCCAGCACGGTGCCTTGTTTCCTTGACCTCAAGCAAAGATTTCCAAACCCCAAATGCATCCAGCTCTTTGGAACAAAAAGCTTACATCCAGTTCTTTTACAGTTTTTTCATTTACTTATAAAAGCTTAGCTTTGCAAAGAACGGTGGTGTATCCAGTGGATACCACTGAATTAAAAAAAAAGAGTAGCTGACACGTATGCCTCAAAGTATCCCTATAAAACTTCCTTGACAGGTGACAGACTTCAC
The DNA here is from genome assembly GCF_963932015.1 of Anas acuta. Classification (NCBI taxonomy): domain Eukaryota; kingdom Metazoa; phylum Chordata; class Aves; order Anseriformes; family Anatidae; genus Anas; species Anas acuta. The sequence continues at coordinate 71,053,360 of NC_088982.1, read as the reverse complement.
AATTACAGACACACACACGTGCTTCTAGGTTCAGAAACATAAGTGGACTCAGCTGCATCTGGACAAGCCTGCAGGGTCAGCATATGCCACAGAAGAACTCGAAGAATCTGTACTGCTCTTCATCCTCCAGGGCTTTACCGCAGAGTGAAAGCTTTAGGTTACTGTCACAGCTACACCGTGAACCACCCGTAAATCAGATGGATTTCACTGCAGTTCCGGTTCTTCTTCTGCCACCTGTTCATATCAAGTAGAACACCATTTCTTGGATATTTTTATTGTTTTCTGTAACTTTATCCTAAAAAAGCAAGTGTTCACACTACCTGCTTAATTAAGAAGGTGAACAGCAGTCATAAAAAGAGAAAATGTTTATTTTTAAATTTACGTTTAATGTTTATTTAAAAATTCCCTATTAAAAGGGAATCTTGAAAATCTTGACTTTTAATTAGTGTCAGTTTTTCTACATGTAGAATTAGCATCTTGGAGCACTGCTAAGACAAAGCAGGATTTAACTGTTCAGCAAAGGCAAGCACAGAGGTTAAAAATAATCCTTATTCATTCACAAAAGCATCCAGCAGACATCATGCAGATGGTACAGCAGGAGGATCAGCGGTCTCAAACTACAACTGCACTAACAATTGCTAGTATTTACTGAGGCAGAAACTTTAGCTCTTCTTTGTGGGAGCCAAATAAAGGCTGAAGAAAATTAAACTGGAAGATGTGCGTGCATGCGTGTGCACGTCTGTGTGTAATCAGCGCAGGGGCAATGGCAAACATCACTTAATGGGGAGCAAGAAAGCTGCCTTTAAAGAGAAAAGCAGTCCTTGCAGACCTTTGAACCTGCAGTCACAGGATCGTAGTTCCCTAAGCTAAACCCTCCCACACACATTCAGCTTCCCTGGTTCATTCATCATACAGACAACTGCACTTTCCAGAGCTGAATTTAATCACTCAATACAGCAGGACAGTATTTTAATGATGATCTTTCAGAAAGATACTAACGGAGCCCATGCAGAGAAAATTAATTGTTCAGCTGTAGAGTGAAAAGCCAGAATTAACTTTTAAATTTGAAGCAGGCTGACAGCAACTAATCCCAGCAGCAGTTCCGTGTCTCTTGAAAAGCGTGTTCCCACAGCACATAGCACTTCACATCCCGGGCATCAGGGCCGAAACACAGGTGTCTCCTTTAATCACATATACAGAGAAGAGACTTAAAATTCCTACCAAGTATCTAAGAAATCTGCAAAGATAGCTACTACGTATTGTAGCTGACTAACTATTCTCCCTTTTGAATCAATGATTTTAACTTACATGCAGCTGAAACCTACAGAGCATTCTTCCCTGTAGCAATGAAAGAACTCTGAAGAAGAGTTTTCAGTAGATTTCTATCTCTGCAAATGAAGACTTTGCTAGTTGGTGAAAGGCCTCAGTTTATTTTTGTATTCTAAACTGGAGGGGAACATCAAGAGTTTCTTGGAGTACCTTCTAGCTTCTCTTGTGCAACTTGGCTCTTACAGGACAGTGCCCCCATCTATTTTCCTCTGTCAATTTAATGTTGCATGTATTCATGAGCTACTTTCTCACAAAAATGCTCATGTGCTGGTACCAAAGAGATCTAAAATAGGGAGGTCAGAGTTACTAAAGATCTGGTTTTATGAGCACTCGATAATCCTTTTTCAAAGTAACTACACTCAGCAGTAACTAGACTTGTCCTGACACAGTTCAGACCAACATGGTTTCTGAGTGAATAGTCCGTCAGTCTCAGGAAACTTCTGAACCCTATCACCTATAAATATTTGAGCACCCTTTACGAGAAAACACAGCAATATTGTATCTTTTAATGGTACCAAAAAAGTAAGAAGCCTTGTACCAAAACAGTAAGCAGTCTTGTAATTATTGCCTTTCGAAAGGATCAGAGTTTTTAAGACTTTTATGATGTAAATGACTTCTCCCTCTTAAATCCTGCATTTGCACTGAGCAAAACAAACAGGAAACCTTTTGCACACAACATGGACATGGAAGGCACTTACATCAGCCACTAGATAAAATCCTCCAAACAGCTTTCAGGGAATAGCTGTATTTCACCTACGGGGTCAAAGCTGCTTTTGTTTCCAGCATTTACAACACATTGAGCCAAATGATGCTTTCATTGTATTCCAAATTATTCTGTTGAAAATACAGCAGCTTAAAAATAATTATTTTCAACTAGAGTAACTTGTTTTAACATTTTCAAAGATTCAAACCTGCAGGTAAGTTCTCAGTAAAATTTCGTTATGGAGAAGGTAAAGGTTATATGAGCGAAGGCAAACACCACATCTGAGTTCTTATCGTTAGTGTTATTTTATAGATGGTCATATGGATGTGAAATCACTTACCCACTGTGATGGAGCAGGGTAATTCAACCCCTAAGACCAGATTAATTTCCCTGATGTGCAATTCAGTGTCATATCCTAGCTGGCAATGGCGACTTCCTCAGGGTGCGACTGTTCCCAATTACCAGCCCGCTTCACACAGAAGGTTTCAGAGCTGCCAGGAGGACGAGCCAGTGCGTGAACTTAGGGCCTTTGCTCCAGAGCAGCTGCTGCTAAGCCCCGCGCGGAGCCTCCTCCATGCCATGAGCAAACACACACGCTCCTGAGGGACTTGCAGCCCCAAGCTGCCCCGGCCAACTGAGCTGCTGAAGCGATTTGCTCACTTATCTTCACTCTGAAATGAGATCCCACTACAAAGCTGTATATTAAACTGCAATCGAGAAACACTCCGGGATGGAAACTAGATCCAATAGCCATGGATCGTTTCCGAGAGGGTCCCGAAGTAAGAGGCTAATCTTTAAACTATCAATTCGGACACAGCGGAGGTTATGTTGGGAAAGCTCCTGATGAGAAGGAAATGGAAATAAAAGTCTCCCGTAATGGGAAGTTTTATGCCAAAACATCGTACCAAATGATCTCAAGAAAAGATTTGCTAACTCAAGGCAGTTTTTAAAGATGTTTTATGCATTGCCAACTGCTTTCAAATGTAAAAAGCATCTCAGAATCTGTCTGCTTGCAGATAATTAGGATGTGAGACAACACACCAGGGAGGCAGTTATGAGAGGAATTCAATTTTCCTCTAATCCAGCACAGAATCTGTCAGGTTTTTGTCCCCAGCATTTCACGGAAAGAAGAATGGGTTTTTATACGTGAATTGGGTTTAACCAATGGTGATTAAATATGGTAAATGTTGCTTTCCAGTATCAGTGCTAGTTTAAGCTTCTCCCTATAGTTTTTTTGGTTTTGGAGTGAGAGAGCAGTTTCTAGGCTGTTAAATTACATAAAGTTAGGATAAGAGCTTGTGAATTTTGTACAAAGCTGTGGAGTGTGACCTAAAATGTAAGAGCCAGGTTAGCAGAAGATGGCTTTTCTCCAGAATTTCTCCCTAAAAAGTGAAAGAGCATAGAGGGGTTCTATGAAATTTTCGTTTCATTAAGGTATCTAAGCCATTTTCTTTAGAAATGGCAAACCTCAACAAGTGATTATAGCTGCTGTGAAGGATCTCCAATGATGTGTTAATCATCAAAACAGAACAGTTTCAAACTGTAACAGCTCTCTAGGCTGTAAACATCACTGAAGAAAAAACTTACCCTTCATCTCCACAGGCAGAGATGACTGCCTCACCAATCCATTTACTCACACCTTTATTGAGAATGGCCACAATAAGAGTGGGCACCAAAGGCTTGCAGGATAAGCACCCCCTGCTCAGTGTCTCGGAATGAAACAAGACAAACCGCAAGCACACAAGCAAAACACTGGGAGCAAAACACTTGCTTTGGCACAAGACTTCAAAGGAAAGATGATTCACGAAGATGACCTCTTATATCCCAGCTAATTTTGATGACCTATTATCTCAGCTCATTTTATCTCCTTGCTCCTGTCCTGATCCCATGTTAGGAAGCAAGATTTGCTGAGTTACAGAGGAGGTCAGGAGCCAAGGACATTCAAAAAGAATACACAACGTGATGCAGAAACAAATCCCTTGGTGGTCACACACTGCTGCTAATGCAGCTCAATATTAGCCTGTGAGCAGCAGCATTAGAATGGGTGGAGATTAATTGTCATAGCAAAACAAATAGTTCAGGAAGGAACAAACAAGCAATTGAAACGCTCTTCTTCAGTCCCCATCTGTATCACTTGAGCTGGCCAAGTAATTTAAAAGTGCTGAAAACTGAAATTGCAAACTAGTCCATGATCAAGTGATACAAAAGTAAGAGGACACTAAAATCTGAAACAGCCACCACCTGTTGGTCCTGATGGTTTCTCTAGAAAAGTATGTCAATAACAGCATTTAGAAAAAAAAATGTAAATTAAACTTTTGTGTGTGTATGTCTGTGTTGTCCCATTACGTGATATTACAGAACATCATCCAGGAGAAGGTCATGACCGGCGTTATAAGCAGCTGTCCCCTTGAAAACTGAGCAGAATTCTGCATGCCGAATTCTCTCAGCAGGAGTGGCAGCAATCGCCATGCCTAAAACCACAGCGACAACCTGTCCCAAATACCGAGTCATGCTTTAGTTATAAGCATTTGCGAGAAGTACAGAGCATGCTGAGACGAGGTGCTTGGTCACTTTAGCAGTACTCAGACCAACACGGTGACAATCTCAAAGTACTCAGAGCAGTCATGCTATCTAAAAAAAACAGCAGCACGTTTTCACTATGTTGCAGAAGTGCTTTCTCCTCTATTAGATGTATTTCATGGATTAGAACCACAGAGGTTACATTCTCAAGACGGAAACACCTGCTTGAAAAGCGTCCCATGCCTGTTATTGAGCTCACCATTAAATGTACTTATGGCTTAAAACACAGATCATCAACTAATGAGTACGTTTACTTAAGACCACACCAGAAATACGCTAGGGAACGAGTTCTTATCTGGGAATCTGTTCTCCTGCTGTGTTCCTCAGCTGAAAAACAAAAATCTCTTCAAGGTTGTAACTTCCCTAGAAAAGAAGGTTCAAGGAGACAGGAGGAAAAGAAAGGAAAGACAAGCCAGGAAAATTTTCTAGCCACGCTTTATCACAGGCAAAATCTTTCAGCTACTCAAGAGGCCTCCCAAGCAATATTCCCACAGCCCTCACGCATACTGAAGACCCCTCACAATTGCCACAGATTTGCTTTTGGTCAGGTTCTCCTTTCCTGTCCCTCAACTTTTCAAAGACACTTCAAAAGAGATCAAAAGGCTTGGGAGAGGTAGAGTTGTTTAGTCTGTAGAAGAGAGATGGGAGACGGGGTCTCATTCTTCAAACACAAATGAAGTTGGTATGAGAACAGGACTAAACTGTTCACCAGGTCTACTGCAGACAGGAAAAAACAAGGAAGATTTAAGTTGGACATTTGGAAAGCTTTCAAGCAAGAGTAAAGGACTGAACAGATTGCCTACGGAGGTTGTGGAACATCTATCACCGGAAGGCTTTAAAAACAGGTTAGGCTAATGTACCAGAAGCAATTTAGGTAGAACAGATGAGAACAAGCTTGAGATCTTTTGCTCCCCTTCTGTTAAAGTCTTTTCTTTACACCCAGCATTAAGAAAATAAATATATTTTCCTCTTTTATATCCCTGTGTTTTAACTTTTCAAAATCAGCAGCAAATCTGCCTTTGTAATTATTTTTCCACATATTCAAGTGTGATAACTTGGAAGAACAAAACACAAAGATTTGCTAACTGTGAAAAGCAGGAAAAATAAACCACCTGGGAAATAAAACATCAATATATTCATTTTACACTCCTTCTGAAGAAACTGACGTATAAATCAATTTGTTATTTACTTGGTCGGTTTTGCAATCTGGAGAGATCATAGGAACTTCAGGGAGAAGTTGCACAGTCCTTGCACCAAGCATCTTCTCCAGACCTGAGTCTGATGGAGAAATTGGCCTGGACCATCGACAGCCCACCAGCCCATTGTGGGGCACACCAGGAGAGCAACGTATCTTTGACATCTGATGACCGACCCAGCTGAAAATAGACTAAATAGACTTATTTGAAAGATAATCCACACCAAAAAGTCCTTTTCTTAAGTTCCTCTTAATCTCTATCTTGATTGATGTCTTTATTATACAACATAATTTTTAACCCAAAGAAAGAGAAACAGGTTGTAAAGTTCATGGTAGAGCTGTAGCAACTTTATCCATAGCAGTGTAGTCAGGTAGAGGAATGCTAACTCACTCTTGGTTTGGATAAGACAACTATTTTTCATAGATTGCACTGGCTAGTAAGGAAATAGAAGACAGAGAGAAGATACACAAGCAAGAACTGAAAACAATGTAGGCCACCAGTTATCATTTGTATCACAGAGCAGACCCCGTTAGGTACAGTTTTAGTGCCTTTATTTTCTTCTGGAATTTCACCTGGATTTTCTTAAAATGGGCACCTCTCGGAGAGCAGGGTGCAAGTAAGATGACAGCAATATTGTGACATCTTTCTCGCCACCTCTTTTAAGCATCACCACAATTCTCTTGCCAGCTTCCAGACCAGCATAAGACAGCCTTACAAGGCTAACGTAGTCACTCTACACTGTAGCTACTACGCAGCAGAGAACCATATGATGATGGATGACACATCAAATTCCTAATTTATTTTCTTTATTTTAAGTTACAAATTAGAAATATATTCTTACAGTCTGAATAACTAAAATATGGGAGCAGACTGAGACCCCATAGCCTCCACAGACCATAATCAAAACTGCAAAGAACTATTAAAATAAGAATCTGCCAGGAAGAGCAGAAGGAAATTTTGGGACACGTGAAAAGAACTAATAACATCAAGGTCCTCTTAAGCCATGTTTTATAAGTCTAAGGCAGCAGCAGGTAGGCTATGGTACTCGCACTAATTCTAACCAGATGAATCATTGGCAATGTACCTCGAAATTCCTAACACAGCGGTACTCTGTTTTCTTACTCTCCAGGAAAAAAGAATTTGGGAAAACTCACTGATGACTTACTGATCTGTGGTCACCAAGCCTGGTCAGTAAATCAATTTTCAGTTTTTGCTCAAGAAATTTATTTATTTATTTGAAGAAAAGCATTTTTCCCAAGCATTTAAAAAAAAAAAAGAAAAAAAAGAAACAGTTATGTTCATCAGGCTGCTTTGAGACTTGAGACTGTATTCAATAATAGGTAAAGATGGCTTTGGCTACACAGGAGAGAAAAAACAGCTATCATAGGAACATTCTTGCTGCTATTTCATACTGAAGTAACCATGGAAATGAAAACTAAACTTTGATATCCCCCCCCCCCAGCTCCCACGGGCAAGTACAATAGAAAATCTAACAAGGGAAATGTATGTTGGTGGAGTTAACAAGAACCATACAGGTAACTGTTTAGAAGGAAAACTAAATGGGTTACCAAGTTTCTCTGCTGGACTCCAGTCACAGAGCTCGTATCAGCGAAAGAAACAGGAGAAGCTGTTTGCTTGGCTCACATCTGATGTTCCTAGCAGCTGCCTTCTACACTGGCCACTCCTTTTATCTGTGTTGCCTAGCATTTGAAATTCTTTACATTTTAGAAAACACTTCCATAGAAGAGACAAATGTCAATGAAATCTCTACATGGCAGCTGTGACATGCAACCACGAGAAAGCTCAAAAACATTGATAGAAGTCAGATTCCTCTTCCTGCACACTCAATCATTTCCCCTTATGACAACTGCTTTACACTCACTCTTATTATACAGACATTTCTCATCCTGGTTTTAGACATTTATTGTGCTCTTTCCATCTTCCGAATTCAGTCATGTTCTCCAATTGATCTAGAATTTACTCATTTATCTTCTACTCATGCCACTGAGTACCCACCCCTCCCAAATTCAGGATTTCTACAGTGTACTTGAGAAGAAAACCTAATACATCTTCCAACTAGCTAATCCAACGCAGCACTCAACCCAAAAAAGCTAGCAGAGTGTTGGCTAATTATTCACACCAGATTCCTATTTTCCAAACAAATGGGATGAAATGGAGGCCAGAACAGAAGTGGGACGTTTTTTCCTTGCATGAAGCATGAATTCATGTCACAGTCAGGATTATTCATTGCTAAGATGTATTTATACGTCAAAGGAATTCAAAGCAAATCCACACGAAGCCCCACACTCAAGCCCAGTACCCTGAAGAAGACTACTTATTAAGTAGGAGGGATTTAGGCTAGACAGCTCTTGATAAAACTTCTGTTTTGCATCCGAATGCGTTCTTGTTCTTGCCAAGTTCAGATCCACTCTTCACCCTGGTACCATTGCTTTTGAGTTCTCGTCCTCCAAAACATGGGAGCTACCTCTGCTGCTTTCTTAGGCCTTTTTCAGATAGAAACAGAGTAAGGTAATCTGAAAGTTTTCTATTCCACTGAACTGGGGGTCAGAGCTGAGAAAGCAAAGCTTGTCCATATTTAGTTCTCCTGCCAATCAGCAAATTACAAAGAGCAGTGACTTTAGAAGTGGGCTGTTGCTTCAGAAAGAACACACAAGTCACTTCAGCCGATTATTTCCTCTATTTTTTATATTATTACCTTACAATATGAAGTAGCACAGTGCTATAGGATAAACCGTGCTGTATCATGAACGCATACACATTTTAAAGTATTTTTATAATGTTTTTATAAACTGTTTCAAAAGCTACAGTACAATTGTTTCAGTTGTCCTGAATCTCAATATACTGCAGAATAATGAAAACTATTATTATTATTTACTTTCTACTTCAGTCCTAACTTTAAAAAAAAGAATCAAGCATTTCTACGTTTTAGGACTTGGGTGCAGTTTTTACAAATTTGTGGTTTCCTTCTCAATAGGTCTTCAAATAAGGTATAATTTTTAAACATAACTGGGGAATAACATAGTAAGTGGATGAAAAGGGCCTGCAGAGGCGGGATGCTGTATTTGATCGCTACTGCTTTGAGTTAACACAGAAATCACGTCAAGCGTACCCTGAAACGCAAATACCTGTGAGAGGAAAGGAGGATATTGAAAAAAAAATGATATAAAAATCAGAGTTTGAGGAACAGAAAGAGCAGGAAACACTGGGATAACTTCGTACTTATTCTGCAGTCAGTTTTTCCTCATTTTGCAGTGTTCAACTCAGCGCAATGCCGCGATGATGGGCTGGGGGCTGCTAACGTAACCTGAGGAGAAATAAGCCACCAGCCCATCCCTCTCACCCCATTTACGCCTCCCCACAGAGCTACGAGCCTGTGGAGAGACCAAAGGCGAGGCGATGCCAGCTCTCACCCACTGAAGCCTGCACACCACCACACGACCATATATTCATAGTGTATCACTACAAACACCACAACTCCCCTCCAAACCCCAACCCCTCGCTCAAACGAAGCCCAACACCACTCCCACAACCCCCTACCCCAGCAGGGCGACCTCCCCCTTCCCCAAAACCCCAAAAACCCCGACCCCGCAGCCCCCCCGGCGGCCCCACACCGCCACCCCCGCGCCCGGCGCCATGACGCGGCCCCAGGGCGGCGGCGAGGGGCGGCCCCGGGGCCAGGCTGGGACCGGTCTGGGGACACGAAACCACCTTTTAGCAGGGAAACTCGGGCCGTGGCGAGCCGGGCGGGCTCGGCAGCACTCACATGAACCGAGCCGAGGCGAACCGAGCCCCCTCCGCCGCCGCCGCCGCCGCCGCGCACCTCAGGGCGCTGAGGGAAGGAGGCCCCCGCCGCCGGGCTGCGCGGGCTGGCGCCTGAAGCCTCCCCTCAGCCCCCCCCCCCCCGCCTCACAACCCAGCGCCGTGACGTTCTTAGCGCAAAATTGACGAACCTGGGGGAAAAAATTAAAAGAAGAAAGATCGCTTTGCTTATTTTTTAACGTTGGGAGGAGAGGAAAAGTCAGGCAGCGTGAAACCAGCCTCGGTCCTTCCCCGCTGGCGGGGCGGGGTGTCGCAGGCAGCTGCTGAGGTGCCGGCACCTGCCCCGGGTCGGGCTGAGGCTGAGGGGGGGGGACCCGTCCTGAGGGGTAGGGGGCAGATTTAGGGGATTTTCCCCTGGGTTGAGGGGGTCCCCGCTCGTAACCGGGGTGCTAAGGGGCTGCTCATAGCCCTGGGGTTCGTTTTAGGGCGCCGTGGGGGTCTTGCTGCTCGTCAGTGGGGCGGGTGTAGGTGGTTGTAGGGTTGTTTTGGGGTCATTTGTAGGCTTTTGGGGTCGCTGGGAGCCGGTTCCAATTAATTTCTCTTCTCGCCAGAGGTCATTCCCCTGCTTTCGTGTGTAAGTGACACGGCAACACGGCCGGCTTTATGTGCACAGTGGCAGGGACCCAAATTGCACGGGTAAGCGAGTAAACATAACGGAATTAAAAGAAACAGCGGGTTTACGCCTGCTAAAATCCCTCCTGGGCTGCCAGAATTAGGCTGTGTGCCTCCTTGAGGTGCTCCAGGTGTTGGCTTTAGGGGGGTTTATGGGTTTGTTTTCCTGTTTTATTAAATGTTCTACCTGCAGATACAAAATTTGGGACGCCGCTGAGCCTCGCTGTTACGCCTGCCCTTCACAGCAGCAACGGCCTAACCTCCCTGTGCTGTGTAGGTGCACCATAAATGCCTTCAACAACGGTATTAACCCTTATTTCACAACTCCCACACACAAGGCAGAGGCTATGACAGAATTTTTCAACTATCTCTGAGAAAGAACGCTTTTTCATGTTTGTTCGTGGCTGTATTCCACTTGCCTGAAGTGACGCTTGAATGTCCCTGGTAGGGCAGGGAAAGGAGTTGCTATTTCACATCTTCAGGAAACAATTCTTCAAATATCCATCAATCACTTGTGCCAAAGCCAGCGTGACATTTTGCTTTCTTTTCCCCAAAAAGTTGTGTAGTCATAGGAGACCAAATAACAACATTGGAGCCTTGACAAAACACGTTTTGTATTTTCCGTTAATCTCAAATTGGGTAACAGTTAAAATGAAAATTTTTGACACATTTATTATATGTATACATGTGCTGAATTGCTCTATCTGGAATCTGAATCAAAGCGTTTAGGCAAAGTGTGCCTACGCTTGCGATTTTGATACAGGAAATAATGCTGCTTGCTGTGTTGTTTTATTTTCTTTAGTCTAGACAATAATTTTAGGGGAAAAAAGATTTAAATATGCTAAACATTCTGTCACTATTTCCTCTCGATTCTATTGTTACTCTTTATTTGTAGATGGAATACTTCTAACTTAAATGAATGTCAGAAGAGTTGGGACATTTTATAAAAAGGGACGTGCTGGTGTTATTCCCAAGGGGAAGATGGTTAATAAAAAAACTATGCTGTTTACATTGAGAATCTTAGGCAAAAGAGTAGCAAAATAGTGCTAATCTGCACGTGAAATAGGTACTTGTAGACATCTGTTGGTGGTGGGAACGTTGGTTTGTGTTTCTGTGTACTGTAAAGGTTTCTAAGGGAGATTTGGATGGGGGTAGTGAGGCAGGGAAGGTCATTCAGAGGTGGGATGCAAACCAGGCCGCTTCTGGACTTCTAATCTCTATGCCAGACATCTTTTGCAGATGTGGTAGGCTGTCTCTCGTATACTCAATAAGCAGAGCTTTGGAGAGGACTCAGTAATTTTAGATGACACTAATAAGACAAGTCATCGCTTCTTCCTCCATCCTCACTGTTTTGGATTATCCGAATTGAATTTCCAGAATTCGGTCCTGGAATTAAATTTGCCTTAGCTGTTCCTGGTGTCAATTTAAAATAACAAACTCTTCTTTTTCTTCTTCTCTTTTTCTTTCACAGTAATTAGGAAGCTCTGCAGAATATAATTAATTCCTCCAAATTATAAAATTAATGCAATACGTGCCTTTTCTATGTAGAAGAGATGAATTTCAGGTGTTGAAATTAACATGAGGAGAATGCCCTGAACATTGAGGAGAATGTGTCGTACTCTGTATTTTTATAGTTGTACCTGACTTTGTTGTGGATTTGGAAAAAGTTTAAAATACAGTTACATGAGATCTTTTTTTCAGGTGAATCTTTGATATGTATATAGCATTTCTGTTTGAATTTAGAAATGTCTGTTACTGGAGAAATAATTAGACTGCAAAAAAAATCAGTTTAAAAGAACCTTTCACTTAGGCCGTAACTTGTGGCCCTTTTTAAAGGTGGAAGAAGAAGTAAGCTTTTAGTTTCAGGGTTATTTGGTTTATTTTTCTATTCAGACCCTGGGATTTATGGAAGTTGAGAGTTGAGGATGGAGATCAGAACTTAATTGTAAAATTACCTATTCACAGAACTAGCTCTTTTTCAGTATCAGAGGGAGCTTTTTAGTGTTTGTTTTTGTGGATTCAATGGAATTAATTTTGTAATCAGAACTCTTTTAATGCATACCTTCTAAAATTCTTGCTTGTTTCCTTTTAGTGGCTGGCAGGAAAGACTGTTTGCTTTTCTTGTTTCTTCTGTTTTGTCTGTGTGCTTCCCAACCAGATGATACGTCTGCAGTTGTTTCATTGAAAACATTCCAAGTGGTCTAACTCATCCTTGTAGGCAAAGTGCATCTAGAATGGAAGAAAAGTTTAATCTCTTTAAACGGGTATTAAACATTTTAATATTTAACATATTTTTAATTAAAATTTCCTTCTAAGTGTCAGCTGAAAGGAGATATGGTATATTAAGGACTGTCTAGCTGATTATTTTTTCCACGTTAAAGATTTTTCTTACCTGAGTAAATATGTTTTACACAACATATTGAAGTATTTATATACATATATTAAAAACAAAATACATCACACTGTTTGGTATAAATTTACTCCTTCCGCACACCTCTGCCCCCAGACTCTGGTTATATTAACTTTTCTTTACTTTAAAGTAGTTATTGGAGGACCGATGTGCCAAACAAGGGCATAACTCAATTTCTAAATCAGAATTCTTTCTTCATGGTCAATAAATATTTTCTTTCTGAAGCCAGGTAGTTCCCTTTGGCATGATGTTTTTACAGGAATCTGGATCTTAACTTATGGTAAATACACAGTTAAAGCTTTCCTGTTGGAACTTGCTGTCTGACAATAAATCTTTTTGCTTCCACTCAGTCCCGTTTATGTTTTTCAGTGGTACCTTCTTACTGATAGTTGCGTTGTTGGCATCCTAAAAAATAACTTTCCCAAAATACTAAATATCCATGAATATGAAAACATTGTATCTTTACAAAGAGGACTTTCGATACAAAAATACAAATATAAAAACATCAGTGCCATTTTGTATTTTTCTTCTGTATTTAATACAATGATCTGTGCTAAAAATTAAAGGACTGTATCTCACATTTGTGTTTCTTTGGGCAAAATCCCACATGCACACAAATATGCAGCAGTCTTACATTTACTGTGTAACTTAACTCAGACTGTACTAGTGAAAACAGAAGCTATGCTCTGTAATATCCATTTGTATAGACTCTGTGAATGTGTCTGGTGTAGGAGGATCTCTGTGCAGCCTGTTAAGGAGGATGCTATCTCAGTTAAGATTCACAAAAACTATTTTTAATGGGATTTTTGTGCAGGTTACAAGGTTGTGATGTTGGCCAAGAGGCCAATAAAATAGTAGCATTTAGCTTCATTAGTGGTCTGCATATTTTTTGTATCAGTTTTTTATTTGTTGAAGCCCCTAAGATGATAAAGAATTATCACATCTGGTTTGAAAGAATTATGCTGGTTTTATACTTTAAGCTTTTCCTGTTATTTCTCTTCTGGGCTTCAAATCCTGTGGGTTCCTCTGCCTCTCCAATTATCCTGGTGCAGCTACATACCTGTTTCTACTCTTTAGAGCTTAGAATTACTGTTCTTTATCTGATGAGAGAGTTGGATGTGCTTTCCACATCAGATGGTGGGCTGTTTCTGTTGATTACATACACAGGGGCTCTGGACTCTGGAGTTGAAGTTAGTTGGATGGTACTCTTCTGTGTAGGCTTGTTGATGAAGCTTTTTTTGTTCTGAGGCCTCTTGTCCACTGTTACATGGAAATGCACTTCACTGTCACAGCTTGCAGGCCAGAGCTCACTAAAGAGCACTTAAGCTTGGCCTTTTTCTCTTTCTTTATGTGCCCTTATACACAAATTTGTGTGTGTTATGGAAGCTGACATACAGGGGAGCCATACTACCTCATGACAGCTTGCAGTGTCTTTATTCATGATCTGGGCAATCCAGAAATGGGTTGAGCAGAGGCTTGATTCCGTTTTTGGATTTTGGTACCTGGTATATCAAATCTTAGCCCGCTGGTAAAAAGAGGCCAGGAGGTTTTATCTGAGGCCTAGCTGATTGTGGAGGTGTCTGTCACTTGTGCATGTTCTAGGTTTATACTCTTGAACTGCATAATAGTTGGTTATGGAAAACTGCAGAGAAAAGATTTAGCTCATACTAAATGGAAATGTGTGGTTCAGAGTAGTGAAGGTTCAACGAGGTTGTTCCTGCTGGGGAGAAATGTGGTCATGAAACTAAATGCTCCTGAAACTGAACTAAAAGCTAGCTTTCTCTTGTCTGTCCCACAGAAATATTTAACATAGATCACTTCCCTGATTTGTTACTGAGTCAGTGTGGGAGCTAACGATTTACCTATTGGTATGGAAAGAAATATTGGCAGGACAGAAGACTTGTTACTTTCTAGCTTTAATTACCTGGAACGCTATGGTGTAAAGATGTTGGATTATTACTAAAGCTGTGCTAATCTGGACTTGTGGCCTGCTGGTACAAGGTGATATTTTAGAAGAGTGTTTTTCTCTTTAGAGCCTTCACTGGTTTTTGAATAGTAACCTGCTGTATTGCAGTAGTCATCTGAAGATTGCCTGTGTTAAAGCATTTGTCTGTTCCTAAAAAGAGTTTTACCTCTGCGTTTAGAACTAACACTGTATTTTCATCTTTAAATGTGGTGTTTATGATGCACCTGCACTGTATTAATAATATTATTGTGTTCATTATTCAAAAGTGCCTCCCCAATGGAGAAAAGAAGTCTTAATTTCATTATTAAACAACTCATAAACTGAGTCAGAAGAATTTGTATCTTTTGTGTATAATTTTTTAATCTGTGTTTTCTTTCTAAGGAACAGAAGTCGCTTGGAAGGGCGTAAGGTCGTGCGAAAGAGATGTTTCCTTTAAAAGACACAGAGATGGGTGCCTCCACCTTCTTTGCCTCAGCTCTGCCTCATGATGTTTGTGGAAGCAATGGCCTTCCTCTGACTCCCAACTCCATCAAAATTTTGGGGAGATTTCAAATCCTTAAAACAATGACCCATCCCAGGCTTTGCCAGTATGTCGATATTACCAGGGGTAAACATGGTGAGTATCTGTTTAATGAGGATATTTTATGTTTGGTTACGGTTATATTTTTGTGGAAAAAAAAATATCTGAAGGTGCCCGAGCAGAATATTGCCATTATGGCACCAGTTAAAGAAGGTGTCTAGGTTCCAGGCCCGAAATGACTGCATGCCTTTGCTGTGACAGACAGCATTATTGCTTTTATTTCTTTCCTGCAGAGGTTATTGTCTGCGTTCTCTTTTGTTACACATTACGCTAACTGAAAAGCGCTAAAAACTTCCTTTTTTTTTTTTATTCTTTACTGTAAAATTCTGGTACTTGATTGCTGCACCATGTCCGTGTGGGACACTGAAATGGATGCGTTTGTGATGCTGAGCCCCTACACTGTGTTTTTGTGATCAATTTCAATGTGATGCTCAGGTCTCTTGTACTTCATTTGCAGCTGTTCTTGGTGTCTCAGTTACCCTCTATCTTGGCTGCAAGCTTCTCATATTTTTATTTTTTCTCAATTCTGGCTGCTTAAGATCTTTCCCACTAACAATTACTTTATTTTAGTACAGAGGGTTTTATAATAACTGTTTTCACATGTATTGTTAGCTCAAATACTGCTTCAGTTGTTTTTTATGCTCCAGATGATCTCACTCTGTTGCTAGCTCAGCAGGAGTACAGCACTTAATTTCCACAAAAAGTCTGCAACACCTGCGACAGAATGTATGTGGTTATCAGCTTTAACTGTTAAACCAATGATGTTCCAATATAAAAGTGCATTCTATGTATCTGAGTAGTTACACTGTCTCATAAAGTAGAGCAGGTAATATATTTTATATATGTATAAACAGGGGACTGTTAGTGTTAGGTTAGAGGTTGGACTCGATGATCTTGAGGTCTCTTCCAACCTAGAAATTCTGTGATTCTGTGTGATTCCCCTCTAATTCAGGGTGATAGGATGTTTCAGATTGGTAGAAAGTTGTGATATCGCCAACTGAAAATGTTCTGAAGTATTCCAGGGTAGGGGAAGGTTCTTTTTATGTTTTCTTTTGCTCTCAAACTTGTAAATTTTCAGTTTTCTGCAGCCAGGAGATCTAGAAATATTATTTGTTTTCATCTTAGGTTGGCTAGTACGCCTTGAAACAGAAAATGGGGTTTTCTAATAATACTGTTTGAGGTGAGAGGTTAAGAAAAATTAGCTATCATAATAAATATAAGAGGTGGTTAAATAGGCAAGCTTGGCCTTTTTGACAGTGAAGAGTCCACAATGTGAAGGTTTCAGTGCATATAAATACGAAGGAGAAAACATCTTAAGATCATTAAAGTAGCTTGCAGAATAGCAAATGAAATGTCTAACTTGAAGTCAGAAGGCTGTCCATTTATAGTGGCTAGAATGCCACTTAATCATTTTCAAATAATACGTTTTTTTCTTACTAAAACACTGATAACATCGATGGGAAAGTTTATCATTCTGATACTGGCAGAATTCATCACTTGTCAGTCTGGACGTAGTCATTTAATGTTTTCATGCAAATGTCAGTTTCTCTCCTCATGAAGAAATACAATAGCAGTCTAGGAAAACAATGCAAAAAAATGACATGTATGCATTTCCCACAGAAGACCCTCAGAAGACTAGTGTATAAATAATAGAAAAACATTCAAATGGAAGTCTTTTTTCTTTGTGAAATTAATTTATTTGTAAACCTTGGATAGCATTATAGAAGTTGATCCCAGAATTGTTTATTCCAAATGAAGCGTAAGTGGTCCTTTGATTTCAGGAAGGAGAAGGAAAGAGTTAAGTAAGCATTCCAGCTTTAATGTGTTACTGTCTGTGTGCCTTACAGTGTTTTCCGTCTTTGTTATTGTAACAGTCTTGTAAGAATATTTTGGAATAGCTTAGTTTGATTTGGTTTTGAACCTGAACATTCAGTACTTGCTGTTCTGTGAGTATCAGAAGTAGCAAAGCCGCCTCATTCAGTAGTTCTCTGTCTCCCCTGCACAGTCTTGCACTATCACCTTCCCTTTATAGTTGCCATCTTCAGTGCAACAATCGTTTTGTTGCTCCCTCTGTATTCAGAGCCATACCTAGAACACGTGGGACCCATGTAAATCCTTAGCTATTTTGGGGCAAAAAGTACTGCAGCTAGTAATGTGCTAGCTGGTCAATCAGGACTGAAACTCCTTTGCTCGCTCAGAATCCTTTTCCTCAAGGCTGATGTTGCTTTGATTCTCTCACTCTCAACCACAGATTTTTATAAATTTGTGAATACTTGCCTTCATTGAAGCCTCTATTCTTGAGTCAAATTTGACTGTCATCAGCTGAGAGGTTCAGAATTTAGAAGGTACTGGATGGATGGAATAGCAGTTCTTTTGCTTCAGGAAACAAAAACAAGAAAGATCTGGTCCAGTCATGTAATCTACTCTATTTCATCGATGAAAATGATCATGATATATACAAGTTGTACATGATTACTTATATACAGTTTCCTATTCAATGTATGTCAATGTACTTTAACATCTGCCAAATAGGTACTGAGAAGTCTGAATTCTCATTGTCTCACTTGCATTCTAATCCTCATATCCTTCTTTTTTCAATTAGAGAGGCTGGTTGTGGCTGCTGAACACTGTGAAAGGAGTCTGGAAGATTTGCTACGAGAAAGAAAACCAGTCAGGTAGGGTGTCAAGTTAACCTCAAATCCACTTGACAAAGTTTCACGTATAATCTGTGGCTAATTCCTAGCCTCTTTTTTTTTTTTCTTTAAACTTTTATTGCTTTATATAAATTTTACTCTGTTAAAGCTGAACATAAAAACATTGTTTATCAGACAAACATATGCCTGGAGTACTCACTTCTGTACGATTTGAGAAGCTGGAAGATATATGGGGAGCTTACAACTGAAATACTTTATAGCTCATCAAATCCTGTCTTGAGATAGAAGTTTTGGGGTTTCTTTTTTTTTTAAATACTGTCAAACCTGTTACAGAATCATTATCTTCCTTAGAATTAATTTGAAAATTTTATGTTTACCACATGATGAAATGCAGCTTTCACTACAAGGGATAGGATTTGGTGCATGCTTTTTATATGCAGAAATATATGAACTTCTTACCTAGAAAAGTGGACAGGATGTCAAATACATATGCCAGGCTGGTAATAAGCGGTTTGAATTTGGTTTAATACAGTCATTTGACCAAACCAAGTCCAAAGGCTAGATGCTAAGAATACTGGCTTTCATGCTAAGATGTATAGAATAGTTGAGCTATATCTTTAAAGAAGCTAACAAACACACACACCATTAGACTTGTTGATGTTAACTGTAATTTTAAATGAAAAGCAACTATCACTATTGGCTTTGGGGAAAAGTCCCTTCCCCTGGAGAATATAGAACACAGGAAGCATAAAGAGTTGAGAAAGAGAAAAAATATTTGTATTTGGGATAGCGGGGCATTGTAGATTAGTTATTTCTAGAACACAAAAATATACAAATTTGCAGCATGCTCAGAGAAATCCAGTCTCTTCATTCTAGTTTCTGGCATTATATTATCTGAATTTATAACAAGCATTAGATCTCATACTGTTTTGACATTCATGGAAGTGTAGAAAATAAGCTTACTCAGATAAATGTTTGGCACGTTTTTGTGTCTTCCCAGTTAACTGTGATTAATGTTAGGCATCTCGGGTGGGCTATGTTTGATAAAATACTATCCAGGTAGAATTCCTGTTACTTATCCCAAAATTGGCTTGTGTAGAGAAGCAATACTAGAACTGAAGCTTTTTGAGCCTTGCAGCCCTTTAATAAAACACTAACAGTTTTGTCAGGCAGAGATAAACCTAAATGCAGAATGCCCTGTGCCTGTACATTAGGTTTTTGTGGGTGCCAGCTTATATGACGTCATCTGTGTTGCAGAGGACAATGTCTTGAGGAATGTAAGGCAAATATGGCTTGCATTTTCTCTTCAGATAGAGAGGTACTTAGAGGTGAAGTGTAAAGGGCTTTTCATGTGTGATATAAATTACAGCCCTTCACACAGTTTTGCATCAGGTTCCTATTGTGCCAAGTTCCAGAAATAGTGAAAGCATCAGAAGCTCTTTTCTTCCCTTTTTCATTCAGTTCTCACACTGCTTTTGGAACATGTGTGTCTTGGTGTCAGATGAGAAGCAGCCCAGATTGTCTACTGCCTCTTGACTGTTTTTGCAAAAGCATGCATGTAGCTATTTTAATTTGCTTTGAATTGCTTGATACGTTTCTTATGTGTATTCTGTTGCTATGAGAAAGGAGAAAATTCTCAAAATTGTATAAATGGAACTTTTCTCAGGTAACAATTGTGGCCTGTATGCACATCCATTATGCCCCTCTACATCAGCATGGTTTTGTGGCATCAAGAAATATATATATTTTTATACATTTTTAGGTGGTTAAGAGAAGGTGCTTCACCAAGATAACTGTCACAAACTATTTTGGCCGTTGGTCTATTGAGAGTAGATGCGTAAAGCCTGGCTTTACTTTCTCCTCTTGGCTTGAGATAGTAGAATAACTTATTTCAGTAAAAACTGTCTGATCTTTGTTTTAACAAGCCAGTTGGGATTTTTTCACGAAGTTGTAACACCTGAGGCATAGGCTAAAATGTAGCCTGTCAGTATGTTCCTAGCTTCAAGAGATGTTAGTGTACACCTACTTACTGTAAATTACAGCTTTTGCAGTAGTGGCTAAGAGATGAATTATGTTCACTCCAAAGGAAGTGTCTTGCAAGACTGGCTTTTTCCCTCTACTTCTTTCTTTTTTTTGTTTTGTTTTAAAATTAAAACAGACATTTTAGTTTCTTTTGTGAGACCCATAAATTTCCAGAAATAACTTGGATGGACCAATTCCCAGTTATTGGTCATTTGATCTGTCTATATTAATTACCTTTGGAGGGAAGTATTTGGCTTTTTCCATATATTCTGATTGCATTTGTCAATGATAGTAAAACTGGTTACACATCCGGAGCTGATGTGTGTGCTATTGCAATTAATTTTATAAACTGTTTATGGAATGCAAAAAGCTGCTTTTCTGGTTTCTAGATTAATTCTCCTTATGCTTGCCAGTAACCTAAGTCCTTTGCACCTGTACCACAAGCTGACGTAAAATCAGCAGGAAATCTTCTATTATGCTAGTGGTGAAATTCAAGACGTAACATTATGAACTGTCTATCTTTCCATACATACTGGAAAACAGGCCATACAGCTGTCTGGTAGTTATTTGCAGTTAATCTTGTCTGAAGTCATGCGTCAAGAGTAGCATGCATTCCTTAATATATGAATTATTTTTAAAAAATGCAGCTGAGTGATTAACCTCAGACTTTCATCGGCTTTTATAATTCTAACGAATCACTTAGACATAGGGTCCAAACACTGGATAATAGTTCTAATCATTTACCTAACTTGCTCTGTCACAGCCCAGTAAGTCGTTTTAGGGAGCATATGACCAAACAATTTCTAGAACCTGGATCTGTAAATTCACCTGTTACTTACCAGCGCTGTGACAGAGC